>NW_026138121.1:5000-1253750 GCF_025592945.1 Manacus candei | reverse complement strand
GACACCAAAAAGCAGCAGCTCCCACTGGGTGCCCCCCACGGGGTCAGGCAGGATTTCTCCAGAGCTCCCCAGCAGCCCCCAGACTCCACCTCCACTTCTTTCCACCTTTTTTCTCTAATTCTAATTCCTCCCCTTGCTTTTTTCTTTTTCCCCCCTTTGCATCATCCCTCAGCTCCAACACTTCCCAGACTGTTTGTAAACATCCCTTTAGGATGTTTCCTCAGGAAGTGCAAATTTCTGTTTAAAAACAACCCCTCAAAAATATTTTCCTTTGGAGAAACACACACACACACACAAAAGCAGCAGCGAGGCAGCAGGTTCTGGGTTTGCCCCAACGCTGCCAGAGGGGCCCAGGGTGGGACAGATCCCCCCTCACCCACCCGAGGGACACGAGCTCTGGGCACGTCCCCGTGCCCCAAACTGAGCGTGGGAGTGTTTGCAGTCCCGGCCCAGGGAAGTGTCACGTCCTCCAGCGCTTCCCTTTGCTCGATTCTTCTCGGATTTAACCCAAACGCTGCCGTCTGGGGGAGTCCCGGGGACAAAGGGACGGGCGGGCGGGTCCCGGGGCCGCCGCCCCCCCGGGCCATGTGCGGCCGTGCCGGGGCCGGCAATAAAAGTTGATTATTAATAAGCTGCCGGGCTCCGGCCGCAGCAGCTGCCACGTTGCTGGGAAGAGATAAGAAAACTGTGGAGGCAGCGGGAAAAGAGGCCGGGGAGGGGCCCGGGCACAGGGACACCCCCCACCCCCATTGCACAGAGGAACAGGCTGAGCCCTGGGGGAATGAGGGGGTCTTGCTCTCACAGCCCCACGTCAGGAGTAAAAAGAGCTGGGAGTTTGGCATTTGGGGGCTCAGGATTTTTCTCTCCAGCCACCCCGGGAGGATGAGTAGCTTGGGGTCTTGGAGCATGTGGGGGCCCGGCCCCCTGAAGGGACTGAACATTTTTTGGGGACCTCTGGGGAAAGGTGTCCTTGTTCCCCACACGTCCCCAGAAGCGTCTGGGCACAGGGGAGAGGCTTGGGCAGGAAATTCCCAATCTGTTCAGCTCCCATTCTTGCCTCCCCTTTTGTTCCCCGGCCATCTGTCCCCAGCCCCGCTCACCCCACGCTCCCGCCGCACGTGCCATAAATATCAAGCTGGGCTTTGTCTCTGCTCCAAAAGGCAGCGTGGCCCCCACAGCCCAGCCCTGCCACGGCCCCTAAAGCTGCTGGGGGCTGGCACAGCCCCGGGGGCTCACGGGGTGGGTCTGGCTTTGGGGGGCACAGGCTCAGCATCGCTCCTCTCCCTCCTGCCCCAGCAGGATTTCGGGTTGGCACTGGGAGGGGGGGTGTTGATCTGCCACCACAACCATCCATGTGATCCATGAGCACGGCCTTGGAGATGGAGATGGACCCCATCACCAAACTCATTCCAAAGGGGGAAAGGAAGGAGAAGGAATTCTCGGCCCGGCAGAGCTCAGACCCCTGGCAGGCTCCCCATCTCTGGGCTGCCCCCCAAAATCACACCCTGGTCTGTGCTGACCACCCAGAGGGGAACCTGCTGGGGCAGATCTCAGCCAGACCCTCTGTGGAATCCCCCCGGGGGGGCTGGGGTGGGGGGACAAGCTTTGAGGGAGCCCCCCAGCCCCCCCAGCCATGTCCCATCCCAGTCCAGCCTTTTAATGACAACAAAGCAGCGTCCGAGTCAGCCGGGGCAGCTGCTCCCTCAGCCCTTCCCCTTCCCGGTTTTATCCGGTGCTATAATAGGCACAAACTCCCTGGTAAAAGGGCATTGTCAGAGGGAAGAGGGGCCTCGCCCTTGTCTGGCAGCTGGGAATGCTGGGATCAGGGGCTCAGGGAGATTGTTTACTCCAACTGGTTCCCAGTAACATCTCCGGGAGGTTCCCCAAAGGAGCGGGTGTCGCATTCACGTGGGTGTTGTGTCCCCTCAGCAGTGACACCGAGAGCTGCCCCATCCCTGTGGAGCAGGACTGCTGTGCCAGGCACAGGGATACCCTCAGGGGTACCCTCAGGGATGAGTGGCCCTTGCAGAGGGGATGGGGCAGGTACCAGCCTGGATGTTGGGATGTTTGGATGCCCCAAAACATCCCTACATGAGCTGGTGGGTCCTGGGGCACAGATCCCTTAAATCCTTCCCCATCTGCCTTGTCAGAGCCAGCCAAGACTGGCAGGGATTCTCCATAGCTTTGGTATCCAGGGGAAGAGGGGAGATGCACAAGGGACACGCAGCACCTCACACAGCACCTGTGGGGTTTGGATGGAGCCTGTGGGACACTCCTGGGGTGACTCCTGGGGATGTGGCAGAGGGGGGAGCCCCACGAGCCCCCTGGTGCTCCCGGGAGCTGGGAACATGTTCCCCCAGACAGGCAGGGCCCATCCCAGCCATCAGCTCCAGGCTGGGCCCAGGGACGTGGCCCAGCAGGAAGCAGATGCTGAGCAAAGCAGGGACTCAAAGCCCTGAACAAACCCCGGCAGCAGCTGAGACTCACACAGGGCTGGGACCTGCCCCGGGCTCTGCCTTCCCATCCCAGACACGGCTCCAGGGGAAGGAAAACTGCCCTGAGGAAGTGAATGCAGGCTCTGGCTGCTCCCACCATCCTGCTGCCTGTGCCCTGCCCTCTCCTCACTGCCACTGCCAGGGATGGGGACAGGGGCGTGGTGTTCCTCGGGAATGGGGGCACAGCATCCCTTGGGCATGAGGGCACAGCACTCCTCAGGGGTGCCAGGGCACAGCTGTCACTCCAAGGCCACCCAGCCTGGGGTCCCCACGGGCTGCACCCACCAGCACCAGCAGCAGTGGGTTCTGCCCGCTGTGGCACTGAACATGTCAGGACACCTCTGTCCCAGGGTGTGGCACAGGGCTGGGGTGGAGGGGGCTCAGCACTGCATTGCCCGACCCCGGCAGACCCCTCCAACCACAGTAATTACTGTTACAATGCAGAATAGGAGTCGTACACAACCCTCCCGGCGGGCAGAGTGAGCTCTGCCCTGACCCGTGCGGCGCTGAGGCCTCTTTTCTCCCGGCTCTCAGCCCTTCTCTGGGAAACAAAAGGTGCAAAGTTTAGTGGTGCATGAAAGGAGAAACAAAACCGCGGCCCCGGCTCGGCCCCGGCCCCGCCGGGCCCCCCCCCGCCCCAGCAGACAGATGGCAACAGTTGGCCCCGCACACCAGTTGCTGCTGCCGCCAACAAGCCCCTTTTATCCCCACCGGGTCACAAATGGGAGCGTTGGAAGCGGCCCCAGCGCCGGGAGCAGCCGCTGAGGAGGGGCCGGGATGGGGATGGAGTGGGGATGGGGATGGGGTGGGGATGAGGTTGGGATGGGGATGGAGTGGGGATGGGGATGGGGTGGGAATGGGGCTGGGATGGGGATGGAGTGGGGATGGGAATGGGGTGGGGATGAGGTTGGGATGGGGATGGGGCTAGGGATGGGGTGGGGATGGGGCTGGCTCTCCCCACGGGATGCTCAGTGGAAAAAAAAGCGGCTCAAGTGGCTCCTCTCCCTCTGCCCAACTGGCCCCTCGCCCAGGCACTCACAGCAGGGGAGTGGCTGGGGCGAGTTGGTCCCCGGGACCCCCAAACCCCTCAGTGACACCCTGGGAGTGGGGAGGTGTGGGGACCAGGGTGGGCCGTCCCTCCCCAGATCCCACTTCTGTCCCATTCCAGCTGCCCACCTCGAGGGGGGATGGCACGGGAGGCAGGGAGCAGGCAGGGAACGGAGCCAAGGCTGGGGCTGGAGCTGCCGACAGGTTTTGTGGTTGTTTGGGGGGAGGTTTTTTGTTTCAGGCCGGCATTAGGCACGGCCACCGCCCGCCCCATCTGCGTGGGCGACGGCGGCTGCCACACACCCGCATCTGCCCGTGACCTCTGGGGAGGAAGGAGGGGGGGTTTCCATCAGGTGGCTCAGTTTTTAGCAAGGATTGGGAAGGCAGAGTGGTTGGTGCCTTTTCCTCGGTGCTGGTTTGGGGGTCCCGGGGGGGTGTGAGGCTGTTGGGGTGCTTGGGGGCAGATGAGATGGGTTGTGGCCTTGGAGGGACAAAGGGGGGCCAGAGAGCTGGGCCAGGGAAGAGGAGGGAGAGGAAGGTCTGTCAGGAGGAAGGGCAGACAGGGAGGGCAGTCCCCAGCCGGGAATCGCTCCGACATCCCAGCCAAGGGACAGAATCCACCAGGAGCCCATGTGCCAACACCGATCCTGACCCGGTGCCTGGCCATGCCCCAGGGGCTGGAGAAGGGCTTGGCTCAACCCTGTGGGGTGCAGGGCTGGTGTGGGGGCTCCACTGTGGCAGCAAACACTGGGAATGCCGGAGTTTGGTGGTGCCAGAGGCTGCTGGCACAGGCAGCAGCGATGCCGGAACGCACTGGAAGTGCCCCAGCCCAAAACGCTGCGGGCTTGGCACAGCACCAACCCCTCCAAACCCCACAAATCACCTCCCCGTTGCCAGGCCACGTGCTCGCAGAGTTCCTACGGCTCTGGTGGATCCTGGGTAGCTCACCCAGGCTCTGGAGCAGCGCAGGTGAGGGAGCACCCCCGGGCCTGCCCCTCCTCCCCCCGTTCCCAGGGTGGGTCTGGGCGCTGCCGGCTCTGTCTGCCCAGATACAGCGAGTGTGGCTGCGCCCAGGGAGTGCCGGATTGGCCTCGGCAGGGCTGAGAGAGCCCGTCCTCCCCATGCCCTGCCGGCAGATAAGGAGGGCAGGAAGCACCTGGCAGAGCCCGTGGGCGCGGGGAGGAGGCTCAGGGCGCCCGGTTTCGCTTCTGTCCCCCCTCCAGCTGCAGCAGGGAAAACCCAGAGCTGCGGTGCTGCCCCGTCCCCTCTCGCCTTCCTCCCTTCTGAGCAGCCTGGAAGGGACCTGGCTCCCTTCCCTGCTCCAGGGTGGGCAGGGGGAAGCGTTTCGAGGCAGTGATGGTGACAAGAGGACTGGTGGGGGACGAGGTTTGGGTCCTGTGGGAAGAGCAGAAATAACCCCAACGAGCGCTTTCACATCCTAAATGCTGATGTTGCTCTTGTGGTAACTCAGAACTGAGAAACGCCCGATTTCTGCTCGAGGGACCCCGGGGAAGGGAACACACAAACACCCACAAACCACCCAAACACATGGCCATGTGGGCAGGCAGGTGTGCCGGGCAAAGGGCTGAGCTCTCACCCAGGGCACAGCAAAGGCAAACCCTCGTTTGTGCAACACACGGGTCTCTGATTACAGCATCTGACCCTGGCTCCTGGGATCAGACACCTCCCTGCCCTGTCTGGATAAAAAAAATCCCAACAGAAACCCAGCAGCAGAAAACGAGCCAAGATTCCAGTAGGTGGAGGTGCGTGGATTTAGCTACTTTCAGTCTTTTCCGGAGCTGCTCCGAGCAGTTTGGGGGCATCCGTGTCCCCAGCTGTAACTCCACATTCCCTGTGTCAGTCCTGGGAGCTGCTCAAGGGTCTCGGAAGGCCTAGAAAGGGCTTTGAGGGGCAGATACAGATGCACAACACTAACCCAGCTTGCACCTGAGGTATCCAGATCCTACCAGAACAAAAATGACGAGCGAGATAAAAATAGCAGCTACGTCAGGGATGCACAGGCTGGGGGGGTCTGGCCGTGCCAAGCGCTGACTCCTCACTCCCATCCATGGCGTAAGAGTTGTATTTTTATCTTGGCTGGGGGCAGCCCAAATTTCAGCTGATCTTGGCCCTGCCTGCTGGCCCAAATGCCAGGCACAGGTCACGGCACGCTGGGCTGGCCATGGCACGGACTGCACCAGCCTGGGAACGGGCCTGGAGCCCGGGATCATGTCCTGGCAGCCCACGCTGGTTTGGGCAAGCCAGAGGGAGGAAGGCCACCATCACCTGACTTCCCCAAGCCTTTGAACCCGGGTGACTCCCCAGCTAATCAGCAGCCGAGCCGCCCGTCCCTCCCCACCAGCCCTGTTTCACAAGCAGCAGCAATTGGGGTGTGTTTATGCAAACTAATGAAGGGATGAGCTCAAACAGGAGCGGCTTTGACCCGGCACCCAAATCTGCCCACAAATTGTTTCCCTCTGGGAGGTGGCACGTTGTGACACAAGCAGGAGGGGAGGAGATGCTTTGCCCTCTCCAGGGAGAGTGGTGGGACCAGGGCCGTGCCCCCCCTTGGCATCCCCAGCCCGGGAGGGCAGAGGGAGCAGCCTGGGCTGGGTCAGGGGGACACTGGCAGGCTGCAACTCAAGCCCTCCTGAGCTCCATAAAAATGGAGCTTTGGATCAAAAGCAGCACAAGCTGATTTAGCCAGGTCTGCTCCTGGAGGGGGGTCCCTGTCCTGGGGATCAGGGTCACAGCTCCGTGCTGAGGTCACTGACACAGCCAAAACAGGATCTGCCTTGACTCAGCCCCGGGTGCCTTTATCGTGACAGGCCCAGAGCATCCCCCACATGCCTCAGAGCAATCCAGTGATCCCTCACCCTTCCTCCTCTGCTGGCTCAGTCACCGCTGGAAGGACAGTGGGGGCAGGGAGGCTTCACCAGGAACTGCCCCATGGCTCCCTCAGACCATTAATCCCTTCTTTCCCAGACTCCATTTAAACTGTTCCTAGGACTGGGTCCATCACACCTTCCCACCCTGGCAGGATTTCCACAATCCAGCATAGAATTAATCCCCTGCTGCCCAAGCCAGAGCCCAGCACGGGGAAGGAGAAGGGCAGGACACCCACAGCCCAGCATTAGTCATCAGACCAATTCCCAGCCTTAATTCCTGCAGTTTAGAGGGTCAGGTTTGGAGTCAGCACGTTGACTAAGCAGCTTTTTGTTAAACCTCCTCCGTGACGCAGCCGGATATTCGCAGTCACCCACACTCCAGCCGAGCCCGTGGCATTCCCAGGGTGGGATCTGGGCTGCAATCCCAACCCTCACCCTCTCCACCAGCACAGGGCAGCTCCCAGGAAGAACACAGGCCTTGGTTATAATGCTACATTTTTATTAAAGTAACAAAAGCATCGGTCTGTCAAAGGATCTGTACACTCTGGATATAAAATACTACTGTACATTAGTAACCACCCCACTCCCTCCTCCAAGTCCTTACAGACTTTCTACCATTTTCAACCAAATACAAAAAGCAGGTCCCGTTCAACAGTCCAGCTTGGTTAAAAAAAAAAAAAAAAAAAATGACAGAAAACCCCTCAAATCCACTGTCTCAAACTCCACATCACTCGGCTCTGCAGGTGAACATCAGGCTTGTAGGCAGAAGGCAACAGAGCAACACGAATTCACAGCTTTTACGTGTAACCAGCTACAAGAGAAAGGGATTATACCCAAATTTGGTTGGCTTTGAAGCTACAAACAGACACCTTTAACATTAGGCTCCTCCACACCAGGGACAAGAAGAATGAGGCTATTTTGGTTCTGGAGGTGGGGGCACGTTAGGAGCAGTTAGAGTGTATTCCTTTGGTGGGGGCTGTTGTTCCTGGAAAACTCTTCTGGGAAGAGGGAGGGAATAGAGAGTTAAAAAGGGGGTGTAAATCTTAAGACTGCTTTGATCCTGACAAATTGCAACCCAAGGAAGTACCAGCCTTCAGGAGCCTCCACAGCCAGCCCAGGAGCCCAGCAAAGCTCCTGCTGGGTGTGGGTCTCATCGTGGGCTTTCCACGCAAGCAGGTCGAGGGAGGACTCCAAAAAGCACCGAGATCCCTTTTCCCTGAAAAGGGAATTTGCTTTTTTGGAAGTTACCGAGCGCTCCCCTCTCGGTGAGGTCACCTATTGCACAAGTTCACCATGGGAAAAGCCCCAGTGCTTTGTTTCAACTTCTGCTTTGCTGACGTGAGAGATTTCGGTGGCGCAGAGGGAAGTGATGCAACTCCAGGGCCACGCTCTGCTCTTACTGCTCAGGGACAAACAACCACTTGACATTTGAAAAGCATTTTAGAGTCGAGGCTGATTTTCCAGTTCTGGAATTGATGATCTGAAGCTTACAAAAATCTGAACTTTTCCATGTTAGTAGTCAGAGTTGGGGAGCTGTGCTGAATTGTTTAATATATTAAAGACCAAGCTAAGAACTGTGGCAGATGGGAGCTTCCTTCCTCTCCCAGAGAGCCCAAGATTTGGAAATATATTGCACAAATGTTTGAGAACTTGAGTCATCATAGGCTGGGCAGGAACAACCCTGGTTTTGCCAGTTAGCTGCCAGGTCAGGAGAGAGGAAGGTTAAGAGTAGGCTGAGAGACTAATCTGGGAAGTTTTGCTACAACCAACCATGTCAATGCCCTTTGCTCCAATCCCTTCTCCTGGGATCAATGGAGGAGCACCAGTGGGTTGGTAAAAAGGCCAAGGACATCCAAATATCCCAGTAAAGGCTCCTTCCCAACAGGCAGGTGAAGTTTAGGGCAGCCCTTTAGCTCCCACCCCATTTGTAGTTTAAAGGCCAAATCCTGAACAACATCTGGGCAGAGTCTCCCTGAACACAGGTTCCACTGGGACTGCAAAAGGAGCTTTGCTGGAACAGGCAGAGCACAGGACCAGGCATTAATTGTGCAAAAGTTATGTTCCATGAGATCAGAACTAAACCATGCCCTTTACCAGGGGGTCATTGGAGACAGGTCCCAGGGACAGGAGAGGAGGAGAGGGAAGTGCTGTGACTTTAAATGCAAAGTTAGGACACCAAAGCATCTGAGCATCCCACACACAGGGGGAAGAGCCCCCCAATACTTCTGATTTTAAGAAATAGGGCAGCAAAGGGGTTCTCACACACCAACCTCTACAGCACAGGGAGAGTTGCTTCAGCTCTTCTGGAGAAGTGACACTCAGGAGCGCTGGACTGGGCAACTTGTGCAGGCAGGAGGCCAAGCCCACGCCCGGGAGCACTGGGAGGCCACACAAGAGCAGGTCTGGGCTGATGTTTGAGCCACACAGAGCAGAGAGGCTTTGTAATTCCCAGCTGTTCCGTGCTGGTCTCGGGCTCTGGAGTGCCCGGCTCCGTGTGCAGCGTGGGAGACAGCCAGGGACTGGGAGCACCAGGGAAAACAGTCCTCCAGTGCCACCTCAGCAGCTGCACGAGTCATCCTGGGCACGGCTCTGCATCCCCAGTGCAGAACCTCTGCCTTGCTCCACTTCCAGCGTGGCCCTTCCAGCCCAGCAGTGGACAGGGAAGGTGGAGGGGCTGGAGGCAGGGCAAGCTCCCCTCGCTGTGCTGGGAGTGGGGCAGAGCAGAGCTGCAACAGGAGCAGGTCCAGGAGATGTGTGAGAGCAAAGGAGAGGGATCCCAGGGTCCCCAGCATCACCCAGCCCCAAGGCAAGGCTCCCCCAGAACTATATCCAGGCCCCAGAGAGATCAAACCAGCTGGGGAGTGAAGCAGTGAAGGGAAGGCAGCACCTCCTTCCCCCCTTCTCAGCAGTATTGCAATACCTGGTGCTATAGCAATAGTGCTGGGAACCAGGATGGGGAGAAGGTGACACATCTCCCACCACCAGCCACACTTCCCAGCCTGGCTCTTCCCCCTCATCCTCCACTCCAAGCTGCCCAAGTGAGCGAGCCAGCCCAAAATTGCCATCCAACACTAATTAGGTAGATATCGGCTTCATAAGAAAAACTCACAAGCTTGCAACAGCTTTAAAAAAGGCACCTGGAGCCCCGCCTCTGTTCAGAGCGGCGCCCGATATTTTAATTTTGGATTTTCTTGGATTTTTTTAAAAAATATAAATAGCTCTTCATCTTAAAAATAGATCCTCGGGTGAGGTATTACAGTAGCCTGTGTCTTGGCAGTGTAAGGACAAGAGGAGTATTTAGCTGGAGACAGTCATGATGTAGTTTTTGGAAGGACTGGTGCGGCCCAGCATCATCTGGTTCTTGCAGGTGAGCATCCCGTAGGAGCTGGGGGGCTTCGAGGCCTCGTACAAGACGCAGATGGAGCCGTCCTCGCCGATGCGATAGGACACCTCGTAGGGGTCCACCCAGAGCGTCAGCTCGCTGGGCAGGAGCTGGTAGAGCTGCGGGAGGCTCAGTCCGATCTGGCTCGCTGCCTTGCTGATAATGGGGTCCATTTTGTGGTTGATCCGGATGCAGCGGTACCCGGAGCCTTTGAAGGGTTTCTCGGGGAACCAGTGGTGTTTGTAGTGCTCTGCAAGGGAAGCGACAGGAGCGGTGAGCAGGCGTGGAGGGGGATCTGTGTCCCGCCGTCGTCCCGAGGGCTCCCACATCTCCTGGAGGGAGCTCGGGGCTCCTCGGGAGTGCTCCTCAGGCTGCCTCCGGAGCCGAGTGCTCGATTCTTTGGTCACTGCTTGTTCCAAGGTGCGGCTCCTCCAAACCCCCGGAGGGCAGTGCAGGGACCCCAAGGCTGCCGGGGTGGCCGGGGCAGATACCCTATCACCCACCCCAAAGCACCGCGGCCCGGGAGCAACATCCAGGTCGTTCTCTAAGTTCAGGAGCGCTTTGCTACCTCTTATCTGAGCACAGCAACAAACAAACCATCCCTCCTTCGGGGCGATAACACCCGGCTGTGCCGGGCTGGGAGGGGACCCCTGAACCACCCAGTTCGTGCCGAGCCCAGACGTGCCCGTGGGGAGGGGAGTGCCAGACTCTGCTGACACAGGGAGGGGGCACAGACTGGCTTGGGATCGTCTGTATCCACCCTCAGCAAGGAGGGCTCCAAAAGGGAGCACAAAGCCCTCGGAGGCCGGGCAGGGGATCTGCTCGCTCCCAGGATGAGGCAGTTTCACGCAGGACCCCACAGGGACACGGGTGGGTGCCCTGGGGTCAAACGGGTGGGTGCCAGTCCCCAGGGGGACACGGGTGGGCACCCGGGCAAAGGCACGAAGAGGTATCCGGCGTCAAGGACGGCACAGCCGGGTGTCAGGGAAAGGCATCGATGCGTGCCCGACCCCAGGGGACACAGGTGGGCATCCAAAGAGGGACACCGGTTCTGGGAGCAACACAGGGGGGCACCCGGAGGACACCCGGTCCTGTCCCAGGTCCTGGGAGCCACATGGGCGGGGGCATCCGGAGAAAGACAGCCAGTTCTGGGAGCACCGGGGAAGGACAGCAGCGGGCGCCCGGCCCCGAGGGGGACAGGAGGAGCCCGGACACGAGCGGGCCTCTCTCGCCGCACTCACCTGCGAGCGCCTCCCGCAGCGCCCCGCTGAAGACCTGGAGCTGCTGCTCGCTGACGCAGCCCCGCGTGCGCAGCAGGCTGGACACGAAGCCGACGGCGGCGGCGATCTCGGGCACCATGTCAGCGCGGGGCCCGCGGCGGGGGCCGTGGCGGTGGCTCATCCCGGCGCTGGGATCGGGGTTCCCGCTGGGATCGGGGGGTCCCGCTCCGAGGGCTCCGCTCCGCCCGTTCTGCGCCGGCGGCGCCGCGCGCGCCTTATGCCCGGCCGGGGAGGGGCGGGGCCGCGGCGGCGGCGCGCTCCCATTGGCTGAGGCGCTATGCAAACGAGGGGTATGCAAATCGCGGTATGCTAATAGCGCGTGAGCTCAGCGCGAGAGGAGCGGTGACGTCACAGCGCGGGGGGGGGGCGGTTACGGGGCAGGTTCGGGGTGACCCGGGGGGGACAAGGGACAAGGACGGGACAGGGACAAGGACGGGACAGGGACAGGGACGGGACAGGGACAAGGACGGGACAGGGACGGGACAGGGACGGGACAGGGACACACTCCACCCTCGACCCGCGGCACGGCCCCCGTGCGCTCCGGGGGTCGCGGGATTGCGGCTCCTTGGCAGTCACCCACGGCAGAGCCGCCCCGAGCAGTGGAATCATCGAGTCATCGGAGGGGTTGGAACGGACACTAAAGATCATTTCGTTCCAACCCCCCTGCCCTGAGCAGGGACACCCTCCACTAGACCAGGTTGCTCCAAGGCCTGTCCTGGCCTTGGACGCTTCCAGGGATGGGGCAGCCACAGCTTCTCTGGGAAATCCATTCCAGTGCCTCACCACCCTCACAGTAAAGAAGTTTTCCCTAATATCCAATCTAGGACTATTTTCTGTCATTTTGAAGCCATCCCCCCTTGTCCTGTCACTCCAGGTCCTTGTCCCAAGCCCCTCTCCAGCTCTCTTGGAGCCCCTTTGAAGAGGCTCTAAGGTCTCCCTTCCAAAACACTCCTCCAGATGCCAGAGCAGCCCAGGTGCCCTTTGTGACCCTAGAGAAACCCCCCTACAGGGGGTCTTTTCTCCCCAGCAATGTTTCCATCACCAAATTTCCTTCCCCAATACACACTCACAGATCCTTGTCTCCCAGACAAGTCCAAACCCTTTCCAGAGATCCCTGAGGAGTGCAGGGAGAACTTGCCATTGCCTGCACTGTCCCAGGCAGGTGAGGGGGATGAGGGAGAGCACTGCCATGACCACCTCTTGCTGCCTGAGGAGGGTTTGGGGTGAGGGGTGAGGACAGACACCCCGGGACTTGGTGCCTCCTGCCAGCCGAAAGCCAGGCTGGAGGAAGAGCGGGACGCAGGAGGACGTGTCCCATCACGGAGCAGGGAGAACAAGCCAAGGCAGGCACGAAGCAGAACGTCCTCGGGTGCCTCCTCCAGCCCAGCAGGAGGGGAGAGCAGAAGCAGCACAAGCCCTGATGCTGTGGGAGATGAAGGAGCACCTTAAAGCCACGACAATGCCGGGAGCTGGCCCAGCTGGCCCAGCTGCCCAGCCACGCTGCCCAGCAGAAACACTGGCCCAGCTCCTGCTGAAACTGGCCCGGAGCTAAAGAACAGTGGGAGGCCAAGCTCTTTGCTTGCCTTTGCTTTGATCAACCATGAGAGAGTTAGTATCAAACCAGGACGGGACTGTGAATGAATATTCCCTGGCAGAGGACCGGGATTGTTCCAGGCCATTGTCTCCCAGCCCCAGATGCCTCCTCAGCGTGCACCGGGGGAGGATCTGAAGCCACAGCTCTGATGTGATCCCCAGTGAGATCTCTTTCTCCTCCCGTGGCTGGGGCCTCATTTGGCATCTCCTCAAGCAGTGGGTGCAGCTGGAGCAGATGGGGCAGGGAAGGAGCTCCTGTGGATTTGCCTGTGCCCGTGGAGCAGCGTTCCCACAGTGCTGCTCCTGTCACTTATCAGGTGCTCCCTGATAAGGATGAGCCTGGGGCTGCTCAGCCCCAGCACATCCCACATCAGTGGAGCTCTCCCTGAGCCCCTCGGGGTCCTGTCCTATGTGGGCACCACGCTTGGCAAGGGGCAGTGAGAGCATCACCCACCCGTGCCCCTCCAAAGGGGGGATGTCACAGAGAGGATGGGAGCCTTTCCAGCACCTCTTCACACAGCTCTCAAACTCCAATTGTTTCCCATGGCTCCAGGGTCTAATAGGATTTTTTGAGGCCTTTTGCTTGCAGTCTGCAGCTCGTTTTACTCACCCCCCTGTCACTCCTGGGTGCACACACTGCACACAGGGTGTCACACCCATGGGACGAGCCGGTGGCTGTGCAGCAAAGTGTGACCATTGAGCCAGAGCTCAGAGGAAGAAAATGGCTTTTGAAGTCATAGAAGAGGTGGATATAACAGATCCTGGCCAAGCAGGGCTCTGTGCTGACCCCGTTTCGTGCTCTGTGCAGCTCGAAGGCGAGTGCAGCAGGCACAGGGTGGGGTCAAGCTCGCAAGGAGATAGAGCCAAGGGTTCCCGGAGTCCTCCCCTCCCTGCTCCATCTGCCACTCCATTCATCCACAGAGCAGAAGAAATCAAGCAAATCTCTTGCTATAAACCAGATTTGCCTTTGTAAGCTTTGAAATAAACCCAAGGATTAAAGTCTAAGGACTTTTTTTTTTTTTTTCCCCTTAAGTCAGCAACACACATGAAAGAGCCCGTGGGGGCCTGTGAAACCCGGAGCCCAGCACGCTGCAGGGGGTTGGTTATCCTGCAGCCAGAGGCCCCTGGATGAGGCTGGATAAACACCCAGCCCCAGCCTGTCCACGCAGAGCCCCAGTGCTTTAAACACACCTGTGCTGTGAGCCAGCCACGCTCCCAGCGCGTGGGCACAGCCACCGTCAGCACAAACCCGGGGAGCAGGGGAACCATCCCGGGGGAGATGCCTTTGTGCAAAGACAGCAGGAAAAGCCACGGCGAAAATAAACCCTCAACTTTTATTTCTTGTTTTTTTTTGGCTCTCCCAAACCCACGGGAGAGGCCTGGGCTGAGCTCGCCATCCAACCAGACCAGCTGGGAACGGGGAGAAGGGCTGGTTTCTCCCATCCAAAAGGAATACTTGGATGGTATCAACCAGTCCTGAGTCACTGGACAGTAGTTGTAGCAAGTCTGTCCTCCAGCCTGCCAAGAATAGCACTCATAGCCAGGGCTATTTATTTGCCATTAGGGGTAACTGTGCTCATTAAGTGCTGCTGATGAGCCACCCTGGGCCGGCAGGTTCCCCTGGTCCCCCCTGCTCTGCCAGGGATGGAGTAAGTGGTGGCACCATTCTCCAAATTCAGATCTTCCATTTATCCTTAGTCACCACCTTTCCACAGGCTCCCAGTGCCCAGCTCAGGGCCTTTGTCTGGTGTGTGTTCATCTGGTGGGACACAGGCCCTGGGCTCCCAAATCTGATTGTCTCTGCTAAGCCCTTCCAATAGGAGATTTCCTGTGGAGCTCAAGGACCTCTAAGCGGGTTATGTGCTCATAATTTCTGGCCCTGTTACAAGGCTGCAGTCTTAAAGACAGGGCATGAGGCTTAATGCACGCTTTCAAACTGCTTTGAGGAGTTACAGAGCAAACAAACAATTAGAAAATAAAATTCATTTTAAGAAGAGAAGTTAGAGCTGGGTTTAATGCTGTTCTGGCTGGATTAGTTTCCGCCCTGTGTTTAGCTGGAAATGGCTGAGAGCATTTAGATTTCAACTTAAAAAAAACAACCCAAACCCAATAAACTTCTCCCCAGCGATTGGCCAGGCTGGGTCTGTAACTGGTTTGACAGGAATCAGGAGTTCGGATAGGCTTTCAAACACTCTGGGCCTGTTTATCCAAATGAGGCTCAAAACCAGTCGAGCTGGAAATTTTACAATAAAAGGGGAACATTTGGCTTTCAATCAAGGGTTAAAACTCGGCAGGGACAGCCCAGGCTGCTCACGGGGACTGAGGCTTTGCAAGTCAGCAACTCGTGGTGTTTTATGTTCACCTAAAAGGCAACAGTTCCCACGCTGCACTCGGGCTCGTTATGCTTTTCTGGGGGTGACGACACCCTTAATTCTGCTGGGCTCAAGTTTATAAGGCATGAGACACAAACCCCAATTTCAAGCCGTCCTGGAACACCATCAGAGCTGTCACACGGCCACAGTGGGAGTCTGCACCCCCTGTTACCGGCAGGAAAATAGTTCCACAGAATCAAGACTTAACATCCAAATCCTCCTCGTCAGACATGTCCCCCAGATCGCTAAACGAGCTGTCACTTCCCCCAGCCAGGTCCCTCCCAGTCCCCCCAGCCTTTGGGAAGGGTTTGGAGGTTATCTGTGGAGATTTGAGGAGCCAAGGGCTGGCTTTCTTTAAGTTAAGGTGGGGGGGGAACCTCTGGGAACAGTCCAGAACTGTAAAAATAATAGATGTATTGGGCCGGCTCAAATCTCATTACGTGGCTGTGCCGGAGGAGGCACAGACAACTGTGCCTGCAGTGCCAGCAGCCACCTGGTTGCTAACACCAGTTAAGCACAATCACTGGGAATTTAAGGGGAAAAAAGCCCAGGGGTAAGCTGGGCTAATATGTTTAATCACAGCTGTAATTGGTAACCCGGGTCTGACCCCAGAAACAGGCCTAGCAGGCAGGGTAAACAATAAAGCAAGACTCTAAAGCCCAGCCTACACTTATAGCTAATAAGTCCTTTCAAAACACACAGTTGTGAAATAAGGCCGTGACTGAACCGTGTGAAATGCGACTGGGGGGAGAGGGAGGGCAGGGGCAGGAAACAAACCCCCTTTAACCCACGAGCTGCTCCCTCAGCCCATGTTCTCCAGCACGTCCCCATTCCCGGCACTCCAGACCAAGGTCAGGCAGACCAGGCTCCTCAAAGCTTATCTCCCCCCTGGCTCCAGGGCACTGGGCTCTGCTCAGCACCTCGTCACCTATTCTGGTGCCTGGATGTCTTTTGTCAGCTCGACCCTTTGTTTGCTCTTTGTCGCCTGTAACCGGATCCCACTCCTGGGACCTCGGGATGTGCGGACGGGACATGTCAGGACACGTTTTGGGCATGTCCAGGCAGTTCCATTTGTCCTACCAAGGACCTTCAAATACTCCCCTCTGCTTCTGTGTGGATGGGAGCTGGATTTCCCCACAGCATTTGCACACAGTGGCTTTTGCAGCCCAAGCCCAGGGCTGCAGCGAGGGACCACGGTGTTCCTCAGAGCCCTCTTTCACAGAACACCCTCCCTCTGTTCCACTTCCCTTGCTGCCCGCCTTGTTCCCTCATGGAAAACAACCTATCTGACCCTGTCATATCTGTTCAGAGGTATTTTGGGAAGCAAACATTGCTGTACTCAAGGGAGTAACAGCAGAAAGCGTTGCTTTCCTTCACACTCCTTAGGACTTTGGACCTAGTTTTCCACTGGTGCTGAGCTCCAGCTGCCACAGGGCTTTTCTCCTTGGTCTCGCCAGATTTCTGCTGGACCACGTTGATGGTTCAAGAGGACGTTTGTTCAAAGCTCAATATCATCAAGCAGAGATGAAGCCTCAGACTTTGGCTCCTCACGAAGCCGCCTCGGTGGGGAAGGTGTGGATTTGACCTCACGCTGATTTCTGAGGTGGTTTCCTGTTCTTTGCATTGGGTTATTGTTTTTTTTCCACGTCCTCTCTGCAGGATGCGACAGCCTCCACCCACCTCTGTCCCTGTGAGGGGGTAGAAAGGGGACCCTGGCACAGGGCCAGGGGACCTGGGGCATGGTGGGGATGGAGGTGTTTGCACAGTCAGGGCCAGGGAAAGCTGTCAGCTGTGAAGCCTGGGTCAGGCTTGTTGGTTCATGAGATAAAACGAGTCCAGAGCCCTGGTTCTGTCTCGGAAACGAGGAGCAGCAGAGCTCCAGGATAAGGCACTGCAGTGAGACGTGCCCTGGACACCCCCTGGTCCTGCTCCACCCCTCTGCCCTTCAGCAGCCCTTGGCGATAACATCTTCCCCCAGCCCTGCTCCAGCCCAGGGTAAACAGCACGTGTGAGACACAGCTGGGCCGCAGAGGCCATTGCCCCTGCTAATTGTCCCTTATCGCAGCACCCTGGGGTGTGGCCACCTATCCCTGCTCTTTCCCCTCTGGAAACTCCCTGAATAAATCCTGACTCCAGTCAAAACACCATTTCCCCCCCACACACACACCTGGGAACAGGTGAACCCAGCACTAACTGTGGTGGCAAACCCAGGGATAACTCGGGACAAATCCTCCTCAGCGCCGCAAAGGCACCCACGGAAAACCATCCTCGAGGGGGTTTGGGGTCTGATGTGGGAGAGGCACAGCCAGCACGGCCGAAAACTGAGCCTGAGAGATGCCAGGTCTTGTTTCCAGGACAGAGATGCCGTGTCTTGTTCCACGCCACAAAGCCCAGGCAGGACACAGGGAGCTGTGCCGGTGCTGCTGCCCGCTGGGATAATGGGATAAGGGGCCAGCATTCCTCCCCTTTCCCAGTGTTTTTCGGGCAAACCTTCCTCCTTGGGTCTCTCTCACACCTTTCCTTCTAAGGGAGGCTGGAGGGAGGGATATATTTAGGGATTTCACACTTCACTGACACGCAGCCGTGCTACGAAAAAGGGATTTTTTTTCTTTTCTTAGAAACAAGAAGTTAAAAAAAAACCCCAAACCAACGAACCCCTCTGGCTGAAACCACAGGACGGGAATTTTTTTTTTTAGGTGGTGAGAATGTGACTTGGCTGCCAAACTCCAGCTCAGCCAGGCTGTGAGGAGCTGCCAAGGCAGCACATTGCCGAAATCTGCGTTTATTGCTTATAAAGCATTAACCCAGGGGAACGTTGGTGCAGCTCCATGGCAACCCCAATCACCGGCACAAAAACAAGGGCAGGAGCACCAAAGGCTCTGTGGCTGGAGCAGCTGGTAAGTGAATTTACTGACCCTGTTCAGAGCCACCCCGAGTCTCTGCTGGGCTTGAATGTGTTTTCTGAAAGGCTGTGAAAAGCAGGTTATTTACCCCCAGTTCGGAGGGGAAGAGCAGGAGACGGTCACAGATTAAAGCGATTTCCATTGAGGCACCACAGACCTGAGCTGCCACCACGGAGCCCTTTGCTCCAGGGTTTTGTGTGACACAGTGTCAACCAGAAAACGGGACCTTTCTGGGAAGTTCTGTGCTTTCCCACCAGGCTGAAGGGATCCAGTCAGTCCCAGCAGACTTCAAAGACTTGGTGTAGCAGGTGCTGCTTAGCAGAAGAGAAGACAAGTAGGTTTAGAGCTTCAGATCTGGGCCTGCTCTAGTTCATGGCACGCTGACCTGGTCAGGGCTGGCTCCAGATCTCATTCCCCTCCCAGACTGTGGATCTGGCCAGATGGATCCGGCTTCCCCTCCTCTCCCTCCCCACCAGCCCACTTCTTAGTCTGCAGCTCAACTGCCCAGCCTGGATTATGTCAGGAATAATCTACAGCTAAAGCTCTGCCCAATCCACCCCTCTCCTGTGCCCAGACTGCAAGTCCAGGGTGGACTTCTGTGCTCCAGCCAGCGAGAGCTGCTGCTGGCCCAGGCCCCAGCGTGGGAGAGCAGGGACGGTGGGAGAAGGTCCTTGGGGTGCTTCTCAGGCTACACCCACAAATATGAAAGAGGCCATTGCTTCCCAGGGCCCAGCAAAGATCCCAGTCCCTGCAAACAGCAATTAGGGCACAAAGAGGCCCAGATAAAGCAGAGCAACACCCTGCCAGAGCTTAGGTCTGGGTGGTGCCTTTTCCCAAGCTGATCCCAGCTTGGAGAGATACCTCCTGGGTAGCAGGTGGACTCTTGCAGGACTGCTCCAGGCTGTTCCCAAGGGTTCCTCGCCCTCCCTGGCAAAGGTGGCTAATTGGTTTTGGTGGGGTGCTGCACCTGGGCAGGGGGAGGCAGGGGCAGGCAGGGGCAGGGTGTCCCACAGGGACTCACCCTCCGGGGCTTTGCAAACCTCCCCACCATCCACGAGTCCCCCCCGGCCGGCGTGTTCTCCCAAACCACAGCCCGGCTGCTCCGCAGGGAACACCGAGGGCCAGCTGAGCAGCAGAGCACGGGCAGGCTCAGTATCAGCCTTCACACGTCTCTGTCTGTCTGGCTGGCAGCCTCCAAGGAGGAAGCAGATGTGGTTTTCTCCACCCTGCCTGTTGCGAAGTCCCACAGAACGTTCTGTTACTCAAGAAAGCCCGGGAGGCCGAGCGGAGCTGGGACGTGGGCTCGGAGCTGGAGCTGGCCCTGCACTGCTGGGGGTGGGAGCTGTTCAAGTAGGGCTCATGTACTCAAGAGCCTGGGTCTGGATTGCACACAGAGTTCAGCTGCGTTTGGACCCCAAATTTCGGGTTAGAGCCACGTCTGTTACTCACAGGAGCAGCTCATAAGCTCCCCCTTCATATTTTGGCATTCGAGCAACAGGCAAGGCTTTGGCAGAGGCTCTGGGGGCATTTTTCCACTCAGGAAATGAAGAGAGTCATGATTTTATCTGTGTACAGCTGAGGGGAGGAGGTGGGAGCTGGATTCCTGAGCCATTTTCAGGTCAGATCTTGGTGCCTGTCCAAGGGTTTGATCTGTTGCTCAATGTCTGCTCAGGACTTTGGTCTCACTTTACAAAAACCCAAGAGCTCCAAGTGGAAGCAGGTTGGGAACGAACCAGGGACACTTAAACCTGCTTGAGCTAAACATAACTTCAGTATCCTGGCAGTAGTCCCCAGGAGGCTGCCCTGAGGTGTGCCAGGGATGTGATGGCCCCAAGGACATTGCAAGGGCAGAGGTGACCACGAGGGACCAGCCCAGGCTGCTCCATCCACTGCTGCTGAGCAGCGTTCCCAAAAAATCCTTGGAGTGGTTGTCCTGCACCACTGTCTCACACTGTAATTAGTGCTTTGGGGAGCCCAGTTATACCCCAGCCCTGCCCCTCCCCACCCAGCAGCAGTGGCAGGGACAGTCCCACTCCCACCCCAGACAGCTCTGTCCCTGTCTCCACGGGGAGGGCAGCGAAGCCGTCTGGGATCTCTCGGCACCTCTGGAATTTGAGCAGGCACCGAGACACAAACAGGGTGGCTCAGCTGTGCCAAGAACAACTGGAAATCCAGCCTATGGACACTGTTCCCCACCAGGAAAAGGCTGTGCAAAGGAGAGCAGAAGGCTCTGGGTGCAAGGGGGGGTGAGCTGTATCACAAGGGGAGGAGCTCCCCGGCTGCAGAAGAAACAACATCGTGGCTGGCACAGCTCCCTGTTGGGCACAGCAGCCCCAGGGAGGGCCTGTCGTCACAGCAGGACTCTCCAGAGCCTTTGGCAGCAGGGATTTGCAGCCACATTCCTTAGAAAACAAAAGGATTGGAAAAAACAGTGAGGACAATAACTCACTTTTCCCTTCCCTTCCTGTAATTCCCTCAGGCCGAGGGAATTACACACAGGGCTCTGGAGAAACCTTCCTGACAGCTGGGAAAGCACAGTTGGGTCTGTGGGCAGAGACAGGGCACAGGGACAGAGGTGCCAGGCAGGGACTAAGCCCCTTTGCTCGAGCAGGATGTGTCCTGCTGCTTCCCTTCCCAGCCAGCCCCGTCCTGGCTGGACACAGAGGGCTCAGCAGCTCCCCCTGACCTGCACAGGGCACCCCAAGGCCTGCACACATGAAGTGTCCTCAACCCAGCTACCCCCAAAACCAGCCCACAAAGTCAGATGCTGTTTCTCCCCCTCCGATTCCCAGGAGGTCAACTGAGTCCCAGGAGAGCAGAACGCCCTGCCTGGGGCAGGCCAGTGGTTTGTGAAGGAGCCAGAGGTTGAAGTGGGATGTCTCCCCAAAACTGAGATTCCAAACCACCCAGTCACACACTCCCAGGAGCTCCAGTACCGATGGGCTCCTGTGTCAGGGCTGGTTTGCTCCAGCTCCTCAGTTTCCTGCTGCACAGGGAGGTTCACTTCCCGTTCTGGAAGCACCTGGAGACTTGTGAGCCTGGAAAGGTGCATTGCCAATGAGGGGAAGGAGCTGGGAATGTTGCTGTAGGCAGCTCCTGCCAGAAAGAGGATGGATGCTGGGAAGGTCTCCCCGCAGCAAACATGGCACAGGAGGGGAAGGGAGGGGAAAATCGCCTTCCAGCTTCCCTGGAGCAACAGCCAGAAGAAAACACAGAGCCCAGGACTGTTTTCTTCTGGTCCCTGCAGAGGGGCATTTCTCAGCCTGGATCATGAACACTGGGGATGGAAATGGCCCAGTGGAGCAGGGAAACATTCCCATGTGCCCCATTAGTCGTGGCTGACAGGGCTCCTGGGATCTCCACTCCCTCCTGTGCCTGCAGCTCTCCCCGAGATAACCAGTTCAGATTGGCCTCCTGCACATGCCCTTGAAATCTGCGGAGGCTGGAAGAGTAAACAGACCTTAAAAGGGTCTCAAATTCCAGCCTTCCACTCCCTCTTCTCAGGAGTGCTCCTGAGGGGAGCAGCTTTCACAGAGACCAGGCAGCCGGAGGCCTCTTGGTCACACAAAGCAGCTAAGAATAACTGCCAGCCCTGAGCCTGCCTGCTCCAGAGCCCAGGAGAGCCCTTCCTTGGCGTCTGTCCACACTTGTCAGCCATAAATGGCTGTTTTCCCTCTTTCTAGCAAGGCCACATTGTGCTCCCACTGTTGTGCTCCCCCACTAGAAATTCCAGCTCGGAGCTGCCAGCGCTTGAGATCTCGGCACAAGTCTCCTCATGTTTGAGGCTTTTCTTGCCCTCCTGCAAGGGGTGAGACTTTAATTAAAGAAAGGTTATTGCTGAGCAGAAAACTGAAAACAGGAACTGGCTCTGCAGATCCACGCTCGGGTCTGAAACACAGGAGTCAGCTGGAGAACAGACAGATCCTTCCACTGCAAACCAAACACTCCAAGGGAGTTTTTTCACATCAGCACTGTTTTGTTGGGAAGGTTTCTCAGAACCAGGCTGGAATTTCTCCCCAAACAGCAAGGGAGGAAGGCAAGTGAGCCTCTGCCTAGAGTCACCTGTGGGGTGACAGCTGTCCATGTCAGTCCCTTCTTCTGATGTGTCCCACCTGGACCTGGATCACTCCCCCCCAGAATCTCAGGTTCTGTCTCCTTCAGAACTAAAACAAGACAAAAAAACTCCTCTTTTTTTTTTTTTTTTTGCAAGAAGGAAGAAAACAAAAAGAGTTCTTCTCCAGCCAGCTTTTTCCCAGCAGGAGCAGAACAAGGGTGTCCACTTCAAAGGTGTCACCTGAGACACACCTAAGCTGAGGCCTTTAGAGGCATCTGAGTGCTTCAGAGACATGTAAGCAAGTAAATCATCTGAAGGGCCACCTTGGACTCTATAAATGCCCCTGGGTATGCGAAAAATTGGCCACAATTACTCTGTGGGGTGCTTACCTTACATGATTGTCTTAATTACACGGGGCTGCCTAATGACACTTTATGCAGCTTTAACTATGCAAAGAAAGGCATCACACGTGGGACAGAAAAGGTTCTGACCACACCACGGCCAACGTGAGAAAACCAGCAGCCTTCCTGATGGACCCACTTTGCCTCCTGCTCTCTGACCCTGCTCAGCAGGTTCCCAGGTAAGATGAAAGCCCTGGGTGTGATCCCAGTGATGGCAACACACTCCTGGATCGGGCTGGGGATACGGGGACTTTCCAGCTGAGCAGCACCGTGGCTGTCCTTCAGCTGGGGCTGTTTGTGCTGGGGTGGGATCTGCTCCCAGGTGACTCCCTCCTCCTCCTCCCAGCCCTGGAACCTTGGGAGCTGGATTTTTTCCCCCCATTTCTTTGGGTTTTTTTGAGCCATGCCACGTAGGCCCAGAGCAGAGCGTGTGTCTTATCTCACAGCCACCCACATGAAAGGGGGAACTTTGCAGCCACGTCAGAGCTGCAGGGGAGGCAGGGAGAGCACAGCCCTGCCGGGCAGGTGGGACGTGTGTGCCAGGGAAAGGTGCCTTGCCAGGGATTCTGCGTCTGGCTTGGGGTTTTCCCAGGAGCTGAGGAGCAGTCAGGTGGGGGTTTGACTTCAGCCTGTCTTAAAGACTTGTTGTAAACTGCTCAGATTTCCAAACACCTGAGCAAATATATAACCTGCTCTGAATAGCACACCACTGTCAGCATGCTCTGATTTGATGCCTCCCTTTTTTTTTAATCCCCCTTTTCCAGGCATTTCGAAGCCCCAGACTGAAGGTGTGTTATGAAGTGGTTCTGCTTTGCTGCTCCAGCTCTTTTTTCTCCACACACACAGCCTGCTGGATCCCCCAAAAGTGCCCCAGTTTAGGCTCTGCCTCGGGACACGGACCTCCCAAGTTTTGTGGAGGGAAAACGACCCTTTCCACTTCCAAAAAAACGACCCAGCTGCCTTAGAGAGGGTGGGATGGGGGAGCACCATTGGAGAAGCAAATCCAAATATAACCCTGGAAAAGCATTCCACTCCAATTAATTATTAGCAGCGAAACAACGTTTTTAAAAGAGAAAGGAAAATATTGTGCTGAGCTGAGGAAAAAAAAAAAAAAAAGAGGGAGGTCTGCCAGCCCTGGAGTGTGTTTATCCCGGGGGTTGTTTAAGCCCTTAGTGCTGAGTTACTGACAGAGCCCAGCTGTTCCCGAATCTCAGCCCTCCCCTGTGCTCTCCAGTGGACTCTGCTCTCGTCTGCACCCAAAAAAGGGCCGCGTTTCCCTTCCCGGCCCTGCCTGACGTGGCTGTTCCCTGCACGTCAGCAGGCCCAGCTCCTCAGCAGGAAGCTGGCGAGAGCTTCTGCAAAACAAGTGACGTAGGAGCAGCCACAGAGCACAGCAAAAGCCTCCCACGAGGGCAGGGGGAGTGGGCTGGGGAGCAGAGCCGCTTCCAAAGATGGACATCCCTCCGTGGCCGGGGCGCTGGAGCCCCGGGAGCTCCAGGGGTGCTGCTGGGGGGGGGGGCACAGGCTGGTTTTCCAGTTTTTATGGACATTGGCATGGGAACAAAGGGCTCCCGGTGGGAAGCACGTTCAGGGTGCCAGGATGCCTGGAAGAGGGAATGCATCCAGCCTGGAAGGGAGGGAGGAAGGGAAGGGAGGCACAGAGGGCAGCTCCGTGTGGGGCACCCCAGTCCAGGGCACCTTTCCTCAGGGATAATGGGGATTGTCGGGGTGGGATGGATGGGGAAAACAGGTCATGTTCCATGTCCCAGCCACGGATGGGACAAGGGGGTGTTCACTCCTCTGTGGGTAAAATAAAGGGTCAGCAAACTAAAGGGGGGCCCCTTCCCACCCCCATCCCCGGGTCTGCCCCGTGAGGAGGAATTACGGCTGCTACAAGAAATTATAACACGAACGCTTTTACTTCCGCTTCCCTCTCTCCCCCCGAGCCCTGGCAGCCTCTCAGGGCTCTCTCAGCCCCAGGCCAGCCCCAGGAGAGTCCCCACAGTGACAGCCAGGAATACAGGATTAAACCCAGGGCAGTACCCCCAGTGCAGCTTCCCCACTCCCCCGTCAGCCGAACTGGGTTCACACGCTGTTCCCAGTGTTCCCTCCCTGCAGCACAGCCCTGGGCCTGCAGTAATTGGGAGTTTCTTTGATGAATTTCCCTTTTATTGCTTTCAAGTTCACGGCAGTTCTCAGCCTAAACGGGTTTTCTCCCATGTCTGCAATATTCAGAATTATTGGCTGAATCCTCTCGGGGTGACACATCAAATCACACACTGGTTTGGGGTGGAAGGGACCTGAAAGATCATCAGCTTGTTCCAACCCCCTGTCCCAGGACAGGAACCTCCTGTATCCAGAAAGATAGGCTCTTTCAAAGGTGCTGCTGTACCTTCCCCAGCTCCATTCCCATCTCTGGATATGCTCCAGCACCTCAATGTCTTTCTTGGAGCGAGGGGCCCAGAGCTGGACACAGGATTCAAAGTGTGGAATTTCGTGGCCCCATAAACTCCACACCCTTAAACTCCACATAATCTGCCAACCCTCTCCCTGGATCTTGAGACACACTCAAATATTCTCAATTTCTGAGTTTATTCCTGAGGCTCCTTCGTTTCCATGAAGGTTTTTAGGCTCCCCCCTTCTGCTGCACTAACCTGAGGGAATGGGATATACTGGCAAAGGATCTTGTTCCCTTGCTGCCCCAGAAACTCTGAATGGGAAAAAGGGTGGAGGTGCTTGGGGAGATAAACCCCATCCAGCAAGATTGGGAAACAAAACTGTTCTTGCAAAACAAGGCCAGTGGCTGCTGAAGTGTGGGGACAGAGATAACGTCTCTGCTTAGAATCGAGGCCACGTTTCACCCCGTTCAGGAAAGCTGAACTGGGGGTCAGCCTGACTTCTGGGCTATTTTAAGCCCTGTGGGTTGAAGGGCACCTGGAGCTGCTGCTTCAGGACCGAATGTTTAATTTAAAGGCTATTTGGTTGCTCGGGTTTCCAGGGCCCGAAATGCTATTGAATTATTTTAAGAACCTTTATTGTGATGAAGCAAGGGCGTTCGTGGGTGTAAGTGAGAGGAGCCCGTGCCCTGGGGAGGGGGGGTGAGGGTCCACATCCGTTTTTAGACCCCTAAATTTTGTTTTCCTGGTTCCCTGGCACGGTGGCCGCTGGAGGCACAGGATCAGCTGCTCCCCCTCCCTGCCTGGGTTGTCTCAGCAACAGTTGCCTCAGTACTCCTGTTGTGTCCTGTAAATGTTTAATGGGAAGCTTATCTCTCTTACCTCCCCAGATGGCTCAGGTTATTGAGCTTGTGAACACGGATTAATTGGAAATGGGCAGATGTTGGCTAACCAGAAAAAGAGCTTAGTAAGTAATTAGATGAGCTGGGATGGTGGTGTGGGGGCAGAGCATCCTCTGAAGGGTTCAGAGGGAAAAGGACGGGGCTGAAAGGAAGTTCCTGTTCCCTGCTCTGAGGTCCTGGCAAGGAGCAGAGCTCCTGAGCACTGGATGAGATGCAGGACAGTGTCCCAGCGTCCGTGTCCGGCCCAGTGGCAGCCACAGTTCAGTGAAGGATTAGCCCCCAGCACTCCCAGCTTGTCTCAGCTCCCACTCCAGGGCATCTGGTTCTTTCCTGATAATGGGGATTGTCGGGGTAGGATGGATGGGGAAAACAGGTCATGTTCCATGGCTGAACCTGCCCCTTGGAACCCTGACTGCAGGGAGGTGGAGATCTGTGTGCTCAGGGCTGACATTTTCCTAAGTAATAGATTATATTAGTTCAGGCTGTAATATGCGTTACCAATCTTAAGTGGATTTTTGAAGATTAAATGCTTTAATAAATCCAATTTTTGAAAGATCAGACTATGAAAAAAATTTCACGGAACGTAAGGTCCACAAAAATAAGGAACCATCCAGAGCAGCTGAAAGGAAGCTCCAGTTCTCCATGTGATATTTCCTGAGCTACAATAACACCCCTGTGCAGTCCATCCATGCACATCCAACCCTTCTGCAGCCCCTTGTGCCCACCTGCACCCACCTGTGCTGGGCACAGACGTTCACGTGCAGGTGAGGGATTTGTGGATCTGTCTCAGGTGAACACAGGAGCCTTTCCAAGGCCTGTTCTCACCTGCCAACAGACCAGGCAATGATGTAGGGACTAACACTTGGATACAGGACTAGGTGGGAGGATCTGCAGCCCATTCCCAGGCAGACAGAGCACCCTGGTCCCTGGAGTTCACCACCACAGGGAGCTGGGGGACGCGTTGCCTCCACCCCGAGCACCAGGGAACGTCAGGGAGATGCCTGCAGTGCAGAGTCAAGGTCTATTTGGGGAACAGGATGGTCAGAAATCGAGTTTGAGTGTTTCACAACATCAGAGAAGCTTGAGATTCGTTTACAGAGCCTAATTATAGCAGTTTAGTGCCAAGAGAGAAAGAGGAAAGATGAAAGATGTGCTGTGAGGGAAGAATATACAATGGGCAATTGCAGCACTGCATCAAATCCTCATGAAAAAAACTCTTCTAAATCCCTATAAAATATCCCTGGGGACAAAAGGTGAGCTAACCACACTCTAGAAGTAGAGGGGTGGGAAATGGCTGCAGCATTTCGTAATCAGAGTGAGTCAGATGGTATTTCTGGGAATGTGCATGCAGGAGGCAGGAATCTCCCTGGGGAGCAGGGAATGGTTGGTATCTGAAAATCAGCACTTCTTTAGTTCCACTCAATGAGCTGTGGAGAGAAGGGAAACCAGATGCCAGAGGAAGACGGGTGTGAAGCAGAGCAGATCCAGCCGTTGGAACAAGGAGTTGGGACTGGGGAAAACAGCTTAAAAATAGAGACCTTCCAACAAAGGACCTGATGTCATGAGAATCAGAGAGAGATGAGTCCCTCCTGGCTGCCCTGAACGGTGTCTGCGTGGAGCCTCCTGGCCAAGACCTGCTGTCTTCAGGAGGAGGGAATTTGAGGAGCTTTAAGGCTTTCTTGCCATGAGTCTGAACGAAACCAGATGCCAGAGATTTGCTGGATGGAACGTGTTGGTGGTGGAGTCCCCACCCCTGGAGGTGTCCAGGGAAGGACTGGATGTAGCCCTCAGTGCTCTGGGCTGGGTGACAAGGTGGGCATCGGGCACAGGGTGGATTCCATGGCCTCGGAGGTCTTTTCCAGCCTGAATGATTCCATGGCTCTGTGTTACACGGTGCTGGATCTTCAGCCAGGGCTTCCCACGGGATGGATCCCACGGCAGCTGCAACCTGCGCCCTGCAGGCGCACCAAACGATCTGTTTTGGAGGAACAGAGAGAGAAATTTGGCCCAGGCCAGCTCCCAGACCCCTCTGAAAGCCCTCCACGAGGCAGCTGAGCAGATGCCAGCCCTGCTGGTGTTCCTGCCACCTCCCTGCACAGCTCCTGTTACACCATCAGCTCCATCAGCTCTGTGTGCTGATGGACATGTGTGGGGGTTCCACGACTGGGAGGTGGGAGAGAGCCTTCTCCTGACTCCATTTACAGGCACTGGATTGGAGTGGCAGCAGCTCCAGCGAGTGCACACAGACCAGGCTGGATGTGGGCCAGCTCTGCACATATTTGGCCACTGACACTGTGGTTGCATTTCCCTCATTCTGTCACACTCCTGGAGAGGGGACAGTTTATCTAAGAAGGTCAGTAGTCCCCAAGTACAGCTCAGTCATTAAAAGCTGTTAAGCCATTGAGAGACTGGCAATATCACCACAGGAGGCCCAGAGAGGCCTCTTTAACCAGGCTCCATGATTAAATGATGCTCCATGCATCCCTAATCAAGTTTTGGCTTGCATGGCCTATTCCTTCCCCTGCATGTCCCGCTCAGCTCCAATTAGTTTCTATCTTTAAACTGACCCCTCAAGCCCATTTTCCTGCAGTAAATGTTTATTGTGCTGGTAAGGAAAGGCAGAAGAGACAGAAACTGAGCTTAAATTCTTGGTTAGATAGATAAGCAGGTGACTTAAACACTTGAGATGGCCAAAAAGAATGGATTTATCAAAGTGCTCCATTTCTACATGAAAGTGCTAAAAAATTCCTCTTAATCCCAGATCTCTGTTTGAGATTAAACAAAGAGGAACAAGAACTGAGCTTTCTGCCCCGCAATCACATTTCCTCTGGAAATGTTAGCAGAAGACTTCAAGAAAATCGCTCCATCCACAGGGCTGGGAAGAGTGGGCAACATTGACACCTGCTGTTGGCGTTTTTAATTGCTGCTGTTCCCAGGCACAGCCCACAGGATTGTCGGGAAGCCGAGAGCATGGAAATAGTCAGGATGAGATGAGTTAAAACAGGGAGAATTGTTGCTTTTGCAGAAAGCTTTATTTAATCATTCTTATTGTGTGCAATTAGGTCAGAGGGGTCTGTTGGCTGGAACAGGACTGGGATCTTCATGGCCAGTCCCCTGAATTGCTGCCTCCATGTTTAGGAGCTACAGGGACTTGAGGACTGGACTGTTCACAGGTCTTGCAGCCTGAAAAGAAAGCAGGAAGCAGTTTGCCCTTGGGAAGGGATTCTGTTTGGAAGGGACCCTCCTCCCTGCCCTCTCTCCATGGCCCCAGGGCGCTCCGAGCACCCCCTGCCCTTTGGAGCTGCTGGAGGGACACCAAGGCCGTGTTCCTGCTGGGACTCACCACTGGTCACAAACCAAGGCCCTTCTTCAGGGTGGAGATCAGGGGGTATTTGCCTTCATGGCAGAAAGTGCCAGTGAAGTCATCCAGGTCGATGGTCCAAACCATGGCCCCTCCAAAGTTGTTCTGCTTCAGCCAGTCGATCTGTTTGGGGCCGGGCAGAAATCCCGATCAGCCCCGGGAGCTGCTCCTGCAGGAGCCTCCTGCTCCTTCCCAGCACAGCCCCACGTCCCACCAGACCTTTGCACTGAAGCTCTTCGTGTTGTCGTAGCCAATCCACTCGTTGCCCTTGTAGGCATAGGGCACGTCCTCAGGGGCATCCCAAGACTGGGTGGCTCCGGTGTTCAGGAACGAGCAGATCTAGGAAAGAAGGGCAGAGCAGGACAAGTCAGAGAGAGACCTGCCAAAAAGGGCCTGTGCAGTGTTGCCTGGGGTCAGAACTCTTGGCTGGGAAGGCAGAGGATGGTTTGTGCTGCTCTGGGTGTCTGGAGGTGAGGGCCACACGTACCTCGTAGTAAGCCAGAAGCCCGGCCTCCCTGGTGTAGGGTCCTGCTGGCCCAGGGCCCGAGGTTGGGGCCCCAATCCCAGTGTTGGAGGGGTTTTGCAGGGTGAAGGTCTTTCCGTAGGTTGGGAAGCCAACCAGGAGCTTCTCAGCTGGGGCACCATTGTTCTTCCAGTAGTTCATAGAGTATTCCTGTAAAAATCCCACGGTTCAAGTGAGTGCCAGGCTTTGTTGGCAGGAAGAGGAGCTCAGTGTCAGAGGCTCCCCAAATGTCCTCACCACACTGAAGGTGCTGCCGCTGCTGAACAGGGGGCTGTTCTCGCCAGTGGAGCCGTCCCAGGGGCTGTGGAAGTCGTAGGTCATCACGTGGATGTAGTCCAGGTACCTGTGGAGAGCATTGGCTGTGCCCTGACCCGCTCAGGCACCAGAGCTGACGGTTCCTGCAGCGCTGGCCGGTCACCCCTGTCCCAGCCCGGCCACAGCCCCACTTCCTGCACATCTGGGTCCCTCAGGGGCTCTTTGCAGCTTTGACTGCAGCGCTTGCAGGAGACAATCCAGTCCCACAAGTGATCCCAGGCTTTGCTACTCACTTGCCCAGCTCAGCAATCTCGTAGCCAGCCTGGATGGTGGAAAGTCCTGCAGCCACAGCCGCGGTGACCAGGAGCCGGGGCTGGTTGGTCTGTTTGGCTTCCTGCTCAAAGGCTGCCAGCAATTCCTGAGGGATGCCAAGGAACAGGGCTCAGACTTTACATCTGCCCAGGGCTCTGGCCAGAGCTGTGCTGAGCAGAGCAAAACTCACCTTAACCAGGACAGTGAAGAGCCCCTTGTCCTGGGCTGGGCTGCCCCTGGAGCCGGGGTATTCCCAGTCCAGGTCCAGCCCATCGAATCCATACTGGCGCAGGAATCTGACAACGGAGTTGATGAAAGTCTGGCGGTTCTGGGGGGTGGAAACCATCGTAGTGAACCTGGGCAAGCAGAGCAGGAGAGAGTTGGGGTTAGACTGGGGCCTCCTTCCATTCTCCCTCCCTTTCCAGGGCACCATTATTGGAAAGAGATAGTTTGAATTTTACTTTTCTGTGCCGAAATTCCATCCTCCAATGGCCAGCAGGGTCTTCAGGTTTCTGTTCCTGCAAAGGAAGGGACAGCAACCTGTGTTACTGCAAGGCTTTGGTGGAGCTGTGGCCTTTCCAGGCCCCGTCCTTTAGGTGGAAAGCGTGAACAGCAGGTCCCCAACACCCTGAGCCACTGTCCCCGTGCTCAGAGGAGTGGGGCTGTCCCCTGCCCTGCCCTGGCCCAGAGGGAGAACAAGCCCTGTCCTCTGCTCCCAGCACATACTGGTTCTTCAGGCCGTTGAAGGATTTGTAGAGGGTCTCGTCGTTCCATTCATAAGTGGTGATCTCATTGTTGTTCATCCCGGCGAAGGCGTAGATCAGGTGGCTGCACAGGTTGGGGTCGATGTTCTCGGGGGTGTATTTCCCCTCCCCAGGCCTGTACTGGGCCCAGTTGGTGAAGTAACATGTCAGCACGTAGGCAGTGCCTGTGGGGAGACACAGGAGCTGGAGGGGCTGCCTGCTGCTCCTCAGACACCAGTGGCTTCAGGCAGAGCATCAGGAGCAGATCTGCTGGGAAGGACTGGGCAGAGTTTCCTTCTGGGGTCAGGAGTTCAGGCAAAGGGCAGTGGGGTTGCTCCTCCCTCACACACTGCCCAGCTCTCTGGGACACCAAGGGATTTGTTTCCTTCCTCCTCTGTCTTGGGGGACGGGTCGGCCTCGGGGCCTCTGGTGCCCTAAAACTCACGACTCGGGGTCTCTCCCCCAGGCTGAGCCCCTGTGCTGTGCTGCCCCGGGAGGCAGGAGGGAGGCAGGAGGGCTGGCTGCAGAAGGGCCAGCTTGGTGGGAGGCTCTTGGTGTTGGCTGTGCTGCCTGTTTGCCCTGTCTGGGAGTGCTGGGGCTGGGAAGGGTTGGCAGGGGTTGTTTTAGGGAAGGAAGCACCTACCGAGGTGGGCGTTGAGCAGCAGGGCCAGACCTGGGAGGGCAAAGGGAAGAACAAACCTGTCAGTGTTTGCACTCAGAAACACAAAGTTCTTGTGCAGGACTCTGTATTCCTAAGCTGAGGCACATGAGGGTTTCTAGGGAAGATGGTAAAATTTCTGGAATGATTTCAGGTAAAAGCACAGAAAAGAGAGCAAACAAGTGACCAAGCAGTGGTTTGAGGTTTAGATTTTTGTTCCAAAGCACATCTCAGTTTCCAACTGCAGTGAACTCTATTCATGTTCAAAGCAGAACAGATCCCCAGCAGCAGCACTAAAGAACAGAACTCTCCCTCCTTAAAGGAGGTTGTGAAATCTCTCCTGAAAAGAGGGAGCAGCAGTTTTATACCCCCAAGGCCCTGTGCAGGCACAGTGGGACAGTGACAGAGCCCCAGCACTTGTCAGAAAGGCAGAGCCCCGGGTTGAGGCGGCACTTACCGGTGAGCAGAGTGAGCTTGGCCATCTTGGAGCAGAACTGATGTGCTGCACAAAGTCTCTGCTTTTGTACCCTTCTTCCCCCTGCTGCCAATCTTGGATCAACACGGGTGGGCAAACATTGCGAGACTTGGCAAAGATCAGCATCACCTCAACTGAAACCCGGACAATGGGCCTGAACACTCCAGCTGGAGACATCACTGGTGGTGGGTCGTGCCATGTGCTGGTGTTGCAAGAGCAGCTGAAGAGCCAGATTAGATTTCTGTCATTGTTTGGAAGTTCGTTCCCAGCCCAGGTTTGTGTCCCCGCTGGGACTGGGCAGTGCCCGGTGGCTGAAGGGTTTGACCTTGTGCTGTCCTTGAGTCCTCCCATGGCCGGTGGCACTGCCAGCAAAAGGGTTGTGCTTTACAAGGGTTTGGTCTCCTTGGTGGGACCAAGTGAAGGCAAAAGTGAGCAGGACTTCAGTCCCCAGCACTGGGCATTTTGGAGGACGTGGGAACTGGGCTCACTCCCTGTAGGCACAGTGTCTGTCGGGATAGAGGGGCTTTGGGGTCTGAGTAGGCTCTTGCCCCCGTGTGGTCACCTTAGGGAAGCCCAGGGTATCCCATCACCAAAGGAAAACCAAGTCAGTGTCTGCTGAGTCGTTCTCCCCCTTATGAAGAGAATATTCTTCTCAGAGAAGCATTATTTCTTGTCACCCCTCTGATCTAATTGCACACAGTAAGAAGGAACCATTCTGAAAGGAACAACTGGAATATCAGGGTCTCCATTCCGTTGACCCATCAGAAAAGAGCCCAGGCAGCTGAAGGACAGACAGACTTATTCCAGCACAGCCACAGAATCAGCAGAATGACAATTTTAGTTGGTGTGTGGAGGGAAACTACAGCAGAAACAACCCAGAGTGGTGGATCTCTGCAATCCAACACTTCAGCTGCTGGAACAGTGTGGGAGGTCCCCTTCTGCAGACTTGACCCTTTTTTAACTTGAATCCTTTTATCAGGAACCAGTTCTTCTGCCCTTAATTACCTACTGCCATTCCCAGGGAGCCCATGGAAAAATACCTTTCTTTAGATAGAAAGAAGGCAGGGAAAGTCCTGAAGGAAAACTCCAGGACTTGACCAACTGCCATTTGTTACCACCACATGCAAATCAGTGTCCTTGAGCTTGCCTTTCCACACCAAAACAGACCTGAAAAGGCTCCAGAGGTTGCTGAGGGTGGGATTTCCCAAATCTATTCCAATTTAATTTATACTATGCTACTTTATCAACCAAGAAACACACTGGAAAAATCCCCCTTGGAGGTGGTTGTCTTGTTATCGGTCGCAGGACACCCAGTGCCTGCAGGAAACCCAAAGGGTCAGGCCAACACACTTTAATCTGCAGGTCACCCAACGTGTGACGTGGGTAACTCTGAGGCTGTTTTCCAGGCTCCCATTCAGCCAAGCCTGGGTGACCTACTGGGAAGTCACCTTCATGTCACCTGAACAGGAATAAAGGAACATCTTGGAGCAGGGCCACTGGCCAAGTGCCCACTGTGCCTTTGCCATTTGCACTAGTCCTGAGGGTGCAAAAGGGGAGAAACCACCTATCTCCTCACACAGGGTAAGAGCTGCTGAGTCTCTGCCTGGGGAGAAGATGAAAATGAGGAAAGAGTATTTTGAGGCATTTGGGTAATTTGACTCGATGGGACTTCACAGAAACCTAAGGAAAAACCTGAACCCTCGGCAACAGAGAGGTCTCTGGTTTTGGGAAACATCTGAGCAAAAAGAGGGGGGGATAAGTCTGAAGGGAAATGCAACCTGCTCTGTCTCTGAGCTCCCTCCCAGAGAGCCTGAGCTCCAAGAAATAAGGAAACCCCTTCTGTGTCCCTGAAGTGACACCACCTCAACTGGTGTGGGCAAGACACGACTCAGACCCCAAAGCCCCTCTGTCCCAACAGACACTGTGCCTACAGGGAGTGAGCCCAGTTCCCACGTCCTCCAAAATGCCCAGTGCTGGGGACTGAAGTCCTGCTCACTTTTGCCTTCACTTGGTCCCACCAAGGAGACCAAACCCTTGTAAAGCACAACCCTTTTGCTGGCAGTGCCACCGGCCGTGGGAGGACTCAAGGACAGCACAAGGTCAAACCCTTCAGCCACCGGTCACTGCCCAGTCCCAGCGGGGACACAAACCTGGGCTGGGAACGAACTTCCAAACAATGACAGAAATCTAATCTGGCTCTTCAGCTGCTCTTGCAACACCAGCACATGGCACGACCCACCACCAGTGATGTCTCCAGCTGGAGTGTTCAGGCCCATTGTCCGGGTTTCAGTTGAGGTGATGCTGATCTTTGCCAAGTCTCGCAATGTTTGCCCACCCGTGTTGATCCAAGATTGGCAGCAGGGGGGAGAAGGGTACAAAAGCAGAGACTTTGTGCAGCACATCAGTTCTGCTCCAAGATGGCCAAGCTCACTCTGCTCACCGGTAAGTGCCGCCTCAACCCGGGGCTCTGCCTTTCTGACAAGTGCTGGGGCTCTGTCACTGTCCCACTGTGCCTGCACAGGGCCTTGGGGGTATAAAACTGCTGCTCCCTCTTTTCAGGAGAGATTTCACAACCTCCTTTAAGGAGGGAGAGTTCTGTTCTTTAGTGCTGCTGCTGGGGATCTGTTCTGCTTTGAACATGAATAGAGTTCACTGCAGTAGGAAACTGAGATGTGCTTTGGAACAAAAATCTAACATTCAAACTAATGCTTGGTCACTTGTTTGCTCTCTTTTCTGTGCTTTTACCTGAAATCATTTGACAAATGTTACCCAGGCTGAGGTGCCTCAGCCTGGGAATGCGCAGTGTGGTGTGTTTGCTATAGAACACAGAGGTGGCAGGGTAAGGTTATTCTGGGTTCAGCCCAGTCTTGCAGAAGAACTTTGTGTTTCTGAGTGCAAACACTGACAGGTTTGTTCTTCCCTTTGCCCTCCCAGGTCTGGCCCTGCTGCTCAACGCCCACCTCGGTAGGTGCTTCCTTCCCTAAAACAACTCCTGCCAACCCTTCCCAGCCCCAGCACTCCCAGACAGGGCAAACAGGCAGCACAGCCAACACCAAGAGCCTCCCACCAAGCTGGCCCTTCTGCAGCCAGCCCTCCTGCCTCCCTCCTGCCTCCCGGGGCAGCACAGCACAGGGGCTCAGCCTGGGGGAGAGACCCTGAGTCGTGAGTTTTAGGGCACCAGAGGCCTCGAGGCCGACCCATCCCCCGAGACAGAGGAGGAAGGAAACAAATCCCTTGGTGTCCCAGAGAGCTGGGCAGTGTGTGAGGGAGGAGCAACCCCAGTGCCCTTTGCCTGAACTCCTGACCCCAGAAGGAAACTCTGCCCAGTCCTTCCCAGCAGATCTGCTCCTGATGCTCTGCCTGAAGCCACTGGTGTCTGAGGAGCAGCAGGCAGCCCCTCCAGCTCCTGTGTCTCCTCACAGGCACTGCCTACGTGCTGACATGTTACTTCACCAACTGGGCCCAGTACAGGCCTGGCCTGGGCAAATACACACCCGAAAATGTCGACCCCTGCCTGTGCAGCCACCTGATCTACGCCTTCGCCGGGATGAACAACAACGAGATCACCACTTATGAATGGAACGACGAGACCCTCTACAAATCCTTCAACGGCCTGAAGAACCAGTATGTGCTGGGAACAGAGGGCAGGGCTTGTTCTTCCTCTCAGGTCCTGCCCTGTTGTTCACCCTCTGCTCTCTGCACAGCCCTGGGCGAGGGATGCTGAGAGAGAAGGCAGAGACGGGCAGGGCAGGGCAGGGCAGGGCAGGGTGACAGCCCCGCTCCTCTGACCACAGTGACAGTGGCTCAGGTTACTGTGGACTTGCAGTAACTCTGGTACCTGTCCTTCCTTTGCAGGAACAAGGATCTGAAGACACTCCTGGCGATTGGAGGATGGAATTTTGGCACAGCCAAGTAAGTTCAAACCATGTCCTGCCCATAAAAGCACCCTGGAAAGGGAAGGAGAGGAGGAAGATGCTCCAAACAAAGCCCAACGCTCTCCTGCTCTGCTTGCCCAGGTTCACTACGATGGTTTCCTCTGCTGAGAACCGCCAGACCTTCATCAATTCTGTCATCAAATTCCTGCGCCAGTACCGGTTTGATGGGCTGGACCTGGACTGGGAATACCCCGGCTCCAGGGGCAGCCCAGCCCAGGACAAGGGGCTCTTCACTGTCCTGGTTAAGGTGAGTTTTGCTCTGCTCAGCACAGCTCTGGCCAGAGCCCTGGGCAGATGTAAAGTCTGAGCCCTGTTCCTTGGCATCCCTCAGGAATTGCTGGCAGCCTTTGAGCAGGAAGCCAAACAGACCAACCAGCCCCGGCTCCTGGTCACCGCGGCTGTGGCTGGAGGACTTTCCACCATCCAGGCTGGCTACGAGATTGCTGAGCTGGGCAAGTGAGTAGCAAAGCCTGGGATCACTTGTGGGACTGGATTGTCTCCCTGCAAGCGCTGCAGTCAAAGGTGCAAAGAGCCCCTGAGGGACCCAGATGTGCAGGAAGTGGGGCCGTGGCCGGGCTGGGACAGGGGTGACCGGCCAGCGCTGCAGGAACCGTCAGCTCTGGTGCCTGAGCGGGTCAGGGCACAGCCAATGCTCTCCACAGGTACCTGGACTACATCCACGTGATGACCTACGACTTCCACGGCTCCTGGGAGAGAAACACTGGCGAGAACAGCCCCCTGTTCACAGGCCCAGCTGACACTGGGGACTTCAAGTACTTCAACGTCGTAAGTGTTTGTGAGACAGAACCCCAGGCCTCAGCTCTGTGATTGCACCAGTGAGGAGATATTGAGGAATTCATCATCCTGCCTGCAAACCAGGGCAAAGACTTCAACAGGAGTGTTTTCTTACAGGAATATGCTATGAATTACTGGAAGGACAATGGTGCCCCAGCTGAGAAGCTCCTTGTTGGCTTCCCAACCTACGGAAAAAGCTTCACCCTGCAAAACCCATCTGACACCTCTGTTGGGGCTCCAGCATCAGGCCCTGGACCAGCTGGACCTTACACCAGGGAGGCTGGGACACTGGCTTACTATGAGGTACGTCTGTCTAATCACATTCCTTGTTCCAATCATCTGAAGGAATGTATAAGGAAGGCACCCGTGGAGCTTTCTGAATGGCTGCCTCAGACACAAAACTGTCCATAGAATTGCTAAGAAAAAGTTACTTATTTTCAGGGACCAGACAAATGACACAAAACTAGAGAATAAAGTCCAGACAATGGCAGAGCCTGGACTTTTCCCTTTTTGAAATTAACATTCCACCTCTTGGTGCTTCTCCCTAGATCTGCTCTCTCCTGAGCTCTGGAGCCACCCAGGCTTGGGATGAACCCCAGGACGTGCCCTATGCCTACAAGGAGAGCGAATGGGTTGGCTATGATAACACAAAGAGCTTCAGCATCAAGGTCTGGTGGGACGTGGGGCTGTGCTGGGAAGGAGCAGGAGGCTCCTGCAGGAGCAGCTCCCGGGGCTGATCGGGATTTCTTCCTGGCCCCAAACAGGTCGACTGGCTGAAGAAGAATAACTTTGGAGGGGCCATGGTTTGGGCCCTCGACATGGATGATTTCACTGGCACTTTCTGCAATGAAGGCAAATACCCCCTGATCTCCACCCTGAAGAAGGGCCTTGGTCTGCAGAACGGTGGTGAGTGCTTTGAGTACCTGAGCAGCTCCCTGACGGGAACTCCCATGAAGGGAGGGGAGGGATGAGACTCTGTCAGCACAAAAATAAGCCCTTTCCTGCTTTGGTTGCAGACTGTGTGCCTCCTGCTGAGCCCCTGCCTCCAGTCACTGAGGCCCCCACTACCACCAGTGGAAGTGGGAGCAGTGGCTCTGGTGGGAGTGGTGGCTCTGGTGGGAGCGGCTTCTGCACCGGCAAAGCCAACGGCATCTACGCAGACCCAGAGAACAGCAAGAACTTCTACAACTGCTTGAACGGCCAGACCTTCGTGCAGAGCTGCCAACAGGGCCTCGTCTTCGACCCCGTCTGCTCCTGCTGCAACTGGCCATGAAGTTCCTAATCCTGTTCCAGCCAGCAGACCCCCCTGATCCAACTGTACACAATAATGATTCAATAAAGCTTTCTGCAAAAGCGACAATCCTCCCTGTTTTAGCTCATCTCGTTCTTGATATTTTGATGTTTCATGATTCTCCCATGGTACCCAAACCTGTGCTCAGGGAAGGGATTGAATCCACAAGCTGGATTTAATTCCCATATGGCATTTTCCAGGGCTTTCTTGCTGCCCTACCCCAGGGGCCACAGGGGAGCAGAGAGGAGCCAACGGGGCAGAAGGGTCGTGACATCACAACCCTGGGCTGCTTCCCCCGAGCCAGCACAGCACATTCCACAGGGCCGTTACTCACCCTCAGCTCTCCCCTGCACCCTCCACGTGCTGCCGTGGCCTCCAGCAGCCCCTGTTCTGCACCCACAGTGACTGGAGCACACGGGCAGCCCAGCAGGGCAGGATGTCAGCAGGGCAGGAGACAAGGGGTGAGAGCTGTGCAAGGTGGGGGCACCCGGGGGGGACTCTGGGGCTCGAGGCTTTTCTTCTCTCACAGCTCCCCTACTGGGCTGCTCATGACTCCCTGCCCCTGGAAAAAGCCAGGCCTTTGTGGCAGGAGGGAACAGGCATCCAAAGGGTTGATATCCAGGGTCAGGGGAAGCTCCCATTTGGGAGGTGAGGGCGTGGTTGGCCTCAGGCAGAGAGCAGCAGACACTTCAGGTAAAAAAGCAGCATGTGGTCACATCTATTTTATCTTTTTGTTGTTGTTGTTGTTTATCACACTGGTGGCACTTCCCCCTCCGGGTCCCTCAGATGTGCAGAAGCATGTCTCATTTGGGACAACTCAGGAAAGGAAGATGTTCCCCTACTACTACGCCCCTGACAGGCTGGGCATCGAGGTGGCGGCCGTCGGGGGAAACCCGCTGGTTGGGCCAGGCTGTTACCTGGGCCAGGAGGTGAGTTGTTAAAGTGTTGTGGTCCTTTGCAGAAGACACAGGACAGGAGCAGTAGGGCCATGGCCAGCCCCACACCCGCCCTGCAAACCCACCCCAGGATGTCTCCACATAAACCTGGAAAAAAAATCCTCTCCCTTCCCAACACACCAGTCCTTATGTAGCTCCACAGCAGTGAGAAAATGGGAGAATTAATAGGAGTAGCATCAATAGGAGTAGCATCAATAGGAATAACATCAGTAGGAATAACATCAGTAGGAATAACATCAGTAGGAATAACATTAATAGGAATAACATCTGCTGCTCCTGTACTTCTGCCCTGCAAATAGTGTCTTTGAAATGCCAGTAAGACACTTCTGCTTTTGGATTGCAGACAACCATCCTGCAGCCCTCCCTGAGCACCAGACCCATGAGCAGCAAGGGTTACGTGATGGGAGCGAGGACAGGCCCACGCTTCATGCGGAGGAACCTGGTGAGGAGCGGGGAGTTCTGAGTTTTTAACACTCTCAGGGCAGCCAAAGTGTTGAAGAGCAGGTCTGTAACACCCAGCTGGCTGCTGCCCTGAGCATGTGGGAATGGTTTGCACAACCAGATGTTCCACACAAATGTTTTCCCCCCTGCAGACGGTGACCCCCGGCCCAGCAGCGTACGAGCCCTTCCGGATGGAGAAGAGGAAGTGCCAGCCTGCCTATGCCCCATTTTCCTCCAGTACACCACGATTTCCATCCAGGCCTCCAGACAGAGAACTTTTCCCTGGGTAACATAACTCATTTTCTTACAATTTTCACAATAAGCAGGAGTACTGACAGAGAGAAATGCTAAGACACGGATGGTAGATAGGAGACTGAGTTCTCAGTGAAGCTTTTTTGTCTTCAAAGAGCTCCCCTGCTTTAGTCTTTAGCTTAGCACCATGACTAGAACACCACAACATGCATTTCTCCCATGGATCTCCCCCACATTGCTCTGCTGAAAACAAAAACTCACTTAGAACACAGGCTGAAGTTCTCAACACCATCTCACGTCTTCCTTTTCTATGGCACCATCATTGCTATTAAAGAATAGCTGTATTTTAGATGACCATGAACAGGTCATTGAGGTAAATTCTATATTATAAACATCATACACCAGCTCCAGAATTGAGACATTTTGTGCCTGTTTTCCTTAGGCCTGGAACTTACAACATAGAGCAGCCATTGAACAAAAAAGTCACTTGGCCCATGAGGTTTGGGTCTCCAGACTGGTCTTCAGTGCCCAAGCCACCAAAGAAGATGGTGAAAAGGGAAGTACAGGAGGTAAGGACCGGGATGAGGGGATGTTATTCCTGGCTCAAGGCTTCTGAGAAAGGAAATTTCCTCGTTACTTTGCACCTGCACTAAGTTTTGTTATCCTTTCCTTACCTGCCTGGGGCACAAGATATGATTTCCTGTGAGAAAACACCTGTTTGCAAAACCAGCCACAGTCCTTCAAAAAACCCTTCTATTAAGAAATTTCCTCCGGAAGTTTCCCCCCCGCAGAGTGAAGCGAAGCAGAGCCTCGACTGCCCCTTTTAGCTCTGCTGGGAGGAAAAACTCATTGAGAACACAGGCTGAGGTTCTCGACACCGTCTCACACCTTCCTTTTCTGAAGTGTTGTCTCTGCTGTTAATGCATGGCTGTCTTTCAGATGACCATGGACAAAGAATCCAAAAAGCACCAGGAGCGAGCGGCCTACCTGAAGCTGTACTTCGGCTGAGAGGCTGTGCCCCCTCCTCTGGAGACACCCACCTGCACCACCAGGCTCAAAGAACCAATAAAACGTCTCAAATGTTTTAAAAGTCCGAATAAAATCGTCTCAAACAGAGGGATTTGTGGCCGCTGGCTGTCTCGTCTGGGTGTCTCCGGGGCCCTGCTCCCCTCAGCCCTCGCCCGGGGGATGTTGTCTCTGGGTGCAGGTTTGGGCTGGGGGAGAGTTAAAACTTCTTCCCAGTGGCTGCTGTGGGGCTGTGTTTGTGTTTGTGCTGAACACGGGGTTGACATTACAGTGAGGTTTATTGGTCCTGGGTTTGTTATTGAGTGTGTTATTGCCAGGCAGGGCCTACACGGAGCCAAGGCCTTTCCTGCCCCTCGTGCTGCCCCACTGAGGGGGAAGTTTGGGAGGAGACACGGCCAGGACAGGTGACCCCAGGTGAGCCAAGGGACATTCCAGACCGTGGGACAACATGCTCAGTTCATGAAGTGTGGGGAAGACAGAGGAAAGGGGGGACGTTTGGAGTGATGGCGCTGGTCTGCCCGAGTCACCATGACGTGGGATGGGGCCCTGCTCTCCTGGAGGTGCTCAATATGTGCACATGGGAAGCAGGGAATTATTTCCTTGTTTTCCTTTGCTTTCCTATTAAACTGTCTTTATCCCAACCCACGAGTTTTCTAGCTTTTAGCCTTCCAGTTCTCTCCCTGATCCCACTGGTGTGGGAGCGAACGAGGGGCTGTGAGGGGCTTGGAAACCACGACACCATGGAAACCCCTCACCTCAGCACCCTCCCCAACAGGGCTTTCCTCACGCTCTTCCCTCCGAAATCCAGCCCCCCCTGGGACAGGAGAGGAGCCAAATGAACCTGTCTAAAGGGCAGCTCAGCTGCTGCTCCATCTCCTTTGTGCTGGGAGTGAGCAGCACCATCTCCCCCTCAGCCCCCTCACCCCCATCTCCTCCTCTCGGGGTTCACCCACAGCCAGAGGAGAGCTGAGGGTGTTTGTGGTACCCTCAGAGAGAGTATAATGGCTTTGTGCACAAAATAACACCCACAAAACACCCCAGGGAAAGATTCCGTGCTGGGCCAGGTCACACCAGACACCTGCAAGATGCACTTTTGCATTCTGGCCTTACAGACATGAAGATATTCTCAAGAATATGAAGTTATTCTCAATATGAATCTATTCTCAAGCAAGGAGCAAGCAATAGGTTGCTAATTAAGAATCTGGCCACGAAAGTAAATGTAGCCTGAAGCAGAAAGGCCCTGGGGTTCATCTTCAGCTCTTCCTGCACTCGAACCCTGGGGATTTCTATAAATGTTTACAAACCCTCACACACACTGATCACAGCCTTGGTGTGGTCCCAGGGGACAACCAAGAGCAGGCAACACTCACTCTGGGTGTAACTACAGCCCCAGAGCAGCCTTTCCAACTCCCTGGCTTTATTTCCCTGTTTCTGGAGCAAATTTCACCTGCAGTCCAGTTTCAGTTGCAAACCCAAAATACATTCTTCCAATTTCCCACTTTCGGGCTTCGAGAGCTCTCGCAGATGTACCACAACAGCTGCTCACAGGCTTTCTGAGGCACGTTGGTTCCCTCCCTCCCAACCACAAGACTCATCTGCCAAAACAGGGATGGAGCTGTCGATTCACAGCTGCCCCTTTTGGTGCAAGATTTTGGACGGGGGGGGTGTGACCCCCTGGAATTTTTACTGTCCTAAAACCTGGGGTTTATGGCTGTTTAAGGTCCTACCTTTGTATTTATGGCAGATGTTGCATTTCACCTCCACCTGACCAGGAGAAAAAGGGGTGTGAGATGATGAACAAAGTCAGCAGCACCTGTGATTTTTCACCATGTTCCACCTGTGGCTGGAGAAACCTTCTACTAAAGTTTTTGCCAGACTGGTGGGATTTCAAAGGGCCCTTTGTTGTCATTTCTGATGAAATTCTCTACCTTCTCAGCTATCAAATGTTCCTTAAGAGAAAGGAAGAGATGCAGAGGGAAAGACAAGATCTCCTACTCTCACACCCCCCACAGAAAACACACTCAGGCTCCATTCAGGTCCTTTTCCACTTTAAAACTTGAAGGACTCAGCCAGTTTTGGTCTCAGGAGATAAAATTTCTTTTATTACGAACATAAAAATTACAATTTTCATTCTACTTCTTTCCCCTCCCCAGCGAGGGATTTTCTCATTGCAAAAAAACCTTAATCCAAGTAAAAAAAGATAGAACTTTTGATATATACATAAATACACAATGTCTCTGTACACCTGTCATTCTGTACAACCAAGGTACCAGCAGAAGTGACAATGGCACACGCAGAGGATTTTTGAGAGATCTAATTTCAGACTGTCTGTCAGAAACACCTCCATTCTCACTGAAATAATTATTCCCTTTTCTCTTCCTCCTCCCTGGGTGATGGGGGAAGAGGGAAGCCTGGGAGGATTCTCTCACTGCATAGAGGTGAACATGAACACCTGGGGATCCTTGGGAGACTGGACCAAACCACAGGAGTCTTTTGTCAAAAAAATTTCCAGTATTTTCCCTAAGAAAATGTTGAAGGAAAATTAAAGCAAAGCCCTCCAGAACCAGCTCATAATTACAAAACTCCCCTCATCAGCCGTTTTCACTGCTGAAATAAAGTCTTCTGCTCAGGGGAAATAAAAGGGTGAAAAAAGAGGAACTTCTGTTGATAAAAGCACATATTTGAGAATGGATAAAATGAAAGAAATGTGATCACTAGCACAGCCTTGCAGCCTGCAATCAATGCAGCTTTATTCCATATTCCAAGTTCCAAAACAACTGGTGAAGGAGTGAACTCTCCAAGGGCTTGTGCTGAGTTGAAAGCAACAACAGAACTGAAAAGCAGCCTGAAGCAGCTGTGAAATGTTGCCAGTCCTTCTGCTGGAAAGTGATCTCAAAGCAGGGCAGGGTAAACACCACACTTAAGAGCTTTTAAGTCCCAAGTGCAGCTGCAGTCAGCAAAGTGAGAATAAAATGCCAACTTAGCTCTGTATTTACACTTCACTCCTTGCTGACACATCAGACACCTTGAGTTTATAAAAGAAAAGTCTGTTTGTTTTTATCTGCCAAGAATGCAAAGTAAGAAACCTCCCTGGGTTTCTTCTGTCTCTGTTAATACACATTCCTCAGAATTAAAGCCTGGCAGGGTTGATGGCAAAGTTTCCTTTCCTGCCTGCCAGGCAGCCACGCACCAGTGATGCCTTTGTGTTCTGCAGAGCCTGCAGGGCAGCAGGAAAAACCTGCTGTGCCCCAGCTCCAACCCTGGTGTCCCCCAGCTCTTCAGAGAGTCAATCCTGCCCACAGTGGAAACAAAGCCCAGTCCTCCCAGACAATCCCACCTGTGACCCCTTCAGTGCCTTTAGGACAACTGACCATCGGCCATTCCAAGGCAGCAGGAGAGCAAAGGGGGAGAGGGAGCACTGGAAACCAGGATGAGAGTGGAGTTCACTCTGCAGAGACCATTCCTGGGCCACTCAGTTGGATTGCCTCTCCTGAACCCTCCTTCTCTGAGCAGCCAGAGGAACTCCAGCCCCACCTCACTTCTTCCTGCGGATTTTGGGCTTTTTCACTGGCCGGAGGTAGGGATTGTCTATCACATTCTCCTCCCCATTCCTGCTGCCTGCCAGGGAGGTGTTCTGCTGTAACACTGAGGCGTTTTCCTTCTCAGGTCCTGAATCATCCTGTACAAAAAAACCCACAAACCCAAACAACCAGAGTTACGCAAAACAAGGCTTAGAAATCTTTCTGCCCAGAGGAGCTGTGGTTGCCTCATCCCTGGAAGTGTCCAAGGACAGGCTGGACGGGGCTTGGAGCAAGTTGGGATAGTGGAAGGTGTCCCTGCCCATGGCAGGGGGGTGGAACCAGGTGATGTTTGAGGTCCCTTTCAACCCAAACCATTCCGTAATTCTAAGTTCAAACCACACAACCTGTGGGCAGAAGAGACAATCAACAGCAGCACACAAGGAGCTGCATTAAGGGTGAGGCTTCCTGATTTCTAGCACAAGAAGATCCCCTGGGGAAGAACCAGGTTTGAGAAGCTCAGGGCAGCAGGGCCCAAGAGCTGTCTCAGGGGGCTGTACCGTGCTCATGTGCAGCGGGAGGTTCTCGGTGTCCGTCTGGTCGTCCTGCTCCGACGAATCCGTCTCTTCCATCTGCTGCATTTCCAGCTCAGAGGGGAGAAGAGCTGTCAGGTAGGGGACAGTGAAAGGCCTGGCAGCAATCACTGGAGTCAGGGAAAAGGCCACAGTCAGAGAGCTGGGAGAAAAACCCTCCCCTCAAAAATTAGGAAGCACAAAGAGAACGAACACTTTTGCTGGTTCTGGCTTAGAACACACACCACCTCTTCCTGCTGCTCCCAGGGATCAGGAACGAAATATGCTGTCCCTACAAGATAGCAGTCTCTAATTTCCTACTTTCTGAGGCCCCTTTATGTTTCCAACATTATTCCAACACGAAAAATCCCTCCTGACCTCCACAAAAGTTCCATTATGTCACAGGCTGAAGCATCACTTGGTCCCCCTCTCAGTTAACGCTGACACCTGTGCTGTCAGTGAGCCTTGGGAAGGTGGGAATTCTCAGCACTGCTCTGCAGTCAGAGAAACAGGAAAGCCTCCACTACCACTAAAATGTCAGAGACAAGAAATTACTTGTTCCAAGGTCACAGGGAGTGGAGTCAGGACTGGGATAAGCTTTGAATTTAGCCCCTCTCAGCCTTCTCCACGAGCAGAAGACAGTGAGCCATAGTGAGGGTAGAAGCCTTATTTTGGTTTTCATACAAAATTCAAATACGAATTTGTATTTTTAAATACAAAATTCCTCATTTCCTTCAGGGAATAACACAATGTGATCATTCACAGCTCACTCCCTGCAGCAGCAAGAACCCCAATGTGGGGGGGGGGATGCTCAGGGACACACATTTAGGGCACAGAGAGTCCCAGAAAACTCACGTGGGAACGTGCTGACGTCATCCTTGAAGAGGCTCTGGGTCTCCCCTGTCTTGGCCATGAAGCGTGTGAGGGCCCTCTCCACATCCCGCCGTTGGGAAGCCGCCTTTTCCCGCAGCACCTGGTAGTCGGACACGGGCTCCCGGTACGTCTGTGGAGCAGGGAGGGAAGGGAGGGAACAGCTCACGGTCAGAACACTGCAAGGCTGCAGGAGCTACAGGCAGGCTCTGACCTCTGCTCCTGACAGGCTTTTGGAGAGCTACAGATGTCCATCAGCCAGAAATCCAGGGATTCTGGATGATTTCTGGACAGCAAGGGACGTCCACAACCCAAGGAACGTATAAACCAGGAGAAGCAATGTTTTGGATGGACAGTACCAGCACTGCAGTAAAAACACACCACTCCTGCTGTTCTGGACTCCAGACAGCCCCCAAACAGCACAAAACTCCTGTTTTCACTCACCGGCGTCTTGATGTAAGTGTGGGGATCTGGGAACTCAGGGAAATGGCCGGGAATGTGGGAGGGGTGAGGCTTGTTCTGTCCAGCTGTCAGGGCCTTGGGGGTCACGGGCTGGTTTGTCACAGGAGCTACAGGAGTTCAAAAGCACAGAAATCAGGGGGGTTCCTCCTGCCCAGGGCCAGGCACAAAGTGCTGCTGCTGAGCTGGGCCCCAGATTCCCAGGCCCTGCCCAAGCACATCCCAGGAGGCTGTTTGGCATCCCAGAGGGGAACAGGGATCACTTGGCCCCTCCCTCCCATACAAGGAGAACAAAACCATCCCGAGGACTCTGGTGTGCAGTGAGGACACTGGTGAGAAGTGACTCTTCCTGCACCTATCACAGGGTCACTACCAAACTGCACTTCCAGGAGCTCTGGAATGAGTCACCCCTCTGGAAGCCAGCAGAGAGGAATGCCGGATTATTCCCGGCTTCCTGTGTAGCAGAAAGGATTTCCCACGCACGGGCAGTGATGACCATCCTCTGGGAGCGCTTGGCATACGCAGGAAGGGTTTCAACATTGAACCCTGGAACACAAAAGAGGAAACAGGAGTCACACCAGGAGTTTACCCTGCTCAAAAATCCCTTCTTTCAGGCTTCTCCAGAATTTTTCCAGGGGCTCCAAAGGGCATGAGAAGGAAAACCATGCACTGTATATATTCACACTGCACCATGCACCCTGCACGAGGCTCAGGACAGGGCTTAGAACACAAACCCCAGAGACACAGGGGACAGATTTTCCTACCAGCACAGCACATCCAAAGCTGGAATGAGCAGGAACAGCCAACTACTCACCCATTTCCACCAGAGTAACCACGATATCCGAGAGCGTGGGCTGGGTCCTGGCTGTGTGCTCACAGTAGGACTTGGCACTCCTTCCAATTTCTGAGATATCTGGGGGGACAAAACCACCACATATTTGATTCTTACAGTGCCCACACTTGTGTCAGCCCAAGCCCAGCTTCAGGGATGGGAATTTTTAACAGATTTGGCAAGGAATGAGAAACAGCTCCCTGAATGGAGCATCCTGCAACCTGGGCATTTAAAATTTGAGCATGGAGACATTAAAGACTAAAGAGTCAGATGTTCTCCACAAACGCAAAAGGCAAATCTGCATCACAGGCATGAAAAAAAAAACCCACCCAGAAGCTGATTATGTCTTGATTTCATAAAAATAAGTAGGTTCTCAGCATATCACCCAGAAAGAGAGGAACAGAGGCACTCCATGAACCAATGGCTGGAATTTTGTTGTTCCTCTGTTATTCTGGCAGCATCTCAGCACGTGGAGCCTCTGTGAGTATCTGATGAGTACCCACTGAGTAAGACAAATACATATTTTGGAGCTGGGGCAAACCCAAAGTGTCACAGAGGTGACTCCAGCCACCAACACTCCTAAAACACCCTTTAACACCAGATAACAAAAATGGGGAGAAAACCCCAACAAACTGAAGGAGCAGAGGGCAGTGTGAGGAGGGCCGGGGCACTCACAGCTCTGGATCATCTCGGTGAGCGTCTCCACCGCCGCCTTCTCGGCGCTCTCGAACCCCGCCTCGGTGAGCAGGGAGCTCACCACGACCTGCAGCGTCCGCCGCCGGGCCAGGTGGTAGTTGTCGGCCGGGGTGCCAGCCTGCTTGCTGCCAGGGCGCTGCCACACCCGGAACCGGCCTCAGCGGCACGGCACGGCCGGGAGGGCAGGGAGCAGGGAATGGGAAGGGAATGGCAAGAGACAGGGAGAAGGGCACGGGAAGGGGCAGGGAATGGGGATGGGAAGGGATACGGAGCAGGGCATGGGAAGGGGCAGGGAATGGGGATGGGATAGGGCATGGGAAGGGGCAGGGAATGGAAATGGGAAGGGACACGGAGCAGGGCATGGACAGGGACAGGGAGCAGGGACAGAGAATAGGAAAGGACAGGGAGCAGGGCATAGGAAGAGGCAAGGAATGGGAAGGGACAGGGAGCAGGGCATGGGAAGGGGCAGGAGCAGGGAATGGGAAGGGACAGGGGACAGGGAATGGGAAGGGACAGGGGACGGGAAGGGATAGGGGATAAGGAATGGGAAGGGACAGGGGACAGGGAATGGGAAGGGACAGGGGACAGGAAGGGACAGGGGATAAGGAATGGGAAGGGACAGGGGATAAGGAATGGGAAGGGACAGGGGACAGGGAATGGGAAGGGACAGGGGACAGGGAATGGGAAGGGACAGGGGACAGGTATTGGGACAGACCCAGAAGTAGGTAATGGGAAGGGTTTGGGAACAGTAATGGGAAGGATTAAGAGCAAGTGATGGGAAGGGGCAGGGAACAGGTGCTGGGAAGGGTCTGGGAGCAGGTACTGCCCTGGCACCCCCAGGGAATGGGGACAAGGGTGGGCTGAAGGACTCAAGGGCAGGAACACACGCACATGTACCTCAGCATGGACACACGTGCACACACATGTGCACACACATGTACGCACAAGTACATTTAAATCCCCCCCGGATGCCTTTGGGCCGCGGCCCCTTTAAGAACCCGCCGCACGCGCCAATCAAACCCCGCCCCCCTCCGGGCCCTTCAGCCAATCAGCGCCTCCCTCCCTCGGGCCATCGCCCCCGCTCCCCGCGGCCGGACCTGGGCCTGCCCCGCTCCCCGGGGGCACCGGGCACTGCCGCTCCGCCCGACCCCGCCGCCGGCCCCGCCACTGCGGCCCCGAGCCCCGGGGACGAGCCGCCCTCACCGTGCCGGAGCCGCCGGACGCCGCGTCGGCCATCTTGGAGCCATGTGGAGCTGTGCGCATGCGCCAGGGGCGCTGCGAGGACGGGCGGGCGCGCGGGGCACTGTGGGAGTTGTAGTTCGGGCAGGGAGGGAGCACGTGGGCGGCGGCAACAGCTGGATCCACCGGCACACCTGGATCCCTGCACACCTGGGTGTCACATACACACACCTGGATCCCTGCACACCTGGGTGTCACATACACACACCTGGATCCCTGCACACCTGGATCCCACACACACACACCTGGATCCCACCCGCACATCTGGATCCCCCCATCCAGTCCAACCCCCCTGCCAAGGCAGGGTCACCTGCTCCAGGTGACCCAGGGATGTGTCCAGGTGGGGTTTATAATGATGATAATTGGGTGTTATAATGTCCAGGTGGGATTTATTGTGTCCAGGTGAGGTTTATAATGATGATAATTGGGTGTTACAATGTCCAGGTGGGATTTATAATGAAGACAGTTCAGCTCTAGGGCAAGGGGACCTCGAGGTTTTTTCCAAGTCAGCAATGTCTGCACAAACACTCCTTCTATCCCTCTGCCCCCTCGACATCCTGATTTACTGCGTCCCTAAGGCTTGTTAATTCCGGGATGTCCTGGAGCCAGGGGTGGAACTGCTGCCTGTGCCTCTGAGCAGCTCTCCCTTCCTGCTGGTTAGGCTTGAAAGCACACAAGTTCTTCCATCAAAGAACATCCTGACTCGAGCCAATCCTGTCATATTCCACGTTGTACAGCAAGCCCAGCCCCTGCCTCTGCAGGGTGACCAGGAACACAAACCTCCTGCCCCGGCATCTCGATCCCACTCGGAAATGATTTACTAAACCCCCTCTGGAAGCCCCAGGAGCCCTGTAACCATGGGAGCAGCGAGGGTTTCCTGTTGTAAGTACTGTGTGTTCTGAGCTGCTCCTCGGTGTGACCGCCTCGTGTACTCACGCGTCCGTGATCAAAGCTTTGCTCTCACCAAAGTGTTTCACAAAGACAGCACAGGAAACCACCCCCCCCCCCAGCTCCCACCCCTCGCTTCCTGTTTTAGCACATGTGTGGGAGAGCAAGAACGGCGTGAGAACCAATTGCTGCCCGTGAGAGGGAGAGGGGGAAAAAGTGATGTAAACAACAGCTGCCACGCTGGGAATTAAAGGTCCTGAGTGCACCGGGGCTGGGTGGCAGCACAGCTCCCACAGGCTGCTGGTCCTCGCCTGCAGGAGCACCAAAACCCCTGCAAAGACAGGGAGAGGAGGAGGCAGAGGAAGGGGGAGGTTGGATCGTTCCAGGCAAATGCACCTGCTGGAGCAAAGCAAACTTCTTGATCACCAAAGGTAGGAGGCAAAGTTGTCTCAGGGGCTGCCAGTGTGCTGAGGGGGGAAATCTGCCTTCTGGGTTCAGGGATGACAGAGCTGTGGGCAGGGCTGGGGGGGCAGGATTGTGCCAGGGATGTTCAAAATTCCCTGGAATGGCTGGGGGGGGAATCTGGAGGTCTGGCTGTGGTGTGTTCTGCCAGGCTGTGATGCCACCCTGTCCCCTCAGCAGGGAGGGGTTTGCGTGCCAGGGCTGGGGGTGCAGGGGCAGCCCAGCGTGGGCTGAGGGGATGGAGAGCCGAGTTCAGAGGTAGGAACACACGATCCCAGACTGGTTTGGGCGGGAAGAGACCTTGAAGATATCCAGTGCCACCTCCTGCCACGGGCAGGAACACCTCCCACTAGCCCAGGTTGCTCCAAGCCCTGTCCAACCTGGCCTTGGACACTTCCAGGGATGGGACACCTGTGCTGAGACACTGAGCCCTCCAGCTGAGGAACTTGAGGTGCGTTCAGAGCTGATAAAAAGCAGCAGCTGACATTGAAATACTGCTGTTGGTGGCTCAGTGCCCTTGGAAAGCTCCCCCAGAGCAGTGCTGTCCGTGTGGGATCAGCACAAGCAGGGTACTCCCAGCCTGGCAGAAGATCCCGAGGTGTGCCCTGGTTGGAGCAGTTGGTCCCCGAAGGAGGCAGGTGCCCTCCTGCCCAGGTCTGTCCCAGCCCTGCTGCCACCAGAGGGCACGTGGTGACCACGATGTCCTCATTTCTGAGCCACCCCGTTCGGCAGCCAAAATCACCCACAGTGAAGTCACGTAGATCCTCTCCCCCCCTCAGCTGCGAGGGTGCCACCAAAAGCTCCTCTGAGCCCCCCAGATTCCTTGACTGACCAGATCTGGGGGGGTTTGTGGTGCAGTTTGATAAGGACAAACACTTGACAGGCAAAGGAAGCTGCTGCTGCTGGGCAAGGAGGGAATAAACTGCTCCTCTGAGAAGGTTTTGGGGTTTTTCCCCCCTAAGGACATTGGCCTGTGCCTTGCAGGGATGAAAACTCAACCACAGGGAGGTTACAGCGTTGGGGCTGCTGGTTCTTGTTATTTCGTTTACAGTTTTGAGGAAGTTTTTATATTTGGGAAACATTGTTTGTTTTAGTCCAGAGCAGCAGTGGTGTTGTTGTTGGCAATGTACCTGGGGGGTTGTTCAAGGCTCTCTAAGTAAAAGATTTCTTGCCGGGTCTGTTGTTTGGTAGAGGAGGCTGATCCAGAAAGGATTTCCCAGCGAGGTGTGGGGGTGTGGATAAACTCTCTGGATAGTTCTGAGAGGTCCCTTCTGGAATTTATACTCAATTTCCAAAAGATGCAACAGGCACAGGGAGTGGAGGAGAGTTTCCAGAGTGCAAAACACCTCTCAGGGTGTGAGTTAAGTGTTCCAGGGTGGAATTTTCAGAGTAAAGCTTGGAGAGGTTTAGTCAAACCTCCAAATAACCACAGGGGAGAAGGTGTCTGTGGTGGAGGCTCTTTGATCTCACAGAGACATAACAAGATCCAGGTGCTGGGAGTGCAGAGCAGCACTGGGAGAGCACGAAATCAGCTGCACCCCTCGCAGGGGAAGGGGATTGGGCTCCTGGAGGGTGCAGCGTGCTCCCTAAATGCCAGGCTCCACAGGAAAACTGCCTGTCTTTGGAGAGTGTTGTTGTTTATGGGCAGATAAACTGGACAGGTGTTCCCAGCCAGTCCCAGCTGGGTCCCTTCCCAGCTTGTCCTGGCAGTGTCCATGCTGGAGTTTGACCCCAGAGGGTCCCTGGCTCAGCTCCCCCCACCCCGTGTCTCCCTCAGCAAGTCTTGCTCCATAAGGATGAGCCTGTAGGAGCAAGGAGGTCCCAGGAGCTCTGTCTGGCTGGGCTGGGATGTCAGAGCATCTTTCCTGCTCCCATCACCCGTCCCTGGGGTGATTGGTGTTTGCTGGGCCTTTTATTTCAACATTCAGCCAATGTGCAAACTGTCCCTTCCCACTGCCCCCTGAGTCAGGGCCATATCTAATCCTCCAGGCATGTCACCCCCACTCCAGGCTGGGCAGAGCCTCTGCTGTGGATCTTGCTCAGCTCTTCCTGCCCCCCCAGTGACTCAGGGGATGTTCTGCTCCTCCTGTCCCTCTGCCCCAGCTCTGGGGTCCAAAGGTGATGAGGAGATGGGTTAAAGCTGTATTTGTGCAACTGGTTTCGCGTGAACTTTGTTTTCTGAGGAAATTCTGAGGTGTTGTTTTGCTGAGAGAACAGGCAGAGGAGCCCCCCAGGTTTAGGGGGTGCTCCCCAGGGCAGATTCCTGCAGAAAACATAACGAGGTCTCTGCCCAGACTTCCCATCCTGGCTTTGGGCAAAGTGCTGCTGCTGTGCCTTGCCCCTGCTGCAGTCCCTTGGGATCAGGGATGCTCTGGACCATCCCGTCCCCAGCAGTGTCAGGGACAGCTGGTGGCACGTTTGGCACAGCCAGGACTGGCCTGGCCCAGCCTCTCTGCCTTGTGCAGGGGTGATGATGAGCTGGCCCCTTGGGGGATCCTTCAAACCAGCTGGAGGGACTCTGGGAGAGGGGACACTGCCTCTGCCTCATCCCTGGCATGGACTGAACCCTCCTCTTCTCACTCACTGACTGAGCAGGTGCCAGTACAAGGTGTGGTCACAGCAAACCCAAATTATCCCTCTTTGCTGACCCCTCTGGCCACACGGGGCATATTTTGCCTGGGGCCATGAGCCCATTCCCCACCTCAGGGGGGGCTGCCTGTATTTAAATGTCATTTCCAGAGGCTCAGAGGTTCGGGCTGTCAGAGGAAGTGCTGCACACACAGAGGGCACCCTCGGAACGCAGATGGCAGTGAAGCCAGGCCAGTGCCTGCTGCTGCACACCCCTCTGGCTCACACCTTGCCAGGTGAAGCCCCCTGTGCTCCCAGAGAGCTCCGTGCTGTGTGTTCCCGTGGGATTGTGCAGAGGGAGGTGCTGGTGGCCCCAGGGGGGTCACATTTCCCCCCCTCCCGGAGCAGGAGCCTCACACAGGGCACTCCCCACACTGGGGTTTCTCTGCTGGCTGTGCCAAACCCCACTGGCACTGCAGGAAACCACAGCCAGGGTGGTGCCTCCTGGGGCAGGCACAGGGGAAGGAATCCTGCTGCTCCATGCACGGCCCAGGGATGGGGATGGGGGTGGGATGGGCTGTGGGCAGCTCCCACATTCCCCCTGGAGCATCCAGGGCCAGCTGAGTCATTCCTGCAGTGGATCGTGGGCTGACCTGGCTCTGCTTCACAAGGTTTGGGAAACCCTCCTGGGCCGTGGTGGTGCCCGTGGGTCCTGTCTGAGCATCTCTGAGGGGCAAGGGGAGGGTTTGGGGGGGTTTGAGGAGCCTCAGACATGGACATGGCTGGTAAATCCTCCCAGGTTGGACTTGGGGGGTCTGGGGGATGTGGTGCAAAATTCCTCTGCTGCTGGGAACTGAGCAGAGCCTTGGAGGGCCTGGCTCTGCTCGTGGGCTTTGTGTCTGACAGTGACCTTCCCCTGCTGAGGGTGTTCTTACCCACCTTTGAAATGGGGTGGGGGGAAACAGTGAAGAGCCAGCAGTGGTTTGACTGGAAGAGTTGCAGAGTTGGGCAAATGCTTGGAGTTCCAGGAGGGGGGTGACAATAACGGGGTTGAGAGGGACAGTTGTCACCTTTTCTTGCCCATTAAATCTGTCATTTTAATCTACTGGTGTTTCTTAGCAAAGCACTTTGAGCAAATGCCTGTATCCACAAATCTGAGCCCAGAGGCTGATGAAAGGCACTTTTTTCTTCCCAGTGGGATCCTGGAAATACAGAAGCAATAGCAATGGATGAAATGTAGGGACTTGTGTGAACTTATTGGACCCTCTCAACAGCTCAAGCTGAGTTTAGAGCTCGGGTTTGGACCAATTCTTGTTTGATCAAATCAGCTCCTTGTCCCCATTTTCAGATGAAATGAAAATTGTCCCTATCAGGGCAAGAAGCTGATAAAAGATTCTTCCTAAGAACAAAGCCTGAGGTTGATTCATCTGTGCTCAAAAAAAAAAAAAAAAAAAAGGATCTTCAGGGAAAGGGGAGGCTTCTTGGGAAAAAATCCTGAAATAGGCTGTTTGGAAAGTGAGGTTTGTTAAATCACTTGAATAACATTAGTTTTCTTTCAAGGACTTTTTTTTTCCTGCCCCCTCAAAAAATGGCTTTTTTACAGCCCTCCTTGACTTCAGGAGGAACCCTGTTGCTAAAAATCATAGACCCTTCAAAAAAGGATTCCTTTGCTGGTGTGGAGGTGCATTCAAACTGGAATTAGGTGCTTAAGGATCTTTGTGCAAATGGATGGAGAGACCTGGCTGGGTCTGTACATCCTCCTCCCTCTACCTGTGCCCATGGAACAGTCCCATTGTCCAGGTGGGAGGTGCAGCCAGGCTGCTCCAGGAGAAGCCTTGGGCATTGGAAACACCCTCTCTACCCTCTCCCCTCCTTGAGAGGAAAGGGAGACTCCTGGTCATGTCATGAATAAGCCTGAGCTGGGAAAACTTCTCCAGAGGGCTCTTGCCAACCCAAAGGTCTGTGGAGGTCCTGAATCAGCCAGAGGGAACCCAGAGCTGAATCCCCCCAGAGCTCTGCAGCCCTCGGGGGGTTCTGACACCCCTCCAGCCCAGCCTGGCAGGGCAGTTTGGTCTCTGGGGGCTGCAGGAGCAGCAGTGAGACACAAGGGGTGAGGCAGAGATAGGGGGTGGCAGCAGCTGTTCAGGATGTGCCGCTGATTCCGTGACATCTCCCGCCCTTTTTGGACATCGAGAGTTTGGAGCAAGGCAGAGAGAAAGGAGGAGCAGCCCCTGATAAAGGTCCCTGGGGGTGTCCCCTGTGCCCCACAGCCCCGGGGAGCTGCCCCAGCTGGGAGGCCACGATAGGTGCTGTGTGTTCACCTCCCTGCCCGGGCACAGGGACAGAGATCAGCCCCCTCCTCCCTCACGGCTCCGTCTCCTCCTCTCTCTGGCTGAAGGTTTCTCCAAAACCTCCCTTAACTTTCCCTGGCAGAGTTTCTGCCTTGGCTGCACTCGCTGCCCCTCTTGTGCAATGCCCTGGGGAGTGGCCTTGGTCCCTCTGAGGGTCCCACCTGGGGATGGTGGGCTGGGAAATCCCTGATTCCTCCGTCCCAGGAAAGGCAGTTTTGAAGAGACAGGGAAAAAACTGAGCGAAGACATCCCTGGGCAAAGTTTCCCTCTGTGTCACTTGGGTTTGGTGTGAGGAATTCCACCGAGCCAAGGGGATTCTGGGGTCACCCCAAGAACTGATCTGAGCGAGTTTTCTGTGGCTGTGGAACTGTCCAGTTTGGCTGGAGGGAAGGAGATGGAGGGGACAAGGCTGATGTTGGCCCCTGGAGATGGGGAAGAGCAGGGCTGTGCTGGGAAAGGCTCCTGGCTGAGCTCTGCCCACACTTCTCAGGGAGGGTTGTGTTTGTACAGGGGGCACGTGGAGCCTGGCAGAGCAGCCACTTCCTCAGCCTCACCACCAGCAGGGTCTGTTCTGGGCTAAAAAGGCTCTGAAGGGCTGAGTTCCCACGGGGGGCACGGGCCACGCTCCACGTGCACACAACTGTCACCACGGGGCACCTCGCTGGGTTTGCCCTTGGTCTGTGAGGAGGGGAGGCCCCACATCTGGCTGTGGCGGTTGAACAGGCTCGATTTAATCACAGCCCCGGGGAGAGCAGGGCAGGGGGCTCAGGAGGGAGCACAGGGCACCTGCTCCCCAGGCAGCACCACCCAGCCCAGGGGGAAGGGAAGTGCCCGGATCCTGCCTGGGGAAGGACAGTGGGATGGCTGGGACCTTGTGCCCAGCTCTTCTGCAGTGGCAGGGACGTGGCAAAGGAGCCAGGCCTGGCAGGGAGGGTTTGGGCAGCTCCTTATCGTGGTTTCCAAAGGGGTGTTTGCAGGAGGGTGTTGAGTGATGGGACAAATCCGGTGTCCCAGATCCTGGAAAACGTGGAATCTCTTCCCCTGCAAGCAGGCTGTTCCTTAACTGCCTGCTGGGGCAGCAGGAGCAGCTCGTGTGTGGATGGCTGAGCTGGAGCTGTGGCTGCTGCATTTCCCTCTGCTCTGCCCCAATGTCAGGTCTTGAAGGAAATGGGTGAAAAAAGGCTGAAAACTGCCCTGGTTTGGGACATTTTTCCTGCCTATCTTGGATGGCAAAACTGGGACTTCCCAAACTGAAGCCCCCAGGCCAAATCTTTTTGAGACCCTTCACAAAGAGCCAGGGCTGTGCTGACCCTCTGAGCAAACCAAGGGGATGGTTCTCTGGGATGTCCCGTGTGCCAGGGGGATTCCTGACCATGGATCAGTGGCTTCCCTGGGCTCTGCAGTGCTGGCCTACATCTCTCCAGCCCCAGGCTGGCAGGGGACAGGTATTTGGGTCCCTGGATCTGTTCCCAGCTGCAGAAGTGACTCTCACTTAGGCTGGGTGGAAAATACCCTGAAAAGAGGTGAAACTTGGCTCTTTGGTGAGGAGCCCCTCGGAATCAAGATTTGGGGGCTGGAACCCAGAACTGGGAAAGCCTTTGCAATCACCAGGGAGGTGGATCTTCCCAGCAGGAGCCAAGTGTTTTGCTGACAGGGTGATGGGGTTTGCCAGACACTGCTTTTTTCCCCCTCTCTGCTCCCCTTTGGCAGTGGGTGGACACTGAGGGAGCAGCTTTTCCAAACCCCCCCTTTCCTCCATCCCCTCCTCCTTCCAACCTGGTTATTGATGAAATTTGACATGTGATAGGTCCCAAGGCAAAAGCCACATCACAAGAGAACATGAGCAAGAGCTCAGGGAACAAAAAGTCCCCAAAGATCTGAGCAAGGTGAGACCAAGGGATCTGGTGTCAGCCCCTGGCCCGGGTGCAGCTGGAAGGGACCTTCTGGAAAGGGTTAATGCCAGGACCTCTGCGAGGCTCTGGAGCCCTTTGAGCAGCGGTTTTGAAATCTGATTTTCTTTTTTGCAACCAAGTGAGGTTTTTATCAACTTCCTATGTGAGAGCAGAAGTTGGAGCGGGTGCAGGGAGGCTGCTGCAGGAGCCTGCCCTGGCCCCTGCCCCTGGCCCTGCAGTGCAGGAACCTCAGCTTGGGCAAACGGGAGGTTCAGGGCAGGGAACAACCCCAGAGCTCAAACATATGAAGTGTCTTGCTTTGTTCTTTGCATCAGAGCCCAGGCCAGCCCTGCTGCCTGTGGAGGTCACTCGCTGGTCTCATCCCACCTGAGTGCAGGGCGTCCTTGGGCTGTGCCAAATTCCTTGGCAAAGCAGCAAAGCAACTGTTTGTGCCCCTGCCTGGAATGCCCAGGGGCTGAGACTTGCACTGGTGCCTGAACTCCCAGATCAGACAAGGCCCAAACCAGCTCTGGGCTGGGTTTGTAGCCAAACCCCCCCTGTATCAGCCCTGAGAGAGGGGAGGAGCAGCATCCCCGTGGAGACACATCCATCCTGCACTCCTGGCCCTGGGAGGCGTTTTGCTGGCACGAGGCTGGCAGTGGAGCTGGGGGATGTGAGTCTGCAAGCTCCAGCCCAGGAGCTCTGTGCACTTTGTGTTACTCCTTTCCACAGCAGCTGGGGATTTGTCTTCCAAGGGCTTTTCACTTGGAAAAAGCCTGTTCTGAACTCAGGTATTCAGGGGCTGGTGCTTTTCAGGCCAGCTCAGGTTTCCATGTGCACATGTTTTATGGGGGAGCTGGGCCCAGGCAAGCACAGATGGACTCCAGGCTTATGGAAAGTACCTTCCAAACCAGTCCTGGGTGAATTTCCAGCCTGAGCCAGGAAATAAATAAATAAAGTGGGAGGTTTGCCCTTTTCTTTGGCTGATGTATTTAATTGCATTGACAGGCAGAGCCCAGGTCAGCCTCCCCACTGGAAATACCCCAGAAAGTCTCAGATTTTCAGAGATTTCCCCAAATTCTTCATCCGGGGAGAGGATGGTTTTTATCTTTACCTCAGCAGTTTTCTGTCCTCCTGCACAGAGGGAGCCAGGCCACCCCTCCAGCCTGCTGGGTACAGGTGTGCAGGTCACTTATCCCGAGTTGTGTGGCTTGGCCAACGCAGGGAATGACGAAATCCCAATATTTGGGATGCCCCGAATCCCGAGTGCCATCAGGGCGAGCCCAGGGTTCAGCAGAGGGGATGCTCAGCCCTGGCATCCCAGTGACATGCAAACAGCTGATGGGGTGTGAGAGCAGCAGGGACAGCACCAGGGTGGGGAGAATCTGTGGGAAACTGCTGCCCAGAGCTGTTGTGTAACACTCCTGCCCTGCCTCTCTTCAAAGGCCTTGTGCCACGTTCTTCTGCCTCACTTTCAGTTGGTTTTCAACTCTGATGCAACTGTTAAAGCCCTGTGAAAGCTTTGCAGAGCTCAGGGTTCAGCCCAGGGCGTGAGCAGAGCTCGGAGGCGGCTCAGGACCCCCGGCAGGATCTCTGCTCTCAGCAGTGGTTTGCAGGTTTAGCTCAAAGCACCCAGACACATCTTCAGCACCTCCTGTGCCTGCAAGGGCCTGGCTGAGCCAGGGCTGCAGGTGTGAGGCTGCCAAGACACGGGGAGGGGAAACTGCTCTGCCTTCAGGGCTGCCCTGCTCTCCTCAGCTGTGCATCCGACCATCAGCCTCTGCAGGTGAGCAGAGATCGTTGCTGAGCATCTATTTTTCTCCCTAACTTTTACCCTGCAGGAAGTAAATAAGCGCTTATGAATACTTTTAACGTGTTTGTCAGGTTAAAATAGGTTTGTTTGGATGGGCTTTGTGCCACACGTGGGGACCAACCTCAGTGGGGGCTGCGGGGGATGACTGGTGGCAAACACCAGCCCTGCCTCTGAACCTTTTCTACCCTGCTGTCCCTGCTCTTGGCACCCAGGAAAGGAGCCCTGCAGCCCTGCCACCAGCAGCCACAGGGTAACCATCCTGCCTGTGGGTGTGGAGGGGGCTGAGGGCTCCCCTGTTTGTGTCACAGAAGGAATCATCCAGGATTTTGGTGGTTATAACTACAGAACTTAGGGCTTTGGTCTGTCTTGCAGCATTTCCTAACCCCATCTAGTAGGAGAGTCCTGTCAGGATAAATACACAGTCCATGGTTTATAGGTTATTACTAATTAGGGTCATGTGGGTAATCTCCTCTAGTTTATGCCTGAAGAAGAGGGATCTGCTCTTTCCCTGGATGTCACACTGGTCTCCAGAGCTGAGCCAGCTCCTGACCCAAGCAGGAGTTTCCAGGGCATGTTGTGAGCCTCTGGTTGGTGTGTTCAGAGCAAGAGCTGACACTTGGATGAATGTGTCTCCCCTCTCTCAGACAGATCACAATCTCTGTCCTGAAACAATTCCTGCAGACACTTGGCATCCCTTCATACCAACCCAGGAGCGGGGGACAGTGGGACAGAGGAGCTGCCCTGGCAGGGGGCTGAGCAGTCACTCCAGGAGGAGTGCAAATATGAATACTGGAGGTTATTTCCAGTCCCTTATGTGCTGTAGCAGCCCCAGCAAAGCACTGACACACCTGAACAGGCAGATTGGACCCCCTGGGGGAAGGGAGGGGGCTGAGCCAACCCATGGGGTGTCCCCTTGAAAACCTGCAGTTCCGTGGCACAGCTGCCTCTGGAAGTGCCCTCAGCTCTTCCCCCCCTTAATCTTCTCTGTGTGCAGGGGCCTGAGCCTGATGATACCTCAGGGCAGCCTCTCCCCCTTGCCTGGGCATGGGAAGGCAGTGCCAGGGGCTCCCAGCAGCTCTATCAGTCCCCAGCCCCTCGCAGTTGTTTGTCTCATTTCTCTTTTGAGAGCAGCTGGATTCCAAGAAACCCAGGCAGGGAGGCAGGAGCACAAAAGGGCCTTTTGCTTATCTGTGACCTGTCTGGTGGCAGGGAGGCCACAGGGCCCTGATAACCCCCCGGGCTGGGATGCAGGATTAGGCACCGAGGTGCATCTGCAAAGATCTGGGGGCAGCCAGACGTGGCACAGCTCCCCAGGCACTGCTCCCCGAGCAGCACAGCTGCCTTCCCACAGAACTGAGGCTCCTGGGGGAGCTACCTGGGCTCTGGAAGTGTGACCTGAGTCTCTGTGGAGCTGCCTGTTGGTGTGACACTCGGGGCACTGTCCCACCGGGGCACCTCCACCTGGTCAGCCAGGCTTGGCTGAAGTCAGGGAAAGGATGAAGAGTTTATGGGAAAGGGGGGACAGGCACACACAGCTGGCTTGTTTCTTTAGCAAACAGGGCCAGAAGTGCTGAAACGTCTCGGGTTCGTCCTGATGGAGAGCAGGAGGATTTTTGTGGGATGGGAGGAATGTTTGCTGCCCAGCTCCAGTCCACCCACTGTGGTGAGCCTGGGCTGGAGCAGCAGACAGGGCACCACAGGCTGGGTTCGTGTCCTGCAGCCTCAGTCAGAATTCCCCTTCATGGGCATCGCAGCCCAATCCTGCTCCTCCACAAAGGACGGGCAGCCCAGCCTGGCCTGGAGGTGAACAACAGGAGAGATCAGCTGGGCACAGTATAACACAGTTATTCTCAGGTAGAAATATCAAACCCTTCCCAGCCTCTTTGGAGAAAAACATCCTCTGAAGTCTCGTGTTTTGCTGAGGCCTCCCTGTCTCTGGAGCCGTGGTGGGCGGAGGGACAGATCCCCAGTAAGATGCTGGGAGCCACACCCTGCCAGCCCAGTGCCCTGGCCTGGGGTGACTCAGGGCCAGCTGGGGTGTAGCCTCTGATGGTTATCTTCATCTGCCCTTGAGAATATTACTATTTTTCCCCAGCTTGTTTTCTGGTCCCCCCAGTGTTTAGGCTCCCAGCTCTGATTTCCGTTTTAATTAATTGCAGGAGTCTCAGTTTCTGTGTTTCTCATAATAATGAGCATTTCTTTATTCCAGCTCTTGCCTATGCAGCACGAAGTGTGTGCTCCCAGCAGGGCTGAACCTCTGGGGCTCAGGAGATGGAGATCTGGGCTGTGCTGCAGCGTGTCAGGGGTTCCTGAGCTGGGGGAGCTCTGTTTGCCAGCACAGTCAGAGCAGCAGATGCTCCCACACAAATATGGTTGTGCTTTACATCGACACAGTTTATTTTACATAGATACTGATTTAAATATAGTTATACTTAAGTGGTTCTGCCACCACAATATCCTTTGCGTGGCGGAAGGAGCAAAGCTTTGATCTGGATGGAGCCCACCTGAGCCTGAGCCTGAGCTGGCCTAACTCTCTCCCAGGCACAGCTTCTCCTGTGGGCACCCTCTGCAGCCAGGCAGGTCCTGTCCCTGGCCTGGCAGAGTTTATCCCCTCAGGCTGGGGCAGGGACAGCGGGACAGACCCTTTGGCAGCCGTGGGACTTCAGTGGCTTCACCCAGGACACAGATCCCACCTGTCCCTGCTTCCCTGGGCTCTTGGGTTCTCAGGCAGATCCTTTGTTTCTGCCTTATCTAGCAAGGTTGGCACCTCCTGAGCCTCTCCCTGTGTGTGTCGGGGCCCAAAGGGCCCTGGTTTTGGGGTAGGAGGTGATTTATACCCCTTGTAAGGCTGTTGGTTCCCAAATCCCAAATCCTGGAGCTTGTGCCACCCCTTGGAGCAGGCAGCCCACTTCAAAGTCCTGCTGGGAATTGTCACTGCAAAAGCCAGCACTCGGCTATTAAAGTCCCTAAATCCTGTCTGAAGCTGATTAATTTACACCAGGTTAATTACCAGGTGCCTTTCCAAGGGTCTGATCCAGTCATTCCACTGCACGATGGCATTTTCAGGGAAAATTAAATCCTTTGCTTCTGTGTTTATAAAGCTCTTTTGAAGACATAATCTTGTAGCATCTTCCACCATCTCTACCACCTCGAAGGCCTTTAGCATCATTAATACAGGAACATCATTAATGATTAATCACCTAACTATGAATTGGGGAGGTTTAGTGCCAGGTAGGTGCAGAATAAATGTGTTTGCTGAGCTCCATGTTCACACCTGCTCCCTGGAGTGTCTGGATAAATTCAATGGAGACTTATGGACCTCCTTTATCCCATTTGTCTGGAGGGAAACTGAGGCACAGAGCAGCTACTTGGTCTGCCCAGGCTGCTGAGCAAGGCACAAAAGAGTTGGGAAATCAATCCCTGACACCTCCTGGCTCTTTCCAATGTGTACTTTTTGCACTGTAAACGTTAGTCAGGTACACATTTTATCCAGGTGAGCGGGAAAACGCTCATCATTCTCTCTGGGAAACTCGTTCAAGAAACTAGAAAACAGAAATTGCTGTGCTGCTGAAACCTGGGGCTGATTTAACAGTCTGCCCTCTCAGAGAGGCCGGAATTAGCTGAGTCAGGAAGGCAGAAGAACCTGCACGGGCAGAGGAGGGATAATTTGCAAGAACCGTTATCGGCGCTGCCTCCGCAGCCCGTGGTTCAACATCTCCCCTCGTGCCTTTTAGAAACGGGACCCTCCCGGTATCCAGAGGGCATCCAGGCTCTTTCTGGCTTGTAACCTTGCGGGAAGTTGGCATTGCAGGCCCCAAGGAAGTGGCAGGAGCCAGGAGTGGTTGTCAGCTGTCAGCCCCCGAGGGTCGTGCTCAGGCTGGGGCAGTGGGAAGATGGAGGTGGGAGCTGCTGGGCCGGGGAGCATTGCCATGCACTGCACTGGTGTCTCTAGGAAACCTTTCAAGCACTCCCAGGCCCAGCAGTTTGCTAAGAAGACCCAGATCTCATTCCTTTCACTACACTTGCCAGCAGAAAGGGTGTTTTATTTTTTTTTTAAGCACTGCTGCTGGTCACAGCTTTTGTTGGGAAATTAAGCCCTTCCGCATCGGGCCGTGCTTTGGGCAGGAACTCATCGCCTGAGCCGGGCTCTGAGGGAGCTCTGTGTGCCTGGGGGGGCCTCACCGAGCCCCCAGGGACCCCACAGCTGCACCTTGAGCCAGGCAGCCAAGTGGGGACTGCAAATGTGCTCTGAGCTCCTCTGCCCTGGAGCGTGACCGCAGCAAAGGGGCGAGAGCTGCTCCGATGCCCTTCAGCAGCTCCCCCCGAGCCAAGGATTTCCCAGGGGGACCACAGGCTTTGGCAGGGGGTGCTGGGAGGCTCCCGGGGTCTCCTCGTTGCTTCTGTGTGGCTTGAAGGAGGTGGGGAGTCCCTTGCAGCCTCTGCTCAGACACCCAGACCCGTGTGTTGCATCAGGATTGAGCTTTAAATCAAACAGAGCTGATCTCGGGGCAATCTCCATCTCAGGCATGGAAGGGAGGGGGCAGGTTTCTAAATCCAGACCCTGGTTATTCCACTGCCTCAAGAGAAAAACACTTGCTGAGTGCCTTTGAAAACCCAGCCCTTGATCCAGCTCTTAGTTTTCCCTCCTTATCCTCCCTTTCCTTCCTCTCCCCAGCTCCCTGAGCGTGCATCTTCCCAGCCTCTGTCTCTGCCCGGGCTGAGAAGTGAAAATCTCGTGCCAATTTGACATTTGCCTCTTCTGAATGCAAGAAGCCCCTGGAGCTCAGGTGGGAGGAGAAACAAGTCACTCTGCTTCCCATCATGTGCGTGCCCAGGGCTCAGCCTGGGAAACGGGAGCCCCTTGGCTGAGTCTGCCCGGCCGTCTGCTCCTGTCACCTCACACATTTGTCACAGAACAAGCAGGGCAATGTAGTTCATCTTCTCTTTGCCCAGTTCTCTGCTTCCTCCACTTGCTGCTCGCAGCTCTCCTCCCGTTCAGTTCTCTCCTGCTTCCCAGGCGTGCTGGGGGTGAAGGTTCTCTCTCCTTTTCTTCTCCCAAGGGTCACAGTAACAAGTTCAGCTTGGCCAGGGGACCAGGCTGGTCCAAAACTCAGCAGGAAAAGCCAAAGGAGAGACTCCAGAGATCTCTGCTCCAGAGTCACCCTTGCAGAACAAAGGCAGGGCCATTCCAGGTCAAGGAACAGCAAAGGAACAGCAAAGGAGCCGCCGCTGCACCCACCGGGCCACGACGACCCCGTGTCCTTGTCCCCACATCCCTCAGTGTTCGCCTGTCACGTGCTCCTGATTCCCTCCCAGGCCTTCAGCAGGCAAGGACCTTCCCAGAGAGGTCACAGCCCCAGGCACTGCTCAGTTATGGAATTATAGAATGGTTTGGGTTGGAAGGGACCTTAAAGCTCACCCAGTGCCACCCCCTGCCATGGGCAGGGACACCTTCCACCAGCCCAGGTCGCTCCAAGCCCCGTCCAACCTGGCCTTGGACACTTCCAGAGATGGGGCAGCCACAACTTTCTCATCTCCAGGCTGAACAGCCCCAACTCAACAATCCCTGCAGTGCTTGTGACACCCACTTACCTGCCGTGTGACACCCACTTACCTGCCGTGTGACACCCATTTATTTACCTGCTGTGTGACACCTCAGGGGTCCAGAACAGCAGCTGCACTTGCAGCATCTCCAGCTGGGCCAGCATCCCTCAGCTCAGAGCCCTCAGGAGGGAGGGGGCAGTTTTGTGGCAGTGCCAGCTCCTGGCAGCCCTGCAGCCCTCCCTGCCCAGCCCCAGCCGTGTGGATAATCCGGCCAGGGCAGCTCAGCAGCTCTGCTCTATCAGTGCCCCGGGGCTGGCTGGGGCTGGCAGGTGGCCGTGCTGCAGGGAGTGTCCCCAGGAGAGGTGCAGAGCCAACAGCAGCTGCCAGCTCCCCTTTCTACTCCTTTCTGACCCATTTCTGGCTCCTTTCTGCCCAGACTCGTGTACTCAGGTGAGCAGGATGGTATTTCTGCTCCCAGCACCAGGACAGGAGTTTTTTGGCCCCCAGGGAAGCCTCTCCAGCCTCTCCAAAGCCAGGCTCTCTAGTAAGAACAGTTCAACAGGGCACAACACCATTTTTTTTCTGACTCAGCCATATAAACCAGTACTGATTTCCACTTGGGGGGTCTCAGAGGGTGCATCTTCAGGGCAGAGTGGGCAGGCAGGAGCAGCAGTGGGCTCAGAGCACAGGTAAGGCAGTAGCTTAGTGCTGAAATAAATGGGGAATATTTGAGGCGACTGCTGGAATCCCTCCACCAAAAATCTCCCTAAATACAGTGGGAATACTGCTTGCCCACTGATGTGTTCATAGGGTGAACCTCATTAGCATGTTGTTAATGTCAGTAATTACTGGTGCATTAATGCAGCAGTTTATGCAGATAATACACAGCTGCCAGCACTGCTGGGAGAAATGCATCCATATTTGATTAGGGATAGCAGCATCCCGGGGAGTTTGGTCTCCATGGATCTGCTGGGATGTACAGGGGTACCTGGCTGCCACAGTCACAAGGAACAGACATTTGTGCCATCAGGGAAAGGTGTTCTGGGAGCAGAGCCCAGGATCTGGACGAGACTCGTCCTCTGGGTTATTGGGAGGACGGCTGTGCTGGGGGATTGTCCTTTATTGCCCTTTATTGACACGGGGCTGGCATTGCTCTTCCCCTGCACCTACCACTGTGCTCTGCAGGTGCTGAGAATTCCCTTTCCTTGGCTTTGCAGCCTGAACTGGAGGGAAGGGCTCCTGGGGAGGACACACACGCAGGCGTTGGCTTCGCACGGTGACACCAGCCCGGCAGCTTTGGGGGGTCCCTGGGGGTCAGAGTGGGGGGTCTGCCCCACACACGGCCCCAGCTGCTCTGCTGGCCCCAGCCTGGTGCCCTGGGGCTGGGACAAGATGTTTGCTTTTGGCTGCACCCCCGGGAGCCGAGGGCAGGCAGAGCCTCCTGCTCACTCTGCCTCCAGCCCAGAGCCCCGGTCCCAGCCCAGCCTGAGCTGGGGGTCACAGCCAGGCACGTGCCCCACGAGTGGGGGAGGCAGTGGGGTATCAGTCAGAGCCCCTCTACCCCCCAGAACACTCCCAGGCACAGAGCACAGTCCTCTCCCTCCAAGGAACCAAGTCCAGCTCGGACTGGAGTGATGAGACTCCTCCTGCCCCTCGCTGGCACCCCAGAGCCTGATCCCACAGAATTCCCACTGCACCCCCCTCTGAGCCTTGTCCTGACCTGATTCCTCTGCCCTTCCAGAGGGAACAATCCTCCCAGTCCAGCCTTGGGCACAGACCTGCCCAGGCTCCAGCCCCAGCCAAGCCCTGTTTAAACTCCTTAAATCCATCCTTCCTGCCCAGCCCAAGCTCAGTCCATCACACCCCCTTTCCTCAGGCTGATCCAGCCCTGCTGCCGTGATTTTCCTGCCTGTTTTCCTTTGTGAGCTCCTGGAAAACGTGGCTGGATGCTCCCATGCAGGGATCAGCTGGGACACAGGCCATGGGTGCTGCCCCATCCCACAGCAGACCCAACGTCCAGCAGGAACACCAAGCCCAGCTTCCAAGGATTTGCCTTTCCCCTTGTTCCAGCTGGACCAGACCCCCTTCCTCAGCCCTTCCCTGATCCTTTCTCCCGTCTATCCACGGGAAATTCCCTTTCTGCTGCCGTGCTGGGGAGCCTGGGGCTGGCTGTGCCTCCCTGCCCAGCACCGGAGCCGCCACATCAAATGGAAAATAACCTGCAACCCCAAATTCTTCGAGAAACCCAAGGGCATCTCATGTCCCGCCCAGGCAGAGGCAGCGAGATCAGGGCAGGGCAGGAACGGGCAGGAAGGATGGACAAGGGAAGGGTGTTGTAAAAAGATGTATTTCGTATGTAAAATGTGTCAGGGCAGTGTTTTTTAGCAATTTGCATAATTGGTGACCACAGATAATCCCCTGAAATGACCTAAATATATCCCAGCTGGGGGCTTTCCAGGCCCAGTTTGCTTTATGAAATTCATTGGTTTCAGCTTTGCATTTTTTTTTTCCTATGGCCTTTCTTTCTTTCTGTCTTCCCCAGAAGAAGAACCTGAATTTGGCTGGTTTCTAAAATGCCGATTTGGGAGCAAAACCAAACATTCACCTGGGGATGGCTCACTCTGGTTACGAGTTTGAGTCAATGAAAATGCGACTGAATTTTAAGATTTCATCAGGAAAAGGGAACTAAGGCAAAAAACCAGCTGCTAAAATGACAAACTTTTTCAAGTGCTTTTCATAAAAAGTCAGGTGAAATGACACTGAAATTCTCCTCTGGCCTGAACTGTCAGCTGAGCTGAACTGGGGCTCCACTGGACTCACATCTGGCCCAGCTGCTCCAAAACTGAGACCCTCCAAAGCCATGGCCACTTTAATTAGACATTTTCTAAATTTTACTTAGAAATTTCCTAAAAAATTAGGAATTTTCTCCTAAATGATTGGCCAAAAGACATTGCGAGTCGCTTGCTCAGTCCACGTTTACAAATGTCTCTTTTCACCTATTTAATACCTTTCCCATCACTTCTTTGCTCTGTTCTGGAAGCCACCTCAGCAAAAGGCTTCCCTACATCCGACTGTTCATTTCCTATAATATGATCCTGGTTGAGGAACTCATGATTAAGTGGATATACACCCCAGGAACGGGCACAGCTGGATGCAGGCATGAGGGATAGAGTGTGAACCCAAAGAGCAGCAACAGTCACACTTTTATTTAAATAGAAAATTCCTCCAAATCGGGCCCAAACCTGCTCTAACAAGTGGATTCAAGTCAATGAAAAAGCTGTATTTTGGAATACAAAAGCTTGGAAGCACCAAGGTTTATCCTGCAGGATCCTCATGGGTGCCAGTACGGGATATATCTGGGATTGCTGGGATTCAGCATTCGATGACATCACTGGGAGCTAATGAGTTGGACTCAGAAGCCTCCCTTTCAGGGAAAGACATTGGGAAACACGTCCCCTGGGTCAGATGTTCCACTTGTGCTCAACCAAACCCCCCTTTGATTCAGTGGAAGCGTTTTTGTTCCGTTAAGGATGTCTGAGGGATGAGAAGGAGACAGACCCAGCTCTGGTGGGGAGTCAGCAGCTTGAGAGCCATGGAAATCCTTGGCTTTCCAGCCCACTGGAGCAGGGAATGGCTGGATGAGCAGGGAAGATGCCTCAGCTCCCTGTGCCTGGGGGCTGGGATTCCTGAGCACGGGAACAAACTCCTGGATGGGCCAACATGCTGTGGTGTCCTGGTCTCAGCTGCTCCTCCTGGCCCTTCCTCGTGGAATGGTTTGGGTTGGGAAGACCAAAGCTCATCCAGTGCCACCCCCTGCCACGGGCAGGGACACCTTCCACTAGCCCAGGTTGCTCCAAGCCCCATCCAGCCTCACCTTGGACACTTCCAGGGCTGGGGCAGCCACAGCTTCTCTGGGCACCCTGTGCCAGGGCCTGCCCACCCTCCCAGGGAAGGATTCCATCCCAGTATCCAATTCAAACCTGCCCTCCTCCAGCTTGAGGCCATTCCCCCTTGTTCACCAGCACTCTGTGTGTGATGGACCATGAACTGGGCCATCTCCTGCACCAGGAGGTGACACCAAAGCACCCCCAGCCCCCTGTGCCACGGCCCTCGCTCCTTCCAGCCGGGAATAGCTGCACCACCTCCCTGCTCGGGGAAAAGTCTGTGTAAACCACGGCAGATTAGAAGGGTTGTGCTTTGAGATCCTCACACCTGGAAGTGTGAAACGCTGCCTTCAGCCCTTTCTGAGCCGGGCACAGAAGGGTGCCAGGTTTGCATTTGCTGGGGGGGATTTCCTGCAGCAGAGGACGGAGTGATTTGCTCACTGGACTTGGCTTGCAAGGCCCTCCCATCTCAGGAGCAGTTTCAGTTGGTGTCACTGGTGACACCCTGCTCGTGGTATGAGCGAGGAAGAGGAGGGCTCAGCTCTGAGAAGGTCAGAGTTGGACAGATGGTGGATATGAAATATAAGAGAGAGAAACCAGGGGAGAAAAGGGGCTGATGGGGTTTGTGACAGTCTTTGGAGCCAGGACTGTGTCCAGAGAGACATGGGGGGGCTGGAGCGTGTCCAGGGAAGGGAAGGGAGCTGGGAAGGGGCTGGAGCAGCAGGAGAACTGAGGGAGCTGGGTGGGGGCTCAGCCTGGAGAAAAGGAGGCTCAGGGGGGACCTTCTGGCTCTGCAACCCCCTGACAGGAGGGGGGAGCCGGGGGGGGTCGGGCTCTGCTCCCAGGGAACAAGGGACAGGAGGAGAGGGAACGGCCTCAGGCTGTGCCAGGGGAGGGTCAGGTGGGACATCAGGAGGAATTTCTCCATGGAAAGGGTGGTCAGGCATTGGAAGGGGCTGCCCAGGGAGGTGGTGGAGTCCCCACCCCTGGAGGTGTCCAGGGAAGGACTGGACGTGTCCCTCAGTGCTCTGGGCTGGGGGACAAGGTGGGGATTGGGCAGAGATTGCACTCAATCCTGGAGGTCTTTTCCTACCTCAATGATTCCATGATGCAAAGTGACATGGATAAATGGGATTAGCCTCCATCCAAGCCCACGTGTGACACCAGCTGCCATCAGAATCAGACCCACATCTGTGTTGCCCTTTAAAAGCTCCAGCTCTTGGCAACTTTCCAATTTATCATCAATTTACCAAAAAAACAATGATCCCAGTTTTATGATTCAGCAGGAACAGCATCGCTGGGTCGAGCTCCTGGAAGTCTGGAGGCCAGCAGGTTTTTTAATTCTTACTCTGAAGGAATTTCCTTTTTTAATGTTGCTGTGCTCTTGCCCAAGCCCCAGGAAGTCGACTATCTATGGACAGCAGTGACCAAAATTTGGTTTTCCTGGAATTTTCCCTCCTTCCCTCCGCACACCCACACAATGGGCTTTTTAGGATGCCTGCAGTCTGTAATTTGCCTTTCCAGCCTGATAATGTGGCTTGCAGAGGCACCGCTTTTGCCAAGTCATCATCTGGAAGGAACAGTGGCTTGTGCAATGTTCCCTTGGCCCCCGGAGCCACCGAGCCCCGTTCCTGCCCCTCGGGCAGACTCTGGGAACAGGAGGGAGCCCAGGAAGTCTGGGAAAGGGCCCGAAACTTTCCATTTCAGAAGACGCAGCCCAGAAACCAGAAGGCCCAAGAACCCAGTGCTGTGGTTTCCCTTTGCCTGACTGAAGAAAAGAGCTGCTATTTTTACTGAAAATGTGGGACGTGAGGCCCTTCCCTTCCCCTGCTCGAAGGGGGGACGCTGCTCACAAGGAGAGGGTGGGGGGGTCACCCCGGATTAAAACCAGCTGACTGATCCACACAACTCTCTCCCATAGATTCCTCAAATATTTCTTGCCCACACCATGGGAAGATTTATTTGTAAGGTGAGAGGAAGTTAGTCGGGAAAAGGGAATCTGATCTCACCTACAAAAATCCCCCTTTTTCATTTTAAGGCAGGGGGATTGATGTAATTCTCTGCCCCTTTCTCTTCTCTAGTCCTGCATCACCGTGGGCTTCTGGGGGCCTTCAGCAACACAAATGCCACGACATCATTAAAAGTTTGCAGTGTATCACAGGAATTGCAGTAAATTAAAGCCACCTGCCCAGGGGAGGATTGTGGGATTCCAGTGTGTGATTCCAGGGTGTGTGACCTCTGTGTTCACTGTCATGAGGAGGATTCTGAACCTCTAAACCTCTGATCAAAAAGATGCTTTTCATTTTCGACAACCAAAACAATCCTGAGCAGGGAGAACAAAGACTTGGGTCTTGTCTTACTTAGAGGCTTATTAACTTTGTGTGTTTGTTCATCATTAAAAGACTCTTCAGATGACAAGAGAATACTAAATGTGTCAAAATGGCACATGTAGAAGTGACTTCAGGGGTGGGGGAGTAGCTGTTGTGGCACATCTCTCCTTTGGTTCTTTGTTCCTTTGCCTAAAAATACATGTGAGTGTATTTACAGAGGAATATTCCAGCAGGGCTGGTCAGAGGTGTCCAGCTGAGTCCCCTTTGTGTGGCCCTGCATCCTTTTGGGATGCAGGATTTTGGATACCACTTCCATTGCTCTGTTCCCTTCAGAACGGGGTTTTGTGTGGAGTGGGTCCTTCCCAGGAGTGCAGATGGGGGGTATTGCTGTGAGATGAATTTGGGTTTGTCTCCATCCACTCCCCTGTGTCCCGATGAGGGTGCTCTGGAAGGCATTTCCCACCTCTCCCATTTGTGATTAGAATCGTTTGGTCCCACCCGGTCACCCCTTGGGGCACAGGGGCCTCCAACTCAGTAGAAATGGACCTTCTGAGCCAATCCTCTCAACTCAGGGGGGAGCTTTTAATGTGCAAGTTTGAAGGCAGTTCATCCCCCTGCCAGTTAGACTGTTGTGCATTTTATAATTTTATACTATTTTCTGGCACTTCTCGGTAGCCAAGTCAAGACATTGCAGCTCCTGTAGCCAGAGACAAACATCAGAGAGCAGTGGGGCCAGTTACAGCTTTCCAGACCAGTCTGCAGCTTCCCAGACCAGTAAGCAATTCCAGTGGATCGAGGAGAAGCAGCCTCAGGTATCAGAGGCTGGGGAAAGTCACCGTGCAAAATTAACCGAAAGACTTTGAAATTCCTTTGAAATTCCTACAGTAAGCAGCCAGAGAGTGAACTTCTGAAAGGTGTTCCCAAACAATTGCTAATTATTCGGAAGAACCAGTCAGGGCTGACAAAGCCTTATCTCTGCAGCCCCCGCGGTTGTTATCTCCCATGGAGCCGCACCAGGGGAAATTATGGAAAGCGGCAGGCTCCAAGCCTGCGCACAGCTGATTATTTCCACAGCCTTGAAAAACTTCGCTGAGACACTCCAAAAAAAAAAAAAAGAAAAAAGAAAAAAAAAAAAAAGAAAGAAAAAGTTATAGGACTTAAACGCTGAAAAAAACACACTCTTGGAAACGTGTCGCGGGGTTGACAGCGGGCTGGCCGGAAGCAGAGGGGTGCGGGGGGAATGTGCGGTGGCTGGGGGAGCCCCGGGCTGGGGGGTCCCGTGTCCCCCCCGTGTCCCCCCCGTGTCCCCCCCCAACATGGCAGCGCCGCCCGCGCCCCCACGTGCTCCGGTCCCGCCGGCCCGCTCCGGGCCCCGCCCCCGGGGGCGTGGCCACCGCTTGCACTCGGTGCGGATTGGCTGGGCCTTGAGATGGCTCCGCCCCTCAGCTCTCGGGGCTCGGCCGTCCCGGCCGCGGATTGGCCGAGGCGGGCGCTGGCCCCGCCCCCCGGCGCGCGGCGGAGCCCCGAGCTCGGCGGGGCCACCCGGGGAGCGCGGCCAGTCCGGGGAGCGCGGCCGCGGCCGCTCCGTCCGCCCGTCCCTCCGTCCGTCCGTCCGTCCCGCACCGCCAGCCCCGTCCCTCCCGTCCCTGCCCCTCCAGCCCCCCGTGTCCGTCCCTCCGTTCCCCTGCCTGTCCCTCCAGCCCCCTGTCCGTCCGTCCGTCCGTCTGTCCTTCCTTCCCCCCGCCTGCCCCTTGTCTGTCCTTCTTCCTGCCCCTCCGTCCCCGTGTCCGTCCGCCCCTGCCGCCTCCATCCCGGCCTCCCCGCCGCCCATGGAGCTGCTGTGCGTGGAGTCCGCGTCCCGCGTGCCCCGCGCGGGGCGCGACCCGCAGCTCCTGGAGGACCGGCGGGTGCTGCAGAACCTGCTGAGCCTGGAGGAGCGGTACAGCCCCCGCGTGTCCTACTTCCAGTGCGTGCAGCGGGACATCCAGCCCTACATGCGGAGGATGTTGGCCGTCTGGATGCTGGAGGTACGGGACGCGCCGCCGCCCCGCTCCCCCTGCGCGGACACCGGCGCTGCTCCTGCCCCGGCGGGGGGAGCGCAGGGCAGGACCCCCGGCCCGCGTGTGCTGGGGGGGTCAGGGGTGCAGGGGACAAGGCGGGGGACACGCCAGCCCGGAGGTCCGTGCTCAGGGCAGGGGGCGATGCCGGTGGGCAGCGCGGGGGCTCCGCGCTTTGCTCCTTTGCAGGCGCTTCGCTCCGTGAGCGCCGGCTGGGCTAAAAGGCTAAAACGTGTGTTCGCCCCGTGCAGGAGGAGCAGGACCCCCCTCTCCTGAATCCACAGCTCACCCCACCCCTGTGGTGAGAGACCCCCAAAAGCTCCGGGCAGAGCTGGGCTGTCAGAGCCTCGGGCTCGGGGCTGCGAGTGCCTGGTTAGAGGGGGAAATAATAACGCTACTATTTACTTCCCCAAATTAAAAATGAGTGTGGCTCGCTGCAGGATGGAGTTCGGGGCGGGGGGGGGGGGAAATCTCAGGGGGCTCTGCATGAGGTGGTCGCAGTGAAGAGTCTCGATAAAGAACGATTTGCAGAGGAGCGGTGAGGTCGGGATGGAGCTTCCCCCGTCCTCCAGCCCGGCGGCTGCTGCAGGGAAGCTCCGTCAAAAGAAATAACGAACATTTGCTTTTTAAAGGGGCTTTTTTCCCCCCCCTCTCCTGTTATTTTGTTTCTGCCGTTCCCTTTACGAGAAGGGTGTTAAATAAATGCTGCTCTGGGACCTGTCCCTGTGAAGCCCTGAAGGGGTGACAAGCGGGTGACAAGTGGCAGTTGTCACACCCGTGTCGGTGTCGCCGGCGCTGGGGCAGCCGGGGCTGGGAGGAGGATGGTGTTTGCTGCAGAATGGGGAGAAACCGCAATGTTTTTATGGTCGTGTTGAAAGAAGGAAGTTAAATATGACAAGTGTTTTGATACTGTTGGGAGATAAGGGCAGAGGGCTGAAATTTGGAGCTGCTGGATTCTGTGGCTGAGGGAGGAGGACTTTTGGACCCAGCATTGATTTGGGTGCTGCCACTGACTCTTCTTGTGTCTCTGGAGCACTCGAGGTGCAGTTGCCAGCAGTGGATCCTGCTCTGTTAAGTCTCCAGCTGGGAATATGCTGGAACTGCTCACTTTCTCCAGAGATCCCCAGTCCCCACGGGGCAGGAGGTGGCAGCTTTGCTGTCCAGCTGGCTGGAGACATCTCCAGCAGGGGAGATCAGAAACGGGGCCAAATCAGGCCGGTTTGGTCTCATTTGTGCACTCTTTCTAGCTGCACCTGAGTTCTGCTGCTTTCCCCAGGAAGCTGAAGTCTTGAGGCCTTGGGGAAGCTCCTTGCTGGTGTAACCCCAGGGATGTCACCAGAGTTAACACCTGGAGCTCATTCACCCCAGGCCTCCAGAGCCCTGGCAAGTGTGAAACACCAGAGGCTTTGGAGCTGCGGTGCAGGCAGGGGCTGGGGAGCCCTGCCTTTACTTTGTGTCTCTGCCCCTGGGTTTTGCCAGGTGTGTGAGGAGCAGAAGTGTGAGGAAGAGGTTTTCCCCCTGGCCATGAATTACGTGGATCGGTTCCTGTCATCGGTGCCCGTGCAGAAGAATCGCCTGCAGCTGCTGGGGGCTGTGTGCATGCTGCTGGCCTCCAAGCTGAGAGAAACCATGCCCCTGACCGTGGAGAAGCTCTGCATTTACACAGACAACTCCATCACACCTCAGCAGCTCCTGGTAACCACCCTCTCCCTCCTCCCCAGCTCTTCTGCATCCTGCTGCCTGCCATCCCACCTGCCTCCCTGTCCCTGCTCTTCCTCCCATTCCCTCGCCTCCCCCTGCATTCCAGCCTTCTCTCCTCCCTGTCCCTGCTCTTCCTCCCATTCCCTCACCTCCCCCTGCATTCCAGCCTTCTCTCCTCCCTGTCCTGCAGGGTGTGGTGCCTGTTGGTGGAGACCTTTCCACCTTCCCTGTTGTGGGGAGCAGAATTGTCCCCTCCAGGTGGTAGAGGAAGTTCCTTGTGCCTGCAGTGCTCGTTCCCAGCCCTGGGCTCTCACCCTGGGCTCTCACCCTGGGCTCTCACCCTGGGCTCTCACCCTGCACGCTCAGGCAGAAGTTCAGTTCTGAGGCTTTGAGAGGCAAAGTGTTTTCGTGTCTGATAAAAGTTCAGAGATCCAAACCCCTTGATTTCCACTCCCCCAGTGCAGGAGGAAACTGGAGAGCCCCTTTTCTTGGGGCCTTCCATGCTGGTGGCTCAGGGCCCCGGGGAGGAAACGGTCACCTGGGCTGAGAACCATCCCTGGGGACCGTTTGCCCCGAGAATTTCTCAGGGTTACTCATCACCTTATTGAGTGTCTCTGTTTTTTTGGGGCTGGGCTGGGGTGATCTGAGTGTGATTTGTCCCCAAGGTGGGGAGTGAACCCACAAAACTTTCAGGTGTGAGCCGAGGGCAGTTCTGGTAACTGGGGAGCTCTGGTATGAACATGGTTTTTCCAAGTGCCAGTGAAAGGCTGGGGAAAATCCCCTCACCTCCATGACCCTGTAGTCATTGTGGGTGGTGATTATCTCAATTAGCACTCAGGGGTGGGTGATTAATCGTGGGGAGGGGTGGGAATGCACAGAGGAAACAGTAGCAGTTGTTTCTTTCCTGGATGCTGAGTCCTGTCGACATCCCTGAGACAGGAGGGAGTCACAGCCAGTTCTGGTGGCTCCTGCAGCCCAGACCTCGGGTGGACACCTGGTGCCTGCATCCTGTGGGTCCCAGTCCTATTTCATTCTGATTTGTTTGGTGAATTCTTGGGCAGGATTTGCTGTTCCCAGTTGAATTTGGGACCTGTTTGCAGCAGGCTCCTCCCAAAGGAGAGTGGAGAGGTGCAGGTGGGGAGTGGGCAGAGCATGTGCAGCATCCCTGGAGACTCTCCTTCCCCCTCAGACTCCAGTGTTAATTCCTCCTTGCTCAGAGTCTTTCTTATTTCTTCCCCCGAGGTTTGTCAGCAGGAAGCTGTGGCCAGGCAGCACCACAATGTTCATCTTCCCTTCTCCCTCCTCCTGGGGTGGAGCTGGAGGAGGAAAGCACTGTCTGATGCCTGTTCTTCACTGCTGATCCTTCAGGTCTCAGTCCTGGGGTTCTCCCTCCCTGGATCCTGGGTTGCTCTCAGGAGGCACAGATGGATGGCTGGCACAGATCTCTTGGATCTCTCTGCTCCAGAATCAATTTGGAGTTGAGGTGGATGAAAATGGCTTCATTTTGAGGGTCAGAAGTCCTTTTTTGGGCTAGCCAGAGGTAGCTTTTCCAGGCAAATAGAATCCCTTTCCCACTCAGCAGTGCAGGGGTTTATTCTGGTCATCAAGGGCTGAGCAGAGGCATCAGGAGCCAGCCTGGCCCTTCCAGAGGGGACCTGAGGCCGTGGCACATCTCTGGGCAGGAGCTGCTCCACAGTCCATCACCTGGTGGGCAGCTTTCCCTGCCCACCACGGTTTCCATGGATTTTAACCCTGTTTGGAGCACATCCCACTCCAGTCTCCCATTGTCCTCACTGCAGAGAGGGAGGGGAGGGAACATCTGAGGGCCTGTGAAGGGTTTGGGCTTTGGGACCCGCTGGAGTTAGTGCTGGATTACAACACCCAGGGGCTGCTCTTCCCCCTCTGTGCTAATCAGGGGATGTTGCTGCTCTTTCACAACCTCCCAGGGTGGGGAGGGGAAGGGGAGCTTCTTCATCAAGGTCTGGACAATGGTTCATCCTGGCCTCTTCCCATGGGTCGCTGCCATCCTGGACTCCAGGGGTGCTGGCTCACATTCCCAGCAGGTTTGCTTCCTTCTCCTGCTGGGATGCTTGGCACCAGCTCAGCAGCTGAGAAGGGACACACTTGAAACAAACTCTTGGGGAGGTTATTCTAGGGAGAAGGAAATGATGCAAGGAGGGACTTGTCCATTTGGAGGAAGTTGGATTTCCGTCAGGGGCATTATCTGACCTACCTTTCCTTTTTTTCTTTTTTTTTCCCTTTTTCTTTATCTTTTAATGAAGGCTTTTCTGGCCTGTGCAAGAGGGTGTTCAGCTGCTTGGGGAGAGCAGTTGTAAGTCACCTCCATCTGCCTGCTTTGCTCCTGATACATTGGCTTGTCTTGGAAATCTTCAACCTGAAGGTCAGTTTTGCCAACAGCAGGAATTTCCTGGCAAAGCCTGAGGAGGATGGAGCCTCCAGGCAGATGATGAGGGGAGCAGCAGTGGCCCCGAGGGCCACGAAGAGTGAAAATAAGAGAAGTAAGAGCTGGGTAGAGAAGGATGTTCACTTGTGGTTTTCCAGAAGACACTCTGGTGTTTCCCTGCTTTCCCTTCTGCTTGAGGCACAGGTGGGACAGACGGGGCTGTTTCTCCCTCTGGAGTTGGTCCCTTTGCCTTGACATCCAGGCTGGAAGGTGCCCAGGGGATGGAAGCAGAGCCTGTTTCCCATTTGCAAATGGACTTTGGAGGCTGCTCATTTCTGTAGCTGCTCTGGGGGTGGGTAACAGGCTGCTCTCTCCACCCTCTCTGTGAGTCACCTCGGGAGCACTGAGTGTGTCACCAGGGCTGTGACAGTGTCCCATGGTCCCTTCTCAGCTGCAGGGACAATCCAGCACAGCTCCCTTCCCTCCTGCTGCTCGGGGGGTGGGCTCTGCTCCCAGATGGATTTCCAGGCTCCTGCAGGCACAGCGGGTGTGTGGGTGTTGGGAAGGCAGAGCTTGATGTGGCTGTCACTGCATGGCAGGGGGAGCTGCTGGGACTGGCACATCCCAGACAGTTTGCAGAGCTGGGAATGGAGTCAGGCAGTCCCTGCCTGTGGCTCGAGTCTGTCTGAGGGGGCAGTTTGGCTGCAGGACTTTGCTCACCTGCTCCGAGCAGGGGAGGCAGTGGGAATTCTGCTGTCCTGCCTTCTCTCCTGTCCCTCTGCTTTGGGATGCAGCTAGGAGGGATCAGACTTGCAGAGGGGAAGCTCTGCTCTGTGGTTTCCACCCCCTGAGATGCTGGCCAGGCACAGAGAGCCCTGCCCTGGGGGGTGGTCTTGCAGAAGGGGATCTGATGCATTCCCAGTGCTGGGATGCTCCACGAGCAGTGCTGGGATGCTCCACGAGCAGTGCTGGGATGCTCCACGAGCAGTGCTGGGATGCTCCACGAGCAGTGCTGGGATGCTCCACGAGCAGTGCTGGCAGCTTTCAGCCCTTCCACGAGGAGGGTGAACTCTGCAGGCTGGAGAAACAAAGGGACATTTTCCACTTTTCTTCCTCTCTTTCATTACCCGGGCAGGGACTGATTGAACGAGGTGCAAAACAAAATGCCAGGAAGAGGATGTTTGTTCCATCAGCAAACCTGCCTGTCCTGTCCCTCGCTGCTTTTGTTCTGCTCCTTCCACAGATAAAGTGATTCAGAGGTTCTGACACGGATCTGAGGGCGGGCAGTCCCCAGGGTTAGCAGGAGAGAAGCGAGGAGCAGGGTGGTTTGGCAGGAGAGAGGCTTCCCTGAGCTAAATCCTGTGAGCTGGTGACAGTCCTTGGCGCCGGGCGCCTTCAGCTGCCGGCCTGGAGCCGGCGGGGCCCCGGGATCAGCCTCTTGGAACAGCCAGGGCTTGCGGGTGATGGTGAGGAACCTGTGTCTGCAAAAGAGCTGCTGTGGTGCCTTGCAGAGGGACAGGCTGTCCCGGATCAGTCCGTGTCCCGGGTGAGGGCTCGTGGCTGAGCTGCACCTGGATCTGGATCCTTGGGACAATATCCCAACAGGAACAGGCTCTGCCACTCCAGAGAGGGTGTTGTGTGTCAGGGACACACAGTGACACGTTGGGGTGCAGCTCTGGGAGGACAGGCAGGAGTGATGATGGGCTGTGTCCCCTCTGCTCTGAGCTCCCCTCTCAGACTCCGAGATCCCTTTGGGATTTGCTGGTTGTGAGGAGGGATTTCCAGGTCCTCCTGACCTTCCTGGGCCTGGGCTGTGCTCCCAGCTCAGGGCAGTGACTGCCAAAGGTGTCAGCTGTGTCCTGTGTCCCTTCCCAGGGAACTGGGCTGATGCAGGAGGAGGCATCCAGCTCTCCCAACCCTCTGGAGCCCTTGGAGGCTCCAGGTGAGCCACAGGCACAGAGCTCTCCATTCCCAGTGGCTCTTTCCTGTGTGGCTGCAGTTTAACCAGTGTCCAGCACCCACTTTGATCCCTGTGGGTCCCTTCCCACTCAGGATATTCTAAACCTCTGTTTCCTTCTTTTCCCAAGCCTGATCTCTCCCCTTTGTTCCAATCCCACCTCAAACCAGGCACTCCGTGACCTGTGCTGGGATCCTCAGGCTCTGGAGCTCTTTGCAAGGTTTCTTCTTGCTTTTATCCTTTGGATTTGGCTGAAAACTCCAGCAGGCCTGGCAGGCTGGCCATCCATATGGGAGGTGGGAGCCTGTGGAGGCGAGGAATGGCTTCCTGGGTGGAAAAGTGCAGGCTGTGAAGTGGCAACCAGCACACAGGACCTCAGGGAGGGAGTTTGGAGCAGGTTGAGCAATGCTGCTCATTTAGGCAACTCAAAGCTGGTTTGCTGTGTAAGGAGAAAGAGGGGGTTTGCAAAGAAAGGAGAAAATGAAGGTCTGACCTTGTGTACACCCTGGCTGGGTGCTGGCCCTGGGACCTGCTGGGTGCTGGCTCTGCCAAGGGCTGCTCCAGGGCTGCCCTGCACTGTGTGTCCATGCCAGGGCTGATGCCAGGGCTGGCAGAGCCAGGAGAGGCTCAGCAGGTGCCTGGAGCAGCCAGAGCTCCAGCTCAAACCCATGCAGGGCACCCAGCCTTGCCACCATCTGCTCCCCAGCTCACAGCCAGCACTGACTGGCCCGTGGAGATGCCACAGAAGTCCCTGTTGGGTGCCTGGAGGGGGCACCTCAGCTGGGATGGAGGTGTTGGCAGTCACTGGGAAGCATCAGTAGCCCTTGGCTGTATGTTGGTGGCAGAGGTGGGAGCTGGTGTGGCTGTTCAGTGCCTCTTGCTCTGCTGAGCACAGCTGAAGGCTCTCTTGGTGGAGAAGAGGTGGGATGAGTAGGAGAAGTTCTGCCAAAATGCTGCATTCCCAGCCTGGGACCCCCATTCCCAGCCCCCGAGCTCTGTTCCCTTTGCTGTAACAGGGATACCCTGGGCTGAACTGTTCTGGGAGCCTGGACATCAGCCTGTCCTCTTAGGAGTGGAGAAGGGATGTGGGAATGCTGTGCCTGCTGCTCCCTGCCCTGGTGTTCCCTCGGGGGCTGCAGCAGCAGCGTGACCAGAGAGGGGTGTCAGTGGCTGATCCCTCTGCTCCCTGGAAAGGAGAAACCACATTTATTGCTTCCTCTTCTGAGCTGTGCTCCCAGCCCTGCAGCTGGAATTGTGCCACAGGCTGGGCACAGAGTGGGGACAGTCCCTCTTCCCGCCCTGCTCCCTCACACCCCGTCTGTCCTCCCTCTGCAGCACTGGGAGCTTCTGGTCCTGGAGAAGCTGAAGTGGGACCTGGTGTCAGTGATAGCCAACGATTTCCTGCCCCACATCCTGCACCGCCTCCCGCTGCCCCCGGACAACGTGGAGCTGGTGAAGAAACACGCCCAGACCTTCATCGCCCTGTGTGCCACAGGTGGGTGCTGCCTCGCCAGGGCTGCTCTCCCCTGCCCTTCTGGGGAACTGAGTGCCTGCCTGCATTCCAGTCAGAGCCATTCCAGGTGGGATAATGGCCTTGGGTGCCTGAGAGGTGCCAGGAAAGCAGAGCTGTGTGCCAGCCCCTTGCTGTGCCCGTGGGAGGGTGTCTGGGGCTGAATCCGAGCTTTTTGCAGCCTCTCCCTCAGTCTCCAGTGCCCCCTCATCTCAGCACTTCTGGAGCTGTTGCTCTGTGGAGCTGTTGCTCAGCCTGTTCTCTTTTCCTTCACCCCCGTTTCTCCCTCCTAAGCTGCAGAGACCCCTCTGTCAGCCCCTCTCGAGTTTTCCGGGGAAATCACGATCCCAAACGCCACGTGCCCCACTCACTAAGGGCCCCTCTCTGCCCCGTGTCCCTGTGCTGCTGCAGACTCCACGTTTGTGATGTATCCCCCGTCCATGATCGCCACGGGCAGCATTGGAGCAGCGATCCACGGGCTGAGCGTGTCCGTGAGCGACGAGGCCGTGACGGAGCTGCTGGCCGGGATCACGGGCACCGACGTGGTGAGTGGGCACAGGGAACAGCTGCTGCAGCTGCTGGGAGCCCTCCCTCTCCTGCTGCTCCTTCTGAGAGGGAGAGCTTTTCCGTGGAGGGTGGCAGAGCGCTGGGACGGGGGAGGTGTGCAGTCTCACTCTCTGGAAACGTCCCAAACCCACCCGGATACGTCCCTGTGTCACCTCCAGGTGACCCTGCCTTGGCAGGGGGGTGGGACTGGGTGGACTCCAGAGGACCCTTCCAACCCAAACTGGTCTGTGAGTCTTTGCAATTGGGCTGTTGATGATGGTGCTGACCCTGGTCTGAGGAGAGCCACGGAAAGAGAGAGCATCCCTAAAACAACCACCTCCAGCAGCCCCGTGGCCAGAGTGGCTCCTGCCTGGGCAGGGCAGGGTGGGCTGGGCAGCCTTTGAAATGCCACACAAAGGGCAGCGTCTGTTCCCTGCACGGGCAGGTGTTGGCAGGATCGGGTTGACGGGGTGGGAAGGGGCAGAGGGAGGCTCCGGGCTCGGCATCTGCTCCCCTCTGCGGTGTCTGGTTGCAGGTGCCCAGGCTGGGAGGGAAGGGGGGCATCTGCCAGCCCCTGCACTGCCCTTGGAGAAGGGAAGGAGGATCCTGTTGGGCTCCCCAGGTTGCTCCTGCTGCAGCAATGGGGAGCTTTCCCTCTGCCAGGGCCCCCTTTGATCTCTCCTCCTGCTGCAGGGTCGGTTACAGTCCCCTGGCAGGGCTGGGCTGGGCTGGGCCGGGCTGGGGGGGTTCCACGGGCCTTTGTCCGGGCAGGAGGACGGGCGGGAGGCTCCCGAGCCGCCTGTGCCGATGGAATGGTTTTGTTTTCAGGAGAATCAGTGCAGCCACCTGCTCACAAGCTGCTGCGGGCACGGGGCAGGGGCTGCAACCTGCTCCAGGTCAGGGCTGGGGGGGGAACAGGTGGGAAGCAGGGAGGGAACCGAAATGGAGCCCGGCACAGCCCTACCACCCTCCCTCCCTCCCCAGGGCATCTGCTGTGCCCCCAGCAAACAGCCCCTGCCCAGGAAGGATTATGGCAGCTCCTGGAGGATCCCGGGATGTATCCACAGTCTTGCAGGGCTCCCTGTGGAGCCCCTGGCCGTGGCCTCCCATGTCTGTTGGTGCAGGTGCTTCTCCTTGAGCCTTGTGGTGTCCCCGGGCTGTGACTCAGTTTCCCCCCTGGCTCCAGCTGGAAGGGTGACCCAGTGGGGATGGAGTTTGCAGTGGGGATGGAGAGCCTGGGGGTGGGTTTGCAGTGGGGATGGAGAGCCTGGGGATGGACTGGCCGTGGTGACAGAGCCCAGGGCTGGTGCCCTGTCCCCGGTGCTCCCAGCCCTGGCAGGAGGAGGCTGTGCTGACGGGAAGCCGGGCCGGGGGAGCGGGCAGGGGGAGTTGGGCGTTGCTATTTTCGCTCGCCACATCCTCTGTCGGTTTCTAAGAACCGCCGGCGGATTCCTGGTAAGAGATTTCGGGGTGTGACAATGTCCCCGAGGTGTGAGCTGCCCCCGAGCTCCCCGGGCTGGGCCGTGCCCGGCGCTGACGCGTCCGGGGGGGCTCCGGCATCCCAGTGGGAGTTTCCTCCTCTGGTTACAGCTCGTGTGGGATTTGCATTTGTGACGAGTGGCGGTGCTGCCTGCAGCCCCCTGAGCCTCCCTGTGAGCGGGGCTGGTGTGTCCCCCGCACTGGGGTGGGTCCCTGGGGGATGCACGGGGGGGAACACGGGAAACCTGGTGAGAAGGAAACCTTGTGAGAAGCTGTGTAGCCACAGGATCGTCCTCCCAGCATGTTGGGGTGTGGTGGTGTGGGTACACATGGGTGGTTCTTGGGTCAGGGAGGTCCCTGCCTCAGAGACTCCCAGAGTGAGGCAGTGCCCATCAGCCAGTGCATCCAGCAGGATTCCTGTTCCCAGCTCTGCTGCAGGAGCACCCCAAGCTCTGGGAGAGCTGGGCTGAAGAGCCTGGGGAGGCAGGGGGGCTCCATGGGCTCCATGTGCTGCAGGCCACTGTGGATCTGGGAAGTTTGGGTTGTAAAAGCCAAACCTGGCCTGTGCAGAGCTGCTCTGCCCTTGCCATGATCCTGAAATCACACCCTGCTTCCAGACACGAGGCCAGATGCTTTGGGAAGCTCTGATGGGCACAGTGTTTCTTCCTGGAGAATGTGCTCAAACAGGGAGGTGGGGAGAGGACAACCAGAGCGTGGGGCTTCGCCTGGGGAGGGGCCCAAAGCACAGACAAGCTGAAGATTCCCCTCGGTGGAGAAAAGCTCCTTTGTCCTGCGTGTTTGGATGCTCCGGGGGTCGGAGATGCAGCCCAGCAGCTGCTCAGAGCGATTCCTAAGGCTCCCACCTCCGAGGAGCAGAGAACTGAAGCCTCTTGTCTCTCTCTCCCTCTCCCCAGGACTGCCTGAAGGCCTGCCAGGAGCAGATCGAGGCAGCCTTAGCCGAGAGCCTGAAGCAGGCGTCCCAGTGCCAGCCGGAGTTCAGCGCCAAGGCGGCGGCGTACGGGGGCAGCCAGCCCACGGGCACCCCCACGGACGTCACCGACGTCAACCTGTGACCAGCCCCCGGCCCCGAGAGCCGCCCCTCGCCCCGGGCACCCCCAGCTCGCCGCATCCCACCCGCCCAGCCCGTGCCCGCCGGGGATCCCTCCCGCCCGCGGGGAGCAGGAGCCGCGCTCGGAGCCGCGCGGGTGGCTCGGGGTGAAGCGACTGGTTTTGTGGTGTCAGGGCACCAGAATGCTGGGGAGGGGAGCAGGACCCCAGAAGAAGTTGGAGTTGTTTCTCTGTTGGTGTTTCCCTGGCTCTCGGGGGTGTTTACGGTGACTTCCAGCCCCACGTGGGCCACAAATCATGGACGGCGAGCCCCGACCTGCCCTGCGGGACCAAACCCCTCACAGCCCCCAACTCCTCCCCCAGTTGGGGCTGTGGGGCCGTGGGAGGGACCTGCATGTCCTGGAGCAGGGAGATACTCCCCAGTTCCCCCCCTGTGGCTCTGGACCCACAGGGTTCCCTTCAGGAGGGAGCAGCTGCTCAGTGGCCCCTCGGTCCCCGTTGCTTCGTGCCAGATTCCTGCAGCTCTGGGGGGAGTTGTGTGGCTGCTTCTGCTTGGAGGGGAACTGTGGGGCTTGTTTGTTATTGCTGTTGGATATGGGATTTCTGGGGATGTGCTCCCTGTCTGTGTGGACAGCAGGAGGGTCCTGGCCTTGGGAGGGGGCAGGTTTGGGCGCTGTCTCCTCGGATTTCGCTGGCCCATGGAGGCTGCTTAATTTATTAACTGCTGGGAAACAGGGAGGGAGGAGACGTGGCATTCCTTGCTGTGGGGCCTGGATGCTGCTCTCCTCCCCTCCCAAAAAAGTGCCTTCCCCCTTCGCCCCTTCCCTGGCTCCCTGGGCAATGGGAGACTCTCACTTGGAAGCTGGTTGGTCCTTTGGTAGCTTAGGCATCAGACTAGGATTTAAGGAATACCTTTGAATGTGCTGCTATAGTCTGGGATGCATCTCCACCTTCCCAGGGCAGGGATCTCGGATCACACTCAGGAGGGGGGCTGTGTTAGGTGTATCCATGTGGATCCGAGCTGTACCCTGAGAGGGTGGAAAACTTGCTGCGCACTTGAGTTGGAAAAGCAATTACTGCGTTTTTTGTATTGTTGTTGTTGATCCTGTTAGTTTTTTATAAAAAGTGTTTTTTAAAAAGATAATGCTGCTTTTCTATGAGAGAACCATTACAGAGTGGAATTGTATTAACCAGGAGAAGCCAGAGACTCCGCAGGGATGGGAGGCAGACGCTGCTGCCTGGGGACCTCTGGACGTATGGCTCCATGGCTGTTGCCCTCCCGTGGGAGATGTGGAGAAGGAGATAGAAATCTACCCTTTTGGATGCCACTAGATACAAAAAAACAGGCAGAAAAAGGTGGGGCTGCTGCTCCTCCCCGAGCCTGCCTTGTCCAGAAGGGCCCCGGAGCCACTGCCTCCTGCCAGCAGGAGGGCTGGGACAGAGCCTGGCTGTGCAAAAGGAAATGTTTTTTATATATAAATGAATTTTAATTTAAGAGTAAACTGGTTTGGTGTTCACTCCGCTGCTGGGAGAGCCAGAGAACCCTGTGATGTTGCAATAAAGTATTTTAAAGAAGACTGAGAGGCTTGAGGGTTTCCCTGTGTGATTCCCAGGGCAGAGCTCAGATCCCTGTCCCTCAAAGTGCTGGGCTGGGCCCCCCATCACCTGGGGGATCCCTCGGGGGGGCTCCAGCCTTGTGTTTCCCAGGATGGAACAGGGAGAGGGTAGGCAGGGCACCCCCAGCCCCACTGAGAGGTTCCCAGGTAAGTGCACCCTCGTGGGACACAGGGGAAGGTCCCCCCTGGGTTTTCCAGCGAAGGTGGAACACGGGCAGGTGCCACGAGCAGGCTGGGCAAGAGGCCTCGATGGGCAGGGGAGGACAGTGGCCCCGTGGCTTCACCAGCCTTGCCAAGAGGAGGTAAATAAACCCCTCTGTGAGTGTGGGGGGGAAATCCCTGGGGCAGGGAGGGGGCCAGCATTCCAGAGGCTGGTGGGGACAGGGGATGGGTCAGCTGGGGCAGGGACAGTCCAGGACCACACAGGGATGTGGCTGCAGGGCAGAACCAGCCCTGACTGACCAACATGGCTCTGGTTTTATTTTCCAGTCCAGGAACAAGCCAAACTCAGTGCTGGTGGCACCAGGACCCTGGGTGGGACAGGGGCTGCCTTGTCCTGTGACAAGCAGCACAGGGAGCTCAGTCCAGCCCCGTGGGCACAGTCCATTCCCAATGACCACTCGGAGCAGGAGGATCCTGGATGGATATTCCTGCATCCAGCAGCATCCCGGGAGCAGGTCAGGCCGCAGCTTTTCCCTGGCCCTGCTCACTCCATGGCCACGGGCTCCTGCCCCTCCACGTCCCGCGTCTTGGAGTTCATGAGCTCCCTGCGGATCTCGGGCGAGATCTGCGGGTGGCTGTGGAACTTGAGCAGCTCCAGCAGGGCCTCCTTCTGCTCCGAGGACAGGTCCTCCTTGTAGCGCTGGGCGAAGGCCAGGAAGCTCTGGTGCCACAGCACGGGCAGCACCCGCTGGTCCGTGCGGAAGGCCAGGAAGTGGAACACGAGGGCGTCGACCACGCGGAAGGGCAGCGCGTACTTCTTGTCGATGAGCAGGCGCAGGAAGATGCTGTTGGCACCGCTGTACTGCATCTCTGCCAGCTTGAGCATGGCTGCACTGTGGGCACAGGGAGAGGGGTCAGGGGGGCTGGGGGCACGGGGGACAGGGGGACTGGAGCCACGGGGAGCGAGGAGGGAGCACAGGGGTCAGAGGGGCTGGAGCCACGGGGATGGAGGAGGGAGCATGGGGGGGGAGTGGGGCCAGGCAGGAGCCACAGGGACCAAGGAGGGGGTTGGGGGGCTGGGCTGGAGGCACGGGGCACCAGGCACCCGGACGCAAAACTGAGCCTTGACTCTCAACCCCAGAGGGAGCTGAGTGACCCCACCACCACCTCCAAAGGGCTGGAGAGGCTGAGGGGTAGATCCAAGGTGCTTCCCAGGGTGCCTGAAGGAGAAGCTTTGCCCCACACACCCCCCAGCCCCTCACCTGGAGTGCAGGACGGGGATGGAGCACTTGGTGAGGATGCTGCCGATGATGACGGCCTCCCGCAGCGTGCACGTGCCCGACTCACACAGGGGCAGGAGGATCCCTGCGGAGGGGAGAGTCAGGCAAACCCCACCAGGCACCCAGACAAGCCCCAGATCAGCCCCTGCAGGAGCCCCTACCCTTGAACCAGGCTGCTGGTTTGAACAGGGCCTTCTTCAGAGCCATGTACAGGTGGAAGTTGAGCCGCTTGTACTCGGCGATGTCGTCCCGGACCCGCGGCAGCAGCACCAGGTTGTAGAACCTCTGGGCCATCCTCTCCTTCAGGTTGGATGAAAATATCCTGGGAACACCAAAGCATGGAGGGAGGAGGGGTGGGGAAAGGGGGTCAAATAGGGAAAGGGTGGTGGTCTGCAAATCTGATTCCAGCTATGGAAAGGAAAAGCAAAATGAGTCAGGGGCTCATGTCAGAGGCTCCCTGGGGCGACCTGACCTTACCTGGTGGCCTGGTACATGGCAGCAGCTGTCCACGCCTCTGGCTCGGTGATGTAGAGGATCTGCTCCCAGTTGGACAAGGCAGGAATGATTTTAAATGCCTTGGGGAGCTTCCCACTCCTGTATTTGGACAGCACCTTCAAAGACACGGATACAGGCCATGGCTGTGGGCACTGCCAGCAGGGCTGTCCCCTCCCTCAGCACCTCAGGGGGGTGACTGTGGGTTCAGCTGCTCTGGCCTCACCTCCCTGACCCCTCTGTAGACCTCCAGGACACGGGGATCCAGTTGGGGCATGGGGCAGCCCGAGAGTTCCGACAGCACCGTCTCCACCTCCGTCTTCTTCTCCGTGAGCTTCTCCATGATGATGTCAGCCAGAGTGCGCCTGGGGCGGCACAGGACAGGGTGAGCGGGGGGCCAGGAGGGGCTGGCAGGGGATGGGGTGAGTCGGGGGCTGGCAGGGGGCAGGGAGCGAGTCGAGGGTCGTGTGGGACTGACATGGGACGAGGGTGAGCCGGGGGCTGTGTGGGACTGACAGGGGATGGGTGAGCAGGGGCCGGGGTCGGCTGACAGGGGACAAGGTGAACTGGGGGCTGACAGGGCGTGAGTCGGGGGCTGACATGGGGCACGAGTGAGTTGGGGCCGTGCAGGGAAGCAGCCCCTGCCCCGGTGCAGCCCCTTCCCCGGCGGTTCCTCACCTCAGCGGCGGGTTCTTGTTCATGAACATCTCGATGGCCTTCTCGTCCTCGGGGTCCACCTCCACCTCCCCGCCGTACTCCCCGCCCCGTCCCGCCGCCGCCGCCGCCTTCTCCAGCGAGGGCCATTCCTCATCGTCCTCCGAGTCCGAGCCGGGACCTGCGGGGAGCGCCGGGGGCTGAGCCGGGGCCGCGCACCCTCGGGGATGCCGGGGGGTGCCGGGGGGCTCGGGGGTCTCACCCAAGGCCGCGCTGCGCTGCCGGGGGGCTGCGGGCGCCCCGGGGCCGTGCTCGGCCTCCAGCTCCTCCTGCTGCCGCCGCGCCTGCTCCAGGATGCGCCGGGACAGCCGCGCGTCCACGAACCCGTCCCCGCCATCCTCCCCCTGCTCCCGGCCGGCCCCGCCGCGCTTCCCCCGCGCCCGGGCCCGCGGGGCCGCGTCCTGCAGGATCTGCTCGGCCAAGGGCAGCGCCGGGGCAGGGCCGGAGCCCCGCGCCCGCCGGGCCTTGGGCATCGCGGGGGGCCGGGAGGGGAAAGCGGGCCCGGGCTGGGAACGGGGAAGGGGAACGGGCACGTGGGTGCTCGCCCCGCCCGTTCCGGGGCGGCCCCTGCCCGGGGCCTGCTCGTCCCGCCCGTTCCGGCGGCGGCACCGGGACCATGGGGGTCACCTGGTGAGGGCGGGGGGCTCCGGGGGGCACGGGGCAGCCCCGGGGGGGGCTCCCGGTGGAGGTGGGACCGGCACCGGGCAGGGGCTCCCGGCGGGCAGGGGGTGCCCGGGGCGGGGGGCCAGCCCCGAGGGAGCGGTGAGGGGTCCCGGCGGTGGGAGGGCAGCGCCCGTGACCCCCCGGCCCCGTGTCCCAGCGTGTCGCAGGTGCCGGTGGCCGAGGGCAAGAGCGTGCAGCAGACGGTGGAGCTGCTGGCGCGGCGGCTGGAGGCGCTGGGCGCGGACAAGCAGGGCACGTTCGGCGTGGACTGCGAGACCTACCACACGGCCGGGGCCATCGGCACCCAGGGTGAGCCCCGGCACGGCCCCGGCGGGGCGCGGGGGGCTCCGCCGGGCTTCTCACCTCCTTCCCCCGCTTTTGGGTTTTTTCCCCATTTCCCTTTCCCTCTTCCCCTTTTCCTTCCCTTCCTTTTCGTCCTTTCTCTTTTCTCCTTACCTTCCTTCTCCTTCCCTGCCTTCCCTGGAGGTGTTTAAGAGGCACCGTCAGTCACTGGGTGATGTGTTCGCTGGGTGATGTGGTTCAATGGTTTACAGGTTACAGTGGCAGTGTGGGGCTGGTGGTTGGACTTGAAGATGTTGAAGGTCTCCTCCAACTTTGACGATTCTGTGATTCCACTGTTCCTTTTCCTTCCTTTCCCCTTTTCCCTTCTCCTTCCTTCCCCCTGGACTCCCACGTCCTTTCCAGACCCTGCTGTGACAGTCAGAGGTGGCTCAGTGGCCCTGAGCCCGTGCAGCCCCAGGCTCTGCTCAGCCAGTGTTCCTGAACAGAGCAGTTTGGAGCTTCCAGAGCAGCTTTTTCCTACTCTTTCTGCAGCTGGAACTTGTACATCTCCATGGAGGAGAGGCTGAGCCCAGGCTCCCTCTGTGCCCGTGGGCAGGGGGTGCCCAGCCAGGGATGGGGGGGCTGGGTGCTCTTGGCTGATCCCCCCCAGACTCCAGAGTCGTGCTGGTGTTGTCCTGGGGCACCAGAACATTTAGTTTTCCCAGTAAACCTTCAGAATGAAATCCCATCTATTCCCTGAATGGCTGGATAACATAACATCCGTGTGGGGATGCAGAGTTAAAGCACCAGGGGGGACACAGGGAGGACCAGGTGGTGCTGTCAGGCGGGTACAAGCACAGGAGTGCTGGTTTCCCAGCCCGGATCCCCTGGCTGTCGTTGCAGGGCAGACAGGGAAGCTGATGTACGTGATGCACAACTCCGAGTACCCCCTGAGCTGCTTCGCCCTCTTCGAGAACGGGCCCTGCCTCGTGGCCGACGCCAACTTCGACACCCTCATGGTGAAGCTCAAGGGCTTCTTCCAGAACGCCAAGGCCAACAAGATCGAGAGCCGCGGCACCCGCTACCAGTACTGCGACTTCCTGGTGAAACTGGGCACCGTCACCATGGGGCCCAGCGCCAGGGGCATATCCGTGGAGGTGAGGGGCCTCTGGGAAGGGTGGGGAATACAAGGACACGCAGGGAAATTCCATGAGGGAGGACGGAGGAGGAGGGTTTAGGGGTGACCGAATTGTGGCTGTCCAGTGAGCTGAAAAGGAAGATGGAGAGATGCTATTTTACAAGGTCCTGCAGGGGCAGGACAAGGGGGAATGGCTTCACACTGGCAGAGAGCAGGCTTAGATGGGATATTGGGAAGGAATTCTTGGCTGGGAGGGTGGAGAGGCCCTGGCACGGGTTGCCCAGAGAAGCTGTGGATGCCCCAACCCTGGGGCGAGGCCAGGTTGGATGGGGTTACCCCTCCGTGTTACATGCTAAACATTCTGGGATGTTTTCAAGGAAAGCACACCCTGCAGAGAGGCAGGGAGCAGGGCACTGCCCCTCCTGCCAGCTCCAGGGCTGTGGGCTGTGTTCCCAGGTGGAATACTGCCCCTGTGTGATCGCCAACGACTGCTGGAACCTGCTCATGGAGTTCATGCAGAGCTTCATGGGCAGCCACACGCCCGGGATCCCGTCGGTGTTCGGGGCCAAGCACGACAGCGTGTACAGCCCCGGGGACACCATGGTGCAGTACATGGAGCTCTTCAACAAGATCCGCAAGCAGCAGCAGGTGCCCGTGGCTGGGATCAGGTGAGAGGATTCCCTGGAGCTCCTCCTGGGAGTACATCCTCCTTGCTGCCTGCCCAGCAGGATCGGGAGTCCCTCTGAAACGCGGCATGGGACGGGTTTTTTTCCTTCTGCATCTCCTTCCCCTGGTTCAAAGCAGAGTTTTCCAGTGTTGTGTGTGTTTCTGGTTGTTCTCCGTGGTTTGGAGCGTGTCTGGGATTAGATCCATGGTTCTGCGGATTGGATCCGTGGTTCTGTGGTTCTTTGGGCAGTGCTTCGTGCAGGGAATCAGTGTCCATCAGCAGGAAACTGCAGGAAAAGGAGAAATTCCAGCCAAACGCAAGGGCAGAGCTTCTGTGACTGCAAACAGCTACGGAACAGAGCTTTTAATTTTTTACTTCTTTTTTTAATATCCACATAAAGGTGTCTTCTTGTATTCCACCCCAATAAACCTGTATTTTTGGAGAAGTCTCTGCCGCGTTCTGCTTCCAATTACCCCCCGACGTCAGTGGGTTTCCACGGGGGAGAGGATGAGGAGGACTTAGTCATTCATGTCTCAGCAAAGCCTATTGGTCTCCATTCTGGGATCTGCTGCCTTATGTTACTGTGGGGCTTTTTTACTTTATTGATGGACAAAATTACTCTTTTGAGGTCCCCATCACCTCAGAGACCCTGTGGGGTTCCCCCCCATCACCTCAGAGCCCCCACGGCCCCCCATCACTTCAGGGTCCCCCATCACCTCGAGCCCACCCTGTCACCTCAGGGACCCCGCGAGGTGCCTCCCGCCACCACGCAGCCCCCCGAGGAGCCCCCGCGCTGCCCCTTTAAGAGCCTCTTTGTCTCCGAGACACCTTTATTTACCCTCCCGCGACTCGCCCGAAGTTCGGCCCCGCGGTTCACAAAGCGCGGCGCGTCACGGGCGGGGGGCGGGACTCGAACCCGCGCCGTCCCCCCCGGCGCCCATTGAGCAGCGCCCCCTGGCGGCCGCGCAGACTGCGTACGGCCCGCCGGCGGCGAGCCCGCTACGCAAAAGGCGCGCGTGCCCTACGCAAACGGCGCGCGGGGCCCCGTAGGGAGCAACGGGCGCTGCGCTGCGCAATTGGCGTAAGCGGCGGGCAGCGGGGGGCGGGAGCCGGCGCTGAGTGACGCGCGCCCCGGCCAATGGCGGAGCGGGGCGGGGCGCGGCGGCCAATGGGCGGGGAGGGGGCGTGGCCGGCGCGGGCGTCTCGCGCTGGGTGACAGCTCGCGCGTGCTGGTGATGGCGGTAAATAAAGGGGACGGGGGGGGGGGACACACGGGACGCGACCCCCCCGAGGGCACGGAGGGGGGAGAGCCGTGAGGGGCTGCGGGAGGTGAGGGGGGTGAGGAGGGTGCTGAGGGGTCCTTGCTGCCCCCCTGCTCCTCAAAGCGGCGCCCCCCCCTCTGCCCCCCCGCGCGGTGCGGTTGGGGGGGGTTGGAGGCGGACCCCTTTATTACCCCTTTATTACCCCTTCTCTCCCCATCACGGGGGTCGCCGCCTTTGTGTGCGGGCGGGACCCCCTCGCCGGGTTCGGCGGCTCCGCAACTTTCCCTTTGTTGAGGGACACCCCCCCCCCCGCCATCCCCGGGACCCCCGTCTCCAAACCCCCCATCCTGCCCTGGAATGTCGTCGGGATCCCCCCCCGCCTTCCTCGGGACCCCCCTCCTGACCCCCTTCCACCCCCGGGGCCCCCCTCTCCACAGTTCCCCCCTCTGGCACCGACGCCTTGCTCCATCCCCCCCCCCTTCCCCAGGACCCCCCCGTCCCAAGGACTGACCCCCCCCCTCCAAACCCCTTCCCCTCCCCGGGACCCTGGGGGGGTGCTGGGGGTCGTGGCTTTGCTGGGAGGGGGGAGAAACGCGCCTTAAAAATATCCCCCTTAAACCCCCGTGCTGTGCTTGGAGGGGGGGGTGTAGGAGGGCACCAGAATGAGGAAAATCTGTGCGGGTTTGTATTTATTTAGGAGAAAAAAACGCATACAAAAAAACCCAAAAAAGTCGCGGTTTTGTGTCTCGCAGGGAGGGAAGGAGCAGAAGTTAATCCGGGGGGGCCCTGGGTGCACCTTGAGGTTGGGTTTGTTGGTGGGAAATGTCCACCCCGGGAGAGAAACTGCTTCAAAATCCCCTTTTAAACCTCAAAAGGGGTCGCAGCAGTGACAGCCCCCCCGCCCGCCACGAGGGCTCCCAGAGCCGAGGGAATAGCGGATAAGGGATAACTGAGCCCCTAGAACGGGGAGTCGGTGCTGGGAAAGGTGCTAATTTTAGGAAAGGCGCCCGTTAATCGCGTTACTACCGGGAACGAGCCTGATCCGAGCGTCAGGACAGCTCCGGGTCTCCAGCAGGAGAACGCTGAGCGGGGAGAGCATCCCGTTATCCCGAAACATTGGAGCCGGAGGGTGGGAAGCGCCTTTACTTTGCGGAGTTACTCCTGTACTCTTAGTCACGGAGAGATGCTGCGAACTCCCGGAGTCGCTGAGCTCGTCTGGCGTGAAATGATGCAAAATTCGGTCCTTTCACACGCTGCCGCCTCGGGGAAGATGCTCGTGGAAACCCGGGAAAGAGCTGCTGATTCCTCGTTCCAGGGAAGACTCTGACTTCGGCAGGAGCTTCTCCTGGAGGAGAATCGATTGGCAAGGCAGGAAATAGGGAGCAGATTAAATGGGATGATAAGGAGAGTGAAAATAAGGTTTTAGGGAGGGGGCTGAGAGCTGGGCTGCTGCTGGAGCTGAGGAATGAAGGGGCACGGGAATGAGGAGCAGGTAAATCAGTGGAATGGTGAGTTAAAAGCTCCGTGTGGGTGTGAACAGTGTGGATTAGGATTAAACAAGTGTCCCTGTGAACTGGCTGGAGCTGCACCGTATCGAATTTTCCCTGGATTTCTGCTGCTCTGCCTTGGGCAGCTGCACCCGGGGGTTGCTGCAGTTTATCCAGCGTCAGAGAGGTTGGAGGATGTTTTAAAAGGAACGGGCAACAAAAACGTTTGGCGTTTTATTTGGTTTCCAAACAGGCTGGGTGCAAATATTTGGAAACGATGTGCCAAGCGTGAGCAGCATTTGGTGTCTCCGGGCTTTCAGCACGAGGCTGCAAACCATAAATGTGTGTTTATTCCTCCCCTGATCATTCTCCCTGCGAATACGAGCTGGCTCCAAGTGGAAGGGGTGTTTTGAAGTTGGCAGATTTTCCGCTCTGGAATAATTCTTGGTCTTGTGCAAGTTGGGTTTGTTACAGAGAATTCCGCTTGTTCAGGAGCGGGGCTGGACAATAGTCACATATGCAACAGTTTAGGGGCTGTTAGAGCCGGGAAGCCAAAACCGGGGATTTATTTGGCTGTTGTGTGTCCAAGGATTGTTAGTGAGGAATCTCCTGCTGCAGTTCCTGCGGAGATTCCAGCTGCATGTGGTACAAAGCCCTGGGCTTGACAAGAGGCCTGTGAGGATGAGGGATTGGGGATCAGCCTGCGGAATGAACCGGGGCTGGGGATCGGCTGGATTGGGATGTATCCATGGGGTGTTGTGCTGCTGGTCCCTGGGACAGAAAAAGGCACCTTTAGGTTCTGTGTCTCCCCTCTGCTCTGGGTTTTTTTTGCTGCAGTGGATTTGTTGCTGGTCCTTGCTGCCTTAAACCCAGCTCTGTCCACATCACACCCTGCAGGTTGTTTTCTGCAGTGCTAAAACACTCACTTGTTAATTATTATTTTTAAGCAGTTCTGTTTTGTCTCAGAACAAGTGACAAGAAGCACTTTCTCAGCAGCAAAGATGGTTTTTTCAGCATAAATTACTGAAAATGCATTTTAAGATCCTGGGTTTTTTTGGCCTTTTTCCCTTTTGTTACCTGTTTTTATACTGAAATGTCTTAGGCCTTTTGCTGAGGCTCCTAAATTGAAATTTAGTGTTTTCTCAGCCCTTAGAGGATGTTACTGGATTGACTTAGAACAGTTAATAAGTGGAAATACTACAGAATTCAGCTTCTGTCCCATGAGGTCCTCATGGATTCTTTCACACGAGTTTTTTGCTTTGGGGAAGTGTAAGAGGGTTTCTGAAGTTGTTGTCAGCTCTGAGGCAAAACAGAACTAAGAGGTTTGGTTTCAAATTGTTGTAAATGAACAGAGAGATACTCAGTGAGCTGCTTGAAATCTTTGTGGATAACTGGGAGCAGCAGGTGAGGTGGAAGGGGGGAATGGGGAGCTGGGGTCACCCTGAGCTGCCTGGTGGGACAAAAGACCCCAAAGATCCCCCCAATCCTTTATTTTCTGCAGGAATCCTCTCCAGTGAATGAGAAGTTTCTCTCACTTCGTTTAACAACCTTTGTGGTTTTCATGTTGAATATTTCATCGGGGGTTGGTTTTGTTGTTGGGTTTTTCCCCTTTGGGGAGATGTTCCTGTCTCAGCAGCCTGTTGTTAATGGCTGGGTGGGTAAACACTTCACCTTTCCCAAACACTTCACCCGGGGCTGTTGGATGGAAAAAAAGCCCCCCTTCAATACCAGTGAAAGGAAGACCATCCTCGTTAAGGGTCATTGCTCTGGAGGGAGCAAATCCAAATTGTGTAACAGAAACCATTTAAAAATCTGATTTACAGGTGAGAATATCCCAGGTTTTTTGTTGATATCTCTGTGTGTACCAGCCCTAACGCTCTTCACCTTGGTTTTATGAGACTTTAGCTGAAAGATGGCTCATGTGAGGCTGCAGAGTCGTTTGTGGCTCAGGAGCCGGGGAATTACAGCTCTGGCACCCAGGGAAACAAAACAGATTAAAGGGGGAGCGAGGGGACAGGAGGTAAAAACAGGGGTGAGGTTCTGCCCTTTGCCAGTGTCACAGGGAAATAATTTCTCAGTGAACTAAAGCTGATTATTTGTGTGTTTGCAGTAATTTATATCCTGGTGTGCCGAGGAAAATGCAGATTAAAAGGCACTGCTAAAATACACTGTTCTACTGGGTTTGAAAGGAAAAAAAACCTCTTTTTTTGCAACGGTGTTGAGAAGTGTCTGTAGCATACAGGAGACAGGCAAAAAAAAATGAAGCTGGCTGCGTTGTGCTAAGTGTTGTTAATGAGCTTTTTGCTTACAATGTGGCAGTGAGTGCATATGAACTATTACACCTTCAGTACATGACAAAAATCGGTTGAAATGCCTCAGAAAGTGGCAAATTGTTGGGACAAACCCTGAGATTTTTGAAAGCACACTCACTAGGTAGGTTCCTTTAATTAGGTAATTATAAAGTAATTCACTGAGAAGTCTGGCTTTTTAAGAGCTTTGCTGAGAGAGTAGAAAATACCTGAAAACCAGGAGCTTTTCTTGTTCCTCCCCACGGTGCTCACACTTGCTTTCTTGTCTCGCTGCTTGGCTCTGTGATTCAGCTGCGTTTTCAAATGGAGACAGAGAACTGAAATCCTGGGATCTGACAGCTCCCAGTTACTCTGAAATGTGTCTTGTGTAACGTGTCAGTCATGACAAATGCACTATTTAAAGAAAAATTCAGACTAAGGAGGTGCGTTCGAGTGTTTTGTAACTCTGCTGACTGGAGTGCGAGAGGGAAAAACACATCCTGGGGCACAGGAATCCCTGCAGAAGGGTGGAATTGCTAAATAGCCTGCTCCAGCTTGGACTTTAAAAAGCAAATAACAGTTTGGGGTGTGGTGTAGATTCGGGAAAACTTTCACCCTCAACCTCAGAGCAAGTGCACTGAGAAAGAAACTCCTTCCCCCCCTCCCTCCCCGGGCGCAGCCAGGGCCGGCTTTTCAAAGCCCCAATTTACTGGAGCAGAAGCTTTAGAGCATTTCTGGGCTTTTCAGGCCTTTCAGGCCAACCATGGAAGATCGAGTCAAGAGTTATGGGCCACAGCTGTGGCCCTGCATTGAGGGTTCTGTGGGGGATCAGCTGAGCTGATTAGGGAATGGTGACCACGCTCCCAGCCCTCATTCCCTGTGAAAGGCAGATCCATGCCCTCATCCCGTCCCTCATTCCCTGTGAAAGGCAGATCCATGCCCTCTGTGGAGGAGCACTGCCCTGGGACCAGATTTTCCCATTCACTTGCAGTGGGCGGCTCAGATTTGATTAAGAAATACTGTCCCCTAATTACATTCTGCCCCTTCTCTCTCAGGCTTTGAAAAGCCCCTGGAGACAATCCCGGGGTTTGAAGTTGGGACACAAGTGGTGTGGAAGGAGGGCCTGGGAGGGGAGGTGGTGAAGATAAGTGGATTTTAGCTGGAAATGCTGAAAGAGTGGCCTAAGGAGGGCACTCAGAGCTGGCTCCTGGTTCTGCACTGCCGGGGCTTTGTTCCCTTTTCCCTGGGAGGGATCAGTGTCTCTGAGACCGACTCCACGCCAGTAAGTTCCTGACAAATGTGCTTTCCCGTTCTTCAAACAGCAAAACTCTGGTTTATATTAAATCACAGGATGGTTTGAGTTGGAGGGACCTTAAAGCCCATCCAGTGCCACCCCCTGCCATGGGCATGGGCACTGTCCCAGGCTGCTCCAAGCCCCGTCCAACCTGGCCTTGGACACTTCCAGGGATGGGGCAGCCACAGCTTCTCTGGGCAACACAAAAGCAAAAAGCATGTTTTAATTTTAAAGACAAACATTCTAGACTTAGAATGGTATTAATTACACTGAAAAAAATCCATGTTAACAGTGTGCTGTTCTTAAAAGAAAAAGAAAGTTAGATCAGCTGTTTATTCACTGGAGTTGTGAGAAAGAGCCCTTAGCTTGGGTTTAATGATGTTTAATCATTCTTTCAGAAACACAAAGGAGGTACTAAAAGCTGTTCAGCTGAGCTATAAAGAACTAAAAGCTATAACTCAGATTCAAAAGTGATTTAGTTCCAGAGGTAAGTCCATAATCCGACCAGTCATGAGTTAATCTGTCATCAGACTAAGACTAGAAGCAAATCTATTTAACTAAGAATAGTTAATTCACCTGAACCAGAGCAAGGCTGAAGATCCTTCTCACAGGAGTTTATTTTGAGAAAATATAATATTCATACTAGAGAGTAAAAATAGTGAGTGGCTTTCAAAGGGAAAAAATGTGCTTTGGAATTTGCACTGCTCTTCTTCTGCACTTCTGAGGATGGTTTGACACAGTAGAAATGAGGCAGCGAATAAGGAAGAAAATACCCTGTTTATCATAAAATTGGAGGGCTTTAGGAGCAGCTTTTTGTGGCATCAAACCCAAATTCACCTCTCCCTCTTTGCTTTCCTTGTCCTGTTGTTCCATCTCAAGGCAAATTGAAGGGATGAACTCTAACCTCTTAGTAGGATAATTTATTAAAATAACAGCTGCTCTAGAATCGGGCCTGGGTTGATCTTCAGTTCTTAAGGAAGATTAACAACCTGAGGGTTCACAAATGGGGTTCCCTGTTCCGACCTCGTGCTGTGGGGAGGACAAAGGCACCCCTCAGATCCTGCCTGGAATTCCTAAAAAAAAGGATTTCGGCCAGAACAGGATTCAAAATATTCAAATCAGGAATAATTCCATCGGGGGGGGGGGGGGGGGAAGGTGCATTTGGGCAAGTGAAATTCTCCCTCATGTAACAGAAACAGAGGCACGAACCCTGTGTGAGGCTGGGAAGGTTTGGGACTGAAAACACAAATCTTAGTTTTGTTGATGCCACTTCAGGTCCCCGTTTGCACACTGAGGAAGAGGAGGGTTTGCTGGGTAAATTTGGTTTTCCCAGCACAAAACAGGCCCATCAGTCAAGCAGGGGAAGAGGATGTGTAAATCCCTCTAATTCTTTGTTGACAAGAAAACAGAGGAGCCCTTGGTCAAGCCCCATGGTCTGAGTGTGGGGGGTCAGAGATTTGCTATTTCCAGAGCTGGGGATGTGGGAATGCTTATGGATACTCTACAGATAAATACCATGGAGCATCCTGGGCTGATGTCTGGGGTTTGTTAGTCAGACAAATGAGATAACAAAGTCCTGGCTGCATTTGGATAAATTGGTCACTGTGTTTCACTCCATTGACCCATTTATACATTTATATATAAAACCCATAGAAAATTTACTGCTGTTCTGTCTCACTCGTTTGGGGTTAAAAAAAAAAAACCACCACCAATAAATTGATTGGCAAGTGAAGGAGAAGAAAATGATGGAGAGGTGTGTCAAAACCCTTCGTTATTTTTGTCTTGTTGTAATCGCTGCTCCTCAAACATATTAGAGGCACCTTCCCTGCTTAAACCACAGCCTGTGGAATATTGCACTTCTATTTAATGCTCTTTGCCTGTTCATTATGGCTGTGAAGATAATAAGGCACAGCCTGCTGGGGTTGTCTGGTGCTTTATTGCTCTGGAGATGGCTCTGACATGTTCGTTTGACTGATGGCTCTCGGCGCTGTATCAGCTGCGATTTGGGGTGGGTTTGTTAATAGTCTGTCGGAGATTCTGCCAAGATGGATATGAATTAAAATGTGGGAGGAAGAACAGCAGAGGACTACCCAGAACTTAGCAAGTCTTCACTCTGTGCCGTAATCCCTCTTTGTGTCTGTCACAAAGGGATCCTGGAGGAGGCTGTTATTCCGAATCCCGGGGCTGCTCGTGGATCCCCGCGGCAGCGCCAGGACCCCGACGCGCCGGAGCTGCCAAACTTCCCCTCGTCCCTGTGCCACCGAGGGCTCTGGGTTTGTTTGCTCGGAAATTCCCCGTGTTTTGATACGGGATTAGTCAGGTTTTGGAATGCTGGGGGGGGACGGGGCGAGGTGCTCCGGGGTCAAAACGTGACCGGCTCTGCCCTTGCGGTCACAGAGTCACGGAATCGTTTAGGCTGGGAAAGACTTCAGGATCATCAGTCCAAAAATGATCAGCAATCCAACAATTGCTGGTGTTGTTGTGAAGGCGGGTGGGAATTGATAGGATTTTCCCTGTCAAAAGGCTGAGTGTGAGATTTTTAATATTTTTAATGTATGATCTCTGAACTGTTGCCGTGAACTCACCTCTGAATGTGCTGTTCTCGTGACAATTGGTGGTAAATGTGATGTGCTGAACGTGAAAATAATGGTTAAAGAGCGTGGGCAAAAGAAAAAAAAATGCTTTCTGCAGTCTGGAAAAATGTGGGGTTTTGTGTGGTTGGCTGTGATTAAAAGGATTGATAAGGCAGGGAAAGTGGGAAGCCAAGAGGAAGGCTCTCCATCTCTGTTGCTGCTTTGTCAGGGCACGCTGGGATGGACGGGGCTGCTTTGGTTTAACCTGCACCTTGGTAATGGTTCTGGAGCTGCCACGTGAACCTGGGCACAGCCCTGAGCCCTCCCTGGGCCTGGAGCAGGAGCGGTGCCCCGGGCAGGGGAAATGGGAAGGGAAGCAAAGACCCAGGTTTTGGTGTGAGTCCTGACAGTTTTGGGATGGGAAGGGCTGAAAAAGTGAATTTCCCCCTGATTGGGAGGCAGTGCCACTGATTTTGTGCCCCTTAAAGCTCCTGCCCTGGCTGAGGTGTTTCAGGAGGAATGTTTGGGGGCAAACAGGTAGAAAACTTTAGGACACTATTACATGTAACTCTCTGTCACAGCTGTGGAAACAATTCTTGGGTAATTCGTGGATTCTGTCAGGTTGGTTGCTTGACTGGTGAAGTGAAATTATAACTTTCCGTCGGGCAGTCGGTGTCTGCTTCCAGCCTGTTCTAATTCTGTTCTCTTTCCTGTTTGAGTCTGATAATTCAAATTGTATGTGTTTGCTGTAATTGCTTCAGGCTTCTCCAGATGGAAAAGCCAGGGAATTGCTGCGTTGATTCCTTCCCTTTTGGGCTGGTTCACGAGGACCAGAGGAAACTCTGGGAATTGTTTTAATGTCCAGAGAGGGCCTCTGTGCACAGGGGGTGCAGGTTGTGCTTCTCAGCTTACTGACACTGCAAAAACCCAGCCCAAAAATAAAAGCCTCAAAGCCTATGGAAAGAGAGGGGAGGAGGGATTTTATGTGTTGTAAGAAATGAAGAAGCATTAACTTCTAGAAAGCTGTGAGCTAAGGTGTATATAGCATTTTAATAATGCTTTTTAACATCCCGAGTAGTTAAATAGTAATTCCCACATTTTCAGGGACCTGTAGCACATGGATCTTGTTTGTTTGTGTGTTTTACAGTGACTCTAAAGAATATATAGTCAATATTGCACATGGACATTGATTCTTAGAGCTAAAGTCAAGAGGTGGGATGTTACCTGAGGTTTTAGTCAATTATTTCTATTTATCTCTTAGATGAGAGACAGTGTGAGTTTGGCTCGATAAGAATATTCCTATTTCATCTTTAAAATACTTTAAATTATAAAAACTTCCAAGTTTAGACTGGTGTGGCTGGATTTGAGTGGCAGTGTGAGCACAGAGCAGCCCATTCCCAGGGGGAGGGAGGAGTTGCACCTTCCCTCTGCCTTGCCAGGATTGTTTGCAAACCCTGAGCTGCAGCTCCATTTGTAGGGAACGTTGGACTGGCTCCGGTTTAATGGGATCTTCCTTGGGAAGGAATGTGGATAGAAGACACATGTGCAGGGATTTGTTGGCCTGTGTGAAGTTGGAATTATGGCTCTTGGAGGACACAGCAGTGCCAAGTCTTTTGTTGGAGTCATAAATTTATTCCAACCCAACCAAAGGAGCTTGGTGGCTTTTCTGGCTCCTTGGAGTTCACCAGAAAGCAGAGAGTGTGAGTGTGTGAGTGTGTGTGTGTGCCTGCAGGGAGGTTGTTCTGGGGAGTGCAGCTAAACCAGTTCACCAGGACTGAGAAGAGCAAAAAAAGGCAGGATAAGGTTATTTCATCCATTCCAGGCACTGACTTGCTTTAGGAATGGGGAATATTCCTCTAAGGACAGAGGATGGGGACGTGGTGGTGACGTTTTTTGATGCAGCAATTCCTTTTTTTCTAACAGAATATCAATGATATGAGTTTTTCTGCTTGGAAAAAAATGTCATTGCCAGAGTCTTTGAGAGGTGAGGAAGAATTCAGGAGGAATTTCCTCATGGAAAGGGCACTCAGGCACTGGAAGGGGCTGCCCAGGGAGGTGGTGGAGTCTTCACCCCTGGAGGTGTCCAGGGAAGGACTGGAGGTGGCCCTCAGTGCTCTGGGCTGGGGGACAAGGTGGGGATGGGGCTCTGGGTGGACTCCCTGGTCCTGGAGGGCTTTTCCAACCTCAGGGATTCTGGGATTCTGTAAATACAGGGCTTTGCTGTGAGTACACCCTTAGAACTGGAACATGAATGCTTGAGCAGGAGTTTTTTTCCCCCATCTCCAGTGCAGCTCAGATTACATGTTTTCATTAGACATCTGGTTCAATAATTGGTTCCTCACAAACGGGGAGGTTGAAACAATCACAGCAATAACGGGTTGGAGTCGCTGTGTGCAATTTTGGAGCTCTCTCCTCTCTGCTATCGCCATGGTTGCATTTTTGGGTGTTTGCAGCAGGGTGGAAAATCCAGAGTTCCACATAAAAATGGGTTATTGGGCAGGGGGGAGTGGAAAGTACTTGGGGTTTTGCATCTGAATTTTTAAACCTATTTCATGGTATCATAGAATCACAGGATGGTTTGAGTTGGAAGGGACCTTAAAGTGCCACCAGTGCCACCCCCTGCCATGGGCAGGGACACCTTCCACTGGCCCAGGTTGCTCCAAGCCCTGTCCAATCTGGCCTTGGACACTTCCAGGGATGGGGCAGCCACAGCTTCTCTGGGCAACCTGTGCCAGGGCCTCCCCACCTCACAGGGAAGAATTTCTTCCCAGTATCCCATCTAACCTTCCCTCTTGCAGTTTGAACCCATCCCCCTTGTCCTGTCACTGCAGTTTGACCAAATGCTGGGTATTCATTATGTAGTTTTGATGGAAACCAGGAATACCCAAGGATATTTTTTTCCTACAATGTTTTAAAACAAAGTGAGAAGTTAAAAAAAAAAGCAAGTGTGCTTTATTTAATGTGGGACCAATTCCCACTGGGCTGGTGAAATGCTGCTGTGTTTCACTTCTGCCATTCCCAGGAGAGGGAGGAAGGAATGAATGAAAGAATCATTCAGGCTGAGCTTCCCACCTGTCCTGAAAGATGATTTCCAGGAGTTTGTGCCAGTACTGAACACTCTTGGACAAGAGTGGAATCAACTGTTGGACAACTAAAAGATGCATCATTCCAAGGCCAAACGTGCAGCACCTCTCCTGAGCCCTGAACTGTTCTTTTTGCTTCCTGCAGATTGATTTAGAAACAGAAAGTAGCTGGTGTCAACAGATCCCTACAGATGTCTTTAATCAGGTTCCAAATGTGTAACAATGGGACAAAGAAACGTAATGAAATCATGTGGTTTATTTTAACACTCTTTTGGGGTCAGGAGCCAAATTGTTTCTGCTGCATTTGGTTCTTGAAGTTGTTAGAGGTTCTTGCCATGAGTTTTTCCAGGGTTATGAGCCATGCAAGGAAAGAAAGTAGGGTTTGACCCCGTGTTTAAGTGATTTGCAATGTGAGAAATACTCAGATTGTCTCTAAAATGTCATTGGCTAAACTAATGTCCTTATTTTTCTTTTATTTCCTATTACTTTGTTGCAGTTGTACTCATCTTTAGTGCATTGCAGTGCAGCTCCTCCTGCTGCTGGTGCCTCTTCTCCATGCAGAGCAATCAAGTCATCCCTCCTCCCTCTTTTCCTTCCCCCAGCCCTTATCTGGGAAAGATCTAAGTAGGTGAGAAAGGAGGAGTTTATAGAGATTCTTTAAAATGACATCTACCTTAATGGGAAAAGAAAAATTTGTAAACCCAAGAATGAAAGGTGATGACCTATAATTGCAGAGAGCAGAGCTCTGAGTGTTTCCAAGGCTTTTAAAATCCAAGGTGTTGATTCTCCATCATCAAACCCTCCTGTTGCTCATGGTCTGTCACACCAACCACAGCAATTTGTGCTCAGGCCCTGCAGCCTCTGAGGCAGCTCCAGCCCTGTGATCTCAGCCAGGTTTGTTTTCCCCCTTGTTTACAGGTTCTGACTCATGGCTGTGTCCTCCTTTAATCCCAGCCCTGTCATTCCTCCTGGGAGCCTGTTCTTGGAGGAGGTTGTGGCAAACTGCTTGTGTACCTGTGGAGAAGAGAGGGGGAAACTTCTCTTCTTAGTCATGTGCCAGTGTTTGGTGGCTCATTCTGCTCTCTGGGGTGTGGGGGCTGCAGGGCTGGACCTGCACCCATTCCAGCTGCCTTTGGATCATGGGAGAACCAATTTTAATCCTTTTTTTTTTTTTTTTTCATGGAAGGGCTCAAAAATACGAGTCAGTAATAGAAACCTTTAATGTGAGGATGAACTCTGAAGTGTGGTGGGTGGAGAAGCCCCTCTCTGAGGAAAAATGTATCATTCCAGTGGTTTTGGGTTAAATAAACACAGTTTCTTTCTAACTTTGAGAGCAGCCCAAGGTACAGGGAATTAGGGCTTGGATTTGCAAGGGAATTATCCGTGGATACCTAAAGAGAACCAGGTGGGGAGTCTCACATGCAGCATCAAAGATGCTTTTGTGCTGAGAATTACTGACTTAAGGTGTAACAAAGCTGCTCTGTCAACTGACCCACCGTGGCCAGGGTCTCTTTCCCTTTCCAAGCAGGAAATCTCCCGGCCCACACAGGAAAAGCAAAAGCAGTTGACAAAAGGCTGGTGATTTATCTCCTGACAGCCTCCTGCATTGTCAAACACGGTTCCCTAATGCTCTGGGTCTGGTGTGGGATTGATTTCCTGGTAGCCTGTTACCCAGCTGGAACCAGCACCACTGGTTCTTCTTCCTTGGAAACTGGGGATAAATTCGGTGGTTTTTGAAAACCCTGTGTCCTGAGAGCTTGCAGGGCTGGTGAGCAACTGGCTGTTTGATTATTCTCTAGCAAACTGTGTGTATAAGGCCCATTTTTTGTTCCTCAGAACACGCTGGTGAGACTCAAGGGTTAAATTCCCCACACTGTCGCATATGGCAGTGAGCAGAATCACAGATGTTGATGATACAACATAATTAGTATTCTTTTATGTAAATGAAGGCTGTCAATGTTACCATAGTGTCTATACTCTCTCAAGCTGGAATCTCTGCCACTTGGTCTCACCAAGGCTAGACAGGATTATTCCAACAATTTTTTTATCCAGAGCTGAGGAGAGAAATAAAGAAAGAGAGGGGGGGAAAAGGGTCAGGGAGGAAGGTGGGGAGGGAGGAAGGAAGGTGGGAAGGGATGTTTCCAACTTGGAAGGAGGAGACCAAACCGGTCCTTTGTTCAGCTTAGGATTTCCAAAAGTGCCTTTCCAGGTCCTGGGGTCTGGGAGGGAATGAGCCCAGCCCAAAGGAGGGGTGGGGAGGTTTCTGAGCTGGTTTAATAAACAGCTCCAATGGTTCTTTAGGCACTGTGGGTCCCCCCAGCAGGCGGGGGCTGAAGTGGCCACTTGAGCTTTAATCTGGAGTGGAGGAAAGAACTGAAGAGCTTTGATTTTTTTTTCCTTGAGAGATTCCATCTTTAACAGCAATATCACTGAAAAAGGCAGTGATTAAAGCAAACTTGCATGATTTAGGACCACTAAAAATATATTTTCTTAGCCTGGGCCAGGTCTCTGCCCACCCATCCAGGTGAGGGCTCAGTACCTGTGCCAAAGCTTTGGCAGCATTGTGCTGGGGCCTTTGTTGTGTTAAACTTTGCCCCTTATAAAATGATTTTTTAACCAAATATTCTGTGTGCCAGGTTCCACACTCTCTGTGCCATCTGTAACCACTTTGTGCCTGGGATTGCTGTCCCCTGTCACTACTTTGTGTGTGCTCAATACCATAGTCGTAGCTGTGGAAGCAACTTAATTCAGTCTCTCCTGGATTATTCCAACAGATCTGTTTTTACAACCTCTTCTACCTTTCGGCAGGTTTTTACCCATTTTTCTCTCCTCTGCAGTTCTTATTTTGCTGCAGTTCACACTTGACAACTCTCCATTACTTCCTTTTTATTGTTTGAAGAATCACCTAGAAATGAAATGTATTCAGCACAGCTCTTTTTTTTTTTTTTTAAATCTTTCCCCCATCTCCTCCCCCCTCGTTCACCGAGTGATCGAAGCCGCCAAAATCCAAGTGATCACAGGAGGGGCACGTTTTTCCTCACTTTTTTTAAACTCCCATTTTTCCTCTGCCATATGTTGGGTCATCCACTACAAAAGCCTCACCGTGGAGAGGCTCCATGTGATCAGCAGATTTACAGCTCGCCCGAAAATGAAAGCAGAAAATGAAATTCCAGAGTGGCTCTTGCGTGTGACGTGCCTGAACATCTGAGAATTTGGGTTCCTGGGCGTGAGCAGGCTTTGGCTTCCAGAAAATGCTGGTGTCTGTAATAAAAGTGTGCTGAGGGGGTTAATGGTGCTCCAAAGCAGCCCTGCCTGGGTTTGTTTCCGTGCATCACCAGAATATTCTCTCTCCAGGGCTTTGAAGATGGGCTGCCTTGCAGTGAAGACTTAACTGGCAATTAAATTCTCCAAGAAGTGCCAGGACTGCCTTGGAACATGGGGCTGCCCCGTGCCCGGGATGCTGCGTGGCGGAGGAAAGGATGTGTGACCAGGACTGCGTGAGTGGGGGTGTGGGGCTGAGCTCCTGCCCTGGGGTCAGAGCCCTGCAGGGACTGCCCTCCAGGGTGCACAGCACTGGCACACCAGGGTTCAGCTGGGCCTTTGGCAGGGCTGAGTGTCTTTTGCCAAAGTGGGGACACTCTTTGCACCTCCTTGGGTCCCTGCCCGGGTTTCCCCGCAGTTCCAGTGGTCACTCAGTAAATCAGCTGCTTTCTCTGTTTGTGTGTCTCTCTTGGACACACACAGATTTTCCTTTAGGTTTCCCCTACACGTTGAATTTTTTTTCCCATGCTGATTTTTTTTCCAGCACCGGAATGTTTGGGAGGCTGTGGGAAATCAGGGAATTCGGGGGCAGGATGAAAAAGCCTGAGGACAAACGCTCTGGTTACCACCATTAGCTGATATTTCAGTGGCTTCTGCCTGAAGTGGGTAACCTCAGCCTGGTTGCTGATGACATGCATTCCAATTCCAAATTCCTTTTGAGTGTATCAATTTCAAGGGGGCAGCAAAAGATCAAACGTGTGTGTGGACTGAATGAATCCTTCTCTCCGTGGATTGGGCCAGACGTGCTGGCAGCTGCCTGGGCCGGCCTTAGGAGACAGATAGAGCTTTATTCTCTAGACCTGGTCCATCCAATATCTTTCACTGGTGCTAAAAACTGCTTCAAAAAAAAAAACTGTGCACGGAAATAATGTCGTTGGCTGAGGGATTGACAAGACACGACATTGGTGTTTTCACAGGTCTGGTACAGAAGGAGGGCAGTGGGCACGGCCCCAAGGTTGCTCAAGGAGAGTTTGGACAATGCTCTCAGGCACAGGGTGGGATTTGGGGGCATCCTGTGCGGGGCCAGGAGCTGGGCTTTGATCCTTGTGGGTCCCTCCCACGATGAAAAGAAATCTTACCTGCGTGTCGAGGCTCTAAAACCCTTCTCCTTTCCGTTTTCTCTTCTCGCCTCCCCAGGTCAGAGCGGCGACGACTCCTGTGAGACATGGATAGATGCAAACATGTCGGGCGGCTACGACTCGCCCAGGACCACTCGATCCTGAACCCCCAGAAGTGGCAGTGCGTGGACTGCCAGACCACGGAGTCGCTCTGGGCCTGCCTCAAGTGCTCGCACGTGGCGTGCGGGCGGTACCTGGAGGAGCACGCGCTGCGCCACTTCCAGGAGACGCGGCACCCGCTGGCCATGGAGGTGCACGACCTGTACGTGTTCTGCTACCTGTGCCAGGACTACGTGCTGAACGACAACCCCGAGGGGGACCTGAAGCTGCTGCGGAGCTCGCTGTCGGCCATCCAGGGCCAGCGGCGGGAGCCCCTGGCGCGCAGCGGGAGGACCCTGCGCTCCATGGCGCTGGGCGAGGGCGCGCGCGGCCGCCGCCGGAGCCCCCCGGGGCAGTCCCAGATGCTCACGGCGCTCTGGCACCGGCGCCAGGCCCTGCTGGCCAGGGCGCTGCGGACCTGGTTCCACAAGAGCTCTCGGGGGCAGCTGAAATTGCAGCAGGAGAGGCAAATGGAGGAGCTGGAGAAGAAGAAGGAGGCGGCTCGGCGGCGGCGGCGGGAGATGAAGAGGCAGCTCCTGGAGGAGCTGGCGAACACCCCCCCCAGGAAGAGCGCGAGGCTGTTGTCTCACGTGCACGGGGAGAACTTGATTCCAAGGAAATTCAGGGAGGTGGCCTCCTCCCCTACCTCAAGGCAGGTGCAGAGCAGCAGGTTCAGACAGTTCTACTCCATCCGGCGCCAGCCCCTCATGACCCCCGGGGTCACGGGGCTGAGGAACCTGGGGAACACCTGTTACATGAACTCCATCCTGCAAGTGCTGAGTCACCTCCAGAAGTTCAGAGAATGTTTTTTGACACTTGATCTCTGTGAAACAGAAGAACTCTTGGCTAAAACTGTGAACGGGAGGGCCAGGATCCCTGGCAAACTGGCAAATGGGTCTGCTGCTAATGAGTCAGGGAAGACTGACAAAGTGGGATCATCTGGCACGCAGAGCTCGCCAGCTGGCTTGAATGGGAGCTCCTCCATAAGCCGGAGCTTAGAACTGATCCAGCCCAAGGAGCCGAGCTCGAAGCACATCTCCCTCTGCCACGAACTGCACACCCTCTTCAGAGTGATGTGGTCTGGCAAGTGGGCCCTCGTGTCCCCCTTTGCCATGCTGCACTCCGTGTGGAGCCTGATCCCGGCCTTCCGGGGCTACGATCAGCAGGACGCTCAGGAATTCCTCTGCGAGCTGCTGGATAAAGTCCAGCAGGAGCTGGAGTCGGAAGGAACCAAGCGCAGGATCCTCATCCCCTTCTCGCAGAGGAAGCTCACCAAGCAGGTCCTCAAGGTGGTCAACACCATCTTCCATGGGCAGTTGCTCAGCCAGGTACGGACCTGCTCTGGCACAGGGATCAGTTGGAGCCGTTCACACTGAGGAGCAAAGGCTCTCTGTGTTGAGGACCCCAGATATGTGAGGAGTGGCTCAGGAGCAACTCCTGGGGAAGAAATCCCTTGGGTTGCTGTGCAGGTGTCAGCATTTCCATATTTGTCACATGCATTATCACTTGGCTTCTGTCACTTCAGGGTGAAATCTGCACAAGTACAGAAGTTCTGACCCCTTAGATTGAAGTTTTGAGTGTGATTTTTAAAGTGTTTTTTCCTTTGTTTTATCCCTATTTGGTGTTGTTTCCATGCCTAGGAAGAATACGATGAGGGTCACAAGCTCTGTGACAATTTTTTTGCCAGCATGTGAAAGTCATCTTGAGACACCAAACGTGCCAGCTGTGAGTTGGTGTTTATCTGAGGAAGGAAGTAAATCCCAGAAAGGTGAAGAGAGAAGGAAGTTTTAAATGATTTGCTTTCAGACTGGACATGAGAAGTGTTTCTCTTGTCTCACAGGTCTTTGTGGAACTGCTCTGCCCTTTGGGCACAAAACTGCCCCGTGGCTGTGACACTCAGTGCCAGAGTGCAGGTACAGAGCAGTGTTTGTGTGTTTGTCCCATCCCCAGGTCACCTGCATCACGTGCAACTACAAATCCAACACCGTGGAGCCCTTCTGGGACCTTTCCTTGGAGTTCCCCGAGCGCTACCACTCCCTGGAGAAGGGCATTGTGCCCGTGCAGCAGGCAGAGTGCCTGCTCACCGAGATGCTGGCCAAGTTCACCGAGACCGAGGCGCTGGAGGGGAGGATCTACGCCTGCGACCAGTGCAACAGTGAGTGGGCTCTGAGGCACCAGCTCTGCGTCTGAGGGGGGTCTTGTGTGCCTGGAAACATGTCTGGGTGGGAAAACTCCGTCCTTCCGTGCTGGTTTGGTTCCTGCCGTTGGTAGATGCTGCTCCTTTGGGCTCCGGTTGGGACCCGACGTGTCATTTTTGCATCTGATGTGTCATTTTTTTCTCTCATCTCTGCCATTCAGCAGCACAATTCACTACAGGTTTGATACAAGCCTGGTCAGAACTGCCCTCACTTGTGTTAGAGGGGACTTCTAAGAATTTTTTGGGAGAGAGGGAGGTGGATTTAGAGGCAAAAGAAGGGCTTTATCCCCCGTGCTTTACTCATCTCTGCGTGGCAGGAAAGCTCTTCTAACACATCCTCTCTATGCTGCTTGTTCTTGATTGAATCCTTGACCCAGAAATCAGAGTTCTCAAGGTTTGTAGCTGTGCTAGGTGAGAGTTTCATCCCTGTGTGGGCATTTGTTGGGAAGCACTGACCTGGCATTATCCAGGGAGGCTCAGGTAATGTGTTATTACCTGTGAGGTGATGCACAGATTTTGCTGTGCTCAGCTAGTAGATGACTTTGCTTTCCTGCAGCAGCTCTGAGTGAAAGGTCATTATATCCCTGAAAATCACTTTAGCCTGTGTATTACCATTCAGCTCAGCTACTCTGATAAGCTGGATTTGGATTCTTTTTCATGCAGGTATTTATGGCAAACGTTCATTCCCTTGGGAGGAAAATGCCAGCGATTTGACTTGCATTGCAACTAAGCAGCTGGAGGAGCAAATACTTGTAGAGATCTGTTCTCTATCAACTGGCAAATCTGTTACCAAACATCTTCTCAGAGTGTTAGGAAATAATCCTTGACTGGATGTTCTTGGAAAAAAGCCAAATATGATTTGAATGGATTCTGATTCACAAATAACGTTCACAAATTGTCGATGCGGATGAGTTCAGCTTCATCTTAACTCAGTTTGCTTTGATTCTTTGTGAAAGCTGAATTTTAATGGTTACTTCAGAATTAAATGGCTCGGGAAGCATTAACCAGCTGGAAAGAGCCAGGGAAAGGCACCAGCCCGAGTCCAGGTGCCAGGAATGATCTGGGCAGTGCGTGTCAGACGTGCCGGAGGAGGAGGCACCCATCTGCTCTGAGCTGGTGCACTGAGGTGCAGAAATCTAATTAACAGGTACATTTCCTATTGGAAGCTCTGACAGCCACCTGTCTTCCTCCTGGGACAGTCATATGTTCAGTGTCCTGCAAAGAGCAAGCCCTGGGAAGAGGAACCGTTCTCGCTCTTCTCCAGCTTTGGTTCAGGGGCTGTTTGCTGTTGGTGGGACTTTGATGGAAGCATTTTCTGACTTGTATTAATACCCTTGAGCTAGTGCAGGCTGCTACAAGCTTCATTCTAGTGCTGTAAGAAGCTCAAAGTAGCAGACAGAATAAAATATCAGGTACTGCTATTTGTGTGCTGGAGTTGCCCTGTGGGAACTGGAACTGCTGCAGCCTCAGATGTCTCTGGCCTTGGCTCTGTCTTAATATTCCTGCTGTGTTTCTCAGGGCAAAACATCAGCACGAGCAGCTTGAAGGTGACAACTGATTGTGTGATTATGAGCATCACAAAAGGGGGAGTTTTGGTCCTGGAGAAGTTCCTGTGAAGGAATTCATGAGTATTTACCTGTGTGTCCCTCCCGAGCACACCTGAGCTCGACTGCTGCTGGAGCAAAGAGGTCATCACGTGCTGGTTTTCTCTCCTGGGAATTAATCAAATCCTAACAATCTTTCCTTTGATTTTTTGGTGGTTTTTTTTTTTTTTGTCAGGCAAACGGCGAAAGTCTTCTCCTAAACCTCTTGTTCTGAGTGAGGCTAAAAAGCAGTTGCTGATCTACAGACTACCTCAGGTCCTCCGGCTGCACCTTAAACGCTTCAGGTGAGGGGACACGCTGTGGGGGCAGCAGAGACACTGCCCTCTGCTTTTGGGGAAGAACTGGGGGCCCATAACTTCTCCCACGTCCTGCTGAGTGCAGGTGGATCACCTCTTACCCATCAGACGTGTGAAACCCTCTCACCTCGCAACCAGGGGCAGTTTTGTGGCGTGCAGATTTGTTTCTGGTATCTTTTCTGCCACGCACCCCGTGTAATGTTTTGTAAATATTAGTCCTGGTTTCCTTGAATTGTCCTCGAGGGCCTTTGCTGGGTTTGCAGACAGCTTGGGAGGATGGCTGGGAGGTGATCAGTGGATGAGCTGGGAGATTTGTTAAAGGTGGAAGGTTGCGAGAGTTAAATGCCAGTATTGTGTATTTACCTGTTGAATAAATGGCAGACAAAGCTCAATATATTATGAAAAGCTTCTAAAATGGTTAGGCCAGGTGTGTGTGGGGGGTTTATTGACAGAGCTGAGGATTTTAAAGGCTGTTTGGCTGTTGTGACCTCAACAGCATCCCCGCTAATGCCATCAGTGACGGAAGGAGCTGTGTGGGAAAGGTGGCTGTAGGAGATTTTCAAGTGAAAACAAGGGAAACAGTTAGTGATGCTTCACTGGGGGGTTGTGGAGCAGTGTCTGCCTGTGCACCCCCCCAGCCCCGAGCAGACCCCGAGTCTCTGATCCCTTGTGTTTGCAGGTGGTCTGAGCGCAATCACCGCGAGAAGATCGGGGTCCATGTCCTCTTTGACCAGGTATTAAACATGGAACCTTACTGCTGCAGGGACTCCCTCTCCTCCCTTGGCAAGGAGACCCTTGTGTATGACCTCTCGGCTGTGGTGATGCATCACGGGAAGGGATTTGGCTCAGGACACTACACAGCTTATTGCTACAACACGGAGGGAGGTGCGTGTGCCTGGGGACGGGGGCCCCACCCCACAAACTCCCCTTTTATCCCACAGACGTGGCCTGGCGTGAAGCTCTGTGCTTCCAGAGCTCCTCGGGGCCGAGCTCAGCAGTTTGTTTGCCCCCGGGTGTGTTTCTGGTGGCACAGGGTTTGGGTTGGGACTCCTCGTGGCACAGGGGTTGGGTTGGGACTCCTCGTGGCACAGGGGTTGGGTTGGGACTCCTCGTGGCACAGGGGTTGGGTTGGGACTCCTCGTGGCACAGGGGTTGGGTTGGGACTCCTCGTGGCACAGGGGTTGGGTTGGGACTCCTCGTGGCACAGGGGTTGGGTTGGGACTCCTCGTGGCACAGGGGTTGGGTTGGGACTCCTCGTGGCACAGGGGTTGGGTTGGGACTCCTCGTGGCACAGGGGTTGGGTTGGGACTCCTCGTGGCACAGGGGTTGGGTTGGGACTCCTCGTGGCACAGGGGTTGGGTTGGGACTCCTCGTGGCACAGGGGTTGGGTTGGGACTCCTGGTCACACAAAGGCCCCGCTGCGGCTCCGTGGCCCTCGGGGATCCTTTTCCTGCCTGCTGGGAGCACCATGAATGCTCCATTTTCTCAGGCAGAGTCACTCCGTGGAGCTGCTCCAGCTGGGTGTCTTTGCTCAGTATCCTTGGGACGAGGAGATAAACAGAAAGTGTTTTGAGCCTGGACAGGAACTATTCATGAATAACATCCGCAGGGGGTGGTGAGGCTCCAGCAGCTGAATTAGCATCGACTCTGCCTGCTGGCTGGAGGAAGGGGGACAAATTGGCCATCTCCAGGGGATTCTTGTCTGCCTAATTGAGCTTTTGGGATGTTATATATCACTGATGAAATTAATATTTGGTATTTGTAAAGCACAAAAAAAAAAAAGGGGAAAAAAAAAAAAGGCTCAGAATGTTTTCCAGATTAGAAACTCCAAAGCATCTGTGGAGGAACAAACAGAGATGCCTTTTTTCCTGCATTGTGGATGTTTCCTATGAACAGTTTCAAAATGCATTCAGGAGGAATCCTGCCTCCCTCCCTAATGCCCTCTTTCTCCCTTTGCTCCCCAGGGTTTTGGGTCCACTGCAATGACTCCAAGCTGAATGTATGTAGTGTGGAGGAGGTGTGCAAGACCCAGGCCTACATTCTCTTTTACACTCAAAGAACGGTGCAGGACGAAGCAGGAATCTCAGAAAAACAACTCCAAGCTCAGGTGCCACCCAAAAGCAGTGACAAGGACAGAAGACTGACATTCCCATGACGGGGAGCCCTGTCACTCCATCAGCACGCTCAGCTCTTTCTGGAACCATTGGTGTTCACATCTTCCCTCCCGTGGGGAAGAACACTGGCTGCAGGAGTGGGATCAGAGCAGGATCTTTGCCACCCCGGGTCTGGGAAAGCCCCTGGAGCTGGGGAGTTCTGACACGTCAGGGCGTTGTCAGAACCTTGGCTTTAAAGAGTCTCGTTGCTGAATTAGGCTCACAGGAAGGAAATTAGGGAGTTTGATGCTGAATTTCATCTCATCTCAGAGGGGCTGCGTGAGGTCTGTGACAAGTGAGCACAGCCAGGAAAGAGGAGCATCCAGCTGGCTTCAGAGCCCTTCAGTCCCCACCAATCCTGGGCAAACTGCAGCAGGAGCAGGTACAGTCCCCTCCCCTCCAGTGGCCATTCCCTCTGCCAGGGGAATCACAGGCACTGCCTGCAAGGGATTGGCTGCCCCAGAGCTGTTCTTGCTGCAGAAATGTGTAAGTTCTTCTTCATTCTTCCCCCAGGGCTCAGCTGCCCCTGTGACACCAGTTTCTCTGCCATCAGCTGGGGGCAGAGCCCTGGCTGAAGCTTTGCCAGCAGCTCTGTGTGTCAGTGCCACTGGGGCTGTGTCACACTTCATGGCTTATTCTCTGGGCTGAACTCAACTGGCAGCTAAATTCACTCAGAATGTGATGTTAATACAGTTCTTCTCTGGAGAAAGTGTGTTTAAACACAAAAAACAACCCCTGTAATAAACCAGGAATGTACCTGTGTGCCAGATCTGGCAGCAAAACCAAAACCTGTGCTCCAGGTTTCTGCTGGAGGGGCATCACTGTCCCCAGGATTAGAAAGTCTGTGGCTTGCACAGCTGTGGCAGCAGAAGTTGGTGGTGTGGAGGCATCTCACAGTGGCAAACTCACTCTTTCTTACAAATGTGGCTCATTTTCCTCAGGGGAGCAGTGGTGGGAATGCCACAGTGTGGGGGACAGAGCTGGATTCTGTCACTGCCTCTGGAGGGGGAACAGTCAGTAGTCACAGGAGCCCAGAGCAGGGGAAGGTGGCCCTGGATCCAGGCAGTGCCCAGAATTCCCCCTGTGAGGTCTTTGTTCCTGCTGGGCCATCAAGGGAAGGAATGTAGTTAAATCTCAAATTCCACGTCGAGTTGGAAAGGCTGCAAAAATGTCTGTATCTGAAATCATCCTGATTTTAGAATCCTGTGAGAAACACAGAGCCTTAGTGGACTATTTGTAGTCACTTCTCAGCCTACAGTTGCACCTCAGGTGTGTTTTTGTAATTTGGGGTTTGGCTGTTCACGTTTCATGTTTTAACCTGAATATGGAACTGCAAAAAAAAAAAAGAAAAAACAAAAACCCAACAGGTGATGTCTTTCAATCTTGGTTATTTTTTTAATTGTTAAAAGGTGAAATAATCTAAAATACGAGGTTCTTCAAAAAAATGGTTCCATTTTCAGGTAGGGAAGTTCCCAAAGTGTGTTTCTCCTCTTCTCCTTTCATCCTTGTCGGTGTTTGCCCCTCAGACACCCACGTTATCGTGGGAGGGGGTGAAAAGGGAACCCTCCCAAATCCCACTCTTCCCACTGCCACTCCTGGGACTTTTACCCCCCCTGTCCTTGGGCAAGTTGAGCACAGCAAGAAGAAATTTGGGTTGTGCCAGAGCTCAGCATCACACGAGGGCTCCCCTGCCCTTTGAGTTTCCCATTTCCTGTGCTCTGACCAACATGCTGCTTTTTGAGCCTAAAAGAATGTCTTTTTGACAGTTCAGTGTCGTTCTGAGATCAGATACTCTTTATTTTTTGGAGACAGTTTGCAACAGTCCTGATGAAAAAGGTATAGTTTTGGTTCTCTAAGTGTTGCAAGGGCTGGAGGGATTAATGAATGTCTTTGTGTTTACTGGGTGGGGGACTTTTGGTGCTGCCAGTAAATGAAATCAGTAATGATGCAAAAAATGTAAAATAGGCCAAATTGAGATCCAATAGCAACAAATGGGACTGCAGGGGAAGCTGAGTTGGGCTCAGCCAGGGAGAAGTTGACATTCCTGAAGGAATCAGAAGTGCTTGTGATTGTCAGACACGTGATGGATTCGTTCTGGAGCAGAATATGTTCTGTGAGGCAGAGAAAATTCAAATTAAAGGCAAAATAGTGCTTAGAAACACCTCATCTGAGGTGTTTTCCCCATCCTTGTGTCCTTCCAGGCCTGCCTGCCTGCCCTTTAAGGGGATTATTTGTGGTTTGCTCTGCTCCCAACTGGCCCTTGGGTTCCCTCCCTGCATCCCAAAGCCATGCTGGCCCTTTTTTTGGATAAAAATCCCATAGAAAGGCAAACCCACTGCAGCTTGAGTTGTTCCTGCAGCGAGCCCAGGCTCTGTGCCATCAGTGCTCATCTTTTGACTGAGTGTTTGGCATTAATCTTGGAATTCAGCTGGAGTTGCAGCTCTCAGGGGGGGTCACAGGGAGCTGGGAGTGTTCCCACAGCCAGGGTTTGTAGGACTCGAGGTGACATCTCTAGTCATGAGTCTCCAAGGGGCATCAGCTGAGCTGGGGAGATCCTGCAGCCAGGAAAACGATAGCCCTGATAGGGAAGGAATGAAGTAAACTCAGATAAACCTGCCTTTTCCAACACTGTGAGGTTTCTGGAATATTTAGCTTTTCTTTGGAAGCGAGAGTGTAAGGCACTTTTGATGCTGGTTGGTTTATAGTTGGCTCCTGCAGGCTTGAGACAGGCAGAGCCCAAGGCTCCCTCCATGTGGGCACTGTTTTAGAGTGTCCTGTTTGCCAGAAAGTCTCATGGAAGTCACCCTCTCCATCAGGAAGGTGAAAATACTGCTTGGAATTCCAGGGAAGCCACTGAGGTGTGTCTGACAAGGGGCAGCCTCCAAAGCAGATCTGTCCCTGCTTAACCATGTGGCTTCCAGTTCTGCCCCTGCCCTGATGCAGATTTAGAATTAATTCCAGTTTTAGGCTCTGTTAGAATTAATTATTAGAATTAATACCAGTTTTACAGGTAGATGAGGTGACTCAGCTCCTGGGAGGAGTTCAGCAGTCACAGCTGGGAGTGCAAACCAAGTGTCTGCAACACAACCCCCTTTGTTTTGGTCCAACTGGGAGTCAGTCTGTTGTTCCATGTGCTGGGATTCCTGTCCTGGGGACCCACTCTGGCAGCAGGGGCCGTTTGCCTTGAGAGATGCTCGGAGCAAGTGGGAGGTTGGTGGCACCTCCCAGGTTGTTGTGTGAGGAGCAGGAAGTCAGGCTTGGGATGTGCAGCCTTTGGGAGGAAACTGTTCCCAGCATATCCTTATCCTATCCAACCTGTGACTAAATGGGATTTCCTTAATTCTTAAGAGTGAAGAATCTTCATGTATCCATGGCCAGGTGTCATCCAGCATCTGTTGTAGCAGTTGGAAGCCACTTTACTGTAGGTAACTTTTTTCCACTAGCAAGTTGGTTACATAAATTTGCCTTTATTATCCCTTTTCCTGCCTGTATTCCCAAGTTAAACTATGCATTCCACAAAAAAACAGTTTCTCTGCAAAGCACTGAAAAAACCTTCCAATTTTTTACCCCCAAATAAGTCTCTGGTTCAGGTTCCTGGCAGGGGGCTGTTGGCAGAGGCTGGACAGGAGAGGAGTTTTCCCTTGGTATGGAATCCCCTGGCAGCCCTCGTGAAAACAGGAGGGAAGTGCTCGTTTGGGTGAAGAGCCAAGCTGGAGCTTGGGTGGATTCCCTGGATTTTTCAGTGGATCTAAGTCAGAACAGCCTCATGTTTCTGCTCCAGCTCCATTCCTGACATCACTAATGAGTTGAGCTGACTTGTGCCAGGCTGGGAGTGTCCTCCTCAAGGACACTGCCAGGCAGCAGCAAGTGAGAGAGAATCCAGTTAATCAATTAATTCATTAAGGGCTAAAAGGATGGTGAAGGCTCTAGAGAGGCAGCCATGGGAGGGGTGGCTGAGGGCACTGACTGGGCTTGTTCAGCCTCGAGACTGAGGGGAGACCTCAGGGGGCTGCAGGTTCCTCACGAGTCCAGCTCTGATCTCTGCTCCTGGGAGCAGGGACAGGCCCCAGGGAATGGCTGGAGCTGTGCCAGGGCAGGCTCAGGATGGATCTCAGGAAAAGGTTCTTCCCCCAGAGGCTGGTTGGGCACTGACCAGGCTCCCCAGGGCAGTGGGCACAGCCCCAAGGCTGCCAGAGCTCCAGGAGGGTTTGGACAATGCCCTGAGGGACAGGGTGGGATTGTTGGGGTGTCTGTGCAGGGTCAGGGGTTGGACTGGATGGTCCTTGTGAGTCCCTTCCAGCTCAGGATATTCCATGGTTCCTGACTGTTCCTGGCAGTCTGTCCAGCTGCCTCCTGATCCCCATCAGCTTTTCTTCCAGTCAGGTTTGTTCCCAACATCCCCAAGTCACCCCTGGCAGCCTCCATGGGCACGGCCTGGCCCCTGCCTGACCCCAGGCTGGGGGGGATTAGTGTGAGTAAATCAAAACTGAGATTAACTATAAAGGGACTGAAATGTTCTAATTAATCCCCTTTTCCTGCAGAAACTGTTTCTGCATAACTTGGATTATCCCGACTTCAAAAGAATTTAGTTTCTTTACAGGATGTCCAAACACCAGCTTTGAAAACAGCATTTTTAAGGATTTTTATGGGGAGTGGAGTGAGGGGTTTTTTTTGGGGGGGGGGGAGGAGCAGGTGAGGGGCAGTTCTGTCCTCCAGACATGGGAAAAGCTGCTCCAGGAGAATGTCCTGAACTAAAACCCTGTGAAACTGTCCAAAGAATGTGAAGCCATGCTGCACCCCACTGCCACGGCTCTCAGGGCTGGGAGCTCCTCCTGCTCCTCCACAGCACCTTCCAGGAGCTGGTGTGTAACCCGTGAGTAAATCCCAGGAGCTGGTGTGTCCCCTGTGAGTAAATCCCAGGAGCTGGTGTGTCCCCTGTGAGTAATTCACAGGAGCTGGTGTGTCCCCTGTGAGTAAATCCCAGGAGCTGGTGTGTCCCCTGTGAGTAAATCCCAGGAGCTGGTGTGTCCCCTGTGAGTAAATCCCAGGAGCTGGTGTGTCCCCTGTGAGTAGATCCCAGCTCCCAGTGGTGCTTCCCTCGTCCCCCGGCCGCTGGACTGTTCCAGCCTCAGCCCAGGGCACCCCATGCTATGCAACACCAAATGGCTTCTCCTCCCACACACAGCCATCATTCCTCTCCATACCCCAGCTTTATCCCACAGGGACATTTCCCAGGAACCCAGGTGGTTGGAGTTCCCCTCGGGCTCGTCCCAGTTTGGATTTTCCTTTGCAGGATCAGTGGATGGGTCTCGGGTGCAGCCCCAGGGCTGGGCTCGGCCCTTTTGTCTCTCGGGTGTGAAATATAAATCATGTTTTTATGATTTTTTTGTAAATCTTTACTCTTTTTACACCTTGTTTTTGTAAGCTGAAGTTTCTTATTAAAAGAAAAAAAAAAGAAGAAGAAATTCCAGAGGGCCATGTCGTTATTCCATAGACTTTAATAAACATCTGGGGGGGGTACAGAAGGAAATTCCACAACCATCCTTGAGAAAACCATTCTTGTTGTGCCTTGAGGAATGAACTGGAAACAAATTCTTCCTCTCAGCCTTAAATCTTTCCCTCTTGTCACTGCCTGGAGCAGGACAGGAGGGACTGGGAGCAGCAGCTCTGCAGGGGAGGAGAACGACGACGTCCTTCCAGGAATGCAGCGAACCCGTCGCGGCCCAACACGGCTCCGGTCCTGCTGGGAGGGTGAGCTCTGCTCCCTGCAGCTCCAGGAATTCCTGGGACAGGGATTCAGCAGTGTTAGTGGAGGTGGGTTCTGGCATGTGGCAGCTTAGTGACAGCTTTACAACCCTGTGTGAAGGCTGGGTCGTGTGGGCTTTGGTGCTTCTGGGCCTGGGGTGGGCTCAGGGGTTGGTCCCGCTGGTCACTCCTCATCTGTGTCACCTCACACGGGGACAGCCCCGTCCTGGGGGGTGTCAGGACACATCTGGGGGGTTTGTTCAGCCTCGAGATTGAGGGGAGACCTCAGGGGGCTGCAGGTTCCTCACGAGTCCAGCTCTGATCTCTGCTCCCTGTGAGCAGTGACAGGCCCCAGGGAATGGCTGGAGCTGTGCCAGGGCAGGCTCAGGTTGGATCTCAGGAAAAGGTTCTTCCCCCAGAGGCTGGTTGGGCACTGCCCAGGCTCCTCAGGGCAGTGGGCACAGCCCCAAGGCTGCCAGAGCTCCAGGAGGGTTTGGACAATGCCCTGAGGGATAAGGTGGGATTGCTGGGGTGTCCTGTGAGGGCCAGGAGTTGGACTGGATGGTCCCTGTAGTTCCTTCCAACCTGGGGCATTCCGTGATTCCAAGCACAGCTGTTCCCACCTTCCCAGATCCCGCCCAGATCCCTGCACTCACAGATCCCTGCACTCACCGGCCCTACGGGACGGGCTGCGGGGCCATCAGGTCGATGTCCGTCAGGTTCCGGGCGACCCAGACCCCGGCAGCAAACAGCCCCAGGTTCACCAGCAGGTTCCTGCAATCCCAGAGGCATTTCAGTTGGAAAATCCCTCCGGGACCATCGACTCCAGCCCGTGCCTGACCCCCACCTTGTCCCCCAGCCCAGAGCACTGAGTGCCACGGCCAGTCCTCCCCTGGACTCCAGCTTTTCTATTGTTTTATGTTATTGAAAAAGCAAGTTTACATAACTTCTAGTGCAGAAACATCTGGTTTCCTTCTCCTCTTGGGTTCCACCCAAAGCCTAGCCAGGGCTCAAGGGGGAAAACCAAGGGAGTCAACCTTGACCATTCATCTCCTGCCAAACAAGGCCAGGCATCTGATTCCATGGCCTTGACCGGCCTCTAAATATGGAAAGATAAATAAATTCTTTCACTAATGATCAGTTCCTTAACGAGCAGATACGCAGACAGAAGTAACGTTTGTTGGAAGGTTCATCAAGAGGTCAGCTTTGGCTCAGGGCCTGTTGTTCAGGCCTCAGAACTTCACTCTTTCCATGGAGAAATTCCTCCTGGTGTCCAACCTGAGCCTCCCCTGGCTCAGCCTGAGGCCGTTCCCTCTCCTCCTGTCCCTTGTTCCCTGGGAGCAGAGCCCGACCCCCCCCCGGCTCCCCCCTCCTGTCAGGGGGCTGCAGAGCCAGAAGGTCCCCCCTGAGCCTCCTTTTCTCCAGGCTGAGCCCCCCCAGCTCCCTCAGCTGCTCCTGCTGCTCCAGCCCCTTCCCCAGCTCCCTTCCCTTCCCTGGACACGCTCCAGCCCCTCAATGTCCCTCCTGAACTGAGTGACCAGAACCGGACACAGGATTTGAGGTTCCAGCAGCGCCAGCACAGGGGGACAGTCCCTGCCCTGCTCCTGCTGGACACGCCATTGCCGGGACGGAACCGCGGGCTCCCGATCCCGATCCCGGTTTCAGTCCCGGACGCGATCTAAGTTCCGGTCCCGGTCCCGGACTTGATCCCATCCCATCCCACCCCATGCCATCCCCGCTCCCGGTGCCCCCGCACCTGCGGAAGTCGTTCCGGTCGGTGGCGAAGCGGAACGCGCTGCGGAGCCAGGCGCGGAGCCCCCTCGGCGGGGCCGCCACGGCCGCCGGTCCCGATCCCGGCGTCCCCGGCCCCGACCCGGGTCCCGCCGCCGCCGCCATCGCTGCCCCTGCGCGCGCCGGCCGGGGCGGCACCGGCGCCCAGTGACGTCACGGTCGCCCAGTGACGTCACTGCCGGCGCTCGGCGCCACGTGGGGCGGGATCGGGATCGGGATCGGGATCAGTATCAGTGCGGGGCTTCCCGGCCCCCCTCCGGGTCCGGGTTGGGCTCGGCAGCCCCCGCTGCGCAGCCGGGCAGCCCCCGAGCTGAGCCGCACTGGGGGGGGGGGTGGGATTCCCGGGAGCAGTCGGGGTTTCCTAGGAACGTTCAGGGTTCCCCCCGGGACCAGTCGAGGTCCCCGGGAAGAGCTGGGGCTCTCCCGGGAGCACTTGGGAGCCCCTGGGAGCAGAGAGGGTTCCCTGGAGCAGTCGGGGTTTCCTAGGAACATTCAGGGTGTCCCCCCGGGAGCAGGTGGGGGTCCCGGGAGCAGTCAAGGTTCCCAGGAACAATCAGGATCCCTGGAGCAATCGGGGTCCCCAGGAACACCCTGCACCGGTGCTGACCGGGGCACTCACCACCTCTGCAGCTGCTCAGGTCATAATTGTGGGCCCCCCACCTCCATTTCCATACTCTTGGATTACGTGGTTCCACAGACAATCCCGGACAGAGCCAGGGTCACCGTGACGGCTGGTTACAGCAGGACAGGCTGGGAGAACTGGGAGCAGAGCCAGGGCGTTTGCTGGGCAAACTGGGAGCAGATGAACACACTGAGATGGAGCCTCGACCTCCACTGTCCCCTGTGTTCTGCTCCCGAGCTCCTGTGCCTGGGAAATGGGGGACAGACCTGCCGAGGGAGCCTGGCCCAGGCAGAGGGTCAGGGCTGGGCCCCAAACCCAATAGCTGCACATTTTTGGGGTGTTCTGTGTGTCATTTTTATACTTCTTTTCTGTTACTTAAGCCCATTCTTAAATGTAACCTTTACAGTGACTGGTTCCATAGGTTATGGATCTTTATTCCAAAACAATCCCTGGTCAGTTCCACTGAGCTCTCCTGGTTGGAATCCATGATACCCAAATCAGGAAGGGAAGGGTAAGGAGGGTTCCAAGCAGCATAAATGGTCCAGTAACTTCTTGGTGGGGTTTCTGTGGTTGCACACTTCCAACACAACACTCCCAACAACCCTACACACGGTGCTTTGCCATCTTCCACCTTTTAATCACAGCTACTTCTTCCCTATGATCCAACCTCGGTTATTTTATCAGACTGTTTGCGACAGTCCTGCCACACTGTCCGTCCACATTTGTCCCTGCTGCTGCATCCCCTTCCCAAATCCCAGCGAGCTAATTGATCCACCCAGCTAGTTAATTGATTTAGGGCTATTAGGGGCTCTCATTAAGGGGCCAGCTGGAGAGCTGTGTGTTATCTGCCCGGTGGGAGCAGCCTTGGGAAGCAGCCAGCTCCGACGGGCCCAGGGCTGCCCCGGCCCCACACCCGGCGCGGCTCGTCTGGATTCTTGGAAGGGTTTTACTCCCCCTCGCACTTCGGGTTTTCCCTTTCATCCCCTCCTTCGCTGGCGTTTGGGATCAGCGAGCTCAGCCGGAGCCTCCCTTCTCCGCCCTTATCTCAGCCCCTGCAAGGTCACGGCCCGTCTTCACCTCGTGCGGATGCAGGAATTTGCATTGCTGGGCGGACCAGTTCAGACCAGTTTGTTATCAGAGCGTCCCCAGACCTCCCCAGCCAGGCCTCGGAGCAGGGGAAGGTGATAAATGACCGGGGGCTGGGCGGGATGTCTGTACCTGGTACCAACACATCTGCCCGCTGCTAACGAGGTGCGGGAGCGTCACTGCCAGCGGGAATACCGGGAGATAAGGAGGAGGGGCAGAGAGTTTGGGAGACCCTCTGAGCCTCGTCCCCAGGGCTGCTGGGGAGTGGTGATGCTGCAAGTCGGGCCCAAACCCGGCTGCAGCGGCAGGAGGTGATCGGGACACGCTGGGAAGTGACGGACACGGGCAGTTCCAGCAGCCCCCAGCCCGTCCGGGTGCCGGGGCCGCTCCTCCCGCATGGCAGCAAAGGTGGGTGCGATGGGAGGGTCCCGTCCTGCCGGGGCTCTCCGGACCCCCTCACCCTTCTCCTTTCCCCTCCTCGGCCCTGCAGGCTCTGCTGCAACCCTGCCCCCCCAAATATCCCGGCACAAGGCTTGGAGCATCCCGGGGACTGTGTGGTTGCTCCAGGTGATGCTGGACGGTGGCAGGCGCTGGAGGGGGGGGGGGGTTGCACGGTGTGCAGGGAACCTCCTTGCACAGTTGTTCCATGCCCTGGAGGTACAGGATCCGCTCCTGCATGGATGCTCCATGCCCTGGGGGTGCAGGGACGCCCTTTGTGTACCCTGGGGGTGCAGGACCCGCGTTCCAGGGTTGCTCCGCAGAGGTGGGGTCGGGGCAGACCCAGGGGCTGATGGGGTGCCGGTCGAGGGTCTTTCGTCCCACTCCGCTTTGGGGCCGGTTTGCTGATGGACCCGAGATTCCCGGAGGATTTTGGCTGTCCTGGGGATCAGGGAAGCGGCGCTGCCCGGGGTCTGCGCACCCTCGGGCACTGGGGGGGCTGTGCCCCCTCGGTAAGGAGTGTTTGCTTTCGGAAGCAGAATCAGTGCTGTTAGCGGGATGGGAAGAGGAGGGAAAACTGCCAGGGGGAGGGACAGGAGCGCTCCGGGAGAGCTCCTCGGAGAGGGGGATCGGTTCCGGCGGATATTGGAGTGGAACCAGAGGCTGGGGGAGAGCCGGCGTCCCCGGGGAGCGGAGCGGGGTGTGCGGCTGCAGGACTGGGGCGTAGGGGTGCAAGATTGGGGTGTAGGGGTGCAGGATTAGGGTGCAGAGCTGCAGGTCGGGAGTGCATAGGTGCAGGGCTGGGGTGCAGGATTGGGGTTCGGGGTTGCAGGGCGCTCCAACCCACCCTCCTCCGTACTTCAGAGTTGCTTTGCAGGACCCGAGACTGCCGTGCCAGGTAAAACCGCAATTTAGGGACAAAAGCGTGTTTTTTGTGTTTCCCTCCGGCCCCACCCCGGGGTGGTCCCTGCCGACGGTGCCCGGGGCGAGGGTGGCTCTGCAGCTCAGTGCCCCCGGGGGTTGGGCGGTTTGGGGTCGGAGCATCCCCCGATCTCTGACCCCCCCAGCCCGGCGGGGAGGGAGCCACGAAGGCTGCCCTGGGGAGCATCCCCCGTCCCTGTGGAGAGCCCAGACCGTCCCGTGGGAGCAGGGATGGAACCTGGAGCGGGGCTGGCACCCCACTGCGATGCCAGGCTGGCCGGGGGGGGCTCTGGAGGTGTCCCAGCGCTCCGGGAGCGCCGCGGGTGCGTGTTAATTCCTTTGAATGCATGCCCGGAATAAAGGCAAGTACAACAGGCATTCAAACACTACCAGGAAAAAACAAAATCTTTTATTGCAGCGAGAAAAAAAAAAAACTACTAGCAAAGAGAATCAAAAGCTGAAAAAGAATACAGGAAAAACTACTTTATCGGTTGGCATTCATACAATACTACAAACAGCTTTTATTACAGTATTGACTAGTAAAAAGGGAATTAAAGGGATACAAAAGAGGATATAAAACTTTGGGTTTCTCTCAATAAACTGTGCTTACCCACACAGACAGGCCAGGGCTGCCAGGATCTGCAGCAGCTGGTCGGTGCCCAGGCTTAGCGGGCGTCCCCACAGAGCAACACAGTCTCGATGAGTATTGCTCACCCCAGCAGTCCTGACACCCCATTTTAGCAGCTCTACATTGCACCACGTAGGGCCAGGACGTAGTGTAAGGTGGCAGCCAAACCCCGCCTGTTCATCACCTGATAGCACGTCTGTGCATGCCCTGCTGTAGGGCAAGGGGCCAGCGACCCCTGCCCACAGAATCTTCCTCTCACCAGCATCTTTCTCACCCCTGTGTACAACCTCTACCACTCTGTTTCAAGGCTGTTTGTGTCTATCTTGCAAGCCAAGGAGGAACTCGGCTCTGATAATAGGGGACATCCAGTTAACTTGCTGAAGACAAAATGGGCCTCACAGCTAACTCGTGCAGTAAAGTAACATTGTACGATACTCTGGCTGGTTTCACATCCTAATAGAATTACTTTCTCCCCCTCTATGCTCCACTGATCATCGAAATCGAAAGTCCCCCCCTTGCAGGGTGGCACCCGGGTGGCAGCGTTCCCGAGCCGGCAGTGACGTCCTGTGGGACGTACTCACCCTGTGCTCACCCTCACCTCTCCCTTCCAGCAGATCCCACACCCCCGGGGGCCCCTCTCCGCCCCTCCCCTGGGACAGGGGCCAGGACGTCCTTCGGGCAGGATGTTCCCACCGCCGGGCTGCAGGAGGGGCTTCCCCAGGGAGGTAAGTGGGTCTGGGCGCTCTGGGAACTGCCAGGGCGGGTGGGAGCAGAGGAGCTTTGGGGGGCGAGGGTGGGCACCCGCTGCTCCATCCCTGGGGGCATGGAGGAGCCTGGGAACATTGCTGCAGTTTGGGGAAGAACTGGGAACAGTCTGGGCCCTCGGCCAGCAGAGGAGCCGGGTGGGCTCCTGCCTCCCACCCCTGCTCAGCAGCCGGCCGGGGCAGGGGTGCAGGGGGGGTCTCACCACTCTCTTCTCTGCACAGCCCTGCCCGTGGGGGGATGGAGCAGAAGCAGGGCCGTGCCCCCCTCACGGCCCCGAGGACGCCTGGGATGAGCCGCCCTGGAAGCACCGGCGCAGGAGGGGCCGGGGCGGATGGTTCCGGGTAAGGGGCTGGTGGGGGATGTGCCACGGGCAGAGTGGGACCCTCAGCCAGAGTTCCTCAGGGACACCCTCCCCTGGAGCCCCCAGGCACAGAGGAGTCTGGGCACACGTGGATCCAGCCCCAGACTTGGTCAGAAGTTTGTGCCTGAAGGATTATACGGGTGTAATGGAGGCTTCACACCACTTCCCTCCCACAGGGTTAAGAATGGCAAAACAAATACATTTACATAGGTAAAATAAATTATTTATTTCCATTGGTGGTAATGATTAGACTGAAGGGCCTTAATCATGTTATAGATGGTTGTAACCATTGCTGTAGTGCACTGTTTATTAAATCAATGGTTTCAAAGTTAAATTAATAATTATTAAGTAGAGATTGATGTTACTCACCCAGACCAACACAAATCTCTTTGGCTCAGCCTCGGGAAGGGACCTTGAGGGGTGTCCCTGCTCCAGGGAGGAATCCACACGCACTCCTAGGAGGACTGTGCTGGAAATCCCACTGTTAGAAGGTGGGGTTGAGCTTTTATAGGATGAAACCACGGAGTGTCAGTGAGGCGTTGCTGGGGGAGCCCTGCCAGCTCAGCACAACTCCATTTATCCTTAAATAAGTTATTTCTGCTCTCTGGTTCCTCTCAGGAAACATCTGTCCCCCACATCCCCTCCAGTGCCAGCTGCTCTCAGGACACACTGGGTTTCACATCCTCGTGGTGTTTAATTTTGGGATATTTGAGCCAGGCTGCTCTGAGCTTTCCTGGACACCACCAGCAGCGTGACTCCCCCTCCACCGCTGGTAACTCTGCAATTAGGTGAAATTTGACCTGTTTCACCCTAATTGTGTCCTGCTACAAGAAGGTGTTGTCGAGGTTCCCCTACAAATCCAGGGTAGCCAAAATCAGGGGCTCCCCTGGGAGCAGGAGGGGCAGAAAGAGCTGAGGGTCTCAGTGGGGAGGGGGAACAGCAGGAAAACCAGAACATCCCAGTGAGCCGCTGTCCTCACCTACAATTCCCTATTGCAGCCCAGCCCCAGGGACCCCAGACCTTTCCCTGGCCCTGATGGCATCCCTTGGAATGAGGAGGAGGACAGGATATGGGCACCCCATGACTATCCCCCAGCACCCCCCTGGGATGACAGAGAAGAAATCCGAGGACCTGTGGATGACTTTGGAGAGGGCTGGGACCCGGTGAGGGGCAGATGGGCTGAGGGGGTGGCAGCTTTGTGAGTGTCCCCAGTGTGCCACCATCCTCATGGGCAACCATTCCTTGTTGCAGCATCATCCCAGGGGTCCCAGACCCTTCCCTGGCCCTGATGGCATCCCTTGGAACGAGGAGGAGGAGGACAGGATATGGGCACCCCACGACTACCCCCCGCCCCCCTGGGATGGCAGAGGACCTGAGGAGGACTTCACACAGGACTGGTTCCCAGTGAGCTTGTGGGTTGGGGGGGTGGTAGCAGCTGCAGGACTGAGGCTGGGGAGTGGGTAAAATGGGGCAGGGGCCACTCACTGCCCTGGTGACAAGGACAGGGTGCAGGGACGGGTTTCCCAGCTCAGCCTCCGCTCTGCTGGAGGATTCCCTGTCCCATTCCCTGTCTAAACCCACCCCCTTTCCTACAGGAGTGGCAGCCTGGCCCCTGTCCTGAACCCCCCTTGGAGGAGGAGCGGCCCCCACCCTGGCATCCAGCTGGCCCACCAGGGTGAGTGCCGTGCCCAGGGTGGGGGTTCAGGGGGTCCGTGTGGCTGTGGGGTGGCACGAAGGGGCGCTGGGGGTGAGCACTGCGTGGGGGCACAGCCACGGGGTGACACTCCTGGCCCTGCTCAGCATAGAGGGGGATTGCACTGGAGACCCCTTCCTAAAGTGCCCCCCGGCCCCGGGGCTGCCTTTGCTGCTGCAGGAGACGAGGGGGGTTCCGTGGCAGGGGCCCCCCCTGGGACTGTGACCCCCCCTGGGACTGTGACCCCCCCAGGGGGAGACACGGCCGACGCCTTCGCAGGAGCCGCCGGGAGCTGACCCTGATCCCGTGTGAGTGGGGTCCCAGACCCCCCAGAGGTTTGTGCTGCCCCCCGTTCCTGCTTCCTTGGTGCTCTCCAGCATCTCCCTGAGCAGAGCCAGGAGCTGCTGCCGTTGTTTCCCGCTCTGCAGGGCACAAACCACCCTCCAGGGCCTCTCCTCCCCGCCCCAAGACGAGCCAGCCAGCGGCCAGGAAAGAGCTGCAGCCCCCTGATCCTCCCCAGCCACCCGTGTCCCCCCAGGGTCCTGTGGAGAGGCCGGAACAGAGCCAGGTTGTGGGGTTTTACCTGCCCCCCCCGTCCCAGCTCCCAGCAGTGACCCCAGGGGGCTCGGTCTGAGCCCTGTGTGGTGTCGTGGTTTCCCCCAGGACCTGCCAGAGGGGAGTGGGGAGGTCCCCAAGACCCCTGAGCCGGCCAGGACCCCTCCGAGGAGCCCGGCCACTGATCCCTGCGCTGCGGGGCTGGGGCAGGCGGCTCCGGGGACACCGGTAGGAGATTCCCCTGCTCCCGGGGCAGGCAGGGGGGCTGCACCCCCAGGGCTCTTCAGCCACTGTAATGCCTCCCTCCTCTCTCTAGTCCAGCCCTTTCACTCTCCACCTCGCTGTCTCCTTGCCAGGCATGGGAGTTTTTCCGGACTCTTCTCTGGGGCTGCAAAGCCTCGTGGTTTCCTTTGGGGTTCAGCACCCCGTGGGTCCTGTCCCACAGCTCCTCTCCCAGGACAGGCATGTCCCAGTCTCACGCCATTGCCTGTCCCCAGGTTGAGCCAGGAGCTGAGCAGACACCTCTGGGCAGCCAGGACCAGGATCCCTGTGCTTTGGGAGCGGAGCCAATCCCACTGGAGGAGAACTCTGCTGGGGCAGGGGAGCACCTCGAGGTATGGGATTCCCAGGGAGCAGCACAGAGTCACCACAGGGCTCCCCAGATCCTCCCCACCAGCAGCACACTGCTTCCCCTATGGATAGTTTTTATTCCCACCCAAAATCAGTGCCTGGGAGGAGGCACATTCCCCTTTCCAGACCCCTTTTCGCCCTCGCCGTGGGCTCTGCAGCACACCTGTAACCCCTTGCACAGGTAGAGCGGGGCAGTCCAGCTGTCCCCGAGGCTGGCACAGGTGATGGGTCACATCCCCACAGCCCAGCAGCCCCTCTGGATCCCACTGAGAGGGAACACCTGGCATCCAGCTGCTCTGCAGAGGTGGGTGCTGAGCTGAGCCCCCATTCCCGGGGAGAGCAGCGTTTGCCAAGTGGAGCTGGAGAAGCTGAGGCAGAAGCTGCCCACGATGGGGTGGGTCTCAGAGCATGGGGCAGCTCTGTGGCGTGTCCCCCTCCCCAGGTGAGAGCCCCTCGAGGCCTCTGCTGCAGGTGGGGCTGTGCTGGCAGCACTGGCTGCCCCTCCTGCACAGCCCCTGCCTTCCTCCCCCAGCCCCTCTCTCTCCCACAGCTTCTCGAGAGCCTTCAGCCACCTGAAAACTCTCAGGTCCCACCAGGACCTGCAGCAGAAGCTGATGCAGAGCCCAGCCAGGCTTGTCCTGATCCCTGCACCTCACCAAGGACCTCACCAGAGCCCCAGCACTCTCCTGGCTCCAGTGAGACAAACCTGGTATGGAGTCTGGGTGCCCCCCTGGGTCCCCACATGGGGCTGGTCCCCTGGGCCTGGGGGCACTGCCACAGCAGGAGCAGTGGAGTGGGATCCCTCTGGAACCCCAGCAGGATTCTGGGCTGGGGTTAAAGAGCTGCTTTGTCTGGAGGCAGAGCCCGTATCGGCCCCTGATGCCAATAAATGGGAGAGGGCTGGAGAAAGGCCAACAAAATAACTGGAATTATTTTGTGTGGGGGAGTGTGTGGAGCATGAACAACCCTGGGACTGGAGCTTTAACAAAGCCAAGGAGAGCACTCCAGAGCAGCTTAGTTACTGCCTAATGGGGGACAGAAATCTGCTGGAAGCTCTCCCTGCTGGGGCTGGGGCAGAGGGGCCACCCAAGGGAAGGGGGGAAACCCTGGGGAGCCAAAGTCCCAACAGGTCACCAGTCTCTGGCTAATCAGTACTGGCAGCCCCAGTTTGGCCCAGTCCCTCTCCCTTGCCAAAGTATCTGATCTTTCCTTGCCTTTCCCACCCCCAGGCTGGGGATGGACAGCAGCAGCTCTGCTTCAGGCTCCCGACACCCTCCCCATCCCGCCGGGATCTCCGCTCCGCCGCCGTCCTCGCCAGGAAGGCAGCCATCGAGCTGGTGAGTCCTGGGGGCCCCTGGCTGAGGGGTGTGGGGCTCTGGGACCTGCTGCAGGATGAGGGGGACTCAGCCCAGGACCTTCTGGAGCGATGCTGGGTGACGGGATGTGCACTCGGCGTTTTGGGGGGCAGTGGGAATCCCCTCCTGGTGATGGTGATGGCAGGGGAAGATGCTCAGAAGGGGTTTGCAGAGGCTCAGGTGCTGCCAGGAGGGTTGTGGACCAAAAAATGGGCGTGGGGGGAGGAATACCCCTCAGGGGAGCTGTGTGCTGCTGGTTTGGGGTGCTGACCCCCTGGCCCTGCAGTCGTACCAGCAGTTCAGCCTCAACTTCGCGGTGGTGGCCACGATGCTGCTGCAGAAGGAGCCCTCCATGGAGGCAACCCTGGGGCTGGCACTCAGGGCCAACCTGCGCCAGGGCCGGATCCACCACCTGCAGGAGCTGGAGAATTTCATCGACAGCTACGACTCGGCCACCCCCAGCCCCTGAGGAGACACCCCCCCTCCAGCCGGGCTGGGAGGGATGGGGAGCCGTGCCAGGGCACTGCTGTGCTCAGGTGGTGCTGAGCCTGCGGGTCAGGGTGGCGTGGACATGTTGGCAGTCCCACCATATCTCTTGGAGAGGGAGGAAGGTGGGGGTATGCTCAGTTTTAGCCCTGCCCAAACCTCTGTGTGCAGCCAAAGGAGGAGCTGGTGTTACTGGTTGGTGGTGGGAGGGAGGGAGAGCAGCAGCCCCTCTCCTCCATCCAGTCTCCTCACTCCATTCCTGATTCCCCGGGATGTGCCCACAAACCCCGGGAGTTGTTCTTGGTTTAAAATCTAAAAATAAACCCTGTTCTTGTTGCAGCCCTCTCTCCGCTGTCATTCTGATCCTGCTCTCCTGGGGTGGGTGAGGGAGGGTTCCTACAGTGAACCCAGCATGGGGGGTGTGGCAGAGGGCAGAGGTCACCCCTGGGGTCACACTGCCCTGGTGGCACTGTCGGTGTCACAGTGGGTGACCCTCCTGCGTTCAGATTTCAGCCAAACTTTATTGGAGCTTCGTCACTGGCAGCAGCAGAGCTGCCCCCCTGGTCCCTCCCCACGGTGCCACCAGGACACGGCGGCACCAGAGATGGAGAGCACGTGGCAGTGGTGCTCATCCTGCAAGGAGGAGTCCCAGGGAAGGATCCAAAGGATCCAACCCCGGCCCAGAGGTCTGGTGCAGGCAGCTGCCCTTGTCTGGAGCACCGGCCGCTCTCCCTGGAGCTGCTGCCATGTCTGAGGCGCTGGAGCCCAGGTGAGCTCTGCTCCCTTCCTGCTTTACCTGTTCCTAATTGCGGGAGAGGCCAGCAGGAATTGCAGGCTGCGCTTTGCCAGCAGCTGCCGGGGGGGAAGGATCCCAGCAGCTTCTCCCACCAGCCTTGGGCCACGTCCAAAACGCACTTGGAACATGTTGAGACCGTGGCAGCACCCAGCAGGGGCTGGCAGGACGTCAGGGACCCCGTGTCCCCACTGCTAGGACACACTGCAGTGTTTGCTGCTGCCCCGGGGCTTGGCCGTCCTGCCCCCAGCCTTCCCCGGGGGCTCCCTGCCCAGGGAATTCATCCCGGGCTTGGGGATGGGCTTCCCAAAAAAGAAACCCTCTTCCTCCGAGTCCGAGTCCGAAGATGAGGAGCAGGTGGGACACCAGGAGTCCTCCTCCTCCGTGATGTCCTGCAGGTCGATGTGCTCCGGCCAGGGGCTGTGCCGGGGGGGAGATGTGCCCGCTCGGGAGGGGGGGTTTCCATGGCCCGCGGGTGTTCGGGGGTCAGGGCCCCCCAAAACCGGGTGGCCCAAGGCTCCAGGCTCATTGGGCCCCTCTGGGCTGGGCTGGGGGGCGGAGGGGTGGGTGGCTGGTGGTCCTGCGTGCACAGCATCGCTGCTCCGCTCCTTGGCAGCTGCTCCGTGGTCCTCTGGGCTCCTGAACGCAGGATGCACAGGGGCCTGATCCAAAAACGCCTCTGGAAGAAGGAAAGCAAGGGTAAATGAGGAAGGAGAAGGCTGAGCCTGCCCTCCCACAGACCCTCGTGCACTGAGGGCTGCCCTGGGACATCAGGGGGGGTGGCAGCAGCCCACCCCCAGCTCCCACCGCTCGCCCTCCCACAGGAGGTGGGCTGGGGGCTCATCGCTGCTGCTCCAGCCCTAAACTGGGCTGCCCCGTGTGACGTTCCCCATGAAGCACCCAGGGGCTGAGCAGAGCCTGGAATTGCCCCTGTACCCCCCCATAGGATCCTACCAGCCCCTTCCACATGCTGCCTGCAGCCCCCTGGAGCCGAGGGGCCGCCGGACCCCGGCGTGGTCCTGCCGGCCGGGCCAGCTCGGGACAGGGGCGTCGAGTCCGGGGACGGAGCCGAGGCGAAGGCCGAGTCGGAGGAGTCGGAGGTGCTGGAGGAGGAGGACGAGCCCTGGCACAGGCTGCAGGCGTCGGAGCAGAAGAGGCGGCCGCGGCGGCAGGTGAGGGGCTGTCCCCGCAGCGGCTTTCGGCACAGGCTGCAGCAGAAGCAGGCGGCCCGGGCGTGCCAGTGCAGCCCTTGGTGGGTGGCCCCCTCGCTGTCAGCACCTGGGGGGGCAACCACAGGTGACGGGGAGGCTCTTCCCGCACCCGTGTGCCAAAACCCCGTGTGCCAAACCCCGTGTGCCAAAACCCATCCTCTGCAGCCCTCCCAGCCCACCCGGCAGGGATGGGCAGCCCCCCCGGGCTGGGGGTCGGGCCGTACCGATGGGGTCCCCGCAGGCCTGGCAGGGCTCGGCGAAGAGGCTCTCGAAGCAGGCGCGGCAGCAGGGCCGGCCGCTCCTCATCACGTAGCGCTGCCCGCGCAGGGGCACGTCGCACTCCAGGCAGCAGAAGTGCTCCAGGTGCCAGCGCCGGCCCTCGGCCTCGATGCACTCCTCCATGAAGATCAGCTGGAGCGGGAAAACAGCCCATCCTCAGCACCCAGCGGGAGAACCCACAGTCTGGAGGATGCTTTGCTGTGCTGAGGAGCGAGGAAGAGCTCCCATCCCACGGCATGGGCACGGGGATCTCAGCAAGGCTCAGGAAGGAACATTTCCTCCTGCCCATCAGCGGTTCTTGCTGGATCTGCAGCCCCCAGCCAAGAGCAGGGGCTTTGAGCAGCCGAAGGGAGGTCAAACCACGCCCTGCCCAGCACCCACCTGGTCACAGGAGGCACAGCGGGGTCGGAAGAGCTCAGCGTGGTGCCGGCCACAGTAGATCCTCCCATCCTGCTGGAAGTAGATGAGATCCACCAGCGGCTGGTGGCAGAAGTGGCAGGAGAAGCAGGACGGGTGCCAGAACTGGTCCCCCAGCCGAGACACCGAAATCCCCGGGTCGCCTTTGTTCAGCCTCCTGCCGCACTGCAAGGCAAAGGGACGCGGGGTTTGGGGCCAGGCTGGCTTTTGGGGACAGATCCCCACCAGGGAAGGGCTGCTGGGGGGGACACCTCACCTTCCTGCAGGGGCAGCCATGGCAGGGACCGGGCACGGGACGTGCCAGCCCCTGGCCCAGGGCCTCCCGTCTCCGGCGGGCGCTGAACGCTCGCAGCTGCCGCCGCTCCTCCTCGGCGAGCTCGGGGCAGTACCGCTCCTGCACGGGGGCACGGGGTGAGCGGGGCACGGGGGGGAACCCAGGGGTGGGCAGCACCCAAAAATAAGTGTCTTACATCGCAGTCCTGGGGAGGCAGCTGCTGCAGGAGGGCTCTGGCGCGGAGCCGCGTCCTGTCGGAGGGAGAGCCGGGCTGCGGCGAGCGGGGGCCGAGGCACGGCGGGGCCTTGGGAGAGAGAGACGGGCAGAATTTTAGGGGGATTGAGCTGCATTGCTAGAATGTGTTTAATCCCAGGGCTCTGCTGTGGGAACCTCCCATGCATGGCACCCACGGAGCTGGGGGAGAACCAGGATGCTGCCCACCTCGGGGGGTGCGGGGTCCGCGGGGGGTTCCGGGTACTCTTCCAGGGCACAGCCGGAGTCGCTGTCGGAGGAGGCCGGAGGGAGGCCGGTGGTGGTGCCGCAGGACGGGGGCTCATCTCGCTGGGGCCATGCAGGGCGAGGCAGGGACATGAGCTGGGGAGAGAGGGCATGGGCTGGTGAGACCCTTGGTGAGGCAGGGAGGAGAGACCATCCCCAGGACACGTAATCTGTCTCCACGTGGTAGCAGGATGAGCAGCCCCTTGTCCCAGGGAGGGACCCTGGAGCAGGTCCAGCCGGGAGGATGCTCTGTGTCACCACGACCTCAAGACCTTTGGCTGAACCACTGCAGGAGTTCAAGGGCTTTTGGGGGCTCCTTTCTCTGCAAAACTTACAGCAAATCCACACCCAGGGTACAGGCACTCAGCAGGGCTGGGGCTCTATCTGCCAAGCAGGAGGTACTGGGAGGGGATGTGATGGTGATGGGTTGAAGCCAAGTAGGGAAGACCCCAGGTGTCCGAGCTCAAGCTGGAAGAGGCTTTGGAAAACAGCTCCGGCTTTTTGCTCATCCACAGCAGGAGATTTTCCCCAACTGCCACCAGTCCTCTGCTGGGTGGTGGCTAATCCCCGGTCGAGTGGCCCAGCCCTGAGCGGGGGCAGTGGGAACAGGCTGAGGTTTAGCCCAACTCAGTGGAAAATAATTCCTTCCCCCTGGGCTGCCATTGTTCCGCCCCGGGCGGCTGTTCCTGCCCGGCTGGCCCAGCCACCACCACCACGCCTGCCCCGGGGTCACACAGTGGAAACCCATCCCCAGCCGTCCCCTCCTCCTTTCCACCACGCGCTTCCTTCCTGCCCTGGCTTTCCAAAACAAAGGCGAGATGGTGATGTGGTGGCTCCTGGGGTTCCCTGGACGCCAGCCCAGAGCCTGAAGCTCTCAACCCGTGATTCCTGCCCCGGTGGGATGCAGGTGGGCTGTGGGTGGGATGGAGCTGAACTGCTGCTTGGGGGGGTGTGACCAAACGGCCCCAGGGCACCCCCGCATTCACCCAGTGCAACGCCCACCATGGATGGATCAACTGCTCTGGAAAGTGTTTCCATGCAGAAAACAGCTCATCTCGGGCTCAGGGCTGAGGGATGGGAACCCCCAAACTGTCTACCTGGGTCCTCCTACTCCTCTGCCACCATGAGGACCCGTTCCCTTCCCCACACTGGGATGGGATTGGTGTATTCCCCCTGCCTGCACTGTCTGGGATATCCTGGCCAGCACCAGCATCCCCACTGCTCCCACTAAACACCTTCAACACCCCCAGCTCAGCCCCTGCTGCCAGTGTGCCCTTTCCTATGCAGCATCTCGGGGTGCTGGGATGTGGCAGCTCTGGAGCTGGGAGTGGGTGGGCTCAGCCCGGGCAGCTCAGGTTTCCCTGCCCTGCACCTGGGTCAATGATTAACGCTGCACATTGGCTAATCAGCAGGATAAAACAAAAGGGCTGCTTGCTTTTTCCTGGGCTTTGGGGTCTGCCAGCCCTGGGGCAGCGCAGGAGGGTGCAGGGCTGGGTGCAGGGTGCTGTTCAAAGCTGTGCTTTGGGATAGGGATGAAATAATCTGGCCCAACTCTGTATTTGCAGCTCAAGGAGAGCCCTCGCTTTGCTGGCTTGGTGAGGGCCCACTGCTGGGCCAGGAAACAGTCTTGGCTCTACAGGAGGAGCAGGACTGTGTGTCCCTGAGGATGCTGAGTGGGGACTTCTGCAGGCTCAGTGTCCGGCCCCAGCTCTGTTTCTGCCTGGTTTGGGTAACGTGTCCCTGTTTCTCTCTCCCCAGTGGGAGGCATTCCCAGGCTGTGCTTGGCTCATTAAGCCTCCAAGCTGCATTTGTCTAATCTGCTGGGGCTTTGCTGTAATTAGACCCCGCTGATGCTCCAGGGACTCAGTGGGGCTGGTGGTGCCAGCGTGGCCCCAGCCCTGTGGCACTGGGCACCCTGTCCCAGGGCCACCGGCACAGTGGGGTGATGCTGGGGGAGAGTGGCTTGGGCAGGGCTGCTGTGGATCCATGGGGATGTGCTGGAGAGCCCAGCCCAGCCCAGTTTGATGTGATTACGCTGGCTGGCAGCCGTCTGGGCTGTAAACAAGTCCCTGTAATTAGCCCCAGACGGTGACACAGGTACGCGCCTCCCATGCTAAAGAGCCAGGCAGCCCCAACAGGTCTGTCTCCTCTGCTCCCCATCCCTGTCCCCTCTTCCTTCCTGCCCTCCCTCGCTGCCTCCAGGCACTCCTGCTATTGCCCTTCCCTGCTGGGATACAGGGATGCTCCCAGCCTGCCCCTGCCCTCAAACCCAGGGATGGGAGAGCCCAGACCAGGTATCAGGGGCACAGTGGCACTTTGGGGAGTTGCTTCTCCCTGCCAGCGAGTCCCCAGGAAGGGACACACGTGACAGACCAGTTGGACAGGCTGGGTGCCACTGGCTGTCATTTGCCTTTGCTGTAAAAGCCTCTGGGAGCTCCTCTGGATGCGATTGCTCTGCTCCCTTTGCTCTCCGAAGGATCGGAAGCAGGCACAGCTCCCTGGGTACAAGCGGCTAAAATTCCTGGGAATATTAATCTTATTTGGCTCCCCGGGAGCAGCCCCTGTCTCCAGCTGGCTGAGGGAGCATGTGTGGGCTCCCAGCCTTCTCCTGCCAAGGTCACACATTAACTTGGAGTGCAGCCACCCCAGCCCATTCGGAATTCAGCACAGGCTCCCTGTTCCCAGCACGGCAGGGGCCGACCTGCATCTCTGCCACAGCTTTGCTTTTCTAGAACCACCTCTCCACCTTAGAAGACCCACTTCCAGACCCCCTCCAGCCAATTTTTCAGAACCACCAAACACTCCCCAGCTCCACAACCCCCAGGAAACACAACATCTCACCGTGACCAAAAAGCCCTGATCCCCTCAGAGCGCCCAGCAGCACTGGCAGCTTCCAGAGGAACAGCTCCGTGTTCACCTCACCCACGGGATAACCTGTTTTTGCTTGAGCTCCTGTCAACACAGCTGCGATGAAGGTGCGTGGAACAAAGATGCAGAGCAATAAAGATGTATCTTCTGGGGTGAGATAAGCTGAGGTCTGGCAGGGCGAGCTGGAGCAGCGAGTCCTGCAGCACAGCCCGAGCCAGGCTGGAGACCTGGAGCCAGTCTCATGGAGGAGCCTGCTGTGCCTCTTGGATTTGGGATGGCCCGAGGTGCAGCAATGCTTAGTGCCACTGGCTGGGCACAGCAGATCATGGGCCAGGCTCAGTGTAGCCCCCCAGATGATGGGGGGGGTCTCAGCATCCTGCTCTGCCACACAGCACCGTGTTCTGCACGCCACCAGAGGGGACGGTGGCCAATGCTGTGGCCTGTTTGCTCACCAGATGATGTGCCAGTGCTGCAAAGGGCTTTTCTCGGTGTGTTTTCCCCCATCCCACAGGCATGGCTGGCTGTCCCAGCTGGGCGGGGAGCAGTAACCCCTTAACCCACCCTAACTCAGCCTTTGTACATCCGCAGGTATGGACAGAGACCCCCAGCCCTCCTCTCCCTGCGGCCACCAGGATGAAGACCCACCACCTTCGTGTCCCCGTGGCCACCAGGATGAAGACCCATCACTCCACTTCTCCCCACGGCCATCCTATCATGGCCCAGCACATCGATGTGTGAGGGGGCCAAGCTCCATCTCCAACCCCAAAACATCCCATTCCCGCCGGATCTCGGGTAGAGGAGGGATGGTGGAGCCAACGCCCCTTCCCGGAGCCCCTCGTCGTGCCGGGCAGCCCTGCCCGCCCCCTGCCCGCGCACCTGCCTGCTCCGGGCTGGCAGGGTCTGGCACGATGGAACAGGCATCACCTCCCGCTCTCAGGGGACGTTTTCCCGAAAACAAAGGCCGCGGGGGCAACGATATCACTCCCGGCCCCAATTATTTCTCCCGGAGAAGAACAGCCGAAATTCCCCCGTCCCCCTCGCTCCCGTCCTCTTCCCCTCGCAGCGATTCCCGACCGGGGACCCTCCCGCCGCCCCCGCCTCCCAATCCCCTTCTCCCGCAGCTCCAGCTCCACGCGTAGCTGGGGGACCCGACCCCGGCCATCCCTTCCAGCGGCACGTACCTGCCCCTTCCCGGCGCTGCGGGCCCCGCGCTCCGCCGCTGCGGGCTCCGCCGCCCGCTCCAGCCCCGCGCCGGCCGCCGCCGTCCCGCCCTGCTCCGGAGGACGCGAGGGAATGGAGCCCGGGCTGGGAAAACTTTGCAAAGCGAAAGGAAAACATCCAAGCTCACTCAGGGAAACGCTCTTTTTTTTTTTTTTTTTCCCTCTCTCTTTTTTTTTTCCCCTGCCTGCCCAGGCACTGGCTCCGCGGCAGCCGGGGTCCTAATTACAGGCTTTTTAGCCTAAACCTCGGGAGCCAGCCAATGGCTGGAATTCCAGGGCAGGCAGGGAGGGGAAGGGGGGGGTACATTAACCCTACAGGGGAAAGAGCTCCCGATGACATCTGGTTTGCTCCTACCTCTCATTTTCCGAGCGCCCGCGCCCTTCCCTCCCTCTGCGGCTCGGTTCACCCCAGGTTGCCGTTTGATGGCTTTTATGATCCCGCGCGGTGATTTATTTTCCTACCGACATCAGAAAGAGCTGAAGCTTCATGAAAGAGGGGGAAGTGTCATTACACCCCAATTTAGAGGTGGAGAAACTTTGGCTGGGCTCTCACAAAGGAGTTAGCCAGCGGCAAGTCAGGATGTCCTAGTTTCCACAAGCCCTGAACACCTGACGAGGTTCCTACGAGCCATTCCGACCGGCTCCGGCTCAGCAATTCCACCCGGGCAGGAGCCAGGGCAAAATTTATCAGAGCCTGACGCGAGGCAGAGCGTCTCTGTTGTGCTTCTGTGGATTTCTCACACGCTGTAAGATTTTCCTGCCTGCTGGTGTGACTTTGGGGATGAGCACAGACACCCAGCCGTCCGTGGGGGTCAGCCTGGATCTCTGCCACCCACGTGCCTCAGGAGCTCTGGCTTGTTTTGGGGCTCCGCTGGGAGCCCTGAGAGGTGCAGGTGGCTTGTGTAGGTTTTGGGATTAGGGTCAGGACTGTGGCCTAAATCCACAGGGATGGTAATTTGTCAGAGGACGTGGCCAGGCTGGGCGAGGCCGCGCAGGGCGGTGCTGGTGCACAGGTTATTGGTGCTTTATAGAGGCTCTGGTTGCCCCATCCCTGGAAATGTTCAGGGCCAGGTTGGACAGGGCTTGAAGCAACCTGGGCTAGTGGAATGCGTCCAGTGTGGAACAGGATCTTTAAGGTCCCTCCAACCCAAACCATTCGAGGACTCTCTGCAACCATTCGAGGATTCTCTGCCAAATCACCTGGGCAGGGGCAGAAGGAGGAGGAAAAGATGGGGCAGGTGACCATCTCCAGTGTCCTCCTCCCCCACACGGGGGTCCTGTCAGGGCTGTCCAGCCAGTGCTGTCACTCCCCAGGGTCCCTTTAAGGTCTCAGATGTGCACTGGGACGTTCATTCCCTGTTTGGCTTTGATGGGAGGTTGGTTTCTGCAGCTTTATCTCGGCCCATTTGCTGCAGTGGACTTTGTACCCCCGGGTGGTGGTGGGCCCCCCCCCTACCCTGCACTCCCCCACTCCTCCATCCCTCCACAGGGCAGGAGGGTTAATGGGCAAAGTCCTCGCTGGGAGACACGGGGGCTGAGTGCACAGAGGGGTCACTCAGGGCTTTCCCAGGTGGGATCAGCCACTGCCCCATGGGAACATCCCCTGGGCGCCAGGTGAGCCCACACCTGCACCAGGTGTGTGTGAGGGGCACGACACCAGCCCGAGGGGTCCCTGCTGCTGGAGCACTGTGGGGTGACCAGTGTGACCGGCAGTATCCCTGGGGACCCCCCGTGTTCCCGGCGGGAAAGCTGTGTCCCATCCCAGGCCACAAGCCCTCCGTGGGTGTTATCGTTTATTAGATCACATCAGGAGTCCTGGGGCTGAGTCGGGATCCTGCAGAGCCTGGCCCTGAGCAATCAGGTGCCCATCGAGGTGGTCTGGGGGTGCGGCCGCCTGTGGGACCCCAGCACTGAGCTGCCATTGCCTGCAGTGGTTCAGTGCTCCGGTACTGGTGGGGCTGGGAACCAGGGGGCTGTGACTGCTTAAGTGCCCCCCAGCAGCCCCTCCTGCCCCCGCGCCCCCTGGCCCCCTTTCACTGACCCCCCTTGAGCATCCCCCCAACCCAGACCCCTCAGATCCCCCTTCACTGACCCCCCTTGGGCATCCCCGCAACCCAGACCGCCCGAATCCCCCCGCACTGACCCCCCAGCACCCTCTCCCGTCTCGCACCCCCAAAATCCCCCCCACTGACCCCCCAAAATCCTCCCCACTGACCCCCCAAATCTTTCCCTCGGCTCCCCTGGCCCCGCCCCCTCTGACCACGCCCCCGCTGGCCCCGCCCCTCCCGCCCCCTGGCGCCCCCTGGCGGCCCCGCGGCGCTGCGGTGTCGCTGCTCGCCGGGCCCGGCCCGGCCCCGATCGCTCCGGGCCCCGAGCGGGGACCCGGGACCCGCCGGGCCGGGCAGGGCAGGCAGGGCCGGGCCGGGCCGGGCAGGGCCGGCCAGAGGGCCCCGACACGCTCCAGGCCCCGGCAAGGGGGCCCCGGGCCGCAGCTCCCGGATGGCGGAGCCGGGCAGCGCCTCAGGTACCGACCGGGCATCGCCCTCCGTCCCCTCCCCTCGTGCCCCCCGGGTCCCCTCGTGTCCCCTCCGCACCCTCTGCCCCGGGACTCGCCCCTTCCTCAGGCCCCCCGTTCCCACGGGCTGTGCAGGCCCGTCCTGCTCCCTCCCTCCCCTTCCTCACCCCTCCCTCCCCTTCCTCACCCCTCCCTCCCCTTCCTCACCCCTCCCTCCCCTTCCTCACCCCTCCATCCCCTTCCTCACCCCTCCATCCCCTTCCACCATCCCTGTCCTCCTCCGTGCAGCCCCTTCCCCGTCCCTGCAGCCCTTTCCACCTCTCTCCATCTCCTTCCACCTCTCACCATCCCTTTCCTCACCCCCCATCCCTCTCCTCCTCCCTCCAGCCCCTTCTCCTTGCCCGTGCCCCCCTGTTCCCTCGTCCCTTCCAGGAGGGCGGTGGGTCTGTCCCTGCCTGTCCCAGGGGGTTGGTTTGGGACACACAAGGCATCCCTGGGCAGGGGGAGGTCGGGGTGCCCTGGTCCTTTGGGATCGTGGGGACTCCCTTCTCCAGTCCTGGGTTTAAGAGAAGGGCTTGGAGGAGGGTGAAGGCACGAGGGGCTTCTGCAGGCTGGGGGGGTTTGGGAGGAGAGGAACAACCTGGCTGGGAATTCGGGAGAGGTGAGCTGTGCTCTTGAGAGGAGGCCAGGCAGGGCTGTGGAGGTCTGAGGACGATTTAGGTTTGGATCCTGGAAGGTGGGAGGCTGGATGGGGCTGGTGGTCTTAGGAGGGACACACTCCTGCTGCAGGGAAGCGTGTTGGGCTCTTGGAGTGTTTGCTTTGACTGGCTGAGGCTCTGAACTGGCAAACAGGTGTTGGAAAGGTGTGTTGGAAGTGCTGAGACTTGGGAGCCCCAGTCTCTGTGTGAAAGGGATGCTCCTGAAATATTCACCACTGAGGAGCAGTGGGAAGCGCCAAGGGAGTGTTCAGGGAGCTCACAATGTTGTTTTTTTTCCTCATTTGTTCAGTTCTCACCATAAAAACTGCTCAGGATAAGCCACAGCACTTCAGCCTGACCCCTCACAGCTGCAGGTGGAGGAAACACCAGAGGGAGAGAGGATAAAGAAGAAAGAGGGGACAGATTCTGGCATGGCAGGGGGAGAGGTTCCCAATGGCCTGTGCCTTTCATTTACTGCTCTGGTGCCAGGCTGGTGATCCTGGGGGCTCAGATGGAGGGACCATGAGCTGCTCTCACCAAGGGCAAACATGGCATCATCCCATGGAGTCCTTCAAGTTTCCAGAGTCCCTGCCCTGGGGTGGATCTGGAATCCCTTAAGTTTCCATTAGAGATAGCAGTATTTCATATTTCTCACTACTGGTGAGAAAGCCAGGAGTATTTCTCACTGCTAATGCACACAACTCCTGCCTGTTTGATACCTGCACTGACGGTGTCAGATATCGGAGTTTGAGTGTTTTCTGGCATTAGTTACTTTTCATACTCCAAAGTAGAGCAGCTGCTGGTTCTCTGACCCTGAAGGACCTTCCCTCCAGTGAAGGCACCTTCACATTCCTCAGCAGCAGCTGCCTGTGGTTCCCTGTGTCCTCACCACCCTCAGTTTTACTGTTGTGTTTTATTTGCCCCACTCCTGCAGGATCCCAAAGCCAAGAAGTAAAATATCTCTTATTTAATTGCTTTTTTAGCTGTTCATTACGTATTTTTGTGCAGAATTTTCTCTATTGATATAAATGCAGGTAGTTAATTAAAAAAAAAAAACCCAAACATCTCCCTTCCTTGTGATATTTGAAGGGGACTTTAGTCACACCCCTACCCCCATGCCCTGCTTTTTAGTCTTTCCCGGTTTTATCATTTATTTAATTGTGTTCCCCTTGTCAGGTGGAAGATGGGACCATTTCCCTCGTGTTTTAGGTGAAACCTGGTGACCATGAAGTCCCGAGGGAGACAGAGGGACAGCAGTGGGAATTCCTTCTCACTCCTCTGAAAAAATCCAACAGTTGCCTGATGGTAAGAAAGCCGTTGCTTTTAATTAGTGTTATATTTACAGTGCTCATTAATCAAGGAACAGATTGAAGAGTTTCAGCTCCAAACCCAGTGGGATGGAGGAGGACACAGCTGTAAATGCTGCGTGTCTGGAGCGGGTGGGAGGGTTGGACTGACTGTGCTGTGGTCTGTGCCCTCTCCCCAGGGATTGCCCCTTTGGCTGGCGTCATGGGGAGCTGCTGCAGTTGTCTGTGCACAGACAGCATCCCAGACAACCACCCCACCAAATTTAAGGTAAGTGTTGCACCTTCAACCCCGTCAGAGAGTCTGTGACAGCTCCAACTGCTGGCAAAGCCCAGCGTGGGCTGGACTCGGGCAGGAGAGGAGGGAAAGGCTCTGCTCCTGCACACAAGTGTCACTTGAGAGGATTTGAAAATGTGTTAGTTTTGGTTTGGGTTTGTTTTCCTTTCCTCAAGGAATCTCTGCTGCAAATGTGTTTGTATTTGCTGTGGAAATTGCCTCTGCTTGGGAAATGCAAGGAAATGGGGGACTGGAGAGAAACCTTTTATTGCTGAGGGCTGTGTTCCAGAGCCTGGGCTCAGACACATCAGCTGAGCTGCCAAGCTCGCAGTCTCCAGGGCTGACAGCTCGGCGCCTGCTGCCAGCCATGAATCCCTGCTCTCAGCTGGGGAAAGGCATCAGTAAATGGGGGGAATCCATGGAATTACAGTGCTTGGTGGGTGGGCTGCTTTGGATACCAGTTGCACTGGTGAGGGGCACCTGCAGTGCTGTGTCCAGTTCTGGGCCCCTCGGGATGACATTGAGGGGCTGGAGCGTGTCCAGGGAAGGGAAGGGAGCTGGGAAGGGGCTGGAGCAGCAGGAGCAGCTGAGGGAGCTGGGAGGGCTCAGCCTGGAGAAAAGGAGGCTCAGGGGGGACCTTCTGGCTCTGCAACCCCCTGACAGGAGGGGGGAGCCGGGGGGGGTCGGGCTCTGATCCCAGGGAACAAGGGACAGGAGGAGAGGGAACGGCCTCAGGCTGTGCCAGGGGAGGGTCAGGAGGAATTTCTCCATGGAAAGGGTGGTCAGGCATTGGAAGGGGTTGCCCAGGGGGGTTTGGAGCCCCCACCCCTGGAGATGTCTAAGGAAGGACTGGACATGGCCCTCAGTGCTCTGGGCTGGGGGACAAGGTGGGGATGGGGCACGGGGCGGACTCGATGATCCTGGAGCTGTTTTCCAGCCTCAGTGGCTCTGGGATTCAGAGTTTGCTGCCGTGCAGGTGACGAACGTGGACGATGAAGGGCACGAGCTGGGCTCTGGGATCATGGAGCTGACGCAGCGGGAGCTCATCCTGCACACGCACAAGCGCGACGCCGTCAGGTGGCCCTTCCTGTGCCTGCGCCGCTACGGCTACGACTCCAACCTCTTCTCCTTCGAGAGCGGCCGGCGCTGCCACACGGGGCAGGGTGAGTGTGGCACTGCCTCCTGGAGGCAGCGAGGCTCAGCCTTCTGTTCCCAAACGTCTTCCCAAACTCCTGCCCCTGGTCAGTCAGCAGGTTCCCCTGCAGCCCCGTGCCCAGGACACCACAGTGTGTGTGTGCACATCCAGTGGATGCTCCTGGTTCAAACACCCACGAGAGACACCACAGTGTGTGTGTGCACATCCAGTGGATGCTCCCGGTTCAAACACCCACGAGACAGCGTTGGGGCTCAGGGCCTGGGCGTGAATCTGGTGGTCTCGTTTTGCTGGTGCATTGGTGCTCACAAGGGGGTTGCTGAAGCATTTCTGGGGTGTATTTAATGCCACAGAGGTTGTTACGCTGCCAGCGCTGTGCTTCGGTGCCAAAGGATGCCCAGCTGGTAGCAGGACCTTCCTGAGGATCTGGAAAGCACTTTTTGCAAGACTGAAGCTGTTAAGCATCTTTTAACTCGGGATAAAGCAAAAGGGCATCTCCCACACCTTCTTCCAGGTCCCTCTTAGGATTGTTTATTCCACAGAGCCTGTCGATGGCAACAGTGGTTTGGGCACATTTTGTTTTCCTTGGTGCTTTCCCCCTGCCTTGGTCAGTGCTGGTTCTGCCCAAAGCTTTGCATTTGGGGTCTGGCAGCACTTTGTAACAGCGAGGGAAAGGAGTCCTACGTTTCACTGATGTTATGCATGGGGATGCTGTGCATGGAGGAGGGAAGTGAGTCACCCAGGAGTACATGCCAAGTCATCAGCAGCACTGGGAATAGTCTCCAGTTTTACAATGGTGCCTGTTAGTTCCTTTACCAGTCTGTCTCTCTTGCTTTTAAAGAGCTGAACATTTTCTTGGCATCTACATCCCCGGGAAAAAAAAAAGTTGTTTCCTCATTCTAACAATGTGTTTGTAAACTCCTTCGTATCCAGAAGGACTCACATGAGTGTTCAGGGTCTGTGCAAATCTGCAGTGGCATATGCTCCTTTTTAATATTTATTTAAGTGGGGGTTCCCTCTCCTGGAGCCATGTGCTTATCAGTGGTGGGAGACTGGAGTCTGTTTTGCCTATTGCAGGGTGAGGATCAGTGGTTACAATTGAATCCAGTGATTAAAATTCTGCCCCATGTGTGGCTTGCTCTGCTCAGGTCCAGGCAGAGGTGAAGAAGCAAAGCTCTTCACATACTACAAAATTTGTAGCCAACACTCATCAGTCTCAAAGCAGAAATGAGAGGGATGATGTGTTTTGATGAGTTTTCTCCCTTCCTTGTAGGATTTTACTCTGCTTATTGATTTTATCTGGAGGACTCCTTCCTGATGCTGCTTCCTACCTGACTCAAGGCAGATCCAGCTGGTTTTTTTGGCCAGAACCTTGCAAACCTGGTTCTTTGGGAGCAGCCCTTGTTGCCATGCCATTCCTGTTGCTATGGCTTTGGTGTGTGTGTGTGCCAGCCTGGGATTGGTTACTGGTCTGGGCTGCTCCTTTGGGGAGACACTCTTTAGTTCCAGGGATTTTTAAAAGTGTGATGTCCTTGTCCCTCCCTCACGTGCACACACCAGAGGGCCCAGTCCAGCTTGGAGGAGGCACTGCCCAGCCTTTCCCTGGCACTGAGGACTGCACTGGGTGCTGGGGGAGTTCACACAGATCAGAGGTGAAAGAGGACCAGTTCACCTGTCCCTGCACACCTGTGGGCTTGGCTGTTGTCAGATAACACAATGCTGAGGTGTCCAAGGCCAGGCTGGATGGAGCTCTGAGCAACCTGGTCTAGTGGAAGGTGTCCCTGCCCATGGAGGGGGTGGAATGGATGAGCTTTAAGGTCCCTCCAACCCAAACCATTCTGGGATTCCATGATTTCTGGTGATTATTTCATGAATAATCCACCAGTTGCTGGTTGTTTTCCTGCGGCTGTGGGTTGATTGTGTTAAACACAGCAAAAGCAACCAGAATTCCCTGTTTGTTTAGAGCCAGGAATTCCTGTACTCCTGTAAAAGCAGGATCACTTCCTTGCTCCTCTGAGCCTCCTCTCTGTCACTGCACAGGGATTTTTGCCTTCAAGTGCTCCCGAGCAGAGGAGATCTTCAATCTGCTGCAGGACCTGATGCAGTGTAACAGCATCAACGTGGTGGAGGAGCCTGTTGTCATCACCAGGAACAGTCACCCCACGGAGCGGGAGCTGTCCCGGACCCCCCAGGCCCCCAACAGTAAGACCCCTCAGTGTCTGGGGAGGAGTGGGGGGCACACAGAGATGGGGTGATGTCTGCAGTGCTCCCATCAAACTGCCCTGTGCAGCCCAGGGGTCTCTCCCACGTGCTGTCCCATGTCTTTTTGGCCACGTGTACCCCATGCAACATGTTTATTTAGAGGCCCCAATTCCTGTGTGGAATTTTGTTTCTGAGGAAACAGCAACAAAAACCTCCTTCAAACAGTCCCCTGAGTTGTCACCCCTCAGTTGGGTTCTACTGGGCCACTACCAAATGGCCTTTCCTAAGTAGCACCTACAAAGGTCAGGTGGTTTCTCCATGAAACCACCTCTGGAATAACTCAGATTGACTCAATTCCTGTCTCCCTGAAGTTTTAAACGAGGTTTAAACGAGGCCCTGGCCCTTGTGTTGGTGCTGGGTTCTTCGCTGTTGGGATCTCCCCCAGGCAAGCTGGTTCTGCCTTCCAGGGTGCAGCAAAGTGAAATAACTCTTATTTTGTACCAATCTAATGCTCCTCTGCCTTGATCCTCTCCCAGGTCTGGGGTACACTGTCCCAGGATTTCCCAATGGATTTCACAGCTTCCCTGGAGAAAGCCTGTCCTACTCCTCAGCCCGGCACCCCTCAGCGAGCAGCCTGAGATATTCCTCCGTGGGGGAAGACTCCACTCATCCCCTCCTTGGGCCTGAGGAGCAGGTAAACCTGCCTGTCCTAAACTCTGCTGGGGGCAAGCAGCTGGTTTTGCTCTGCAGTTCTGGGTTTCTCCCACTCAGAGCTCAGGGGATCCTCACACCTTGTCATTCCGTTTTTCTCTTTACTTCACTTTGCTCTTGGAGGCTCCTGCTCTCTGACACTTCACTAGAACATCAGCCTGGCAAAGCCAACTGAGTTGTCCTAAATCCACTGGTATTTGGGTGGCAACTATGTGTCAGCTGTCACACAGCCCCTAAACTGGTGTGCAAATGCACCCCAAATTCAGACTCATTTTCATTTTTGATGTTCAGATCTTTGTTTTAAGTTCTAGAATTTAGGATTTTCCCCTGCGAAATCCAGCTTTGTCTAAACCATCCCCCAGGAGGCCTGGGTAGGTGTGAGGGCTGCAGGATCCCCGTGGGAGCCACCTGAGGAAATATTTTGCAAGTGGCTTTGCTTTTTGCTCGGTGCCACATGCATTGAGCGTGACACAGACAGAATTCCAGAATCACAGGGGTTGGAAAAGACCTCCCAGACCATCAAGTCCAACCCGTGCTCAATCCCTACCTTGTCCCCCAGCCCAGAGCACTGAGGGCCACGTCCAGTCCTTCCTTGGACACCTCCAGGGGTGGGGACTCCTCCACCTCCCTGGGCAGCCCCTTCCAATGCCTGACCACCCTTTCCAGGAAGAAATTCTTCCTGATGTCCAGCCATGTGGACACATACATTATGTGTCTGCAGCTGGACTCCTTTTTGTCTCTCCTCCAGCCCACAAATCCTAAAATGGCTTTTGCGTTTTGCTTCCCAAAACCTTCTCGACTTACGAAATTCTTCCATTCTCCTCCTGCTTCACCAGCCACTGATGAATTTTCCCCTCCTGGTGGTTTCTCAGCTGCTCTCGGCTGCTTTGCTCTTGCCTCTGCTCTCTTCTCCTTTCACTGTCCCTCTGCTTCTCTCCTTGCAGTCCCACACCTACGTGAACACGGCCAGTGGGGAGCAGGAGCCGAGGGGCCGGCACTGTATGCACTCCTTGCCTGAAGCCCACCCTCCTTTCCCCCCTAGGAACCACAGCTGCTCCCTCGAAGACCGCAACCCCCAGGTCTTCCTGCAGCCCGGGGAGGTTAAATTCGTGCTGGGTCCCTCCTCCGGCTCCCGCCGGGTGTGCCGGCACCCCCGGGAGTGCGGGGGTCCGCTCTGCCCCCCCAACAACAACAACAACGAGTGCGAGGGGGGTTGTCCCTCGCCCCAGTGCGTCTACGAGAACCTCAACGGGCCGGTGCCCGGCGGCAGCTCCTCGCGGTGCCGGGCCGGGCTCTCCAGGCTGTCCCGGCAGGACGGCGGCTGCTCCCGGCGCCGCTCGGCGCTGCTGCACTACGAGAACCTGCCGGCGCTGCCCCCGGTGTGGGAGCTGCAGCCCTCCCGGCGGGACGAGCCCCCCGCGCCGTCCCCCGGCGGCTTCTCCGAGGCGGGCGAGGAGGACCCGCTGCAGGGCCGCCCCACGAACTCCCGGCGCAGCGCCCTCCTGCCCCGGCCCCGGCGCGCCCGCCTGCCCGGCGTGTTCGGCTTCGAGCTCCTGCCGCGGCCCCGCGCGGAGCCCCCGCGGCAGCTCAACTACATCCAGGTGGAGCTGGAGGCCGAGCCGGGCGAGGGGCACCGGGAGCCGCCCCGCGCCCCGCCGCCCGCCCCGCCCGGCGCCCGCCGGACCGACTCGTACGCCGTCATTGACCTCAAGAAGACCGCGGCCATGTCCAGCTTGCAGAGGGCCCTGCCCAGGGACGACGGGACCTCGCGGAAAACGCGGCACAACAGCACTGACCTGCCCCTCTGAGGGCCCCCCCAAGTGCCAGCCCCGCGTCGCGGCTTCGGTCCTGCCCCTCGGTGCCCTGCCCGCCGTGACTTCCATTCGCCATTGCCTTCTGCTTCCCTGCCTGCCCCTTCCCTGCAGGCACGGCGGGGCTCCTGCAGCTGCTGTTGAGGCTCGTCCGTCTGTCTGTCTGTCTTACCCCTCTCTGTCTCCGTGTCGTTCATTTTTGAAGCCTTGTGGGATATTTGACGACTCAGAAGGTTAAATCTTGGGCAGGAGATGCCAGGAATAACACTGTGGCACTGTGTGGGCACAGACTCGTGTGGGTTAGGGCAGTGCCAGGGCAGGGCAGTGGCATGGGGGAGGCCTGTTCCCAAAAACGAGCTGCTTTTGGAGCTCCACTGCAAATCCAGCCTGTGCCCTGTGGATTTGACACCTCCAGGAGAGCTCTGCAGCCAGGCCACTCCAAAGTCGGGACCTGCCTTGTGTTTTCCCTGGTCCCTGGTGATGAGGGAGCTCATGCCGTGGCCTTTCCACCCTCACTGTTAACCTGTTTTCTTGAAGCTTTTTATACTTCTGTCCTTTTCTCAGATTCAATTTAAATTGGGCAGCTGAAATTAAATGAGGAGGACAGAGAGCCATAGGCACACACTGTGATCACAGAAACCTGATTTCCTAAATCCTAAAATTCCTTTTCCTGCTCTAAAAGAGGAGGGAAGGGCCACAACCGTGAGAGAGATTTGAGGTTTGGTGTAGAAAACTTCACTCGTGCCATACCCTGGTGTGCTTTTGAAGGGTTCTTTTTGGCAGCTGCTCAGAAGTGTTGTCGATTTATTTATTTGTTTACCTATTTATTTATGAAATGCTCCTTTGCCTCCCAGTTAATTGCCAAACTGGTGCCAATATGAAGCGTGTGCTCGCTGTGGCTCGCTCCGGTCTGGGGGACAGGTCTCAGAAGAGGTTGGTGGCTTTGCTGAGACACCAGCTGGGGAAAAAAAAGTTGGGGAAAAGATGATCTGGAAATCAAAAATGCATTAACCGGGCCTGACTGTCAGAGGGTGGGTGGGAAATGGTATGGGAGCCGTGGGAGTGGGAGCGGAGCCGCCGGGCAGCCGAGCTTGGAGTGGTATCAAAGTCGGTGCCTCCACCCACGTGCCTGGCTGGGCCTCGAGGAATCTCTGTTCAGTGTTGTGAGTGAGTGTGCAGTTTGTTTCCTGCAACTACGGACTTGGAAGGGCTAAATTTCGGCTCTCGGGTAAATTTTGTGGCCTTTGATGTGGATCTTTGTCTTGGTACTGGGGCTGGGCTGAGCTGCCTCTGCGCGGGGTCTCTGCTCCTGTCCTGCTCCAGGATGGCCCCCAAGCCCTCTCTGCGTGTCCTGCTGCAGCTCAGTCCCTCCCTGGGTTACTCTGTGCCTGTTTCAGTGGAGACAAGTGCTCTGGGATGCTCTGGGGTCCCTCCTCCCTGCTGTCTGTATCCAAGTGCTCTGGGATGCTCTGGGGTCCCTCCTCCCTGCTGTCTGTATCCATCTTCCTCCTGGCTCGGGAGCTGGATCCAGTCTCAGCGAGGGTCCCTCTCCCTGCAGAGATGTTGCCAAACCTTGTGTTCCCCTTGTCCTCGATGTTTTCTGGTGTTGATGTCCGTGAAAGAGGAAAGACCCCAATCATCCAGTTCCAACCTGCTTCTGAGGGCCAGGAACTTGATTTCCAGATTTTGGAAGTTCAGCCTCTTTGGGTTTTGGTGCTGTAATGTCCTGCTGAGCCGTGACCCTGTTGGGAGCAAGGACGTGTGATCCAAGTCTGAGTGATGCCATGTTTGTGTCGCAGAACGTGGAGTTCTTGGCTTGCTGTTGCACTATAAATTCCAAGTGTGCCACATGCTTAAATTCACTGGTTTTGTTTTTATTTTTGGAAGTCCTTGTGCTTGTCTTCCATTCTTTTGTCCACCCCAACCCTCGTGTCACTTATAACTGAAAGGAAACCCAAGTAATATATTTTTATATGTATAACAAATGACTTTATTTGAAGGAAAAAACAACCCCCCAAGTAATGTATCCCCCTAAATCCAGCTTTCATTTAGGGAAGTGAGAGAAGAAATTGTTTATATCTATATATATATATATATATATAAAAGTTAACTGCGTTAAGCTTTAAATAAAGTATTTAAATAAAGAGTTTCTGAGCTGTCAATGTCACCCTCTGAGAGAGCACCAACAACTCCCCCTGGAGCCTCTGTGTGAACCTGCCTTTCCACTGCCTGAGCTGAGAAATGCAAAATACTTATTCCCTTTTTCCTCAGAAAAGGAGGTGAGGCTGAAATGCAATGAGGATTTCCATGGAGGAGGAGGTCAGGGCCCTTTCCCACCCCCACGGGGGGTTTGCAGGTGGGTTGAATTCCAGGGAAGGTGCCGGTGGGTGGCTGTTTGTGCCTTGGGTGGCAGCAGCTGAGGGCTGGGGCTGATTTTGGGTGCTGCCTGTGGCCACCAGCCTGGCCACGTGTCCCCAAGGCTGGGATGAGGCTGCTGTGAGGGTCTGTACATCTGTGAGCTCCCAGGAGCAGGGAATTCTCCCTGGTGTTCCTCAGAAACATTGAGCTCCCAGCTGCAATCCCATTTCAGTGGTTCCCCTGAGCTTTGTGTTGGGAAATCTGGCTTGGATCGTTTGAACTGCTGGTTTTCATGTCCTCCAGGTCTAGGTTGTCCCACCTGGGCCTCTCTCTCCTCGTTGGCAAATGCAGTGCTCCCAAAGGGCACTGAAAGCAGCAGTGCCAGGGGGATTTGCTCACACAGAAATACGTGAGGGCTGTTCTCCGACACGTCCTTTATCCCAGGTACACCAGAGATGCTGCACCTCTTGAGGGAGGGAGAAGAATTTCCTTGACCTCAAAGAAGAGAAAGCATGGAGCTGATGTTGGCTGCATCCACTGCTTCCCTGTGGAGCATCCTCTGCTCCATCTCCCCTTGTGTCCTCCCCCTCCCCGCTGGGGCTCGGCTCTGCTGGCTCAGCAGGCTCTGCTCCAGAGGTATCCCAAGCTCCCCGGGAAGCTTTAGGAATGAAAAGCCAGTCACAGCTCATTGTTCACAGTGGGTTGTTCCATGTTTAAGCCGTGGAAGTGTCGTGCAGGCAGCTGGGAAAGCAGTTGGCATTTATGGCTTTCGGGGTGCACGTGTTCACATCCCAGCGATTCTCCCACTTTTTTTTGCTTTTCTGGAAAACTTCCCAAGAGCTGTGTCTGCATTAAGTCGCCAGGACTCTTTGAGAACTTCTTCATATTCGGTTTTCCAGGTGGTGTGAAAGTGCAGGGAAGGACAGGTGACACATTTGGGATTCTCCCGGCGCGGTGTCGCAGCTTCCTCTAGTGGCCGCGGGGGAAACGGTTCCGGAGGAGAATCCAGGTTTGGGACGGAAGGTGAGGGGGGAACCCGAGTCCCTGTTCTCTCACCCCTTCGGGGGCTCCTTCCTCCACTCTGGGGTTGAAGTTGAGGGAAGGCTTGGTGAACAGCCAGGGGCTGCGCAGAGAGAATTTGGCTGCCCTGACCTTTTTGAGTGGTTCTTGATGAAGTTTGAGTTAATCCATCAGATTTCTTCCCCTGATGAATGCATAAATAGATCTTTTCCCCTTCCCTTTCCCAAGAACCTGTTGTAGGAATAGAGCTTCTCCCAGTGCTCATCATTGGAGGGTTTGGTTTTTTCTTTTAACCCATTTTAAGTGCCTGCTTTTCCCCCAGGGAAGGAGGTTGGAATAGCTGTGAGTGTTCCTGCCTTACAGGGAGAGGATGGCGAAGGAGAGGCTGGTGGTGAGGGTTAAAGGATCGATATCTCTGCAAAGAGACTCAAATGTGTTCGTTGTTTCTGAGGCACTGGTGGCTTTGTTAGCTAAGCCCTGCTGTTCACTGGGAGACAAACCAAGCCAGGGGTGGTACTGCAGCTCCCTGCTCTCTCAGCCATTTTCTCCGGGAATCTTTCCACTGTCCCTCCGTGTGATGCTGCTCAGCCCTCTTGGGTGGTGTCTCGCCTGTGAAAAGTCATTAATGAAAGGTTGTTAATGAGCCCATTGCCCAAATCCAGCCTCTGGGAGGGCTGCCCTCAGTCTTTCTGGGAAGTTTGTCTTTCCCCCAACCTTGGCTTGTCTAGAAATTCCACACACAGGCAGCAGAACAGGTTTAGGTTCCTGTTGCTGAAGGTGAATTCATTAGTGAGAATTCTGAGAGCTTTGAAGTTGGCAATTACAGGCCAGGGAGTGGAAAAGGCTAATTGTAAAGAAGGGATCTAATTTGTTTTTCTTCCTAAGTGAATGTGATTTTCCAGTTGAAAGGCCCAGATGCCTCAGTGTTACCTCAAACTCCTCCCAGCTCCCTTGGAGACCCTTTAGGTTCTCAGGATCAGGAAGTGGCTGATCCTCACCTGGTTTGGGATGTCAAATGTCCGAGCTGGAGCCCAACCATTTAGTTCAGGTGCTGTTCTCATGGCCGTGTAGGAAAAGAGGAACCTTTATTTTAATGTGGATGGAAGCTGTTCACCTGTGTACTGTAATCTCTGTTTTGGAAATAAAGCACCAAAACCAGCTCCTGCAGCACTGGGTAAAGGATCCAGGAGCTTGTGTAGGTTCATAAACACAGCTGCTTCAGGGAGACACGTGCCATCGTGGGCAAAGCTTCCCCCACGGCTTTCTTCATGGAATCATGGAATCACAGGATGGTTTGGGCTGGAAGGGGCCTTAAAGTTCATCCCATTCTACCCTCTGCTATGGGTAGGGACACCTTCCACAATCCCAGGTTGCTCCAAGCCCCGTCCAGCCTCACCTTGGACACTTCCAGGGATGGGGCAGCCACAGCTTCTCTGGGCAACCTGTGCCAGGGCCTCCCCACCCTCATAGGGGGGAATTTCTTCCCAAAAATCCGATCTAACACTCTTTCATTTTGAACCCAGTCCCCCTTGTCCTGTCACTACAGTCCTGATGAGGAGTCCCTCCCCAGCTTCCTTGCAGGCCCCTTCACATCCTGCATGGCTGGTGGGGGAGTCGTGGGATGGGGAGGGAGATGGGATTCCCTGGGCTGGAGCTGTCGGTGTGGGCTGGGCCGTGGCACCAACACAGAAGAGAAACTGAAAGCAAAGGAGGGGAGATGCCCCGGCCCTGCTCCAGAGGGACGTCCTGCCTGGGAAGGAGGTGTTGGCCGAGTCCTGCTCCACGTGGGGACACCGGATCTGATGTTAGAAACTGCAAATCCGTGATTCCCGTTAGACCAAACACCTCAGGGCTGCCCAGCTTTGGGTCAAGAAGTGCCCAAAGGTGGGCTGTGTGGGTGCTGCAGAGGGCACCTGATTCCTGTGTCTCGTGGCAGGGCCGAGCCCCGGGGGGGCCGTGCCAGGAGCCGTCCCTCTGTTGATGTTCTGATAACCACACTTTGCTTCCAACCAGAATTTGCTTTTTATCCAATCTTAATAAGTTGATCTTTCTATCAATCCTGCTGGCAAACAAGATAATTGCTTTATTATAGTCTCAATATCCAGCAAAGGACACACACTCCCTGGTGCTCCTGAGGGAATGAAATCCATGCGGGGTGTTGACATGGGATGAGCAGTGATAGTGATGCTGGAGGATGGAGAGGGTGATTTCCCCACTGGGAAGAGCCAGGCTGCTTGGATTGGGGATGCAAGCAGGGCTGGAGGAGCTCTGGAAAATATTTAGGCTGTAACTGAGAGGATGAGGGCCCATTTGCCAGAAAATATTTAGGTTATAACCAAAACTGCTTTGATTTGTTTGCTAGAAAATATTTAGATCATGACCGAACCCATTTTGGTCCATTTCCTGGAAAATATTTGGGTTATAACCGAAAACGTTTTGGTCTCTTTGGATGTTTGTTGGCAATCTGGGAAGTCTGTGTTTGTGGTCCTCTTTTTTTTTTTTTCCACAGGAAAAAAAAGCAAACAAGGAATTTTCTGACTTTCTGGGCTGGTGTGAGGAGGCGGTGGGTGGGTTAAACCCCCAGGGCTTCCCCTGTGGGTGAGTTACACCTTCCCACGCAGGGAGGCACAGCACCTGCCTTTGGATGCTGGATGGGGAGGGAATGGGGTGCTCCAAAATTAAAAAATAGATGGAAAAACATGTGATTTCTGTCCGGATAGTGAAAGGTGCATGACATGGAAACAAGCTCTCCTCCTGGAGGAGAGGAGAGCGAAGGGCTGGGAGGCTGCTGAAGAGGAGAAGGACTGAAGGCAGAGCAGCACTGGAGACCATCCCGGACAAGGCAAGAGAGGGATCCCGGTGTCCTCCGGCTCTTTGCCCCGTGTCCTGGGAGAGCCTGGCCGCCGGCAGCCATCCCTCCCTGCACCCGGGCGGAAGGAGGGCAGACCAAAGCGCTTCCATCCCGCGCCAAGAGCGCCTTTGTCCCGGGCAAAGGTTTGAACAGGTTCTGGCGAGCGCAGATATCGGCCGGCGGTGACGTCGGGTCCCCCGGCCCCGATAAGCTCTGACCCCTTATCGATGGCAGCGCTTTGATCTCCCCAGCGGGGCCAGAGATCTGCCCGCTGAGGGCACAGGCTCCTCGCGGCCCCGAAGCACAAAGAAGCCCTTGAGGCCGGGGGTGCCCGATGGGAATGGAAAGGGAGGTCAGCAGATAAGGGCAGGCGCTGCCTCCCGCTATAAAAGCCGGGAGCCCGCCCGGCCCGGCCCGGCCCCGCTGTCGCCCCGGGGTGTGCGTGGACAGCTCGGCACCATGAAGCGGCTCGTCCTGGCCCTGGCGTGTCTCCAGCTCGCAGAGGGGGTGGTGAGGTGGGTGTCCTGTGGCAGGAGGAGCGGGAGAGGGCGGAGAACAGAGCCCTGACCTGCAGGGCACCTGGCCAGGAGCGGCTCCAGCCTCCAGCATCGCCACACTGTGGTCTCAGCCCAGGCTGCATCTCTCCCTGGAGGGCATCCCCGGGCACCTGGAGGGCTCCTGTTGTGGCAGGGTTTGACTGAGTCCAGAGAACTGAGCATCTGAAAATGCCCAAATCTTCTCCTGATTTCCTGCCGTGTTTTGTTGGTTTTTTTCCTCCCTCTGTGCAGAATCAATCTGAAGAAAGGCGAGTCCATACGGGAGAAGATGAGGGCAGCTGGAGTGCTGGATGACTACCTGAAGAAAATTAAGTATGATCCAGTTAAGAAATACAGCTCCAAAAAGGGCTACGTTGTGAACCAGCCGATAACCAACCACCTGGATGTGAGTAGCCCAGGCTCCCCTCTCGCTGCCTCTCTGCACACCCCATTCCCCTTTCCCTCCTCCTTCCCAGTTGCTGGAGCAATCTGGTCACCCCAGAGCCTCCTCCAGGAGTGAGAAACTGCTTTTCTCCCACTCTTCTAAGCTTCTGGTTTAGACTTCAGGGAAGTTTTGCCCCAGTCACAAAAACCTTTCTGTATGTAACAAAAACACAGCAATTATTTCATATTTCATTTCTGGGGAGAAAAAACAGGATGAGAGCTCAGTCTGCTCCTGCCTGGTTGGTTATGGGCAAGAGTGAGCCTGGCATTCCTCACCTCCCTGCAAGGCAGTGGGATGCCAGGTGAGAGCCTGCTCTGTTCCTGACCCCGTGGCCAATGCAGGTGCCCCCTCTCTTCTCTGCAGTCCTCCTACTTCGGGGAGATCAGCATCGGGACCCCTCCCCAAAAGTTCTTGGTGCTCTTTGACACCGGCTCCTCCAACTTTTGGGTGCCCTCCATCGACTGCAAGAGTCCAGCCTGCTGTGAGTACCCCTGGTGTGCTGGGAGTTGAGCTACTACTACTGCCTGTAGTAGCAGTTATTAGTAGCTACTACCCTGGGGCACTGCATAGCCCAGTCGTGTCAGGGACAACACAGTGCCAGACCAGAAATGATCCCAGGATTCTGATCTGGGGTAGCTGCTCCCTGGTGCTGGTTGATGCCTTCCCTGGGAAGCACAGAGCCCTCTGCCTGGCTAATGAAGGTGGACAAATCCCTACGGCCATCCCAGAAATCTCAGTGGTGGTGCCTGACCTTCCGTAGCCAGGCAGAGGGAAGAGCAAAGCCAGGACTAGAGGAGCTGATGTCCTGCTCCCAGCACAGCTCACCCCATGGAACACTCTGCCAGTGGGAGAGCAACAGGGATTTCACTGCTGATGGCTTTGCTGGGTGGCTGCTGTGGTTGTGATCCCTGGAGAGGGATCCAGGCAACACTGGGATGCAAACCCTGCCTGAGAGAGTCCCACAAGGCAGAGGAACAGCCTGTTCTGCCCTTCAGGACCTGCTCCCTGCCGGGGAAGCTGCTTTCCCAACGGAGTGACTGGTGGTGAAATCCCACCACAGCCAGACGAGCACATGCCCAGGATTTCCCCTCCTCTCTCTCCCAGTCACTCACGCCAAGTTCAAGCCCAGCGAGTCCGACACCTTCACCCCCAATGGCCGGTCCCTCACCGTGACCTACGGCAGCGGCTCCGTCACCGTCGTGCTGGGCTCCGACACACTCAGGGTGAGGGACCCCGGCCCTGTCCTGTCCCAGCTGGGTGTCCCCATGGAAGGAGCCCCAGGACAGCCCAAGAGCAGATTTTACGTAGCCAACACTTGGGCAAAGTGTGGGTGCAAAGTGGTTATTGCCACCCTCAGTCACCCAGCTGGGCTTCGACTGTGTTTTAACCCAATTCCTGCTGGTTTTCCCTGCTGCCTGGTGCTGTTCTCACCAGCTGTGACCCTGCAGTGCTCTTGGGCTTCCAGAGCACCATCCACCCCTCCCAAGGCTGCTCAGGTTTGCCTTGCTGACCTGGTCTCCCCTTCCCCTCCAGATCCAGAACATCACCGTCACAAACCAGGATTTCGGGCTCAGCCAGGAAGAGCCAACCCAGCCCTTCTACTTTGCCGATTTTGACGGAATCCTGGGAATGGCCTTCCCCTCCCTGGCAGTGGGAGGGATGCCCACGGCCGTGCAGGGAATGCTGCAGCAGGACCAGCTCGCTGAGCCCATCTTCAGCTTCTACTTCTCACGGTAAAAACCCGCCGGGACGCTCGGCACTGTGTCCCCTGCACTGTGTCCCCTGCCTGTCCCCAGGAGTGTTCCTTCTGGGTTTATCCCTCTCTAGCCCATGTACATCACACCGATCTCTGTACATCCTGATCTCTGCTGCTGTGTCTCTGATTTTGCAGCCAACCCACCTACCAGTACGGGGGAGAGCTGGTTCTCGGGGGGATCGACCCTCGGCTCTTCCACGGGGCCATCACGTGGGCACCGGTGACCCAGGAGCTCTACTGGCAGGTCACAGTTGAGGAGTGAGTGGTGTTTGTGCCTCTGGGCATCATCCCCTGGGCAGCTCATGGAAGGAGGGGGCACAGCTGTCCCCTGGGTGCAGCTGCACTTTGCAGCAGGCACAGGCTCCAGGCTGGATGCATTTCAGAGCACCCCAGAGTGACAGATCAAGCCAAGGCATGTTCAGGTGCTGTGGGTGCCTCAAGCGATGTCATTCCCACTGTTCTCCTCCCAGGTTTGCTGTTGGGCAGTCAGTGACAGGCTGCTGCAGCCAGGGCTGCCAGGCCATCGTGGACACGGGGACGTTCCTCCTGACTGTGCCCGAGGAGTACCTCGAGAGCATCCTCCAGGCCCTGGGTGCCCAGGAGACCAGCTATGGAGTGAGTGCAGGGATTCTGGGGGGGGGAGCAGTGGGAGCCTTGCATGGGAGTCAGAGCTGTGGGCTCAACCAGGTCCCACAAAACCTATGTGGCACCTGCAGAACATGGTACTGCAGGTGTGTCGGGGGGATGAAGTCATATCCTTCCCTGAAGTCTTTTCAGGCTGGGAAAGTTGGGGCTATTCAGCCTGGAGAAGAGAAGGTTGTGTGGAGACCTCACAGCCTCTCCCCTTCAGTATCTGAAAGGACTTCAAGGAAGCAAGAAAGGGACTCTGCATCAGGAACTGTTGTGACAGGACGAGGGGAAATTGGTTCAAACTGAAAGAGAATATGTTTAGGTGAGATATTAGGAAGAATTTGTTCCCTGTGAGGTTGTAAGACACTGGCACAAGTTTCCCAGAGAAGCTGTGGCTGCCTCATCCCTGAAAGTGTTCAAGGTCAGGCTGGATGGAGTTTTGAGCAACCTGGGCTAGGGGAAGGTGTCCCTGCCCGTGGCAGGGGGTGGAACTGGATGAACTTTAACGTCTCTTCCAACCCAAACTACTCTGTGATTCCATGGTGTGGCACTGCCATGGGATGAAGTTTGTGTCCCCCTGGGATATGAGGGTATCTCTCCCCTCGCTGTGGGTGCTGTCCCACCCACGATCTCCTCTTCTCCCTCTCTCCACAGTATGCAGTGGACTGTGAGGAGATCGAGAACATGCCCCCCATCACCTTCACCATCAGTGGTGCTCAGCTCCCACTCTACCCCTCCTCCTACGTCCTGAACGTGCGTACCAGCTGAGGGGCTCCTCCTGCTGAGTCCCAGAGGGCCAGGGGAGGACCCGGAGCTCCTTGGCCAGCAGTGATGTCCCTGGAGCTCCTTGGCCAGCAGTGATGTCCCTGGAGCTCCTTGGCCAGCAGTGATGTCCCTGGAGCTCCTTGGCCAGCAGTGATGTCCCTGGAGCTCCTTGGCCAGCAGTGATGTCCCTGGAGCTCCTTGGCCAGCAGTGATGTTCTCCCTCCCTGCAGCCCAGCTGGAGGGTGCCGGTGCCTGTTTGACTCCCTGTTGTTCCCCTCTTACAGACCAACGGCTACTGCACCCTTGGGATCGAGGTCACCTACCTGCCCTCCCAGGACACGCAGCCGCTCTGGATCCTGGGTGACGTCTTCCTCAAGGAATATTACACCATCTTTGACACAGCTTACAGCCGGGTCGGCTTCGCCTGCTCGGCGTAGAGCAGTGGGGCAGCACCACCCGGCCCCTCTCCTGGCCCAGCACTGCCCCATGGCATTCCCAGGGACTTCTAATGTTCCTTTACTTGCCCACATGACTCCCCATCCCTCGGGATTCCCGTGTGAGGGTGTCTCCTGTAACAAATAAACCACAACATCCCAAATCACCTCTGACCTCCCGGGTTTGTTGAGCGATGGCCGAGCACAAACTGATGGGTTACAGGTCTCAGACTCCCTTTCTCCAGCAAGGTAAGTGCTGTGACAAAACCAGGGCTGAGGATAAAGCCACAGGGCTGGTCAGTCCCCACCTCCAACCCTCATCCTGGGCACTGGGAAAACTCATGTGGGAAGCCCCTGACCTTCCTTGCAGCTGGAAAAGGTTTACCAAAGTCCTGTGCTTTAAGTCCAAGTTGGAATATGAGGTGAGTCCTGACACCCAAATGACCCCTAACCCCTGAAGCAGGGCTATTCACTCAGGTAAAACTGCACCAGAACTGTGGTGTGGCCGAAGGGGATGGGAAACCCCTCGGGTGGGGGAGGCTGGGTAACCCTGCTCCTTCCTGGGATCCAGACTCCTTTTGTAGGAGCTCTTTCTCGTTATCAGATGTATTCACAGCTCTGTCATTTCACCGGGGGAAGGACACAAACTGCTCTGTGCTTTGTGTCAAAATATTGACACAGGCTGAGTGCAGGGAGAGGAGATTAAGTGGGCGCGGACAGCGGGGAAGGGCTTCCCTCCTCCCCATGGACTGGGAGGTTTCTGGTGGAAATGGGGCAGTGGCAGGAGGGGACAGGTGAGGGCCGACCACATCCCTGCTGATCCTTGCTCTTCCCTTTGCTCCCTGCAGGGTCTGTCCAAGCTGAGGCAGATCCATCAGGATGTGATGGAGGAGGAAAGATGCTGAGGGGTTTCCTGAGCTGCTGCAGGCTTCAAACATCATTCCATGACTTGGATGGGAATGGGGGCCCCTGTCAGCAGGGACTGGGGCTCTGCAGGCACCTGTAGCAGGGGACAGCAGGGCTGCTCCTGCCCATCCCTGGAATGCCAGCAGCAGGAATTTCCATCTGCTGTGAGGGGTGTGTTTTGCCTTTGTTTTCTGGAAAGATCGAGCTGGTGCTGAGGGCAAGAGAAAAGACTTGAGCTTGTTAATAACCACAGGATTTTGCTTTCTGTCAGATGCCACTTACTTGGTCTCAGAGGCACTGGCCAACCTCTGGGTGCCCCAGCAGCCTGGCCAGGAGGGCAATCAGGGCGGCTGCCGTGATTAACAGCCCGCGGGTGTTGGTGGAGGGTGGGAGCAGCGATAGGGCAAAGGGGTGTCTGGAGCAGGAGCTGGGCACGGCTCTGGCTAAATACACCCTGCCTGGCACAGGAGCTGCCACGGAGCCACCGGCACCAGGGACCATGTGGGGGCTGGTGCTGGCCCTGCTCTGCCTCCCGCTCGGGGAGGGGACGCTCAGGTGGGTCCTGGGGAGGGCTGTGAGGGGCAGGGACTCAGCAAGGGGAGGGGGCACAAAGGGATGGGGCCACTCGGCATCTCGCTGCCTCCTGCATCCCCCAGGATCCCCCTGAGGAGGGGCAGGTCCATCCGGGAGCTGATGAGAGAGAAGGGGTTGCCAGAGGGTTTCCTGAACAACCTCAGAGGGGACCCGGGGAGGAAATACCAGCTCAGTGGTGCTGTGGCTTATGAACCTCTCATGAACTACCTGGATGTAAGTGCTAAAGCTTTTCCTGCCTCCTCTGAGCCACCCTCGGGTGTTTTTTGGGATGCCCTCCTGCTTTCCTGGCTGGCTGGGGGAAGCTCTGCAGTGGGGGCTTGGCTCCCTCCCCACTCCCCATCGAGGGGCTGTGCTGGGTGTGGGCAGGGGTTTTGCTGGGGTTTAGCCTGGCTCCAAGGGCTGGGTGATGCTGGGAGAGGAGGGCGGGAGGCACCAGTTCCTGAACTGGAACAGGGAAATGCCTTCTCAGGAAAAGCAGAGTTGATGGTTCTAGGGCAGAGCTACTGCTCCTGGCCTTGCTCCTCTGTGTCAAAGGCAAATCACTGTCCCACAAGGACCACGAGCCTTTCCTATGGCCCCACAGCAGTTTGGGTGTCTAGCAGGGGACACAGGGCTGAAAACTCATTGGAAAAACCAGGCAGAAACAGAAATCCACTCCCACTCTTGCTCACAGACCTTCTACTTTGGGGAGGTCAGCATCGGGACCCCTCCCCAGAATTTCCTGGTGATCTTCGACACCGGCTCTTCCAACCTGTGGGTTCCCTCCACCTACTGCCAGAGTCCAGCCTGTGGTGAGCACCCCTGGGGGACACAGCCGTGCCAAGGGGGCTGGAACCCCCCTCCTCAGTGCTCCCTGGAGCTGTGACAGGGAAACAGTGAGAGCTGGGGGGGTTTGGTGTCTGCTCCGCTTGGTGACACCGCGGGGCTGGGTTTGGATGGTCCCTTCCCTGCAAAGCCTCGTGCTGGGGCCCCTGTGGGGACAGGGGTGCTGAGGTGAGGGCAGGATGTGATCTGGGGGCTGTGACCTTCTCTCTGTGCAGAGGATCACACCAGGTTCAACCACAGCCTGTCGTCCACCTTCCTGGGCACCGACGTGACCTACACCCTGAGATATGGGTTCGGGGACCTGTCGGTGGTGCTGGGATATGACACGGTGACAGTAAGTGACTCCTGACCTGTTGGTGTGTGGCTGCATCAGGGTAAGAGGTGCCTGTGGTTACAATCAGTCTAATTTGCTTAAAAACTCGGGGAGTAGCTGAAAGTACCTTCTCATTCTGGGGGTTAGTTTAAGGTGTGTCAGCATGAATTTACTCCAACACTGGGATCTGCAAACAAACTCATTCCGAGTCCTCTGGGCTTTCCACCCCTGGTTTGGGATAAGGGATACCTTTGGCCACAAGAATTTGCTTTATATACATCTGAGCTTTGTCCTTACAGGACATAAGAGATGTGAAAATGTGATTTTAAATTACTTTAAGAGGCCCTGGTTTTTAATTAATTTAAGAGGCAAAACCATTTAGTGAGTATTTTTATGAAACAATGAGTGATGGGACAAAGACTGTGAGTCAGGCTGCTCCTGACCCCATCGGCGATGGGCATGAGCTCAGCATCTCCCAGTGTAGATTTGCCTTTGTGACCAAACTTCCCTCTCCCTCTAGATCCAGAACATCGTCATCAGGAACCAGGAGTTTGGCCTGAGCCTGTATGAGCCCAGCAGACCCTTTTACTACCTGGATTTTGATGGGATTTTGGGCATGGCTTACCCAGGCGTTGCCATCAGTGGTTTCAACACGCTGATGCAGAACATGCTGCAGCAGAACCAGCTCAGTGAACCCATCTTCAGCTTCTACTTCTCCCGGTGAGACCTCTGGCAGTGGGTCCCTCTTCCACGGGCGCAGCGTGGGTCCATCCTTTCCTGCATCCTCACCTTCTCCCCACTCACCTCTGTGCTCCAGCGCTTCCCGTGGATCATCCTACCTGATTTTGGGTCTCATTTTGTGTCTTTCCAGCAACCCAACATATAGTTACGGTGGGGAAGTCATCCTGGGGGGGGCTGACCCCCAGCTGTACTCCGGGGAGGTTTTATGGGCTCCTGTGGTCCAGGAACTGTACTGGAAGATCAGTATCGAGGAGTAAGTGCTGCCCCACAGCTCAGGGCGGGTCTTGGAGCGGGGGAGCCTTTTCTGACGCCTTTCCTGCTGGTTCTCCAGGTTCTCCATTGGGTATTCAGTCACCAGCTGGTGCAGCCAGGGCTGCCATGGCATTGTGGACACTGGGACATTCCTGCTGACCATCCCAGGGCAGTTCATGCCAGCCCTGCTGCAGGCGCTGGGCGCAGAGGAGAGCGACTACGGGGTAGGTGGGCAGGAGGCACCGGGTGATGCCGAGGGACAAGGACACACCTGGGAGCAAAACATCTCACCTGGAACGGCCCTGCAGTGCTGTGAAACAGAAATAATTCTTCCAAACGTGACAAGTGTGGGGCAGCACAACCCTGGCACCATCAGAGCCGTGCTGACCCTTAAGGAGTGTGGCCACCGGCATAAGGCCAGTGCCAGCCCGGGGGTCCTGACCCCTCTGCCCCTCTTTGCCTCTCTTGCAGTTCCTCGTTGACTGCAGCAGTGTCCCAAACATGCCCACCCTCTACTTTGCCATCAGTGGGGCCTGGTTGTCGCTGCCTCCCACTGTCTATGTCCTAGAGGTAGGTGGGATTTGACCATTCCCAACAGGTCTTTGCCATCCCAGGGCAGTTCTGCTCGGGAGAAAATCCGAGTTTCTTCTCGGGCACAGAGGCCTCCAGCACCCGATTCCACGGTGCTTTTGCTGCCTGTCAGGGATCCTGTTCCCAGCCAGAGCAGCTCCTCACTGGAGCTGAAATTTGCTCTTTTTCCCCCAACAGAACGATGGCATCTGCACCGTGGGGGTCGAGAGCACTTATGTGCCCTCTGCCAGTGGCCAGCCCCTCTGGATCCTCGGCAACCTCTTCCTCAGGCAGTATTACTCCATCTTCGACATGGCCAACAACAGAGTTGGCTTTGCCCTGGCAACTTAGGGATGCTGAGCATCACCCATGGCAGAATTTGTCCCTGGAACACCTTCTCCTCCTTTGGATCTGTGCGGGGTGATAAGTAGTGAATAAAGGGCTGCAAATCCAGCTGCCTCGTGTCTCCTCTGGCTGCAGCTGAGCAGGGGCTGGCACAGCTTTTCTTGGTGGAACAGCAAAATCTGAGCTCATGCTCGAGATTTTCAGGCACTTCCTGATGTGCTCGGAGCCTTTGGATTGCAGCAATGGCAAACTGGGGCTGTTTTTTTTTTTTTTAATGGGACCCGGATGCCTGCTGGGGCTGGCTGGGAAAACTGGGATGAGTGGGAGAATTTCAGGCTGCACCATGTGCTCAGCTCGAGAGACTCCAGGGCTGAGCTGCTGTGGTGGCTGGAGGCTTCAGGAACCAGTTTGGAGCAGGACGTGCAGAACAAGGAGCTGCGTGTGAACAGCTCCGGGTTCCTTCGGTTTGGGGGAATTGCCCACGTGTATTTGCAAATAAATTAGGGATTTAAAAGTGTCATGCAAGGGCGCTCATGATCCTTGCGCGAGGGGCTGCACAATCCTGGTGCGAGCAGCGACATGACCCCGGGGCTGCGCGGTCCCCGTGCCAGGGGACGCACGACACTTGTGCAAGGAACTGCACGATCCTGGTGCAAAGGGCTGCACGGCGCGGGCACAGCCCCGCCTTCACCCCGCTCTGGGGGTGGAAAACCCGATTTTTGGGGAGGAAAAAAAAAAAAAAACCCAAAACATTTTTAGGGAGGAGCCCTCCCGTTCCGGGGAGGAAATTACCACCAACCCCGAACTGCCGGGCGGGGACTACAAGTCCCGGCAGGCGCGGGCGGCCCGGCCCCGGTGCGAACTGCAGCTCCCGGCGTGCCCGGGGCCGGCGGAGCGAGCGAGGGCAGCGGGGCGGGCGGAACGGGCCGCGCCGGGCCGGGCGGGCGCTGCTGCCCTCCCTCGGCACGGGGCCGAGCCGGGCCGGGCTGGGCTGAGCTCGACCGGGCCGAGCGCAGCCGGGCTGAGCCGGGCTGAGCCCAACTCCGCCGAACCGAGCCGGAGGGCCGAACCGAGCCGGGCCGAGCGGAGCCGAACCGAGCTGAGCTGAGCCGAGCTGAGCCGAGCTGAGCTGAGCTGAGCCGAGCCGAACCGGGCTGAGCGCAGCCGAACCACTTCGTTGCCTTCTCCGTCCTCCCCCCCGGGTGAGTGCAGGGGTGCGGGGTCCCGGGTGGTCCCGGGGAGGGGGGTCGCTCGGCTGGGAGCCCACCTTGGTGCGGGGGTGTGGGGGGTGTTTGGGTGCCCCCCTTCTCCCCCCCGCCCCGCTCCTGCCCCATCCCGGCAGGGCGCTTTGAACTCGTAGTTTCTTTTTTCCCCCCGTTTCGCGGTAAATAACACCGCCCCCCCCGCGCTCCCCGCGCCCCCGGCAGCGGCCCCCGCGCACGGGAGGCTCCAGCCCGGCCGGGGCCGCGGCTGCTCCCGCCGCTGCCGGGAGGGCTCGGGGGTCTCCGGCAGCTTGGCCGGGTGCCCCCTCCGACAGAATGAGGGTCCCGGGGGGCTGCGAGACCACCGGCAGCCCGAGGGGACTTGCCCCGGTCGCCTTTCCCGGCGGGACCACCCCCCCGCACCCGGCACCCCACGCGTGGGGAAACCGAGGCACGGATGCTCCAGGACACCCGGGGTTCGCTGGGGGGGGCCGTGCACCCCTCCACCCCCCCGGGACAGGGCGCAAAAATCCCCCCCGGTTTCGGGGACCGAGAGTGGGACCCGCCCTGTGAGTGTCCCCCCCCTCCAAGCCCTGCTGCTTTTGGGGTCTGCAAAGGCTGGGAGGAGTGGGGGGTACCCCGTGTCACGCGGCTTTTAGGGGGTCACCAAGAAGACACTCCTCCCCGGGGAGTTTAGGGGGCATAGGAGGGGCTGCCCCGAACCTACGGCCGCCGATTAATGATATTCATGAATTAATTGCGAGGCAGGAAGGATTACGCCAGCCCCCCGTGTTCTCCGGAGCTTCAGCGAGTCAGATGATGGGGAAATTTCCTTAAAAAAAAAAACACAACAAACCAACCAAACAGAACGACAGAGAAAATCTGGTGGTTATTGTGCTCTTCTAAGATAAATAAATAAGCCGGTGCGAGTCCGGGGAAAGCAGGGCCCGTTTCCAGGAATCCCGGCGCTCCTGCGCGTTCCCGGCCCTTGGGGCACGGGGGAGTTTGTGTTTTTTATATAACAGGGAGTCCGGCAGCAGCGGAGAGGGGGACCGGCGGGGTATGTTTTCTTTCCCCCCCCTCCTCTGTACTTCCCTGCCATGTTTGCTTGGCTTCATGCACGGCTGCTCCGGCCAGAGCAGGGAATGGGGCTGGTTTCTCCCGGCTGCGGGTGCCGAGCCTGCCCTTACCTGCCGCCGGGGGATCCGGCAGGGAGAACCGTGCTGGCACCGGTGGGAATTGGGGATTGGGCGGCCGGAGTTGGGAAACCGCCGGATTTGGGCTATCGGGGTGGGTGTGGTGGCGGGTCACGGCAGCACGTGCTGACCCCGCCGGGCCTGGAGAGGAGCCGGGTGTTTTCCGAGGGATGCTGGGTTTGCTTCCTGAGGGATTCTGGGTTTGCTTCCCGAGGGATGCTGGCCGCGTGTGTTTTCCATGGGATGCCGGCCTGGCCGCCCGCCCTTATCAGTAGGAAACCGCTCCGGGGTGGAGCTGGAGCTGGCTGCGGCGGGGCGATCCAGCATCCGGGTGTTTGGGATGGAGCTGTGATTCCAGCCAGCTCTTTTATTGCTTTTTCCACGCTCCGCGGCGCCGAGTTTACGGCACGTGTGTTCCTGGTCCCCCCCTGTGCCGAGGTGAGGGTGCCCCGGCTGCCGGATTTTGGCGGTGCCGTGGGGAACGGGAAGAGCCCCGTGGGACAAAATGATGAATCATCGGAGCAGGGGGGACATTCCCGGGGCCGAGGGTGGGGTGGCTGGAGCAGCACAACCCCGCGGGGAAAAAACAGCCCTGCAGGGAAACGGGGCTGGGGAGGCCATGCCGGGGGCGTCCCCCTAAAAAGCCACAAGTGCTGAGGGTAGAAACACCCTCGTGGGTCTTCCCACAACATGGGGTACGGGAGGGGGGAGCTGGAGGCCTAATGTGATGGCACAGCAAGGATCTCATCCCTGGAGTGCTGTTTCTCCTTTCCTGAGGTGCAGACAGCTGATGGGGAGGGACGGAGCTGGCACATCCCTGTCACCTCTGTGCTCCATCCCTGGGGACAGCTGGAGTTTGTGGGTGGGTTTTTGGGGGCACCTTGAGCTGCACTTGCCCAAAGGGAGCCATTTTGTAACTCCCCTGCATGGGATTATCCCTCTTCCCACCCAAAGAGGAAGTGGCATCACCTCCATGAGCCAGGATGGCACCACTTGGGCCTTTCTGAGCCGCTGTGTGGTCCCAGTGCAGAGGTGGATGGGATGCAGCGATGGGGGTTCGTCACTGGAGGGCTGAAAGGGAAGGTCCCTTCCTGAGCACACAGGAAGCACCTGCTCATCTTTTCATTCCCCCACTGGTATGTACGTGAGGAACCTCAGTGGTTCCCCCCCAGTTCAGTCCAAGGTCGTGCCCCTCTACCTGGGGCTTGGCTCTCGGTCGGAGCAGGTTTTCCATGTGGATTCCCATGCCATGGTCAGCCCAGGAATCCGGGAAGCTGAGCCCTGTGCTCCAGGATGAGGTCCGTGTCCTTCTCCTCACCTTCCAGGGAGACCCATGAGTTGGCTGGAGGTGAAGGCAGTGCTTTGCTGAGGAAACAGGGAGTGGGGGATTCTCCCTTCCTGGAGGCACGGGGGTGGTTGGGGAGGTGTTTTGGGGAGGTAGGTTCTCCAGGGCTGGAGGAGGAGCACTGTGGGATGAGCACTGTGGGATGCCCAAGGGATTTACAGTGGGTGGTGGGTGGGTTGTCCTAGATGGGCTCACCCGGGGAAGGTTCAAGGTCTTTCAGTGCCACATCCCCACGGTCCTACAGCCTTTCCGAGGAGGTTGTGCCACATTAAAGTCTCTTCTAAGAATTGCTCCTGGGGTTTTGTCACCTTTCCTATGAGCACATTCAGCTCCAAACAAACTCCCCACGCCCTGTGCTCTGCTTAAATCCCCTCTAGTTAAATGGGTGCAACTTTCTTTCCGGATAAACCTGAAATGCCCAGCGTGGGGACGGGCAGGGGAGTTTTGGGAGCCTCAGGGACCAGCAAGGGCAGCAGCACTGGCTCTTGGCCAGGCTGTGTGGGATTTTCGTGAAATTGCGTTGGGTAGGGAATTTTGAGGATGAAATGAAGAGGGGGCTGCAGCCACCCGGCACACGGGGAGCTTTTCCCTGCTCCTGGATCGCACACCCCAGGGGAGGAGGGAGCTGGTGCCAACGGGCTTGGCTACAGCTCCTGCCTTATCTGCAGCAGGGTGGGTGCCACACTCAGCCCCGGCCCTGCGGCTCCTCGGGGAACGCTCCAGGCTCGGGGCAGGCGAAGGGCTCGCCTGGAGAAATCCCAGCCTGGTGGGAAAAACCCCCGGGCTCCTCCGTGGTCGAACCGGCGCAGCGTGTGCCGGGGAGGCGGCAGCGCCCGTGGCAGGGCCCGACCCGGCTGCAGCGGTGCCGTGCCAGGGCAGGGGCTGGATTGGCAGCGGGGGCTCCCCAGAGGCCAGTTTGACCTTCACGGAGCAGGAAAGCGGCGGGCTGAGCCGGGGGGAAGGAGGGAAGAGCAGGAGCCTCTCCTCAGCGGGTAAGCGGCGGTGGCCGGGCGCTCCCCGGGCATGGGGGTGCTGTGGGGTGGGATGGCAGCGAGATGAGCCCTGGGGAGGTTTGGGAGGGCAAGTCATGGGCTGTCTCCAACTTGTTTATTCTTGGGGAATGGGAACAGCTGTGTCTCCCATGGCTGGGGCTGCCGGGCACGGTCCGGTTACATGAGCTCTGCCTCCGCCGAGCCTCCGGGCCGGGCCTTGGGGGCTGGACACGGCGTATTTATAAATATTACCTCCTTCCAGCAGCACGGGGCTTGCAGGGAGGGAGGGAGGAGGGATGGAGGCGGCGCTAGGAGTGCCTCTGGCACTGGGGGGGGCACAGGGTGGCCACTGTCACCTCGCACCTTGTGCTCGTGGCAAGTGGCACAGTGAACTTGGGGCACGTGGAGCTCAAGGGCTGCTTTGGCTGAGCACCCCAGCTCGCCAGGATGGTTTCTAGGATTTTGGGATGTGTGGTGGCTCTAAATCCCAGCGCCGTGGTGGATTATCTGCCCTGCTGGATCCAAGCTGGGGGCCGGGATGTGCTGTCCTGCCAGTTCCCCTTATTGCTCATTTATGCGGTTATTTAAAAAAGCCAACACCCAAATTGCCTGGAGTCACCCCGAATTGGGGCAGGACAGGGTTTGCTTTGGGCCCCCACTCCTGGGCGTCTCCTTTGCTGAGGTGAGCAGGACGTGCAGCGGGATTGAGAGTGGGATGTGGAGCCTTTCTGTCCCCAGCAGCCCCTCCAAGGTCACCCCGCTCCCCTCCTGCCTCCCCTGAAGGCGGGCGTGATACGGGGCTGATTAATCACCGAGCCCGGGGTGGTGAAGCTGCCGCTGGCTCAGCCCCGTCCTCCTGCCTCTTCACACTTTTATTTTTGATTGCTGCTGTTGGGGGGGCAGGAGGGGGGCCAGGGGCTGCCGGCAGGGGCTGTGAATTCCCCGGGTGGTCATTTGGACAGTGATGTTTCAATCAGGGCTCCTGCTCTGCTCCAGCTGCTCTGCAGGAAGGGGTTTTGCTCCGGTTTGGAGGCAGGAACTGGCCCCACTGTGGTGGGGTCCCAGGGGTCCCCCTGCCTCTCCCAGCCCTGGACCTGGCCCATGGGTGCCAGTCTCCATCTGCTGTGTCTAACTGGTGTGTTGGTCTGCGTGCCATCCCTCAGCTGTGCCACGCTGGGCAGAGGGGCTTTTTGGGGTGAAAAAGAAGCTTCTTGGGGTGAAGAAGAAACACTGGAGCAAGGCTGTGTATTATTAACCCCATAACTGCTGCCACGCACAGGTGGGCTCTTGTGGACATACCTTGGCACCACCAGAACCAGGGGGCTTTTTATGGACCCCATTTATTGAGCCCTGGGAGTGACACTGTGACAAGGGACGCTCAGCCCTGTGTGATACCCAGGGTTTCTCTCCACTGGGTCCCTGCCACCTCCTCGGTGGGTCAGGCGCTCTGGGGAGCCCTGTAGCTGTGCTGCCTTGCAGCCCGGTGTTAATGTTTTTCCTGCGCCGGGTCCCTGGGCCGCTTCCAGGCGCGGTGTTTAGCGCGGGGCAGGGAAAACATTTGGCCTCTGACCCGAGGCCTGTTAACAGCGTCGCGGGCCACGTTTCTGAGATGCCGCGGCTAAAAACGGTGCCGGTGACTCAGTCCCTCGCTGGTCTTGTCAACTGACCCCGGCCGGTCTTTGCCAAGTCCCTCCGCCTGCTCCTTCTCCCTTTCGGGGCTGCGTGACCCCCGGGCGGGGAAGGAGCCTCCGGGCAGGGCTGGAGTGGCCGTGCCCATCCACCTGCCCGACACATCTCCTGCCCGCTGGGTGGGTGATGGGGAGGGCGCTGTTGCTCTCTGGGGTTGGAAATGGGGCTTTGCCCCTGCTTTCCCACCTCCCCATCCTCACCCCAGAGGGACATAGGCTGGGTGAGACCTCTGGAGCTTCTGGTGTAGATTCGGGCATGGCTAATGTTGGTGCTGGATCAGGGTCTCCAAGGATGGAGGTTGCCTTCCTTACTGCCAGACTTCCCTCCCTGTGGGGAGGAATCCCTTCCTAACACTGCAGGGCAGACCCTGTCCTGCTGCCCCTTCCTGGGGCTGCTCACCCTCCTCATTCTGATGGAGGTGGCCTGATTACTCACTCCTGTGCTGCAGTGAGAAAAACAAGCAGGTTCGGAGGTTTTTTGCAACTTCCCCCCCTGCACCCCGTGTGGCTGCTGCCACGTTAAAACCAGGGGCCTGAAAATGAGGAACACAGAGCACGGAGGAGTCCTGACCTGCTGGCCCTGGCACTGGAGGGTCGCCCAGGTAACCCCTGCCCTGTTGTCCCCCTTCCCACACAGCAGGGTGGCAGCAGAGCCCACCCCCAGGCCGTGGGCACCTGTGGGGTGGCTTTGTGGATGCCCAGTGGGGTGGCAGCTCATGCTCCTTGATCTGGAGCAAACACCACTGGGCTTGTGGCTACCTGGACCTAGCCAGCTGTGCCTGCCTGGGCTGGGTTACCCCCAGGCTCCCTCACTTGCCACCCTGGTGTCTCTCCCCACCCCCCTGGCATTTGAAAACGAAAAACGAGGAAGGAAGGAAGGGAAGGCTCAGCCGGCACTCGCTGCCAGTAGCGAGAAGCGAAGCTGTTTTCACTTCTTTCTTCTCTCTTTCCTTTTTGCTGCCCCTCAGTTACCAGCCCGGAGCGGGGGTGGGTGGGTGGATGGCCCCGGCCCCCCCCCCTGCCCCGGGGGTCCCACTCCCCCCTGGAGCTGCCGATTGATTTTTCCGCTCATGAAACGGCCACGATCGACCGGGAAATAACCACAGACGGGAGCGGGGCTGGGCAGCGGCGCCTGCACCGAGTTTGGGGGTTCTCAGCCGAGTGGGGCACCGCTCCCTCCGTCCAGAGTGATGGGCAGTTGTGTGGCATTTGCAGGGGGGGCACCGCGGGTGCCACCTCCCCATGGCCACCCTGGGGGGGGGGGGGTAACCTGATCCCTGCACTCTGCAGGGGCTAAATCTGGAAACTGCCTCAGGGCAGCTTTGATTTCTGACCCACGCCTGGGCAGGAGCCCCCGGGGGTGCTCTGGGGCCTGGGTGCGTGGCTCCAGGTGTTGTGTCCCCTCAGGTGTCTCTGGGTGCCCCAGCCTCTCTGGGCAGCGGGTCTGTCGCCAGCCTGGCCCCTCGCGTTGCGGAGCAGCACCTGATGGAGCTCCAGCACGTCCCGGTGGTTGCTGAGCAGCCGACCCCGTGCCACCGGCTGTCACTGCAGGGATGAGGGACAGCTCGGGGCTCTGTGAAGTCCTGAAGGGGATTAGGGAGGGTTGGGGCAGCTCTGGGTGCCACTGGGGATCCTCCGGCTGGAGCCACCCCCGAGTGCCATCCTGGCATGTTGGGTTCTTGATGAAATAACACCCCCCAGAGGGAAAGCAAGAAAGGTCCAGAAATAACCACGCTGCTAAGTAGCAGCAGAGATGTTTGGAAGGGAGATGCGTTCCCTGGCAGTGGGTCTGGCGGGTGGTGATGGAACACGGCTGGAGCCTGGACAGCCCTGTGTTCTGTGTCCCCCCCAGAGAGGAAAAGAGGAGTTGGGGTGTGGAGAGAGATCGTGACCTTTTTCCTCCTCCCTCCAGCTTCCCACCCCTGAGCCCCTCTTCTGCCTCTCCATCCCCTTCCTGTTGCTCAATCACCCACCCTGGGCCTCCCACTGTCCTGCCTCCCTGTGAACCAGGATGAACCCTTGCTGGGCTCTCCTCCCAGTAGAGACCAGTCTGGGGCTCCCACTGGTGCAGGGACGGCTCTGGAGAACCACAGGGCACCTTCCCAGGAATAACAGGTATCCTGGATGGAGCTGCCATCCCATGTGCTCTATGTCTGTGCCCCTGGATGGTGGGATGTGTCTCCAGGGTGGGATGTGTCCCCCAGGGTGAGGTGCCTGCACGATGACAGCCGGGTCCCCATCCTGTCCCGCCAGGGCTGACTCAGAGCGAAAGCAGAAGCTGCTCCGTGTTTCGGGGGGTGGGGGGGAAGCCAAGCAGAACCAAGGGGGTTATTTTAAACCTGACCTAATTTCCCCCCTCTCATTATCAGGCCCGGCTCTGGCCACCCTTCCCCATCCTCATCCTGGGAGAGGGGATGCTTTTGATGCCCCCACCCCTATTTTCTATAAGGGGGTCTCACAGCCAGGCAGGGCAGTGGGATGGGGGCCGGTGGGGGTGAGTGGGTGCTGTGTTGTGGGTGGCTACACCCTGGCACCCTTCACGTGACACCCTCTGCGGGCTGTCCCTGGTGTCACTGGGGTCTTTTCCATGGACCTCTGCTGTTTCCCATCTCAAACAGCCCCCTGTCCCCTCCTCTAAGGCCATGTGCAACATCAGCCTTAATGAAGCTCCAGTGCATAACTGTCCTAGGCTCTCGGCTCCCATCCCCCTTCGGACGGGCCACCATGGCTAATTAATTCCCTTCCCCTTGCCGGTCAATAGCTGCTCTTGAGCTGTGTAATCGTATTGCTGTCCGTGCTGCCTTGATTTAATTTCCCCCCAGGACAGCGCGTGGCACCGCGTCCCAGGGCCGGTGTTTCGTGTCTGCCGTGGCCCCTCTGTCTGCCATCACACCTTGTATTTAAATAGCAAAGCCCCCCGGATTCGTCTGGTGATGCCCCCCGGGTGTTCTGTTCCCCTGGCAGCTTTGCTTCGGGTCCCGTGCTCTGCTTCCCTCCCAGCCTGCAGACGCAGATCCGGACCCCCCATCCCGCGCGGCACCTCCCGCATCCCGGCCCCGCGTGGGAAAGGCGCCCGTGGAAAGCTGCCGCGGTGGGTCGGCTCGGGCAGCTCCCCGTGCCCCGGCATCCTCTCGCCCTCCGCGGGCGCCGTCCCCTTTGTACGGGGGAACAAGGGCCGGTCTGTGCGGGGCGGGGGCCTCGCCCGCTCCCCCCGCCCCCGCGCTCGCGTGCGGGCCCCGCACAGAGCCCGCCTTGTTCATCCCGCCCCGGAGCGCGGCTCTGGGACAGCCTGGGCTGGGGTTAAACCTGCCTCCGGCTCCTGGCACCCGCCGGCCTTTTCTTCCTGCTCTTGCCTTGCTTTCTCTTTCCCTTTCGCTCCCTGGCTCTGGGTTTTCCCGTCGTTCCGGTGTTTGGGAAGTTGGCGGCTCAAAGCGCTCTCCAGCCGTGGTATGTGAGTCCACGCTCGCCGGGCACGGGGTCCTGGCTGCTCCCTGTCCCCCTCGGGGTCCCTGGCCTGGCTGCTCCCTGTCCCCCTCGGGGTCCCTGGCTGTCCCTGGGGACAGCGGTGGTGTGGTGGGAGGCTGCAGCAGGAGGACAGACCCATCCAGCCGGCGTTGGGGCGTCCATCCCGGATCAGGGCCGGTGCGGGTGCTCCGGGGTGTCTGCTCCCTCCCTGGGCCTCAGTTTGCCTCCTGCACAGTAGGCTGCTGGTGACGTGCCGTGTCCCCCTGCCAGGGTGAGCTCCGTGCCCGGTGGTGCCCGCGTGTCCCCCCAGCACCATGGCGTCGCGCATCGGGCTGCGCATGGAGCTGATGAAGCAGCAGGCGCAGCAGGAAGCGGAGCGGGAGCGGGTGCAGCAGCAGATGATGATGAACTACATGCAGCAGCAGAGGATGCCCGTGGCCTCCACCCCGGCCATCAACACCCCCGTTCACTTCCAGTCCCCGCCGCCAGTGCCCGGAGAGGTCCTCAAGGTACCGTGCTGGGGGTGTCCCCCCTGCCCAGCCGTGGGGGAGCCCGCGGGGGTCCCTCACGGTTCGTCTCCTCGCAGGTCCAGTCCTACCTGGAAAACCCCACCACGTACCACCTGCAGAAGTCACGGGACAAGAAGGTTCAGGCTTATCTCTCTGAGACCTACGGGAACAAGTTCGCTGCCCACGTCAGCCCCGCCAGCCACTCTCCCAAGCCGCCCCCCGCCGCGTCCCCCGGCGTCCGGCCCGGCCACGTCCTGTCCTCCTCGGCGGGCAACAGCGCTCCCAACAGCCCCATGGCCATGCTCAACATCGGCTCCAACCCCGAGCGGGAGGTGAGGGGGTGTCAGCGCGCAGCTGGGGGGGCACAGGGTGCTGGCAGGGGCAGGGAAGCCCGTTGGCACCTGCGCTTTTCCTTTCAGTTCGATGAGGTCATCGATGACATCATGCGCCTGGATGACGTTCTGGGCTACATGAACCCCGAAGTCCACATGCCCAACACGGTAAGTGGGGGGTGATAGGAACGGGTCAGACCCGGGGCTGAGGGAGGGAGGGGTTCTGGGGGCCCCACAGCCCTGTGCTTGCAGGGACAGAGGTGGCACAGAGGGGACGTTCCTCCACATGTGGGGTGCCAGCCCAAGCCAGCCCCATCCTTGCAGGCAGCAATGTCTCCCTTTTTCTAAGAGAGCCAGTTCTCCAGCTTCTTTCCCTCTAATGACAGTTGGGAATCCTTTTAAAAAGCCAGAGAGGTGGGAGAGGGGCGTGGGGAGGGACCCAGTGTCCACTACAGCATGGGGGGATGTGAGTGCTGGGAGAAGTTTCCCAGCAAGAAGCTCCCTCAGAGCCTCCCCATCTCCTGGGTCAGATCCTTATGGCAGCTTGTGCCTCCCAGTGGGATTCATCCTGCCGAGCCCTTCTCGGATGTGATTCATCTGCCCTATTTTAGATGTTGGCCGTGGGAGGGGATCAGCTGTGCCCTTTGAAGTCCTGTTTTCTTTGCTGCTCTGATTATTGCTGCTTTAAGGGCCATGGGAAGACAATTCCACCTGCCTGGGCTACGCACTCCCATCCCAGAGGCCGAGGGGCTGGGCTTGATCCCGGTCCCCATCCTGGATGGAGCCAACCCACCTGTCCCTCTGCTTTTCAGCTGCCCATGTCCAGCAGTCACATGAATGTCTATAGTGGGGACCCCCAGGTGACGGCCTCGCTCGTCGGTGTCACCAGCAGCTCCTGCCCTGCTGACCTCACCCAGAAGAGGGAACTCACAGGTACGTCCCCAGAGCTGGGGTGGTGACAGCGAGTGCCAAAACTGGCTGGGGCTGCTCTATCCCCATGGGCAGGGAGGGCGGCTCTGGGGAGTCCTGGGGGGCTCTGATGCCAGCCTGGGATGCTGGTGGGGTGAGGCACAGCCTTGTCCCCTCTGGGTGATGTTGTGGGTCTCCTGCAGATGCCGAGAGCCGAGCCCTGGCCAAGGAGCGCCAGAAGAAAGACAATCACAACCTGAGTGAGTTCAGTGCTGGCTCTCCCTGTCCTGACCCCAGAGCCCTTTCTCCATCACTCTTCATCCTCATTCCTCCTTTCTCTGAGCTGTGTCTCCCTTCCCATCCTACCTCACTGTCAGGAGAGACCCCCAGACCCTGCATGGCTCCCTCTTTCCTGACTCTCCAAAATGCAGTGCAGGAAACACCCCGTTGTCCTTCTGGGGGAAGGCCAGGCCTGCTGGGCCATGGCTGGTGTTTGGCTCCAGGTTTCTCATCCTGAGCCCCTCAGCTCCAGAGGCACTGGGGCACAGTGGTGGCTCCCAGCCCCTTGAGCCGGGAGCAGCAGCGTGGCTGGGGGGGGCTGTGGGATGTGGAGCCTCCCCTGCTCCTGCTGCCCCCTCATTTCCATGCCTCTCTTCTCACCTGCAGTTGAGAGACGGCGAAGGTTCAACATCAACGACCGCATCAAAGAGCTGGGGATGCTGATCCCCAAGGCCAACGACCTGTATGTACCTGTGGCTCCTGCAGGGGGGATGACTGTGGGTCCTGGGGGCTTGCTCAGCACACGGGGGTACCTGCAGAGGGGCTTTCGGTGCAACAGGGGTGAGGAGACACATTGCTGGCACACAGGCCCTTCTCTTTTTCCACCCTGGGTGACAGGGATGTGCGCTGGAACAAAGGGACAATCCTGAAGGCGTCTGTGGACTACATCAAGAGGATGCAGAAGGACTTGCAGAGGTCACGAGACCTGGAGAATCACTCGCGGCGCCTGGAGATGACGAACAAGCAGCTGCTGCTCCGCATCCAGGTGAGCTTCCCTGCACTCCTCCCTCCCTCTGCTCGGCCCCAGCCCCACGGGCAGCTCACTCCTGCCCTGCTAAGGGGACAGGCAGGGGCTCTCATCCCTCTTCTGGCTGGTAAGTCCTCAGGGACAAAGTCCTCGGACAAACCTGATGTCTGAGGCTCAGGTCGCTGCACCCTGTTGAGCTTGGCATGGGTCACCCATTTTCCATCTTCCACCTCTCCCAGGGGCTCCTTCTCTGTGAGCTCAGTCCCTCTGTCCCTGCCACCTCCATAAATGTCCGTGTGTCCCCGTGTGTGACATCCCACCAAAGCCCTGCTGTGTCCTGTTGCAGGAGCTGGAGATGCAGGCACGTGTCCATGGGCTGCCCACCTCCTCGCCCTCGGGCGTCAACGTGGCCGAGCTGGCTCAGCAGGTGGTCAAGCAGGAGGCCAGCGGGGACGAGGGGACGCTGGAGCCACTGCTGCCACCCCCGGACCCCGAATCGCAGCCGCAGCCGGCGCTGCCCCCGCCGCCCCAGTCTCCCTTCCACCAGCTGGACTTTACCCACAGCCTGAGCTTCGACGACGGCTCCCAGGGCTTCCCGGACAGCCTGGAGCCTGGGCACAGCGCTTCCTTCCCATCCCTATCCAAGAAGGAGCTGGACTTGATGCTGATGCAGGACACGATGCTGCCCCTGGCCTCTGACCCCTTGTTCTCGGCCATGTCCCCGGAGGCCTCCAAGGCCAGCAGTCGCCGGAGCAGCTTCAGCATGGAGGACACAGACATGCTGTGATGAGGAGCTGCTGCGAGGACTGGCCCGTCAGGTTTGGGGTGTGAAGTCACAGGACACGCCTGGCAGGAGGAGCCCGTCCTGCCACGCACTTGAATCTTCCCAGGAGTACCTTTCTCTATGCAACGGGGGCTCGGGTCGTGCCCGCCGGGTGCCACCGTGTCTTTCTCAGCTTGTTTTTGCCAGGGGCGGGGATGGACCTTCCTGGCTTGCCGTGGCATTGGCCTGACTGCAGATTCCACGGCCCGGGAGCGTGGTGTCGGCTGCTTTGCCTTTCAGCGAAACCCTCCCGGCCCGACCCCCTTCCCCAGGGTGCCTCTGGGAGCCCCCAGCCCCTGGGAGCAGAGGGAATGCTCCGAGCTTTGTGTCTGGCTTTGCTGCCTCCTCGCCCCGCTCCGGGAGCCCCCGTTCCCAAGGAGTCTTGTCCAGTGTGGTGTCCGAGCCCCCGATGCCTCGCGGTGCCACATCCCTTGCGGTTCCTCCTTCCTCCGAGCCACCTCTTGGGGTCACAGGGCTGGGGGCAGACCAGGGGCTCCAATTAGTTGGAGCACATTGATTAACATGGCACCGGGGTGTTGCCTGAGTGAGATGGGCCTGAGGCTACAACTTCAGGTGGGTGTTGAAGGCATCCAGAAGAGCTGGGATGGGGTGTTGGATGCTCCACCAACCCCCTGCTGTGACCCCACCTTGTGGGGGGACCCCAGCTCGGGGTTAGGCAGCACCCACCACCCCAGAACCTCGCTGGCCTCTGGACAAGGGCTGGACACGGTGTCAGGTGACCTCCAGCCTCCCTTGAGATGCCCCCACAGAGGTGCCCTGTGACACGGAGCTCTGGCTCTTTGCTGGAAGCATAAAGGGGTTTCACGCTGTTTTGGGGATACCTGTTGAAGGTCCTGCCCCATGTGGGCACGAAGGTCTGGGCTGTGAGCAGGGAATGGTTTGTACCAGTTGCCAAACTGAGCTGCTGCTCTCTCTGCCTTGGACTCTGGGGGTTGTTTCCCTTCCAAGTGTCACCAGCTCGTTCCCCAGCCAGGATGGCTCCGTGCTGGGGATCTGCTTTGGGCTCTGCCTCTTCTGCCCTCCCAGCCTGGGAGGTGGCTGGGAGGGAGCTGGGAAGGGCAGGGGGACACTGTTCACAGGGAAAATACTGCATGGATTTCTTCAGGGAGAGGAGGGAAGGCGGGGGAGAGGAGACCCCCTTGGCAACCATCACCCTCTGGGCTGTGGGTGCCCTCGGGGATGGGGCTCCCTGAGTGCCCCCCGTCCTGGACCAGGGATGGGGGATGTGTGGGGTCAGGAAAGCCCAGCCAAGGTGGGACAAACATGCCCCATGGTGGCTGGGTTTGGGATTGGAAGTGGGGGACAGCCACAGTGCCCCCCTGGAGAGGTGCCTGTGGGGTGTGAGGGTGTGGGGAAGTGCAGAAGGAGGGGAGGAGAGGGGGGAGGGAGAGGGAGGAGGTGTTGGAGTGGCCCTGGAGCGCTGGGACAGGGCAGGGGCCAGGAAGGAGGGTGCTGGGCGAGGGGCTCTTGGTTTGAGGAGCTGTTGGGTTTGGGGGTGTTCACAGGAGGCCTTGGCACCCTCTGTGTGCTGCCGTTAGTGCCTGTAAAGAGAATTATCCCCTGGCAGGGTGACAGCACCCGGCGCTGTGCTGGGTCCCTGGGGAGGGGGGATCCCTGGATCTGTGCACCCCAGAGGAGCTGCGTGGCTGCCTCAGGGCAGGCCTGTGAAATCCCCTAGGAAATTGGGATTGTCGTGGCTTTAGGGTGGTTCTGTTGGGCCCTCGGGCACCGGCAGGACTCAACCAGAGCACGAGATGTGGCGTCTCCCCCAGCCGTGAGTAAACAGTTGTGGATTATAATTATTATTATTTTTTTTTTAATCTTTTGGGGGTTTTGTTTGTTTTTCTCTTTTTTTTTTTTTTTTTTTTAATGCACTGTGCTCTGATTAAAAAATTTTACTACTGTTTTATAAATAAATGTATAAAAGAATGAACTGGAATGGAAGAAGAATCATTAAAATATATTTATTTACAACACCCTGGAGCGTTGCAGTTGCAGTTTCTTCTTGTCCCAGGAGCTCACCTGTGTTTCCTACCTGTTGGGTGGCCTCTGGAGCAGGAGTGGGGGCTTTTCCCGCTGCTGGGGCTGGATTAGCATCACCCCTGGGAAAAATCTGCTTACAAAGTGTCCTGCTGAGCCCGTGCCTGGCAAAACTCATCCCACGCCACATCTGCAGCCACGTGCCAGGTTCCCACTGCCCCCCATCACTCCCCCTCTGTGATGGTGTTAAACACACACACGAGGGAAAAAAAGAAAGCAAATCCACCTTAAAATAGACTTCCCAGGATGGAAAATCACAGGGGCTAATCTTGGAAACTTTATTGAAAGAAGAAGGAGGGGAAAAAAGAGCGAGAGGAGTCCGAGGGGGGAGAGGAGGAGCGAGTGGTTCCAGACACTTTAGAGAAAAAATAAAAAAAAAATCCCTGATTTGATTTATCTGGGGAGTGTGAACACTAAATAGAGAACAACGCCTGAAGTGTGAATTATTTCCTATATTAACACAGAGAAAAACTGATAGCCTTTTCATGTCAGGAGAATAGTGTGGAGGGAGGGAGGGGAGCGAATGACATTGTTCCATCTCCGGGTTTGCTCACTCTTTATCAGGCTGAGATCAAAATTTATTCCCAGGATGAGGCCTGCGGCCCGGCTGAGGCCCTAGAGATTTTTAAGGGCCTAATTAAGAAAACAGGATGAAAATGGCGAAATAAGAGGGCAATTTACTTCTTGCAGAATAGGGAGATCAAATCAACTTATGAGCAATTAATGTGCACAAGGAGAGAATAAAGGGATGCCGGGATATGGAAGAGGGCCTCATTTTAATGACATGCTCTGGTGTTGGCATAGAGGATTACTCTGAAGGTCAGATGTAGATTGAAACGACCTTGCAGATTCTTAACCCTCCTTCCAATTAACAGAACCAACTCAGAAATGCAAAAGACCCTGGCTCGGAGCACTGTCATCCCTTTATGTTCCGAAGGGAGGGGGAAAAATAAAATTACAAAGGAGAGAGAGGACGAAAGGGGGTTTCCTTGGCTTCCACAGCAGCTGCGGAGACGGGAGCTGGGGCAGGCGGGAGAGGAGGCTCTTAATTACAGTCTGAGAGCCACCCACGGAAAAAACGGTGTCAGGGCTCCGAGTGGGATATAAAAGGGAGGCAGCAGCGGCTGGGGCTGTGGCGGGTGTGATGAGCTGCGGCAGGGCTCTGCCCGTGGGGATGGGATGGGATGGGATGGGATGGGATGGGTGCACAGAGCCGTGGGATGGGGAGCAGACGAGTGTCACCACACCGGGGTTGGGGCTGCACCCGGGGGGTCCTCGCCTCTGTCCCCCCACCCCTGCCGGGCTCTCCCAGTGGGATCGCCGGTCCCAGGCTGCCTGTGGCGCTTTTTCCCGATGTTGTGGCTGTTCCCACGGGGAGGAGGAAGGAGGGAGCGACCGGGAGGGTGGAGGCGTCGCGCGTGGCCGTGGCACCCGGGACGGGACAGCCGGGATGGGATAACCGGGATGGAACAGCCGGGACGGGACAGCCGGGATGGATAACCGGGATGGGATAACCGGGCTGGGTCTCCGCGGGCTCCCGGCGGGTCGGGGTGGGAGCGGCGAGGCTGCACCGGGGCTGAGCAGCCACAAGAGAGAGCCAGACGGTTGCGGAGCAGCCGGGGCTCCGGCCGGGAGCCCGCCCGGCAGGACGCGCATCCCGGAGCCCGGGGCGGGTGTCTGGGAGCGGGAGCGCCCCGGGGCTCGGGGTGTGAGCGGGACACGACCCGCCGATTTGGGCTCCCAGCCCAAAATCCACCGTGTCCCGGGCTGCAGACCCGGCTGTGGGGGCAACACGGGAGGGGCAGGTTCTCACTCTCTGCCCCACTCAGGTGAGACCCCACCTGCCTCCAGCGCTGCCTCCAGCTGCCGGGAGTCAACATCAGAAGGACCTGGAGCTGCTGGAGTGAGTCCAGAGGAGACCAGGGAGGTGCTCCAAGGGCTGGAGCCAGGCTGGGAGAGCTGGGGGCGTTCACCTGGGGAAGGGAAGGCTCCAGGGAGACCCAAGAGCCCCTTCCACACCAGGAGAGCTGGAGAGGGGCTTGGGACAAGGGATGCAGGGACAGGACAAGAGGAAATGGCTTAGATGGGATATTGGGAAGAAATTCCTCCCTGTGAGGGTGGGGAGGCCCTGGCACAGGTTGCCCAGAGAAGCTGTGGCTGCCCCAGCCCTGGAAGTGTCCAAGGCCAGGTTGGACGGGGCTTGGAGCAACCTGGGCTAGTGGAAGGTGTCCCTGCCCATGGCAGGGGGTGGCACTGGGTGAGCTTTAAGGAGCCTTCCAACCCATAACATTTCAGGATTCTAAGTGGGAATTACCCCACACAGAACCCAGGTCTCCCCAGTGGGTGATGCTGGAATTTGCCTGTTCCTGTGAGCTCGGTGTGCTGTGCTGGAGCTGACACCCTCTGGGAGCAGGAGCAGTGGGTACCATGCTCTGGGGGTTAGAACCACATCCCCTTGGACTGCTCCATGGGACAGGTCTGAGGGCTGGGTTTGGTTCTGTTGTTTTATGGTCAGACTGGATTTGTCTGAAAGCAGAGATCTGTGTGAAGAGAGCTGGGAGTTCCCAGCACTGGCCTTTGGACACATCTCCAACCCCCTCAGAAATGCCAAGTTGTTTCTCAAATCCCAGAGAATTTTCTTCAAAAAAATTTTCCTGGGGAGGGGAAAAAACCTTCAAGGAAACAGAATATGGGCTTGATGCTGCAGGAAGAAAGAATGAGCACAAGCCAATCAGCACCTCTGGAGAGAGATGCTTGGCCAAGCAAGGCAGCTCTGCCCCAAAAATGAGCAGAAGAGCAGTGGAGAGCAGCAAGAGGAGTGGGAAGCTTGAGAGGCTTCCCCTGCTTCATCCCAGACCTCACTGAATCATTCCCACGTGGCTCCATGGCATCCCTGGCACGGGGCAGAGCAGGACCTGGGATCTGGAAGGCATTCCCTGCCTCAGTGATGGATCTGGAAGGCATTCCCTGACTCAGTGATGGGCTCTTGCTGAGTTTTCCTTCTCCCCCCATGTCCCTTCATTTCCTTCCTGGCTCTGTCCGAGCTCTCTCTGTGGTTTGAGCACTTCTGCTGCTCCTTCCCCACCTGAAGCCCAAACCCTTTGCCCTGATGTCTCTCCAGGGGTGGTTGTGGCAACGGCTGGGATGAGGTCAGGGGAAGGGATGGCTTTTTCAGGTGGGGGAACAGTCACACGTCCGCCTTGGCTTCCAGAAACCAAAACAGCTCCCTGCAAATAAATCTTTGCATGCAATAAAGAGGGAGAGACCAGAAAACCTCTGATGCCTGTCCAGAAATTTCTTCCAAAGCAAAGGGTCTCGGCTGGTCCCTGGGTGAGTCGCTGGCTCGGGAAGGTCACTCCCTGGATGTGTTTGGCCTGTTGTTTTTCCATCAGCAGCTTTTTAAGGCTGTGGGGCTGGGGAGCTCCTTGGACTGTGAGTGGAGCTCTCATGGTTTGATGGCTGTGAGGATTCCTGGAAGTGGCTGTGTGCTGTAAACCAAGGGGCTGAAGGGTTGGTGGAGTTCTGAAGAGGGCTGTGGATGTGCTGGAAAAAAGCTCTGGGAAGAGGAAAATGAGGTGCAGGTAGAATATTCGTGCCTCAGTTTCCTCAGCACCTGAGTGAGGATGCAGAGGCTGCTCTGGGGAAGGGACCTGGCCCTGGCCTGAGCCCCTGTGGTGCAGGTGGCAGCTCGTGTGGAGCAGTGATGCCAGAGCAGCCCCTTTCCCATGGGATGAAAACTTCCCAGGCTCAACCCCCAGGGAGCAAACCCCCGTTTTCCAGCTGGCTGTGCACAGCCCTGGCTCAGGTTTGGCTCAGACAAGCTGGGGCACTGGGAGAGTTTGAGTTCTGCCTCCTGGGTAGATCAGCAGGAGTTTGCACTCCCGACTCTCCTCTGGAGCCAAATGGCCCAGCTCCACTGGCCCTGGCAGGGCTGGGATGTCTGCCAGGGTGAGCTTTGGCCCGGGACACCCGATGGACTCGACAGTCTGCCTGGATTTTCCGTGCTGGAGCTGGATTTACAGAGCTGGATGCTGCAGCAGCTGCTGCCTGGGCACTCCAGTGTGGTCGTGCTGAGCTGGGAGCAGCAGAGCCCTGTCCCTGCCTCCAGCACAGGGCACCTGGAATGCACCCTGGGGTGCTGGGACCCCGAGGAGGGCCAGGCTGGGGGGAGCTGTGCCTTGATTGTCTCGATGTTTAGAAATCCTGTTGGAAATCCAACCCTCCTGAGCCACGTGGACACCACAAGGAGCTCCCCAGGGATGCACAGAGACTCCTTCTCCCACCAAGCTGCACCCCAAAGTCCTGGGCGATCTGCTTTCCCAAGGATGCTCTGCCTGGGAGCCACCCTGCACCCCGATCCTGAGATTTTTCTCCCAGCTGGGCAATCACAGGGACCTTGGGAATGTGGGATTCCTCATCCTGAGCCACTTCAGGATCCCAGTGTGGGTTTGTCCATCTCCCACACCACTGTGGATTCCTTTTCCCTCTTCCCCCCACACTCCAGAGCTGGTTTAATCAGCTCATAGTTTTCATTTCATGCCTTTCTCTCTCTCCTTTTTTGAGGGGGCAGTGAAATTTATACAATATTTAAGCAGCATAGTGGAGTCCTGGAAGATATTATTAATGTAAAAGGGACAGGCTGGAAATGCACTTGAACCTGGTTACAATTAGAGGGTGATTTTTCTAAAGGTCAATGAATTCAGATAATATCCACAGGGGGGAAAAGAAATTTAATACCTTTTTAGTGAATTAATTAATTATAATATTATATCGGCTTGGGGTTCTTTTCCAGAATGATTAAGGGAACGATCTGTCTTCGGAGAGGCTGGGGGAAGTCAGTGAGCAAAGGAGAGACTGACAGAGGGAAGGGAGAGAGGGGGAGACTTTAATGGGAGAATAATGGAGCCTTTTCTTTCCTTTAAAAACTTACTGTATTTTCCAGGCCACATGATCCCTGCTTGCCAGGTCCGGACCCTTCCCTTCCAGCCTCTCCCAAGGCTTCTGGAGGGATTATTTGGTATTTTTTATCTTTCTGAAGTGTCTTTGGGTCCTTTAGCATCTCAAATGGATGTGGTGCAGGGGTGGACGGACCCTCAGTGACAACCCCATCCCTGCTGCCACCAGCACCGTGCCCAGGGCTGGCAAAGGGGGTTCTTGCCAGGTGGGAGGATTTGGGGTCTCCAGGAGCCAGCGAGAGCCGTGGCCTTGTCCTGGTGCTGCTCCAGCCCTGGGGAGCCCCAGCCCTCAGCAGTGTTGGTTTATCTGCAGCCTGAGCTGAGGCTGGAATTTACACTCTCTGCTAATCCAGCCAGCCCCAGAAATTAATTACAGTCTTGTACATTAAAAATTAACATAACCTTTCTGGATATATGTTCTTATAGCACAGGAGTGGGCCAGAGTCCCTCGGCTGCCTGTAATTGGAGCTGCTTTTCTTCTAATTCTTCCCCCCCGCCCTGTTTTTTAGAGATGTGGACATTTGAACTCATTAATCACGAGCCTGGTAGCTGGTAAAGTTTAAGAGGTTTGTAATTGCGTTTTGGGCTGGCAGAGTTTGCAGGGAAGGGGGAGAGAAGGGGTCTCTCCTCTCTCCTTCGTTGTGAAGGTTTAAGCAGCACCCACAGTTTGAGGTGTCCTGGCATGGGTTGGGTACCCCAAACCTGTCAGGGAGGCTGTCAGGGCTTGGCTGGGGGAGAGATGGACTGGAGGGGCTTTTGCCCTGCAACCTCCCCTGTGCCCTGTGCAGACACAGTTCCAGCAGCTGCTTTTACACTAAAATAGAAGCAATTTTTTTTTGGTGGGAGTTATAACACCTTCCTGCTCTTCTGCTGAGTCCCTGGCTGCAAAGATCCCAGTCCAGTGGGGATAAATCCAGATAAATCTGCAGCTGGATGCCCTGTGGGTGCCTCAGTCCCCAGGGGCTGAGCTGAGCCCTGTGGAGTGAGCACTCCCACCGCTGCTCTCAGTGCTGAGTGGGAACATATGGAGCCGTGTAATGGGATTGTGGGAGATGGTTTGTGTCTCCCATTAATGGGCCTGAAGGCAGAGTGTGTGTCACAGGCACGGAGAGCATCCTCTCACAGGGATTTGCTCTCTGCTGCTGCAGCATCACAGCCCTGGGTTATGATCTCCCAGACTCTGCTTTCCCGTGCTGGGAGCTGGGCTGGGAGCCTGAACCCCCTTGGTGGGGCTGAGGGAGATCTCCAGGTGAGATCTCTGGGAAAACCCCAGCCAGAGCCCAGCCCTGGGTGATGCTGCTGGGTCATGAAATCACTGAATCCCACAATGGTTTGGGCTGGAAGGGACCTTAAAGCTCATCTCAGGGACACCTTCCACTAGCCCAGGGACACCTTCCACTAGCCCAGGTTGGTCCAGGCCCTGTCCAGCCTGGCCTTGGACACTTCCAGGGATGGGTCAGTCTGCTAAGGAAGAGAATTTGTGATGCTGGGCTGTGCTGGTGGCTCAAAACTCCAAGTCTGCTGCATGTTGTGCCCTGGCAGGATCTGGCACTGCCCCTTTGCTCCCACTCCTCCTGGGAAGTGCTGCTCCCTCAGCGGGCTCCCTCCTCCTCCTCCTCCATTGCCTCCAGCGGGGCAGAGCACTCGCCAGGCCTTTGGGCACGTCTTCTCTTCCCTCCTTCCCCATCTCTCCTTAAAACCCCACCATCTTTTATCAAACCAGCCCTTTCATTTCTCTTTCCTCCCCCTCCAACACCACCACCTCCCTCCCTCCCACCACCTCCACCTCCCTCAGCCAGCCAGCGACTGCCGGAGAGAGCCAGCTCTCTCCCATTGTGCTATCTTTGGGTCCTAAATTAAAATTTATGACATCTTGAAATGAGCAGTGAGGGTAATTTTGCTTCTGAGCGAAGATGCTAATGAGTCCCCTTAATGGCGTGAATAAGGAGTTGACGGGTCGTGTGTCACTTTGCGCAGCCCGTGCTGGTGGTGTAATGGCCGCAGTAAGTGTCTGTAATTATACCCTGTCTCGCTGTATTTTGGCAGCCGTTGTGGGAGAGCAGCGGCTCAGCCACGAACGAGGCAGGGGGGGAGGGAGAAGGGAAGGGGGGGGAAAAAAAAATCCCTGCACCTCCTGTGCGTCCTCTGTGCTCCCCGGACTCCCCGTCCCTCGGGAGCGGCTCGGGATGGTGGGATGGCTGCAGCTGGTTGAGGGTGAGCTGCTCCATCTCTCATCTCCTTTCTCTGCTTTAAAACCAGGTGATAACCCGCCTTGTCCTGCTCTGCCATGTTCCCATGGGGGGACAACAGAGACCTGTTGGAGCCGAGTGCGTGGGACACTCTGCTCAAAGCCATGACATGGGGTCTGTCCCCTCCAGCCCCCAAAACACGAGGTCCCAGCTCTGTCTGTGGATCAGACTGGGGTCCCTTCCCAAGGCTGGCACTGGGAGCCCCCCAGCTATTCACTCTGCTGCTGTCCTTGTCCCTGCTTCCTCCCTGGCTCATTTCCTCCATGGAGTTACTCTGGGGGATTGTCCTCACCCATTTTCAGTCCCTCGGATGTTTTCCCACTGGGAGCTCCCCACTGAGAGACAATTAGTGTGGAGGTAAGAAACCCACCCCTGTTCCTCCCCGGGGTGTAAAACCCACTGCTGTCACCTGGGCAGGAGCTGAACCCTCTGATGAGGCAGGAAGTCCATTGCCTGGGGATGCTCCATTGCCTGGGAATTCTCCATCACCTGGGGATGCTCCATCACCTGGGGATGCTCTATTGTCTGGAGATGCTCCATCACCCAGGGATGCTCCATGCCAGCTCTGTTGGGCTCCAGGCCGGTCCCTTGGCCTGGCACAGAGCTGCTGCCTGGGGATAAGGCTTTGATTTGCTGACACTGGCTTTGCAGGAGTGTGTGCTTGGGGCTGGATTTACCCATGGAGGATTTCCTGGGACGGGGCAGGGGTTTGCTGGAGGAGAACACAACACACAGCAGCTCCTGTGGCCACCACGGAACAGCTCCCAGGGCCTGTGGAAACGGGCTGTGAGCTCGGGAAGCTGTGTCCCCTTCCCAGCTGCTCCCACGGCACATCCCAGCTCGCTCCCTGCTCAGCCCCACACCTTCCAGCTGCAAAATCACCACGTCTGGCTCTGTTCCGTCGTCTCCGGGCTCGGGAGCCTCCGAGCCGCTCACAGAGGATGATTTACAAACTGTGGAGGGTTTCCTTGGCGTGTTTGTGTAGGTGGGTTTTTGTTTATGTGTCTCTTGAAGCCTTGAGAGCCCTCGACATATTTCTTCCTTTCCTCCTCCTGCCTCAGCCCACACCCTTCCTGACATGAGGAATTCCTGGGCAATCCTGGGGACCACGGGCAGGAGCTGGGAGTGCTGCTGGTGGCCGTGGGACCCTCACCAGGGCCAAGCAGAGACAAGGGGAGGCTTTTCTCTGTGTTAATGTGAGTGTTGGGGTGGATGTTATTCCCCCTGGCTCTCCCTTTCTTGCCTCCTCCTTACTCTGCCATCACTGCCTTTGGTTCCCAAGGCTTTTTGGGAACCTTTGTTGCCCCACCTTTGTGTCTGGAGCTGAGTGGAGCAGCTTTGGGCCCGGCACTGGTTCGAGGTGTCCCTTTGGGGACATGCAATGTGGTCCAGCTGCTCTGCTCTTTTCCAGACTGGAAGGACATAGGTTTGTTGTTGTCACCTTTGGAGGAAGCAGGAATGATTATAAGGACCAGGGCACTTGGGTACAGAAAACATCCACCCTGTGGGTGCTACACCTTGGCTTTGTAAGAGCCTGGGAGCTCCGGGGAGGAGAGGAAGCTGCCTGGGCATGGGCTTGGGTTGTGGATGATGCTGGAGAAGTCCCTGCCAGCCCTGTGCTCCCAGCAGCAGGGTCCTGCAGGGGCTGGCACCCCCAGCCCTGTGCCATGTTCTGCAGGCAGGAGATGCTCCACACCCGCCTGGCCCATCCCTGGGGATGCCGGTGGGCAACGCCAGCCCCGTCCCGGGGGGAAGCAAAGCTCTGCCTGTCCCCAGCTGCCTGCAGAATCCATACAGGTGCCTGTTCCAGGATGCACGTGGCAGGGCTTTAAAGGACAGTATCAGTAGAGGGGGGATTGCTGTTCCCAGGCTCTGGTGAGGGCTGGCAGCGGGTGCTCCCCGCGCCGCCGAGATCGTGACCATTGAAATATTGAAGTACTTGCATATAAACGGCGCTTTCAAGTATTTTTGACAAGGGTACTAATTAAATCTTAATTGACACTGCACTAATTAGCTTCTTAATTACATGGAACCACATAATTAGCAGCACACTCTGTGCTAATTGTTAATTAGGAAAACCAGGCTTCCCCCTATCCCCCCCCATCCCTCCCCTCCTGTTGTCGCTTTTAACTAAAGAGCCTCTGGTGGGAAGAGGGGGAGGAAGATGAGGGGGGTGGTTGTGCTCCCAGCACATGGCACTGGGACGGTGTGTGGCTCTGGATGGGTTTTTGGACAGGGATGGGGTGTGGGAACACCTGTGGGGGGCAGTGGGAACATTCATGGGGGTCGTTAATGACACTGTTAGTGAGGAAGCACAACCCTCCTCTGGAGATGTCCCCATGGAGCCCCACTCCAGGCCCTTCCCTCCAGCTCTACCTGAGATGAGCCCAAAACTCCCTCAAGGTTTCACATGGCTGTTTGTTTGCAGGGGTGAGGGTCCATCCTCCCCAAAACTGGCACACTGGGGTGAGTGGGTGCTCTTACCTGGCTGGGGCCTCACAAGAACCACCATGGCTCCTGGGGTGGATTTCACACCAAAACCCTCTGACCCCGGTGGGATGGCAGCCATGGGGTGATGCTCTGTACCACAGCACACTGTGCCCAGCATCCAACATCTTCTCCAGATCTTCCATCCCCAAGGGCTGCTCCAGCATCCACCTCACCACCCCGACCAGCCCTGGGTGTCCATCCTTGCAGGGGAGCAAAGTCAAAACCCCAAGGCTGCAGTCTGGCAGGTCTCTCCCTCTCTCTTTCTCATTTATATAATTTTTATTATTTTTTTAGTAGTTCAGTTTTCCAGGAAATATTAAAAAAAACTGGCCCAACACCTGCTGCAGAGCTCGTCTTTCCCAAGAGCCTGGAGGAGCGGGATGTGGAGTGTGGTGCAGCTGGGACTGCAGCCCTGTGTTTATGGGGAAAGAGGTGGAGGGGAAAGGAAAATATCTGTATTTTCACCAGGGGGAAAAGAGGAGGCAAAGAAAGTGGGGGGAAAAAAATGAAGAGGTGAGAAAATTGTGCGCATTTGACAAATCTTTCTAATTAGGGGCCAATTATGCCCTCAGATTCCTAATTGGGATTCCGGCAGGTTTTCAGGCTTGTAGGGTAATTACAGGCTCGTAATTCTATTAAGATGGAAATTTGGGAGAAATACCTTATCATAACATTTAGATTTTGCCATCTGTGTTGACGGGCTGCAGCTCGGGTGGGAAGGGGGAGCTTCAATCCCACGCTGAGCCCGATCCTCAGCCGCTGGCAGAGCTTGGATCCAGAGGGAAAATTGGGAAAGGGAGAGTCTGAGCACTGTCTTGGTCCTTGGGGCGCTGGGAGGGCGGTTTGGGTGGAGATGGCTGGGGCTGTGCTGGATGTCCCGTTCGTTGCCATCTCCCTCATCCTCATCTCTGACGTTTCCGACCAGAAATATCCATGGCAATCACTCACCATCTTCCTCCCAACCTGAAGGAAGAAGGAGCTCCCCCAGCTTCCAGACAGCCTTGGATTTCCACTGGCACCAACCTCCACCTGGCTGTGCTGGCCCTTGTCCCACCCCGGGATGTCTGTTGGGACACTCCTGTCCCTGTCCCTGTCCCCCCCACAGCCCCATCCCCGCAGCAAAGCCCCCACGAGTGATGCTGTGATTTGGGGGTTCCCCAGATCCCTAATGCTCACATTTTTTTCCCTCTTGGCTAATGAAACCAGCTGTGGGTAATTATTTTAATCTGCATTACTGGGCGGGAATGCGGCTTCTTCTGGATCGGCAAATTTATAATAGTGCTAAAAAAAAAAAAAAAAAAAAAGGGAAAGAATAAAAAAAAAGCAGCAGCAAACCCTCCTCTCCATGAGAGTCTGGCTGCCTTTGATCTTTTGTGTGAGGCCTCTTATCGGGACCAGAGTAGGTTTACACGCTGGAAGATACGGGAATAATACTCCACGGAGATAAGCTGCAGCCCCGACTCTCCTTTGTGTGGCAAATTCGATAGGACTGGGAAAATGTTTACTGGGAGACTTCGGGAGAGAATTAGTCCCCAGCGCAGCCGAGAAAAATAATTGCTTTGCATGATAATTAAAGGATGGTGGGCTCAGCCCCGGGATGGGGTGGGGGCAAAGGGTTGTTTTCCTGGGAAACCCCTTGGATTTTCTGGGCCAGACACGGCAGACGTGACTTGTTATCACCACGGCCACCACAACCCCTCATGGACCCAGGAGAATCCCTTTCTGAACATCTGGAGGTGTCAAATATTAAAGCATTGAATTATTTTATTGGGATGAGCAGAGAAATGGCAACACCGGCGTTAAATTGATGTCCCTGGGACGCTTTGGGGGTTTTGTCGGGGTCACAGATTTGAGGTCCCGGGTTGTACCAGGAGCCAGAGCATCACAGTGGCTCAAGAGCCTCGTCCAGAGGGGAGGGAGGAGACCCGGCTGGGAACAGCTGCGGGGAGAAGCCGTGGGAAAAACCCTGCTGGATTTCTGCTGCCTCCTTCTGAAGGAGTTCCCCAACTCTTACAGGTGCCACGAGGATTTCCCCAACTCTTTCAGCATCTCCAGATGCCCCTCAGCTGCTGAGCAAGGACATCACTCCCTCCTGGGGACCATCAGGGGCCGGGTGGCTCCGGGCCCGGGGGTCACCCCGGAACAGCCCCCGCCGCCGTGTAATCGCTTTCCTATTAATCTGGCTTTTTATTATTATTATTATTGTTATTATTATTAAACATCTCTCTTCTCCCAAATCATCTCGGAGCCGTGGCGAGGTCCCTGGTAATAGCTCCATAAATTTCAGCCATAAAAAGTAATGGAGGGAGACAAATGAGATAATTAGGAATAAATCTTGGCGAGGTCTCTATTCATCAACATCCCCCAGAACCGGCCAATATTCCAAATCATTAGCAAAGCCCGTAATTAACAAAGAGCCAAGGCTTCCAACGTTAATAAAGCTCGCTCAACTCTAGATTATCAGGTAGCGGCTGACGAATCAGCCCTGTTAATATTATGGCCTTTGTTGAGGATCTTCTTTCTTTCTCTCTCTTTTTTTAAAGCTAAAAACCCTGTGTAATTTTTTTTTTCCCCTCTTCTGCTAAATTTTAATTAGATTTTGCGTGTGCATCTGTAGAGGACAAGTGAGGGGACAAAGGGACAGGGTTTTTTCTTTTATACTTGGAGATAGTGGCAAAAGAAGAACTTGATAGATTTTTTTTTTTTTCTCCCATCTTTTTTACTACTTTTATTCATTCCTCCACACTCTTCTGCAGGAAGGAGGAGTCCTCGAGGCTGGTACCAACTAACAGCCAACTTTTATTTATTCTTTCCCTAAAGCTTCAAGATTTCTGGAATACCTGTGTGGACAGAAGGTGCCAGCTCAGCTCCATGAACCTGCCACCCTCGAGCACCTCTTGGCTCATCTGGGCTGAAAGCAAAAGGAATTTGCCAAAGAGCAAGTGCAGTTATTGCCTATTTCCCCCCCGTAGATTAAGAATTACTTGGATTTTTTGAGTTTCTGAAGAGTTTTTCTGTTCCCTGTCCACCCACCTGCCAGCACAAGCTCAGCCATCCCTGTCCTCCACCCTGTGCCCCAGCAAGGCTGGAACTCAGTGTCCAGACAATTCAATTTTAACTTAAGTTAAAAATTAATAACTTCAAAATAACTTGGGAACACTTCCCCAGACGGAACAGCTCCAGAATAGCTTCATGGCAGGGCAGCCCACCTCAGAGCCCAGGGAACCTCCAGTCTGGGGGTCTCACTGAGCCAGGGCAAGGGAGCTTGGAGCCAATGCAGCCTCTGGCATCCCTTTAAATCTCTCTTAGAATAATTTTTTAAATTTTTTTTTAAGAGAACTGCTGCAGATCAAGCTGTGTTAAATCTTTGCCGGTGTGATGGGTGTCTCTGCATGAGGTGCAGCCGCTGAGCACTCCCGAAATAAAAACGTGATCCTCGTGTCCGGATTTTCCGATGGAGGGGCAAACCAGGGGCTCGAGGGCTGTTGGGCAACTGGGCCCAGTGAGACTGGGAGCGCTGGTCGTGCCTTCACTAGAGGGCAGCATCCAGCCGATAAAATTGCCGAGGATCGCAGCGATTTGGGATCAGCCAGGTGGGAGCATCCGAAGGACTTCACACCTTGGGCAAGGAGGGCGTTCAAGGGCGACAGCGTGGAGGGCCAAGGGCTGTGCTCCGGGAGCTGCCCGGAGAGCCACACTGCCACAGCTGACAGCCCAGCTGCATGCACGGGGCGTTTTTTGGGGTCGGGATGGACCTGAGGAATGTGCCCGGGGCTCCTGAGCTCCAGCTCCTCCAGGAGCCGCTTGCTCCCAACATCTGGAAGCCATTTGTGAGCGGCTCCACTGCCCGGAGGGTGTGTGGAGAGGGGAGAGCAGCTCCCTGGGAGGAGGCTGGGCACGACCACAGGGCTTTGGGAGCCCCAAGGACTCCCTGCAGGGAGCAGCACACCCGGGAAACAGCCAGAGAGCCGAGGGGCCACACACCCGGCACGTGGGGGCCACAGGAGTCCCCTCCGTGCTGCCAAAATCCTGAGCCAAACACCCAAAGCAGACACGAGGGGCACGTCTGCCCTTTGAGGTGGGAAGGGGCACCACAGCAAGACACCCAGCAACCAGGGGGATTCTTTAAAGGCACTTTCTGGGGTGTCTCGTGTGATGAGGACTCAGGGGACTTATGGATTGAGGCACTTTAAAGAGCCCTACACGAAAAAATCCTTCAGTGCCCGTGGCCAGGAAGGGGCTCAGGCACTAACGAGCTTGGAAACCAACGGGGCTGGGGTGGAAATGGAGCCAGGACCTGCTGGGAGCCACCAGGATCCCTCCAGCCGTGCCAGCAAATAACGAGCTCCACATGGCAGCTCCCGGGCCGCCGAGGGGCTGCCGAGCCCTGGAATGGGGCAGGAGGTTCAGCTTTCCATGGGAAGCCCAGCCCTGGCACCGAGGGGAAACCCATCCGCAGGGAAACGAATCCCAGAGCCCGCCCAGGGCTGGAGCCTGAGACAACAACGGAGAGCAGAGTGTCCCTGGGGCCAGGACAATAGAGATATAACAACATGTATCTTCAATTAATAACTTCAAAATAAAAATAGAAAAATAGAAAACAGTAGATAAAAATATAGATAATAATATATGTATAATAATGGATATATAAAACATATAGTACCAGCGGGCTGAGCATAAAATAAAATAGATTTGTGTGAAATACTATAGAATTGTTAGAGTCATAGACTCATTAAAAAGACCTTGAAGATAATCAAGTCCAACCATACATATATATGTGCAAATCTCTCTATAAAAAATACATATAAATACACACACGCACACACACACATATATATATTTATATATTTATATATTTATATATTTATATATTATATATTTATATATTTATATATTTATATATTTATATATTTATATATTTATATATTTATATATTTATATATTTATATATATATAGTGCCACCAGGGCAACTACAGAAAAATACGTATTTGTGCAAAATATATATACATATGTGTGTGTGTGTGTGCAAATCTATATAAATAAATTTATATCTAGCACCAAAATGCAGACAGTGTCACTGGAGAAAGTATAGAAAAATAAGTATTAGTGCAAAATAGAATCGTTACCATTATCAACAGTGGAAAAGACCTCTAGGATCATTAAGTACAACCATACATCTATGTCCATATATATGTATTTTTATATATATATATGTCCATATATATGTATTTATATATGTATTTATATATATATATATGTCCATATATATGTATTTTTATATATATGCACATATATGTATTTATATATATGTCCATATATATGTATTTTTCTATATATATATATGTACATATATATGTGTGTGTATATATATATATGTGTAATACCACTGGGGTGAGCATAGAAAAATATTTTTTGGTGTAAAATATATATTAATAAATCTATATATAAGTGCAGATATAGTACTACTAAGGTAAGCATAGAAAAGAATATATACAGAAGAATGAATGCCCAAAAATATTTGTGTGTATATATATATGTGTGTATGTGTGTGTCTAGGTATGTGTCTATATACACATGCATATATATGTGTGTGTATGTGCCTTTTTATATATATATTTTTCAATATATATTACATATATTACACTTTATATATTAAACACAAATATTATATATATTATACAATATACATAATATATAAAATAATCGTGGAGAAATGGTGCCACTTTTTTCACCCCATAACTCACCGGGGCTGTTCTGTGTGGGGTTAAAGGCAGGGCCCGAATTTTTCCTCCCCAAATATCCCCGTTAATGGCTTTCAAATGTTGGCACCCCCGGCGGGTGCGTGCGGGGTGTGTGTGTTGGCTGCGGGCACCGCAGCTCCCCCCCAGCTCCCAGATATTTCGGCAAACTCCAGCCCCTCTCCAGTTTCAGCTGCAGTTTTAAAGAAAACAACTCCCCCGGCTGCAGCAGGAAATCACTATTTGGGTTTGGAGGCACCTCTTCCTGAGGAGCCGTGCGGGGAAGGCTCTGCTCGCCCGACGGGCAGGTACGGCTGTGCCGCGGGGTCCTGGGCCAGCCCCTGGCACCTCCTGGCCAGGAGGGACCAGGCGACGCTCAAGAGCCACTCAAAAGGCTGTTGTAGCAGGAAAAAAAGGAGATGCTCGAGCTGGTGGGGTTTGTGGCAGCTCTGTAGGTGAAACAGGGAGTGTGTTAAGGCTTGAGAAATGCCTCGGTGAAACAATAAATGCTGTAATAAAAGCAAAATTAAGCTGATCTGTTTTCTTGGTGATGGTTCTTGGTTCAGGCCGCTGCTCTGCAGGCACAGGGGGCCCGGCACCCAGCAAGGGGCTCACAGTGTCTGTCCAGCTCTCCTGAGCCTGGGATTCCACCTCCCTTTGGGCAGGAGCTGAAGGCACAGCATTAAATCCAGTGGGGTCCCTGGATCCATGTCCCTGTTGGTGTATATGTGGGTATGGACACGGGTCTGGCTGTCCTGTGCATCCTGACTTTGTCCCTGCTGTTGTTGGGGACAAACCTCCTCTCCTGCCCTCGTTGCCCAGGTCTCTGGCAGTGTATAAGGGTGAGGGGCTGGCTGGGCTTCTCCCCACCCCCCTCCCAGGCTCCAGGAGAGGGTTAACACGAGCACTCCAGCATTTTCCTTCTCCAACTTGGTAGCGAGGCAGAACGTGGGGATCTCTGGGCTCTGCTCGGGTCCCAGCCCCCGAGCCCGGCTGGAGGAGCCGGCGCTTCCAGGCAAATTGCCCTTTGGCAGCCAAACCCCCGGCATGTGCCAGCTCTGCACTGCTTCAGCTCTCACCGAGCCCAGGGCGCTCCTGCACCCCCTCCCCTCGAGATACCCCAGCTCTGGGTAAGCTCTGCTGGTGACAGCAGCCCCGACCTGTCCCACCCCGCTCCCCCCACCACGAAGCGACAGCAAACCCGGGCCAAGCAAACCCTTCCTGCCCCTTCCCTCCCCTACCGGGGTATTTTTCCCTTCCTTGGCAGTGCTGCTCTCGTGCAGGAGGCTGAGAGGTGCCAGATGGCTCAAAGCCACCTTACAGAGCTGTTGTGACACCACACCTTGGTCCCAGTCCTGTAGGACACACAGGATCCAGACTGGGGGCTTGTGCCAGCACAGGCACTGGATTTTTCATTCAGCAGATGCTCACGCTTCTGGCAGGTTCAGGATTAAAGAGATCAGCTCTGGCCAGAGACTGTGGGACACCAAGGAGTGGAAAAAAGTGATGCTGCTGGGCCTCTGGCCTCAAGTTGGTTTTTGGGGAAGGGTGAAAGTGAGGAGAGGAGCTGGTGGACCCGAAATGTTAATTCCTTCCAGCTGTTGTCAGTCTGGCGGGTTCTCAAAGGAAGTTTAATAGACTGCAGTCGTCTCCCCTCGGCCCGTCCCCCATCCAGCAGAACCTGGGATTACATGAGCTGCTCTGTATTCCAAAGTCCTGGTTTTATTTTTTTCCCTTTGGCTCTGGAAGTGTTTTCTTTGGTGTGTGAGTGTGTGTGTGTGTGTGTGTGCACACGTGTGTGATGCCTTTCCCTCATCTTCCTGCTAAACCTGCCCCTTGGATTGCTGGGAATTAGAGGGGACTGTTGGGGCTGCACAGGGATGGGGTAGGAGCAGGAGTGGGAGCAGAAGTGGGGGCTGCAGCAACTGGGAGGAGGAGGAGGAGGAGGAGGAGGAGGAGGAGGAAATGGCTTTGTGGGCCTCCTTGCTGGAGCGCACCCCAGTCTGCCGTGTGAACCGGGAGGAAACAGGATGGAGAAAGTATTTGGAGTGGAAAATAAAAACCCTCTCTTGCTTTATTGATCGTGATTGAGGACAGAAATAGCCCAGGCTGCTGAAAGCCGTCCCCACTGAAGGAGCAGCCAAGTGCTGGACGTGGGGCTCATCCCGTGAGCACCATCCAGCTCCTGCAGCACTGGGATGGGCCAGCCCTGAAACCCGAGGGTTCCTCACCTGCCTGCCACGGCTCCTGCAGACTTTCCAAGCCTCGAGTGGCACATCTTGCTCTGCACTGGCTGCAGCCCTGGCAGCCCATTAGCAATTAGACAATGAGCTCCCATCATGAACACCCCCAGTGTGCCATCCATAATGAATCACCAGCAGGGGAATATGGGAGAAGGAAACACTGCTGGCCAGCTGGGATCAGGCTCTGACCATCCTGGGGAACAGCCTTGTGGCACTGGGGGGACCCTGCACCGAGTGCCTGAAACACAGCGAGGCTAATTTAGGTGACTGCATCTTTTGAGGAATTTTAGCCCATTTCACTGAATTGTTTCACCTAAGACAGCAAACATGGGGCCAGCCAGGCTGGGGAAGGCAGGCAGGGAACCCCAGGGTGCCCAGGAAAGCCCAGCCTGCAGGGCCAGCATGTGCATGGGCACAGTGGTCCAGCCCCAGCTCTGAGAGAACCGTAAAAACCAAGTGCTGGCAGGAGAGTAATTAGTTAAACCAGAGCACATCTGTTGTTAATTAATTCCCAGGCAGGAGAGTTTAACTCTTGCCTTCCCTGATGCTTTGCAACCTGGATGGCCAACATCAGCTTGCATTAAAGGAGGGCTTCCACTTGGCTTTTCAAGCCCTTTCAGGGACTTGAGTTGCTCTGGTCCATCGTTCCCTGCTCTGATCCATCATTCCCACATCCCAGGACCATCCCTGTGATTTTCAGGAGCACCTGGGACACGAGCAGAGCAACCAGCACTGCTCAGGGCAGTGGATGTGCCTCAGGTTTGGAGTCAGGGCTGAAATAAATCTGTCTTTGCCCCTTCCAACACCCAGCCCTGAAGCGCTGATGGAGAAGGTGGGACCTCTCTCAGGGTGGGTTTGCAGAGCAGCACTGCAGCGTTGATCAGAGTTTTTGGGTAGCCCTGCACTGCTTACTGCTCTTTATTTGCATTTTTTCAGTGCAGCAGCTCTCACTGCAGTACATTCGTAGGCGTGAGCATCACATCCATCGGGCAGAACATCACATCCATCGGGCAGAACATCACATCCATCGAGCAGAACATCATCTCTGCGACAAGCCCGGCTCTGCCCCCCACCCCCTGCTCGGGACAGGGACCTGGACCCTTGGGAGCAGCACTAGAAGGGCTGGAGCAATGAGGGGGAGCGGGGGGGGAGAGCAGCTGAGTGCTTGGAGTGTACAGGGTGTGTGAGACCCCCAACCCACGTGGGACACCAGCAGGGCCAGCCCGCAGGGCCCTCCCACACCAGGGGAATCTGTTCCCCATTAAGCGACTCCGGCAGTGCCGTGGCTGGTGGGAGCAGCCCTGCCAGCCCCAACTTCCCTAATTAGCAGCACAAGTGAGGCCAGGCTGGGGAAGGCCAGCGCCTCCATCCCTCCTTGCCAAGGATGCAAACAGTTTGGAGCAGAGCCTCAGCCAGAGCCCGTGGAAAAGCTCCCACCGACCCTGCGAGTGCTGCATGGGGCCCCGATCCTGTCCACCCCAGGGTGGGCAGTGATGTGCATCCCATCCCCTGGCCCCTCACTCCTTTAGTGAGAGATAAAGCCTCAGTCCAGCACGCCGAGCCCTCCCCGGGGTGTGTGGGGTGGAGGAAGGCTGCCTGCCCCAGCCTCTTCCCCTCTGTGCACTTGCACCCTGCCGGCTCCGACCGCCCTTCGCTCACCACTAAAAATAGGTTTCCCGGCTGAGCGGCAGCGCCGGAGGGCAGAGAGCCCAGATCCCAAACCAGCCCATGTCACCGTGACCAACTGACCCATTTGGCCCTGATTTTTAAGTATTTTTCCCTCCTCGTTCAACTTCAGCCCAGGCAGCAGCTGAGCTGGGCCAGCTGAGCCCCCCAGGGGCAGCGAGACCCTGGTGTGGGGCTGTGGTCCCTGACCCACATGGCCTGGCACAGCATGGCTGATGGTCCCACACTGGGCTGGGACATGATGGGTGGCAGCAGGAGTGGCCAAAGCCACCCACATTCCAAGGGCTGCCAGCTCCCATAGCCTCATGCCAACCCTGGGCAGCCTCAGCCCTTCGACCAGGAATTCATGTGATTTATTGTCTCCTTTAGGGAATTTGTGCCCTGGGTCTGGTGAAGCAGCTCAGGAGCCTGAAAGGAGCAGGGAAGGAGCAGGGAACGACAGTGGGACAACAGGGCCAGGGTTTGTCCCAGGGGAGCTGGGGCGCTCCAGGACCTCAACCTGTTCCCTGGAGTGAAGGACAGAGAGTCCTCTCACATTTTCCCTTCTGGCACAAGGACCAAAGCAGGAGCACCCTGGGGCTGTCCTGACCTGTCCCATGTCCCCAGGGCCCAAGGCTCCCCTGCAGCTGGGAATAGGATGGGGCACAGGCACAGAGATGGGGGACACAGAGCTGTCCCCAGGGAGTGCCCTGCAGAGCATGTGGTGGGGCAACTGTCGGTCAGAAATGAAGAAAGACCTTTATTTACAGTAACAAACAAAAAGGACAAAAAAAAATAAAATACCGTGACAGTTCCTTCCCTGTTTCCCCAGCCCTTCATTGGGTATCTGCCACCCCCACCCAGCCAAGATCCCTCCCCCCAGGACGGTGGGATGGGGACAACAACTGATGGGGGTCATTGGGCACCAACTGAGCCACCCTGCCCCACCAGCCCCGGGACACAGGGGGGTCAGGAACAGCTTGGCACAGCTCCAGGGTCTCCCCAGCCCCAGCTTCGATCCCACTGCAGGGGCTGGTGCAGGAAAAGCTTCTTCCCAGAAGGGGACGGGCTGCCTGTATTGCACTTGGCTGCCGGTCTCAGCACCGAGGGGGGGTTGGCAGGAGGTGTCCCCAGCACGGGACCCCGTGCCTGGCTGGAGGCTCCAGCAGCACTGGGGGTCCCGGTGGGGAGCAGGGCTCTGTGCAGCACCAGCCCTGGAGGTGTCCTGGGGGGAAGGGGTTGCTCTGTGCCCCCCCATGTCAGCCCCCCGTGCACCTGGAGCACTGTCCTGGGGCAGCCCCGGGTGGTGGCAGCAGGACAGGCTGTCCCCAAGGCCAGGACCTGGGGTGGCACCCGGGGGCTCTGCGGGACGGGCGCTCCTGCTCTCGGCTCAGGTGGCAGGAGGTGCTTCACGAACCGGCCCGTGTGGGGAGGAGGTAGAGCATGAGAGGATGCCACCACCCCTGGAGTCCCCGTGGCCCTACGGATTCACCCTTCCCCAGGCAGGATCCAGGTCCGGCTCACCAGCTCCGGGGATGAGGTTTGCAGTGGGGGACGTGCTCTCCTCCTTCACCAGGCTCTGTCCTTCAGCGTTTCCCAGCGGCTCGGGGACCCTCACCCGCTGCGGGGGGTGCTGGGGGGGTCCCAGCGCAGGTCCCCCCGCCGAGCAGCCCCTCAGGAGGAGAAGCAGAGCCCGCAGCACTCCATGCAGATCTCCAGGCAGTCGGCGGACTCGCAGCAGGCGTCGATGATGCCGCAGTCCATGTCGCAGGGCAGGTCGCAGTCCGCGCACTCGCCCGAGTTGCAGCAGCAGCAGCAGATGCAGGAGTCCTCGGAGGTGCAGGAGCCGCAGGTGGCACAGTCCAGAACGATGTTGCAGAGGGTCAGGAACTCGCAGAAGAGGCAGGAGAGGATGCAGTGGACGCAGCAATCTGGGCAGGAACGGCCAGAGAGCGGATGAGGGGATGGGCGTGGATGGGTGAGGCAGCACCCGGCACGGATGGATGCCCGGGGAGCACTGTGAGGGTGGGAATCCTCCCTCAGGAATTAAAGGAAGGGATGGGAAGTAGGTCTGAGGGCCAGGCACTGCCCCAGGGTCCTCCCTCAACACCTAGGGACATGCCCAGGCCTCAAGAGAGACCAATTTTGGAGGACAGGAGATGGCCCCACTCAGCACCCACCCTACAGAGGCTGCCAGGAGGGGAGCTCGGCTGGTTCTCAGCTCCAGGGGTCCCGATGGGCTGAAAGGATGCTGCACGAGAGACCCCAAGGGAAGAAGGGCTGGAAAACGGCTGGAAGGGGACCCCCCGGGGAGAGCTGGTACCTTCTTGGGCCTCAATAGGGATGTGGGAAGAGGCCGACTTGGAGCTGCCCTTGCTCTTCTTGCTGCTCTGGCTGTTGATGGAGTGGTGCGGCTGCAGCTTTCGGTGAGGTTTCGTGCTGGGGAGGGGCCGGAAGAGCCCGTTCCCCGCGTCCCCGTTGGCACCGCCCGGGTCCGGCCCCCGCCCGGCGCCGTTCTGCAGGAGGTGGGTGCAGGGGCCGGGGGGCTGCAGGGCTGGTCTCACCTGGGGCTGGCCTGGGGGGCAGAGCAGCACGTTACCCCCCGAGCCCTCCTGTAGTGCTCCACCGAGGAGAAACACGGGCCTGGTCCCCTGTCACCACACCTGGTCCCCAGCGTGGCTGGGAAGTGATGCTAAAAGGTGGATGGTCCAAGAGGATGGAGATGGAAAAGGAGATGGAGAAGAAGAGGTGGCTGCAGGGAAGGAGGCAGAGGCTCCAAAAGAGGAAGGGATGAAGAAAGAGCAAGAAGTAGAGATTTTTTTGTGAAGGACGTGCTGCAACTGCTGAAACTCAGCAGAGCACCCGGAGGAGGAGGAGGAGGAGGAGGAGGAGGAGGAGGAGGAGGAGAAGGAGAAGGAGGTCTCCCGGGATCCCAGCACTGCCGGCACAGGCAGGAGGGATGAAGCCACCGAGGCTGCCAGACAGAGCTCCTGGCTGTCCCCACCATCCTCGGCAGAGCCGGAGGAGATGAAGCACCACTGGAGAGCCGGAGTGCTCATCTCTCCGGGGCTGCGGGAACTGGCTGCTTCACTAAAGGTCTCCCCAACCTCTGGCTGAACTTCCCTGCAGGAGGAGGAAAATAACTCTCTGCTCTGTCTGTGCCTCCCTCCAGCCTCGCACGCTGCAGCCGTGAGCGGCCACAGCCCCATGTCCTGCCAGGACACTGCCAGACCCAGTGCCCTGTGTCCTGCCAGAGCCAGTGCCCTGTGTCCTGCTGGGACACTGCCAGAGCCAGTGCCCTGTGTCCTGCCAGAGCCAGTGCTGTGGCTCAGCCCTTCGCTCCTGCCCAGTGCTGTGTCCTGTCCCCACAAATCCATGGGAGAGGACTGGGAACCAGCACAAGGGAGGAGGTTCCAGCATCCATCACCCCCCACAGCAATGCCAGTGGAAGCCACAAATAAAATCCTGTGTGATGGTGCTTTGGCCAAACTTTGCTTTTGCTCTCCCGTGGCAGTAAACAAGGGATGATTCAGGCAAGAGGCTCGAGGGCAAAGGCACCTCTGGCACTGGGGAACAGGAGCTGCTTTCTGTGCAGGGCACAGGGGGACGCAGGGGTGGGGTGGGCACAGACGGGCCCTGTCCTGCACCCACGAAAATAAAACAGGTGGAGGTGAAAAACACAAGTGGATGGTCCTGGAGCCTGGCTCTGCCAGGCTGAGCTGGACTTGGGCTGCAGAGGGAGGTTTAACCAGGGGCTTGGTCTTTGACACACGCTGGGAAGGGAACTTAAAATAACCAGGGCTGAGCGGGAAGAGTGGGCTGGAAGCAGGAGAGATGGAAGAAGAGCAGACTGGAGACATGGAAAACAGGTCTTGGATAAAATGGGAATTGTGCCCCCTCCCTAAAAAACCTCACATGGTGTTGACTTCCCATTCACCCTTCTCCAGTGCCCTCACCTGCCTGTGCCCTGGTGCTTCCACCGAGCTGGCACCAAGTGGCACCAAGGATGAACCACAGTGCCTGGGGCTGCCCAGAGCTGTGATGGGCCAGCAGGGACCCGGGCAGGGGCTGAGCCTGCAGGGACCCAGCAGCAGCAGCAGCAGCAGCAGCCCAGCAGTGTCCAACAGCAGCCGGGTTCTCTGGGATTGCAGCAGGATGCAACTCGCTCGCCTTGGCGCTCCCCATTTCACTGCATTCCTCAGATTAAACTGTTTGTAAATCAAAATCACGCTCTGGCTCTGGAGAGTGGCAGCCAAAGGCAGCCAGGAATCCCCCCCCTCTAAGTTAGGGAAAATAGCTTCCATTTTTTAGGAGAGCCTTCAACTCACAGGAGCCCAAAGCTCTTCTAAAAGAGACACTTTGAACCCGAGCTCAGCAGTGTGGTGCTCCCCAGCAACATGGGTGTCAGGGCAGGAGTGGGGGGGACCAGCCCACCTGACAGCCCCCACTGCAGCCACCCACCAGCACCACGGTGGGAAATCAGGATTTTGGGCGGAACAGCCTGCCTGTGGATCTTCAACGACCAAAACCCTCCTGGGTGCTCGCTTGGGGTTTCCCACCGAGGTGGTGCCTGCCAGCCCCGGGGTCCAGGGGGTGCCCGGGGGGGGCTGGGGAGGGGGCTGTGCAGGCCCGCGGGGTGCAGCGGCTGTGCAGTGACTCAGACGTGCAGAATGTCTGTGGGCAGCCGGCCCAGCTCCCAGATGCTTCGCAAGGGCTCAAACTCTGCTGGAGGAAACGTGCGCTCTCCTCGCTCCACGTAGCCCTCGGGAGCGCCCGGGTTCCGCCGTCCCCTCCCCTTCCCACCCCGCCTGCCCGCTCTTTGCGGTGTGCAACCTCGTTCCCACCCTCCCTCGTCCCGTTGGGAAGCATCCGTCCACTTTACTCCCCCTGGAAGGGAAAGCTGCGCTCTCGCATCCAACAGAAGGGGACTGGCTGTGCCTACGGGGCAGCCCGGGAGCGAAACCCTCGGATCCAGGCTGGGGGCCAGGGAAAGGATGGACAGCGGGACTCCAGGAGCGCCTGGCCCGTGGCCTTCCACATCTGCCAGCTCTGCCTTCCCACCCCTGCGACGGCAAATGGATCGAGGGCCCCCACCCCTGCCCCTTCCCCAGCACGGTGTTTCTCATGGGGAGGGGACAGGCAGGGCTGCGGTAGCAGATTTGGGGAGGTACTGCCTGGCCTCACATCCGCCTCCGGCAAAACCAGCTCCTCCGAGCAGCCAGCCCGGCTCGCCCGGGATTTGCACCAGCCTCACCCTTGCCCTGGACTCGCCAAGGCAAGAGCTGTCCCGGGGGGAGGCATCTCCCTTTGCTCCAGCAAAGTGGCTGCTGTGCTCCTGTCCCGCGGCAGCGCCCACGGGGCTGTTCTGCCGGGGGTCTCCTCTCTCCCCCTGTGGCTGTGGGGGATGTTCCATAGAGCAGCCAGCTCCTTCCCTGGGGGGCTGATCCCTCTTCCCACTATGGCATCCCAGGGGACCCCAACACCACCGAGAGCTCCTCCAGCTGCCCCCCCTCCTGCCCCTCCAGCCGGGCCCACAGGCAGGAGAGCCGGAGCCATCCCGGATGCCGCCCTTCACTTTCCCCACTCCAGCTGACTCACGCTCAGCTTAAGCCTTTTGCTTTGATGTGGGGAGGAACAAAGCGAGGAGGAGATGGATTCCCACCTCTGCCCTCCTTTTTAACGCGCCCTGCTCCTGATGAGGCGGCAGCAGCCCAAGGCACTGGCACCTGGAGGTGGCCGGAGCTGCCACGAGGGAAACACTCACATGTCACAGCTTTGGGAGCGCCTGCGAGCTCGGCCCGGGGGCTCTTCGTCAGGACTTTTGGGGACTCCTCATCTTCCAGGGGTTTCTCCTTCCTCTGCACCGTGGGGCGGGTGGGTGTCCGGGGCTCTGCCGACGGCGCCGCTGGAATCGGCCTGGGCGAAGGGCGTGAGGGCTCCCCGGCCTCTGCAAGAGAAACGGGGCTGGAGCTGAGCCCCTGGGGTCACCCAAACCACAGGGACCCACAGCACATCCCCACACTCTGCAATCAGCACCGGGCAGGGCGTCTGGGCTCTGACTCCCAAGCCAAATCCAGCTGCCCCTGTTGCACACAGTGCGGGGGGAAGAGCTGGAGCACCACAAGGGATTTGGGGCTGCTCGGGATGGCCGTGGAGGCTGCACCACTCTGCAGCTGCTCACCTCGTGCAGCGCCAGCAGCTCAGCAGCACCATCCCAAAAACTCTCCTGAGGTCCCACATTCCTTCTCCAAAAAGCCAAGGGATCTGGTTACACTCAGCGGTTCAAGCTGGATTTTTCATCCCCCTTCCCATGAAAGGGCCACTGTCTTCCCTGTGGGAGCTGGCTGCCACCTCCCCTCATCTTCCTGCACTCTGGGACAGGGGCAGCCACTGCAGGACCCCTCGATGGGGCAAGTAAAACCCAAAAGGAGACGAGTTATTCCCCATGGGATCAATTCTGATGCCACACACCTCCTTGCAGAAACCCACAACCCCCTTCAGCAGAGCCCAGTGCTGTAGGTTGGGAGCTTTCTGCCCCTCATGGTGGGTTTCCATGGGGGATGTGGGATGTCCAGGGGAACTGTGGGGTGTCCAGGGGGGCTCAGTGCAATGCTGCAGTCCCCCACCCACCCTCCTTGCTGCCCCATCCCTGTCCCCATCCCCTGGAATAGCAACCTCTTGCACAACAGGGGCTGGACCACACTTTATATAAAACTAAATTATAGCCTGGGCGAAGGGAGGGAGAGCAGAGACCCATAATTTCCTCGGCTATAACAAGAGGTCCCACACACAGGCAGGCAGGGGCGGGGGGGGCAGGGGGAGAGAGACCTGGGACAATTCATTATCCTCCATCTGATGAGGGTCCTACACGGAGCCAGGGAGGAAGGTGGGCAGAGCTCACAAGGGGAATCAGGAGTATAACGAGGGAGGGAGAGGCTTCCTCTGCACCCCGGGGTCAGCAGGAGCTGCAGAGGGGCTGCAGCCTGTCTGGACTGATGCTCCACAACACCCCACACACCCCAGTTTCCCCACAGGACCACCCTCTCTGCCCTCCCCAGGGTGCTGATCCAGCCTGGGGTGCACAGCTCCTGTGACAGGGGGTTTGCTGGGAAGGAAAGCTCATCCCAGCAGAGCCCTGCTCGCAGCTCTCACAGGTGGGGTGATTTTGGGGCTCAGCCGAGGGAAATCCAGCGGCTCCACCTGAATTTCACACGGCAGTGTTGGCTGGAGAGTGTGAGCACGTGAGTCCCAGACAGGAGAAAAGTTGTTCCCATGCCTCTGGGAAGCCCGGGGCAAAACAGAGAGGTGAAGAGAGCTGCCATCTACCCACAGTGTATGGGTGAGGTGTGGGGATGAATAATTCCCACACGCTGCTGCATCCACGGCCTCTGCCATGTCCCGACCTGGACCAGCCTGAGTCAGACGTGATCTAATGCCTGTTAGAGCTAGACATGGATCCCTGATGGCTGAGGAGCTCTGGATGAAGCCCTGAGCCAGAGGTGCCCAGCACAGAGCATGGAGGTGATGCTCCCCCGAGGTCCCTGGGAAGGGATCTGAGCTGCTCTGGGTTCTGCTGTGAGAAGTCCAGGGCTTAAAAATCCACAGCCCAGATTCTGGGGCTGCCCAGGGCAGCCCAGGGCAGCCCCATCACCACCAGATCCCCTTCCCTGCAGGTCAGTGATTTTACACTAGGAAAAAGAGCTGGAAAATCAGGTGCTGCAGCGGGACAGGGGCTGGCACAGGGAGAGCTCCAGCTGATCCCTGCCCCTGCCGTGGCCACTCTGTGCTGCTTCCATCACATCCCTTGCCCTCTCTGTGCCTGTTCCAGGGGGATGAGGACAAGGACAGCCTGTTGAGACCCTGAGCTCTGAGGGAAAGCCCAGCAGTGGCTGTCTGGATCCATGTGGATGCCCAGTGTGCTGCTCCGGGATGGAGACAGGGCTCGTTTCTGCCCTGTCCACCTCACACATGTAATTACCCTGCACAAGGTCTCACACACAACCACAGAGATGCAGGGGGGGAGGTGGCAATTAAATTAACTCCCACGGGAACAAGGTGGCCAGGAGAGAGACAAAAATAGACAGGAAAGAAATTTGGGGAAGCTGGTCCTTCCCTGCCTTGCACAGCCTCACATCCCTGCTGCTGCAGGGCCATGGGCAGACCAAGTCTGCCTTTTGCACCCAAGAGGAGGCATCACCTCTGCTGACACAGGGAGAGATGGACAGACAGACCCCCAGCACTGGCACAGGCTCATCCCACAGCTCCTGGCTCCCTCTCCTCCTTTAAATCCCCCCCAGCCCCTTCTCCAGGGGTGCCCTGCCAAGACAAGGCCCCCCTGGGGTCCCCTCTCCCAGTTTCCAACAGGGCAGGGTCTGGCTCCCTCCCTCCCCTGCTGCCAGACCAGGCTTGACCTGAATCCCTCAGGTTTGAAACCAACCACAAGCCCAGGCAAAGCCCTAAGGAGAGATGGCCCTCAGGATGGGCCATCCATCCCTTTCCTCATCTGCACCCCCAAGGCAGCTGCACCCCCAGACCCTTCCTGGGTGGGATAAATGCCCATCACAGATGAGGGTCTGGGTCTCCACTCCCCCATTCTGCACCACCTCTTGTACAACAGGAGGGAGACGTGAGGGTGACGTGGCACAGGGAGGGCGACTCCGGCGTCTTGTTCATGGGAACAGAGCTAATAAGGCATTTAAAAATAATAAGCCCAGCTTCAATAAATCACAGCATTGCCCCAAGGTACAAAAGATTAGGGGAGCGATAGACATGGCACTACTTTCTTTTGCCTCCTGGTTGCCAAGCCCAGGACACGCACATGGATCTGGTTTTCTGACTGTTCTCCCCATTTCCAAAGTCCAAATCCAGCCGTCAGGAAAGGCCCAAGACATCAGTCAGCTCCAAAGTCCACCAAGAGGGTGAGAAAAGAGGAGGGAGGAGGGAAAAATTAAAGCTGGAGGGTTTCATTGCTGCAATATTCCTGCCAAGTCCAGACATCCCTCTGGGAGTGATGGCTGCAGGAAGGACCCTCTCCACATGACCAGTGTCTGCAGGAGCTTCTGGGGCCACCCCCGTGGTCCTGACCAGGGGAAAAAGCACTTTGTGCTTTGGGTGGGAAGCACACTGAGGTCCTGATGAGCTTGCAGGACTGAGGTAACCATTCCCAAAGAGCTGGACAAACAAAAGGCAACTGCATTGTGTCAGCAGCTGGTGGGAGCTGGGATGGGGCAGAGCATAAACAGGAGCCACACCACAGGCAGCACAGCCACACATTCCCAGCATGGCACTTTCCCCATCCCTGCTGCCCAAGGCCAGAGAGACACAGTACGGGAGGGAAAATGCCTCCAACACACGGAGCTGAAAACAGGCTGGGGCTGGGGAGAGTGGAAGCAAATCCCACCTCTTTGGCAAGGCAGATGTTTGCCTTAGGTGGTGTCAACCAGAAGGGAGGGAGAAGGGTCCCAGCACATCTGGATCCACGTCTGAGCTCTTGAGGAGCATCCAGGTCTGATGCCATGGGATGTGACTCCTGCCCAGGAGAGCCTCCTGTCCCCCCCTGCTCTCTCCCTTCAATCCCTTGGGAATGGCTGGACAGGGACCAGGTAATGTTGGCCGGAGACACAAACAGAGACGGTCTAGGGAGGTGTTTGCCATGAACAGCATGCAGCAGTATTTGGTTTGGGAGCTCTCTAATCTCTTTTATGCAGATAAAATGAGCGTGTAATCTCTCTTGGTTTTCCTATGCTCTGCCTGGCCCAATCAGGTGCCTGTCTGACCTATTCCAGGGGTATTTTAGAGCCTGATTAAGTGGTTTCAAGTGCAGAAGAGACGGCACTGAAGCAAATCCTTCCAATCCCACGAGCCAGGATGGAGGAGAGGAAAGCAAAATTCTGGTTTGAAAGTTTGCTCAACTGGGAAAAATCCAAATGGCTTATTTACATTCAGTCTGAAATTAATGCACCGAAGCATTCTCAGATTCTGTGACACTCAGGGAAAGGAAAAGGAGGGTGGGAAGGGAAGGGGGAGAGATGCCCAGAGCACCAGAGCACAGCTGGGACAGACCCAGCACATCTTTGCTTCCCTCCCTTTGCCCCAGTGTCTCTCTGCTCACCTGGGCAGTGCTTTGGATAAACAGTTCAGTTCTGGGACAATGAGGAATTCGGTAAAAAAAAAAAAAAAAGTGGTTTCTATGAAAAGTTACTTCCTAAATGCAAAAAAGCAAAACAAAGCAAAAGAACCCACAAAACCCCAAATAGCTCAGCAGCCTGGGAGTTGTTGTTATCTGTTATTTATAGCCCTTGGGTGGGTAGGAAGGGAGGAATTTTGGGCCAGACAGGTCAGGACCAGTGTCCATCCAGTCCATCCGTGTTCGGAGTTTGACCTCAGTGACAAAACCCCAACTCCAGGTTTGGGGCACAGACCCTGTGCCAAGGTGTCCCTACAAATTCCATCACCCAAAGGTCCTTGTTGATCCAACCAGCTCCTGCCAAGGAGGCAACAACCAAATTCATGGAAGAATTGCTCCCACTCAAGAGCTGGGTGGTGAGGATGACCCTCGAGAAGGGATTTCAGGGAAGATAAAAAGTAAAATCACTGCAAGAAGCACTTCAGTCACCACAGCACTGGGGAGGAACTATAGCTTATGCAGTAAGAATAGATTTAACATATATATTTTATACATATTAGGGCAGCATTTGGAACTGGAGCTGCAAGGGAAGAAGGAATCTCTAAGCCTGAACTGGAGGTCGGGGACAACACAACTTCCCAGGACACCAATCGGACCAGCAGGACCAGGTTTCTTCCTTATTTTCCTCTCCCAGCATCAGGCCTGGGCTCTGCCTCATCCAAAGAGCAACATAAAACCTCCCAGACTCACCGTGGGGCCAAGGAGTGGTGGAAAACGATGGGAAAACAAAAGCACGGAGACCCAGCCTGGGACTGAGACAACTTGCACTGGGTGTGAGGAGCTCTGTGCCAGCTCGGGGCTCCCTGGGGCAGGACAACCCCTCAAAGGATGGAACAACCCTATACCACAGGAGCCTGGCTTGGGGGAAGGATGCAGGAGGAAATCCTGCGACATCCTGGGTGTCCTTAAGGAAAAGCAATTATCCCTGAAGCCTGGAAAGCGGCTGAGGAGATGCCTATCACATCCAAGGAGATTCTGGGAATTACAGAGCAAGGAGCTGTGCTGGGGAAAATTATGGAGAGAGTAATTAAGGACCAAGCCAGTCCAGTAATTGTGTAACCTTCTGGGGTTAAACCAGCACAGGTCCTGCCAGGGAAAATTTGTGTCTTTCCCCCTGCTAAGAGTCCTCAAAGGAAGTTAATTGAGGAGCGGATCAACGGGAGCTGGTGGACACTGTTATTAATGAGGATAATAATTTGCACTTCTGCAGCCCCTTTCATCCCTGGCTTTAACCCAGGGCCCATCACACGTTACCTGAGCTCCAGGTATTTTCCAGGGGCTCAGCTGCAGCTCTGAGTGGAAACAACCTCGGCACAGCTCAGACCGGTGGGGAAACTGAGGCACACAAATGGGATTTGCCCAAAGAAACATCCCCTGGAGATGGAGCCTGGCACCAAAAGCAGCCCAGCCAGGTGAGCCCTGTCCTGCCCTGGGGGAAGGAGCCAGAGCTGGAGCTCCTGTGCACCCACCCCAACACAGGATGGGACTGGGGTGAAAACACTTCCTAGAGCTCCTGCCCACTTCCCAGTCTGCAAATCCAACGAGGCAGCTCAAGATCACAGATGGGTGAAGACTGGAATTTTTGGGAAAAAAAATCCCAATTACCCCATCACTGCACTAAAGTAAAAGCTCATTTCCACTGGTACAACCTGGCACCCTGAGGGGGGAGAAATGGGAAGGGGCTGCCAGAGCGGGAGGGACCGAGGGGGCTCATCCCGGGGGCTGCTGTGCCCATCCCACAGGGGGCTGTGCTGGGCAAGGCAGAGTTCTGGGGAAGATCACCAGAACTCCAGAAAACACCCCAAGGAGAGCTTGGGTTTCTGCAGCTCCCAGGCTTGAGCAGGAGCTTTCCAAGGAAATTCAATAAGGAGCTGGAGTGGGAGCTGGGGCGGCACAGCCCGAAGGCCCTGCTTTGTTTTGCACGAACCCAGAGACACTGAAAAAAGCCAGGAATCTGCCTTTTTCTGTTTGGCATTTGGGGTTTTTTGTTGTTGTTGTTTTGTTTTGGGGTTTTTTTTTTTTTTGCAAAGTTTTGCTGTTGTTCAAAGGAAAAACACAAACGAAGTGTTTTCACAAGCTGACAAGAATCTTTGAAAGAAAAGCAGAAATTGACCCTTTCACACAAAAAGTTTTTATCTGGGGTTAAAAAAAAAATAATTTCGTCTCTTTTAGGGCTTTTGAGGGGGGATTTTTTGCACTTTGAAGGTACCTGTGTACAACTCTGCAACCCTGCATTTAAATCAGTGTTAAGACAAGCAAAGACCCTTTTCTTTTGACCATGGAGGGGGGTCCCTTTGTTCCTACCCCTGTCCCAGTGCAGGACAGTCCCAGAAATGGGTACCTGCCTGGCAGTGGCACCAGCTCCTGCCCAGCACCCCCTGCTCGGGACTCAGCCCCCCGAGGGGGTGACAGACCCTCGTGCAGGCACCCACACCCTGGTATTTTGGGTCTGAATGCTGCATTATTAGGGCTGAGCACACAACAGCTTTTGGCCTCCTGTTACACCTCGGGGCAAAATCCTTGGGAACAGGCAGAAAGAATTAAAGGGAAAAAAGTGCGTGTGAGTGTCCCATCCCCGGCTGGCTCCGAGCAAAGACACAGGGAGCTGCCAGGGGCCAAGCTGGGACACAGGCACGGAGAGGGGGCATAGAGGGGGACATGGAGGGGCTGGGGTGGTGGTCTCATGCAGTAGATGTCCTGCTGGGAAGGGAAGGAAGGGAGGGGAGAATAAGCAGAGTCAAACCCAAGGGGTAGGTTTTGCTTCTGGAAGTGGATTTGCCTCGACCATCTTTACATGGGTTTGCTCCCCATGAGGAAAGACCCTCTCCTTCTGTCCCTGCTGTCCCTCCTCTTCCTCCCCATGAAGGAAGGATAATCTCAGCCAAAAATCTTTCTGTTTTCCTCCTGTTTTCTGCTAATTCCTCTGAAAAGTAATTACCCCCCATCCCCTCCAGGCAGACAGTCACCTCTTCTCTCCTGGCTCCTCTGCAAACTACCTGTGGCTATTTCGAGGCTTTGGTTTGCCATGTCCCTGTCCCTGCTGGGTGGGAGGAGACTGGGATGGCACCCAGCCCATCTCCAGAGATGCCAGGGAACAAACTTGGGGAAATAAGCTTCTGCTCAGGCTGGGAAAGAGCACCAAGCACAGCAAAACCAACCCGACCTGCCCATCATGTGCTAACTTGGGCCAAACCGCCCTGGCACCTCAGTTTCCCTGTTTATTCCAGAGCCTTGATGTTTCCAAATGAGCTGGTCTAGTTTGCAAAACTTCAGAAGGGGAATGGAGAGAAAATTCCCAGGCTCGGTGGTGCGTGACAGAGCCTCTGGCCGCTGCCCAAGGGATCAGGGCTCTGTACCCGACAGCGAACGGGCCCAGAGAGCCATCCCCAAAAACAGAGGGAGACAAAGACAGGAGTGGTGTGAGCAAGGATTCGAGACGGGCCACCACAGAGCTGCCCTCTGAGGCAGGACAGGGATATTCTCTCGGGATGAAATTTAGCCCCTGGAGCTTGGTCAGACGGAAATTGAGGGTGTCCTGGAGACCCCCTTGTGCTCCCAACACTCCAAAGCGGGGTCTAAAGGAGACAAAGTTGGTCCAGCTCTGCTTGAGTTCATACATCAGGTCCACACTCCCCTCCAGAGGAGCTGGGGAAGGGGAGGGTGGGTTAAGGGCTGCTCTGGGATGGAAGTGCTACACCTCCAACATGGAATTGGGTGCTCGTGGATGCTCCCAGGCACCTTGGCTGGGTCCCACCACTCCTGCTCAGGACAACAGTACAACTGGGAGTTTAACCACACTCTACCTACACACCACTCCTGTGCAGCCACAGGGAACGCAGAAAAGCTCCAAAAACATTTTCCCAATGCATTTTCAACAGAATTTTAAACTACTTTTTAAAATACCCCCCAACTGATGGCACAGCAGCCGTGCACAGCACTCCTCCTGACCTGGGCTGGAGGCAAGTTCCCGTGCAAAAGCTTTTTGCACAGGGTCTGTGCACTAACAGTTCACCACTTCCCACCTGGAAAGGAAAGGGAATGGAAGGAAATCCAGGGAAATCAGTCCCACAGAGCCCCTGCAGCTGCCTGGGCCCCGGGACGCGGCTGCAGCTCAGAGCAGCACAAGAGCCCAGCCGGGGAGCGGAGCCTGCGGCATCCAGCTGGAAGAGCAGGGGGGAAGAGAACAAGAGGATGTATTCTCCAAAGCTTGGGCCCAGCCGTGCTCCGGGCCAAAGCCAACACGGGACTGGTCCAGCTGTGCTGGATCCTGCCCCTCTCCGTGCCCGGTGCTCCCGCAGCCCCTCAGCCCCGTGGCCCCTTTGGAGCACGCGGGAGCTGCTCCCGGTGAGGGTTTGGCCCCTTTTGCGTCTGGCCTGACAGACACACCACGGCGTGTCCCACCATCACCAACAGCCTCCTGCCTTTTCTCTCTCTCATTGGGACTTTTAATGCCGTTTCTGCACGTGAGCCTTGGCAGGGACTGAGCACCGACCCGGGCAGAGCCTGGAGGGGCTCCGGGGGGCTCAGCTCTGCCCCGTGGAAAATGCAGGGATTCCCCAAACTTTTCCATCCACTTCTCCATGGCCTGATCCTGCCCCCCTGCATCCCAGGGGCTGCAGAGCAGCCCCTCCACCCATCCCTCGGCGGGGGTTTGACTCGCTCCCTGTGCTTGGCCCCGCTACAGAAACTGCTGGAGAGTCTGTGCTGCAAAGTCCCCGCGGGGTCCCGGCAGCTGCTGCACTCGCACAAACACGGACATGGACACACTGCCAGGGGCACCAACACACCCTCAGCTCCACGCAGCCGTGCACACTCACACTCACACTCACACACACACATACACTCAACTGTATGTTCTCCCTCTACAAAATGTGCTTACATGCACCCCTCCAGTCACGCACCCCCTGCTCCCCCCCCACAGCCCCCCAGCCACGCACACACATCCTCCCCTCTTCTGTGCACACACACTCATGCTCCCCTCTTCTGTGCACACACACCGTCTCCAGCAATGCACCCCCCCACGGGGCACCCCATGCCGAGCACCCACACGCCCAAACCTTGCACACCCCCGATCCGTGCACACCTCTCCACGTATCTATCCCTCAGCCACACACCCCTGGCGCTGTGCAGACCCACCCGCAGCCGTGAACCCACAGCCCCCCACCCGTGCCCCCCAGCCCTGTACACACACACACATATGTATTTATACATCCCCTTGTCGTGTACCCCCGGAGCTCTGCACGCACCCCCCACCCGTGCACACACCTCCACTCCCCGTGAACTTACACCCCCCCTCCCGTGAACCCACAGCCCCCCACCCGTGCACACACACACACACACACAGAGCCCCTTCCCCGCAGCCGCGCCCCCTCAACTCCCCACCCGTGCCCCCCAAGGCACCCACCCGTGTCCCCCCAGCCGCGCACCCCTCTCTCCCCTCCGCTCCCTCCCCCGGGCAGGACCCCCCGTACCTGGCGGCGGGACCGGCTCTGCGCGGGGCGGCTCCGGGGGGCTCGGCCGGGGGCTGCCGGGCTGGGACATCGGGGCGGGCGGTGCGAGCTCGGTGCGGGCTCAGAGCGGGCTCAGTGCGGGCTCAGTTCGGGCTCGGAGCGGGCTCAGTTCGGGCTCGGAGCGGGCTCAGTGCGGGGCGGCCCCGCGCCCGTCCCGCCGCGCTCACCTGGGGCCCCGCGGGGCGCCGCGCCCGCCCCCGCGCCCGCCCCGCATCCCCCGGCCCCGCCGCCCCGGCGATGGGCCGGCCGGGCTCGGGGCTGCCTCTGGGCAGGGCTTCTGCCTTTTCGGTTTTTTTTCTTTTCCAGTTCCTTAAAAAAAAAAGCCCAAAATTAAACAAAAAACAACAACAACCAAAAAGCTGGGAGCGCAAACACGCGGCCGCCCGCGCCCGCAGCGCTCCGGGAGCTTCTGCTGGAGGCTGGAGCGGAGCCGGGAGGGGAGAGGCGCGGGGCAGGCAGAGGTGGTGGCTCCCGGGGCCAGCCTTGGATTTGGGATTTCACAGCTGCGGGGGGAGTAATGGGGCTTAGCTGTGCTCGGGCCCCTCGGGTGGGCGTTGGGACCCTTCGGGGGGTGCTCAGGTCCCTCGGGTGGGTTCTCCAGCCTGTCCGCCTTCCCCCAGGCAGGAAAGCAAAGAGGGAGCTTCTGTGCCTGACTCCATGGCCTGTCCAGGAAACGCCTCTGCCTCCCCCACCCCTCCCTGCCTCAGTTTCCCCAACAGGAAAATGGGGTTCTGCTCCTGGGGGCGATGCCTGGAGCTGCTGGGGCCAGAGGTGACGGTGTCACTGCCCCGAGACCAGCGTGACACCCAGGTTCAAGCAGCAGCAGCACATCCCCAGAGGGCCAACCCAGAGTTCAGTGTTTGCTCCAGCACCGTGTCCCTGCAGGGCCCCACGAGAATTCGTCCCCGTGCTGAGCGTCATGTAGGACCCGGCAGGACATTTGCAAGGTTGTTTTTGCATCCCACTGCCGTGTTTTCCTGTGTTTAAAAGCCCAGACTCGCAAAGCACAACAGAGAGAGGCTGGATGGCCACGGGCTGTGCTGGAGCCTGGAGTGTGATCCTGGAGCTGGACCAGCCGGCAGCACTGGGGGCTGCCCCCCTGCCCTCCCTGCCCTGCCAGCCCTGCCCTCGGCCACCCCTTCCCAGACACGCTGGAGTCTGGGCAGTAACTGGATTTTGCAATCCAGACCTTCGGCTCCGGGTTCCCAGAGCAGGACTGAACCCAGGGGACTCCTCACATCCCACTGCCCTCCTGCCTGGTGATGCCACAACCCTGCTGCCATCGGGGCTGTCACCAACGCTCTGGGGCAGCGTTTGGTGGGGTGAGGGATAAGGGAGACGTCACCACTGCGGTCACATGGAAAGGAAATGGGTCGGGAAGTGGGAATGAGGCAGCCTGGGGCACGAAGCGGGACTGGAGGGATCTGACTGCTCAGGATCTTTCCGAGAGCTCCATCCTGGAAGCAGAGAGCCTTCTCTGTGCATGATTGTCACTGAGGGTGAAGCAACGAGTGACACCGTGACTCCCAGTCCCTGGGAAAACCACCCCGGCACAGGGAGCCAGGGCTGGGTCACTCCCCTCACCTGACACCGCTCTCAGCAGGACCCTGCCAGCTTTCCATGGCATTCATTGCCGAGCTGGCCGTGCTGGTGATGGCAAGCAGGGCCGTGGGGTGTGTCGGCATCGCCGGCTGCTGAGGCAGTGGCTGAGTCACGCCGGGATCACGCCGGGACCGCACCAGCCCCATGTGCTGCCGTCGCACATTCCTCCCTGTTTACCTGCCCAGACACCCCCGGCCCGGCCCTGCCGGGGCAGAGCTGCCCTCGCTCCCCAGGGCAGCCCCGAGGGACAGCCCCACTGGACAGAGGGGGCTGATGTGAGAAGGACCCAGGAGCCCTGGGGCTGCCTGGAGCTGGGGGAGGCAGAGGGTGGCTGCCTGAGCAGGGGGTGCTCTGCCTGGGGAAGGACAGAACTGGGAATGCAGGTGCCACGTGCTCAGCTCGGGCCATGAGGATGCACAGCTGGGTGGGGATTAGCAACTCTCCTCCTCTGCACTGGCAGCTCCACCTGACAACCCAGAAAATAATTAAGGAGTAGGTGGGAAGCTGAGTCACAACTTTGGTGGTCCATAAGCCCCTGTGCAGGCCTGGCTTTGGGGGGGAACAGGGTTCCCCAGGCTGGCAGACCCTGGCACAGTGGGAGCTGTGCCACTCAAGAAAGTTCTTCTCAAGGTTTTTAGGGCCACAGAGCAGCAGGACTTTACCCGCAGCAACACAGGGGCCACGGTGCTGCCTTCCCCGTGGGCCATCCTGCTGAGCCTCCTGTACCCAAGTGGGGACATCCCAGTGCCAGTGGTGTAGCTCCCCTCCCAGTGACAGGGATCACAGGGAAGCCAAGAGCAGGATCCAACCTTGCAAAACTAGTCTGCACCCTCCTTTCTCACTCACCACTGGCACGGCATAATGATGCCAACAGCTTTCTGCTGCCATAATCCTAAACAGTGTTTTCCACAAAACCAAAATTCTTTTCCCCCAAAGTGTTGTCCCCTCTAAAGACAACTCCCCCTGAGCAGCTCGAGCAGGGGGCTGGGGGTGGGTGGGAGAGGGACTGGGGGCACCCTGCAGTGTCCAATTTAATCCCACAGTGATTACACCCAGACTAATCCTGGGCTACACCCAGGACGGCTGCGCTCCGAGGAACGCTGTGGGAGCTGGCTGGATTTTGGAAAACAAGGCCATTTCTGTAGGTGTGTGACTGCACTGACCCACATTCACAAACTCTGGCTTCCAACTCCGCTCCCGGCTCCGCCGCCGCCAAAGTAAATCCACCCGAGCCCTCCCAGCTCCCGGCTGTGCCTCGGGGGGAGCAGGGCCTGCACCCCTTGCCCTGGCTCTGCACCCCATTGCCCTGCCTCTGCACCCCCTCACCCACAGGTCTGCCCCCATCACCCCGGCTCTGGGGGTCCCCCAGCACCCCCGTAGCTCCCCCAGACTGGGGGCGGCGGAGATTTTAAACCTCCTTGACCTTCCCGTCTCCGGCGAGGATTTAGCACTAAAGCCTCGACTTTCCAGTTCAAAAGAGGGTTTTGCAACATTCCCGGCATCTATCCCTCGGCGAAACCTTTGAAAGTAAAATAAATAAATAAGAGAAAACGCGTGTGATCCGAAAACAAGGAACGAAACACCCCTGGAGCCGCAGCGTGCGGTCGAGCCGCCCGGCCGGGGCCGGGACCCGGCACAGAGCTGGGCTGTGCAGCCCCAGCCGTGTTTGCTTGGGGTCTGAGCCATCTCCCCCTGATCTGCGGAGCAGAGTTACCCGGCCCTGTGCACACACAGAGTCTCTAAAACAAAATAACCCTCTCAAGCCCTTCGGTGGGGGGAGGAGGCTCTGCCTGCCTCGCTGGGTTCGCAGTGAATGACCCCACTGTTTTACATTTGCTGCTGAAAGATTTTGATGAGTCACGAGCTATTTCTGTAAATAATTAAAAAAAAAAAAAAAAGAAAAAAGAAAAAGAAGGAAATGGACATTTAATAATAATAATAAAAAAACCAACAAAAAGAGGGCCCCATGGACATTCATCTTTGGAAAATGGAAAAATTAAAGACTTCCCCCATCCCCTCTGTGCCACGCTCCGCCCTGGGGGGCTGTGGGCAGGTGATGGTGTTGGGGGCAGAGGCACAGGGGCATCATGGTGTGCACGCTGGGGCAGCCCCACCACTGCCACTCACCCTGGGGACCACTGGGGACCACAGCTTGGGGGTCTCAGTGATCTCCAGTGGTGTGGGGTGACAGGGCCCCGTCCCAGCCAGGGACTGAGCACCCCTGTGGCCTCTGCAGGAGGGGCTGAGGTGGGAAGAGGCACGTTGAGGAGGGTACGGTGTACCCAGGGATGGGGAGGTGCCCCTCAGGTGCCTTGGGGCTCACACTGAGCACGTTCCTGGGCAGGGTCAGCAAAGCCCCCCCCGTTTGGAGCCTCTCCTGGGTTCCCAACACCCCCAGAGCCCCACAGGCAGCGGGTCCTGCTGCGGGCAGGGCGTGGTGTGCTCACACCCACCAACAAGGTCCCCTTTGTCCTCCCTCCCACCCGGACCTGCAGGCCAGGGGCTGATGGCCCAGGTTTCTGCACAGTCGGGCAGGAGCCGAGGCTTTTGGAGAGGCTGGGGTGGCAAAAGCAGGTGCCACACCCATCCAGTGCCTGCTCCCCCCATTTCTGCTCTTTTCCTTCCCACTTACTAAAGCCACAATTATTCTTCCCAGCACTTTGTGAGCCCCCGGTGCAGGGGATTCACAGCAAGCCTGCTGGTAGCCCAGGGGTGGGTGGCCATCGTGTTTGGGGACCCTTTCTCAGCCCCACTCCTGGGGTGATACAGCCACAGGGACCAGCAACCCCCAAGACACCATCAACTCAGGGAAGGGCCAGACCTCAGAGCAAGAACCCTTTGGCCATTTCCCTCCTGGCCCCAATATTCCAATTTCCTAATGCTCATTTAAAACAAACAAGCAAACAAACAAGCAACCCGAAGCTCTTGCTCCTTTTTTTGGCTCTTTGCTCTTTGGAAGCTGTGCTGGCTCTGTGCATTCAAGGCAGTGACTCCCCCCTAGTCCTGCTGGAGGGGTGTGTGAAAATCCCATGGATCTGGAGCGCTGGAGAGAAGGGTGGTATCCATCTGGGTGCAGCTCTGGGGCACCAGGAGGGAAGAGGAGGAGAGGGGTGGGTGCCTCCTGCCAGCGTTTTTTGGGTGCATGGACTTGCTCTGCACCAGGAGCTGAGGGGAGGGGCTGACTGGTCCCAGTCTCTCCCCCCCATCCACATACTGGTTTAGCAATCAACTCTGGAAAGCTTTTCATGTCAAAAAAAAAAAAAAAAAAAAAAGGAAAAAAGTTTCTAGTTTAAAAGTGAAAAGCTGCAAGTGTTAAATCGATCAGAGCCAGATGCTCCCCCCAGAGATGCTCCCCTGCCCTCCCCAGGGAGCTACAGAGTTGGCAGAGGATGGGGACACCAGGGGGGGACAGGGACAGCAGCCCCCCTAACGCTGGGGCACCCATGGGTGCTGGCTCAGCTCCCTGGGTGGGTGGTGAGGGGCTGCAGAGGCACGTTCAGCACACCCCAGGAAGCCACGGGCGAGCTGGACACAGCTCAGAGCCCTGGAAAAGGGCCACTGGAAAAAAGATTAAGTGAGTTTGGCTGGGAGGGAGCGGCGGAGGGAAAGGGGATGTAACAGTCTGTTAACATTGGCAGGGGCTGCACACAGATGGGAGCAGCCATTTCGGGGGGCCGGGAGGAGGCTGGAGTCTGGAACCTCATTCCCATCCCCTCGCTGCTGAAGGGCCTACAGGGATCTGCAGGGAGAACTTCTTCAGGGAAAGGGTTGCCAGGCATTGGAAGGGGATGCCCAGGGAGGTGGTGGAGTCCCCATCCCTGGAGGTGCTCAAGGAATGGCTGGATGTGGCGCTCTGGTCTGTTGACAAGGTGGTGATCAGTCACAGGTTGGACTCGATGATCTCGGAGGGCTTTTCCAACCTCAGTGATTCTGTAAAAACGCACATTTTTTTTTAAACCAACAACCCTAAGAAGGCAGCCAGCACAGCGGCACGATAGGCAATTTATTTTATTGCATTTTATAATGCCATTGTCCATACAGATTACATGCAGCTAGACCTACTGTACAAGGGTTTACCGTCTGCCAACGCAGACACACGGAGCTCAGAGTACAAATACACAGCGAGGCTATTTCCTTTATACAGCACGAGGGCGGCAGCGAGGGGAGGGGTCTCTTTACACATCCGCCCTCCCCTCCACCCTCCGGCCCCCTCGGACCTGTCCCACCTCCCCAGCATCACCTTCCCACCCAGCGCCAAAGAGGATGGGAACAAACGGGGAAAAACAGGAAAAGGTTGTGGCAGGGCTGGCGCTTCCCGGAGCAGCCGGGGGTGGGATGTGCCCGAGCCACGGGCTCCCCCGGGGCCACGGCGGGCACCTCCGGGGGTGCAGAGCCCCCCAGCCCCTGGCTCTGGCCTGTCCCGACCTTCCCCAACACTTCCAGGACAAAAACCTAGATCCAGGGAGGACCTCCGGGGCGTGAGGCTGGCCAGGGGTGTAAACAAAGCAAAGAAACCCTTTGGTTTGATGCAAGTTCAGCTGCTGCTCTCCCTTCCCCCCCACCCCGGCCCCCCCCGCAGCCCCCAGTGCTGCCAGCACCCCCTCCCTCGGAGTGCTGGTTTCTGACCCCCTCCCCTGGGTACCTGTTTGAGCTATTTGGGGGAAGACGTCACTGAGGGGGAAAAAAAAAAGAAAAACACATGGAAAAAGTAGTAATTCCTTCAGTGGGAGATACCAGAAAAATGCCTCTACGTACAGAGAGGTGCCCACAGCTTCCCCTCGTAGAAGTGCCCTGGGTTGGGCAAAAACAGGAAATAAAACACAAAAATACAGAAAAGCCCAAAAAGAACCATTTGTTTTGGTAGGTTTAAACCCAGAATATATATATCTCAATATATACAGACATACAATTCTGCCACACGTTGTGTTTGGTCCTTGATCCTCCCTCCCCCCCGGCCTCCGGCGTGTGTTTGAGGTAAGACACGCAGAATTCAGTAAAATCCAAACCAGCAAAAAATCAACCAGAGGGGTGAGAGGGGTGGGGGCAGTGAGGGTGGGGACACACACACAGTACCTGGTTCAGGTGGGACCCTGCAGAGGCAGCTGGGCTGGGCAGGGGGTAAGAGAAGGAATTAAATTTACCCCTGAGTATCAAACCGGGCACGTTTCCTGTGAAATCACCCACCAGGATTCCCGGGGAAGAGGCATCACCTGGAGCCACAGGACTTTCCAAACCTGTGCATGTGTTTAAAGAAAAAAACTCCTTTATATTTATATATTTATTTATATATATATATAATATATAGAGAGAGTGCTCTTGGGAGCTGGGATGGCAGCTGAAAACCTCTGGGAATACTCAGCACGGAGGGGAAGGTGCCAGGTTTTCCTCACGGGGTCTGGGGGTGGCACACGGGGGATTTTGGCTGAATCCACGGGGATCTGGAGGCCCTGGGAGGCATTTCTGGGGTGTCTGTACCTCTGGAAAAGCTTAAAAAAACAAAAAAAAAGTCATACCCCGAGGAAGAAGCCCTGGAGGGCTCGGCAATGCCGGGGCCACCTTGGATTTGTGCAGAATCCAGGGGGCAAAGCTGCCAAAAAATTAAAGAGCGGGAGGAAGGTGAGGGAAAAGGACCAGGAAGGGCAAAAAAAGGGGAGCAGCTACTGAAACCTCCTCCAAACAGTGAGGGGGTCTAACATTGGGTGCTGGCACTGCCCCAAGAGGCACAATGACCCCCAATGCCAACCCAAAATCCCAAAAACCTGGATGGAGGCAGGTGATTCCCCACAGAGGGTGAACTGTGGCCAAGCAGCAGTGAGGGGCTCAGGGGCTGCACCCCAAGGTCCAGCCTGTCCATCCCTCCCCTTTGTATGAGTAAAGCAGCAATGGGTCCCCCCAGCAACATCCCCCCGTGCCAGCTGTAAACTTGGTACTACAATAACTTAAAATGAAAAGAACTGGAGGGGGAAAAAAAAAGGAAAAAGTGAAAAAAATAAAAAGGGAAAAAAACGGGAAAAAAAGGAAAAAGAGAAAAAAGGGGAGAAAAAAGAAAAAAGGAAAATAAAAAAAGGAAAAAGGGAAAAAAAAGAAAAAAGGAAAGAGGAAAAAAGGAAAGAGGAAAAAAGGAAAGAGGAAAAAAGGAAAGAGGAAAAAGGAGGGGGAAGGGGAATAAAGGGAAAGAAAGAGGGGGAAAAAAGAAAAAAAGGGGGAATAAAGAAACAAGGAAAAAAAAGAAAAAAGGGGAAAAGGGAAAAAAAAGGAAAAAGAAGGATAAAATAAAGTAGGTGGGGAAAATTGCCGGTGCCTCCAGCCTCACAGCTCCTTTGGCAGGATGGGGGGGACAACAAAAGGGGGGGTCGGGTGGTGCCCCCCGGCCCGGGCAGGGTCTTTGGTGTCCGGTGGAGCCCGGGGGGGGCCGGGTCCGGGTCCGGAGGGGCCGGGAGCCGGGGAAGGGGCCGGGAAGGGGCTGGAAGGGGCTGGGAAGGGGCTGGGAAGGGGCTGGGAAGGGCTGTCCCTGCGCTCGCAGCCGCGGCGCGGGAGAAGCGCGGGTGACACCTACAGGGGTGTTGGGGACCCGCGGGGAGCAGGGAAAAGCCCGGATTTGGGAATGGGAAAGGGACCCCTGCAGCCCCAGCCGGGGGGGGGTGCCGGTGACCCCCGTTAACAGCCCCAGTGGGTTGTGTCACCCCCCTCGCTGCCCCCCGAGGGTCTTGGCAGCCCCCGGAGGGTGACACAGGGGATGATACAGGGGGTGGCACACAGGGGATGATACAGGGGGTGGCACACAGGGTGGCACAGGGGGACACGGCTGGGGTGGGGGGTTCTGCTCAACGTCCCCCCGGCTGCAGGGGGGGCCCAGGGACCCCCTCTCTGCAGCCACCTGGGTACTGGGGATGCTTCAGGCAGTGAAAAGGATGAGTCCAGTATGGGCTCACCCTGGGGATACCCCACAGCACCAGGAGCCCCTTGGGGAGGTCCCAGAGGTGACGTGGGGCCAGACAAACACAGCCCCCCATGAGCCACAGCTGTGTGTTGCATTTTCAACACTGCTCCCGGGGTGTCAGCCCCATGTCCCGTGGGGTGACACAGCCCCCCAGTGTCACATCCCGGAGTACCAGGGACAGGGAGGGATGGAGCAACCCTCGGGATCGCTCTGGGGGAGCCTGGAGCTGGGCTCAAAAACGTGAGCAGCCCCACATCCATCACAGTGAGTCCCCAAAGACCCCACTGTGTGCCAGGACAGCCAGTGCCAGCCCGGCTGTGCCAGGGAAAGTGCTGCTCCCCGGGGAAGGTGATGCTCCCCAAGGAAGGTGATGCTCCCCAGGGAAGGTGATGCTCCCTGAAGCCAGCACAGGGCACTGAGGATGCCACGCTGCCTGCCAGGAGGAGGCTGGCACTGGGTACCCACATCACCACCCCAGAAAGAAAGAGCAGGGAGAAGAGGGGTGTTTGGTTGTGTTGTTCTCATTATTATTAATATTTTTTTCTTTTGGCATTAATACCATCTGTTCACCTGAACTACGGACCTTCTGTCTCTAGAAATCTTTTGGTATCTTCCCATCTGGATGCACACAAAAGGATAAGGAAAAGAAAAGATGAAAGCGGGAGCCCCCCTGCAGCGGGCTCGGCTTGGGGGCTGTGGCCAGGTTTGGCCACCACAGGGATCCATCGGGCTCAGCTTTGCTCCCAGCGGGATGGGATGGCCCCCAGCTCCTCTGCAGGTGCCCCCAGGAGGAGGGTCGGTGTTGGGGGATGCTGCCCTCCTGCTCCACTGAGACCCTGCCCCGGCTCTGGAGGTGGAACAGGCACGCAGGGGGCCGGGAGCCTTTCCCTGAAGTCGAAGTCAGGCCACTGGCCATGCCATCCCCACACAGGCTGGGAGGTGTCACCTGCTGCAGCCACGTGGAGCAGGACGGGGGGAGCTGTGTCCTCACTGCTGGCGCTGGCAGTCGGCTGTGGATGGTCAGCACTGCTGGGTGCCAGGAGCCCCCACCAGCCCGTGGAAGGCAGAGCCTGGGGAGGCTGCTCTGCTTGCCAGGCAGTTTAGCAACTGGCCAGAGGTGACAAGGCAGAGGGGACCCCGTCCCACTGACGTGCCAGTCCTTGTCCTTCCCCAGCTTCGAGACAACGGTGCGAGCCCGACATCCAGAGCACGGCAGAGGGCTTAGCCCCGATTCTGCTGTTTCTTCCCCCAAAGCTGGCTGGAGGCAGCACACGTGGGCAGGGTCCACGGTCCCTCCTAGTGCAAAACCCACCGGGGGCCCGAGGGACGACAGTGGGTTCCTGCCATCGCTGCCTCGGGGCGGCCGAGCACCGGGAGGAGGGGACAGAGGTGCCTTCCCTGCGCCCGCCGCGCACAGGGAGGGAAGGAAGGGACCATTTCGGACAGAAACAACCTACCATCCTCGTTCACCAGTCACTAACCAAGGGAGGAGGGGAGAAAAAGTCCAGCTCTTGGGTTTCTGCTTCTCGTGCCACGGGACGTGCCCGTGGCAGGGTCGGTCAGTCACCGGCTGCAGCGCGGGGCAGTGGGAGCGCCGGGGACGCGCCGGCAGCAACGGGTCGTTGCCCCAAGGAAACCCTTTTGCTTTGTGGAAGTGCCTTTAAAGAACAGGTTAACGCCGAAGGTCACCTTGGGGAGGTGGGAGCGTCGCTTGGTCTCCGGCCGGGAGGGTGGGAAGGGTTTGCCCCTCGGTGGGGAGGAGGAAGGAGTCCTTAGGACAAGTCTTCCACTGGCAGCTCCTCCTCCAGGTCCCTGTCGTCGGGAATCGTCACATTCTGGTTGGTGGTGGCCATCAGCGACACAGGTCTGCTGTCGTCCTCCGCCTCGGCTGGTTCCTCCTTCACGTGCACTGGGTGGCTGTGGGGGGGGAAGCCTTCAGCCTCGGGGGGCTGCTCCCCCCCAGCCACAACCCCACAAAGCTCTTGGTCCAAAACCCTCCTCACCCAGGGGACAGGAGCCGTGGGAAGCAACAAGCAGCTCCTGGTGCCTGATGTGTCACCATCCTTTAGCTCCAAGCCCTCCAGCACCCCAGTGCCCCCCGCCAGCGCCGTCCCTGCCGTCCCCCAGGCTGACCTGTACTGCTGCGGGGACAGGCGCGGGCTGTTGCTGCCGTTGCTGTTGACCTGCTCCACGGTGCTGCTGACGTCGTCGTGGCCCACGTGCAGCATGGCACTGGCCGAGCTGGTGTTGATCATGGTGGGGCTGTTGAGCAGCGGGAAGCTGCTCTCTGCCAGCGCAGCCTGCAGGGGCATCACAGAATCAGAATGGTTTGGGTTGGAAGGGACCTCAAAGATCACCAGTTCCACCCCTTGCCATGGGCAGGGACACCTTCCACCAGACCAGGCTGCTCCAAGCCCCTCTAACACTTCCAGGGATGGGGCAGTCACAGCTTCTCTGGGCAACCTGTGCCAGGGCCTCCCCACCCTCACAGGGAAGAACTTCTTTTGTATGTCTAACCTAAATTTCCCGTTTCAGTTTGAACCCATTCCCCTTGTCCCTCACTACAGTTCCTGATGAAAGAAGACCATGGAGGGGTTTTGTGCCCCCGTGTCCCAGTCAGGGACAGGACGGGGTCCTTACCTGGTAACTTGCATTAAGTGCTCCGTAACCGAGTCCTGAAATCATATTTTTGACTAAGGTCGGACTCCTGCAGAAAGAGAGAAAGCAGAAGGACGTGGGGCTGAGCACTGCTGGCCCGGGGACAGGGACGCTGGTGGCAGGGGCAGGTGTGAGCACAGCTCCCAGGCTGTGTCCGTGGCAAAGGAGCACCCACCCTGTCATCTTTGGTGGCCTTCGCTTTTGGTACTCGTGCTCGTCCACGGTCCACACGGCTCCCTTGACGTTCTCCACGCGCACGAAGCACTTGTGCAGGCTCAGGTTGTGGCGGACGGCGTTCTGTGGGCAGAGAGGGCAGGAGCTCAGTGGCATGACCCTCATCCCACTGGCCAGACCCTCCTCTTCCTCACCACTCTCCTCTTTAGCCAGCCCCGCAGGTCCCCACAGCTCCGGGCTGTCCTGGCCACCCCGACGCTCCCCCCCAAAGCCACCCAGGCTGCTGTGAGTGCTCCCCCACTCCACCAGCACTGAGGGGGTTGAGTTGTCGAGCCCCCAAACCACACGTGGGACATGACCCCGTTCTGAGGACCTTGGCCAGATGCTGAGGAAGAGGGGACAGTATGGAACAAGTGACAGCAGCGAGGACTGGGAGCAGAACCACCCTCTCTGCTCGGCAAAGCCAGCTAATCTTTCCCTTTCTTTTCCTTTCCCCCACCCTCCCCTTTTGGTCCTTTCCCTCCCTTTCTTCTTTACATCGACCATCTTTACATTTCTAAATGTAAAATAAAGAGACACACACGTAGGCAGACAGCACAGCCCCGAGAGATACCAGCTCCCTTTTCCCCTTCCAACTCCCTGCCATTTGCTACTGCCCCTATTTCATTACCAATTTTAATTTGCCTCTAATTAAATCCTGTGTATTTTTCCGACTCACTTGCTAATCCATGAGGGAGGCAGGAGGCTGGAGTGGAATCTCTCCGAGCTATAATTACAAAGGGCCTAATCACGCCGGGGCTCTGCCTTTGAATAAATTTCCTTGCATTAAGGTTCTCAGATTCTCTGCCTTGCAAATGAGAATGACCCCAATTTCAGGAAGTTGGCCTCGGAGGGTTTTTTTTTTTCTCCCCTTTTTTTTTTTATTTCGAGTCCTGATTCGTGATGAGAGACTAATTCGTTACGCTAAAACATTAACAGCAATTTAAAAGGTCGAGCGGGGGCTGGATAAACAAAGGAGTTGGCCAGCACAACAAGGCCAGAGGAGACACAAGGACTGAGCCCCCCCCGCGCCGGCAAGTGCCAGAGCGCCCAGAACCTCATCAGATGGCACCATCACCCCTTTTGCTTCTCATTTAAGGAGAAAAACAAACAAAGCTGGGCTCTTCCCTTGTCCTCCATCCATCCCTTCCCCCCCAGACCCCTCCCTCCAGCCGTGCCACAGTGCCCGGTGCTGACACCACGGCCGGGTGACACGGTGACAGGCAGCAGGGCCGGGCTCTGGCTCCTCTGGCCCTTTGGCAGAGCACAGTCCAAAGGGGAAACTTTGTAAGCAGCTCTCAGGGCTCCTGGGGAAGGAGATTTGGGCCCAGCCAGTGCTGTCTGATGTGATTTTTTTGGGGGGAACCCCTGCAGGACCCCACAGATCGGGAGCTGACCCAGCATCTCGGGTGTGGCTGAAGCCAGGTCCTGGGGTCCCAGCTCAGAGCCACTGTCACCCAAGGGGACACGCTCCATTTGGGCCATGCCCTGCTGGGAGGCACCACTCAGCCTCAAACCCCGTGCTGGCATCTCCCAGGGTCGGGCTGCACATCCCAGGGACCTGGAATTCCAAGGAGGACCCTGAAATCCATGGGGGAGTAGGACAATCCCCTGTCCCCCACTCTGTCCTCGCACCATCCCCTGCCTGGGGTCTGAAGTCCAGCCAGGGCTGGGGCCTTCCACTGCCCTTGAACCCCTGTCCCAGTGAGCAAACACAGGACGTCCCTCCCTGGCCGGATCCTGCCCACACTCCCCTTCATCCTCCTCCTCCCTGTGCAGGGGGCTCCTCGTCCAAGCAATGCCCTGACTGCAGCCACGAGCGTGGCAAAGCAGAACCTTCCCTGCCCACAGAGACACAGGCCCAGCAGTGCCCACATCCCCCTCTCTCCCCGGTGACAACCCCCTGCTCTGAAGCACCCGGGTGGGGATGTGCCTGCAAAGGCTCCAGTGGAGGTAAAATAAATCCTGGCAGTGGGCAGGATGCGGCTCAGCACCCCCAGAGCCTGGGATGCCCCATCCCTGTGCTGGGTGTTGGGCAGGGTGCTGTGCCCAGGACAGGGAGGAGGTGCCAGGTGAGCCCCCCATGGCATGGGACCCACCCCCACGGTGCCTCAGCCCAACGTGGCTTTTGTGTTTCGACAGAGTGTTTGTTCAGAGCCAGACCCGGCTGCTCTGTTTGCTTCTCATCTCTCTCCTCTAATGATGTTTGCTTTACACCCTCCACCCACTCCCTGGGCTGTGCTGGGGGCTCCCTGTGGGTCCCCCCTGCTGTGGGCATGGGGCACCCACCCTGGTCCCCATCCCAGGGGAGCTCCAGGAGATGAGAGAGAAGCCGCAGCAGAAATGGTGGTTTTCAAAGAGAGGAAATACACAATTTTTTCCTGTGTATCCCACTCCTCCAGAAGAAGCCTGACCTTGGACACTGGAAGTTATGAAGAGAAGTATCCCCCCTCCAGCTCTTTTTAACCTCCTGCCATCCCCTTTGGCGATAGAACAGGAAAAAGTGAAGAAAAAACCAATGGGAAGCAGAAGGGCTGGGAGATGCCCTTCTCCAACCCTGCCCTTGGTAACAAGGGGTGCAGGGAAGCCACAAAAACCCTCCCAAAATACTTACTCCTTCCAGCTAATAAAAAGGTGGGAAAAAGACATTTCACTTGCCATTCTCTGATTCCAGAGAGGGGGAAACTGAGGCACGGAGCAGGTGAAGTGTTGCCCTGGACAGTGCTGGGAGCAGTGATGGCCACAGTGGGCTCTGCCCCAGTGCTCCCCATTGCTGCCCACCGTGTGCCCAGTGTGGGGTGTCCCAGGCCGGGGTGGTGGCAGTGGTGGCAGCAGTGGCAGTGGCCAGTGATGCTCGTGGTGCACTTGCAGTGCTGGCTGTGTGCAGCGAGGGGCACTCCAGACTGACACAGCCCGTGGCCAGCCCCAAAACTGCCCCAGCACCCGGCTGCTCCTGCCCAGCCCCATCCCAGTGCCCTCCTCCTGCCCGGCGTGCCGGGATGCTCGTGCTGAAGGCAGAGCCCACCAAGAGTGCTGGGGAGCCAAAATCCCTGCTATTCACCCAAAAGTTTTCTGCAGATCCCAGCTCGGATCTGCCACAGCGACACACGGGGGCCCTGGGCTCAGGGAGAACCGATTCCTCCTACTCAACCTTCTCAAAATGCTCCATCTCGCTTGCACCTCGCTGATTCTAATTATTTTTATTTTAAACTAACACGTGTCCCTCTGCCACTTCACTCCTTGCTGCCCTGGGCAGGAGGGAGCTGAGCTGTGCCTCGGTAAATACATGCAGCAGGAAACAATAAATAAGTAAATCTTCCCTGGTCGAGGCAATAACTGAATCACAGAACTGCTCCTTCCACAGCTCCCTGCTCCTCTGAGATGTGTTTTCTCAAATCTCAATTTCTAAATAACCAAGGGGGAAGCAGCCCCAGCACCCATGTGCTGCCCCCAAATTCACCTCCATCAGCCCAGGCTGGTGACAAATGGCTCCTCAGGTACAAAAACTTTCAGTACCTGCCTGTACAGCACCGTGCACCGGGTGGGGGGACCTGATGGGCACAGGCACCTGCTTGGGGTCTGGCAGAGGAGTTCCCCTTGCTGATGGTCCCCCTGCCATCCCCACTCTTCATCCATCCCCCTGGCCCAGCACCTGCACCCCCAGCCAGCACTGAGGCCCAGCCACCTCATCTCTCAGAGTCACCTGCCCCCAGGTTATCATTAACCTTCTTTGTTACTTCAAGTGTCTCTCTTTTGTCTCTGCCCTTCTCCTCCAGCCTCAGCTCCACAGAAAAGCCCAGCACAGGGATGATGTGCCCTCACAGACCAGCGACGCATTTTGGGTAGGGAAAATGGGGGATTTATCCATAAAATCATCTCCTGCACCATCTCAGAGCTGTGCAATGAACTGGTCCTTTACCAGAGGTGCCCACACAAGCTGGAGCATCTCCTGCAGCAGGGAGTCCCCAGTGGGATGGGGTGAGCCTGGGTGGGCTGGGGTGAGCCCGGGTGGCATGGGGTGAGCCTGGGTGGGATGGGGTGAGTCCAGGTGGGACGGGGTGAGCCTGGGTGGCATGGGGTGAGCCTGGGTGGGCTGGGGTGAGCCTGGGTGGGCTGGGGTGAGCCTGGGTGGGATGGGGTGAGCCCGGGTGGGATGGGGTGAGCCCGGGTGGGATGGGGTGAGCCCAGGTGGGATGGGGTGAGCCCACGGTGCCAAGCAGGGCTGCTCTCACCTTCCAGGTGGCCGTGTTCCTCCGGAAGTAGGCAAACATCCGCGTGAACCAGTTATAGATTTCATTCAACGTTAGCTGCCTGTCGGGGGTCTCCAGGATGGCCTGGGGAACCAGAGAGGGGACAAGAGCGTCACTCACAGCGCCCCGCTGGGGTTCGATGCCCATCCCCTGGTGAGGCACGAGGGGCAGAACGGGGGTTCAGTGGATGTGGGGGCTCCCCCAGGACAGAGAGGGTGGGGGAGAGCACAGCTGTGCCCGAGGTGCCCCACAGGCAGGTCTCTCGGGGGGCAGAGCTGGACCCCAGGGCACGGGGAGCCACTGACCTGCCGGATGAGCGAGGCGTACGTGAAGGGCGGCCGGACGTCGGCGTTCTTGTAGAACTCGTGATTCTGTGCAAGCTCTGGGGGGCGACAGGAAAGGGGAGGGCGAGGGGTGAAGGGACCCGCTTTGGCAGCCAGGGACTGCAGCGTGGAGGGTGCTGAGCCCCAGCCCGGAGCTCACCTGAAGATATTGGGGTGCAGAACTTCTCCGAGTTCCTCCTGCGGATGGGCCCCACGTTGTGTAAAGTGGAAGAGCTGATGACGGAGGGGCCCTGCCGCAGGGGGGTGATGGGCGCCGTGGCTGAGGTGGGGGGATGAGGTAAACCGTCGGGAAACGTGTCGGAAGTGCTCTTGGAGAGGGTGGCACTGGAGACCAGGTTCAGCTGCACAGACAGGGGGGAGGCAGGACGGGTGGTTGGGAAGGCAGGGGCTGGGAGAGCCCCCGGCACAGAGGGAGCTTGGGAGGGCTGAGCTGGCTCGTGCCCCAGAGCAGGCAGGGAGGGGCTGGCAGGGGGGACACTTGCTGGGCTTGGCAGGGATGGGATGCAACCAAGGGATGGGGATGCAACTGCAGGAGAGGACACAACCATGGGATGGGATGCACCTACAGGCCTGGATACATCCATTCTGTCCATCCCACAGAGCCCACCCAGTGGTGACCATGCACAGGGCAGGGGGGGAACAGCAGTGAGGGGGAAGAGGAGGAGAGGGGGTGGCTGTGGGGACGTAGAGGGCAGGAAGGGGACTCACGCTTACAGGCTGGCTGAAAGACTTTGGCTCTGAAGGTCTCATGTGAAGATGGGCCATCATTGCTTGGAGACGCTCGCTCTCCTTGGCCAGCTGTGGGAGGCAAGGAGCAGGAGGGAGATGGTCAGGCAGTGCCCAACTCACTATGGAGGTGCCTGTGGCCTGGAGGAGCTGCCAATGAGCCCCCAGCCCTGGTCTGGGTAGGCAGCCCAGACCCTCTGTGCCTTCCCAGGTGCCACCTCCTGCCTGATGCTGGTTCCTGAGAGTCCCAGTGGGGCTGTGGCTCCATAGGGGCTGCAGCACCCAGTGTGGGGGGCACGGGGGCCATTCCAGCTTCATGTGTGCAGTTAGATGAAAAATCTACGGTGAAAGGGAGCCCCTTCCCACCCCTCCATGCTGCCACTCACCAGCAAGGCCCCCCACCACAGCCCTCACGCTCCCTCCCGGGTGCTCTCATGCCCGTGCCCCAGTGCCTGCCATGCCTGTCCCCTTGGCCCTCCTCCTGCTCCCCAGCAGCTCCCTGTCCCCCCCCCCAGCCCTCCATCCATCCCCCCGGACGCCCAACATCGCTGTAATTGCACCTCCCTCCTGTTTGCTCCCCGGAGTGCGGAGGAGGGTGAAATATTCACTGTGGCACCAGGAGAGATTTTGAGCCCGGCGGAGGCGATGGGACCTGACACCCGCTCTCTCCCCGTCACCTTCCCTTTCCAGCAGGACCCTCAAAGCTCGGGGCTCGGCCACCTCCCCGCGCGCCGCCGGCTCCCGCCAGCCCAGCCCAGCCCCAGCCCTGGGCCGGGCGAGGAAGGAGTTAAAGGCAGGAGCCAGAGCGGAGTTTGCTGCAAGTTTGGAGCAGCTCAGATGCCTTCGTGCTGTCGTGGTGCTCATTAGAGCTGACAGGTCTCCCCTCGTGATGCAGACGCTCCACGCCGGCACAGCGGGAGCTCCGCGCTCTAAACTTCATAATTGGTGGCTCCGTGGCAGGTTCCTCTCTGCACACACAGCTCTGCTCGCCCTTCAGCTTTTTTTTTTCCTTTCTTTTCCCTCCCCTCTTTAAGCCCCAGTAATTGCTTTCAACCTCTCGCTTTGGCGAGGGCTGGGGAGCAGGGATGGATTGCAGGGATCACCCAGGAGGCTGCAGCCTCTCCTCGATCCCACAGCTCCCCCCGAGCTGCTGTGACTCAGGGTGGAGGCTCCCAAGGGTGCCCCACATCACATCCCACTGTCCCCTGGGCCAGTGTACCCTGAGATGTCACGCACACACTGCCCTGAGCTCCTGCCAGCCCCAGCCAGGCACCCAGGCACTGCCACATCACGGGGGTCTTGGTGACTGACCCCCTGACAGACCCCTGCCCTGTCCCTCTTTCAAGTCCTGAGATGAAAACTCCCCATTTCCTCCCCTCTTCCCCCCCTCCCTTCTCCATTAACCGAATTATGCACAGCACGTTGGGGAGCCAGAGATGCTGAGAGAGGCTCTATTTAAAGAACTTGCCTTTCCAAAAATAGCACCCTGAAGTTGGGCTCCACAGACCACGCTCAGCCACCAAAATAAGTGGCCTGATTTCCAAGGACCCCAGTGGCCCTGCAGCTCCCACGGAGGTGGCACAGCTCATGTCCCACCTGTGGGCATGAACCCTCCTGGCAGCACGTGCCTTTCACATCTGTGGCATCTCCCTGTACCCACAGGGACACTCTGGGCAGGAGGGATGGCTTGTCCTTTCCTCCAGCCCCATCACAGGGATGCTGGTATGGGGGGAACCAGATTGAGATTTTGCCCAGGGATTGATTTCCACCCAGATGCAGCCCAGGGCCAGCACTGCTGTTTGGGAAGGATGTTTGAAACGAGTCCCCAGGTGGGTGGTTACGGTCCCCAACCTCCCTGCTCCCCCCTGAGGAGAGCAGCCAAGGCATGGAGTGCAGAGGGGGAAGGAGATGGCTTTTTACACCCGTGTCCATGGAGGCAGGGGCAGCACCCACCTGTATCTCCAGCTGCTGTACCACTTGCATCTGGACTCGACACTGGGCCGTGCTTCGGTCATCAAGTGCATGTTCTGTGTTGAGGTGTCTGGGGAGGAGAACACAGAGGGTTATGCCTGGACATGCCCAAAATGCTCCCCCTCAGCTGTGGCCACACCTGGGATCAGCCCTGACCTGCAAATTGCTCAGGGATGCTCTGGCACCGGTGCCCCAAGTGGGATGAGCAGAAAGGAAACCGAGGCACGCAAGGGACTGAGCAAACCAGCATCTCCCCAGACCTGGGCTGGAAGGGGGCCATACCCACCCAGCCCTGCCTGTGGCAGCCACACGGTGTTTAGGAGCAGCCACTGCCTGATGGAAAGCCCACGGATTTTCCTGGAGAAGGCTGCTGGCAGGAGGTGCCAGGAAGACCTGAGAAGCAGGTTTCCAGGACAAAGGTGTGATTATGGAGGTTGACTTACACCCTCCAAGGAAACCCCCGAAGGCAGAAGGTGGCATTTCCAGGGTGTTCCTCATCCTACCACTTTCATGCCTCGTGTTTATGAGGTGCTTTGTGTTTATGAAGCAGAAGGACCTTTGGTCCTCAACTGCTCTCCCTCCTCCTCAGAGGGGGGATAGGACTCCTGGGGATGTCACTTGCTGCAGAGGCAGGGACATCCCAGCAGCCCCCTGTGGGGTTCCTCACCCCCAAACCCAGCAGAGCAGCAGCCTGGGGATGCCCCCAGGAGAAGGTGCCCCAGGAGCAGGGCAGGAGTCTCACCCGGCTGTTTGCGAGAGACTTCCAGCCCCAACTTGCACAAACAAGGCAGGTAACTGGGACCAGCTGCCAAGCCTGTAGGTGAGCAAACCCCCCTGTGCCTCAGCCCCGCTCCTCTCCCTGCACAGCAGAGCAAGGGCATGGCTGCTTCTCCAGGGAAAAGGCTGCCAGAGCCCAGGCTGTGCCAAGCAGGAATGGAGACATCTCCCACTGACCCTCTCCCTCATAAATCACTGCTCAAAGGCCATGCTGCCCCTTTCCACCCCAACCTTGGGGCTCTCTGAGCTGCTCCACGGAGGTGATGCTCAGAGCAGGCTCAAAGCCAGTGCTCAGACTCAAGGTCAGGCCCACTCTCCAGCTGGGCTCGGCCTTTGGGAGCTGGAAGTTTTCTATCTGCCTGTCCCACAGCCTGACATGTCCCCACATTAGCAGAGAGGGGACAGAAACCCTTCACCAGTGTTTTTGGGAGGCTGTCCCTTGGGAAGGGGGACAGGCAGGTGGGATGCAGGGATCCCACAGCCCTGGCTGGCACAGCACAGCTCTCCTGACACTGTCACCCAGCCCTGGCCATCCCCTGCCAACTCCAGCTCCAGCTTCCAAACCAGAGCTCACTCATCTGCCCTGTGCCATTCAAACATGCCCTGCAAGGTGGGAGGAGATGCCTCATCTGGGTTCACCCCATGAGTCAGAGGCAGAGGAAGGAGGACACAGGAGCCTGAATCACTCACTCACTCACCACCCCAACCTCCCCAGGCTGCCTTCACACCTCCTCATCCTCCCCTGTAAGGCCTCTGCCCAGCTCCTTCCCTGGGAATGAGGAGGCATCCAAGGGATGCTCCCACTGGAGCCAGAGGTGTGGCAGAGGGCAGGGTCAGTCTGTAAAACCCCAAAACCTGGCTGATGGAGAGCCCGGCGCCTCGGCCGGGCAGACAGCCGGGGAGGCGGGGGAAGCAGCGAGCGAGCCCGTCAGTTCCTTCTGATGTCTTTGCTAAAAATCCTGGCTACAAAGAGATCTAATTGCAAATGAACTAATTAAGTAAACCTCTGACGAAGCGTGAAAACAATTTGTTTGACCCTGACGCTGGCAGAGGGCTCTGCGACAGCAGAGTTAATCAGTCAGCGCCGGAGCCCACAAGCGGTGTCAGCGGGGCTCCCGCGCCGCCATCTGCTCCCCCCGCGCCCCCCAGGAGGGAGCTGGGAGCCCCCCGCGCCTGCTGCCGGCGCCTGCCCCCTCCTGCCTCCTGCACGGGGTCTCTCCTTCTCCAGAGTCATCGACTCATCCAATGGTTTGGGTTGGAAGGGACCTTAAAGCCCACCCAGTTCCACCCCCCTGCCACGGGCAGGGACACCTTCCACTAGCCCAGGCTGCCCCCAAGTCCCGTCCAACCTGGCCTTGGACACTTCCAGGGATGGGGGAACTCCAGCAGCAACCCCTGGTGCGTTTTCTCCTTCTGCATGGGGTCCCCCAGCTCTGGGCAGACACTTTGGGGTGTCTGGACCTACTTCCAGAGTCTTCCCCTCCACCAGCTCCATTCTGTCCCAGCCTCAGAGTGTGGGTTGTCCCCTTGTCCAAAAAAAAAAAACCTCCCCCCAAAAGGGGACAACACTTACTTGACAAACTGTCCCAAGTCCTCACAGAGGGTTTCGCAGCCAGGCCACTTGCACTCTCCGTGGCCATAGAGCGGGTGGGAGCCGGGGGTCTCTTCGTGGGAAGAGCTGCAGAAGAGGGAAAGGGGCCATGAGACAGGGCAGCTGGGATGCTCCAGCATTCCCACGCAGGGGACAGCCCTCGGGCACCCACAGGAGACCCCCCAGTGACAGCTCACTGTCCTCCATGGGCACACGGGTGCAGCAAAACAGTGACAGGACTCCATTATGGGGCAGGCAGAATCTCCCCTCACCCACCTGCCAACCCCACAGCCGACAGACCCCAGCCCCTTCCACCTCTCCAGGAATAAAAACACAAAGTGCCAGGGCCCGACCCGGCTCTACCTGTCCCTTCTGGGCGTGTGCATGGTGCTCTGTCCATTGGGCAGAGGGTGATGGGAAATGGGAGGCGAGACCTTGGCGGCCGAAAACGAGGTAGAGTTGGAGGTGTTGGTGGTGAGGTCAAGACCTTCTTGCTTAATGCTGTCCTCGACGGGCTGGGCAGCCGTGACCTCCTTCCAGAGCTGCTGGAGGTCCGAGGGGCACACGGCTACGGCAGGAGAGAGCCCGGGGTCAGCAGGGGCATGGGGCAGAACCCACAGCACCCACAGGGTCCTTCCCTGCCCCCTGGCACAGCTCAGCTCCCCAGACCTCGCCCAGCACGGGGAAACCATCACCTAAAGCCAGGCCCAGCCCACAACACCAGCAGTGGTAAAGGGAGGCTGCACAGCCCCATCAGGGAGCCCAAAACAAGGTGCTCTCAGCACCCAGGGAGCCACACAGAGCTGTTTCCAGAAGGGAGGCGATCCCTTCTCCCCACACCCTGGCACCCCTATCCAGAGGAAGAGGTGCCCCAGTCCTGCACCCCTCTGCCAAAGGAACCCAGAGCCCAACCCTGCACCAGCTCTGCCCACTGATGCCATCGGACCCCAACTTCGGGGGCATTGGAAAAAGCAACAGCACAGCCCCTCCCCAGCCCCCCTCACCCAGAGCAGGGCAATCTGCAGCCATGGGCCCCCCCCGTGCGGGGCACCCCAGGTGGGGGTCCTTACCTTGGGGCAGGGTCTGCAGGGGCACCGTGCCCTGCCCTGGAGGGAGGCTCACCAGGCCCTGGCGCTGCAGGTTTAACAGGTGCTGCTGCTGGAGCTGCTGCATCTGCAGGAGCTGCTGCTGGAAGGCCAGCTGCTTGTTCCCCAACGGCTGCCGAGACAAAAGGGACAAATCCAGGTGCCTTATTCCCAGCCCCGCAGGGGAGGCAGGGGCTGGGGGCCGCGGGGAGGGGTGCCTGCAGCCAGGGGTGCCCGTGGTGGGGGCACTGGGGCTGCCCCTGTCCCCATCCTGCTGCCGGGCCTGCTCAGCTCACGGCTGAGCCGGACGGAGGCTTTGATCTATCGGAAGAGGAGGGGAAGGAAAGGAAAAGGGGAAGGGAAAAATAAAGCACTGGAAAGAGAGGGAGTGAGCGGAGCTGGGAGTTGCTCGGAGCAAAGAACCAGCTGTGCTGGGAGGTGGGTGTGAACCCCAACTGTGGGGTCCCATGGGGGAGGCTCAGCTGCAACGTCGTTGCAAAAAAAGGGGGCTCCCAGCACCCTGGATGCACAGGACCCTCCTTTAAGCCAGAAAATTATCCCTATTTGCCAAAAACGACCACTACGAGCCCCTCCGTGGTGAGGGGCTGAAACCAACTGTCTGCAGGGGAGGGGGTGCCCAGTGCCAGTACCGGTGCCCCCACCCCAGCCACAGGCACCCCCCGGGTAGGGGACTCTCCCCCCGCCCCCAGGAGCCAGCCGTGCTCTGACCAGCATCGCTGGCCCTAAACTAGTTAGGCAGGACGGGTCCCTGGGGAGGCGCCGAGAAATCCATGAGAATTAAGTGAAGGGGAGAGAATTCAATTAGGGCTGGGGACAGGCAGCTGCTAATCCGAGCCGGGCAGGAGAGGGGAGCTGCCCCGGGGCTGCCCGGCCTCATTAGCGGGGCAGGCGGCTCCGTGACCCCGTGAACCCCCCGAACCCCCCTGTTGGGGCAGACGGTGCCGGCAGGGAGCGAGGAGCGGGAGAGCACCGGCCAAGCCCGTGCTGGAGCACATCCCCCAGCTCGCTGCACTCGGGAGTGGGGGCACTTTGCAGCCCCCAAAAGATGTATTTTCATGTCCCTGTCCTTACTGATGAGCACAAGAGCTGTGCTATGGGAAATGTCCTTGTTTTTCCTGAGTGTTATAGGGATTCAGGCCCCGCTGCATGGGGAATGCCAGGGACCTGGCACATCTCCTGATGATCCCCGAGGCTACATCAGCAGGGAACAGCAGACAGACTCTCCATGGCAATCCCAGTCCATGACTGAGTTTGGAATGAGCACGTGCTGCTGTACCCACAGCAGCACCCTGGGCCCATGGGATGCAGGCAGATCCCTGTGGATGCTCAGCCGTGGCTTTGTGAATCGGAGGGAGAGGACGAGATCCAGACACTGCCCTACAAACCCCTACGCTCTGCAAAGTCAGGCACAACCATGAATCCTATCTAGGGCACAGAGACAGTTTAATTCCAGTTTTTTCAGCCTCAGAGGGATATGCAGACCCTCCCTGACCTGTCCACCTCTGGGCCACGGTGGAATTGTCCCCCCCAGCGTCAGGTCTAGATCCTCCCTGGCTCTGCCTCAGCCCTGCACCTCTGAGGCTTAAAGATTAAGGCACAAATCAAAGCAATTTCTGCTCAGTGAAGAGAAATCCCTGTGCTCACCCTCGCTCCTGAGCCAGGAGGGCTTCAGGCCATGGGATCAGCAGAATACAGGAAAACAGGCAGGACCAGGCTGCAGCCAGAGGGCTTCAACAGAGGCAGCTCTGTCCCCCACGGTGTCCCCTCCCGGCAAGAGAAAGCTCTGCCACCACGTGGGATGGACACGAGTGCCCCTGCCTTGGTTAGAAACAGCAGCTGGGATGGGATGGGACAGGATGGGATTCTCCTCCTCTTCCCGGCTCTGCCACCGCCCTCCCCGGGGGCCCCGGGGCAAGCCCGAGCTCTGCTCCAGCACAGCCTCATTCACGTCACTTCCAGACTGTGGAGCAGGAGGAACTGGGAGTGGATGAAGGGATGAAGTCATGAGGATCCCTGCACATGTCCCTGAGCCCCACATCCTGGCTGGGCTCTCCCAGCCCAGCCTGACCGGAGCTGTGGCCGGTGGAGTTGGATGCCCCAAGCCCCTGGGCAGCCCTGACCCACACGTGGTCTGGCAGGGATGGTGTTGTCCAGGTTGAACCTGGACCTTGACACGCTTCAAATCCACATGTGCATCCCTCCAGCTTCACCAGACCACAAACACAGGGACCAGCCCCAGCAATACGAGTCCTGGTGCTGCTCCGAGTCAAACCAAGGACCTTCTCCCCCCGGGGAAGCCAATTTGCCATCGCTGGGGAACAACTGTGGCACCACAGACCTCTAAACCCCAGAGTGATGGCTGAGGAGATGCACCCACCTGCAGACCCACCCACCAGCCTGCAGGCTCCAAGCCAAGTTCTCCCTGGAGAAGGTGGGTTGGGGAGAGCCTGGATTACAGCCCCAGCCTCACGGAAAACCTCACGTGCCAGTCCTCACCCCGCGAGCTCTGCTCCCCTCGGAAAAGCCGCCCGAGTCCCCCCCAGAGGGGACCCCCAGCACCCACCAGAGGAGCTGGCTCTGTGTAAGGGCCAAATCCTGCGCTGGGCCCCCCCCAGCCCATTCCCAGCCCCCGTCCCAGAGCAGGGCCGGGGTCCCGAGCGCTGCCGTGCATTAGACGCAGCTGAGCGGGTGCAGCTACGGGGTAAGAGCCGCCGTCACTTTGATTTATGAGCACATCAGGAGGAGTTTCGCCGTGACACGCGGGACTGACAGGAGCAGTTCATTAAGCTGACACTGGGGTGAGGCGCCAGCAGCCCCCCCGTGCCACCCCCTCCCCAACCCCGCCTGCCTCGGCAGAGGGACAGACCCCCGCCCCCAGCAGCTCTGGGGGCACAGAGACCCTCTGGCCTCATCCTCAGGGAACACTGGGGCCTCTGCAGCCGCATGCCCCTTGCAGCACTGGGCTTGGAGAAGCCAAATGTTCAGGGAAGAGCAGGATATGAGGGTGAGGGGCTGCCTGGAGCTTCCCAGCCCTGCACCACAGCTCCTTGTTCCCCCCACACCCAGGATGCCGCTGGGGGTGGGGGTTCACCATCACACCCTAGCACAGGAAAATGCTCCAGGAGGATTGGGATGTGCTGCAGCTCAGCCCCAGCCCAGTGGGATTCATGGATTCACGGATCAGTTGCCTTGCTTGGCCCCTTCCTCACCCCCCCACTGTGGCACAGCTCCCCCCAGCCCAGAGACAGACAACACCCCCCAGGACAGGATGCTGCCGACAGGCGCTTCCGACACATTTCCATCCTCCTTTCCTGTTCTCCCCTTCCCATTCCCTGCTGGGAGACCCCCAGCTGTGCTGCTCCCGAGGAGATCTGAGCTGCTCCTCCAGGAGATGCTGCTCCTCCAGGAGATGCTGCTCCCGGCACCTTCCTGGCTGCTGCTCCCTGGCCGAGCCGCTGGCTCACAGTTACAGCGAGAGGAGCCCCGGGAATGGGGCAGAGGGGAAGCAGGAGGCGCTGGGTTTCCAAACCTCGCAGCGGGGCTGTAATGAAATACGGCCGCGGGTTTCCAGGAAGGAGCCGACGCCGGCCAGGAGCGGCTCTGCGGCGGCATCCCAGACACGCCAGCTATTCCCTGTGCCACCGGGGCAGCCACGGCAGGCAAAGCAGAGCATGGGCTTTAGGAACAGCAGCTGCCCACGTTCTTGGGGTGAACCCAACCCCACAAAGCCCGTCTGGGGGGTCTGGGGAGGGGAAACACTGACATCCACTTGCTGGGACCCCCTCGGTGCTTTTCCTAGCCATGATGCTGCCAGGAGCCAGATACACACCCCTCCAGCAGCATTTGATGCCCCTTCCCCCCCCACCAGCCTCTCTTTCTTAGTGGATGAATTTCCCATTTCCTCTGTACCATTTAATTAAAAGTTAACACGCGCTTTTTAAGCCGGAGCCCGCTAAGCAAGTGCTTTGTTAGAGCTTAATTATATCCCTGCTCAGAGCTGCAACAGAACATCGCCACGGCCAAGAGGAAAGTCCTTGAGGAAGCTCAGATTTATGCCTCCCCCGTTCCTGGAGCACCAGCAGCCACTCCAGCTCCTGCAGATGGCTCTGATAAACCTGACCCCATAAATACACCACCACCCCGCAGTGAAAGCCCAGGTCAGTCTGCAGAGACTGGAGTAGGTGCCAACCCGACCCTGAGCCACTCCAGCCACCCTGGTCCCCTGTGTGACTGGCACATCCCCAAAATACAGCCACAACACCAGGCAGGGCATCACTGTGGGAAAGGACAGCAAAAACTGTTGTGTAAAGGGAGTTATACAACACTGATGGAATCACACCGGCATGAAATGCTTCTCCACCAGGCACCCACCTCCCCAGACAGGGCCCACTGCTGCCAACACGGTGCCAGCAGGGGCTGAGAGCATCCCCTGGCTGAGTGTCTCCCGTTGGAAAAGCCCTTTGCTGGCATCACTGCTACTCCACACAGTGCTGGGGTTTTGGAAAACCGCCCTTCCTGGCAGGAAAAGCCCTGCTTTGAGTTCCCATCTGACCAGCCCTGCCTACTTGCCAGGGTGCTGCTGTGCCAGCTCAGCCAAGACTGGGCTGCCCAACTCGAGCTGTGCCAGGCAAGGGCTGAGCTGAGCCTCCTCTGCCCCCACCCCAGGGGGAACTGGGGAGCCTTGCTCTGTGCTGGGGGCAGTGACCTGCCCCTGCCCCTGGGGAGGGTCCAGCAGCCCCACAGCCCTGACCTCACTGCTCCCCACACACCCCACAGCCCCTGGACACGCTGCTGAGAACGATGCAGCTCAGTGCATGTGCCAGATCACAGGCAGGAGGAGGAAGAACAACAACTCCCAGCACCTGGACTGGCCATCCAACACCCCCCAGAGCAGGATGCCCCCGTGCCCCATCCCTGCTGGCTCCCAGCTGCCCGGGGTGCTGGGGTTCCTGCACACCTTGTTGTGCTCCGGTCCTCCTTTAATTTGCCGCCAGATCTGATGGCCCAGCGCCCTCCACGTGAGCTCACCTCTTTGGGTTGCTGCTTTCCAGCTTGCTGCTGTGTCAATAGCTGCAGGTGAAGCTGCTCCTGTTGCTTCTTGTAGTATTCCTGCAGCTGGGAGGGGAGAGAGCAACCGGATTAGCAGCAGAAACACCCCAAGCCCAGTACCAGGCTTTGCCACAGCCACGTCAGCTCCTGGCACTGTGTCATTAGGGCAGGCTCCTGGCTACAGGGTGGAGGGAAAGGACCCACCAGAGGAGTCAGGGCACCAGAAGAACCCTGGGCACATGTTCCCAAAGGCTCTGGATCCCCACAGCAAGTGAAATCTCCCAACACCAGCAGTGCCAAACCCGCTGCTTGTTTTATTGTCCCTTAGAAGCAGCCCTGGGTGCTCTGGCAGCAGGGTGTTTCAGCTGTGGGGAAACCCCATTTTCGGCACAGTGGGACCCCAAGACCCCCCTGGCAATTGCAGTGAGAGCCAGGGGGACTCCCAGCTGGGAAGGGGTCAGAAATAGCCACAGCCCCTGGTCTGGCCCTAAATAAACTGTGGGTGACGGATTTGGTGTGTGCAGGGGGGGCAGAGCACGGGGAGGTCAGCGAGACCCCGCAGCCCCCTCCCACCCGCCCGTTCCCCGTGCAGGGGCTCAGGAATGCCCCTGTGGATGCCGGGAATCCTTTATCAGCTCGGGGCTGACAGCGCTGACAGCAGCAACTTCGCCGTTTCTGCCGGAGAACAGGTTTGGAGGGGCTGGGTGTTTACCCCAGAGCCAGCCGGAGCCAGGGCTGCAGCGGGGCCGAGCAGGCGCAGGAACATTGGGTCAGGGGTGAGAGGTGTGATGTTTGGTTTTCTGCCGGTGGAGAATGCGAGCTATTCCGGCCTGGGTTGTTTAATTTGCAGTCAAACGTGTTTCTTTATCCGGCTCCAAAGAGGCTTGTGGAAGGACCCACCCAGGGTAGTGTTTACCCTTTGTTCTTTCCCTGGGGCCAACCTTGAATCCTTATCAGCCTGTTTGGAGTAAACAGGTACTGGAGGCAGGAGGAAGGGTGTGGAGGATGCTTGTGGGGTTTCTCCCTCTCTCCCTCCTGCTGGCGAGAGGTGTTTACCCAAGCAGACCTGTTTTGTTTCGGAGTTGAGGTTTGTTATTTTTCTTCTCCTCTTTTTTCTTCCCTCCCCATCCGACTGAACACTCCGGAAAAGCTGAGCAGGCCATGAGAAACAAACCCACGTGCTCAGGTCTGGAGCTGGACACAGGCACATGCCCAAGGCCCAGTAGCAGCCACAGGGGCTCTGCTTGGGGTGCATGGAGCCAAGAGCACCCACCCCGACCACAGCTCCTCCCAGGAGCTGGGCAGCCCCAAACCAGACCTCGTGCAGGAATTTTCTGGGCTTTGAGCAGCAACATCCAGCTTTGCCAGTACTGTCAGCACCTGCAGCTGTTTTTGTCCCTGAACGTGCTGGGAATCCCCAAGGAAATATGTGGAGAATGCGAGAACCCAGGGAGGAAGGGACCCACCTGCCTGCCCACAGCGAGCTCCAGCACTCCCAGACCCAGTGGGAATTGCTTGGCTGGATGCAGCCCAGGTGCAGCGTTACCTGTTGCAGCATTATCGCCTGCTGCTGCTGCAGGAGGGCCTGGAGCTGGGGTGGAGAGAGGATCTGCTGCATCTGCTGCGGCGTGATCATCTGGGGGGACATCATGGCCACGGACACGGGCACCTGGGAGAGCAAGGACACGTCACCACTCCCCATTCCAACCCTGGCAAACCCTCCCCAAGTGCCAACAGCCTACAGGTGCCTCCCACCTCTCCTGGAACATCTTTCACGCCCCCCAATCCCTGCCTCACCTTCAGGTGAAGCCCTTGGCCCCTGGTCCATCCTGGCACGCCAAGGCTACTGCCAGGACGTGGCAATGGCAGGGAGGTGCCCCGTGGTGCAGCTGGTACTGGGGTGAAGCTTCCTAAACCGTGAGCTCCCCCACCCTGAGGGCAGGGTGCTCTTCTTTAAATGCAGTTGAGATGGGGGAACTGGGCATCAAACCACAGCTGCTTCCCTTGAGGTGCCGGAGCATGCAGGGCAGAGGGAAACACAAGGGAAGTGGGAAGATACTGATCACCCAAATAACTCTGCAAAGCAGAGCACGGAGGAAGAGGTTACCAGGTTCTCCACAGACACATCAAAGCTTTACCTCCAGCTGACACCGGTAACCCACGTAATTACCATGCCAAGAGGAGGGAGGGCTGAGAGAACCTGCCAGCCCCTGCCTTTGGTTATCAAAATATGGGTCCACACCCCCAGCAGTGCTCCAGAGAAGGTGTCAGTGATGGATTCCAGCCCTACTGGGTCCTGCCCAGGTGGAGCAATGATGCCTTCCCAACCACAGCCATCGAGAGCTGCCTCGTCCCAGTCTTCCACTGATCCCACCAGCCCAAAGCCTTTCCCAAAGCTTTGGGCAAAGTTATGGCTTTGCTGCAATTTAATAACCCTTCCTGGGTGCCCCCCTTTTCCTTGGAAAGCAGATGGCTGCTGCCTCCCCCTCCAGCCAGCCCAGTGGGATGGGACCACAGGGTAGCCCCGTGCAGTCCCTCCCACCCGTGGTGGGTGTTGGGAGCGCTCTGACCTTCAAGGGAGGCTGCCAAGGCTTATCTATTTACTCAGGCATTCTGCTGGAGGGAGGTGTGGGACACGGGTCGAGCTCCGTTTGTGATCCCCCCTCCAGCTGCCCCCGTGTCACAGTTATTGATTAATTACTGCGAGTTCCCACCCAAGGGCTGGGGCTGCTCCCACTGCTCCGGCCGTGGAGGGCTCGGAGGCTGGGGAGCATCCTCAGGGATGAGCCACAGCGCCCTGGAAAGGCTCCAGCACCCACCAGAGAGCCCCAAGAGCCCCCCACAGCAGCAGCAGCAGGGAAGGGCTGCTGTTTGGGTGCTCAGGTGCTCCCAGCCAGCTGTGCAAAGCCCTCGGCGAACATCTGGGAAGGAGGGGAGCCGGCGAGGAGGGCGAGACGGGCGGGGTGTGCGCCCGCTCCCGGGAGCTGAGCATCCTGCTAATTTCCCTTTGCCAATTCATCAGCTGGCAACGTGCTCGGAATGAGAGCCCCTAATTAATTGCTCATCCGCATCCCCCACCCGGGCGGGCTCCCCGCCCCCACCGCGCGGCCCCTCCAACACGTTTGCTGGCATTTTCAAATCGGAGGCATCCTAATTACCGGAGAGTTATAACACCTTCCATTTCTCGCCCAGCGGACTGACACCCTGTCAAGAGCAAAGAGAATTGCCAGAGGTTTTGACAACACTAATTGCCCCTATAATCTAAAAACACAAAGGAGAGGCGATTAGTCGAGAGGGCCCCAGCTCTCGATCCGACACGAGGTTTTCACAATGTTACAAGAAAACAAAAGTGACGCTTTTTAGAGTTTGATGGCTGCTAACAAAAGCAGAATTATATTTTCATACAACCTTTGTCTGCATTAAATGGCTTTTTCTTCCGTGCTCGGATGCGGAGCTGACACGGGGAAATGGTGGTGGCTTCGTGCGGGGCTGAGGTGGGAACGGGGCGAACCGGTGCTGCTGTTTGTGAGAGTCATCTGGGCTCTGCTGCCTCCTCGAGCCCCAGGGGATGCCAAAGCCACATGAAGAATTTCCCCACAGCACGGAAAACATCCCTCTCCCAGTGAAGGTTTCCAGGGAGAGCAGGAACTTTCTTTAGTAAAAGGGGAAATTCCCACTTACAGCCAGTTTTGCTCCCACTGCAGCCACTCATCCCAGACACGTCTGTTGGGAGGTGACAGCTGCTGCCCTGGCAAAACAAGAGGGGGATGGAAACGTCCATCCCAACCTGGCCAAACGCCCCATGGGGGCACCCACAGGCAGCTGATCTGCCAGTGGGGAGGGTGAGGGCACAGTGTGACCCTGGGACACCCCTTCACCTGCAGCCACGGCACTCGGTGACCACCGGTGTGCCAGATTCCCCACGGCAGGAACGGAGGCCAGCCTGGCATCCCTGGAGAACGGGGGGCTCTGGGCAACAATCACCTCAAAAGCTGAGACCCAGACAGACAGAGTGGTCAACAAGGCGAGCGAAAGCCAAAGGGCACCAGGGGTGGTACGAGGGCTGAGTGTCACCCAGCTGCCTCCTCCACACCCCCTCCACCCCCGGGCACCGGAGCAGCCGGGGAATGTCCTCACAGCCGGCACATCCCTCGGGAAGCAGGTCCCAGCAGCGGCTGGTCCCCGGCCGACGCGTCACGAGCTGGCATCTGCCAGACACCGAGTCAGGAAGGGTTTGACTCACGCCTTGGCCGGCTGCCACCCCGCAGAACTGCTTACTAACAGCTCCGGCTGCTCCCAGAAACACCCGGCGCTGCTCCGGCCGGCCAGCGGCATCTCCGGGGGTGATTTTCCAGGCGGTCCCGGTCGTAATCCCTGCGTGCCAGAGGACGGGCGGGCACGGATCAGCAGGCAGTGGGTGGAAAACGAGGCAGGTATTCCAGGGAAGCTCGGCGGGAGCCTGGAGCAGCGCTGCCAAAGCCGGCTGAGGGAACCAGGATTTGGTTGGGTGGAACGCAGCAGGAGAGGGAGCGAGGCTCTTAAGGGAAATTTTTCTTGGATTTTTTTTTTTTTTATGGGAAGCAGACTGAACTCCCAGGCACGAGGCAGAGCAGGGAAAGCCACGGCCCGACAGCTGCTCCTGGCTCTCAGCACGGCGGGGCTGCCAGAGGGACAGTGCCCTCCTGACCCCAGGGACAGCTGGCTTGGCACGGCATGGGGACATCCTCCGTCAGCCCGCGGTTTGCTCAGCCTCAAAGCATCCCTGCTCCGACCATCACCTCCCAGCTGTGCCGTCACCCACGCCAGGAGGTCACCACAGGAGCCACGATGTCCCCAGGGAGCCGGGGGCAGCACGTCACCAGTGCTACGGGAAGGAGCATCTCCTGGTCCACACCTAAACCACACCTAAACCACACAGCCCAGCTCCCTCGCCAGGGCAGGCACAGCCCAGACCTCGTCCCCAAGCCCTGCTGACCTGAGGAGGGCTCTGGGACCACCAGGATGAACACATCTCTCCCTGTGCACAGCAGCTGCCTGGAGTGTTCCGGGCTTCCCACGGAGCCCAAGGCTGCACATCCTCACTATGATCTAATCTTGGAGTTTAAGTCCCCATTAGAAACAACAGAAAACATGTTTGTGCTCTTTTTTCCTAATTTTAAACACCCTTTTCAAATCCAAACCCAACAGAAACAAACCGAGGCGGTCGCGAATAGAAGGGGGGAAACAAACACCAGGAGCAGCTTCGAGTTCTGCTGTTTCAGGGGCAGGGGGTGAGCAAATCCCCACCCCAGAGCACCCACTTCTCACAGGAGAAGAGCAAACCAAATCCTCCAGGCACATCCAGGCATCCTCTCCTGCACTCTCGTCCCTGGGAGAGCTCCAACATCCAGCTGGCTCAGACCGTCTGCGAGAGCTCCGAGCGCCCGGGGCCAGGCACTGATGCCACTGACACCAATGTGACCCCAGCCATGGTCTATAAACCCTGAGGGTGGCACAGGGCCACCCAAACATTGCTCTGCCATCCCTCCACTCAGGAGGACACACCACACTGTGTCTGAACCTCACCAGGGCGGGACAGAGACAACGGACTAAAATCTACCCGGGGTCAGAGGGGAAACTGAGCTCAGCTCCATGTGGTTTTGAGGCTGTGGTTTGTTTTTTATGAACCCTCTGAACAGCCTCAGCACCAAAGGACTGATTGCCCTCGGTGGGGGTGGCAGCAGGAGGGCAAGGGAACAGGAACCAGCGTAGAGGACACCAGGCTCTGATGTTCAGCTCCATGTAAAGAAAAGGAGGAATCAATCCCTAGCGTGTTCAGCCCAACGTGCATCCTCATTAGTGCATCCTCGTTAGCATGGTGTTCCCACCAGGGAGGCACTAATGGCACGTGGCTGGGCTCCAGGAAGCTGGAAGGAGCTGGCTGGGGATACTGGCAGCAGAGGTGACAGTGCTGGAGTGCCCACAGCCCCCTCCTCGGTGAGCCCCTGCCCTCAGCATCACCCAGGCAGTGTCCCTGCGGGGACACCACGGGCACGGGGTGCTGGCACAGCTCATCACACTGACCAGTCTACAGGGACTGAAGTGACTTTGCTCCTCTGTTTATCCAAAATGCCAATCCCAGAGCAGGATGGTGGGGGGGGCTCCGGGAAGGAGGAGTGGGAGCAGGGACAGACAGTGATGCTGCAAGTTCAAATGGAAAAGCCTAACGCCGCGCAAGCCGAGACGGACGGGCTGCTGGGTCTGCTCCTGGAGAGGGAACGCAGAAGGGCTGCTATTGATCTGTCTTCATTACCCATTTCACTCAAGTTTCAAATCAACAAAATACACTTTTCCGCTCCGCTGCCCTCCCCGCGCAGCAGACAAAAGAAAAGCAATTTCCCGCAGTTTGCTCCAAACTCCTCTCCCTTCCCCTGGTGCCCTTCAGCCCTTCTCCCCTTTCAGCGAGGGGAGACCCCCCAGCTCCAAGGGCTGAGCCAGGGAGGGACCCCAAAGAGGTCACCCCATGATTCCAAGGAGTCTCCAAGCCAGCACTGAGAACACGGGTGCTGCCTTTCCAGCACTTCATTCCACTTCCCAGACCCCAGATCCCAGCAAGATCCCAGGGGGATACATTGCTTCCACCAGCCCCATGCAAGGATGGGAACACCCTGCGGTCCATCAGCACCAAAAGTCCTCAAATGCAACACTCTGTCAGCACCCACCAAGTTTCCAAGAGTTTTAAAGTTGCAGAGAAATAAAACCATTTTTACATATTTTAAAACACCCAAAGGTGGAGGGTTTTTTGCCTTTTTTTTAGCTGCAGCTGTAACTCGAGTGTCAGCGTGAAGCTCTCCACACACACCTCCAGGCATCTGGGGAGAGAGGGTCCATACTCCAAAACAAACCAACTCCAGGATGCTCCGGAGCCCAGCAGCTCCCTGGTTGTTTTTAAGTGCACGCCATCGGGAATGTCATTAATATTCCCACTGGCTTGGTGCCCCGAAAACGTCCCGTCCCCATCAGGGGGTGACAGGGAGAGTGCACAGTGTGGGCAAGCATGGGGGGTCTGTGGTGCTGCTGGGTGTGGGGGCTCCTGCTCTCTCTGCCAGCACCGGGACCCTCCTGCTCCCTCCCCCTGGGATTGGGGGCCAGGAGCCGGCTGGCACAGAGCTGAGGGGAGGCCATGGACACAACTTCTACCCCCTCCCCAAAATACCCAACTGTGTGAAAATCCATTCCCCAGCCTGCACATCCACAGGCAAAGCCCGTGGGACCCCAGGCTGGCACCCCAAGGACACCCCAGTTCCCAAACACTTCCATGACCCTCCCATCCTGCCGCACTCCCTGCTCCCTCCCCAGCCGGGGGCTGCTGCGCTGGGACCCAGCCTTCCTCCTCCTCCTCCTCCTCCCGCCGTCCTGGCCAGTCTCATCCACACCACTCTGCCGTTAGATAAACTTCCTTTCAAAGGAGTCTGCTTAATCCTCTATCTCCCCTCGGTCAGATCCCGCTCCAGCTGCCGGCGGGGCCGCGGGGGGAGGAAGAGCCGGTCGCTGCTGAGTTATGAGCTATTTCTGACTCACGTCTACAACTTTCACAAGTCCTTTTGCAACACAGAAAGGGAGGAGGGGAGAGGAAGGAGATCCAGTTCGCTCCGGCGAAGCCGCTGGCCAGATGGGCAGGGAGGGGAGGCTGGAGAGCAGCAGGGAAGGGGAGGACGGGATGTCCAAGCAGCAGCACGTGTATCCAGCAGGGAACACGGTGGGGAGAGCACCGAGGGATAGGCAGGAGCAGTGCAGGGACACACACCCACGGAGGGGAGCGAGGCGCCAGTTACCGGAATCTGACTTCACCCTCGCTGCCTTTGTCCTCTGCAGACATTTTCCATGCAGTGACTGCATTTCCTTCCTGCAAGCACCGCTGGAAAAAGCCGCCTGTTTGTGCCGCAGGAGCCCTGACTAATTCCCACTGCTCGTACCCAGCTGCTGCTCCCCAACCCGGAGGGGCAGCCGGGGGTCCCGGGCTGCCCTGACCCCTGGGAGCCCCAGGACCTGCTGCCGGCTGGCTCAGCCGTGCCCTGGCTCTCCAGGTTGGGAGAGGAGCTCGGGATTGCCCATCCCAGCCTGGCTCCTGCTGCCCTCCCACTGCCACACGGCTCAGCCTGGCACAGGCAGGACCTCCAGCTCCGAGAGTGCTTGTGCTAATTACTTTCCTTTGTTAATTAAACCCACGTGGCTCTAATAAGGTAACCTGCTGTTCTCCGATAAATTTAATTAGCCTGAAGGGAGAGCCCCTCCACACAGCTATTTAAATTGTCACTTTCCATCGCTTGGGCTTTGCTTCTTCCTGCCTCCTCCTCTCTCCAGATTTCACCCCTCTTCTGCTCCTTCTCTTCCCATTTTCAGCCCCTTTCCTTTGGCAGAGCAGTGGAGCAAAGGGGTGGTCCCCCCATCCCTGTACCCACCCAAAGCCCCGGTTCCCTGCCAGTGCTACAAATCCCACCTCAACCAGGTAGCTCCCAGCAGCTGTCCCACGTGGGAGGACTTGCCCTGGCTCCAGCCCCTGTGCCACACTCACTGCACCCAGCATTGAACCCTGGGAAACTCTGTGCCTCCCAATCTGAAATGTGTCCCATGGTAAGGTGGCACATGGTCACCTTCCCCCCACACACACACTCCTTTCTCCTCTGGAGCCAACCCTTCCCTGGCATCCCCCTTTCCCACCACATCAGCACAAAATGGGGACCACCCCCATCCCCCCAGAAAAAAAAAACTCCCAAGAAATTTCAGGAACTTTACAGAGGATTTAACTCCCTGTGTGCTCCAGCCATCCCGACCAGGGAGGTGACCCGTGGCCTGTCCCACTCCTGCAGCCGAGCCCTTCCCACCCAGGGGGTGACAAGGGACACGTGCTGGGGGCTCACCTGCACTGCTGGCTGCTTGCCCTCGTTGCTGCTGGGGGAGCTCAGCCCCGTGGCCTGCTGCAGCAGGAACTGGCGTGCCACCTGGAGAGCCTGCAAGAGAGACACAGCACCGTGGGCAGGAGGAAGGCTGCCCTCTTCCTCCTCCTCCTCCTCCTCTGGGCACACTCCCCCTCCAGCTCTGGTTCTCCATGGCTTTGATTCACGGGGTGTGAGGGATGCACGAGGAGGACAGCGTTCCCTGCCACACCAGTATGACCAGTACACACCATTACAGACCACCTATTCCTACCCCCCAGAGCCATGGAAGGCCAGGGGAAGCTGGGAGCAACTCCATCCTCTTCCAGAACCCCCTGCCCCATCTTTAGCAGTCACCAGGTCCAGCAGCCCCGTGCCACTGGCAGACTGTCCCCAGGGTCATTCCCAGACTCCAGCCCTGGCACAGGTGTCCCCTGGCCAGGCACAACCAGTACCTGACCAAAGCTCCAGCTCCTGCCTGGTTTATTCCACCCTTGCACGGAGCCACCACCACAGTTCTGCTGCCACTGATGTCCCTCGTGTCTAAAGCACTGTGAATATTTAATTTTACATCTGATTGTTACATTGGAGCACCAGAAAGTTCCAGGCACCACCCAGACTTGGGTGAGGCCAAGTGCAGGATCACACCCTGAATCAATCCTTGAATGTGTCTGCACAGAGTTGATGGTGATGCAGATGTTCAGCAACTCCCACAAAACCTGCTTATTGCTGGGGGTGTTTGCCTAGAAAAAGTGATGGGTTTCCTTAAGCTGTTTACAGGGATGAAGGCATTTCGCTGGGAATCACACCACAGGCAAAAGAGGGAGAAACCAACATAAATCAATCAAATACACTTGTGAAACACACCCAGGCACAACTGAGCCATGCACAGCACTGTGGACAGCTGGAGAAAGCAGGGGAAATGAAGGAAAATCCTGTGAAGAGACAAGAAGGAGAGAGGAGCAAGTGTGAGCTGAGAAAAGGAGCTTCACTGAGGAGCTGGGAGCCAGGAGAAGGAATAAAGCTCTGAGGAAAACAACCCGCTGCTCCCAGATCTGCTTCCCCCTTCGCTCCTTATTTCTGCTTTTAAAGAATTCTTTTCCTTCCTTCTGGTTTTTTTTGGGCACGTTTCTGAACAAGCAGGGTATTGTGGCCCTGCCTGCAGGACAGGGCTGCATTAGGGCCAGTGCAGGGGCAGAGCCCAGCAGGTCCCCTGCCTGTCATCCCCCATAAATCCCTGCCCAGCTTCCAGGAGCAGCCCTGCACCCCAAGGAAGGGCTGCTTGCTAAATCCCTGTGTTTCCAGCTAAAAAGAATAAAGCCCAGCCTTGTGCACTGCCTCTCCATCCCTCCCTCCCAAACCCACTGGCACATGGAGCAGCACTGCCCATGGCACCCGAGGACGCACCTCAGCACAGAGCTCACCCCGTGACTGAAACCAAGGAGCAGCCACAGCACCCCAAGACAGGGCCACTCCTCAAATGGGGCATCCAAGAAAACTCATTCCCTGCATTTTAGGTCCCCCCCGTGCTCCTTTGCACAGGGGTTTTTGGGAAGAGCATATGAACAGATCCAAAGCAAAGGATGCCTGAGCTGTACCATGTTATTTTTTGGTGGACAAATCCACCCAACCTGCTCCATGCAGGAGGACAGGCACTACAAGAGCACTTGCAAAATGAGAGGGAATTTAAAGCTGCTGCTGAATCTGGAGGCTGAGCAAAGGGTTTAACAGATACAGTCTCACTTATATAATTTAAAAAATTATAATTTCATAGCAAGGGGCCCAAACCCAACAACTGTGCCCCAGACGCAGCACTGGGCACCCTCTGCCCTGCCTGGCTGTGTTTGTCACCATCATACAAACCAAACAGCCCCAAGAAAGTAAAAAAACAAGGAGTTCCAAAAGCAGATGGATCCTAATTTTATATTCCTATGATGAATTACCAGGGCTGCATCCCAGGATTGCCCCCAGCTTGGTGTGCCCAGCACGGGAACACCCAGAGCTGCCCCACGGCCACTGAGCATCCCTGGGGATACTCAAAAGCTACACAACCACTAACCCGCAAACTCACTTCATCCAAACAGTTAAAAACTAAAATCCTGGAGGACAAACACGGCGATTCACTGCTGGGAATCACCGATGGAACGAGCCCGTGGTCCGGCTCGCGGAGCCGCCGCAGCCCCAGCGCGTCTCTCCACGGGCACGTTACTGCCCTGTTATTAGCAGGAATAGATGTGCATCGGTAATGCGAACACAAAAACCATGTGACAGTTATGACAGCTCAAGGTCTGATATTTTAATTACTTTTTGAAATGAAAACAGTAATTCCAGTTAAAAGCCGAGGGTGGAGGAATTCAACCAGCGGCTGCTCAGCGCCGACGCGCGGCACGGCCAAGGCGCCCACCAGGATGGGTGCTGGACTGTGGCTGCACCCTGTGTCCACACACCAACTGCCTCAGCTTATCTGCTTTTCCACCTGTCCTTTAACAGAGGTTTGCACGGATTTGGTTTCTCCATGCACGCCACGTGGAATTCCTGCGGTGTTTGTAAGGGCCATCTCACAGAGGTGACCCGGCGAGGCAGGTCCCTGCCCCAGCCCAGCAAAAACCAGTGCAACAGGGACAGAAGAAACAGTAAAGAGGGGAAAACCAGAAGGGACAGAATTCCAGCACCAAGTGCCACGCAGGACTTCTCCCAGAATTTCTCTTTCTAAACCCAAACAGTGGCTGGTGCCACCGAGCCCCCAGCGCCCGCCCGGCTCGGCCCCACCGCGCCGCCTCTCAGGGGGGAATTTAATTCACTCCCCGCTGGCTCTCTCACTTTGTTGTGCTCTGAAGCACGAAATTACAAGATTTAGAGGAAAAAAAATGACATGGCCTTACAATTGCACACAGGGGCCTCTCCACCAGCGCCCCAGAGCTGCCCCCTCCCTCCCTCACCACCCGGCAGCGATTCCCACTCCAGCCTAAGCTGAGCTCAGCCTGCAAACAAGGGATGAAAACCTGTTGCACGGCTGCACAAAGCACGTGGAGCACCAAGGATGGAATTTTGGGATGCAGAGCCCCTGGTTATCTGCACTTGTTGCCCTCCCAGGGCAGGAGGAGTGGCCCAGATACTGGGAGACAAAGCCTTTCCATAGGGAGGAGCAGGGAAGGCGTCATCCACAGGCTCTCCTCGGGGCTGAGGAGATGGGAAAGCAGAAGGAAGAGTCCCCTCGTGGGAGTGGATGGGCTTTCACCTCCCAGCTCTGGGAACCAGAGAAAAAGCGATTGTTTTAAAAAAGCCCCTCTCCTGCTGCACGGTGTCATCCAGCAGTGGTTACTGTGAGACCCGTAATTGGGAACGAATGGGTTGTGTCAGCTCCTGGATGGCTCCCTTTGATCAGCAAATTATCCCATAAAAACTTTGTAATGTCTCAGGCACATCCAGAGCTGATGTGGTTTGGCTTTGCCCTCCCCAAGAGCAGCAGCAGCAGCACATTCCAGGGCTGAGGAAGAGGAAGGTGACCCAGGCTGGGGAAGGCCCACAACTCCCTCTGGCTGTGCAGGGACATGGAACACACCAGGGATTGCAGGGAGAGATGGGAGATGCTGGAAGGTGTGTGTTGGGGTGGGGAGGGGGTCAATAAATAAACCCTGCTGGTATTAATCCTTAATTCTTCCCCCACAGGCTTGTGCTCCAGCCTGTGAGGCTCCATAAATTCACTCCTGCACATGAGGGAGGCTCCTCCAGACACCAAGAGGGGCAGATTTTGGCTGCCTTCCTCATGGCAAACACCACAAACTTCCCTTTCTCCCACAGGGAACACCAGGTCCCAGTTGGTCCCAGCCCTGGAAAAGCGCAGGTTAAGGAGACAGTGGCTCCCATCCCAACCAGGATCCCACCCTACAGCCTGGATAACGTTGGATTAACCCCTCATCCCTGCCTGGTTGCCCTTTTCTCCTCAAAACCTGCCCGAGCAGAGCCTCTCCAGGGCCTCCCAATTGGGAATAAACAGGTCAAGAGGTTCAAAAAAGTTTGGAGGGGGTGGAGACATCCACAGGTCTTCCTAAAAGCACAAGCCCCAGCCTCCCAAAAAAACTCCCCAAAAACCACCCAAACAAACCCAACAAAAAAAATCATAGTACAATGGAAAATCTTGCCCGGGATATTTTAAATTCCCTTATTTACCAGGTATTTCACTTTATGATGACGGAGCCAGGAGCAGGGTCACCACCATGGAAACTGCTGCCCAAACTTAGCTGAGGGGTTTTCTACCTGGATCAAAGCTTCACATGGGGTTTTACCCCCCAACGAGTGAAAAACCACCTGAACATGACATCAGACCGAGAATTTTGCAGGGAAAGAGGACCTGTAAGAGAGTTTGTATCTTCCCTTTTCCCTCCGATTCTTTCAGAGGGTGGAAAGGGGTTGGGAAGGGACGAAAAAAACGGCAAAAAAGAAAAAGGAAGATTTTTTACACTAACCTCATAAAAATGACATCGTCACATTCCAGAATTAGAGCCGTTAAAACAACACACAGGGATATTTTTAGCTGGATATTAACAGTAAATGATGCCATATTGAGGAGCACTTCCACCAGCCCAGCCCGGCCCCGCTTAACCAGAACCAAATGACTCCAGGAGATCCAAATTAACAAAAATGACACAATTCTTGACAGGGAAATAAATAAAAAAAAAAAAAGCAGTTTTTACACCCAACTCCATGTCTGTGTCCCAGCCGCAGCTGTGCTCCCCTGCTCTAAGGCTCCCGGACTTTATTAATCTGCTCTTGCCTCCTCAGTCCTCGCAGGCGAGGGGTTAAACCCATCCCCACTAATGAAGAACACAAGGAACATGCTCCTGACAATCCCATTCCATGGAAAAAAAGGGGAAAAAAGAGTAAAAAAAAAAAGGCTCCTGCGTTTGTCCTCAGTAAAATATGAAATATGAATCAGGGAAGCAAATAGAGAGATGAGTTTCACTTAAGTGCTCCAGCCTCGTTTTTATCTTAAATACCCTAATAATAGCGGATTACACAATATATTTGAGATGTGATCACATGTTTTATGGAATGGTATCTCTCTGAGGGCAGCAAAGTGCCTCTCCTCCCCCTCCACACCCTTCCTCAACTCCCAAAAAGGTCCCATTTGCTTCTTTTCGAAAACAAGACTTATTTTTGTTTATTATTCCCCATTTCTTTGACGTCTGTCTGCAATAAACTGCACTTTTTAATGTACTTTTTGCATAATAAAATAACACCAAACAACGCTAGAGCAGCTGGATTTTCCAGATGGCTCCTTTTCCAAGGACTGCAAGCTGGAAGAAGCTCCCGTGCGGTGCCAGACTCGGGGATTTTCCCCACGATTCCCCCAGGATATCCCTGCACGAGCACCTCCACGCTTTTCACCCCTGCACACCAAAGCTGCAGTGACCCCCAAGCCCCAGGCCCTCTGCACACCATGGATTTAAACTCCAGCTCCAGGATAAGAGCTGGAAACCCGGGTTTTTTTTAGGAATCAACGAAACCCTGGAGAACCCAAAGCCATGGAGAGCAGCACCCGTTGCCTGTGCAAAGCCCACCCTGGGTCTCCCCTCGCTGCATCACTCCTGATACCCAAACCAGAGGATCTCCCTCCTGCTCCCAGCCCAGGGATGTGACTCCCCCATCACCCCACTGCCCCCGTTTCCTGCCCAGCCTTCCTCTGACAGGAATCCTGGGGGGGCCTGGCATGGCAGGAGGGGCCAGCGGGGCCCTCTGGAGCCCGGCAGTGCCAGAGGTCCCACCACGTTCCCACAGCAACGGCGGGGGGGTCCCGGGCCCTCCCGTGCCCCCGGCCGACCTCTCCCCTGCGCCAACCCCGGCACAAAGCGGGCAGGAGCTATTCAGGCTTTTCAGCCCAATCCCACCATTGAAATCCAGGGATTTACCCCAGAGCCAGCCCCCGGGCTGGGGGAGAGCCAGGGAGAGGAGGGGGATGCTCCTTCCCCACCCCATCCCACTCTCCTTTCGGATCTGCCCCTCTTCCTCTCCTGCTCTCCCTTCAGACACTCCGGACCACGGGATGCTCTGCAGTCGCACGGGTAGGGAAGGACAGATGGACAAGGATGATGATGGAACGCTGTGCTCCGTGGGGGAGCAGAGCTGGAACCGAGCTGGGAGCCCCTGTCTCAGCAAACCAGGCTGGTGCTGCCAGACACCCACGGCCTCTTGCTCTGGGGACATCCCAGAAGCCACAAAACAGCCTCGGGGGTCCCTGAGCACCCAATGACACACCCCTCTCCCCTCAAGATCCCACCCAGGGCACCCATCTCCAGCAGCACCCTCAGAGAGGAGCCTGAACCCACAAAGTCCCTGCAAAGAGCTGTCTGGGTTCACCCCTTGAAGGGGGTGAAAGCAGAGGGGCCACAGGCACTGGAAAAGGTCCAAACCGGACAAAATCGAGGGCAGGGCACGAGCCCCCAGGAGCAGCATCGCCCAAACAAACCCCCACCCCTCCAGGCTTCCAAAGGTTTCTTGGGTATTTCATAAAGTTCAGTAAGAATAAGGATTGAGTGCCGACATTTCGGGAGCCGGGATGGATTCCCCATCAGCCGGGAACAGCCCAGTGGTGCGAGAACCCGGGGCGAACGCTGGGATGCTCCTGAGGATGGTGCAAAGCCTCCATAAAGCACCTAATTGTCCAAAACTCCCGATATGGGGCCATTTATTCCTGACCCCAGCTGGTGCTCAGCCTGCTCCCTGAAGCAGGAAGATTGATAGTCCTGGGGATGGGTCCTCCCCCTTCCCAAGGCGCTGGCACTGCAGATGCCATTTGGTTTCGGAAGTTTACCAAACCCTCTCTGCCTTAATAGTTCCATGTGCCAACAAGCTTCCCAGGGTGATCACACCAGGAACCCGAGAGAAGAAATGCAAAAGGGTGAAATGAAGCATCAGCCCTGCTTTGGGCAGGGCAGGATCCACCGGGCGAGCCCAGGGAGCATCCCCAGGGATGAGCCGCCAGCACAGCGCAGCGCTCTGCTTCGGAAAAGCCCTTTTTAATGCTGATTTTCTGGAGGAGATGCCCTGTTTCACACCCACGATTTGCATCATTTTGGCTGTGTGGGATCACGGGTCTCCTGTTCCAACCCACCCCCACCCCCCCCCCCGAAATTCGGGGAGGGGAAATTCGGGGAGGGGAGCGCGGGCGGCTCCTCGGCGGGCACTGGCAGGAGCATTACACGCATGATTACCCCTCGGATCCGGGGAACAGGGGCTTAACTGCGTGCGAAACGGCTGTTATCCAGGTAATGGATTTACAGCACTCACTACTAAAGTATCAGACACAGCAATTTTTTACAGCTTTCACGCTGGAATTTATGGCTCAGGGAGGCGATCTCCGTACGAGGCAGGGATCATTGCCTTATTTAGTAGCCGAGGAGGAAAATTTATGTTTTTGCCAAAGTTTGTTTTGAAAGGTAACCTGCAGGCACGGCCCCCCCTCCCCGTGGCTGCCCGAGGGGATGTGTGTGCCAGGGGCCCCCTGAGGGGCACACACGTGTGCCCAGGGACAGAGCTGCTGCACACACGTGTCACAGTCACACGTGTTCTCAGCCATGTGTGTGAGGTTAATTCTTCAGCTGAAGGCACCAGGAGCCCCAAGGAATGGGGACCAGCTCGGCTCACCCACCTGGACAACCAAATACAGACTTGGAGAACACCTGCTCTTGTGCTACAGCCAAGGGCTTCGGCCTCACATTCCTCCTCTTCCTCACCGCTTTCCCAGGCCGATGGGGGACAGAGCAGGCAGGATCTCCCCCCTCAAAACAGAGCCATCTCTGGGGCACCGGGAACCCCAGGGGTAGATGGGCTCCATCTCCTGAGGGACGTGCACCCCAAGGACAGGCACCTGCTTTTTGGGGCAGCATCTGCACCCCAAAACTCAACAGGGATGACCAAGCCTGGTGGAACCCACGGGACCAGGAGGGGTAAAACCAAGTGTTGCCCCCAAACCACACCCTGGAAATACCCAGTTCTGTGCTGCCTCCTGTAAGGCTGGCAAGAAGGAACGGGGGTGTCCGTCCTACCTGCTGCTGCTGGAAGTGCAGGAGCTCCACGGGGCTCATCTCTCCGTTGGCCTCGCCGGCGGCTCCGTCGCGCCCGCCGCCCCCCGCGCCGCCCCCGCCGCCATCGGGCTGCTGGCTCAGGCTGCTCACCCCGTTCTGGGCAGAGGGAGTGGAACGTATCGTCTCCGAGGCAGATTCAACCATCATGACTCGCTAGCAGGACCTGAGGAGGAGGAGGAAGGGAGAGCAGAGGCTGAGAACGGAGTCCGGGATCCCTGGCTGGCATCCCCATTCCGCCTGCCCTGCCCCTGATCCCTGTGACATCCTGCAGGGGTGGGATGTCAAACCCTGTCCAGTTTTAGCTGCGTTCAATTTACCCCAAAAAATAAACGTGCAGAAGCACGAGGTGCCACAGACACTCTGTCGGCCCTGCACATCCCTGGGCAAGGCAAGTGCAACCCGTTCCTCGGGAAAACCCATGATTCCAGCTTTCTCTGAGCCTGATGCAAGACACAAAGCCCCAGGAATCCAGGTATTTTCACTGAATCCCAAAATATTTCACTTTGAGATGCTGGAGACAGCACAGCTGGAGTCCCAGCGAGGCTGCACACGGAGTGTGAGGAGCCTGTGCCACAGATCTCACTGTGAAAATCCCAGCAAAGTTGAAACACTTCCTCAAAGTGCTTCAGCTCCCAGCAAAGCAGCACTCCCCAGCAGGAAAAACCACCTGGCAGGAAAAACCAGCCGGCAGAAGGTTTGCTGGCAGGCTGAGGAAGCCCAAAGTTTCAGCAGAGCTGGGACACAGCAGCGAGAACACAGTGATACATCAGCTGGAAAATCCTCCCTCCCTCCCAGCCTTTGCTCAGTTGGCTTGGATTAGTGGGCAGGTTCTTGGTTGTGAACCTGAGGGTCCCCTTTTCTGGGAGAAACTCCTGGATCTGGGCTGGCACTGGAGGAAACAGAACCACAGCATCCAACATCAATTCCTGCCACTCCGACAGCATCCACAGAACCCCCGGGGCCACATCCAGCCCTGACACACACACACAGCGATCAGGGGCGAGGGAACCCCCCCAGAGTGAGGGGCTCTCCCTCCTTCCAGCACACTTTCCTCAGTGGAAAAGCAGAGGACAATTTTATCCCATCCCTCTCCATCCCCGCCGGTGGGTGCCGGTGTGGGATCAGTCTCACCCAGCGCCGCTCGCAGAGTTTGAAACAAGAGGGGAATAAAGAGGACAGGGAGAAGCAACACTGCCTCTCCCTTTTTTTTCTCCCCCTCTTTTTTTCCCCATTTCCTCCCCCCCCGCCCCAAAAGCCGGAGAGACAAACCACGAACAACATAATTGCTGAAATGTGGCGTGTAACAATCGCTATTCAGGGCTGATCATTCATATTAAACAGGGTGCAGCGAGCTGCTCATTTGCATGTTTGAGATTATATGCATTTCAAAAGTCATTTCCGCAGGGTATATGACTGACATTAATTCCCATGGGGAGCTGCTGGTTCCCTCCCACTGTCCCGGTGCTCCCGAATCCACACAGGGTGACACACCAGGAGCTGCGGGACAGTTCAAGGTTAACGGGATTACTGGGATTTGGGGTTGGTTGAAGCACAGGAGAAGGAATGAGAGCATGGCGTGGTTGGAGCAGCTTCCCAAGGTTCGAGAAAGGATGAGGTGTTCACAGGATGCTGCGTTAGCAGTAAAAATCTAGAAGAAAGACAACACTTTTTGCCTTAAAAACTACATTTGTTCCTTCCCCCTTTTCAATTTCAAACAAATGCCTGCAGAAATGTTAAATTATTGCTGTTCCTATTCCCATTTTCCTTCCGAAATCCACTGCCTGCTCCGTGTTTTGACCAGGCAGCACAGGGAGTGCCGGGCTCTGCCCATGTCCAGCAGTCACACGGCATCACCACGGCCAGAAACTCGTCGGGATTCAAACAGGGATTTGACTTTTATACGGAGAACAAGAATATCCAGAATTACAACAGGAAGTATTAAAAAAGGGGAAAAAAAAAAAAAAAAAGGTTTTGGAAAGGATATAAAACTTTCCTGGCTTCGGGCATAAACTGAAGCTTAACTATTGGGAATTAGGAGGAAATCTCTTCTGGTGGAGGAGCTGTGGGCTCGTTCCGGCGGCCCCGGCCCTGCCAGAGGCGGGATGCTGGAGCAGATTCCCGCAGGCCGGGTGATTCCCGGAGCCGGGGACACCGGGCCAGTTGGGTTCCCTCTCCAAGTCTAGTAAAACTCGACTTCCCGTTCCCAAACCCTACGGGATGCTGGAGCGTCTGGGATCCCAACGCTGCAAGAGAAGTCATAAAAGAAAGTCATAATAATAATAATAATGAAAATATTTCCATTCCTATAAAAGTTTTACAAAACCTTAAAGAAAAAAAAAAAATGAAGCCAGTGTCTGCACTGTTATAAAGTGGATTTAAACTAGGAATGAGCACTTTTCCAGCCAGGACTGATCCGGGATGACTGAGGCTACACTGGGAAGAGTGAAACGATGCCGAGCACACGTGCAGCCCTGCACACAGCCAGGGGGGATCCACAGCATCCCAGCTCCTGCTTCTCATCTACTGCAGTTCAAACACAGCCAGGATTTCAGGGATTCTCCATACGCTGGTATCCAGAGGGTCTAATCAGGATCAGACCTTCCCCCAGGCAGAAAGGCAGGGACCACGTCCACACAGTCAGCGGGAAGATGCAACACCCGGATAAAGTGGGAAAGGGTGGGTTTAGTTAAAAGGGGAGGGAGGGAGGAGCCCCCTCCAATGGCAACAGCAACAGAAGCTGCGCCAGTGGATCGTTAATTACCATTAATTACCATTTCAGACTCAAAATCTCCCCGCTGAACCAACGCTCTGCCTTTTTTTTTCTTCCCTTTTACTCAACCACGCACCTTCCGTAGGACAAAGAAAAGGAAACGGAGATTACAAACGGAGCAACGAATCCCCCTGCCTTCAGCGGGACCATATGGCAACGAGGGTGTTTTAATTACCCTTGCTTTTAATTAACAATTGCTTCGTCTGAGCAGTAACATTTCCTTGACATCCCCCGACTCGCCGCGAACCTGCGCGGTGCACGTGCCACGCCGAGTCATCAATCCCGCTTTATTGACATCCATCCCTCCCGCAAACAGGCACGATCCCAGGGTTTTCCAATTAACACCTCCACACTCTCTAATTAGCGCAATTAACAGGCTGATGGATGCCCGGAGCTTCCCTGCGAGGGAGGGGGCGGATCAGCTGCCGGGATGTTGGACACGGCTCCCGCCGCATGCGAGCGACACGCGTGTGCCACGCTTCCCGTGGGAGCACCACGTGGGTGCTGTGCCACGGAGCCTGGCACTGCCACGGAGCCTTCTGGAGTACCGGGAGAAAGGGAAGGATGGACACAGAGGCAAGAGAGAGACGACGGACTCGGAACAAACACTTGCACCAAAGGATGTGGGATCTTCAGGAGCAGGAATAGCAGATGAAGCATTTACAGTGATTTCTCCCCAGAAGCTCCCAAGGAATTTTGGGGTGTCCAGACCCACCCAAAGCGATGCCACTTCTCCACCTGATTCTGCTCCACGGACACGAGAATTAAATGGCACCTCTTGGCCCCTGGGACCCGCAGGAACAGGTACAGCCCCACCACGAGCTCCTCAGGAGCAATTGCCTCAACACCTATTTTAGCAGCTTTCCCTATTTTTAATTATCCTCGATACCACGATCCTCAGGGGCTCTGTAACTTTGGGCTGCCCTTCACGGGCTGCCAGAGGGACCAGTGCCACGTATGGGCCCAGTGCCACAGGCACCTCCTCCCCTCTACCCCTGTCCTCAAGTCCCTGTCTCCAAATCCCTGTCCCCAACCACTGGGGATGCCCCTCGGCCTCAGTTTCCCCAGATCCAAACTCAAAGAGCTCAAAACTGTCACCCAAGGAGGGACGAGGAAGAATGGTGGGAAACACCAGTGGGAAAATGCTCCCACATCTCCACGAGCTCAGCAATGCCCTGGTGATGAACCAGCACGGGACAGCAGAGGTGACACCACACACTGACACACAGCACAGCACTGAGATGCTCCAGAGGCTATTTCCACCCTTCCCACCACATCCCGGCCCCAACGTGCGTTTTCCAGACCCTTCCTTCCAGCTCCAGCCTGTCCAGGACGTGGAGGGAGCTGAGGCTGCACGCTGGGGGTCCTCCCTCCAGCAGCTGCTCCCACAGGTACCAGTAAATCCTGGAGGTGCAACAGACCCAGCAAATCCCCCCAGAGCTCTCGGAAGTCCGTGGGATGCTCCTCTGCACAGCTGGGAGAAGAGGACTCGGGGAGGATGGATCCCAGGCACCGGATCTGCTCCGAGCTATGGAAAGTTGAGCAGCCTGCCCGTCCTGCTCCGGCACCGCTGGCTTTGGGAAGCGGCTCCTAATCTTGAAAGGCTTTGGCTGGAAGAGAAGCAGCAGCCAGGATTGCTCCGAGAGTGGCTTTTTACCCTTTAATTAACACATAAACACATGGAAATGTGGAAAGGGGATTAAAATAAAAGTCTGGGGGAGCTGAGACGAATCTAGAGCATTACCGTAAATTAGAAGATATTTAAGGAACCAGGGACTGGCTAAGCCCAGTCACTGCTTTAATGGGATCTCACCTCTGGGCACTTTCATCTCCCACTTTCATCTTGCTCCCAGCAACTTCTTTGGGAAGAGCCAGCCTGCGGCGCTCACCTTCACCCCCCGGCTCTCCTCACCTGTCTGGTGCCATCACACCCTGGCCACGCTCACGGGATCACCATCAGGCAGCAGAGAGTGTCGCTGCTCCACAGAAACCAAGCAAGAACGACCCCAGCGAGGTTCCTCACGAGCACCTCCGGCAGGGAAGCCCTGGGACTGTGCTTGTGAGTGGGACACGGCACTGCCCCACCTGCCTCTCCAAACCATGTCCCTCTCCGAGCATCCTTTGCTCTCCAGAGCTCACACCAGACACCCCGACCACAGCCAACCAACCCCACGGCAGATCCCGGTGCCCATCCCAGCGAACCATCCCACGCGGGGCATTCCTGGAGACACCAAGGGCTGGCTGGCACCTCTCCCAAGCCCTGCCAAGCTTCAAGGAATATCAAATCCCTCCCAGAGCGGACAAGGGACTGGTTGAACACAGCCAGGCTGGTGTCAGGCACCGGGGCTGCTGCTCCATCCTGGCTTCCCTGGGCACGTGCCAGGCACCGGGGCCGCTGCTCCATCCTGCTCCATCCTGGCTTCCCTCGCTGTGCTCTTGAAAAGATTAAAAAAAAGAGCCCCACTCCATCTCATTAAGAAAGTAAACACAAGAGCCGTCTAAGTGTCTAATTAAGCTTCTAATTAGTCCCTGCTTGTTACTAATGCAAATTAGATTACGCTGCTTAACTACAGCATGTCCACAACACCCTTGTTAATTGCGGCCTTTTGAAATTAAATTACTCCCTAATTAGCATATCAAAGCCATTGATTCGGAGCCAGGAAAGATGAGGGCAGGAGGAAGCCGAACGCCAAGTTTTGTTAATCAGGGACATCTAATTAAATAGTGACGTGGAGCATGGGGGGCTCCCGGCTTGCTGCTCCAGAGCCACACGTGGGGGGCCAGGGGACCCCGGGCAGGGCAGCCCCTCGATGGGTGCTGGTGGGCTGCACCCACCATGGACCATCTCTGCAGTGCTGGAGCCTCCCGGTGGGTCAGGATGCGGGTCTGGTTCCCGTGTCCCATCAGGTCGGGATGCAGGTCTGGTTCCCGTGTCCCATCAGGTCAGGATGCAGGTCTGGTTCCCGTGTCCCATCAGGTCAGGATGCAGGTCTGGTTCCCGTGTCCCATCAGGTCAGGATGCAGGTCTGGTTCCCGTGTCCCATCAGGTCGGGATGCAGGTCTGGTTCCTGTGTCCCATCAGGTCGGGATGCAGGTCTGGTTCCTGTGTCCCATCAGGTTTGGATGCAGGTCTGGTTCCCGTGTCCCATCAGGTCAGGATGCAGGTCTGGTTCCCGTGTCCCATCAGGTTTGGATGCAGGTCTGGTTCCCATGTCCCATCAGGTCAGGATGCAGGTCTGGTTCCCGTGTCCCATCAGGTCGGGATGCAGGTCTGGTTCCTGTGTCCCACACTGGGAGCAAGGCCGGGCTCAAGCTCTGGGTAGTCCCTGTGGAGCTACACCAGCCACTGCAGTGCCAGGTCCAGCCCTAGCACCAGGGAGGGAGTTTAAAGCAGCCTCCAATTCCTCATCTCCAAAAAAAACTTGCTTTCCCTCTGCCCAGCGTGTTCCAAGTGGGAATTCAAAGGCAAAACATCCCAAAATGCAGACGTGGCCCTCTGTGCCCATGGAAGCAGGGTCACCTCCCGAGAACATCCCTGAAATCCTTGGTGACCCTCCCAGGAGCAGAAGAGGCACCTCAGTGAGGACAGGAAGAGGCAAAGGCACCTCTCACCTGTAGGATCCCAGATCCAGCTCAGCACAAAACCCCTCATGGCACAGGGAATGCCTCCACCAGGGGTCTTGGCACCAAATAACCCCTTGCCCGGAGCACTGGACTTGGGGGACACGTCCCCTCACCAGCCATGAGGAGTCCACGGATGGGACACTCCCACCTACATCCCCATCCCAGCAGGAATCAACCAGTGTCTGGCACAGACCTGTCCTGTGGAGAAAACCAAACCACCTCTCAGCTCTCACTCAAGTTATCCCCAAACTCCTCCAAAACCTTCAATCCCAAATTCCCAACAGGACATAAATAATGGGGCCACCAGGGAAGGGTCCGAATCCAACAGCAACCAGGGAAAATGACTCCAAGGAGAGTGAAAATGAAGCGAAAGCCTAATTTTTAAGTTATTTCAATAACTTCCTGAATGACCCAGTTCTTCACGTTTTATAACTTTTCCTCTTTCTCTGTTGTTTTTTTTTGGTTTTTTTTTTTTTTTTGTTTAAAGAGGTGGGAAAGGAAAAAAAAATGAAGGGACGAAGATTGGAAAAGTTTAATAGAGGGAGAAAAAGTCTATTAAAAAAAAAAAATAAGGCAGGCAGCCCGTCTCGGGGGAAGAGCTGAAATATTAAAGAAAGGAAAATCGCTTCTCCGGCTGCCGAGCCAGAGGAGGAGAATAGAGAGGCTGGAAGAGAAGGAGCCGGGCACTTTTAATTGAAAAAAAGGAGATTCAAATGAAATATCCAATATCCCCCGTTAAAGAAAGGAAGAAAGACGGACCCTGGCCGCTTTGCTGCGCCGAGAAATTGCTAAAGCCCCAACTTTTCTTTCTCTCCCCCTTCCTTATAGGAAGTTATAGGAAAGAGGGATGAGAGAAAAGAAGGGGAAAAAAAGGGTCTTTCATATGAGAGGAACTCAAGGGAATGGGGGAGGAGGGCGGGGAGAGAGACCAAGTTTTATTCATTTATTTTATTTTATGAGATGACTAAAAATAATATATTTAAAAAAAAAAAAAGAAAAAGGCAGAGTTTTATAATGTCACAGTGTTTGGAAGCAGCAGAGGGAGCAGAGAGGGGGGAAAGCAACTAAGAACAGAAGGGCCAGCTCCAACCACCCGCCGCACGAGCCTCTCTCCCAACGAGATTCAATTAATTGATAACAAGAGGCATCAAATTAATTTTTCAAGGATGTTAGATTTTGATGAAGGAAAAAATCTCTCTGATTTTAATCGGGGCGGCGTTTAAAAGGCATAAATGAATATCCCTTTCTAATCATCTGAGGCGCCGAGGAAGCACCAAGCGGTTAACGTGAAAATTCAAATCGTTTAATTAGGGGGGGGGCGAGGGGAGGTGGCCGTGGTGGGGGAAGGGGACCCGGGGTTCTCTTTTTAAAGAGCTTTATGAAGAAATTATTTTAAAAATTATTTCTTTTAAGCATCTTTGCTCTCTCCCCCCCTCTCCCGCCCCGAAACGCAGACGCACTTGTAAAAACCCATCTCGGAGGTTTTTCTTTTGAATAGAGACCGTTCCCCAGCACAATCTAATTAACAAAAATGATAATGAAGAGGGTGGGGGAAAAAAAAAAAAATCACAGGGAACAAAAAAAGCCCTCCAAACTCCCAGGGAAAAGAAAAACATACCACGGGATGGAGAAGGTGCAGTTCCCACCACGCACAACTCGCGGCCAAGAGCCGCTCTGCACTTCCACATGGGACGAGGGGTTTAGGATATGGGACAAGGTTTTCAGCACAATCACCCCCCAAATCCTATTAAAATAATTAACAGCAGCTCCCATCGCTGGCGTGGGATGGGATGCAGATGCCACCAACGCGGCCATCGTCCCAAATGAATTTTCCAAAGGTTTCTCCCCAAAAATCCCAACTCCGTCCAAGCCTCTGCCCACATGCCCAGTGCCCAGCTCACACTATTTTTTACCCCATCGGCCACAGGCGCAGTGGGGACACACAGCCCTGGTTTACATCCCACCCTGCATTCCTGCTGCAGCATCCCAGCGGTGCCGGAGCCCTCAGCCCACCCGGAGCACACGGAACACTCCACACACCCCCAAAATCACCTCCGTGCCTCCTGCAGGCAGCCAGCCTGGATGGCCCCACACTCACGGGTGTCCCCACGGAGGCACTCGCCTACCAGAGCCTGGGGAACCCCCGGGAGAGGAGAGATCTTCCTCTTGGATAGAGGCACGAAGGACATTGCAAGCTGAGAAAGAGGAGGGCCACGGGAAAGCATCCCAGCTTCCCTGGGGGAAAGGTGTGCGGCAGCACGAGAGCAGCACCCGGCACCCCTGGGAAGGGCGAAGGTTCCCAGCAAGGGGCAGTGATGGGGGAAGATCTTACATCAAAATTAACTCCAAACCGCAGGAGCTGCCCCAGCCCCAGCCCCTGGGGAGAGGCTGCAAAGGGCAAGGAAAGAGCCAGGGAGGAAGAAAATGACCTGGAGCAGGTGAGGGACACACCGGAGCAGGACGAGGAGCGATGGCAGGGCCATCCCCAGGAGAGACCCGGCGCTGGGACTCCAGTTCCCATGTCACACCCCGGCGAAACTTCCCAGCCGAGGCGTGTGAAGTCAGACCGGAGGTTGCTAAAAGTCTCTTCTGGCCTTTAAATAATCCAGAGGGAAGGAAAAAACAGTCACGGTGCCTATTGAGCAGGAGGGAGGAACTCAGATGCCACAAGTTTTCCCAGACTCCGTCATGTTTGTGCAGAAATTCATCCAGAAAACGCTCTGGTTAAACGCTCCCTGCCGCATGCCGATGCTTTCCACTGCGAGTCCCGTTCCTGTGCAGGAAGAGGCCTGGTTTCCATCCAGAAATTAAGCTGCTCACGAGGAGGGAGAAGAAAAAGGCAGTGTGGGGGAGAACTATCCTTGGGCATTTTCAAACTCCTGGTCTGAAGTCCTTTTTTTTTTTTGCATCCCAATCGGAGGCACCGTGACCCGAGGCCGGCTCCACCTCGCAGCCCTGCCAGAGCCCGTCTCCGCGCTCCCAAACAACTTCCCTGATTTCATTTCTGCACAGCTCGGCTCCTCCATGCACAGACTCAACATCTCCTGGTCTCCCTGGGCACCTGGCACCCTCTTAGAGCAAACCCAGCCCCGCAGACGAACACAGCTCCCGACGGCCCCGACAGCTCAGCTCGGAGCTGGCACAGGAATAACACCAGACATTTCTCCAGCGCTTTCTTAAAAGCTGGGAAGCAGCGTGCTCGGCAGAGGCTGTGCTGGGATCCTGCACCGGGAATGGTGCTGGGTGGCCACGGGGCCACACTGCCCACACAGGGGAGCGGGAAGGTGCACTTAACATTTGGGGTGCTCGGGAACAGAGCAAGGCTCAGCAGAGCATCCCTTCGGCTGCAGGAAGTGTTTCCCCACACAGACCCTGTGCTGAAGTCAAAGGGTCACCAAGGGTGCCCCGTGTTCCTTCTCTCTGTCACCCAGATGAGCCACGTTCATGGGAAGGCGATCTGGTCCCATGGCATCACTCCAGTATCACCCTCAGCATTCCCAGGTCACGCCAATCCATCCACACTCCTGAGCCCTGTGCACCCCCACGGCTCAGCCCGTACCAGTCAGCACATCAGGACACAGCATCTCCCCAAATCCAGGCAGCAGATCCCTGCTTTGTTTGGGACAGGTGCTGTGCACCTCCCAAATCCCTGCTCATCCCAAGAACAGCGAGAACCCAAACAAGCCCAGCTTCAGGAACCAGGCACGGCCCAGGAGCAGCATCCAGGTGGCTGCTGATTCTCCAGGCTCAGCAGCCATGGAAGGCGTGGGACAGACAGCACTGTGCAAATCTGGGGGGTTATTCCATTAACTGTGCTCCCTCCACCCCTCCTGAAAATAACCCTCAGCCTTTAAAAGGTCAGTCAGTGATTCACCAACTGCAGTAACACCCCACACTTCACCTCAGCTCTTGCTGCCCAGTCCGGGGGCCCTACAGGCACCTCTGGGTGCTGGGGCAGAAAGGGGCTCGAGGTACCCAGTGCCCCCCTGGCTCCCACTGTGTCCCCTGGACAGGGCAAGACTCCCTCCTGGCCGATGGGAAGCACAGCAAGGCACAAACTGCTCTCTTTAGGGGGGAACCCAGAAACCCCCAGCCCAGGGCTCTCCCATGGGGCCACAGATGAGGGTGCCCACCTCAGGCTGGGTGCCCACGAGAAGTTTTGCCCTTGGCAGCTGCACCACAGCTCCCGGCTCCCCGCAGCACCACTCCCCCACAACCAGGTCACATCACACACAGCCCTCTCCCCTGTCCCCAGAGCACATGGCCCTGGGCAGGCAGCGAGAGCTGGGATCACCCATCCTAGGACACGGTGCCACGGGGGCTGTCACAAACCCAGGGGACAGCCCTCATCCTCCCTGGACCAAAAATCATCACATCATAGTGAGGGAAGGCAACAACATCAGGATACAGCATCAGGCAAGACATGAAGAGGACACAGTTTGGGTCACCAAGTCCCCCAGGGGCACAACCCACCTCCCTGCCCGAGCCACCAGTACCTGTCCACTCCGGCCCCAACACAGTCCACAGCTCCTGCCCACTGCCAGGAGCTTTCAATCACCAATTATTACTTAAAACCTCCCTCTAAAACCAGCAACTTGTGCTTGTTCCCAGAGTGATTCCCAGAGCATCTGTACCCGTAACAGCGAGGACCAGCGGAGATCTCCACGGTGGTCAGAAAGAACCAACCCTGCCATGGAAGGACATGCACAGTCCTCCTGAGGGCAGGGGACAGGGGTCTGTCCTTCTGCACCTTTCCCAGAAGAAGGGGCACAGCCACTGTCTCCTCCTGCATCATCCCAAATCTACAGCTGGAAACTCAGCAGCACCGACGCTCCCCACCGCGGCACCCGCTGCCCCGGCACGGCAGGGACACGAGGGACCAGACGGCACCAACCCTCCCCAAAGCCAGTAACAACCCCCAAATGACCCCTTCACCTGCTAAACTCCATCCCATTGCACTCCTAAATGGACCAGACTCATCATCAGGGAGTATTTTAAACCCACCAGAGGGGAATCGCTCTGGTGCTCCCGCCCAGCCGCAGCCCGCGCTGCCGGCACCGGTGTCGGCACTGGGGTAACTCCTGCAGGGAGCAGGGACGAGGTGGGGTTTGATCCATGGATGGGGCTGCTCCGACAGCTCCAAAGTCTGACCTGGTTTTGGAGCTGCGGCTCCACTTCCAGAGAAAAAGACATTTGTTCAGGGCTTGAGCCCACCAGCATCAAGGGAAAGACTTCAAGGGATTTCGGAACAGGCCACGCTGGGTATAAATAAAAACCTGGGTTCAAAGGAGAAGTGTGAATAACCCGAACAGAGCTGTGCTGACCCCGACCTGCCACCGCAGCCAGAGGGTCCCGAGCATCCCTCAGGGCAGGCAGAGCCCGGCCCTGGGATCCATCCTGTGCAAAGGAGCTGAGCTGGACCCTGCAGCCCCAGAGCTGCAGCCACGGAGCAGAGGAGCCGGGAAAACTCAGACCCAAATTTCAGCACAAACCTTCCGCCTGTCACCGGGGCACAGGAGGGATGAAATGAACACCGTTCCCAGGGTTCCTCTGGCATGCTCGCACCCCCACCCCCCCCCAGGATGGATTTTAGGACATTTTCCTTAACCTGTTTCTCTCAGGAGTGCATTGACTGGGCATCTCCCCTCCCCAACACTCACAACAAACCTAAAACTGGGGAGAGCTTCCCCAAGACCACACAGATGCCTCCGTAGGCTTTATCCCCACCCATCAGGGGCTCCTGTGGAAACCAGGACAGCTCTGACCCCGTCAGGATCGGGTCCCATGCAAAGCCTGCCTGTCCCTTTCCTTCACCTCTGCATGGGGTGCAAGCAGCACCCTACAAACCCACCCCCCAGTGCTGGAGCTGGGCTGCAGGGATGGGAATGGACCCGACTGGAGGTGCTGAGAAGCTGAGACAAATTGGGAGCGATGGGATGAACAGCAGCACCCTCCTCCTTCTCCCCCAGCCCCAGATTTACCCCCTCAGCAGGTGACAAGGATTCCTTTTGTTTTCCAAATGAGAAATCCTGCCGATTTTGAGGGTTTAATTTACTAACAGTGAACATCTGTGGCAGCCTGGCTCCCCAAACCCTGCTCTGGCAGAGCTGGAGCCGAGCACAGGACACAGCAGCAGGAGATGGGGAGGGGGACACCATCCTCTGCCCACAAAACAAACCACATCCCACCAGGACCCTGCTGCAGAAATGCAGAACAGAGGTGGGATTGCTCCATCCGGGAAGAGACTTCACTGCAGGGAAAGCAGGTTGGGGTGTGAAAGAGAAAGCATAAATTCTCGGGAAACAATCCCAGGGAAAGGCAAAGCTGGAGACAGCACTTCATAAACCCTCGGCTTTGCCCCCACCTGAATTCTCCTTGGCAAAAATCAGGGGTTTTACAGCTCTGCCTGGCACAGCACATTTCCAAAATTCACATTTCCTGCCACAAAAGTTATGGGGCACTTCTCCCCACGCCTTTATTTTCTCTTCTTCTTCCATTTCTTAATAGGCCCGTATTTCTATTCCAGACCTGAGTTACCCCATGTTCCAGGGAATTTCCCTCCTGCTGTCAAGTCTGGCAGCATCCCACAGGGATCAGCTGGGACACTATGGAGGAAGGACCAACCTGCTGGGTGATGGTGACCCACTGGGAAACCCTCCTGGTGGCACAGAGCACCTCAGCACCTCCTCCTGCCTCTCTCCCGGCTGGGACACGGCAACTGCAGGGACAGAGCCTGACAAGTGGCACCCAGAGGGGACACAACACCCCAGGTCACAGGAGAGCACTTCTCCTTCTCCAGTACAAAGTCTCTGCCCAACATTCCCACCCTGACCCTGGTCCAGTTCAGCCAAAAACTCCCAATGCTCAACAAGAAACTTCATCTCTGCCAGGTATTTCCTGCCACAAGTTGTCCCCTCACCCTGGGCAGCTCCTCCAACACACTCGTGACACCCCAAGACATGGCAAGACATTCCCACATGGCCACTCTCTGCCATCCCAGCCAGGCTCTTCCTTCCCCAGGAGCTGGAGGTGAAGCCATCCAGGAGCTGAGGTACCCCCAAAGCCCCCCATCCCTGCAGTGTTTGGGGACAGTCCTGCACCAGCAGCATCCCCCCAGCAGACCCAGGATTCCACGGTCAAAGCAGGATCCCCCGTGCTGGAACCCCCATCCCATGGTGGCCAAACCCATGGATGTGCCATGATCCTGGCACGGGGTGGGCGGCACCGACCGAGCCACGAGCCCAGTGCCAGCCCCAGGACATGAGTGAGCTGTCCCTGGGCCACGAGCACAGCAGAAGGTCACTGGGCAAACACATCCCCACCAACAGGCACAGCAGACCCCTGGGAGGCAGGAATCCAAACCCCAGGGGCCACCAGACGAAGGAGATACTCCCGGGATCACGGAATCCCAGCACATCCTTCGCTCTCGAGCACGAGTCCCGGCCTTGCATTCTGCATTAAGTCACCAACCTCAAGCACTCCTCCACTGTCCCTCTTTTCGAAGGATGAAGGCATCTTTTCCCAGTCCATGACAGCTTCTCCCAGGTGGTCCCAGCCACATCTGGCTACAGGCGAACAAATAAAGGCCAGTCCCTGGCTCACAGACTCACAGTAAGCAGCAAAATGAAAATCACTCACCTAAAATCTACAGCTTGTGGAATAAACCAAGGCTTGGAAAAAGCAAGTGAAGGGAGGGTTCGGGACTCGAGCTGACAGATCCCAAGGGAAGTTGGCAGTGGGATGCTCAGCCAGTCCTGCCCAGGTCCCGGGAGCTGCCCCAGGTGGCACCGCTGCTGTTCTGTGCCTTTATCAGCCTCGGAGCAGTTAAGTCCCACTGGATAAACCCGGCTCTGCAGCAACCTGGCAAAGGTGTGTTGAAATAAGTTGTTTCATCACCACCTGCTCCGAGGGAGCGGCACATCCCGGCCCATCCCGGCCAGGGATCCATGTTTGTTTAAATGGGAGCAGCATCTCCCTGAGCCTCAGAGCTGCCAAACGCCCTGCACAGCACCCAGAGCACAGACCCACCACACTGGGGCTTCCTCCTCCTCCTCCCGGGGGCTGCAGCTCCCCTGCTCCCACCAGGACCATCCCAGTGCTGCCCAGCCCCATCCGCCCAGTTCCAGCTCCCCACCAGAGCCGGTCACAGGGAGAAGGTTTGCAAACAAGGCAGAACAAACAGCTTTCAAATCACCTCCAAATCAGGGCCCCCCACGAGATTTTTTTCCTCCTCTACCACCTTAAGTGTTTTTTTCCCATCTTTCCACAGTTTTGCAAGTAACCTTCCATACAATAATTCTATTACCCTAACTTTTGCCTCTGATGAACACACCGGGAGCCCCGAGCAGAGCCGGGACCGGGTGAAATTTCCTCCAGAGCAACCCTCCGCTCCCTATTTTACTCTGCAACCCGAGTGTTTGCTGCCAGCCTGGCTGCACGGCCGGGAGGAGGGACAGCTTCCGCCGGAACGCGCTGCCAGGGGCTGCTGCCAACCTGCCAGGGCAGGAGAGCCGGCGGGAAGTGTCACCCAGGGCCGGGGAACGCCGGCACCCGCTCGCTCCACCCCGGGGAAGGCTCGGCAGCACACCCTGCAAACACAGCACTGCTTCTTCCTCAAAAAAAAAAATAAAAACCAGGAGAAGGGATCCCGACTCCCCAGGCCGAGCGCTCTGCTCCCGCCAGGCTCCTTTCCCTGGGCACCCCGGGACCGTTACAGGCTGCCCCGTGCCCACGGCCCTGTAATCCCTTAATGACCTCCCTCCACTTCCCTCCAGCTCTGTCCCAGATCTAATCTCTGCTCCAGCAGGATCTCTACCAAATAAATCATGGGATGGACGGACGCCTGTCCTTGCCTCTTCCCCGCTGGCCTCCGAAGGGAGCAGCTCTCCTGCTCTGCTGCTCCTGCCTCTCCCTTCTCCCCTCTCCCCGATGCCATTCCACTTGCAAACACATTTTTGTCACGGGCAGCCGGATCACCAGCAACATGTTTTACCGTGGAGACTCGTCTGCGCGATGCCAAAAGCAGTTTGAATTAGGAAAAGTTTAAAAAAAAAAACAACCCTCGAGCAGCATCTTGGCTGGATTTTATACAACAAACACTCACAGGGGGGAGGGGGGGAAGGAAAAAATTAGGAAGTTTTTCCAGCTGTGCCCAGCCCCATCTTGATCTACAAGTTCTATTTGACTTTAAAAGGTGCAGCACAGTGAGCAGGGGAGGTTTTGCAAGGCGATAAAATGGGTGCGAGCCCAGGAGCCAGCACTGGCCACAACCCCACGGCGGCTCAGGGGGCCAGGGGCCACCCCGAGGGTCACCAGCCAGTGATGGCCCAGCTCCTGGGGTTAGTGTTGAGCCAGCACCTACCCTCGAGTTTCAATCAGGTGCATCGGGAGCTCCAGAAGTGGCTCACGGAGGATTTTTACACCTTCCGAGGCAAACGCATGGAATTCCAAGCTCTGAGTGCATTCATGGTTTTATCCTCCCCCTTTTTCCTTTCCTTTCCCACTAACAGAGCTCATCCCTCCATGGGGAAGATGCCCATGGAACACCCCTCTGGGGCAGGACCGAGTCCCCCAGCCCATGGAATCCCAGTGCCCGCCCTGGAGGAGCTGGAAATCAAAGAGGACGGGACAGGAAATTTCAAGTTTCCACTTCCAGAAGTGGCAGGTGACGCCGAGGCGGCCACAGGGTCACTTCAGGAGTGCAGGATAAACGCAGGGTGGCCCCCCAGGAGGAGATGGGAGCCCCCCCTGCATCCAGGGAGATGCTGAGATGCCAGGAACAGGGAGCATCCCCTCAAGACCCCCACAAACCACCTGCCAGCCACAATGCAGGGCTCTCCCAGGCTTCAAACCCACCACGGGGAACGGGGATGGAGCGGCAAAACCACCCCAGCTCTCCCTTCTAGCAATAAGGGAATTTTCCCAAATACTTCGGGCTCCCAAAGCCGCCTGTGCAGCGGGAAACGCGGCGCAAAGAGCCACAAACGTGTGTTAATTCTGCCCGCGGGGACCTCCGGGCTCTCCCGCCTTTCTCCGGAGGGAAGAATGAGCCGGTTCCCGGCCGGGGGCACCGCCTGCCCCCCACCTTGCTGCCACAAAGGCCAGCCCAGCACCGCACCTCTCCTCCTCCGGCCCCGCTCCCCCCGGCCCCGCTCCCCGCCGGACCGACAAGAAAAGAGAAAGGGAAGGGGGGAAAAAAATAAAATAAAAGGAGAGAAAACCCTGAAAGCCGGAGCCCTGGCCCCCCCTCCCAGCCCCACAGCGAGACACAAACATCAGCAGACTCAAAGCATCCCCCTCGCCAGCGGCGGAAAAGAAAAGCTCCCGGGCTCTCCGGGCAGCAACTTCACAACTGAGTGCACTCGCATTCCTGCCGGGTTATTAGGAGAGAAAGGCCGAGGGCCCGAGGAGATATTTTAGTGTCACTTGATTTTATACATTACACAGATTTTTTTTTTCCCCCCTCAAACGCTCCCTGCTCTTCCCTTTCCGAAGGGGACGCAAAACCTCCGGCCGCCCAGCTTCCAGGGAGGAGAGCAGGGCTGGACACGGCATTTACAGATATTTTCAATATTATCTTTTTCCAGGGCTGAGAGTAGCCCCTTCCCCGCCTCCCCCAGCAGCAACTTTAATCCGTTTTATTTCATTTCACTCTGTTTGCTCAGCCTTCCCCCCTCCGCCCGCAGACCCCCGCCCTCCCCTCGCCTTCCCTGACCCCGCTGGGCGACACATCCCGGGCTGCACCGGTTCAGGGGGGGCTTTTCCACGCCGATCCCGTCCTCCTGCACTTTTCCTCCCCACCAAACCCAACTTCGTGCTGTGCGACGGGGCCGCCTTGGCTTTTATCAGCGGAGCGATGCTCGGTCGGGCTGGGAGCGGAGCCACCCCCGGCCCCACCCCGAGCACCCCAGGAAGAGGGGCTTGGGAGGGGGGGGGACCCACAACAACTAATAGATTAAAATTTAAAAATAAAAACGAACAGGGGGCATCTCAAGCCGGGCGCTCCCAAGCGTTATTTCGGAGCAGAGGCAGCGGGAGGGCTCCAGGCTCTTCCCCACAGCCCCCAGCCCCGCTCCACAAAGGGCAGGAGAAAGGCAGGAGCCAGAGCCTCCCAGGGCTCCAAGACCTGACAAAGCTCCCAGGCTCGGCACAGGGAATTCTGTCCCTTCTCCCCCACATTTTCCCCCTTCCCAGTTTGATTTAAGCAACCTGAAGGGGGAAAAAAAAAATTAATAAATAAAAAGGGGGAGAATGAGGTAATTTTTCCAAATCTGATTATTTTCTCCATCCACCCACCCCTGGAGCCTGTTAATTTTTTTTTTTTTTGATGGACTTTAAGGTGGGGTGGAAATTAAAAAAAATTAACAACATCTAATTTAGAGTTAAATCTCACAAAACCCTGAGACTTTACTATGTTTAATTGAGGATACAGGGAGGCATGAAAGGGAACACGTCCCCGCCGACACCCGGGACCGGGTCACACCGCCCGCGCCAGACACATGTTGGGTTGATTTAACATCAAATCCCTGCTCTCCACAGAACGTATTTCTCGTGTAAATTTTTAACACACCAGAAGAAATTTGTAAAAGTAAATCCTCCTTCTGGTTTGGGTTAAAAACAACCCAACCTTTTAATACAGAAACTAATAACAATTTTATTGTCTGCCCCACAGCTTTACAATGCTCGTGGAAAAGTGAGGTCTCAATCTAATGGAAGTTGGTTTGGAGGGTGGGGAAAGGCAAATCTTGGGGTATCAACCGATGGGGAGGGAAGAGCTGCCTGAAGCCAAGGAGCAATCCCGGGCAGGAATTTGGACACAAATTCCTCCAGGACTATATTAAGAGCAGCAAAGAAAAAAAAAATAACCCCAGCACAAGTTTTCCAAGCGGGCACTTCCCGACCACGACTCCCAGCAAAGTGGGGTTCGCAGGCGCCTGTGAATTATTCCTGCTTTCTCCTTCACACATTTTTCATTTGTATTAAAAAATGCACAGGAGGGAGACAGGGAGAGACTCGGCCCTTGGCTTGTTTCTGTTTTAAAAGGGGAAAGAAAAAAAAAAACAGAATCACTCCCAAATGGAAAAAGAAAACCCAATTACGCTCCACTTGTTCTCTCCCATCCACACCTCCGAACGCGCCTGCCAACTCAAACCAGATTTCCTACACCAAAAGAAATATCCAGAGCCATCCGCTGCAAACGAGGCACTTCCCCAAGAGCCTTTTCTCCTTGAGAGGGGGAGAGGGGAGAGGAGACAGAGGCGCGTTTGTTTATCCCACGGACCAGGGAGAGGGAGCCGGGAAGAATAGAAATATCTGAACTTTGCCAGCGCCGGGAGAGCATCTCAAAACGACGGCGGACACCGGGGCGGGAAGGGGATGGAAGAGGCTGATCTGGGGCTCCAGGTGACCCACCACCAGCTCTGCCACATGCTATTTGCCCGGGAATTTCTGAACTCCCAGAAGACGACGCTCCGTAATAAAAACTCCATCCGAGCCCATTATTGTTGCCGATACCACGAGCAGCCGCTGCCGGCGGCGTCCCAGCCAGCCCGCCCCGAGCTCCCGCGGCACCGGGCACGGTGTCCGGTTAGAGGGACCCCTCAGGGCCCTGGAAAACCCCCCCAGCCTCGCTCCCTGTTCAAACAAAGACACACCGAACCCTCGCAAACTTTGCAAGTGGGTGAAACACAGGCACGGGTGAACCGCGGGGCAGCCGGCTGCCGTCACCCCCTCCGGAATCCAAACCTGCGGGGATTTCTCGGGAATATTCTCCAGCTCCATCCGAAGCCGTGCCTTGTCCTCCTCTCCCTCACCTTGCAGTCTGGGTTACGCTTTTGGACACGGCAATGGATTTTCCCAGGGCGCTGCGGGAGCGACGGCCGGGCTGGCTGCAGGTTGTCGGGGACGGCGGCGGCTCCTTCTCCCAGGAATTGCAAAACTTGGGCCAGACTTAGGGATTTCTCTCCAAAGGAGGGAATCGCACCCCCTGGCCCGAGGAGCGGCGGGTTGACGCTGAGTTAAAATGCGTTGGGGGGGACGGGGGGGGTAAAGAGGGGAAAAAAACCCCACCCGAGCCCTCCAGCAGCCGGAATTAAACCAAAACTGCCCGAGAGAAAGGAAAGACGGGGGGAAAATGGGAAGCACCAACAAAGGGAGCGCCGGGGCGGCCGCAGGGCAGGGGCGGCCGGGCCCCCCCGGTGCGCAGCCTCTCGGGGGGTGCGAGACCCCCAAAGCGCCGGAGCGGAGGCGGGTCTGGATCCGGCACCGGCAGCGCGGCTCTGCCGCCGGCAGCGCAAGTTTCCCGGGGCCCGACCCCCCCCTCGCCGAGGGGGCTGCGACCCCCCCCTCCCCTCCGCCGGCCGCCCAAACGCCTCGGGGGCGGCGGCGACCCCCGCGCCCGCCCCGAGCCGGGGCCGCAGCGGGGACCCCGCGGGCCCCGGGACCCCCGCGCACCCCGGGGCGCGCCGAGCCCGGGGACCCCCGGGACCCCCCCGGGGACCGCCCACAGCCCGGTGCGCTCCGAGCCCCGGCCCCTCCGCGCCCCGGCCCCCCCGGCTCGCCCAGCGCCGGCCCCGCTCCCTTTGTCCGGGCGCCGCAACAAACTTCCGAGCGCGGCGCGGCCGAGCGCGGGGCCGGACCCGCCGGGCGGGCGGGCCGGGGGGGACGCGGGGCACGGCCGGAGCCCCCCGCACCTGCCCGGGGGGGCCCGTCCCGCGGCCCCTCCGCCGGCAGCCGCGCGGGGACACGCGGGGGACACGCGCGGACCCTCCCGCGCCGCTCGCACCCACCTGGTCGCGCCGAGCGCCGCGCTCCGGGGCGGGCATGAGCCGCGCTTCTCCTCCTCCTCCTCCTCCTCCTCCTCTTCCCCCCCGCACCGGCACCTTCCCCAAACTTCGACGGGGCGGGCGCGGCGCGGCCGGAGCTCAGGAGCGGCGCGGCATGGCGGGGGGCTCCGTGCGGCGCGGGGGCCGTGCTGCGGAGCGGGGCCGTGCTGCGGAGCGGGGCCGTGCGGGGGGCGCGGGCGGCGGGGCCGTGGCCGCGCTCAGGTCCCGCTCGGCGCGGCGGCGGCGCGGGCGCGGCGGCGCGGGGCGGGCGCCGGCCGCCCTACCATAGTTCCTCTAAAGCAGGTGCAGCCGCTTTCCCCGCCCGGCCCCCCCCGCCCGAGCCTCCTCCCCCGCCCGGGAGGGAGGGGGGAGCGCACCCCCCGCTCGCTGGTTTTGGGGAGGGGAGAGGAGGTGTCATCACCGCCTAGAGCCCCCTTCCCCCCCTCCGCGCCGTTCTCTGCCCCCCCCGCCGCGTTTTGCTCATTAATGACTGCGCTAATTGGTTTCTGCTGCGTTTGGTCCCCGGCGCGCGGCGGAGCCCCGGCCCGGGCGGGGGGTTCGCTGGAGGGAAACTGAGGCACGGGCGAGTGGGGTGCGGGGGGTCCCGGGGCGGGGGGAAGGACCGGCCTCCACCCGCAGCTTGGAATCTCAGAATCGTTTAGGTGGGAAAACACCTGAGAGATCATCGAGTCCAACACACGTGGCAGAGCCGGGACAGACTCGCCGACCCCATTTTACAGATGGGAACAGCGAGGGGCTGAGCTGGTGACCCCAACAGCCCCAGCCCGGCCCTGTGACACCCCAACGCCCAACCCACAGCAGGGAGAGGGTCCCCAGAGCCCCGGGAGGGGGGGGCAGAGCCACGTCAGGGTGCAGGACCCAAACCAGCACCCAAATGCTGAGTACAAACCATCACCCAGGTGCTGGTCCCAAACCCTTGCCCAGCGCTGGGGCCGCCCCTGTGCAGGTCAGGGGGGCACAGCAGGGAGCAGCACTCCAGCCCTGCCTCTGTGCCTGGCTCCGAGCAGTTTGGGAGCCGAATTCCCACCTGCCACAGGCACCTGCGAGGGCTGGGGACAGATGGTGCCCCTCCCACGGGGAAGGAGTGGAATGGAGTTTTCCAAAGCCAGTTACATTTCGATGGCACCAAAGTGTGGCCACTCTGCGTTCTCATGTTTTCATTTAAAAAGTAACTCTCTTGAAATTTCCATTTTACGGGTAGATAAAATAGTTTTAGAAGATGAAATTGGAATGAAAAATATTTCAACCCACCTGGATTTTTTTTTCACCTATAATTTAATTTTTTACAGGAATTGCTTTTTTTGCTTTTGCTTTTTTTTTTTTTTTTTTTTTTTTTTTTTTTAATCTATTAGTGAATGAAAAATTTGGGGATTTCTGTGAGATGGAAAAGCTGGTTTTCCCCAACTCAGGCTGTGCCGAGCCTTAAACTCAGGTCTTAACCCAGTCCCGTTGGAGGTCCAGGATTTTCTGGAGGGGTCAGCCCCTCTGGAGCCCCCACTGGGGAGTCTCTGCTGCACCCACTTATGCAGAACCAGGTCCTGGTGGCAGAAGCCCGACCTTCTTGGAAGGGGCCCCAGGCCCGTTTCCCGGAATCGCGGTGCCCGGTGCTGAGGCTCCGCTTCCCGCCACCACCTTCTTCTGGGCAGGGACAGCATTCCCCTCTCCCTTGACACAAAAAACCAGATGAGAACCTCTTTAGCCACCCCCAGCCCTGATTCCAGTTGAGCCCCGGATTCGTGGCCGGGATGGTGGAGCGGGGCTGGCTCTGCATCCCAGAGCATCACCCTGGGACACCTTCCACTAGAGCAGGTCCTGTCCAGCCTGGCCTTGAACTTCCAGGGATGGAGCAGCCCCTTCCTGTCACTCCAGGCCCCTGTCCAAAGTCCTTCTCCAGCTCTCTTGGAGCCCCTTTACACACTGGAAGGGGGTCTAAGGTCTCCCCAGAGCCTTCCCTTCTCCAGGATGGACACCCCCAGCTCTCCCAGTCTGTCTCCAGGGCAGAGGGGCTCCAGCCCTCAGATCAGTCCTTTTTGGCTCAATCCTTTCTGTGCTCAGGATTCGGAGATACAGGACACCCCAACCCATTTTAGGGGGTTCCCACGTGGGAAGCACAGAGGCTTCAATCCCCCAGTTCAGCCCAGATCCCTCCTGGCACGTTACAAACCCGGGGAGCGTTGGAAGCTCCGAGACCTTTATGAGTTATCCACCCACATATCAGTCTATGAAAAACAGAATATTTATTTTTTTAAATCCCAAACTGGCACTTTTCTGAGCGAAAAAATAGCTTTGAGTGCCGAGCCTCGTCCAACCTGCGCTTGTCCTCTTTTCCTGACATGAGAAGAGCCCCTTTGAAGACATCAAATATCATCTGAGCGGGAGGGATCCGCACAAAAGGACATGGGCAGCCTTCCACCGAGGGGAGTTGGTGAAACGAGCGTGGCCCAAAGATCCCTCTTTGTTCATCTGTGTCAGTCTGGAAATGAAACAGAGGAGGGAGGAGGAAACGGGGTGAGGAGACTGGGATGGAGCAGGTTCAGTCAGGGTTTGTACAGCACTTTGCTCAGTGGGGTCTGGTCTCTGAGGATCCACCTTGCTCTTGGAGAGCCCCCAGGGCCATTGGGGATGCTGCAGGGAGGAGGAGGAGATTCCCAGGAAGAGAGACTAAGGTGCTCCTGCAGCAGTGCTGAGGTCCCAAAAGAGAGAGAAAGAGAGGGAAAGGGAAGGGAAAAAAACTTCCTTTTGTTCTCCACCAGGCAGAGCCTCGGGCATGGATCACTTCCAAAGGGTCCAAGGAGGCAGGAGGATTTACAGCTCTGGGATTATACACTTTGCATAGATATAAAGCACTGGGCCACGTGGCCAGAGCAGCAGAGTCAGGGTGGAGTGAGGGATGAGTCCCAAACACAGTGTCCTTCAGCTCTTCTAGGAAAACTCCACCTTCCTCCTCCCACCTCTTCCCAGCTCATCCTCGCTCTGTGCCTCTGCGATCTACCCCCAAACTCTGAACTGTGGGAAACTGTTTTTTTTCTAATAAAGCTGGTTTTCTTCCTCCTCCAGAAAGTGTCTGATCTTGCAACCAAAATACTGAAAACCTTTAAAAAGTGAAAATTTTCAGCTAAAGGATTGTGATCCCATGTTTGCCTTGACTGGGAACAATCCCATTTTGGCATAAGGTTGACAGAAAGATGAAATCTTCCACAGAAAAGGTCAGTTTGGGTTTGTCCTGAATCCCATCCAAGGCAAAGCAGCTCTGAATCAGGCAACATCCTCATCCTTCCAGGAAAGTCCTCTCCAAGATGAATCCAAAGCCCGTTACCACAGGTTATGAATTGGCATTTCTGGCAAATGGGTGGTGGAGAACATCTCCTTTGGTTTCTATTTTTTCCTCTATGGAAAGAGCAACTTCAGAAACAAAATCTGACTTCTCTGAAGATGCTCATCTGAAAAATCTGTATTTGATGATGGGAACAAGTCCCCTGAATTCCTCTGCTTCCCGCCTTGTCTCAGATTCTCTCTCTCCTTCTTTCAAGGCAAAACAAGGAAAAGAAGCATGTGGAAAGATGAGAAAGAGGGGAATTTGGGATAGGAAAATATGGAGAAAATGAGGGAAGAAAGTACCTTTTCCCTTTCAGAGCAGTGTTTTGGGCATGGAGCTCTGCGTTGACACAGCTAAACCCCAGAGTCCCATCCTTTCCAAGGTGGAAATTCCAAGAGATGGGCAGCAAAGCCGGTTTTCCACCCAAATTACTCCAGCCATTGTCATTCCTGTGGAGCTGCGGTGCCCAGCAGTGCCCACGGCGCAGCCCCGTGCCCGCTCCCTGCCCTGCCCGGGGGTCCGGGGCTCCCCCCGGGGCTCCTCCCGGGAGCGGGACCAGCCCCTCCCGGGCAAGCCCGCGGCTCTGGGCGCCGCATCCCCGCCGGCCCGGGGCTGGCGAGCCCAGGGGTCCCGCGCAGACCCTCGAGGGAGGTCCGAGGCTCGCGGGCTGCCGAGCACACGGAGCGATCCGGCTCTGCCCGGACGCGCTGGTGGGGCCGCGGCCGCTGCGGAGCTCTTGGACCCCGCTCGCCTCTTGCGTAAAACCAAGCGATGATGCACCGAGTTCCTGTAAGTGATGAGCGGCTCCTGGCTCCCTGCGAAAGCCACAGGCCGCTGCCTGCCCGGGGGCTGGCACCACTCCCCCTGCCCTGGCCAACGGGGCCCCCGCAGCTCGGCCAGAAATCCCTCGGGGATTCTCCCGGAGGGGGATTCCGACCCCCCGGGAGCTGCACACAGAGAGGGGGACATGGGGAAATATTGGGGGGAGTGCAGCAAATTGGGCTCAGCCTCAGCCCTAACCTTAACCCCGGCCCTCGGCAGCCCCCCTGGCCGGCAGCTGGGCCGTGCCTCAGTTTCCCTGCATTGCACGGGCAGCCCGGGCTCAACTGGATTTTAGGGAGCCGAAGGTGATGGATAAAGGAGAGGCAGCTGTGAGGCAAAACCCCCGGTGCCTGGAAGTGCTGCTCCCACACAGGGAGAGGAGGATGTGGCGAGGGGGGTCTCCAGACAGTGACCGATTTCCCTCCGTGCCTGCAAAGCCTCAGCCTGGGGGAGGAGGGAGCTGCGAGCGGAGGAGCTGCAGGTCTCCCAGCCCCGATGGAGCCGGACCCCCCCTCAGAACCCTGCGAGCCGTGTCGAGCCAAGCTGTGCCACCAGCACAGACACACGGACACAGGACACCTGGCTCCCCTCTCCCCATGGGCGTGTGCCGCCGTTTGGGGGGGTATTTTTTTCCCTCCTCATTTTTTTTTTTTCATTTCTCTGCTTTTCCAACAACGTTACTCATCTGGAGCAGGACCCGGCACCCACCACTCCCGTCTGCACTCCCTGCTCCCGGTGTTTGTCTGCCTTGTTTCCTTTGGGGAGATGCTCACTCGCACGTGGTGGCTGCTTGTCTGAGCTGTCTCGGTGCCGAGCGGGAATTACTCATTGGTGTAAGGTTTGAGGAAGGAGGGGGAAGGCCAGATTCGGTGCTTTGTCTGCAGTTGTTCATTTCTCACTCTTTGATATATTTTTTTTCCCCTCCTCTCTTTCTTCTCCTGCCAATGTTCTCCGTTCTGGCTCCCTGAGCTCCCTCCTCCTTGGTCTTACACTGTGGCTGGAGAGTCTGGCTAAGTCCCTGTGGGATGTAAAACGTCCTTTGCTGCACTGTCCCATGGGTGCAAAATGGCCCCTGTTCCCTCATATCCAGCTGGAAGAACTCATCCCTCCTCTTGGGATGCCCCTCTTCCCACTCTGCCCCCTTCCACGGCTCCACAGTTGCCCAACTTTCCCCTGTCTCTGCCATGACATCCCCACATGGCACCGGCCACCACAGCACCAACACTCTGCCCAAGGGGGACCAGAGCCCACCTCAGCATCCCCCCGAGGGCTGAGGGCCTGGTGTGACACCTCAGCCATCATGAGGCAGAACAGCAGGACAGAGGTGGGGAAAACAAACCTGGAAAGCCCCAGATCCTTGTTCCAGGCTGAGGGCTCAGCCAGGCTCCCCAGAGGGTCCCTGCCAAGGGTCGCTGTGGAAATTCCCATGTTGGCAATGCCAGGGCACAACCCAGTGTGTGCCTGGGAAGACTCAGCAGCGAAGCATTCGGGACACACGGTCCTTCCCCTGCTCCGCGCGAACCTGCGGCAGATCAATGAATATTTTAACAAAGAAATATTTCATTAAAAGGGTTGATTGCTTAATGAACTGCCCCCGTGAGCCATCAAAACGCGATGGGTTTTTTTTCCTGCCTTTAACGAAGGCGAAGATTCATATCACGAAGAACTGGCTTATCAAATTACCGTAATAGCCTGTGTAGACCCAGCCCGTGGAGCGGCGCGGGGAGCCCGGGGGCTGCTCCCCCCAGGGTGAGGCTCCACGGACCCCACGGGTGTGTTCAGGTGGCACCAAACAAGGTGGGACCGGAGCAAGGTCCCTGGGCACTGCTGCAGTGGGATCCCTAAATCCCATGGCTGGGATGGCAGGAGGCAGGTCTGCTTTCCTTTGGGCTGCCAATATTTGAGGAGAAAGGAAATTATCTTCTTTTATTTTTCACGATCCAAGAACATTGTGGTAAAGGGACATTCTGATGTCTGAGGCCACGAATCCAGCACAGCTCTGCTGGGTTTGCACCAGGACTCCAGACTCCTCTGCCTGGCTCTCGTCTTGGAACCACAGAATCAGAGAATGGTTCGGGTTGGAAGGGACCTCAAAGATCACCCAGTTCCAACCCCCTGGGGTGATTAAAACAGACAGGCATCCAAAAATGTAATCTCCCTCTCTCTTATCCATACTGGGTGCTTGTTTGTGTGCCCTGATGAAACCACCGATGCCACTTCCCCAGAGCTGCCAGGCAGGATGCCAGCTCTTCTTCCTCGCTCCTTTTGGAAGTTCCCACTGCATTGCCTTTTTAAAGTTTATTAATGAAAATATTCCTCTTCATCCCAGGTTTCCTAGCAGCTCCACTCAGGGTGAGAGCTGCCAGGGGCTCCGCAGGGCTCCGGGCTGGGCACGGCTGGCGGGATCGAGTCATTAACAGGCGGGAAATGAACAATAACCTGACAAGAAACGACCAATTTTCCATCAATTAGAGCGAAGCCTCTTTTTGTCTTTTAGTAAAATTAAGTTTTGCTGACTGGTGATTACTTTGGTCTGATGACAATTCATTAACATTTACACGGGGAGGATGCTAATGGCACGGCAGGAGGAGGAGGAGGGGAAAGGTGGTGAAGCAGACTGTGCACTTGGATAGAAATGTGGGTTTGGAGGAGGTCTGGAGGTCAGGGTCTAGCCTGGTCAGTGCTCCAGCAGCAGGACAGGACGAGGAGGAAGGGGGAAGCAGCCCCAGAGCAGGGCAGCAGGAAGCCATGGAGCACAAAAGCGCTTTGTTTGGGCTGCAGTGCAGCCCCTCGAGCCACTGCCCCCACCGAGGGCTCCTCGGTTTAACAACACTGCTGCATCCCTGGGTCTGGCACCAGATCCAGGGCCTGGCCAGAGCCACTGAGTTGCTCTCAGGAGCGAGGGGACAGCAGGGACACATGCAGCCCATGCCTGTGCTCACTGTGCCCTTGTACCAGCTCCAGCCCCTGCAGGATGGGAACGGGGTGGCAGCAGGGCTCTGAACCTGGCATGAGCAAGAGCAGGGATGGACAGTGGCAGGAGTGAGCTGGTCCTGCAAGACCAGCCAGGGAAGTCCCCACCAACACCTTGAGCCACTGCCTAAGGCAGACAATGGAGCCCAAACTTCTGTCAGAGATACAGAACACTGAGTCCTGTCCTGCAGACACGAATATATGTGAATATGAACCTGCAAAAATCAAGTCATTCAATGGATCAGAGCTGCCTCTGTTGGTGGATTAGGCCTCCTCATCCTATAACTCAACCAAAGGCAGGAGTTTCTCAGGCTGCTGCTCCATTTGCACACCCCCGTGGATCAGAGGTGTCTGTTCCTGAGCCGGTTTGGAGGGGCCCTCACCTCACAGGAGCCCCCTCAACCATCCTCTGCTCTTCTGAAAACTTTCTCGGGCAAACCTAACCCCAAACTTCCGCTTGTATTTTCTTATTTGTACAAGCTCCCCAGTGATCCCAACTCTGGCACTCATCCCCTCTGGGGTTCTGCAGAAAGGAGCTGCCTGTGCAATCCCTTCCCAGGGAAACGGGCAGGGATTAGATCATCCCAAGGCGATTGTGAAAGCAGAGGGAGTATTTACTGTAAGAGGCCTTTGATTCAGCCAGGAGGGTGTTCGAGGGCTCCGTCAATGGGATTGGGAATGTGTTGAATCAGAGGCACAGCCGAGCCCTCCCTGCCCGCACTCCAAACTCCAGGTCCCGGGACATTTCCTCAAATCCCCGTCCTGCCAAAGGGCAGCAGCGGCTGGGCCTGAAGGATACAAAGATTTAGTCAGAAAAAAGGTCACGTTCTCACCAGGTTTTCCATTTCTTCCCCCAGCTTTCTGCAAGTTCAGGAAGGGGGAAATCTGCAGTTGGATTTTTAACAGGACCCAGCAGGGCAGGATGGGTAACACAGGGATGGTTGGCTCCATGTGCTTTTCTGTCACCCTATTTATAACTTTATTTGGGAGGGGATTTCCACAAAACCCCATAAAAACCGGGGTTTCCCATCAAAAAGCTTTTCAAGTTCCTTCATGACCTTTGTTCAACAATGACCTAATTTCACTCAAACTCTGGCACAGCCTATTCTTGATGTGGGAGGAGAAGTGGCATTCAAAATTGGGTCAGTTTTCATTAAAAACGCTTCCGTTTACTAATAGTTTTTCATGTGTTGGAAGGACTGGGATCGGTTGCAGACGCCGCGCGGTGCAGAGGGGACGGCTGCCCTTCTTGGCTGCAGAAATGGGTTAATCTTCCTGGGAAATCACTCCTCACCACTGGTGATGCTCAAGGACTTTCTGGCTCTCAGCTCAGGCCTTTCTCCCCCGAAAGGCTCGGATGGATGTGGTGCCTCAGTGGTGCCCATGAACGGCCCCTTCCCGAGGGTCCTGGCAGGGTGCTGGGGGTGAGGAGCGGGGAGGGAAGGGGCTGCTCCAAGCTGGGTCGTGGTGGTTGTGCCCACTTCCCATGTGTAACTCACCCTGTGGGTGTAACACGAGCTGTGTGCCGGCCAGGGAGGATCCAGTCCATCCGTGCCCTGGGAAAGAGGCAGGAGGGAAAGACAACAGCAACTGGGTGGCTGGAACATCCCATACCCTGACCTAATTCAGAGCCTAATCCAAAGCCTGCCCTAATCAGGGGGAATCTGAATCTTAAAGTCTGATCCCCCCCCTTCCCAATAAATGGGAAGATGCAGTGGGATTCGGGAGCTGGGGACCAGCTGCTGTGGATCCGCAGAGGCTCCTCGGGGCTCCCGGGGACTGAGCAGGGCACTGGGTGTGGGAAGGGACCGTGGCCTTGGGTCTGGTCCCAGAGAGGCGAGAGCTGCAAAAGTCACTTTTTGGAGCCGTTCAAGCTGGGACAGGAGGGTGGCTGCACTCAGAGAGGCAGAGCCCACGGACCCTGTGACTGAACCCTGCGAGAGCCGCGGGATGGGCGAAAACCGGCAATAAAACCAGCAAAAACCGGCTGAGCTGGAGGAGGAAGCAAAGCGAAGCAAAGAACCAGCTCTCGGACCTGCTCCTGCTTCTCAAATGTGCGAATTATGCAGCCATTTCACGGGACACTTAGGAGTCAATTTGCAACGCGGCTCAGGGGGGAAATTGGGCACATAATTCCCCCGAACAATAACCGGAGCAGCCGCTTAATTTAACTCCGCGCCTGTGCCTCGTTAGCGGTGCCGAGGGAGGATGCTGCGGGTGCCGGGGCCACGTGCCCGCGGTCCCGCCGGATCCCGGGCTGGCGGCGAGGCCCGAGGGCAGCGGGTCCGGCTCCCGGGCCAGGCCCCCGTGTCCCAGCCCGGCCCGGCCACGCGCCGTCGGGCTCCGGCAGCCCCCGAGCACAGTGGCAGCAGGCTGTTCTCATTACGGCCCAATGAGGCTGTTTACTCACCCAGCTGGAGACAGTTAGAGAGTGATAAATAATGAAAGAGAAAACATGATTTTCCCCTCTGTGGTTTCTATTTGTGTAACCATATGTCACAGCTCAATACGGCCGCGTTTTTTTTCCCCCGCTTTATTCAGGAAAGAGTTGATTCTTTCCATAGAGTGGCGATTTTTCCCCAACTTCTTGGGGTTTTTTTTCTAGTGCAGTGACAGAAGTATTTCTGTTTGTTTTCTTGTGGAACGCGCTCGTACTCAGACTCCTTAAAGTCTGGCTTGTCCCAGGAACTGCAGAGGTTTGATAGGATTGTTCTCAGCTTCTTTTCAAATACCTGTCAGGGGCTGTGGGGAGAAGAAACAGCTGAGAGCAGCAGGGAAGGCTCAGCACCCCGGGCGAGCAGAGCTGAGTCCACGTCGCTCCGGCTGCAGCAGCTTCACACCAGAGGGTAAAACACGCTGGAGCTTCCCCTGGCAAGGGAAGGGAGGGGTAGATGAGCGATAACTGGGCTGGTTTTGCAGCAAGGCTCTGCGGGTGCTTTGTGAGGATAATGGAGCACTTGCAGGTGGGGAAACTGAGGCAGGGAGTGCTGCAGGGGGTCACCCAGAGACCCTGCAGCCAGGTACCCTGTGCAGCCCCGGGCATCTGCTCTGATCTGTCCGGGAGTGTCGGAAGCAGGGCTTTAACTGGGGGAGAAGGAAGAGGTGGGAGAAGGAGGCAACATGAGGAGGAGATCTTGGGTGAGCGTGGCCCTTTCCCCGAAGGAAAGGCCCTGGCAGCGCCTGGCACAGGCCGGGTGGCGGCAGGGAGAGCTCAGGGTGCACATCCTGCTCTGCCCACCCGTGCCCTGGGGAGGGCAGGTCCCTGCACGGCCCCTCTCCCTCCCCGCCAGGTACCTCACACCTTCCTCCTGCAATTATCCCCTGGCCCCCCCCCCGTGCCCCATCCCGGCTGCGGCGTCTCTTCTCCTGCCATGCCCCCGGAGCTGCCGGCGCTGTTGGGAGCTCTTGGCACATCCCGTGGATGAGTTTCCCCTCGGAGCGTTCTCGGCCAGGGGCGTGCAATGTGTTTTTTTGCCCTAGCAAGTTCTCCGGCTTCATAACATCCTCTTCCCGCAAGATACATCGTTTTGGGAGAGCAATTATCCGAGTGACCTCATCCATGTCTGCGGCATGAGGTCACCAACGTTCGGGAGGTGTGGACCAGCCCGGTCCAAACGGGGTGTGCCAGGAGCTCGGCTCGTCCCAACCCAGCATTTGGGCTCGCTCCAGAGCCCCATCCCATCTCCCAGGAAACTGGGAATTAGTTGTGGCACAATTCCCAGAGGCCAAACCAGGCACCTGAGCGCGGATGCGGCAGCGGCTGGATGGGTGTGAGAGCCCGAGTGGTGCCAACCCCCAACATCCCTGCCCCACTCACTGCCCTGGGTTTAGGGGAGCAGAATCATGGAATCATGGAATATACGGAGCTGGAAGGGACCCACGAGGATCACTGAGTCCAAGCCCTGGTCCTGCACAGACACCCCAACAATTCCACCCTGTCCCTCAGGGTGTTGTCCAAACCCTCCTGGAGCTCTGGCAGCCTTGGGGCTGTGCCCACTGCCCTGGGGAGCCTGGGCAGTGCCCAACCAGCCTCTGGGGGAAGGACCTTTTCCTGAGATCCAACCTGACCCTGCCCTGGCACAGCAACAATCCCAGCATGACTGGAAAGGGGATCATCCTCTGCTCCCCAGCCCTGCACACACACACACACGTGTGTGCACACACTGCACAGGCATTTCCACACCTCTCTGGTTCCCACATCTGCTCTGGTGATGCTCAGCAGTGACTGGTTGGGGTGAAAATGGTATTTAACTGTCGCACCAGCACCCTCCAGGTCTCAGAGGTGAGGCCTCGCCAGCGAGACTGTTGTCCAAAATATGCCCAAATTTACCCAAATGCTGCAAAGGCTGCTGTTCCCCAGACTGGAGCCACCACATCCCAGCAAAACAACCCCAGTTCCGAGTGTGAGCCGTGTGCTGAGTGCCTGAACACTTTAGCGTTGATGGATTTGTCCTTTTTTAAAGCAATTAACTGAGAGAAATCAGTATTTTCTTGCTTCAGGTCACAACAAGCTCTCTCTGCAGGGCTTGAGCTGCAGACTGGGGGAAGATGGACCCTGCTGGTTCCCCAACCCCCTTTCCTGCCCCAGCAATTTCACAGCCCAAACCTGCTCCTCAGCCCTCCCAGTCCCACTCTTCTCCCCGCAAGCACCACAAAATAAGGGCTGGGAATTCGTTGCAGGTTAATTGGGGTTATTTCACATTAAAGCCCCTTTGCCTCTGTAACCAAACCTTTGTTGCACATGTTTCCAATGTGTCTTCCTGCACCTCTGCCAGCACAGAGGGGGTTTGTGCTCTGGAAAGGAGATAGGGATGCTTCCCCCTTCCCATAGCAGCTCCTGCAGCCCAGGTGATGTCCTGGCCCACATGGGACGTGCCACTTCTTTACCTGTGTCCCCTCCTGCTGTGGGTCACACCAGCCAGCAGGTGACAAACCCCAAATCCTCTTGCCATGAGTTGAACACGGGTGCAGGTGCCATCCTGGAGTCCATCTAGATGGCAGCTGGAGGGAATACAAAGCCTCTGGAGAGGATAAGTTCTTTGTTATTTATTAAAGGCCCGTTGAAAATGTCTTTCCGTGCTTGTTCCTGTGTGTTGAGCAGTTCATTAAAGCACCCACCTTTCCTGTCATAAACCCACGGATGCAGGCTCGTAAAATCCAAATATCTCATCAGCTGGGAACTGAATCTGACACAACTGCACGGGAATACCAAACCAGCTCCCTCCAGCAACACTTCTACCTGCAGATCCCTCCTCTCCAGGCCTCCACCCCCACCTCCACAGCCATTCCAGGGAGCATCCAGGCTCTCCATCGCTTTTTCCACTCCTGGCTGTGCAAACACCCGGCCCCTGCTCCCTCCAGCTCCACTCGCCTCCTGCTCCGCTCCCCCCCGGCACCGCCTGGGTTAACGGGAGGCACTTGGATGGAAAAGGCCCTTTTTTATTGGAGCAGCAGATAGGGAGAAGGAAAAGCGTTCGAATCATTTATCTGGCTCGCAGTGTCGCTAATGCCCTCGGCTGCAGGCCAGCGTGAGATATTGGGAGGTAAATCGGCCAAGTCATGCTGTACAAACATTGCAGAAGAGAAAGATATTTCCAGGCTCTTGCAGGAATCCAGCCCTCCTCCCGCCGGCCTCGGAGCCCACTTTACCTTCAGCTGTGGGTGTTCAAAGAGCAGGAGAACTTCACCCCGAAGGCGGGGGGTTCCCGGCGATGTGTCTGCCCTGGCACCAGCCAGGCTCCTCATGGAGCATCCCCAGGGAGGTTCTTGTCTGGGCAGTGGGCAAAGTTGGCTTTTTAGATTAATAATGGATTTAAACTTCCCGAGGACTATGTGTATTTTCAACAATATACACATATTTTTTATCGCTTACAACATTTTAATGGATGGGTTCTTTGTTATTTATTAGAGACCCACTGAAAATGTCTTTCCACTCTTGTTCCTGTGCCTCAAGCAGTTCAGTAGTACTGCCACCTTTCCTGTCATAAACCCACGCTGGAAGTGTTTGGCTCTGGGGTTTGGGGCCATCCCATTTGCAGAGGTGCAGAAATCCCCAGGCCCCGCAGCAATCCAGGCCCTGTGCTGTTGTTGCAACAGGACATGAACAAGGAGACTCCAGCCTGCAGATCCTTTCCCCTTCTGTCCCCCTCTCAGAGACTCAAAGTGAGACGGGCTCATCCCGGGGCTCTGCACATCACCAGGAGTGTCTGCTCCCTGTCACACCAACAGGAGCGAGCTCGTGGCACCTGCCCCTCTCAGGGCAGGGCTGGAGACCCCCAGAGACCCCCCCTTTTCCTCCCTGAAGTTTATCCCCACCCTGGCCAGGCCGTGGGCTCGCTCGAGCCTGGCTGGGCACGTGGGTGGGCGAGGGGAAAGGCAGGAGGCTCCCTCAGAGCTGCTGTCCCCCCCAGCCCCTGGCCCAGTGATGTGTTTATCACAGAGTGTTCACAGCCCCCGATCGATGGTGGGTTGGGAAAACACTCCAGCACATCATTATCATAACGACCTGGCAGCAAATTTGGCTCACGGGGTCCTGGGGTGATGGTTTCATCCCCCCCAGCCCCGCTGCCAGCAGCACCCTCTCCCTTTTCCCTGCCCATCCCTTGCTTCTGGCTGACTCCCGTGGGATGTCCAGATCCCACAGCCACCAACCAGCAGCCCTGAGTCCTGGCTGAGCTCTGGAGCCTCCACCAGCCCCGAACCCCGTCCTGCTCTGCCTGCAGCCCCCCGGGACCCCGCGCTTTGCTGGAGGGCACGGGCTGAATCATCCGGTAACACAGAAATCTCAGAGTCCTCTTTAGATGTCCCAGGAGGAGGCAGATCTGAGGGAAGGCAGCGGAGATGATGCCTGCAGCAATGTCAGTGCTAGAACAGCCGGGGCTGACAGGATTCAGAGCAGGGATTAAGGTTGGGATCAGGGATGTGGGGGAAATGAAAAAAGACTCTGGCTTTTCAGGAGCATCTCCGCCGTGTTTGTGCTCGTGTTTGCTGGGAGGAGGACGGGCTCCTGGCTTTAAAAGGCTCCCAAAGAGGCCGGGGTTCACCTCGGAGCTGCAGCAGGAGGTGTCTGAGGGGAGTGAGGATGCAGTGGAGACTTTCTGCTGTCCCTGGAGCAGCTGGACCGTGGTCACAGGGAGAGCCCAGGCAGACCCAGAGCTGCCCCGTGGGAGGATGCACCAAACACCCCTGGAGGCCTGAGGAACATCTGCCTTTTCACAGGAGTTTCCAAAATGTCACTGTTTCACTTCCCGACCAAACTATTCCCACTTCCACAGTGCTTCTGGGATGGGTCATCCCTGACTCCCTCCTGGGCTGGGGCAGCAGACACCAGGGTGGTGACAACTCTCCCTGCAGCTGCAAATCCCTTTGCTCCAGGGTGGTTTTATTCCACAAGGGGAAGCAGAGCAGCCTCCTCTCCCCACGCTCCAGCCCCTGCCAAAAGCAGGACCATGGGAACTGTGGGAACCTCAGGGAGAGCAAGAAAGGAGGAGGAAAAGCCAGGCCAGTGGTGCAGCTCATTTAGGTGCCAGACACTGGGACCACCAGGGACCCCAGCAGGCAAGGGACCACCTCAGTCCCTGCTGCTCCCCACCGTGGCCCCAGGAGACCCAGCCACTTGTCACCTGGTGTCACATCTTTGCCCTGCTTCCCCTGTCCCCAGGGAGGGGCTGCTGTGTCTTTGCACCCCAGCAAGCAGAGCTGGGGGTCTCCCTTCCCAAAGGCTGCTCTGGGCCCTCTCCCCCAGCTGCAGCCCCCGAGGGACCAGCACTGCTTCATTTCTCCCTGGTGAGCTGGGGAAGGGAGGACAGAGCCCAAGATGGATGCGAAGGAAAGCAAAACCTACCTAAAACTGCATTTCCATGAAGGAAAGGTCCCACCTGCTCCAGACTGGGCTGAGGATCCCTGGGTGGGCTCAGCCCTCCCACACTGAGCGATCCCAGGCACTGGAGGGGGATCCCCCCACACCCCCAGCCCCCTCCTCCTGCTCTTTTCTCTGGGGAGGGGAAGGGGCTTGGGGTCCCTCTGTGTGGCAGAGGAGGTGTCCAGCTCCAAACACTCTCCAGAGCACCGAGGGGGGGCTGCTTTAATCCACAGGCTCTGCAACCTCCCCTGTCCAGGCAACACTTCCAGTCCAAGCAAATCTGGATTCTCTTCCCCCCCAGCCTATTTCTCTCCCTTTCTTGCCTTTTTTAACCCTTCTCTCTTATCTCCACACAGACTAGGAACTTTCTCACAGCGCTGCCCACCCTCCTTGAGGCTCCTCCACACTCTTTGTTCCTGGTTTGCACCAGTGGCCCCACAGGCACCCTTTCCTCACACAGCACCTCGAGGAGGCAGAGCCTCATGAGGCCCAGAGCTGCTCGAGACATGCTCATGGACCACACACTCCAACACCCTCCTCCTCTTCACCACTCCCACTCCTTCATTTCAGAGCTCTCTCTTTTTCCCCACCGAGATACAAAAGCACCAAGTTTCCCTTCAGGTCCCTCTTTCCCCTTCTCCCCTCCCCTCCCCTCACAGTGTCCCACCCTCTGTTTCCCGTGTGTGGGTTGTTTTTTTTTTTCCTTCCTTCCTTCCTACCCCTCTCCCTATTTCTTTTTTTTTTGTTGTTTAAGTTTTTCTTTTAACTTTCAAGGTCACCACGGACAGACAATGCCACCAGTGCCTGTTTGATATGTGAGCGCTATTGGCGTCCATTGCCACGGTTTCCGTGGTAACACAGTAACCATTAATTTTCAATTAAAGTAGACAAAAAGCCCGATGACAGCTCCAGGTCTGCTGAAGATGTCAAGAATCCGTATTAATATACAGCAAGAGAGCATAATTGTGTGTCCATCTTCCCGAGCAACGAAAATGGAGGGATAATTACCAGCTAGAAAGCCACTCTGTAATTTTGTTCTTACTGTCACCACAACCCTACATATTAGCATAAATTAAAAGCAGGGTTTATTGTTACCAAAGTGCATTGATATTTCCAGCCTATTTTCTTCCTTTTAACTGTTTGTTGTTGATGAGTGACTCCTGGACACATGGTGGGTGAGCCCCCAGGAGCAGTCGAGATGCCAGGAAGTAATGGATGAAGCTTTGCGATGCCACCCAGGTGGAGGGAAGGGAAGGGGAGCGGGGAGATGTGTGGAGGTGGGCAGAGAACTCAGAGCCCTCTGCCATCCTCCACGAGGAGCTCCATCCCCAGCAGGGTCCATCCCACCCCAGCTCTCCACGGACGATGCCCACGTGTCCCAAAGCAGCTCCTCGGGTTTCTCCACGGAGCTGGAAGGGGTGCAGGGCCCTGACTGCTCCACACTTGCTGACAGCCACTGAATTCATGAATTTAAGTGAATGGAAAAGAGCGGGTTCCTTGTATCATATCCAGAGAAAGCTGTCCTTCAAACGGGAATTTAGTGTAATTACCCTTAAGGGAGCGATCCTCAGGCAGTCAGTCACAACACTGACCCGCTGCTTGGATCTGACAGCGAAATTACAGGCTGTGTACTCAACAAAAGGGGCTTCCTTCCTTCTGAGAGGGACATGAAATGCTGAGGTTTGAAAAGAAAAGCATTGGCTTCTGGGTTTTAAATCAGTGCCTCACACAGGACTTTCCTTTGCACAGAAATGGCAAGGGGGTGGAGGAGAATCAGACCAGGGAGGGGAACAGGCATGGGCTTTTTGCATGGGCTGCAAAAAGAACCAAGAAGCTCCAAACTCCCACCAAGCACAGAAAGTGGGTTCTCAGGATTTGTCTGATGACACGCAGTGAGGTGATGGGGATGGTGAAGAGCAGGAGGGAATGGTCTGGCACATCCCTGTCCCTCTGCAGGAGCAGGGTCGTGGCACCAGAGCCATGACAAGCCCCAGCCTCCCCAGCTGCCACCACCCCCAGGGTCTGAGGGTCACAAATCCCCTCTCGGGTGCTGCCACCACTCCAAGCAAGGACAGGCTTGGAGAGTTATGTTTGACCACAGGGTTGGGGTGAACACCAGTTGGTGTGAACCTGCAACAACGTGCAGGGCCAGAGAGCCCTCAGTGGGGTCAGGGGGTGCTGTGGGGCTCTGCCAGGTACCCCCCAGCTGGGCACCAGCCCTGCCCATCACCCACCCGAGGGAGATTGGAGAGCTCAGGGAGTTCAAAGCCGAGCAGAGAACCGAAGATAAGAGGTTTGGAAAACATGACCCACGAGAGAGATTGGGGGAGTTGTGTCTGTTTAGTCTGGCCCAGAGAAGGGCAGGTGATAATGGCCTTGCTTTATAAAAGGTTGCTGTGGTGAGGACAGGGATCAACTGCTCTCACATTCCCAGTGTGGGAGGAGCAGGAAGGGGCTTCCTTTGCAGTTTTGGGATAGGGAAAACTTCTTATGAAGGTTCTGCAATATGTGACCAGGGGAGGTCACAATCTTTCACAAGAAGACTTAAGAGAAGAGGTTGGATGCCACCTGTGAGAGAGACCTGATCCTCTGAGCATCCCCCAGGCAGCACCACCTGGACTGGCAGAGCAGAGCTGGGTGCTCACCCTAAACTGGTCTCAGATGTTAATGTTGCTGGGGCAGGGCTGAAATGAGCATTTCCATAACAAACTTCAAGGTGCTTCAATAAGCAGGTGGTGTGAACAGGACACTGAGCCCAGGACCTGTCCCAGACGTGGCAGGAGGAGCACTGAGTGCACCTGGAAGGTCTGTATGTGCTATTGGGATCCCTCAGGATGAGGGAAGATGCTCTAAGTGCTATTTACGTGCCCAGCTCAGCTGAAGGGTGTTGCACACCCTTCCAGGCCAGGAAACAGGCCAAATTCAGCTTCTTGTTCCACGAGGGTAAATCTAGAGCAGGTCCCCTCTGACTGCACCTCCTTCCCCGAGACAGGCTGCTCAGCATCCACGTTCTGTTTAGTTTAGGGGGGAAAAGCCATCCGGATGATTTACAGGACAGGTCTGGAAGGGAAGGTGACAGAACCAGCTCGTCTCCAGGAGAGTCTCCACTCCCTCTTTGCTGGTGTGTTTTCCTGTCCTGGCAGGCAAGGGCAGACTGACCCCCCTCAACCTCCCCTCCTGCTGTGGGACCCCCAGGAGCTGAGCTCCAGTGCTGGGGTGGGCACGTGGTGAGGACAGATCACAGGCACAGCTGGGTCTTGGACCAAGATGGGGCCAGTCATGATTAAAAGGAGGGAGGAAGGTGCCTCCCCAGCTGGAATTGCTGCTCCCCTGGGGCACTACCAGACCCCTCCTCAGCTCTGCCAGGACTGTCCCATCTCTGGGATCACTGTGGTGGGGTTGTGCCAGCAGGCTGCCAACCACTGCCAGCTCTGTGCCCTACAGCCAATGTCACCTGAACACAACACACCTTTATCCAGCCCTGGCCGAGCTGCTGAAAGGCCGGTCCCGGGGGCAGAGGAAGGCACAGCACAGGGCTGTGGGGTTCAGGGATGCTGGGATCTGGGATCTGGGGTGCAGGGCTGAGGGGCCCAGGGTGCAGGGTTCAGGGATGTGGGGCTCAGGTGACTTTGAGCTCCACATCAGCCCCAAGGTTGCTGCACGGCCAAGGGCAGCCTGGGCTGTGCATCCTTCCTTCCTCCCGTTCCCTCTGTGGGGCTCTTTCCACTCCCAGCCCGTCCAAGGTGGGGGATCCCTCACAGACATTTATCTCCCAGTGCCTGGCACGGCGATCTCAGCAACACCTCTGCACTCCCCTGGCTGCAGGGAAACCCTGACACTCACCCAAACCCCTGCACCCCCCACACCCAGCCCGGGCTCCGTCCCCAGCCGTGACCCAGGACCTGTGTGACACCCAGTCCAGCCCCTCTCAAACCACCCCAGTCCACGCAGCCAGAGCCAGCAAAGGGTCAAAAAGATCCCAGCCCAGCTTTCCCCCCCTCGATATAAATACCAGCCTACCAGTCGACACAGAGTACATACATCTTAAACAAACACTTGGCCGGGCTGTTTATCTCCACAGCCTTTAAACAAACTCTTTCAAAGGTTTCTGCTGATATGAGAGATTTACTGAAAACCATTCGCCCTTCTTAAAAGCCTCTCAGTTTATGCTGCTCTGGGTGAAACGAATAGTGTTTGAGCCTGGAGTTTTCTGTCTTCTGACCGCATGTTTATCCGAGGGGCCACTGCTGGCTTTGATACGAGAGCAGCGCGGGCACAAATCTTTACGAGGGAAAATATAAAATAAACCCAGAGAGTCCGTGTGTGCGTGTGCGTGCGTGTGGCACGGGTGGAGGGGACCAGGCAGGGAGGAGGGAAGGGAAAGTTTTGTCCTTGCTGGGGTCACAGAGTCCCAGGTTGGAAAAGACCTCCAAGACCATCGAGTCCACCCTGTGCCCGATCCCCACCTTGTCCCCCAGCCCAGAGCACTCAGTGCCATGTCCAGTCCTTCCCTGAACACCTCCAGGGGTGGGGACTCCACCACCTCCCTGGGCAGCCCCTTCCAACACCTGGCAGCCCTTTCTGTGAAGAAATTCCTCCTGAAATGCCATCCTTAGTGTCTCTGATCTGTGGGTCCAGCATCCCGTGTTGCTATCCCATCTCGTACACTATTCCCATGAAATGTTTCATCCCAGTGATCAGTGCAGAGCTCCCTGACATATATTTCTAGCAGGTTTCAGCAGGGCCCATGACAGCCAGCTCATCACCTCCACGGGCACATCAGTGTCTCACTGCTCACTTCACAGAGCAGGGGCCATAAAACCAAGAGAGGTCAGAGTTACTGCCAGAGCAGTGAGGATGAGGATGAGGACGGGAATACCTGCACAGTGAGGAGCTCTACACTGTCTCTGCACTTTCAGCCCCATTTCACAGGTGGGGAACCTGAGGCAGAGGGAAATGATGTGCTCAAGGGCACTTGGGAAGTAAATGGGAGGAACTGGAGCTGAGTTTAAATGCCGGATGGTCCCACTACAGGGAAGGCTGATCTGCTACTTCTGAGTCCTACACCAGCTGAAGAAATAAGAGAACAGACTGAAAGTGCTTTTGGAGGAGCTGAACCATGCAGTGGGAAAAGCATTTGCCCTCAGTGTTTAGAAGTCACACCTTGGCTGTACCTGGGGCCGTTTGCCCTGCCCCGGGTGCGTGGTGCCCACACGGAGCTCTCCTGGCAGCTCTGCCACGGTGGCCACGTGCTGGGAAACCTCACAATAAGGACAGTCCCCACCCTCGAGACCCCAAATGGAGTGACAGGGTGAAACATTTGCCTTTTTCCAAGCACTTTACACCATTTCTCAGTGCTTTCCAAGGCAGTGACCGAGCACCAGGCAGAGCAGCAATCTGCTCCCCTGCTTCCAGCAGCCCAGGGCTCTGCAGCGTTACGTGTCATTCCGTATTTACTGTCCTCCCTCGCTTATGACACACTCAGGCAGGGACCTGTTTGTTGTCAGTGTGACACCCACGTTGGTAAACAAGGTGAGTTTACCCAGCCCTCAATCAGGGAGCTGTCGATGGCTCCGGCACAGCACCCTCGGGATGGCCAGGGCTGGGAGCCCACAGGCCATGCTCTGACATCCAATACCCTTGGGGTCCCTCCCTCACTCACACAGAGGACGAAGGGCTGCTCTTGCATCACCAAAAATCATCAGCCTACACTGCAGGCTCTGCAGGGAAAAGTTGTAACCGGGTCTAGGCTCCTGGAGGTTTTATTTCCTTTTATTGCCATATGAATATTCCTCTCCTCCCTGATCTCCCAGGGTTTTAGCAAGCCGGAGGGAACAAAGCCACGGGACAGGTTTCAGAGTAAACAGCAGCTACCACGAGACTCGTGACACAATTGCAAAAGCTCTGGCCACCCAGCCACACTTGGAGATCTGACCTTGCTACCCCGGAAAGTGGAAGGCAAATAAAGAAAACCCCAACAGATTTCTCATGGAGAGCCATTGCAGCATCATGGTGTGGGTTTCCAGCCTGGTTTGGAATAAGCTGGAGGCCCCACATGGGATTTGTGAATGCTGGCATTGATGGTACAGCTTTTCCATCCCCTCTCCGGCCCCTCCGCTATGGGCAGAAGCTCAGAAGCTTCTGGGTCTCTTGTGAGCCCCAAGTCTGAGGCTGTGGGAGGGAGGAGGATGGAGAGGAGAGTTCCCAGGTGTCCCTGCACCACCGTGCACACGGAGACAGGGCAGTCCAGGCTGCTCCGGGGCTTTATCCGGTGGTTTTGTGTGCTCTGCATTTAGGAGAAACCCGGCAAAAGAGCAAAGGTCAGGGCAGAAATGCCAGTATTTATTTATCCAGGGGAACTTTTCGAACAACACGTATTTGGGAGCCTTTCGAAACAACAGAACTCGCCCCACAGAGCTGCTAAACCAGTTTGGTGGCGACACTGCTGCGTGTGCAGGGCAGGACGAGGGACACTGGGAGAGGCGGCTGGAACAGCTGCCATCCACCAGAGCACAACATCCCACCTCCCATCCTGGGGCTCAGCGTGGCCAGTCATTCCCAGGGATCCTCCCAGTCTTGTCTCTAGCACGGGGGGAGTCCCATTTCCTGGTGCTGAGCCAAGACCAAGCAACATGGCCTGACACAAGTAGGGGCAGGATAAGCTTAGTTTTAGGTGTAAACCAAGGGAAAACCCCCAAACGTTGCTTTCCCAGAGGGAAAAACCTTGGAGTGTTGCCCCCAGGCTTTTCAGACCTTGGATTTATGGCATTTGCCTTAATGGGGCAGGTCAGTGTTTCTCCATGGGAACCCACGAGTGTGGGGTGCTTGGGATCTGTGTCCCAGACCCTGCCTGTGCTCAGCCCCCAGATCAGTGGCCACTTTTGAAAACCCATGACCACGGTGTGGAGCAGCCTCTGTGCAGGTGGTGTGGGTCTGAGAGCAGGGGCTGGGTGGAAGCAGGTCCCCCAGCCCACAGCAACCACCTCCCAGTGGAAGCTGTCCCTCATTTTATCCCCCATTTTAGTGGCCCTCCCCATCCTTTTCTGGGGAGATCCTGCCTGATAAACGAATGACCAACACCCCAACACCTCAGCACAGCCAGGGTTGGGGAGGAGAAAATAAATACAGGCAAAATCTTTGGCCCAAGCCCGGCGCGGCCGCCTCGGCTCCCGCAGCGCCCACGGCATCAGTAGCTCGTTTTTGGACGCCCCTGCCCTCCCCTTTGTGCTGCACCCCAGTGGGCAGCTCGGCCCCGCTCACACCCCCAGGGCTGTGCTGAGTGAGCCCCACAGCAGCCTGTCCCTGCCCCCACGGGCAGCGGCCCCGGGGTCCCTGCGTGGGGCAGCCCCACTGCCACGAAACGGGGGCAGCGCAGCCGGGCCCCTGAGCACGCAGCAAAGAGAAGACTTTTTGTTCACATGTGTTGGCTCAGCTCAAATAACTCATCAGGGACCCGAGCTGCAGGCTGGAACGGGAAGAAACTCTCTCCAGATGAAAGGATGTCAGAAAATTGTATTTAGTCAACTGCGTGTGTGTGTTAGAAAGGGGCGGAGGGAGGAAGGGGCCGCGGAGGCTGTTACTGTGACTGACTTTCTGACTTCTTAACTTGTCAGCATATCCTAAAGTTAAAAATGCACATGCACACAGGCCTGCAGCCAAAGAGGCTGTCTAGCCGCAAATCCAGATGTGGGGGCCACGGCGCTCCCGCCAGCCCCGCTCTCCCTGAAACGACTTTCAGACTAAACAATTGTGACTTGGCTGTGAGAGCAGCGCAATTCCAGATGCTGCTTTCCTTGCACGTTGTTTTAATTGGGCTGGCAGGCGCAAGGGCTCTTTCAGTGAGAGCAAAGCTTCCCCACGGGACCGCAGTGTTTTGGCAAAGCTCCCACGCTGCTACCTTAAGAGAGAGGAGGGGGGAAGGAGAGGGAGAGGAGGGGAGGCAGGGAGGTGATGGTGGGGAGAAAAATTGCGAGCGACTTCCCGAGGTGTTTACTGCCGCGAACGGCCGCCGCGCTGCAGTTTTATCTGCTGAAATTCTCACCTTTTTTTTTTTTATTTCTTTTTGGGTTCGGTTTGTTTAATGTCACCCTGGAAAAAAACAAAACACACAGGACACGGGGCCGTGCTGGGCTGGGGACTTGTCCTGTTGCAGCCTGGGCCAGCCGGTGCCGGCAGCGATGCCGGGACAGCTCCGTGTCCCAGGCAGGGGTGCCCGGGGTCTGTGCCTCAACCAGGGGCAGCATCTGAGAGCCACAGTGGGTTTCCATGCTGGCCACGCTCATGGCACCACCATAGGGATGCTCCCACATCCCTTCCCAGATGTTCACAGTCACAACACCCCCGGCACTGGTCAGCCGGTGGGTTCGCCCTTCGCCTTGCGCTGGCAGAGTGGGACAGTACAGGGCTCTTAAAGTCACTGCAAACCTAGTCCTGAGTACTGTCAGTGCTGACAGCCACACCAGGAGGGAAAACCCTGTGTCTGAGTGGGAACACCCTCGTTTTGTCCTGCCCCAACTTCCCCAGTGCCAGACCTGCTCTGGCTGCGATAAACGGGTTAAATCACCCATTTTGGGACCCCTCATTGCCATCCACGCTGCTCCCCTATTTCTCTCCCTTCTCCCACAGACACCCAAGGGGAGGGAAGGGGAGGGCTCTCCCCCTCTGCCCTTTCAGGGTTAACCCAGGGGGTCCCTGTGCCCCGGGTGAGACCCCAGGGCTGCCGTCCCGCCCTGCCGTGGTGTGCCTGGTGTGCCGGCCCCAGCCCTGCCAGCGCCTGAGTCAACAGCCCAATTTTAGCCTGGGCCGGGCTCGGCTCCCAAAGCCAGCCCGAGCCAAGGGAGGCACAGCCGCCCAGATGGGATCTTAAGGTAGACTCCGGAAAAACCCCCAGGATCCTGTGGGGAGCACGGGAGGCACGAGGGGAGCGTGGAGCTGAGCCCACCATGGAACCCCCGTGGTGGGGGCACAGGGGGTCCCAGCAGCCCCCAGCACTCCCAAAACACACCGTGATGGGGAGTCAACCCCACGGCTTTGCTGGCTTTGGAGGGGACGATAAAATCCCTGGGAATGCTGCCTGGCTGTGGGGAAGGGGTCGGGCACCTCCTCCCCTCCGGCGGTGCCACCGAGGGTTCTTCTGCCCTCAGCGGCTCCCCGGCTTGTTGTGCCTAAAACTGGGAGCCTGAATTCCTGCTGGATGCTGTCCTGGGATTCAGGGAAGGCAGGTCATCAGCCTCCTCCATCCAGCGCTTCCAGGAGCGACAGGTACTTCCGATCCATGGAACACCAGGCAAAAAATGTGCTTTTGGGGTCGGGGGGCTCCGACATCACAAACAGAGTGAGGAACTGAAAGTGCCGTCCCAAACCCAGCCTGGCTTCTGGGCCAAGTGCACTGGGAATGTTAAAAAATAATCAGGAAGGTTTTCTAGACAGGAAAAAAAAAAAAGTCCCAAACACATCCTTTGCCTGCGCCCTTACAAGTCCCTTAACTCTTTTTCCCCCCTAAATGGAGAGGGAAATACTGTGTTTTTTTGCTTTTGGGGGGGTTGTTTGTTTTGTTTGTTTTAAAACTTTGGCCTCATTAATTTCCAACAAAAATTTCCCCCCAATAAAAGGAAAACATGGAAAGAAAAACAAACTATTAGAAAAGAGAGGAGGGAGGAAATGTTATTTAAAAGGTTACCAGACCACATCATTTTCCAATGATATTATATACTCCCTGCAGTATCCAAAATATATATGGGCCTTAGGCCAAGAATGTAAAAAAAAAAAAAAAGAAGAAGAAGAAGAAGGAAAAAAAAGAAGAAAAAACACCCAGCGTAGACACAACATCTGGACAGAGGCTGAACAAAACCTCCATTTATCACACTTAATCCTGCAATGAAGCAGTCAACAGTTTACTTCTGTTTTGCTAATTTAGCTGCTTTCATGCTCCCGAGGTGGAAAAGCCGAAGTAAAAGCTTGGAATTAAGTGTCACTTTGTGAAGCTACTTCTTCTTCTGCTCTTTTCCCTGACACTTTCTTCTCCTTACTTTTTTTTTAATCCTGTTCTTTTATTTATTCCACCTTCCCTGCCTCCCCTCCCCCCCCTCGAATTTTTATTTCCTTTTATTTTTTTTAATCAGTTGGAAAATCTGGTGGCACAGCACCCATGGACAGACCTGGAGGGTTCTGGTGCCCACAGACACGTGGGGAACCCCCCGAGTCCTGTCCCTGCTTCCACCCAACGTGCCCAAACCCCGCAGTGCCCAGAACGGACCCAGTGCCCGTGGAATTTGTGTCTCTTCCCTTCCTCCCCACACATTTCTGTGCCTTTTTCTCCAGGAATAATTCAACTTTTTGTTTAAAACCAAACTATACCAAGAGCAGGGACCCCTGGCCCTTCCAGAAAGGCAGTGAATCCTGGTAAATCCAGCAACGGGTCCAAGCACATCCCCCAAGTGCATCCTCCACTCTCCTCCTGCAGCCCCATTTCAGGGGAGCACTGAGGCTGATTTGTCATCTCCCCTGGAGGAAAGGTCACGTTTTCAGCAGAGAAAACCCCATTTCCTGCCCTATTGCAGTGCAAATGTGAGCACATCCATGTGTTTGCCTGCCATCTCCCACAATTAATTCCAGGGCAGATTTCGCTGTCCTCGACAGGAGGCTCTTCCTTCCGACGAGCTATAAAGCACCCGACACCCTGTTTGGGGGCTGGTGATGATAACACCAACCACAGCATTAACCACAGCACATCCCCATCCCCCAGGAGCTACGGGATCCCGAGGATTCTTGTTCAGTCACTTAAATACGGATTTATGGCCAAAACTGGAAAGATTCTGGCCGCTGAAGATGTACTGCCTGAAGGAGGAGGAATCTGGGGCTCCCAGAGAGAAGGTTGGTTTGTCCCATCTCAATGTTTCTTTAAAGCTAAAGTGAAACAAACATTTTCTGTTGGAATTTTGTCTGTTTCCAGCCCCTGAAGGAGAGGAGGGCAAAACCTCCCTGAACATCCAGCTGGGCCAGGGTATTTGCACATATTTACTAAACACAGTTGTTTGCTGCTCTTGTAGCTTCTTTGTTGTGTCAAGAGCCAAAGATACAACAAACATTCATCCTCAGAGGTTTAATTAATACTTGTTAAGACCAGAATAACCAACATCTCAGGACTGCATTGATGCTGGATGCAGCCCGGGGAATTGGGTTTATTTTTGGGGCTGTCTGGTTCCCTGCAATTGTTATATCTCTGGTTTTGCTGTCGTTTCCCTCCACTTGATGTGGTTTCATGTGTGTGTCAAAGGTTGGCTTGTCTGGATAGACACTGCTTGTAACCAGTTTATAAACTGGAAGATAATGAAGTAACTAATGACCTGAGTGCTTTAAGAACAGCAAAGAAAAAGTTCTGTGCAGTGTGAAATGCAAAAAATATTCCCGGTTTCTCCAGAGCAGTGGCAGGCCCTGCATGCCGGTGTTCAGGAGTGACACAGGCCACATTCCTTGTCTAACAGACACATCAATACGAGATTAGATAAGGGGCTGCACGTTCAGGCTGTCTAGGGCAAAAAAAAAATGGATCCAGCTTTGAAAAACAGGAGTGGAAAACTGCTGGGATGCGTGAAACTGGTCCAGCCTCCATCCCTACCTCAGTGGGCTGATTCCTCAGGAACATGAAACCAAGGAACAAGTCACCCTTCCATGTCTGGGTTACTGCTCTGGGCATCAAGAGTAAAAAACTGCCCAGAGGCCTTTGGGCTCCTGGAACTGCCCTCTTAAAACCCTCAAAACAATCTGAAAGTGTAACAGAACGAGCCCTGTTCCTTGTGTCCTGGACCTGCCCGTCGGCTCCAAGAGCAGACCTTTCCCATTTTTGCTCTATCCCAGCAAACTTTAGCAAAGCTTTGAGCTGTTTCCCTGCAGCCATTTCCCCAGCTTCTTTCCAGAAGCTTGTCTTAGATGGAAACAAGGGACCCACGCCGCTGTGCAAAGGTTGTTCCCTCACATACCATGCCCAAATCCATCCCAAAGTCGAGGGATATTTCGATACAACCAACCCATCTGAGCTCTCCCAGCTCCGTCCAGCCCAGCCAGCTGCTGATAATAAATAATCACCTTCCCTTTCCCTCCCCACACGGCCGAGCCCCCGAGGTTTGGAGGCGCGTGCTGGGCCAGGGCACGGGGACCCCCGGGCATGGGGACCCCCGGCCCCGGTGCCGCATTCCCACGGCTCCGCCGAGCACAGCCAGACTGTTTGAACCCTCGCCTGTCGCTGCGGGGTCACCCGTTCATGTTTACTGTAGGGGAAGGAGGCCGTGGCAAACATTCCTCCCCGGTGCCTCACCCGGGCGGGAGCTCTCCCACCGCGCCGGGCCGGCCTGGGAAAGGCGGCCGGACACGGGACCCTGCTCTGCCCGCCCCGTGCAGGTGCAGCTGGAGGGGAAAGGGCCCCGGCTGCCCTTTTGGGGGTTGTTTTACTGGAATGAGGTCTGTGAGGTTCAGGATCAGCCCCCGGAGCTTTTGGATGAAGGACATGGCCACGCCAGCCCGTCCCTGCGAGTGGGCAGCGTTTCCCCAGAGGCACAGCTGTGCCAGGAGCTTGGCCCTGATCCCTTTGTGTCCTCACACTCAGGGTCCACTGAACCATCAGTGTCAGGAAGGGGGTTACACCCCACAGCCCCCTCCCCAAATCAGCAGCCAACCCCCTCCTCGTGGCTTTTCCCCCCTCAGTCCCTCCTGTCCCAGCTGGTTAATAAATGATGGCCCAGCAAGCACCAAGAGCTGAGCGCTGCTGCCCGGCCCCGGGGCAGCCGAGGGCCCCCTGAAGTTTTCCAGCAGGGAAACCCCCACATCTGGCAGGAGCCGCTGCCCATCCCTGCTGCCCCCCCACCGTGCAGAGGAGGAGCTGCCAGGGAGGGCAGGAGGTGGACGGGGAGGTCAGAGGGAGAGCAAACATCCCGGCCCTGCCAGTGCTGCCGCCTGCCCGCGCTCCAGCTGCCACACAAAGAGCCTGCTCGGACCCTCTGATGCTGGCCCCGGGTCTGGGGGGTCCTCCAGGGGGGCCGAGCACTCTGGGGGCTTTGGGGAGTGAATTTGGAACCACCTGGGAGAGCAGCTCAGTCCCTGAGCCAGCCTGGGAGCGTTGCACCTTAGGTTGGTGCAATGCTCAGCTGGTATTTTGTAACCCCCAACTCTCAAATCCCTCCTTTCCCCTCCATGGGCAAAAAGCATCGGCGCCCCAGAAACAGGGTCTGTCAAACCACAGCAGAAACGGGCCCTCTGCTCGACTGGGAAGCTCCTGGCTCGTGCTGGGAGGGGAATTGGTTCCCCTCCTGCTCATGCAGGACTGCGGGAGGCAGCAGGACTGGCTGCGAGCTGGTATTTACCGAGGCCGGGGCTGCTGGGGCGAGCGCTGAGCAAACAGCGCCGATCCCCCGCCCGAGAGCTCACCGGCTGCTGGAACAAAGGAAACCTTGGCAGAGGGGAAAGGGGACAAAGAGCCCCCAAGTGCTTTCCCCGAGGACACCTGTGGCAGGGATGGAGCTGGGGGGACACTCAGAGACCGAGTCCCGGGTGCTGCATGGTGGGCTCAGGGTCACCTTCCCCCGACAGCCGGTGGTGACACGGCGGGGCCTGGGCAGCCCTGGGCTGAGCGAGGGCTGGAGGGATGCTCGGGGCAGAAGGAACGTGCAGGGGGGAATAGGGAGTGTGTACCCCCACGTGCCAGTTTTTCCCTGGATCCCCTTCCCTCACAGGGCTGGGCCATGCTGGGCAGTGCAGACACTCCTCGCCCTCCCGTGCCCAGAGACCCCACTTTTGCTGCTTTCTGCTAAAATAAAGTAAGAAGAGCCTCTGGCTCAGAGTGCACCAAACATTTCGACCCCAAGGGACACTCGCAGCCAGAGCAGCTCCTGTCCCACAGACCCCACTGGAGCATTCCAAGGAGCCCCTCCTCAGCCCAGCCGGAGCGCTGGTGGTACCTCTGCCACTGCTGATGCCTTAAAGCCGCCTCTTTAGGGTTGTTGTCTCATGCAGTTTTCTTTTTTCATATTTAATATTAATGGTAATGACTGTGGCAGTAAGATAATAAGCTTCAGTCAGATTAGAAGGGGGTCGGCTCTTATCTGTGCCTGTTGAAGACGCATGTCTTTCACCTGCTCCTTTAATATCCCCCATCTTTCATTCCTACCGCCGAGCCCCCTCCCACTGTCCTAGAACAAAAGGGGTATTATTGTCCGGGGTCTTTTCAGGCTGGAGCCAGGAAGACCTCCTCCTCCCCCAGCCGCTCCCCGAATGTGCAGCAGTTTGAAATGAGCCTTTTTCCTTCCCCGGCAGGAGATTAGCTCGGTTTGACAAGGCGGTGAACTTTAGGCAGGGTGAAATAGGGTCTCCTTGGGGAGTGGAGGCAGTTCAGCCCTGACTAATTCTGACAAAGAGAGGCACCAAAAAAAAAATCCCTGCAAAAAAAAAAAAAAAAAATTAAAATAAGAAAAACAACCGAGCTGGAGAGGAGGCAGGAGGGGAGGCTCGGGGGGAAGGAGGGAGTGCGGAGGCTGGAGGGAGGAAGGAGGGATGGGAGGCCAGAGGGCATGTTCCCGAGCGGGGCTGGGCTGCAGCTCTGGGGTTTGCTCCTTGGGTCTGGCCTTGGAGGAGGGAATCGCCTCCCAGTGCCTCCCCAGCCAGCCCCAGCACGGGGATCCTGCTGCTCCAGGTCCACTTTCTCCCGAAATCCCCTTTCTTTATAATCTTTAAAGTTGTTTGGAAGCCCTTCAGCATGAGCCCTGGGGAAGTGGGACCCCAGAATTTCTTTTAAAACACAAAATGAACCATTTTGCTGCTGTGGCCCAGGCAGATGGTTTAAACAAAATAACCCCAAACTCCATAAAGTGAAAACTCAGGATTTGAATGGAACGAAACCAGAGTGATTCCATTTCAAACTGTTGTTTGTGCTTCAGAGGCCAGAGTTTGTGCAGAGACTTGTGATGGTGACGTGCCCAGGGTGGAGGGTGTGGAGGGAGCCGGGAGTGACGTAGGTGAGGGATTAGAGGAGAGATTGGCAGAGGAAAAGGCAAACTGTTTCCTACGGCAGTGGCTCATCCAGGGGTGTCTCCCATCACAAAAAGACTTTGAAGTGATGCAGAAAAGGGTCTGAAAGAAGGGAATGTGACCTGCAGGGTTGGAGGGCAGTGGGTCTGGCAGAAGACCGAGGCACTGTGTGTTTTGAGTGCTTGGGGCAGAGGAAAGGGAAGCTTTACCCGGGCCCTTACACCAGCACAGCCCAGGCAGCCTCACATGGTGCTTCATGTAACAGGGATGGAGACTCAACTTGGAAATACCCTGTTTTCCCAGGTCATGGGACATGGTGGAAGGTACTGTGTTCCTCTGTAGCAGAGAAACTTTTCTATTTAATCAGGTTTTTGAGTTGGAAACGTTTACAAATGGAAAGTTCCATGTCAATCTTCCATACACACACTCAAATATCACATATATATATGATTATACTCATTTACCCTATATATACACTTGTGTGCACATGTTCAGGTACACTGACCCTGGCTCAGAAAAGCAGGTGTATGACACAGGTCTGGGCACCCTGAAATCCCTTGTCAAGGAGGGAAAGAGGAGGAAGAGGCTGCTCAGATGAGCCTGTGCACAGCAGAGGGCTGACAGAGCCCAGGACAGGGCTCAGGTTCTGGGTTAACTCATCTCTCAAAATGCCTTTGATCCCCACAGAAAGGGACTGTCACGCCAACTTGTCCCCGAACACACCAGTGAACTGTCACTCAGGATGTTCCTATCTGAGCTCTGACTCTGCTTTCAGGACCCAGAGAGAACACCAAGGCTGTGACATCAATTCCTGCTGATGTCCTGGCCCGCTTGTGCACAAAGGTGTGTTTTCCTCAGACAGCACCAGCCCTCCTGCCACCCTTCTGTGTCACCCTTCTGTGTCACCCTTCTGTGTCACCCCTCTGTCCCCACAGGGTGAGGTGACAACCTGAGCAATGTGCCCTCAGGCACCACCCCTGTGCTCTGGTGTCCTGCAGGACACACTGCCTGGTGCAGGACATTTCCTGCCAGTGGCTCAGCAAACCCCTGAAATCTCCCCGTCCTGCCAGGAGATTCCTCCCTAATGCTCATTAAGCCGCTTGCAAATCCCTGGCTGAACATGGCTGCACAAGTTTAATAAAGCGAGAGACAGATGCCATCAATCATGTGGGCCCGCCACACATCTGGGGGAAATCCAGGGCCATTACTCTCCTTTCTTCTCCCCACCTTTGTGTCCCAGCAGCCCATACCCCAGGAGTTCCACCAGACAGGTCTGCTCCCATCCTTGCTTGCTGCACCGCTCCATCCCGGCTGCTGTCCTTGTTCCCCATCACCTGGGGCCCAAACCTTGCCCAAGTGGTAAAGGGGCTTTAGCAGGAACTGTTCTCCTCTGAGCAGTGGGATTTCCATCCTGCTGTCAAATGTGTTGCTCTTTGGAATGACCAGGGCAGTCCCACAAGGGAAAGACCTCAGCATCCTATTTTGGGAATGCAAGGCAAGAGCGGGACCAGGAGGAGAAGGAGAGCAGGGAAAAGGCACAGAAGACAGGGAGGGGAGCAGGAGCCAGCACTTTGTCCTTGCACCTTCCCATTGCACTCCCCTTTTCAGCTTTGCTTCCTGCTTGGAAGAAGTGGGAGCAGGAGGAAGATGATCCCTTCAGCAGAGCTCAGCTCGCAGGGTTTTGGTTTGAATTCAGACCATGGCACCTACACTCCCCATCTGGAACAAATCCACACCTTTCCTCAACGGCTTCCATCAGATGGGAGATGACATTTATGGAGCAGATGTTCCCTCTGGAGGAGTCAGGACCTCTCTGCTGTGTCTGAGCCTTGCACAGCCCCGTACACTGCATTTAGGAAACACGGCTCTCTCAGCACAGGGATCCTCTGCTCTGCCTCAGGGACAGGCTCACTAAGAGCAGCTCCTATTTATTTGTTTAACAAGCTCCTGCCTTTCTAAAATCTGTATTTAAAAGCACAGGCTGCAGCTCATCAGGTCGACCAGCTCATGGTGGTGGGACAGAGCTCCCCAGCACGCTGGTCCTCCAACACTCTGCTTTGTTTTTACTTGCAGCCCTGGTGGAAGGTGAGAGGCAGGGGAGAGGAGTGGGGGTGGGTGGGTTGACTGACTGCCCCAGTTTCTTTTTGGGTAATTAGGGATAACTTGCCCTCTGAGGGTGGCAAGGCTCTGTGCTCCGTGGATGTCACGGTGTTGGTGTCTGCACACGTGGAGGTGGTTTTTGGAGGAGGTTCTGTCTCAGCAGGGGAGGGCTGAGGGTGGTCATGGACTCTGGATGGGAACTCTCAGCTGTGCTTATTTCTCTAGATCCCCTGGTGTCACCAGGACACAGCCTCCTCAAGGTCTTTTCTACTTCCCAGTGTGGCTGGAAACACAACCTGGGCAAGAAGCAGCTGCCTGTGATGAAAGCAGTTGGAAAGATGTGAAGATTCTCATCAGCCTAAAATCCAGCCAAGCCACGTGGTCAGACAGACACGACTTCCACACCACGGGTGGCAACAGGCACAATGGGACAGTGGGCAGGTCCCTTCTGCCTCAACCCTGCCTGAAAGCCAGGAGCACACCTCTCCTCTCACCACATCCCTGGGCTGCAACAGGAATTCCTGTCTGTTTGCTGGTGTTGAGACCACAGGGAAACCAGGAGAACAGCCCAGCAGGAGCCACTGCTTAGCTAAAGCTCTCTGTTAAATCAAGTGGTCTTTAAGGGTTTAGTGAGGCTCTTCCCCCCCAGCTCTCCAGGGCTGGGGCTCTCAGCTGTCCCCTGGGTGCCGTGACTGGCAGCTCTGAGTGACACAGGAGCAGATCTGCGGGGCAGGACACGCTCTGGCTGCCACACCAAGTCCTGCCCAGCACCAAACACGCCGGGTTTGCAGAAGCCTCGATACGTATTTATTAAAAAAAAAGAAAAAACCAACAGTGAGATGGAAGGATTTGATGCTCTGAGCTCTTTATGCTTAGGAACAAGGATGGGTTATTGACTAATACAGCGCCGTGGGACGGGAATAATGCGCCGGGTTTACTTCGGTTTTGTCTCCATCAGCCACTGAGGGACCCAAACACGTCAGAGCTGAACAGTTTAGTGCATCCAGCTGGGATGTCACAGCTCCTCTGTCCCTTTCCCAGCTTGTGGAGGTGAACCCTGTGTGGTTACACGCCATGCAAAAGCCAAACTCTTCCCTCAGCCCTGAGGGCTCAGGTGGCATCCAGGACAAGTCACCCCAACCTGTGTCACACCACTGCCCCAGCAGCCCGTGGGGAGGACGGTGCCTGTCACCCAATGGGCTGATGTTGGAGTGGAAAGTGCTCCCTAAAGGTGCTGAGATGAGCAAAGATTCACGGTATCAAAGAGCAAAGATTCAAAGGTTCCTGGCACCCTTTGGGTCAGCACAGCAGCTCAGGATATCGGGATGTGCTCATGGCACATCCTCTCGTCCTCCTCCCGGTGACCCCACAGGCTTCCCCCTCGCCCCCTCGGCTCTCCCCACAGCATCACACCAAGGGCAGAGGGGGCAGAAAAGCTCCAGCTGGCCCGTTCCGTGCCGGGGCTGCTCCGCTGGCACGGGGAGAGCCGGAGCGGGAAGGGCCGGGCTGATTCCAGGCGGAGCCGCGCGGTCCGGCCGGCAGCGCCCGCCAGGCCCCACATGTGGGATAGATTAGCCACAGTGGCTTAGAGGGGCTTCTCTCGCTGCCACTCACCTATCCGCCCGTGTGGCAGAGGGGGTGGCAGGAAGGTTTTCACAGCTGGAATAAATTGCAGGGAGGAGGAGGAGGAGGGGATTGGGAGAGACAAAAAACAACATTGAACTCAAGATGGAAGAAAGACAGTATTAGCGGAGGTAATGGAGAAAATATGTGTGTGTGTGTGAGAGGGGGTATTTTATTTACAGACTGTTTGTTTGGGGTTGCCCACACACGGTGAAAGCTGGGCAGTGGCTGGACTCCAAAATCCCGGCAGCCACTTTGGCTCGGAGGGGGAAGAGGAGTAGAAAGAGGGAAAAAGAAGGGAACAGGGAGGTGGAATTAGGAGAAAGAAGGAGAAAGAGGTAGAATTAGGCAAGGAAAAAATCCCATGGCACTTGTTTGGGCAGTGAAGGAGTTCAGTGGATTGAGAATCTCCGGGATTTCCTCTGCCTGTGCCTGTGGTGGCTGGACAGAGAGCTCCCTGGATACTTGCTTTTCCCCTCTGGCAAAGTGCTGAGGTTGCCACCCCAGGACCCCCAGCAGCCTCACTGACCACTCTGAGCATCCCTGGGAAGGGATAACACAACCCAGAACTCCCCAGGGAAAGGTTTTATTCTTCACCCTCTCCCCCTGCCCCATCTCGTGAAATATTGGAATTAATATAATAACACACCTTAATAATATTATCCCTTGTCGAGTCCATAAAAGTCCCCTCTTGCATTACGGCATTTGAGAGACTATTAAGTTTTAAGGCCACGAGACCTCCGTGAAGGAGAGAAGTCATTTCCATTTTTCCTCTCTTCTGAGGGCACTGGGGTTTATGGGACAGTCAGGAGCTGGGATTGATGAGGCACGTGGCCCCCACGCTCACGGGGAGGGCAGGGCCCAGGACAGGTCACAGAGGTCCCAGCACATCCCCAAGGATGGGGCTCCCTGTAATGTGGGCTTGGAGTGGCTACTGCTCTCTTTCTGCACGTGATTCTTCCCAAATCCCAGGCTTTCCTGCAGAGACAGGTGTTTAGGGGGGAAATTAGGTGATTGCTTTGACACACAACAGCGTGAGGGTGTGGGGTGGAACAGGTGATGGTCCTGAGATCCTCCTGTGCAGTTGTATCCCTGCACACAGCTCCCACCCCGGGGAGGAGGACTGTGGCCATGCTTGCCAAAGTGCAGAGAGGGTGGAAAATTCAGCATTTTGCATGACAATGGGGGCAGTGACAGCACCCAGCACAGCCCAGGGTCCCTTCTGTGAAATACAGCGGGGGTTGAGGACTCTTCTTTCCCTTTCCTTTCTGCTCTCCCTCATTTCAGAGTAAAACCCCAACAGGATTAAAATGCAAGGAGCTGCTCCTGCTGCTCCTGGGGAGCTGTGTGGGCCGGGGGTGACAGTGGTGGTGACACAAAGGTGGTGACACAAAGGTGGTGACACAAAGGTGGCTGCTGCTCACGGGGGTGGCACCGGTTCAGTGAGAGGCGCTCAGAAAACGTGGGCTGGGAGAGGAGGGTTTGCAGAGCCCACAGTTCAGAACATGTGAGGGTCTGGGGGCTTCCTTCCCTATTTGTATGAGCTGTACGAATTCCAGGGACTGTCCCCAAAGAGCAGTGAGGGCTCACAGCCCAAACCCAAAGGCATGGGGGGGACAGGAGGACCTTCACCGAAAGGCAATGCTGATAAAAAGCAAAGTGAGAGGCACAGACCAAGTGAGCACATCCCTCAGTGAGCCAAAGAGAGGACAACCACAGGAATGATGACAAGAAAGGGGAATGTAAAATTCCTTCCCTTTTATCACGAGTATTGTGCTGATTTTAGGCAGCTGGATGGATTCAGAGCACTATTTACTCCAGATTTCTGCCTCTGCAAAGGCAGCAGAGTTGTTTGTGATTTACCCCAAGTTCAGAGCTCTGATTCACTGCCTTTAACCTGCCATTCCAGGCTGCTCCCCCCTCCCATGCCATGCAGGAGCTCAGCACTGGGATCTCAGAGTTCCAACTCCCTCACCCCTGTTTGCTGTGCTGCCAAAGAAAGGGCACATGAGGAATGTCTGTTTTTTTACTAAAGCACAATTTTACAAAGACACGGCGTTACAGCAAAACCTCCACTAAAACCAGATAAAATATCCTTCCAATGGCCAAGAAGAGTTTGAAAACGGGACCACTGCAGGCTCAGGAAACCAGCAGGCCAATTAAAAAAAAACCCCTTTCACATTTATTATTATGTAAAATCTCATGCTCTTTAGGGCAATCTCATGATTATGAAGGGGTCAGGGGAACTGATTTATGATTAGAGAGCTCTTGGCATCGGCAATATTGTATATGTTTTAATTTTGAACCTTAATAATCCATCCAATATGCGGCACTTGATCATGACACTCATTTCTCACGTATAATTTTGCAAAGACTCTTCACATCCACCTTCACCTCCTCGCTAACACACGAGCAGTGTTAAACCTCTCCCCTGCGCCAAAGTCAAATGCAATCCAACTTTTCCCTATCGGATCCAGCTCCCCAAAAGCTGGGCAGGACAGGGTTGGGGAGCTGTGCCAGCAGCCCTGGGGTGCAGCACGTCAGTCCCTTGTCACCACCCAAAGTGACAAAGCTTCCCCCTCGCACCGAGGGGATGCTTCTGCTCAGGCGAAGGGGAAACCTGGCATTTCTCTGGATTTTTTTTTTTTTGTGAATTTTTCCCCTAGAAGGGAAGAAGAATTCCTGACCTTTTTTGAAAGTCTCATATTTCTAAAGACGCTGTTTTGCTCGTGTGATCGTGGGTGCCCCGTGCTGCTCAGGAGCATCAAATACGAGTTTCTGCTGAGGCAGCATCTTGGGCCACAGTGCCCAGACACGAATCAAGTTACAGCCTGTGCCCACTGGGGTAAAAAAAGGGGGAATCAGGGCTGGTCAGTGAATCCCGGGCTGGGGAAGAGGCCCCACTGCCCTGGGAACCCTGTTCAGGGAGGACACATGAGGCTGGCGGTGCAAGGCTGGACAGAGGCGGCTCAGGGTCCGTCCTGCTCTGATTTCACAGGATTCCCACTCAAACAACCCCAAGCTCCACGTCCCCTGCCCGGGATGCCCTCCTTGCCCCTGCAGCCGTGTCCCCTCTCCTTCTGCCATGCGAGGTGTTTATTTAATTGTTTTCCCTGCTCCTCGGTGGCAGTGCTTCCCTGCCATTAAACCCTGCCAGCCTCGCTCTGACTGGGTAATTTAAAGCTATAGTTAAATTATGACTTCTCTGAACCTGTTGTGGCACTGACGCATAACCCTAATTAAATGATCGCATCCATTCTAAAGCCAGTCTTTTCTCCCCTCAAACGTTAATTACAACATAAGAGGCTTTAATGGCTCGCCTCACCTCCAGCTCCTCGAAAGAAAGGTCATGCGATTAATTTTCGTCATTAATCTTTTCCCAATGTGGACATTGTGCTGTCACTGGAGCCTATTAAACCCCCTTGGTCCCCCTCCCCTTCTTCTCCCTTCTCCCCCCTTCATTCCTCCCCCACCCCAAAGTGAATGAGAGAACAAAAATATTTAAGCTCCACTTTGGCTCTGGTTTGTTCTCGGGCCTTGGGACAGTGCTGGGAGATGTCCCACACCCACCATCCACCTGAGAGCAGTGGGGACATTGCTCTGCTGCACAGGGGGTGATCTGGGGGTGGTGGGATCCCCCCGAGAGCTGCACAGGGCCCTGGGGTGGCAACACAAGGGCACGGCCACGTCCTTCGTGGTGGAGGCTGCTGAGGCTTTGGCGGGGGCATCTGGACAGACCTCTGGCTGTCCAAACACAGGGGATGGCTCGAGGTAGAAGGGGCAGCAGGAGGGGTGCAGAGAGACTGCAGGGCCTGGCCGGGGTGGGCACGGCTCTGGGAGCAGAGCTCGGTGCTGCCAGAGACCCTCGCCGTGCCTGGCAGCGGCTGCAGCCTCTGCTGCTGAGGGACCTGCTTCAAGGCCCCTTTTAGGTTTCTTTTCGCCCTTTTTTCCAAAGGAAATAGGCGTTTTCTGAACTCCACAAGATCGGCTTCAGTGACTTAATCCCCCGAACCTCGGCACAGGTCTGGCTCCAGCCGCGTTCCTCGGCAGCTGGGTGGGGGGCACGAGCACACGTTTAGCTAATTTGCTGTATTGTTTCAGCTGAAACGAAGGTCTGAATAATTCCCTTTTATCCAGGGTGACGTAATCAGGGAACAAGTTGCTGCACGGTGGGGGCTGGCAGCGCACAGAACCCTTTGGAATGGCAGCTTTAGGCAAAAAGCGCCCCGGGATCCGTCGCGCAGCCGAGCCCGATAGCGCCGTGTCCCCGGACTCGAGGCGTGCCCCAGTTTGAGGGGCTGAGAGCGCTCCTGAAGGGTATGACCCACTTCCCGGCCCTCCCTCCAGCTCACTGACATCCTTTCTTCCCATTCCCAAGGGCGGCGACTCATGGGGGAAAATCCTGGAGTATTTTAATAAAGAGGAGACAGATGGCAGTCACCTCGCCGGGTAAATATGTTAGTGGGAAGTGGTCCAACGGCGCGGCGAGAGAAAGAGAACAGGAGAGAGACGGGATGATCCTATTTTGACCAGGATCCCTCCTTCAAGGTGCCACTAAACGGCTCCTTCACACCCTCCAGGGTCTCTCTGGGTTTAGACACCTGAGGTGCTGGATCCCCATCCCTCCCCAGCAGGGCTCTGGCAGCTCCACACCCCTCCGGCAGGTTTGGGGCTCCCACCGTGCTCTGGGTTCTCTCACGGCTGATCCCTGCCCCTTGCTCCAGGCCTGGGGGGAGCAAGGCAAGGAATCTTGGCTTTTGCCAGAGGATTTGTTGGTAGCAAGGGCAGGGCAAACAGCTCGGGATGGGGCTGGCAAATTCCACCTGAATTTGGGAATTGGACTGAGCACTCCCTGCAAGTGCTGCTGCTGGGCTGGGCTGGGGTGTCTGCGGTGGGAACCACACAAACAAACCTCTGCCCTTTGGGTTCCTTCCCGTGGGCATTAGGGATGGTGAAATTCCCAGAAATGGGTGGTGAACAGTCTCGGGAATGGGCAGACACAGCAATACTCCTCCCTGGGCCCAGAGCCCTGTCTCATGGAAGCCCTTGGTGAGATGGGCCAAGCAAGGAGACCTCAGAGACCTCGGGGCCTCACATGTGGTGAATTCAGCTGGGAAATACCTGAGGTGGTGGGAGGGAGGTCAGAGTGTGGCTCTGGGGCTAAAATCAGCTCCATGAACTGCCAGAGGATCCTTTCCACTGAAACAAGCCTGGAAAGAGCCTATGCAAATGCGGAGAAACCAGGAAAGCATCTGGATTCACAGCCTGGGGCTTTGCCAGTGTCTCTGGGATGGAGGAGGGAGTTACAGGGAAAAGAGGGGATGGCAGGTGTGACAGCAGCATCCTGAGCTGTGGAAAATCACTCCAGATCAACAGACTTGGGCTGATTTTCACTCCCTGGGCCCTGCTCACCTTAAGTGATGCTAAATCACCCGGTAAGAGAACAGCAGCCAAAATATGATCCTGCTCAAGCCTTGGACAGTACAATAATAATTAATACCTTCCTGATTGCCACTTTATTGTTAGAAAATAAACAGCTGATGGATAAAGCCTTCCCAGAGACTCCTGTGCCCTGGAGCACGGGAACACTGCAGTGTGTGTCCCTGCACCAACATTACATTTCAGACCAACTACAGGATATAACTCTGGTTTCCCATAAAGAGGCGAAAAAAGGGATTGGGATGAATTTCTCCATGCCTGGGCAAAGCCAGCCAGCTGAACTAAAGGGAGATATGAGCACAACAGGGCACAAATCCCACTAATAACAGAGGTATCAGCAGTGTAGGGGTTCTGTGTTGGCCCGGGGACTCTGTGCCAGCCACAGAGGCAGAAATCACTGCTCCCCACGAGCTTTATGTCCCAAAACGACAGCCTGGGGACTCGTGTCCCGCTCTTTCTGCAGAGACAGGTTTGCCACTATAAAATCCACATCAGGATTTCTGACGCCCCAGGTGCTGAGGGGGTCTGGTACTTGCAGTTCAGACGATCGTAATGGCTCTTCCCAGCTTTAAAAGCAGCGATTAGGAACACTCAGCTCTGCAGTGGGGGCTGGTTCTCCCTCAGGGGGAGCCGTGCAGGACCTGCCCCAGCTCCACTGCCACCCGATGTCCTCTGGACATCGAGGATCAACAATTTAGCTTCACCTTTGATGACCCTCGTGGGTCCCTTCCAGCTCAGGATATTCCACGATTCTGTGATTCTATATTTGGGCTCGTCTCCAAACACTACCCGAGGTTTGGGGAGAAAGGCATGAGGGTGACCCAGTTTAAAGGCGTGTTTTCTCCCCAGATAACCCCTTCCTGGGCGTGGGCAGCGGTGGCAGCAGGCAGAGCATCGCGGCTGCCCAGGATCAAAGCCAGGGGCTGAGCCGAGCCCGGCTGGCAGCGGATCCCTGCCAAGGCTCCTGCCAAAACGCTGCTGAATGGAGACAATGGCAAACCCCTCTGGCTTCCCATCGCCGCCGCCGGAGCCGCCCCGGCTCGGACACCCGCCGGTTTTTTTCTCTTTGTCCCAAGGACATTGGGGACATCACGTCCGCAGTGCTCCGTGTAGCAGGATAATAATAATTAATAACCATTAGCAACAATAAGGATAATACCAGCGCCAGGCCGGACTGGCTGTGCAGAGGAGACACTTTTTTTTCCTCACTTTAATGAAAACAATGATTTGACTTTGAAGAAAGTGACTTTTTTTTTTAAGTGGAAGCTGAATCCGCTCCCCTGCCCCCCCACACACTCCTTCTTCGCCCCCTCCCTCCTTTTTTTTTTTTTTAACTCTCCTTTTTTCTTTTTCTTTTAATACTCTGCGTTCTATCATGCAAATCCCCTTTCAAATTATGAGAGTATTAGAGCCATCAGCGGTAATGTCACCGCCACAAAATGAGAGCAGGGACTTAAGCACCTAACGAACAATGAAATGTGCGAGCCCTGGGACAGGACAATTAAGAACTGGGCTTAGCCAGCCAGGGAAATTTATTGCTATCAAATCCATATTTCTATTTTCCCCCTGAACAGTAACCTATTTGAATATGATTAAAGGGTTTCATTAGAGCTGAGAGAAAGGCCCGTGTCCCGCCGTTCCCTGTGAGCTCACAAACACGCGCCCAGACTGCGCTTCGGGGAGGAGGACGGCAAGGAGGGGAGGAAGGAAGGAGACGTGCATGGGACGGATGTCCAGGGTCACCAATCCACAGAGTGCTGGCCAGGAGCTGGACCACTGGCACAGGCCAGGCCACTGCTCGTCCTGTGCCACCGACAGCCCCGGAGGAGCTCCGGTGCCGAGGGGAGGAGAGCTGGTGGGAGAACTTGGGGCTGGGGATGAGGGAGGTGGGAAGGAGCTGTGGAGCAAAGGGGCCTGGCATCACGGGGTGCTGCTGGGTAACAGGGAAAGCAGGGGGTGAGCCCACATCTCACCTGCTCGGTGCACCCTCGGCTGCACTGAGCTCTGCCCATTCCCGTGGGCACGGCACCGTCAGTGGGTGACACCGGGACAGGCTCAGAGCGTGGGGACAAGAGGACAGAGGGTACAGACAGACATCCCTTCCTCCCTCCCCCACACACAGGGTGTGCCTGAACAGTCATTCAGGAGGGAAAGAAGAGACCAGGGTTTGGCCAGACAGGAGCATCGATGAACACCTGAAACCCCAAAAGGTTTCACAGTTGTTTCCCTGTCCCCAAGGAGGCCATTTGTGTCCTGGGCAAGGCCACGTCCTTTTGCAAAGCCCCAAATGCACAATCACACAAGCTCTGCATCTCAATCACTTATCCTGCCTTTTATCCAGAGCCCACTGCCATCAGCATCAGAGTTCTCCATCACTTCAGAGCTTTAACACCCTGAACGTTCACTATTTTTGCAATTAAAGAAACCTCAGCCTCTGCTACACTATTTATTTACTCACTATTCCCACACTACAGTAAATTCATCACAGGAGCCGAGTCCCAGCTCACCAGAGCCTCAACAGAACAGTGTTTTCTGGCATTTGCAAGCTCCATTGAGCTGGTTTTGCACCTCAGCTTTTGGTCCTGCTGCAGAGCCCACGTCACCAGGCTGGAACGGATGGAAGTGAGATGGAGGGAGCAAAGGGAAAGGTGTGCTGGTTCCTGCAGCTTGGCAAATTTGGGAACATAAAGCACAAAACTTTTGGAGAGAGAGACAGAGAAAGAAAGAAAGAGAATAGGTCTGTCCCCTGTGACCAGCTTGAATCACTCAATACGTGGCCTTGTCATTGACAATTTGCTTGTAAATAGTCCAGAAAGGAATGACAACATAAGGATTTGTGGTACTGGTTTGCTGCTGGTATTTCTGGAGGAGTGTGGCCCACAGGGGTGCATTTCCCACCTTTCCAGGGCAGTTATCCCCACGTCACTGCTCTGCCAAGGCACTCTGAAATCCCTGTTTGCCTCCTTCCCCTTTGCCTGGAGAACTGTCAGTTAAACAGGTTTTTAATTCCAGACTATTGAGTGATCTGACCTGCCACTATCACTTTATATATATATAAACCACATGTTTATATCATGTGCTTTTGAAAGAACAGAGAGGATCTGAACGCAAACTTGAATTTCTCTCTCTCTGTCTCTTTTTTGAGTGAATATGGATTAATTTTTCCATGGTATTTCTCACCCTACATGTGCCAATCCTGGAGCTGGAGCCAGGCCTGGCAGGGGGTGGGTGATCCCATTCCCTTGGTTCGGATGGAGCCCTGGCAGAGGCGTGGGGCTGAGGATGATAAGCAGGGATGTGTTTCCCTGGGCCTCCAGCCCATCCAGCCCTTGGGGGGTGATCCTGCCCACACAAAGGTGCAGGGGTGCTGCTGTCCCAGGCTCCCTCCCCTCTGCCCCGGCACTGGAGCTGCTGCAAGGCTGGGAAGGGCAGGAAGACGCTGCTGATCCCTGGAGGTGCGTGACCGAGGGGATGGGGCAGGCACAGGGACAGACCCAGGCTGAGCTGCTCATTTAGCACGGCATTGTTGTGAATAATCACCGATTTGGGAAAACAGCAGTATTCAGGGCAGCACTTAGGAAGGTAGTAAAGTCCCATTGGAGCCAACGGGACTTATGGACACTCAAGCGACCGCTTAAACACTTGGCTGAGTGGGTGCCAACAACAGTAATTAGTGCGACTCCTGGCAATTACAGAACCAGGGATTTGAGGCCGGGGTGGAACCCGCTGTCTCCCTGGTGAACCTGCTGCTCCACAGCCCCAAGGATGCAGCCCAGGATTCGAGGATGCAGCCCAGGATTCGAGGATGCAGCCCAGGATTCCCGACACGGAGCCCAACGGGAACCACGCGGGTCCTTCCCCCACGTCCACGTCCCGGTCCCCCCACGCCCCCTCCCCTCGCCACGAGCACGCTCCCCGTTAATTATCTCTCCCTAACGAGCTCACCCAGCGGCCGTGGGCAGCAGGGAGGGCTGGCAGGGCCCGCAGCCCCCCGGGACCCGCCGGTGGCAGCTCTGTGTCCCCGTCAGGTCGCCCTGTGCCAGGGCTGCCTCCCCTGCCCACCCCCACCCCGGCGAGGCATCACAGCTCCTAACGAAACGGAACTGCTGCCAGATGAAATATATTACTATTAAATACTTAATTCTTCTAGTGAGCGGAGAGCAGCCAGTATGAATACGATTATTAAAGAAAATTACTTTGGCTGATCAGATATTTCTGCATACTAATTTCTGACCCTTCTTTCCTCTCTGCTTGCTTCTCATCCCTTAGAGACCAGGACAGATAAAATTCCATCACAAATAGCTGATTACTGGGGCTTGCATTAAAATCAAATTTTTTTTCCTCCCGGCTCTAATGTCCTTGCCTAAAGTAGAGGCAGCAGCTGTCAAAAAAAAAAAAAAAGGCCTCAAGATTGGTCTAGATCTGAATATCTTGAACTTCGAGGCTGCTGCTGTTATCGGCTGCATCCAAAAGCTGAAGTTGTCTCTGAAGCAGCCAGGCTGGGGGTTTGGAGCAGGAAGGCAGCGGGAGGGATGCCCCAGCTCAGGGCAGGGATGCTGCAGGGACAGCAGGAGGTTCCACCCCTGCCACCAGCTCCCCCAGCCCCTGTCCCTGCCCTGCTCCTGCTCCAGCCCTGCCCGTGGGGTGCCTTCCCAACCGGATCATCCAACACTCTCTGGTTGCTGCTGAAAAAGGCAGAGGCCAAACTGTGCTGACAGGAGCAGGTGGGTTGAACACGGCCAGCAGTGGGGCGAGCACAACCCGGGCACTCCGTGGGAGGTTCAGACCCACACAGCTTCACCCCCTTTCCCTGCTCTCCCACAGGGACAGATGTAGAACTTACACAAACACCCCTTTGAGTCCAATCAACTTAGAACCACAGAATCATGGAATGGTTTGGGTTGGAAGGGACCTTAAAGCTCATCTCGTTCCAACCCCTCTGCCAGGGGCAGGTTCACCTTCCACTAGACCAGGTTGCTCAGAAACTTCTGTCAAGTTTTGCATCTCCCACCCGTCGCCCAGGTCACAGTCACCCTGTCACAGCACGAGGAAGCCACTAAAAATAATTCCCTCCTGTCTGATCCCTTCCCCACCACCATCACCCCACCTCTCCCTCCGCTAACGCACCCAACCAGGAAGGCTCCAATTTACCTGCTTTTGAATAAAGACACTTGTACAGGTGTCACGGTGCTGAAGCCCTAATTACAGCCTGAGCATGTTAATTCCCAGCTCCAGCTCCAGCTCCTGTCTGGATGGGGGATCCTGTCTGCCCCTTCCTCTCCCCCTCCTCGGGAACTGCGAGTGGGAGCGGGAGGGGAGCAACGGGGGGATTCAAGGCTCAACTTCTCACTCTCCAGAGCCTGCTGGCAAGACACTTATTTGGGAACTGAAGCCCTTGAAGTTTGAGTTTCATGTCTGACCCTGCTGGACTCGCTCCTGGGGAAGTGTCCTGGCTCTGGGGAAGGGAAAAGGGAAAATCCCTTTGCAGAGGTGGCGTGTCCCCCTTGGCTTCCCAGCTGCCCTACAGCCGGGCTTGGGGCCGTGCCCACCAGCCCTGGCTCCAGGCACCATCTGGGAGCCCCTGGTCTGGCAGGCACAGCCGGCCAGCGCCGGCAGCCCAGGGCCGTGTGTGCACAAGGACAGGAATGTTTGTTTTTCCTTATTGACTTTCTCCGAATAAACGCCCGGGCCGGCAGAAAGGGGCTCCGGCGGCAGCTGTTTACCAAGTGTTTGTGATAAAAAGCTTCTCCATAGGAACAGGTGGCACGGGACTGTCCCCAGGAAGCGCCGGGCGGGTCCACAGCCTGTCCCGGCCGGGCAGTGCAGAGCAGAACAGAGAGATTTTCACCCTGCTCTGGGTGCAGCCAGGCTGGGGCAGAGCTCAGGGGTGCAGCCAGGCTGGGGCAGACTCGGGGGGTGCAGCCAGGCTGGGGCAGAGCTCAGGGGGTGCAGCCAGGCTGGGGCAGACTCGGGGGGTGCAGCCAGGCTGGGGCAGACTCGGGGGGTGCAGCCAGGCTGGGGCAGAGCTCAGGGGGTGCAGCCAGGCTGGGGCAGAGCTCAGGGGGTGCAGCCAGGCTGGGGCAGAGCTCAGGGGTGCAGCCAGGCTGGGGCAGAGCTCAGGGGGTGCAGCCAGGCTGGGGTAGAGCTCGGGGGGTGCAGCCAGGAGCCGCCAGCCCAGGCGTCCCCCGACCACGGCAGAGCCTTTCCCAGCTTCTCCCAGGGCCCCTTCCCGGTGCCTCGGTGCTGCCCGAGGGTTCAGCCTGTCACCTGCGCCCCTGCCAGGGAGCAGGGCTGTTAACTCGTGCTGACACGGGCCCGGAGCGGCCCCTCCCCGTCCTTGATAACTCATGGCAGCAACACTTGCACAAATCTTTAATTGTTTAGTTTAAAGAATTGTGTTTTGACCGCAAGGGGATTTTGGCTGGAGCTCAAGAACTGATAATGATATTTTGCTGCCAAGACGTCGTCTTGGCTCTGCCTGTGTTAATGTTCACTTACAAGAAGCTCCAATTAACTGCATCAGCTCTCACCGAGCGTGAGCGAGGGGGGGGGGAGAGATGGTGGGTTTTTTGCAAAAGAAAGAAAGAGAGAGAGAGAGAGAAAGAAAGAAAGGAAGAGGGAAAAAGAGAGAAAGAAGAAAAAAGAAAGAAGGAAAAGCAAAGCAAAACAGAATCACAGAATCACAAAATCATTTAGGTTGGAAAAGACATCCAAGATCATCGAGCCCCACCTTTGACTGATCACCACCTTGTCAACTAGAACCAACAACCAACACAAACAGCTCCCACACAGCAACACTTGGCAGGAGATGGTTTCCCAGATGCTGGACCATGGAGTCCCAGCTCTGCTCCATCCAGAGCCATCTCCATCTCCCTTTCCAAGCTCTCCCAATGCAAAAAACAGCCCAAGCAAGGCGGGTCCAGTGACAACAAGGGCAGTGAGGGTTGTGCCATGCTGCCCTCTGGGAGCAGCCCGGGAGTCTGTCTGACCAGGTGGGTGCACATTGACCCCTCCCCATCCCACTTTTCATGGGTGACAGAAGCAAGGAGGTAAAACTGAGGTGTTCTGGCACTGCTTCTCTCTGCTCCCAGCAGTCTCAGACAGGGTTGACACCCAGAGCACCACAGAGCTGTGACTGACAGACACACAGGTCTGACTGCCCATTGCTTTCCCAAACCCAACATGGGGGACAAATATTTGGGAAGACATGCACTTCCAGGCTCCCAGCCCGAGCAGAGCCTGAACACACACGGTGCAGCAGAGCTGGAGGATCTTCTCTCGGGGGGTCCGTGGGTACGGTCCCATCCAGGCTGGAAAATGGGGCAGCTTTGCCTGTTCCTGTGCCAGCACTGCCCTGTGCCTTGCAGGTGCTGGGGGCAGCCCACGAGGTTGAACCCAAAGGCAGCAGAGGCTTTGGGATCAGAGGCTGCAGCCGTGCTCTGGACCAGCTGCCTCCCTGGGAGGGCACGTTCCGGCTTGTTCAGGGGCTTTGGGGGATCCAGCCCAGGGATTTCTCCGCAGAGCTCCGGCTGTGCCCCGGCCAGCTCAGGGAGGGTCAGATCCTGCCCTGGGCTCACGTTACACAAACCCGAGGACAGGAAGATTTAAGAGTGGAGATGCCACACAGTACAGTGGGTTGTTTGTCCGCCTTTGAAATCGGAGTTAGCGGGAGCAGAGGGAGGGAGGGAGGGAGGGAGGGGGGCACCGGCCTGTTCCCCTCCCTACAGTTCCTTTCTGGCATCGAGGGGAACTGCATTGACTCTCTTTGCCTCTGTTGCTTCAGGTGCAGCTCTGTTTTCTTACATGTTAATTTTTTCCTGTTTTATTATCCTGTCCCTCAGCCGCTACCAGGAACCCTCCTCCGGCTCGGGGAGCGTTTCCTTCGGCCACAGCTGGGATGCATTTGGGCAGGGGGAGCCCTGCCACCGCTGCTGGGGGGTGGCTGCTCCTCGGGTGCAGGCGTGAGTGATTCCTGCTGCCACCAGCCCCAAGACAGGCCATTCCCAGAAGCCGCTGAGGTTGCCTGAGGATCTGCAGGAGCATCTCAGTGAGATGTCTCTGCCCGGGGGACTGATGGCAGCCACCCCAAACCACAGGCAGGATGGTGGCCCCTTGAGGGGACCCTCACCCCTCAGGTGTGTGTTCTGTCAGCTGCTTTTCATGGCCAAAACAGGTTGGGGCAGAGCTAAGGATGAGTCAGGAGTGGTTCTGCCCAGGCTGTCCCTGCATCCAGCTGGAACCACCGTCCCCCAGACCCACATTCACCCCTCTCCTGCTCTCTTGGGTGCTCTGTGTTGCCTTTGGGAAAAAATCTCCCTGCTCATTGACTACAGGAGGAGCAGAAGCAGATTAAAGCTGAGTGCTACAAATAACCCCAGTGGGAAGCTCTGAGCAATCCCTCCTGGCTCCGCTCCCAGGGAAGCAGGAGCCCCTTCCCTGCCCACATCCTGTCCTGACCCAGGTCACCAACTCTCGGGGCAGAGTCTGTCCCTCTGCAGGGGCTGGAACCCGCTGGGACATGCTGGTGACCTGCAGTGGAGGATGAGTCAGGTTCAGTGCCATTCCCAGATCCTGGAGCCCATGGAAGCACCAATGGACCCAGGATTCCTTCCTGCTGCCAGATCCAGCTAGAGGCAGAGATGGGGTGTGAGACAAATCTTCCATTTACATTTTAATTTCAATAAAATTGTTTTATTTTGTGTTTTATTGCAGTGCTGGTGCAATAAAAGCAAGCCTCTGTTAGCCCCGGGGAGACTCTCTCACAGGAGGTTTCCCAATTGGAGCTGGGCAGGAGAGCCCAACTCCTGCTCTATCCTAAACCTGCTCCACAAAGAGCTCTCCTCCATGTAAACCCAGGCGTGAGGGCAACTACAAGCCCTGAAATGCAAATTGTGCTCCTTTATTTCAATAAACCACAGGATAAACCTCCTGCAGGTAAGCACTGGGTGTTCCCTGCTTGTTCCCAGCTCTGAACCCTCCCTTCAGCATTTCAATCCCTGAGTCACATCCAGCCCAAACCCAGAGACCAACTAAAAATCAGGACAGTTTTTTAAAGTATAGGGGTTTAAAAGTGTAAAGGTTTAAAAGTATAGTTGTTTAAGTTTTGACAGTTTTTTAAGTATAATTTTAAAAGTTTCCATGAGGTTTTTCTTTTTGTCTTTCCTCCCTTTCAAAATGCAAAACTTCTGGGTGCACTTTTTCAAGCTTTCCTCTTTATTTTCATGGAAGATTCTCTCCCTCTCAGTCAATAAAGACACCCAGGACACAGATTAGCATTTGGCCCTCTGCTCATCTGCTAGATTAATTTCAAGTAAATTATAAGTAAAGAATGATTGATCATTGTGATGATTAAGAATTTATCCTCATATAATACCTTTCATCTGCAGAGGCACAGCAGATCTTAGAGCAATAGGTGCAGGGGAAAGTCATGTGTTGATTCGAATCACAAGCTGTTGGGAAGGAGCACAGATCCCCTGACCCTGCTTTGGAGAGGGCAAAGCCGGGGCAGAGAACAGCCTGGTTTGAGAGGTATCAAGGCAGCAGTGAGGTCCCACAGTCCCAGCTGAGCCTTTGAATCAGTTTTGATGGTGTGAAGGTGCATAACCCCTCAGCTCGATCCTGCCTGGAGCTCAGCACAGCAGTTCCTCCTCACAGCCCTGGCACACACATCTCTGCCCCCCACACCCACACGTGCCCCTTCCACCCTGCCAGTGAATCGTGGTGGTTTGTTCTCCAGGCTTGGAGATGGAGGAGAAGGTACTGATGTTTTGGGTCTGAGACACGTGGGAGGTGCTGGGTGTCACGGAGCAGCCTTGGACAGACAGGTCAGATCCCACTCAAACCTCCTGAACCTGCCTGTCCACACGGACATCCTGCTCCTGCTCATCCTATTTTGTGTTTCCAACAGCCCAGACACGGGTACAAACACGGGGGGTGAAGGCTCAGCCCAGTGCGGGGAACAGGGGGTTTTGCTGGGGAGTTCAACACTTTGGGAGCCCTGATGGTCCTCCCTGGAGGGAGCTCTGCCCGTTCCTGTCGGGAAGGAGCCCAGATGTAGACAGCCCTGCTGGGTCCTGGCCATGCCTGTAACTTTTCAATTCCTCCTCAGCATCTCTGCTGCCCACCTGGGCTCTGCCAGGCGTTGGGGGATATCCCACCTTCCCGACGGCGACAGGTTTATGTCCTCGGCAGAAAGGACGGGCCAGTTCCAGTCGGGCTTTCACAAACGCCGGGATCGCGGCGCAGCAGGACAGGAAGATCCCACCCGCGGGGCCACGCAGCCCCCCGAGCCCCCCCTGCATCCCGGCCCACCGCCGCCCCTTCCCCGGCCTCAGACAGTCCTCAAACAACAACTGTCTGCCTGCCCAGCTAATCCCTCGCAGGTGACCTCAAGACAGCCGACGCCTCTCGCTAAACTCTCACATTCCTCCGCGCCGCGTTAACCCCTCCGGCCCCGCGGCCCGGCCCCCGCGGGGACCCCGCACCCTTCCCCACCGCCCCCCCTCCCCGCAGGGCTGGGAGCTGCCTGGATCGTCCCCTTTCCAGAGCTCCCGGTCAGAGGTTAAAAGCCTAATGTATTATTATAAAGCCAAAAAGAAAAAGCCTCACATTCTCCCCTATAAATCTTCCTAACAACCTCGGCACATGTGGGAGCCAGACGATGCCCCGGCCTCTCCCCTCGGCTTCGCTGCGGTACCCGCCCGCTGTGCTCCATCCCATCGGCCCTGGAGGGTGCCCGTGGCAGGGCCGAGGGATGGTCCCCCCGGCACAGCGGGCAGGAGCTGCGGGCAGAGCCCTGCCCTGTGCCAGCCGCTCCTTCTCCCTCCGGCCCCGGCTCTCCCGGCATCGCCCCGAGGGGGGAAGATGCTCCCGCCTCTTTGGGCAGCACTGGGTCTCCCTCCGTGTCCTCCCCGGATGTCCCAGGCCAGACAGGTCCCCTGGCACAGCCCCAGGACAATGGGACTGCGGAAGCTGCCAGGCTGGGGATGATGAGGAAACTTAGAGGGCTGATTGTTTCCAGGGTATCCATGGGGAGGAAGCAGCCCCATCCCAGGAATTCATGGCACCACAGGGTGCTTCTGTCCTGGCCTGCAGTGCTCCCAAAGCGCCCGGCCCGGGTCCCTCCGCGCTATTTGGAGGAACAGCAGCTCTTCCATCTCTGCACCTTGCTACTCGCTGCTTTTATTTATTTCTCTTTAACTCAAGCAAGACCTCAGGAACCGAATTATTCCTCGTGTAAATAACCCAGCATCGGCAGGGCTGTGCCGGGAACACCGGACCACCGGCTGGTTGATCAATGGTGAGTGTTTAATACCTGTGTGGAGCTTTGCTGCAGCACGGCAGCAGCTGCGGGAACAAAGGCTCGGCTTTGCTCTTCTTCCCTTTCCCCCCCCCCCCCTAAAATATACATATATATTTTAGGAGCGATGCCAAAAGTTTCTGGAGATCAAAGTAAAATCGGTGTCCAGAGATGATGGAGACAATAAAAGGGAAGAAAGTATGAGAAAAGGGGGGAAGAGCGGCGGGCTGAGCGGGGCAGGGAGCGGGGAGCGGGGAGCCCCGGGAGCCCCGGGAGCCCCGGAGCCGGGAGCGGGCGCTGCACAGGCCGGACCGTGCCCTCTGCTGGCGGCGGCCCGGGGGCAGCGGGGGGAGCGCGCCCGAGGCAGCCTCACACCCCCGCCCCATCCCGCCGGGTCCCGCTCGCCCGCAAGCCCCAGGGAATCCCCCGCCTACAGCCAGACCCCCGAGCCCCACGGGTTTCCCTTCTTGTCCAACCTGGCCTTGGACACTTCCAGGGATGGGACAGCCGCAGCTTCTCTGGGCAGCCTGTGCCGGGGCCTCCCCACCCTCGCAGGGAGGAATTTCTTCCCAATATCCCGTCTAGCCCTGCCCTCTGGCAGTGGGAAGCCATTCCCCATTTCTTCTGTCACTCCAGGCCCTTGTCCACATGCTGCTGCCACATTTGTACCCCAAAACCAACAAAGCTTCCAGGGTGGCTTCCTAGGGAGCAGAGCAGAGCAATGCTCTGCTTTTTCTAGGGTGCAGAGCAGAACCATCCCCAAAATCCTCCCTGATGCCCAGGGACACAGAAGGGATCCACAAATGCAGCACGTGGCCCATGCCTGAGTCGCCTCCATTGGTCTCAGATGGGGTTTGGTTTCTTCCTTCCTTCATTGCATCCTTCCCATTTCCCCCCAGACTTCAAGCAAGCCTGTAACTCCAACCAACCAGAGTCCTATAAATCACAGCCATCTCCCCAGCTTTTGCATCCAAGCCAAGAGAAGCCATTGATTTATTCTTATTTTTTAAGCAAAACAGCCCATGGGCCAGCATTCGCTGGGAAACCAGGACAGACTCAGACCAGAGCTAACTGCTGTCTCACTCTTCAACACCCAAACTCCAGATCCAAGAGCTTGATCCCCTGTTCAACACAGGTGATGAGTTTGGGTCTCTAAGGAAACCAAAATAGCTGGAAAAGACCCGGGGAACAGATGAGTCTTTCCCAGAGCTCCTCCACCTCCCTGGGGCTCTGGTTGGGCCCCTCCATCACTGCACTGAGGAGCAATTTGCACCCATTGGCTTTGAAGCCCTAAGGAAATGTCCCCTCCTGTGCAGAAGGGAGATGAGAGGAGCACTCCCTGTCACAGCTCAGCTCTCCCCCGGCAGCTCTGCCTTTAACTCCCTGCTTTAGATGCCCAGGGTGATGTGAGAGCAGCTGCCTCACCTGGACATGCTGAGCAGGCTCTTTCCGAGAAGAAAGGGCCGCAAACAACCAAACCAGCAGGATTTGTCTGTGAACAAACTGTGAACTGCGACGGAGCGGCTTTCAAGCTCCAAATCCACCTAAGCACCGCGCGCCCGCCGCACATCGATCGCGCCCAGCAAAAAAATGAATATTTGCTTCAAGGGCTCGCCAGACATCCCCAAGACACTGGTTATTTGGTAACTTATTCTGTAAACATCCACGAGAGGCTCACTCAACTTGCAAGAGGTATTTGCTCTCGGCTCTGCTTTCTTAAGGCTGTTTTTGAGTGCTGCCATCCAGCTCTCCTCTCCCGTCGGCTCAGCCGGGCTCGGCGGCTGCGGCAGGGCAGGTATTTGGGTGGGGGCAGAGGCTCGGTCCTGACTGCCTGATCTGAAGGAGGATTTAATCCTGACTGTTAGGAAATCACGGCTCATGTCTCCCCCACCTGAGGTTACGAGCTTAAAAATCATGAAGAAAGATCAGTGTTTACTTTCTGGGTTTCACATTGCTCCGGTTCATATTTTTGAGCTTTATCTCAGCCAGAAGGGCAAGAAAATATTTTTTTTATAAAAAAGGAAAGAGATGAGATTTTCACATAACCGCATGATTCCTGAGGCTCTAAATGTCTCCAGATTCTGGGAGACTCACCATGAAAGTCCTAAGGATTGGTAAGATGTGGGGCTGCTTAGTTTGGCTGGTCAGTGTGGCCCAGGGCTGCAAAGAGCCCACACGGAAAGCTCTGAGTCCAGGTTTTATCCCAGACATAGGAGGTGTTTGCAGCTGGGCTTTGGTGTTGGCTTGTTTCTTGGAAGAGCCGAAAAAAACTATTGCAACAGCCTCTGTGAATGCCAGTGAGCTCTGGATTTGGGCAGAGCAGTCCACTGAGGTTTAGGTGAATTGTCTGAGGTTTTCCCTCCTGACTCTGTGTTGCACCGAGCAGACACCGGGTCCCCAGAGAGCAGGTCCCCAGCAGATCAGGGCAGCCTTGCCCAGGTGGAGCTGGCCCTGGACTGCTCAGGTGGGATATTCACCTGCACAGGCTGCAGCTCAGCACATCTGAGCCTTTCCCAGCCCGACACCCCCTCCCTGACCCGCTGCTGGGAGCCAGAGGTGATGGAGAGCGGTGATGCCAACGAGCACCACGGTCACCGTCCGCTGCCAGCTGCCAAGTCCCCGGCTGGTGCCAACTCTGAGGGTCCCTGTGTGACTCTCTCTCCCATCCATGCAGCGACAGTGCCCGAGGGAGGACTGAACCCAAGGGCAAAAGGCTCCTTGCCCCCCAGCCTGGCGCTAGATCCATCTCTATCAGTGTCTCGCCGTAGCTGATCGCGAGAGATAAGTGAATCCCCCGCGCCGTCTGACAGGCGGGTAGACATTAATAATTATGTACTATTTAAGGCTGATTGAAAATGAAGAGGTGGAGGTGTTGGGACAGATGTGGCAGTGCCAGATGGATTGTGATTAGATTAGCACCGTTCCATTTGACGGGATCTGAACCATGCTTTAATCATTTATTGTGAAAGCTCAGCTCCACGCGGGCGCGCGGCGCCCTCCCTGTTGCTCCGCTCTTGCCACATTTGTTAGTTTGGATCACCCTGCTACAAGTTGTCTTTGCTTGAGACGTGTTGTGTTTACAGCCGGCATTTCCAAGCCCGATCCCTCCCTCTGCCTCTCATCTCCTTGTTTGTACAAAGCCTCCTGCAATTCCCGAGCGGAGCCTGTTACTCACTGCCGGCGTATAAACAACGGGCGAGCCGTCAGCCCCTCCGTGGTGTGACACACGGCCACACCAGTGGGACCCTGACCAAAGAAGGGCCCAGCAAAACTCCAGTCAGAGCCAGACCTGCTCCTGGAGCAGCACTTTTGCCCTTCTGCTGCCCCTGCTCCCGGTGGATTCAGAGCACACCCACCCCGCCCCGTCCCAGGGGGCCTCCGAGGGGCTCCCACGCTGCTGTGATGGGTTTGTCTGCACCAAACACAGGCAAAAGGGCTTCTCCAGACCCTGCAGCACGACAGGAGCCATTGGCTGTGTCACAGAGCGGTGCAGTGGTCCAGGAGGATGAGGGAAAAATAACACAGAATGCCAGTATCCATTTGAGATCCCTGGAGCAATAACGGGAGGCAGAACAGGATTACCTGGGTAACTGGAAAGTAGCTCAAGACCCTCACTGGCAGTGTCATGCAATTTTAATTATCATAAGTGGTCTAGATCTCAATGGATGGAAAAACTTATTATTGTTATTATTCCCTTCAAACGTGAGAGGTTTTAGTTAAACACACATCCATAGCTATTAATCATGCCACATTTAAGATGGAGCCAAAGTAATTAGCCAAGATTTAGACTGCAGGGATCACCTTAAAATAAAACATAATGCAGTTGCTTCCCTGTATCCCTTATTCAGAGAATCAGAGAATCATAGAAGGGACCATAAACCTCACCCAGTGCCACCCCCTGCCATGGGCAGGGACAGCTTCCACTAGCCCAGGTTGCTTCAAGCCCTGTCCAACCTGGCCTTGGACACTTCCAGAGATGGGGGTCCACAGCTGCTCTGGGCACCCGTTGCCAGGGCCTCACCACCCTCACAAGGGGGAATTTCTTCCTAATATCCAGTCTAAGTCTATTTTCTGCCAGTTTTAAGCCATATCCCCTGTCCTGTCACTCCAGGCCCTGGTAAATAGTCTCTCTCCATCTGTCTTGTAGCTCCCTTTGTACTGTTCCCTGGTGCCACTCTTGGGGTGTGTAGGGGATAGGAACCTTTCAGATTCCAAAGTCCAGCTTCCCTGGATGCTGGCAGGGGTTACTGGGTGGATGGTGTCAGATGCTGCTGGGCTGATCCAGGCTCACAGAGGTGTAGCAGAGATGGTTGAGTCTCGGGGGCACTGAGAGGTTTCTGCATCCCTGTGACGTTTGGGAAGCACGGCCAGATGAAAGGCAGACGAGCTGTAAGCTGTTATTATACTGTCTAATAGAGTTTAATACGTGAGCCCTCCTTTCTATAGAGTGCAACACAATCAAAACCACATTTCTGCTCCATGTGGGCAGTTTTCCTGCATTGACTTGTTTCCAAAACAGATGTGAATTCTTCGCGAGAGCTCCCGCCCCTCTCCTTAAAGAGGATAAAATGTCATCTTTGCTTATGTGTGCAAAACCAAAAGGTCCTTAGGAACGCAAAAACCCCATTTCCAAGTAGGTCAGGGGCTTGTGTGGCCCAGTGTCCCATCCCAAACCTCAGCTGTTCCCACATGTTTCCAAAATGGGTACAAAGAGGTCTCATAACAAGCGAGAATGGGATAATTCATCCAGCTGATGGCCCCAACCTCAGCCTGGTGCTGGTGTGTACCCTGAGGCACAGTTAGAGCTTGTTATTCTCTCTAATGCATCTTCAGAAGTTTTGGGGTTTTTGGTGATGCTTTCTAGACTTCCTAACCCTGACCTCGAAACCTCAAAGCCTGTGCAGCTCTAGAGACTGCAAACAGCTGGGATCCCCCACAGATCTGCTCATCATCTCGAGAGCACCAATCCTGCCCTGGAACACTCAGGTTTTGCTAAAGAGGCTCCCCAGAGGGTCTGGGATTTGTGTCCTGGTTTGGGACATCTCCCATCACACCGTGGTCTCTGCAGTGTCCACGGACGGCTGCAAACCATCAACAAAGAACCACCAGACCCTCCTGCCATGGGGGTCTTGGCCAGCCCTGATGGGTTTCTGAGCACAAAAGTGCTGGAATTGGGTGGGGTCCAGCCTCGCCCTGCTGGGAGTAACCAGCACTTCCCCCCCTGCCCAGGGACCAGCGTGGGAGCACCGGGTGCTCCCTGTGGAGCAGCCAAAACCCGCCACACACCAACTCCAGACGCCTCTGCTTCCACACAGCCTGTGAGGGGGTTTCCATCAGGAAATGCCAAGTTCCCGTCTGAGGGACACTCCCTTCTTGCAGCCCGGGCTGACATATGAGAAGGGAGGACGGGCAGATCCCGGTGTGAGACTGCAGCATCCCAAGAGCCAGGGTCGAGCAGAGGGTGTGAGCTCAGAGTCAGCAGCGGGGCACGGAGAGGAGCTGGGCTCCAGTGAGTGTCCCAGGAGACAGATCCCACAGAGGGAGGAGTGACAGAGAGAGACAACAGCAGTGGAGGACGCAGGAAGACCTTGATGGGGGAGATGGGGACAGCAGAGCCCCACATCCCGCTCCCCCGGGGCAGGGGGGGCTCCGGCTGGGGCAGCACCTTGCAGGCCTGGCTGCTGCCTCCCCTGCTCCATCACCTTCCCGGCGCTCCCGGCACACACTGGCAGCCAGCCCGGCAGGGCCGCGAGCGCCGGGTCCCGCGGCTGCACTCCTGTTTACAGAAATGGGAATTTGCATGATGAAAATAACCTGGGACGGATTTCGATTTTACTGCCCTTGGCAGAAGGCTCGGAAAAAACCGGTGCATAGTCAATTACTGGAATTTTTAAACACAAATAATATTTTATGTGATCAGCAGGCTGGCTGCGGGCCTGGGCACCGCGCTCCAACGGCACTTATGAAAGGAACAAGCCATCAATTGTGCTGCCGCGCACAGGAGCCCGTGGGCAGGTGCAGCCTGTGCTGACCCGAGCGCACGCAGCCCTCGGCTCGCTTAACCCGTGAGGGATGGACCCAGATTTGCCAGGCCCAGGCTCGGCTCTCGCTGCCTTGTGCCGGCTGGAAGTTTCTTCTCTCCCCGCCTGTGTCTCTCAGACACCCAGAGAAGCCTCATCTCTCCTCGCACACGCAGAGGGGGACGCACGAGGCTCCCGCACTCGTCCCTGGCCGGCGCAGGGAACGAGGCACCGTCCGTCGCTCCACCCCGCAGAGCTGGGCCCATCCCAAGCCTGCTGCTGGCAGGGAAGGGGTTAACCAGAGCAGGGGCCCCTCGCCTTTCTCCCCAGTCCCCACCATCCTGGCAGGCTCCCCAAACCAACAGCCTTGGGACCTCATTCCCAGAAACGCTCGAGCTGGGAAGGCGGGTTCCGGGAAGGACCCGCACACGCCAGCGAAGCCGTAACGCGGTGTAGGAACCTCCCTGGCAGCCACAGACCCTCCCGGGACGTGTTACTGGGATCAAGGGAATTAAGGGAATTACACTCCCCGTGCTGTTGGGCAGCTGGGGCAGGACGAGCAGCGAGGCAGCACCAGCGAGGCCCAGAGCTGTGTTTATCCATGGAGGTGCTTATAAGGATCCTATTCCCTGAGAGGGAGAGTGAGTGAGATGGCTTGGGGAGGCAGAACAATATTAATTCATTAATTTATCACAAATACTTCTTATTTTAAAGCACTGGGCAGTGAAAAGGCTTTAAATTTCCAGGACTGCTGCCAGTTTCCTCCTTCTCTGCACAGTTCCCCTGGCAGAGCCCAGGCTGTGGGGTGCATTCAGCATTCCTGCTTCCTGCAGCTCCCTCGTGGAACTGCCCGAGGACAGAGCCCACGGCCAGGCTGTGTGTCACAGCTGCTGGCAGAGGCTGCAGGGTGTGACCCCTGGGCACAGCAACCACTTCTGACTTCAAACAGCTCCAGATAATCATGGTGAGGATGAGGATGAAAGTTGCCTGCCTGCTCTGCTCAGAAATAGGCTTTAAGGGGAAAAAAAAGTGCTGTTGTTGTTGTTCCAGGGCCAAGGGGAAGAAAAATTCCTTCCCAGTTTAAGGATCTCTAACACCTGGGTAGAGTTTCACTTCTCTCAGCTGCCTGTTTCAGGGTTTGATGGCTACTTCCTAATAACTGCAGGCTGGATCCAAAGCTCACTAAGTCAGCCGGATTCTTTCCATTCATCCAACGCTGATCAGCCTTTCTTGGATGATTTGAAATCACTTGACACCCTGGGTGTGTGCATGGGAGTGAGAAGCTGTTTTCAAGTGGCTCTTTGGAATGACTTTTTCATGTGCACTAAGCTGGGGCACAGATTGGTTGCAGCAAAGCTCCTGGTGAGGTTCCATGTGCCGGGGCTGTCGCCTTCACCTCTCCCAGCTGGAGACACACACGGTGCTCCTGCCTGGCACGCTGGGACTCCTGCCCCCTCCCTGCCCTGGGGATGCCTCTGCCATCAGAGGAAGAGGAAGAGGAGGAAGTTCTCTGGCACACCAGGCTGTCTGTGCACCGTGTTTGTGGTCTCCATCCAATCCATTCCAGCTGTTTGCCCTGGGCTGGAGCAGCTCAGACTGGGACAGTGGCTGGTGGCTCTGCAGGATGGGGGCAGGATGATGGAGCTGGATGCTTCCCCCGAGCCAGGGCCAGCCCCAGGGTGCCCCAGCTGTGCAAGCCCTGCTCTCACTGCAGGTTCCTCCACTGACCCCATGCAAGTGTTGCTGTTCCCAAAGGCTGCCTGGATGGGATCCCTCTTGCAGGAGCCATGGAAGTGCTGCAGGAAGGGCTGTACGAACTCCCTGGCCTGGCTGAAACCACACTCCACTCTATCCCTCGACCAAATTGTTCTGCCTGGTTGCTACGAGCTGCTGAACAGATGCCACAGTGCCCCCAGCGAGGGCTGCATCTCATTAGGGGAAGAAATGAACCCTTTCAACAGTGGTCACAATCTGTAAAGGCTTTGGGCTCTGTCCAGACTGTGGTGGTGGTCAGCCAGGGCTGACTCTACACCCATCAAAGAGGCTTTGCCTCCCAGAAATGCAACACAGGGCAGTCTTTGAGGGAGCATGGCAACATCTGAGCCGGGTTGGGAAAAAACAGCTGGGAAAGACATGCCCTGCCCACCCCAGTGGGTTCCTCCACTCTGCAATGTCCCAGCCTTGTTGGACTGTCCCCAGCACAACAGAGGTGACCAAAACCCACGTGTTGGCTGCCCTGTGCTTGGATGAAAACACGAGCAGCTGGGTCTATGATGGTTTATGCACTCAGCACACCTGAGGGGCCCGCAGGGATTTGGGTCCCGAGCACAAAACACAGTGAGATTTGTGTCCTGCATCCCGAGGGTTTGGCACGGGCGGATCTGTCCATGCTGGCACGATGGGTCTGTCACTGCAGCAGAGCGGGGCACGATGGATCCCCAAGGGTTGGCAGGTGCCTGTGCCCCATGGAGCCCTGCCAGGAGCAGGGACAGAGGTGCCAGCTCTGCGGGCATACCGACACACACTGTGAGCCCCCCGTGCAAACACGGCAGCACCGCGAGCGCTCGCGGCCCCCAAACTTGGCATCCCCGGCACAGCACAGTCGCAAGGTTAAGTAAATATCTGACTGTGAGCTGAGGAAATGAGTCAAAAAACATCGAGAGAGAAGAAACCCAGATCTCTGCAGAGACAAACTCCATGCACAGCCCGTCCCTCTCATGCCTGCGCCTGCCCGCTCTCCTCCCCGCAGCCGCGCTCCTCGACCCGAACCCACCACGGCTCCCCAGGCCACGGGGACACACAGGACAGAACAAAGCACAGGTAGCTCCACCTGGGAGCTGCCTCTGCACCAGCCCACCCTGCCTCTCCCTGTGCTCCCTCCTCCGTGCCCGGGTGCAAGGAGGGGGCTACGTCTCTTCCCTGGATGGCGCTTTCATCTGGAACGTGTTACGGCAGGAGGAGTTCCCCGCTTTACCTGGGGAAATCCCAGAGCTGGGAAAACGTGCCCAGGTGATGACAACCCCCTCGAGCTCTCTGACAGCCGAGGGGGAAGCTGTGAGCACCGTTTGAATGGCATCCAGAGGCAGCAGCTCCAAAAAAAGGCTGAGAATAAAACAAAACCAGCAATCACGCCTGATGGGAGAGGAATTGGATTCTGGCCTCCCCTCCGCTTCCCCCCTCCTCCCCCAGCCTTCTGCGGGCCTGGGCTGAATGCAGCTGGCTTCGTTTGGCTAATTGGCTCTGTCAATCAAGTGTCAGTCAGGGGCTCACACAGCTCCTGCCCGGGTGAGAGGAGTTTAAATCCGAGGGCTGGGAAAGCAGAGGTGACCGGCAGCTTCCGAGCAGGTCTGAGGGAGGTGTTAAATCCCACGAGGTTTGGGGGAAGCGTTGCTGGAGCTGGCCTCTACCATTGCTTTGCTGCTTGATCCCAGAAAATTTAGCACCTCAGTTTCCCTATCGGGACCCAGCCAGGCCAAAGGGACCCCAGGGGAGCAGTGATGGCCAGAGAACCCAGAAACCCAGGGCTGAGAAGCCCCATGTTTGCCCAACCACACAGATTTCAGTCTCATTTTTTGTCCCATGCAAGGTCCTGGGGCCACTGCCCCCTCCTCTGGCAACGGGTACTTAGAAATTAGGGACCAGACAAGAAGGAAACTCCCTCTCTCTCTTTCGGGTGAGTCAGCAAAGGGTTAATCTGAGGAAGCTTTTTGGGAGGGGATGGCAAAGGTTGGCAGGGATCCCCCTTTGTGTCACAGGAAGGAAGAGGTTAAGCCGGAGGTGCCACCTGGGAAGCAGAGACAGGTCTGAAGATGCTTTGCCAGTTACTTCACTGTGTAAACAGCTTTTCCTTCCTGTCCCCCAACACCATCTCTCCATGATACACTAATTATCCAAAGCACAAACCAGACAAAAAGGAAAGAAAAAAAGAAAGAAAGGAAGAAAGGACAGACCCTGGTGCTGCCTTTCAGCGTGTTGAGGGATCTGGCAGCAGTGCCGGGAGGGGACAGATGCTGCTGCTCTGTTTGCCCGAAAACAAAGGAGCAGAAGATTACACTTGGATTTCGAGTTTGTTTATGGAGAGATCAAACCCTCTGCAATCTCCTTGTCTGGCTTTCAAGTGGCAAGAGCCTCAGGCTCAGGGCTGTGGGGATGCAGCTCCTCACCGTGGGGAGTGGGGGCCGGGTGGGCACCTGCCTGGAAAACCTGGCACTGCCTCTGGCCACCCCCAGGAGCCATGGCACGAGCTGGGCACTGCTCTCTGCCAGCAGCTACTGCCCCTTCTGCAGGAGGGGAAGCTGAGGCACGGGGGGATTGGGCACCCACATCCCGAGTGGGGAAGGGACACGAGAGGGGACTGGGCAGGGATGTGGGACCTGCTGAACAGGGGGTTCATTTCTTGGTGCCGGGATATGAGGGATGGGCTGAGGTTGCTGTGGAGGACAGTGTGGTGGAAACCCCACATTTGCTGGTGCTGGTCCAAAGCCGCCCCCAGTCCTTGGATTCTGTGAACCACAAACTCCAGCCAAAGCCATTTGGTGAGGAAGGAGTTAAAAGCTCAGGGCCCAGCAGTTTTCTAGCCTGTGGCTTCTTTCCCCCCCTCTCCCTCCCTGGTTTACAAAAAACCCCACATTATCAAAAACCTGCCTGGAATCCTCTCAGCCAGTGACACAGAAAATTCACATTACAGAGGCTGCCAGGGCGACAACAAATAGCAACAGTAAATACAGCTGCCGGGTGCCCTGCCCGGGCTGGGGCTCGGGAGGCCTCCACACCACCCCCTGCCACCGCAGCTCCAGGGGAGACTCTGCTTTCCTGTCCTTCCCTCGGGTCCCTGCTCAGGCTCCCGCAGCTCCCGGGCGTGTCCTTGGAGGAGCCACCGAGTGCAACCCACTGGCTGCTTCCTTTGCAGGCACCCCATCTCCCTCCTCTTCCCTTTCAGCCCTTTGTTTCCCTCTCTCCAGGGTTCCTTTCCTCTCCTGAGTTGTGGGCACACTGCAGACCTCACCCTCCCCAGGCAGCCCCAGCAGTTCCTCAGGGATGTCCAGCCACTGGAGTGGGCACAGAGTGGTGCCCAGGGCAGTCCCAGGACAGCAACAGGACACAAAGTGGGCCTTGGCAGACCTACTGGACTTTGGGGAGGCTCTGGAAGGATCTTGGGGGACAGGCAGGGATGTGCTTACAGGGAATCACTGTCCTCTGCTCCAGGAGCAGCTCGGCCATTCCCTAGTCTGACACTGCACCTCACCTGCTCTCTCTTCCTCTTCCTCCTTTTTGCAAATTCCCCTTTTCCTTCCCCCTCCAGCCATCACTCAGCACTTCACACACCTGCCTCACTCCCATCAGCAACAGGTAACCAGGCCTCACACGGGGAATGCTGAAGGAGACATTTTCCAGCATCCCTCTTTTTCCACATCCCGGCGGTCCCTGGCCCTGCTCTGCAGAGCTGATGTTTATTTGAAGTCTGTTGCCGGGTGGAAGTTGTATCCCCACAGTTCCTGTTCTTAATCTCTGCTTTTTTTCTCCTCTTTTGCTTTCTTTCCTCTCCTTCTATCCCATTTACAAAGTTTAATTTGTCCTCGGGGAACCTGAGGCAGCTGCAGAAGGAATCACAGTGGGATGGGAGTGAACTGGGACTGGGGGAGCCCCCAGGAGAGAGGGCAGAGGGGATCAGATGCCAGAGAAGGGCTCCTGGTAGGTCCCAGCAGGACTGGCCTGGGATCCTGCTGCTCCCCTGCTCAGCTGATTGCTGGGATGGAGGGCTCTGTCCCAGTGCTGCCTCAACTGCTCATCTTTTCCTTGGGAATGAGCCTGACTCCACTTAAAATCAGCCCCACAAACCCCACTGTTAACTCAGAGCAATGAACAGAGAGGTAGAGTTAAAAGCCAATTATGTAAAAGATGGGAAAGCTTCCTCTTGGCTTAGCAGGAAGGGCTGGAGTACAGCTGGACATCCCAAAATAACCACCTGCATTGGGGGATTTTACACCAAACCACCAACTGCAGAGTTACCCAACAGGGAACCCAGTGGGATTCCCGGCATTTGAGGGGCTGGTTTTATTAACCACCTGTATCACAGCAGCCCCAAAAGAGCCACACAGTGTCCCCTGGGACACCCCCCAGCACGAGGGAGGGACAGGCACTGCCAGATGCCACCAAGGTCACGGCAGGGACAGAAAGGATCGAGTCTCCCACTCCCACCTTGGGCTCCTGGCACGACACAACCACCTCTGAGTGCATCAAAGGGGGGAAAAGAAATGAAGATGGAGAGGATGCAGACATGGAGCCGCCTGAGGGGTTTGGAAGGTGAGATTTATGAGGCTCTGTCTTGGAGAAGCTTCCAGGGAAGGGAAAGAAAAAAAGAAGAGGGGGAAAAAACCCTCCTCGAGGTGGCTGGAGATCTGTCTTGCTGGTGACAGCAGAGATCTTACCCTGCCAGTCTGCACAGGGGAGGGTCTCATCTCCCAGGGATGTGGCAGAGACCTTGGGAAGGTGCTTTTTGCTGCTGAAGGTGGCTCTGTGCCATGTCCCAGGCACAGGCAAGGATCTTCCTTGCTCGTGGGGAGATCTCTCACTCTCCTGCCTTGGCCACTGTGGCTGTTGGGGAGGGGTGATGCTCTGAGGGGGACAGTCCTGGGCTCACACACACACAGCCCTCCCAGGAGAGGGTCTGCTGCATGTCCCGTGTCTCCCAGGGTGCTCCATGCCCTGCTCCTGAGGTTTGGGTGTCAGCAATCCACGCTAAGGGCAGGCAGGGAGGAAGCCCATGGGATGATGGGGAGGTGAGGACAGAGCTGTGTGCCCCGGCTCTCCCTGCTCATTCCCTGGCTCACCCAGGGCTGAGCAGAGTGGAAGGAAGAAAGAGCAAAGCCAGGAAAACTCCTTCCCCATCATATTTACTGAACTGCTCTGAGTTATGACTGGAGGCCAAGATCTGGCTTCAGGCGATTGCCTAAATCATTTAGGAGCTGACAAGGTAGGGAGGGGGGAAAATGTTCTTGTAATTCTTCAGTCTGAGGTACATTAAGGAGCCATAAGCCATGTCGAGAGCTTGAATTACATTAGAGAGATTATCCTGTTACAGTTCATAATCCTGGATAATATACCATCCCGCAGCACACCTGCCAATGATAAATCTCCCCCTGTAATGGGGCAGCCGTGACCCCGGCGGGCCCGGAGCCCTCCTGGCATGGAGCAGCACCAGGCAGACGGATGGAGTCAGCAGGGAGAGCACGGAGCAATAACAGCCTGGCAGGGGGGTCTGCACCCAGGGAAATTCATGGCTCCCAGGGTGCTGTGATCCACCAAAGCATGGCAGGGCCACAGCACAGGGCTGGGATGAGAGGGATCCGTGGAGAAGGACACCTGAGGTCACCTGTCCCCACAGGGAGCACTGAGGGGCTTGAGGATGTGCCCCATGCCAAAGGCCACAGAACAAGGAGGGGAGCCTGGCAGGCAGGTGGAGAACAGGACATCTCCCCCCAGAAAGGGGGTTTCTGGCACAAAGCATCACAGGTCTCTCAGGGAGGGATGGGGAGGGATGGAGCTGAGTCCCAAAGGGATCAAGGAGAAAGCCAGCCCTAGGAAACCACCTGCCTTTTTGGAGCAGGGTACCACTGAGCTGTCTCAGCCCCTCTGGAAAAGTGCATCATCAGGTGGGATTTGCAGCCTGGAGACCCCAGGGGTGGTGAGGGCTGTGGAAGGACAAGGCAGGGCTCTGCCTCTGAGCTTTAACCTGTGAAGGTGCATCTGTGCCAGGGGCACCTCTGGGGGATGTCAGGCACTGCCAGCTCCGGAACTGGGACTGAAACTCTGCTGCAAGATCTTTGCCTTTCTCCAGCATGGAGAACTCCCCTTCCTATGCACTAGGAAACAACTCAGAGACTCATCCTCCTCTCTCCACGGCATAAACCTACTGTAATCTTTGACAGGAGGCCCAGAAAGCTCCAGGGTTCCTCAGTCTCCTCCTTGGCTTACACCCTCTCCTGCTCAGTCCCACTCCAAGGGTCACCCCAGCAAACAAGCCCTGGTTGTTTTGGTTCTCTCATCCTCCTCCAGCCCAGCTCCTCCTGTACCCTGGAGCCCATAAATCCTGCTGTCCCTTAATGTGAACTGACCATGCAAACATGACCTGCCTCTGCCAGGCAGCCTCTCCCTTCTCCAGCCCACATCCCCTGCACTGGAGGCTGCAGCTGCTCCATTTCAGTCCCCCAGCACATCCCAGGGCAAAACTGGTCCCCGAGGCCAGCCTGGCTCCTGGTTTCATAGAGAGCTGCTCCTGTGAACTGCATCAACTCTCTGAGTGTGGAGGGATGGCACTGATCTTCACTAAACCCTCAGAGGAATGGAATGGGTTTGTGTCTGCCTGCTCCTGAATGTCTCCTTGTCTCCCCTTCCCTCCTGACCCTCTCCAGACCTGCTTCTTGCTCCCCGTGCCCTGGATCCCTTCTTTAAAAGCTGCTCACTTCCAGGCTGCTCCCCTCAGAGCTGGGGTTAAGCAGCTCCCATGAATTACTCTCATTTCCATGCTGGCTGCCAGCCTCCAGCCCAGGTAAATCCATCCTGCCCTCCATCCCCAGTGCCCAGCACAGAGGTCTGCACAGTGCAAGGAACAAACCCCTCAATCCTGCAGGGATTTGCAGTCTCCCCTAAGGAATGAGCCCCTCTATCCCTCAGGGATTTGCAGTCTCCCCTAAGGAATGAGCCCCTCTATCCCTCAGGGATTTGCAGTCTTCCCTGTGGCCCCAGTGGACACTTGACAGAGCCTCTTCTCTCAGGCTTGTGTGTTTTGTTTAAGTGCTCTGAGATAAAGCCCTTTTATCACGATAAGAGCCTGGTTGCCCTGGTTTCTTCCTCTGGCCTGAAGGCCATTCTTTTCCTCCCTCTTGTTTTTGACCTCAGGTTCAAGAGTGCCAGACCTCCCTGGTTTAGGGGAGACCTTGGCGGCGACTGCGACAGCCAGTGTGAGAAAAGGCAGGGCAAGGGTTGGAGAGGGCTCCAAAGGCCCAGGTTGCTCAGGGAACAGTTTCCAAACCGTTTAGGAAAGTAGGAAGGAACGAAACATAAGAGCAGAGCAGACCTCTACACTTCTTCAAGCCTCTACTGCTCTTCCTTCCTTTTGTCTCATTCTCTCTGTCGCTCCCTTTTATTTACACCTCCATCCTTTCTCACTCCTTCTCCCTCTTTCCCCTCCTTTCCCCCTTTTTCTCACCCTTGTTTTGCTTTCCTTCCCTCCTTCTCTCTCCCTCTCCCCCTTCCCCTGCGGCTTGCCAACTGCCAGCAGATGACATCTCCTTTCATGTTTGGGGCTGAGCGGAGGCTCTGAATGTTCGTTTGATTCCGTTAAGATAATAGCTGGTTCACTGTCAGACACAGACTGATCAGTTAAAACCTTAATCACTGCCTGTCTACTCACATGGCACTTATTTTTTAAGAGATTAATCCCCTAAGCACTGCACCAGCATACATTCAGGCTCAAAGAAAAAGGTGGGGTTTTATTATTATTTGATGCATTTACTGTTTCTTTTTTGCTCTTTAAAAAAAAAAAAAATGCATCCTCCCCGCAGCACCTTTTCGGATCTGATGCTCAGCTCACACCTGGGCACGGTGCCCGTCCCTCACACCGGGCACAGGGAGGGGATGAGGAGTGGGAGGTGGTGGGAGATGGAGGTGATGCCTCTCCTGCCTCGGGCTTTGGGAGCTCAGATTTGCAGGATGGCCTGGTGGCCTGCAGATTAAGCCTGGCTGGGTTCTCAGGAGAGCCAGGCTCCATCCATGCTTCCCCAGCCATCCATGCCTCCTTTCCCTTCCCGACTCTCTGCATAAACATCGGGGCTCCAGCAGCACATCAAAGCCGGCGGGGGAAGTCCTGTGTCCACCTCTGATGGGGATTTAGGCAAAGCTTCCTTAAAGCACCTCAGCTTAGCATCTGCCTGCACTTGGTGCCTGCAGCACCTCTGCAGGCAGGGGCAGTGCCAGGCTGGGGTGTCACCACAGCCTGAGCTCTCCCAGCCACGGCCCAAAGCCACTGCCAGCTCTTCCAGCACCCAACCACTGACTGCTGAGACAGCAGCGAGCTCAGATCTCCTCCTGAGACAGGATTTCAGTTCCCAGAGAACACCACATGCCCCCAGCCCATCAGATGTTGCAGGAGGTGCAGAGAAGGAAATGGGGCAGTGGGAATGTGGCACCGAGCTGGGCTCCCTGTTTGCCCCAAGGCAGCACCAGTAACCTGCTCTCAGGCAGCATTTTGTATTCCCAGAGTCCCAAGCATTTCATGGAGGAGGCTCCACAAAACCCTCACCTCCACCATGGAAGGGAAATGGGTGGTGAAAGCTCCTTTGCCTTAGGGGAGGGCAGAGCTGCCAGCCCATGTTTCCAAAATCACCCACTGCAGTTCCCAGACAAGACGATCTTTTAGGTCATTCCCAACCCAAACCATTCCATGGTTCCAAGATGCTTCTCCCCTCCTGCTGTGAGGCCCTGCAGCTGGGCTGGGGGTGGTCTGCACGGTGGGGGTATTCCCTCACTCCTTTGGCAGCACCAGAGACATGAGGCAACAATTTCTGCCTGCTAAAGGTTTGTGAACACTTTTCCTAATGTTTGATTTGGGGATCAAAGATGGAAGAAAAGTCACACTCCCAGGCCCAAGGTTTGCTTTCACACTTGCACAGAAAGTTCCAGAAAAGCAGATCTTTTACCACCTCCTGGTTACCATTTTCAGCCTCCCATTGCCTGTGACAGCCACGAGAAATGACCAACTCCCACTTCCATCCCACCAGGGTTCCTGTGTGCCCAGGGCTGTGACTGTGACCTGCCTTTCCCAGAGGTCATGGACTCATTTCTGTGATGGGCAGCACTGGGACACGTGAGGGGTCCCGGGGGTCAGAGGGAGCACAGCCAGAGCAGCTCAGCCATGGGGTGTTGAGCTCTTCCTGCCAAAGAGCTGCTCCCCCTGACACCCTGGGGCTGGAGAACCTGTCCTGTGACAAACCAGCTTCCAGAGAGCAACTTCCAGCAGCTCCCCATGGAATACAGCCGGGGTCTGCAGCCCCAGCCTGTGACCTGGCAGGACACCTGGACAGAGCCCCCACTGCCACGTCCTGCTCCTGACCCCACACCTCCATCAGAGCATCCCCAGCTCCTGGATGACAGAGCTGGAATCACTGGCAGCAAGTGACAACTCAGAATTTGGTAAAATAAATTTGGGAGTGTAGCAGAGGAGTTTTGTCAGCTGCCTTTGGCGCTTCCTACTGAAAATGAAAAAGTAGTGAGAGAACAGAGCCTGAGTGAATCTTGGCAATTTTTGGTAAAGTAAAACAAAGCTGTCAAAAAGATCTAGACTTCTACATAGAAGCAGAGTTCACCTGCAGGCCTTATTCTGCTCATTCCCCAAGATATTCCCGAGGCCTTGGTAAAAAAACCAGAGGAAACAAAACTACAGCACTTGAAATACACGACACCCAGAGCCACAGGGACAGAGCTTAAGAAAGTTTAGAGAGGAAAGGGATGCAAAATTCCTTGCTGCAAAGGATAAAGCAATCTCCAACTAATGGAGATTAGGAAGAACCTCTCCCAAAGGACTGGTTATCCCATAAATTAATGGAATCAATAGTGTCACAGCCCTCAGCCACAGGGTCCCAAGTCATTGCATTAAGTGCTCTGAGGGCACGAGCACCCTGCCCTGAGCAGCTGGGGCTGGGCACTCCTGCAGATTACCAGGGACAGACGGAGCCCAGGGCTGGGCAGAGCAGCCACATGTCCCAGAGCAAGGCCAGAAACAGGCAGGAACAGAGAACAAGTAAAGGAACAGGAATCCTGCCTGGGGAAACGGTGCTGGATCCAACTCCAGCCTCAGTCATTGACTCATCAAATGGTTGGGGTTGGAAGGGACCTTAAATATCTCCCAGTTCCACCCCCTTGCCATGGGCAGAGACACCTTCTACTAGAATGTTGCCTAAAGACATGTTATCCCATTATTTTGTTAAAGGAATGCAGCTATCATGGCAGGTACACCATCAGGGTTCTCTGCTTCTAATATTAAAAACCCCCAATCTTATTAAACTTTTAAGATACCAAGGAAATAATGATTCAATTTCTTTGTTGTTATTTACTACTGTAACTCTGGCTGTGCTTATTGCTCCACAGTTGGAGCTGGGCTTTGCACTTAGGGTTGATATTAATAGATAATAGCCAGGAATTAACAATAAAGCTCTTGCCACCTTAATTATGGAAGTGATCTCTGTTCCAGGGCCTTCACCTGCCTCACACCACTCCTGGGCAAGGTTACCATGTACCCAGGGGAAATTGCTGCACATGGGGCTTCCAGCCAAGCTTCCCAGGGATGTGGAAGTGTTTAACTCCCACTGGAACTGCCAACAGCTCCGAGGCTCCAGCCTCAGAGCCCTGCCCAAGCCTGGGACGGAGCTGGGAACACAACAGCATTTCCTGAGGTTCACACCCTGAGATCCTCCCTTCCCTATCTCACGATCTCCAGACAGTTTAAAAGCCTTAAAAATAAACTCAATGAAGAGTAGGGGCTGATGCTGCTTCTCAGAGGGGCACCAAGGCAAAGGGACATGAGGGAGCTCCAGCTGAACTCCAGCCTTAGCTCCTGTTAACTTTGCTGGAAGCACTGAAATCCCAGCGCCCGGTCCCTGTCCCCACCCCAGTGCTTCAACCTCCAGGACCATCCCTGCTCTCTCAGCAAATGAAAATGGGCAGGGTATGACAGATTGACCAGCCAAGCTTCCTGGAGGTATTTCCCACAGATTGTTGCCGAGACGTACAATGAAAGCGATAAATATCCCAGTGGGAAATATATGGCACCTCATCTCCCGCTTGTGTGGCTGAGAAGAGCTGGGGATAAATTTTAAAAAGGCCTTTTCCCTCTTAGGGGATAAATCCTTCAGGCCCAATCCTCTGGTGGGAAGCAGAGAACAACTAGAAAATCCCGTGACCCTGCCTGAAATCACGGAGTCAACAAGTGGTCAAGCAAAGGTCAAGAGGCCACAGCGGGGCCAAAAAGGACCCTTTCTGCCAGGCCCATCTGCTGGCAAACAGACAGGCATCAGCCCGAAGGTGCAGCACAGATCAAGCTCCAGGACTCAACTGCTTCTTCCCCCAGACAGTAGCAATTATCATAATCAAGCAGTTGACTCCAATTACGCCTTCCCCTGGCTGCAGCCGGGGGATGGGGACGGACGCGGCCACGGCAGCCCAGGGAAAGTTCGCAGCCGTGTCGCCTTTGCATATCTTAATCTAAAATGACAGGGTGTGACACGGGGGGCCGGTGACCCTGCCAGCCTTCAGCTGTTCGTGTGGCAACAATTTCCAGCCCCAAATTACTCCCAGGCAGGGCTTGATTGGAGGTTCAAGGCAGCAGGAGAGAGAAGCCATTTAGGGGACTGAAACATTCTTCACAGCCCTATTTAAATACAATTTACATTCCAGGCTCTGCTGTTGGTGCATTGTTAATTGCACCTCGTACCTCAGTTTATTTTGTAGTTGAAGGGGGTTTTGCTTTGCTGTTGTTTTTCAAAGGCATCTTTGCCTGCTTTTTTCTCTTTTCCTAAGGGGCTGTTCTCAGAATACAGTTCTATTTCCTGGAAGGGAAAATAGATTAGTAGATTTAAAGACCAGAAGGGACAAACAGATCATCTCGATGACCTCCTGCAGAAGACAGGCCAGGACATTTTACTCAGTAATTCCTGTGTCTCCATTTGTCCAGACTTAACCCAATCCCCTGCACTGACCAAAACACCCCTTCCAGAAAGGCCATCTCCGTCCAAAGTCACCAAGAGTCACAGGAATCACCAGTTCTCACAGGGGGAATGGCTTCCCACTGACAGAGAATGGGTTTAGATTGGCTATTAGGAAGAAATTCCTCCCTGTGAGGTGGTGAGGCCCTGGCACGGGTTGCCCAGAGAAGCTGTGGCTGCCCCATCCCTGGAAGTGTCCAAGGCCAGGTTGGACGGGGCTTGGAGCAACCTGGGACAGTGGAAGGTGTCCCTGGCCATGGCAGGAGGTAGAAATGAGCTTTAAGGTCCCTCCCAAGTCAAACCATTCTGGGATTCCATGATTCTAAGTGTCAGCCAGGTGGCAGCCAGGAGGAAGGCAAAAAACCCTTTTCCCAGTGGAACGTCCTGCCACACGGGACAGGTCTGATTCTGCCCCAGGGACACCCAGCAGCTCTGCCAGGTTGCAGTATTTTGGCATTCTTTTCTTTGAGCCCCATCTGCTGGAGTCCCACGATTTCATGACATATTTCATCTTTCACTCATTTGCTCATATTTAAAAAGCACACTTTGAGCCTTTGCTGCCAAGGACAGAAGCTATAAAGCCCCAAGATACAAAACAAAAATGATCAGATCTGAGGAATTTCAGGATAGTCCCACGATTTCAGTTCCTGATGCTCGTGGCTGGGAATACCTGGTGCAGCCACTGGCAAAAGGAACCTCCTGGCCTGGTTCTCATTTCCATGGAGTCCCTTCACACCAGTCTGGCAGTGCTGGGAGCCGGTGCAATATAAAAAGGTGTTGGTGTAAATGACAACTAAGCCCACTTGACCCCAGCCAGCCTCCTCCTAATTTACTCCAGCTCTGGGGAGGTCTGAGCCAGACACCCAGTGAAACCTTCAGACACCAGCTCGGTGAAACTTGACGGAGAGACAGACAAACGTCCGCCACAACCTGCTGCTGCTCCAGAGGCCTCCGAGCCAATTATCCCGGTGATCTCACTCCTCCCTTCCTTCTCCTCTCTCCCCCTTTTCCCATCACGTGCTCGCTCCCAGCACACGCACGTCCTTCCCTTCTGCAGCAAAAAGCAGCGGCGCAGGAATGTGGAGGGCTGGGAGCCCCCCGAGAGCAGGTAGATCCATCGGAGCAGAGCGCCTGCCTCCTCCAAGGCGGGAGCAGATCGGTTTACATAAGTACTTTGCCATATGAAGAAATAATTTAGTGATATTAATAGAGGTTAAAGTTTCCCAGGAATCCAAAACAGGCCCCGCAGACACAGGTGGGTTCTTTCACTCACAGGGATGGGGGAGTAACCTGACTCCTCCAGCACGGGGGAGAGGGGGGTGATGTGGAGGGGGCTCTGCCATGGGCTGGGGGGTCACACTGCCCAAGGGGGAGGGAGGTGGAACATCACCCAGTGCCACCCCCTGCCACAGGCAGGGACACCTTCCACTAGCCCAGGTTGCTCCAAGCCCCGTCCAACCTGGCCTCAAACAATTCCAGGGATGGGGACTCCACCACCTCCCTGGGCAGCCCCTTCCGATGCCTGACCACCCTGGGAAATGCCAGCACTACCCTGGGAAATCTGCTTTTCAGAGCTCAGGTACCACAGACCAACCTGAAATCACCTCCCACGTGGGCACAAAGCCCCAGCTGATGCCCAGACATGATCCAGCTCCAGTGGCTCCTGGAGAGCAGGATTCCAGCCCAGCTTAGCAGATAAAATGTCACGGAGCACAGAGGGGGGACAAGAAGAGCCTGGCAAGCCCAAAGTCCCATTTGTTTAGATTAGGATCCAGGATAATGTTGCTGATTCTCCAGCATGGAGCTTTTCACAGCCCAGCTTTTTACACTGCCACAAAAATATCACCTCTCAAATCTCCTGTGACTGTGGAGCTTTCACCCTGTAACACACACAGGACAGAGTTCCAGCCCACCCTACCTGGGCTGTGCTGCCTCACACTGATTTGGGGTCTGGCCCACAACCTCCAGATCCCAGCCCTGCCTGGAACACGTGGCGGCTGTTCTGCTCCAAAAGGGACTAACAAAGAAATAAGAATATTTGTTAATTTTTCTTTTTTCCACTGAAAAGCAGTTAAACCTCCTAAGACACTTTTTCCAGACACCTAAATCCTTTAAAAATATTCTCTAGACTCCATAAAACTTACATTTTCCCTGGGTTCTCCCGTGAGTTATTAAAAACCTGAAGTCCCTACCTTAAGAGCTTAGAGCTTGGTCATGATCAGAAAACCAACGATGCAGTGGCACCTTCTCATGCATTCAGAGACACAGCTCGGACTGAGCAGGGGACAGCAGAGAACTGCAGGACCAGCACAGCCAAAGAGCCCAGAGCAGGGATTTTTGGAGTATCCAGACTAAGACAGACAGAGGGATGTTTATTTGGGATGAAAGAGGCTCAGCCTCTGAAAAGGCAGGGTCTCGTGGACACCCTGGATTGGCACATCAGCATTCCTAGCAGTTACCACATCCTCTCTGTTCACTCTTTTCTCAACAAACACCTGGCAAAGTTAGAACTTTAATGGCATTTAATTTGGTTTCTACCAAAATCAATTGATTTTTTTTCAAGGAGCTCTCAACACATAGGGCAGAAAAAAGCCTCTGTGTCCCGTTATCCATCCATCCATCCATCCCCAGGGCATTGGAGCACTGCTGTCACCAGCACTGAACTTCAGCAACAGGACAAGTGGGAATGGCTTCAAAATGAGAGGTGAAATTTAGGTTAGGAATACTGATATCCTTCTGAGCGTGGGGAGGGCCTGGCACAGGGTGCCCAGAGGAACTGTGGACCCCAGTCCCTGGAAGTGTTCAAGGCCAGGTTGGACAGGGCTTGGAGCAACCTGGGCTGGTGGAAGGTGTCCCTGCACAAGGTAGGGGGTGGAGCGAGATGATCCAAAGCATTCTGTGATTCCAGAGTCTCCCTGTGCCTCAGAAATGACGTGGCTCAAAACATCCCCAGTGCAGAGGGGCTTCAGAGAAGGGAGGGTGTTTCCATAGCTGCTTTCCTAGACCGGAGCTGTGCTCCAGCGCTGCCGGAATCAAAGGGATCTAATAATGCCCTCCCTGGTTCACTGAAACATCAGTTTGTCTGGGCCATGAACTCTGCCAGCAGCAGCTCCCGCAAAGTGCTCGGCTCTTGCTTTCCCCTCTGTTTCTCCCCTCTTTAAAAGCTTTCTCTCCCCCTCCCTGCTCTCACCTCGCTCCCCACAGCCTCCCAGAAGCACTGGCGTGTTTTTAACCCAGGCATGAAACAATCCCACAGCCCCAGATTGTGATGTTTCAGATAACATACGGAGAATGTAAATCCTGTCAGCAAGTGCAACAGCCATAAAAGGCTAAAATGGATTCCTGCGGATTAGAAATAAAGCACAGAAAGGGCCCTGTTCTCTCACTTTCCTCATCCCACAACCTCCCTCCGCCTCCCCCCGCCCTCCCTCTCCTCACTCCCCTTAAAAAATCGCCTGGAAATGCAAGGGGTGGGTTTTTATTTATTTTTTTTTTTCATCGACTTAAAAGAAAAATAAAATACATTCCAGGAAAAGGCCTGCTGCTAAGAAAACTCAAACCAGAAAACGCTTAAAGATGTTTTAATGACTTAAACACAGGGCCGGGATTGTGTCTAAAAGTTTCCACATTTAAAAATAAGAAAAAAAAAAAAAGGGGGAAATTCACTATGAAATGTCCCCCGGTACCAGTGCCCTGTATTTCTCTCCCAAACCAGGGGATTTACCCGGGTGTTGTTAACGGGGCTGGCACAGACGCGAGCGACTTTTACACTGGTGTTCCAAACCGAAGGCACAACTGAAAACCCTCCTAAAAATAATGAAGGCCACGTGAGTGCGGGTCCAAGAGGCTGTTAACAAGCAGCTGACAAGTTTCTGCTCGAGGAATTAGACCCTCATTTAGGAGCAGATTAGCAGAAATCTTCCCTCTCCTTACGGAACAAGCCCCGAGCCGGCGGTGCCGCAGGGGCCGCGCACACAAAGAGCCCCCAGCCCCAGGTGGGGTTCAAGGGCTGCTCCAGGGGGTCAGCCCAGCTCCCCCTGAAGCCAGGTTGGGTCATTTGTCACGACTGTGCTGTGCAGGGCTGGACCAAGGCCTGGGAGGGCTCTGCGAGGTCACAGCCGAGGGCAGGGCAGGCAGGGCAGGGCAGGCAGGGCAGGCAGGGCACTCCAGCTGCCCCAGCACCTTTGGGCATAGTCAGAAATCCCCCCCAGCTCTGCCCAAGGGTCCTGCCCCGCTCCCACCTCCATCACATCAGTCCTGAAGTCAAACTTGACGAACCCAAGGCCCTTCCCACAACTTGGAGAGAGGGAAAAGTCCTCTCCTACATGGATTCTTTGGTAAAATAAACCTTGTGGGACCAGGGAACCTACGAAACCTCAGCTGAGGGAGACCTCCCTGCTCTCCACCCTTTCTCCCTGCTGCAGGAAGGACCTACTGAGGCTCAAGCCCAAAACTCAGCAGCTGCTCTGCCACCCTCTCCCCATATTCATTCAAAAGCTCATTTCTCAGGGCACCACTGGGGAGGGGTGAGTAGTTGTTGGGGCTTTTTATTATTATTGAGAACGTGCAGTCGTGTTTCAAACCCAGATTTCCATCCAAAAGAGTAGGAGGCCACAGTCAGACTCCCCAGACCACAAAGACGCACGGCTGCATCGCTCTCCAGCCAGGGTTTCCATCCTATTCTTCCCAGATGAACTTTTGAAGTGTGTGTGTGTTACATGTGTCAGTGTGTGCACAAACGTGCGTGGTTTCACCTCTCTTAAAAAAAAAGGGAGAGACTAGAAAAAAGGCGAGTGAGCAAGTGAGGCTTTCAGGAGGTTAATCATCGACCTGTTGCCAAGTTGGATATGTGCATGAAAGGGGGGAGTCGAGGGTTTTAATCCCAGCTTTTGATAAATAGAAGACATTCTAGTCATAATAAAACGTGTTTTACACTTGAGGGGAGGAATAAGGGGGAGAAAAAAGGAAAGTTCTGGCCAGGCACTGCAAGCTCCCGAGTCCAAACAATGAGGTTCAGAAACATAACTGTAACGCATTAGTAAATTGACAATGAAATTGCAGTTACTTCACTGGCTCTTTATTAAATAAACACAGCCCCAAACGGACCTGTCTGCCCCGGAGGTATTTGCAGAGGGTTCACGTTACTAACCCAACACTGCACCCCCCGAGCAAACACATTCCAGTCGGACCCTGCGAGGTGGGGCCGGCCTGGCTTCTCCCCTGTCACTTTTTCCCTTTGTGTAGACCCCGGGTTTTACAGCCCCCAGCTGCTCCCGAGGCCTTTCAGCTCCCTCCAGGACCAGTTGGGAGAAGGGTGTGCGGGAACACATGTGCCAAGAGCACACCCATGGACCAGCTCCTTCCCACACACTCTGCCCCTCTCACCCCAGGGAAAGCGTCTGACTCTCCCAGGACTCCTCCTCATCCTGCCCCCAGCTCGTGGTGACAGTCCTTCTGTTCCTGACCTGCAATCAGCCCTTCCCACCTACTCACAACCCCAACGACATAACCCCTCACCCTGTTCAACCAACAGCCATTGACCCCTTTGCAGCTACAACCCCAAGCAGCAAATGTCACCACTTCCCACTCCCGAGCTGTTGTAGCTCTGCACACAAGGGGCTTTCTCCATCCCTGTCCTCATACAGATCCATCCAACCAACATTCCTGACACTTTGCCGTGGCCTCACCCACAACCATCCGACACTGTAGCTACAAGTGGAACTGTAATCAACAGCCAGGAGCACTTGGAGATACAGCTGCACCTCACAGGCAGGGTGAAGCCACCTCACAAACCCTTCACCTGCAGCTCTGTCCAGCCAAATCCCCGTCCCCCTCCCGCAGGGCAGCTCGGGTAATCCATCCCCACACACACGCTGGAGACAAAAGGAACTTCAGCGTGTTCAGCACCTTGCGAGGCCTTGAACGGCTGCCAAGGGCCTTTGGAGAGGGGCCAAGGCAGCCCCCGAGATGTGAATGATAGAGATCCTCAGCAGCCCATGGGGCTGCACAGGCTGTGCTACTGTTGGAGCCGGCATGGCCACGACACGCTTCCCCTGGTGCCGAGACAAGCCTCCTGTGGAGGCAGGTTTTCCCAGGGAGGAATTCTATCCCTGTCTGCCTGGAGAGCAAAAGCCTCTGCTCTGCTTTCATCCACCACCAAAACTAAAAGCAGCAGTGGGTTAAGTGTTTTCTTGCTCCACTGTCATCGAGGGCTTTATGGGAAAACATCAGACTCCCACAAAGGTAAAATGCAGAGATGGGACCCAACGACTCGTGTGGAACAGAATTTACCTGTCACTAATTCCATCCAACCAGTCTTCACCTAGACCTGAAATTTCCCCAGCTGCTCAAGGCTCATGTTTCCAGACCTTCATGAAGAAGTCTGATGTGATGGGAAAACACATCAAAATTCCCCTTTTCTGGAGTAATTTCTTCAACATCTTCTACACAAACCTGAGCCTTGGAACAAGAGCAAGGCCATCCTGCTCTTGCTGAGCATCCTCCTCTTTGTCCCATCTCCTCAGGTGCCAAACTGCATTAAAATCCATCAGGATCAAACTCACACTGAACATTCTCTTAATCATCCTGTTTTTCCACATGAGCAAATGTTGAGCTTATCAAGGAGGGGGGGAAGGCAGCAAATTCTCAAAATTTTGGGGATCCTTAAAGCAAGATGGGATGTCTCTCCCTAAGAGATGGTGCTGCAGGTCCACCAGGGACTGGCTGGAGTGTGCAGGAATCCCTGGCTGGCCGTGGGCAGGAGGAGAGCCCAGGCACTCCCAGGGATTCCATCTGGCCTTGGGGCTGAATGTGGAGTCACAGAGACATCTCTTTCCTTGCCAAGAGCAGTTTTAATTTGGTGAGTGCAGGGGGGAGCTTTCCACAGGGTTCTCTCATCCATATAGACCAGTGGATTTGCAGACCTTTTTTTCCTCCCCAACTTGGTAAAGCCTCCAAGTTTCCCTGTGGAAATTCCATCCTGGAATGGTTTTCTCTTTGAGTTACCTTTTGCAGACTCCTCAGGTGCAACCCCCTCTCTAAAGGGGTTCCAGCCTTTTCCTAACTAAGACAGGAGAAGGCATCCACTTTAAAAAACTCTATTGTGTCTGTTGTGGACTTGCCCTTTGTGGGTAAATGGTAAGGGAGAGAGACTGTGAGACACAATTCCCAGTGAGTTACAGCAGTCACTTCTTGGAGCTTCCCCTCTTTCCCCATCCATCCAGGTGGTTCTAAACATCCTCTCTTCCTCACAGAATGCTCCCATCTTCCCCATTTTCTAGGCATTCATTTGACATCTGGTAAAGAGGGCTAAAAGCCACCCTGCAATGAAACCTTACCCTGGCTCTTTTTCCAGCCTGTCTAACAGAACAAGTCAGCTGTGGGCCTCACCAACAATTTTAAACAAACTCACAATCCAGCAGGTCAGGCCATTTTAGCATATGTACCTTTTATTTGTAGCAGACTGTTAATAATTAAGTGATGCCTTTCATACAGACATTTACAATAATTTAACCTTGCCCTTGCTGTGTAATTTATTCTTTGCAGAAGCCAATAAAAATAAAGGCCCCATATTTCGTCTCTCTCTCCCTCATTCTCTGTACATATATATAAATATATACACACACACACACATATATCCAGAATAGTGTAATAGGTTTCACATATTGTTCCATAGGTATCATTAGGGTAACAGAGCCAAGTGTCTCAGTTCATATGATTCTTTATAGGTGCCTTATAATCCACATAAAATTGAGTTTATGTTTCCTCTCCACCCGCTGATTCTAAAACAGGACGAGGAAGGGTTTTCTCTCTCCCTTTTTCTCATTTTTCCTTCTTAATTCCAGTCCTCCCTACACCAAACTCAAAATTTGCCACTGGTGGTAAAGAGAGCCCTTGGAGAGCCAACAATCACCAAACTGGACACCTCTTACAATCCATCTCATGTGATGTCTCACCTCCAACCCTGACAAGCATTAAAGGCTCCAGGAAAAAGGTTGGAGCAAAGCCCATGGCAGGCAAGTACCAGAGCTCCTGCCCAGGGAGGGAAAATCCTTCCCATGTTTGCCATTGAGTCATTACTCCTGTTTCTAAAGCCACAGAACTGAATCCAGCAGGTAAGTGGAATAGGAGCAAGGGAAGGGACTGAAAACTGAGATTTATTTCCTCTCCAAAAAAAAAAAAAAAAGGCAGAAAAAGCACAGAACAGGGGAAAAAAGAGCCAAAGCTCATACTATTGGCTGCACTTCCACAGAAAGTCCTAAAGAGGCTACACAGAGAAACAAAAGAAAAATATTTTCCCCTAAAGAAACATTAGTAAAAACACATTTATTAAAGCACAAAAAATTCCATAACACTTCAGAGACCTGCTGCTCTGGAAAGCGCCGGGCTGAGCCGAGTGCCCTCCCAGACCTGCTGCTGCAGCCCTGCAGAACCTCCCAGTCTGCCCAGTCTGCACCCAACAGGGCCACCAGCACAGCCCAGCCTGGCCAGGCCTGGGCCACCACCTCTGGGAAGGGGCTGAGAACCTCAGCCAGGCCCTTCCTGTGCTCCCAAAGATCACCTTTAGCGTCCTTCCTGAGGTCCAACCTGCTCTTGAAAACCTCCTGCATTAGTTACTCCACCTTCTCAAGGGGAACTGAGCCATGGAACAGGTTGGAGCAACCTGGTCTAGGGGAAGGTGTCCCTGCCCAGAGCAGGGGGGGGGAATGTGATGGTCTTTAAGGTCACTTCCAACCCAAACCATTCCATGGTTCTGTGTTGGAGAGGCCAAGACACACACAAGCCCTGTGGATCTCCAGGCACACAAGGCCTGGAACCTGTTGGTCACACGAGGGACCTGCTCCCCCCATCACACCCCCACAGGAACACCACAGGAATTTTCCATTCCATCCCAGCCACAGCTTTTTTCCAGCATCCTCTGGAGCAGCAGCTCCACAGGGACACGAAATCCCATCCATGTTATTACTGGTGCTGTTGTTGTCCCCGGGGGTGGCAGGAGAGGACGGGGCAGGACGACACGGCTACTGGTCCCCAGGGTGGGCCAGCCCACGGCTGCCCCACGGCCCACATGAGGTGATGGAAAACTTTCCCCGGCATCAGGTGTTGCTGCCGAGTGTGAGCTGCTCCAGTTACACTCTCAGCAAGTGTTATAAACACACAGGCACAATCTAAATATTTATGGCACATGAAATCTCCCGTCTGCTGTTCCTCAGCAGAGAGAGGAGGGAGGGTGAATTAAGAGGTGATTATTGTGCAGGGCCTGTAAAACCAAAATATGGAATCAAGATGTATTCGGTCCCCAGGAATGGTCAGCACAGAGGGGCCTGGTGTCAGCTCCTGACACTGATCTGAGAGCTTTGCCACTGCCTGGGCTCAGCTGGCCCGAGCCACAGCTGGGGGAGAACACTCGGCTTCCATGGGGAAGCTCCAGATGGAAAACACGGCCCTGGCTTCGTGGTCTCCTTTTCCTCTCAAGCACCTCCTGAGAGACCAACTGCTTCAGCTCGTAAAACCTTTCTGGGGCTGTGAAGGAGGAGCAGAGCAGGCTGGGCAATTATTTCCCTGGCCTTGACAAAAATTATGATAGAATTTGTTTTCTTATTCTTACTATTTTTGCTCAGATCTCTGGGGGTTTTGTTAAAGGCTGAAATAAAATAAAAAAATAAAAAACCACAACAGAGAGACACAGCCTGGGGAAGTTCAATGTGTTTCTGGAACAATTGCCCATTGATCCAGCCTGGAAAGTGCTGAGTATCTGAGGGTGATAAAACTGTCTTGCCAGCAAGAAGTGGAGCTGCTTTAGGAAAAATGCTCCACTTGAAGTTTGGGATATTAGTATTGACCAAAAAGGGCACACCAACACAAATCCTGCCTGCACTGGTCTCTGGTGCTGGCAAATGACATTCCAGCAGCATGGCAGGAACCAAGGACGAGGTGTCTGCAGGTGCACCCATGAATGTGGGGGGTAGATGGACCACCAACCTCCCCCAGGTCACCACAGAGAGCTGACGAGGTGAACGAGGAACACACCAAGTCCTTCCTCCCTGGGCAGGAGCTGCTGCTCCCTGTGTCCCAAGAGACCCAATGCTTCCCATCAGGAAAGATGTCACCACAAGGAGCAGTGGGGTCTGAGCTTCTGATGGCTCTGGTTTGTGGCTGCCAGAGTCCAGGAGAGCAGCACGGGAGCATCTGTGCTGGGTTTTCAAGGGAGTGTGGTAAGCTGAGGTGGGGCCCCCAAAGTTATTTTTAGCTCAGCACAAATAACGGAGCAAAAGGCTTTGACGTCTTTCCTGAATGAGTCCCGGGGCCAAATTATAAAATCCAGGCAGCTTGTGCTCTAATAGGCAATTTATACAACCTTTCACCTGGATTTGTGTAGGTGAGTGTGAGCACAGGCCAGTGACGGCAGTGGATCAGCAGCAGGACATACCAGGGTACATCTGGGTGAGCTACAGCAAAGGAGACCTCAGTTTTCTCTCCAAAATGGGCTTGGTTTCTTCCCAGACCTGCCCTACAAAGCTGCTGAGCAGCAGCTCTTGAGCTCAAGGAAGCACTTCAGGGCCCCCGAGGGCCGGCGGCTGCTGCCAAAGGAGAGTAAACACGGCGATTTCCACGGCCCCCGGAACCGGGAGCTCATTGATAACCACTCTGGAGAGGCTCAAGTGGAGCAGGGCCCCAGAGGCAGCACAGCCAGGGCACGCTGGGGTTGGCACAGCTGGCTGGTGTTTACACCCACACCCACGGCGGCGCCAGCCCCGATCCCCTCCATGGCACTGGCAGGCCTGGCTTTGCCGGGCTCCAGAGCACAGCACCTCCTGCCCCGCCAAGGAATGTGACTCCCAGGAGGCTGAGAACATTTTCTATAGGAATCTGCCCTTAAAAAGGCACTATTTTTCATATTTTAAGTAAGCAAAGTTGGACATCACCTCGTGCTTGCATTCCCTAACCCACACACCATCCCTGCCCGAGGCTGGAACACAGGTACTGACTCAGGGGACTCACGGACTCACTGAGGTCATCAGCAAGACAGACGGACAGCTCTTGAATTCCTCTTGTTCTATACTTCCTGAGTCTCTCATTTAAACCTCTCCCACACCCCGAGAAACAAAGCACATTCCTCCAGGAACAACAGCACAGCCAAAGGTAAAGCTACTGTGGACGCCCAGAAGCCTCCCGGCTACCCCACGTCTGAGCTCAGGCCTCGAAAAAGCCAAAAACCTCCAGCTCAAACTAATAGACACATCTGCCAACAGCTTCTTTTAATTTTTTGGAACCACTCTATAGATTATTTCATTGCCAAGAAAAAGAAGAGATATTTATGATAGTAACTGAAAAGCCTTGAAATTCCAAGTCAGATCCTCAGTGGTGTAAACTGGAGCTGCTCCAGGGAGTCAGGGGGCCACTGCCAATTCACACAGGTTGAACTGGCTCTCTGGCCTTATCTCCTGGCTCCCCAGCACACACAGATGATTAAAGGCAGCTTAGTCAGGTACTATATGAATATCTGTCACTCTTTGCTCTTGAGTCATCCAGTTGGAAAAGAAATACAAGGGCGCAAATGCAGGAGTAAAACCAGACATTTGCTCCTACCTTGAACTCGGAGGTGGCTGATGCTGCAGCTTCAGCATGAAACCCAAAAGCTGGATGGACAGAGAACACCTGGTGATTGTATCCAAGAGTTTCCTTGAAGGCTCTGGGTCTGTCCTGTAAACCGAGGGAAAGACCCCATATATTTTGGTTTGCAATAGGCTTGTGAGTATTAAAACCAGGTAGGGCAGGGAGAGGTTTCCATACCAAAGCACCAGGAGCACAAGGGAACTCTGGAGAGACAGAAACCCTGTGTGTCCCTCTCAGCAGGTACTGGGGTTTATGGAACTTTCAGCAGGTGCAGCTCAACGAATTCCTGAACCTTCCTGTCCTGAGGTTCTTCATTAAAAACCTTTCTCCAGGTGGGGCTCGTTCTGAATCAGGGCCTCCTTCAGCGTGGGGAGGTTGTTTTGTTCTGTCCCTCACCTGGTTTGTGTTATGACCAGACATCTCTGAGAAGGTTAATCAGGTGTGTTAAACCATGGTCTTTGTTCTCAGGCTTTGGAATTACAAAAAAGAAGAATATGGTCACCAGGAAATACATGTGACCAAAACAGCACAGCTGAGGCCCTTCCTGAGGTGTTCAAAAGTACACCAGACTCCTGTGATGGAGAGTCCTGCAGCCCTACAGAGCATCTTTAAAATTACTTTTAAGAATTATATTTTAAAAACTTAAAGGTATCTAATCCCTTAAAAACCATGTAAACGAGTTGTGAGTTCCTGGCATCCTGTGAGTTTCTGCAGAGTTTGCACCAGGAACAAATCCTTTGTCAGACTGGCACATGCTGAATTTAATCTCAGAATGAATTTTTATGGCCACCACATAACCCACCCATGCAAAGAGAGTTTATAAAGGACAGGCTGACACAATCTGAATTATTCAGCCATGAATGACTTTAATCATCCCATTAAAATGACCAGTCCCTCCCAGCACAGGGTGCTGGAGCCAGAGCAGGGGGAAGGACCCTCGATTGGCTTCAGAGGTCTTGGGATCAGGCACAGATTGTCCACAAATTTCAACTATTTCATATTCCTTCCAATCCTTATTCAGGCAGATATTTAAAAACGTGTTAAATATCTCATGTTTCCTAATCTCAAGTTCCAAATTTTGCCTGGGTGTAACTGTTGTGCCAACTAGTACTGGATGAGCTTGCTTAAGAAGCTCTTTCTTGAATTTGGGATTGGATTTCCCTTTGATTTCTGGTGATACCCTGATTGCTTCAGAGACTCGTCCCCTTTTGTTCCAGCCCACACTGACACTGCAGTGCGGGGATTTCAATTGTGTGCATTAAAAAAACCTTCTCCAGTTATTTGGGGTTTCATTTTCATTTTTTCATGAAGAAAAGACACAGGGAAAAAAAAAAAAGAAAAAAGAGAAAATGGAAGGTTGAAAATGATTGGGTTTCAGGGAAAATATATTTTTGGCATTGAAATGAGGAAAAGCAGCAGGGTTTGGGAATAGCGAAGCTCACCAAGTAAGCCAGGGAAAAAACCTGAACTGAGCTCTGAAACTTTACCTTCCTTTAATTATCCAGGTGACATTTCAGACATTTAGTCTGATTTTTTTTGCATCTGCATATTGAAAACACCCTTTTAAAAATACTTTAAAAAAATAGCTGCTGCAGAACACTTATTTAGCGAAAAGTAAATCTTATAAAAATTCAATTGCAAAGTAGTTAAGGTATTTGAATTTTTTTTTAAAGAAGAAGAATCCCAAGAAAGAAAGTATTTGATGGCTAATAATCTCATTTCAATATAATAGGACCTTTCTTTTGCAAAGAGCAAGACAGGTTAAAAGATATAATTATGACTTTGCAAACTCTCCCAAGTGCTACGAGATCATCTGACAGTTCTGATCCCGGGCTCAGCTCTCAGAGGGGAAAAGTCTTTGTCTAGTTAGAGAGTTAAAGAGACAGGATCCCTATTCCACCCTCTGCCTACATTGCAATTTAACTGTCAAAAAAATCCAAGCTGCAAAATTGTCTTATTCCAACACAGCGCAAGAAAAGAGAGAGAGGTTTGAGACTGACCTGTCAAACGCACCCTCTTTAAAAATGTATAATATATTTTAAACATTTTTTTCTGGAGGTACTTAAAGGTTAAAGATGTGCCAAAGAAGTAGGATGGATTTTTTTTTTCCCCTTTCGCTAAAGCTTTTTAAAACAATTAAAACCAAAAAAGAAGAAAAAAAAATTCAAAATTAGGGATCATCAGTGTAAAAAATCCCCTGAAGATCAAAAGGAACACATTAGAATCACATTAATTCTGATTAAAAAAAAAAGAGAATAAATCCCCTTTTTCAATGGAAGGAGAAACTTGGAGGACATTTAAATGGTGTTTTCGTTGTCAGGATGTACAGGAAGGTGGAGCAGAGTATCAGGGAGAGAGCAGGGAGCCAGGAGGAGAGACAGAGGCTGGTGACAGTCAGGGATATTCCTGGGCTCTTTAAAGCTTTGCTTTTTTAATGTTTCAAAATAGTGAAAGAAGGAGGGGGAAATATTTTTCCCAAGTAACCAAACAAAAGAAGCCATTTCTACCGGAGGGTTTCCAAGGAGCCACAAACAAACAATTCCAAATCATTTTTTTACCAAATATAGATGGCAAAGAGGCAGCTGGACAAGGCCAGAGGCTCATACCCGGTGCCACAGCTCAGCACCCTGAACACCCTGGGCAGGTGGCCCTGTCCCCACCCAGCCCCTGTCCCACCACAGGGACACTGGGCAGGACTGGCCCTGAGCCTGGGAGCAAAGCCTGGGGGTGAGGGAATTCCAGGCTGGGATCTGGAAGCACAGGAGCTGTGTGTTTATGGAATCACAGGCTGGGTTGGGTTGGAAGGGACCTTAAACATCACCCAGTGCCACCCCCTGCCATGGGCAGGGACACCTTCCACTGTCCCAGGTTGCTCCAAGCCCCGTCCAGCCTGGCCTTGGACACTTCCAAGGATGGGGCAACCACAGCTTCTCTGGGCACCCTGTGCCAGGGCCTCCCCACCCTCATTGTAAGAAATTTCCCCATTATTCATCTTACTGCAAGTCAGGAGCAAGACCCTCATAAATCAGGAGTCAATTCCTTGGAGACAACAGTTTCTCCCCCTGGCAGAAACCAAGCGAGAGCGTGTTCAGGTCCCTTTTCCACCTCCCTCCAGCCCCAGCAATGAAGTGGAGGAACTGAGAGGGTTCTCACACCAGCAGCCTCTGTGTAGTCCTTTTCTGCTGCAGGGGGACTTGTCCTCCCTGGAGCCAAGTGGGTTTTCCTCCCTCCTAATCAGAAATTTGGGACCTGCTCCTTCCCCACTGTGCCCTGATGGACGGTCCTGCAGGGCCACAGACCAGGCTGCTCCACAACCCCCATGGTGACAGAGCCAAGGGACAGGCAGAGCTGTGAGTGACAGATTTGTGGCTTTGGGACAAAAGGCTTGCAAAATAACATCCCTCCCTGTCCCTCTTGGCAGTTCAGATCTTTCCCACGAATGAATCCTATCGCAGACACTTCGGACCCAAACCCACCAAGAAAAATGAGAATTTCCTTCAGGCTGTCACCAAAGGCTGATGGGGATGGGACCAGCCTGCCTGAAAGTCACAGGTTAAATGTTTGTAGGACAGAGAGCCACAGGACACAACCATGGGCAGCTCCCAAAATTACAGAAGACCAAAACAGTCCCAGCCCAGCAGCACCCGCAGACCTGCATCGCCCCACGGGGCTGCACAGCTGGGCTGAAGTTACAGCCTAAAAGTGCTTGGAAACACTCATTTCCTTTGATTTATACAAACCCCAAGGCCAAAGGCTCCAGGCACCCCTGGCACACCCGGTAAATACACCCTAAATGGTGTCAGCACAATCCAAGATAACATGGCAGCAGCAGGAAAAACTGCAGGAAAATCAACCTACCCCTCTGCCAAATTCCTCCCTTCCCAGCCCTCTTCATTCTGTCATTTCCAGGTGGGTGGGGAAATAGAGGAGTGTTGTAGCAGCACTGAACATCTCTGTCAGACATGGGAGCTTGGGAACGGGGTACAGCAGCAGTTGTGTGCTTATTTCAGTATTTAATTTATAAAACTCTAGTGAACCGGGGTGTGACCAAACAAGAAAACCAGGGATGGGGGCCTCGTTAAAGCCTCCTTGCAGATTGATTTGTCCCTCCTGCTGCCCTGGAAGTGTGTCAGCACAGTCCTGTTTCCACGGGACCCGCAGGGTGACCAGGCTCTCAGTATTACTCACTAAAAATTAAAGCCAAACTGGACTCCTGCCCCAGGAAACCTGCCAGATTCCTGCTCTGAAAGGAATGATAAGCCTTTGGGATGCTGCTTCTCTGACTGTGCAAAATCAGGGTCAAGTCTGGGATAAGAGCTCATCATTAAACGGCTCCAATCCTGCTTCCCTTCAATCTGGAGGGAAATGTACCTTGAAGAGCACAACCAGAACCCAGAAGCAAGACAAAGGTGTGCTTCTGATGGATTATACTAAGGCAAAGGGCTTTCTAAAAGGTGTTCCTTTCATGGATGTCTTCATAAGAAGACAAGAAAGCCTTTCCCATGCTTTCCATTAAGGTCTCTGGTCCCCAGTTCTCAGTGGTTTGCCTCAGCTTTTCAAGGCTTGGTGTGACCAGGAGCAGGATCTGGGTCTCCTTGGATGTACCAAAGCTGACTTCCTCACACCACTGGGAAGCTGCCATGATTCTGCCCACATGTGAACCAAAACTCATCTGCTTTGCACAATTTCCTCTTAATCCAACCTGTTCTCCAGCTCATCCTCCCCTGTTTGAGATGAGTTTGGAAGGATTTCTTCCTCTGTGTCAGGACCAGGCTTGGTGCTGACAGCACCAAAGGGCTGCAGGTGTTGGAAGGGAATTCCCACAGTGAAAATCATGGATATAGTTCTGAAGAGACATGGACAGTGGGGAGTGAGACAGTGTGAGTGCCACTTGGTGAGAAAACAGCGTGTGGCAAAGAGCCAGGGCACACACTGATTCCATAGCTTGGGTGCAGCAGGAGCAGGAACATCCACTCCAGAGGGAGAGGGAATCAGCAGGGAGTCAGTAACCCCCTGAAATCACACAAGACCCACGTGGGGGCTGATCATGTTGGAATCATGGAGTCGTGGAATGGCCGGTTCAGCCCAAAAAGCGTGGTTTGCACCGAGAGCTCTGCCAGGGTTTGTTCCAGAGGGGAGTTCTGCAGGTGTGTGAGGCTGGTGACGCCAGTGTGACCCTGCAGAAGGCAGCCCCTGTCCTCAGAGCAACGTCTCCCCATCAGTGGAGACAACTGGAGCCGAGCCCGAGCTGAGCTGCCCTGGGGCTGGGCCGGGCCCCGGCGCCGTCCCCGCTCCCCGGCGCTGCCCCCTCGGCACACGGCTCACGGTTCGCTTTGATTGATTTTGTAATTGCTCCTTTAATTGAACAGTTACAGCAACACTATCAGGAAAAGGTTTCAGGGCTGGGAAGGGAGGTGGGAGGGTGTGGGGGTGGAAGGGGAATTGGAGCTGGGGAAAGAGCAAAATGGGTTTTTCCCTTCTTTCTTAAGATGAAAACAGAAAGAAGAGGCAGGAGATGAGTTCCCTTCAGCAGGCACTGAGGAGGAGGAGGAGAGCTGAAAACAATAAATTACAGAAAGAGAAGAAGAAAAATGAGAAGTGGGTTGAAAAGTGTGGCAGGGCTGGAGGGTCCCAGGGACTGCTCAGCCTCCAGCTGACATCGGCTTCCTGCGGGCTGTGAGTGCTGGCATGAGGAAAATGGGACACAGACAAGGAAAGCTGGGCAACTGTGTGAGCTGGAAGGAGGGAACAAGCACAAGAAGGTGGGAAAAGATGCCTTTGTGTCTGAATAAAAGGTGCATGAGCAACATGGAGAGACAGGGAAGGACATACCTGTGTCAGAAGAGCTGCAAACAGCAGACTATGAAGCAGAGCAAGTGACCACAGGAACATCTGTGCTTCAAGAGGGATTTTGGACAAGGGCCTGGAGGCACAGGACAAGGAGAATGGCTTCATGCTGCCAGATGCCAGGATTAGATGGGATATTGGGAAGGAATTGTTGGCTGTGAGGGTGGTGAGGCACTGGCACAGGTTGCCCAGAGAAGCTGTGGCTGCCCCATCCCTGGAAGTGTCCAAGGCCAGGTTGGATGGGGCTTGGAGCAACCTGGGCTAGTGGGAGGTGTCCCTGGCCATGGCAGGGGGTGGAATTGGGTGAGCTTCAAGGTCCCTTCCAACCAAAACCATTCCCCAATTCCATGGTTCTCCACCTGTAAGTGCCCCTCGTGCCCGGCTGGGCAGTGGCACAGTGACCTGGGAGTGCAGCTGTGGCTGTGCCACCGTGAGCCCCTCCATGGGGTGTGTGTGAGCCAGCAGCACGTGCTCCTTGGGAGTGTGTCAGGAAAAGGACAGGAGAATCCAGACAGGGTCAGGGGGGAAGGTGCACGCAGAGGCCATGGTGCAGCTCCACAGCGGAGCAGATCAGGTTTCAGGAGAGCCTGGAGCCGGGGCTGGAGGGGGACAGGAGGTGGGCTCTGCTGCCTGCATTCCCTGGCAGGCAGCACAAGGCAGGTTTAAAGAATATCCTTCCATTTAGGAGTTTGTTTATTATTCTTAACTAAGCAGCTCAGACAGGCAAGCCGGCAGCACTGCATCCACACTGGCTTCCCAGGAAGGCAGGGAAGGGAGGGACAGGAAGGCAGATTTCCAGACTAGGGGCAAAGGGATTTATGTGCCGCTGGGCGAGGGAAGGGGGCAAACCACTTTGCCAGCTATTCAGCAAATGTGTGGAAGACACTCAGCTTTGGGATGTTGGAGTGGAGCCTGGGTGGGGTGCAGCTGAGTGCCCAAACGGGATCAGACCTGAGTTGCTGCCCCAAAACTCAGCAGCACCTTTGGGTTGGCTGCTCCTCTGACACTTCAGACATTCAGACTGTTGTCCAAAATTCCTCAGACCCAAGAGCAGAGACTCAGAGATGTGTTTTCTAGGGAGGAGGGAGAAGTGATCTCTCTCCTGTTAAAATTCACTGATTCCATCAGGAGTCACAGGGCATCAGGATATTTGTGGTCCTAGAGGTTCCCTCGCCTTGCAGGTGTGTCCATACCAGGGAGTCAGTGCACATCCCCCAGCTCTGCATTTTGGCTTGTTGGGTCCATCTGGAGACTTTTCAGCCTCTGCAGTGATGACCAAGAATACCAAAACCTGGGCCAGGTTGGAAACTCTTCCCTGCAAGGGTGGGGAGGCCCTGGCACAGGCTATCCTGAGAAGCTTTGGCTGCCCCATCCCTGGAAGTGCCCAAGGCTGTGTTGGATGGGGCTTGGAACAACCTGGTCTAGTGAAAGGTGTCCCTGCCCATGGCAGGGCGGAGAATGAGATGAGCTTCAAGGTCCTTTCCAACCCAAACCATTCTGGGATTCTGTAAAGGAGAGAAGGTATCTGTGTGCACTTCTCACAGGGACAGACCAGGTATCTCTGTGGGATCCCTCAAAGCACAGGTGATGGAAAATTGAAAAACTGTGCCTGTCTCTAGAGGGACACACACCAGAGTGTTTCCCTGCACACTGCTGGTGCACACACACGGGCTCAGCTGAACACCATCCGAGTGTGCAGAGATGCAAAGACAAGCAGGTCCATGTTTTTCAGCCAGCACTTTCCATGTCTCTGACCCTGGTGTGCAAGGAATTGCTGCAGACCCAGGTGCTGGGCACCCACCCAGTGTGAGCACCCACCACCCCAGCCCGGTGTGAGGGGGAGTGTCGGTGTCCTCGCAGCTCACGGACGGGAGCGAGGGATGACCTGCCCTCCCCGAGTGCCTGCCTGTGCTCACATGGCCATGAAAATGGGGTCGAGGAAGGTCACTCAGTTCACCAGGATAAATCAAGGAGGAAAGTGGAGTGGAAGCCTGTGAATGCCGGGGAGATCTCAGCGGTGGGAGGTGGTGGGGGAGGAAGGGCTAATGAGACTGGGAATGCCACACGCAGGGGAAGTAGAAAATACCAGGGAATGGAAGCAGGGAAACGGTGGCAGCCAAAACAGGAGGCAGGAAAGCCTGGCCTCAGGTCCCTCATCCTGCACCATAACCAAGGCTGTGTGTTAACTCATGGGATTATCCTGCCAGAGGCAGGAGGGCTCCACACCCTCTGGCCCGGCCGCTGACAGGAAACCTTGCACTGGAAACTCGCTTGTGTGCAGTGCAAAATGTCTCACTTCTGTTAGCAATTTGTTCCCCATCACAGGCATTCCTGGAGCAGTGTGGCGGGGTAGGGAACGGGCCAGGAGGGCTGAGCGTGGGGCTCCCACCTGCCCACCTGGATCCTGCACAATGGAGCAGACAGGCAGGCTGTCACCACCTCCCGCTCCCCTCATGGCCCTCAGCCCGCCTTTCACCACCTCCCCTTCCATCTCTCTCCTTTCACCTCCCTTTTGCCAGCCTCCTCACTCCCCTTCTCCACTTTCCCTCTTCTTTCATCCCTTTATTTTTCCTCTGCTCTTGTCTGCAGGCCCCCCAAACTCATCACACCTGTGCCCCGTCACACTCCCAGGTGTGGCAGAGCTCAGCGCTTTCTCCTGGGCTCGATCTGAACCTCCAAAGTGCTTTTAGTGGTCAGTCTTCCCCCGGCACTCTCTGGACAGAAGTCTCTCTCTCTCCCTGCTCCCTTCCCCCTCCTCTTTCTCTCCCTCACATAATATTTTCCATATGAAGAAGCCTTCCTGAAGCCGCACACTGCCCTCTTGGTGAGTCTTAGGCGGGTTAGAGGAGACCCTGGGAGCCTTTAATCCTCTCTCTCTCGCTTGCTTTCATCCTCAGCCACAGCTGGACGCCCCATTGATGTGGAACAGACCAAACACCAGGCCCCTCACTAAGCTGCTGCTGTGGGGCCTCTTCTCCTTCAGAGCCGAGCCGAGCCCGCAGCCCGTGTCCGGCTCACGGAGCGAGGGTCCCGCGTGCCCACCAGCCCCGGCCCCCACACACATGGCCAGTGTGGGGTCCCAGCTCTGCCTTCCTCCCCCAGCCCTGCTTCCCTCTCCCTGCTGCTACTGTTTCCCTGAGCCATCTTACACCACCTTATTCTGAAAGAATTCCTCCTTCTCCCTTATCCTAATATTCTCCTTTTTCAAGACAATTTAGGATCAATTCCCACAGCCCCACATCCCTGCAGAGCATCAGGCCTGGGTGAGGGTGAAGGGTTGATCTGTATTGATGTGCTGAGGAAGCAGCTGGTGGAGATGCCCCAGGAAAGACTGGGAAGGCTCCATCATCTGACCAGTCAGGTCTCAAGATTGCAGCAGGCTCAGAGTTTTGGGAAGAAAGGCCCACTGCAGGGTGAGACAAGAATATCATTGAATCATGGAATGGTTTGTGTTGAAAGAGATGTTAATGAGCACCCAGTGCCACCCCCTGCCATGGGCAGGGACACCTTCCACTATCCCGGGTTGCTCCAAGCCCTGTCCAGCCTGGCCTGGGACACTTCCAGGGATGGGGCAGCCAGAGCTTCTCTGGGCAGCCTGTTCTGGTGTCTCACTGAACATCCACCTTCTCTACAAACCCTGCAGCACAGATAAGAGGGCTCGGGTGGGCACTAGTCCCCGGAGCCAGGGGAGGCAGAGGAGGGACGGAGGAACCGCCGTGTTCGGGCACCTTCCTGCAGCGAGCAGGTGCCCCCCGGGTGGGGTCCCCACGTGGTGAGTTCGCTGAGCCGGGAATATCGTCCAGGCACGTGAGGCCCTACACAGAACAGGCTGCCCCATCCCCGGCAGCGTGCACGGCCTCGGACGGGGCTTGGAGCCCCCGGGCAGCGGGAGGTGTCCGTGCCCGTGGCGGGGGTGGTCGCCGAGGCCGGGGCCGCTCAGCCCCGAGCGCCGCCATTCCTGAGCCTCCCCCGCCCCCTGGCGGCCGCTGCCCCCCCCGGGCCGGGCCGGGCTCCTGCGGACCCCCCGGGAACAGGGGCTGAGCACCCGGGGTACCGCAGGCTGACCCATCCACCCGGGGGTACCGCGGGCTGACCCACCCGGGGGTACCGCGGGCTGACCCACCCACCCGGGGTACCGCGGGCTGACCCACCCGCGTTAACAGGGGCTGATCCACCCGGGGTACCACGGGCTGACCCACCCACGTTAACACGGGCTGCTCTCCGAGTCCCCGGCATTAAATAGCAGGGAGAGTCAGAGTTAGGAGAAATGTTCAAATAGGGCTGATGCAGCACTGGAGCAGGTCACTGGGAACGCTGCAACCTCAACTGGTTAAACAGATCTTTAGAAATTACATGGAAAGAGCTGATCCAGCTGTGTCACCAGGCTGGATTAAGTGACCTTCTGAGATAACATTCATCTTCTTTTCTGTGATTCTATAATTAAAAGTCATATTGATCCTCTGTCAGAGGTGCAGCAAAAGGACCACCTTCATTATGTTCTTGCTGCTCCAAGATGCCGAGTCCTGAGCAGGCATCTCTTCGTGACCTGTCCTGTCCCAAAGAGCCTCTCCTCAGAAAGGACCTCCTGGCTGCAGCAAATGCCATGGGAAGGGATGAGGCACAGTTCTTGGCTCAGTTTGTAGGCAACCGGTTGCAGAAACTGAACTAATTGCAGACTCCTGGGATTTGTTCGCAAGAGCACGAGCGCGTTCCCTCTTCTCGTTACTGAGCATCAAGTGCCTGATGAGAGAGGGATTTGGGGACAAGACAATGCGGAGATATCTAGCACAAAATGATTAGCCAGAATGTATTGTTAATAAGCTGCTTATTCATATAATTGGAAATTCTTCGCAGCCAGGGTGTCAGTACGGTCTCTGTGCTGCTCTGGTGGAGCGGGGCAGGTACTGGCCCAGGGGACCCCGCTGTGAGCACTGTGCTGGCAGAGGACTCACTGCCACTGACTGCTCTGCTGTCACTGCCTTCAAGGGCAGGGAAGGACACAGGGATGTCAAGGGGAGGCAGAAGGGACTTGGCCAAGCCCTGCTGATGAGAGGCACAATTCCCAGCATGGCAAGTACAAGGTGTCTGGGAGCAGAGTGGAAGGACAGGCCTCCTCCAGCATCCTCACAACAGCTAGAGAGACAAAGGCCAGGGAAGCTTGGAGTCAAGGCAAACAAGACCTTTCGCTGTTTGTGCTTCCCAAAGCAGCTATTTGGGGCAGAGCCAGCTGTGAAACATCCATGAGTGCATCCCCCCAGGGCTGTGACAGCTGTCACCAAAGGGGACTTTGGTGGTGGCTCTGACACACACTCAGTGACTGACCTGGAGGATTCCACAGGTGGCTTTGCTCACTTGGAGAACTGGCTTTGCCTGGATTTCCATGGAGCAAAGTTTCTTGGGGAGGCCAAGGGAAAGGAGGAGAAAAGCTACAGAAGAAGCTGTTCCCCATTCCCTGGTTGAGCCCAGGCCTGCAAAGCACCCGGATGCAGAATCAGCCACATGGAAGTTTATGGGATGCCAAAAGACGGAACATTTCTCCCTGTTTCTGAGACTCCAAGACGGGCATGGAGCCAAAATTCCTGCTGCTGCCAATCTTCTGTTGTTCAGGTAAGAGAAGGCGTGAGGAACTGGGATAATCCCCGTGTCCTACTGCCTCAGCAGCCCCCAGGAATGAGGGGCAGGGATTCACTATCACACACGACTGACACGGCCTCTGTTTCCTTACCAAACCTTTTATATCCTCAGCCTTTTGAAGCCTCCGCAGAGCCAGCTCAGGCCTGTTAGCTATTCCACAGAGGGAATATAATTCCATAGATATTTGTGCTCACTGTATCTCTAGACACAAAGCTTGAATAGGTATGAAAAGCTCTGTCCCCAAGCACAGAACTGAGCTGTAACCGAAGCTGGAGAATCTCCTCATCTTTTGACAACTGATTTCCTGCCTGATCCCTCCCTTTCTCTCAGGTCCACACACTGAACCCACCAGCCATCCCAAGGACTGGGCTGAACTGCAGTGAAACCAGCCCTGAGCCACACAGCACAGATCCTTCCTCTTTTAAGGGACTGTTCCTGACTCATGCAGCAGGATAGACTGAAACCAAGGAATCCCCCAACACTGCAACTCAAAGAACAGTTGCTACACCAGACCTTCACAGCCAGGCAGCAATCTTTGCTTGAGGAGAACTACATTTTAGTGCATATTTGTGAATTTGAACCCCAAAATATATTTGCTTCCCATGAAAGATCAGATCATTCTTTACTTAAATTGGTGTTATCCTTGACAATATAATAAAAACTGAATTTGGAATAAGGAAAAGATCCTGTTTTTCCATTAGCAATGCAGAGGGATGCTGAGATACAACATTCCTTATCTTTGCTTTCAGTGGAAATTTTGACAATATGGCTGATGGTGTGTCCTCCCTATGGCACATCACAGTGACATTGCACTAAGATCCCTGAATCCATTTATTTACAATTCATTTGCTCATAGTATTCCAATTAATTCATTCATCTAATTAATTCATTAAGATCTTAAAACAGTCCAAGTTTGCCCAGGAAAACCATGTACAATATCCACTGAAGTAAAAAGGGCCAGATTCAATAGATGATGAGTGAGCTTTTCCTGTGGGAACTGGAGAGACCAAGTCCAGCTAAAACCTCATAATTCCCTTCCCACGTGCACCTAAAGGAAATCCCATAAATTTAGTATGAGTAGCATTCATCAGTTCTTTAAGATGGACCTTTAAGCACCTCAGAGGATGCACTAAGGGAAGAAGTCCCTGTCCTGCTTTCCCCAGGGACGGATCCCGGCCAGAAGTGCCCAGCACAGACTTACAGAGGCAGTGTTGTCTCTGGGGACACGATGGCCGTGTCTCAGAGGGAGGGACTTCTCTGGGGATGTGCTCCAGGGACACAGCCGGGCTGGTGCTGGCAGCCTCAGCTGGCAACCTCGGAGCACCTGGCAGCAGTTTTAGAGAGAAACATCCGGCTGCAACCGGAGTGCGAGAGAACAAACCCCACACCCCGAAACCAACCCAAAAGCTGGTGAGCACCTGCACACACCAGGACACAGAACCAACCAGGGGCATTGGGGCCCAAGATCTGCTGGTGGATAGCAAACTCAGCCCCGTCCCCCACTCGCCTGGGAGGAAGAGGAGGCAGCCTCATGGCTGGGGGGTGGACGAGCAGAGTGACAAAGCAAATTACACCAGCCAGGCGAGAGAAGCAACGGGCCTTTGACATCAGGACAGGCTGTGCTCAGCACTTCCCCAAATGCACCCAGAAATCATCTTAATATCAATGTTGTAACAAAACATGGGGAGGTATTTCCGCCTGAGGCAAGACCTCAGGCACTTCCTCCAGCCGTGCCACTGCGAGGCAGGAAGGACCACACGGCAGACACACAGGGGCAGACAGGGTGGGCAGCCCCCAGCAATGCCCCTTCCCTGGGCCTGAGCATGGCCATGGAGCTGAGAGCCCTCCTGCTGCTGCTGCTCTGCTTCCCAGGTAAGAGAAGGGCTGGGCATGTCCCAGGGGAGGGAGACATCCTTCCCCACCTCCCACTGCCTGGGGAGCTCCACAGTGGGGGAACCCCCAACCTCAGCTGGACTCTGATGGGGGCAACTCACTTGCAGGGGTGGGGAGGGAAAGGGCAGCCCCAGTTCCCACCACACACATCTGGCTCCTCCAGGCTCCCAGGACAAACCAGCCTGGAAGCACAGAGCTGTGACCTCCAAAGCAGCCCTAGCAGCTCTCCCAGTTGGATTTCTCATCACACTGGCCCAGCTCAGTGCCTCTGATTGCAGCCCTGGATCAGGACAGTGTTCATGGGCACCGCCTGCCCCCAATCCCTGCAGAGAGCACAAAGCTTCCAGCATGGGGTAGGCTGGGGAATCAAGGCAACCTGCACCTTGCACAGCCTCACAGCCAGGGGTTGCTGGGCATCCTCAGGGATGTGGCACTGAGGAGCTGCAGGTTGCACACACCTGCTCTGGCTCCTTCCCTCTGCCCTGTCCCACCACCCTGAACAGACCACCAACACCCAGGGCACTGTGTGGGCAGGGGTTGGTCTCCATGTGCCTGAACGAGGAGCAGTGACAATGGAGCTAGTTTGCTGGGACAGCTCCCAACACTGTGCCACGGATGTCTCCAGTCAGGCTTGAAGGTCCAACACCTTGAGCACCACTTGTCTGTGGGCTTTAAACCACAGCTGCAATCCCAGCTCAAACCTCAGCACTGCCCACCAGAAATCAGCCCTCCTGTTTGCAAGCAGGTAAATTCGGCAGGGGGAATGGACTCTGATTTTTGGAGTCCTTCCTGTCCACAGGGGAAGGTCAGAGCCTGTTTCTCTGTGTCTGTGGGAAGGCTGTGGGCAGCCCTGCTTCAGCTCCCCTCTCCCTCAGCACATCTGATATTTACAGGTCTCCAAGCCCAAGCACCTCCTGCCGAGGAGAGACGACGGGAAGGGGGCACTCTGTATGTCCAGTGTCCTTACACAGACAAGACTTCTGGTGATCAGTGGAAACGCTGGTGCCGCCTGAAAGATGAGCGATGCTATGACTTATGGGCAAGCACCACGTACCCAAGCCAAATCCCAGACAGATTTACAATAAAGGATCACCCCACTGCTAAGATCGTCTCCGTCACCATGACGGACCTCAAGGCAGAGGACTCAGGCACATATGCCTGTGAAAGTTCCTATTCTCCACTGAAGAGGATCTCACTGAATGTTTTCAAGGGTGAGTACCTTGTCAGAAAGCCACATCATTCCTTCCCCTGCTCCCCTCTCCCCCAGAGCAGAGCAGCTTCCCCTGATCCCCCCAGCCCCGCTTCCCAGCCTCATTTGCTGCCTTCCCCAGTGAGTGAAGGAGCTCCACAGACCTGGCTGGCCCTGCAGGTTCCCAGCAACCTCTTGTCCTGCCTTACCTCACCCCTACCCCTGCCTTGATGAGGGGCTCTCCATGAGGGCGTTGCCCCAGGGCAGGGTCTGTCCCAGATGCCCAGCTCGGGGAGGGAGGTGGATGCCCTTGTGCCCACTGCTCATTGGGAAGTGACCACCTTGCGTTTCAGAGGAGCTCCAGTGGGAGTTGGACACTCTGCAGGTGCAGTGCCCGTACAGCACGACCTGGTGCCGGAGAGAAGGGCAGACTGAGTGTAGAGTCATGGCGAGCACAGAATCCCGTTCAACACGGAGCAACAGCAAAGCTGCACACGACAGAACATCGCTGATGTACGACCGCCTGAATACTCTCACCGTCACCATGAGGAGGCTGCAGGCCCAGGACACCGGCACGTACTGGTGTGCACTGAGCTCCGGCCGCACCCGAGTAATGGAGGTCGTGCTCTCTGTCTTCAAGAGTGAGTACCTACTGCCCTCTCAGTGTCCCACAGTGAGCACCTACTGCCCTCTCAGTGTCCCAAAATGAGCACCTACTGCCCTCTCAGTGTCCCACAGTGAGCACCTACTGCCCTCTCAGTGTCCCACAGTGAGCACCTACTGCACTTGCAGTGTCCCAGGGTGTCTCAGTTTATGAGTCATTTTTGCCCCCAGTAATCTGGGTCCAGTCCCCTTCTGCTCCACATGTCTGGAGGTAGAAGCAGATCCAGGGTGCCACTGTGCCTGCTTTGGGATCTCACCAAGCATTCCGGATGTTTTCCAGGGACCCAGCAGTACACAGCTAAGGAGTCAGGCAACATCTCTGTCCAGTGTCAGTACAAGAACACGGACTACGGGGCTGTGAGCAAAGCCTGGTGCAAAGAGGAAGCAGGGACATCATGTGAGATACTGGTCACCACAAGCTCAGGGCTCTCAGGGAACCAAAGGACATCTCAGGATGGCAGAGTCAGGATCCAGGATGACACCCAACAGGGGATCGTCACCATCACCATGGAGCAGCTGCAGGCACAGGACTCTGGCGTGTACTGGTGTGCGCTCCATGAAAGCTCTGGTCTCTCCCGGATGGAGGAGGTCACGCTCGAGGTTTCCGAGGGTACGTACGGACCTGTCAGCACACACTGTGTTTGTAGATCCCAGACTCACTTTCCTGCTCTGTCCCTCTGCACTGCCCAGCTTACACCACCTCACACCTTACACCTGCCTGGACCTTCTCATGGCCACCACGTTATGGAGTAGCAGCAGGGATGAGAGGTGAACCACACGTGTGCTGTGCTGCTCCCCTTTAACCTGGGAGCAGGTTCAGCTGTCCTGAGAGGTGTTTCTGTCTCTCATCCTCTGATACCAGTTCTGCCCCTTTATAGTGACTCATCCCTTGGCTTTCAAAGGCTATTAAGACCTTCACACTGGGTTGTCAAGGGAACAACCTTTAGACCTGTATTTTAAAGATCTGTGACTTGGGCTCTCTTTCAGCATGATGCTCTAACAGTAAGGGATGGCACTGAGCTGCAACCTGGCTCTTGAAGGACTAGAGGAACAGGCAGTGCAGACCATGGGAGGGGACAGTGATGCTCTGGAAAAAGTCCCAACACGTGGGTTCTGCACACCCTCCCCTGGGCACAGGAACAGCAATGGCAGGGGGGTTTCACTGGTAAATGCAAAGCATTTGTGACTGTTCCTCTCTTCATGCCTGCCATTGCAGCTTTGTCAGACACTGAAGGCTCAAGTCAAGCAACTCCTTTGGGCAACAGCCCAACACCCAGGTAAGAGTCTCTGAGCTTGAACACACACAAGTTATTCATGTTTTGTCCCCAAAACATCTGGGGCAGGCAGTCCCTGGGTACTCTGATTCCTGCCTACAGAGGGCTTAAGTATGGTAGGATCCTTACCAAAGCTGGCCTCTCCTGTTCCAGCTCCTGCCCGGAGCATAATTCCAGAGGAGGAGGCAGATTAGTAAAATCAGCTCTGGTGCACCAGGTGCTGCAAAACACAGGAGGAAAAGACAGTTCCTGTTCCAGGGAGCCTGGAATTGTGCTCAGAGCTTTGAACAGTGCCTTGTTTCTAAAGCCTGGAGAATAGTTTAGGAAAAGTTTAGAAGGCACAACCAGGTAGAAAAATCAGATTGCATTGCTGCAGGAGAACCAGACCCTCCTTCTGAGTGCATAGAACCGAGAACATGAAACCTGTCCCTTTTGGTCACTGTTTGGTACTGGGCTGTTACACCATCCAACACTGGTAACTCCCTTGCTCTCCTGGCTGCAGCTCAAATGTCAACACCTTCATCCTACTGTCCGTGGTGCTGAGCATCCTGCTCATCCTGGCTCTCATCACCTCGGCAGCGCTGTGTGTCAGGCTGCAAAAGCTCCTGGAGAGAACAGGTATGTGGAGCTGGGGGGTGCCTCCTGTCCTGCTCTGTACCAAACAGAGCCTTCTCTGCCACTGCTTCCCCCTCCAGGTGAGCCCCTTCCCAGCTCCCAGTGCCCTGCAGATCAGGCAGGTGCAGGCTGGGAGGCCTCAAGGCAGATTCCTCGCTGCCATCTCTGCTCACAATAAGTCAAACCTGGGTTCCTGCAGACCCTGCACAGGAACCTGCAAACATGTTAGGGGAGAACTGAAGTGAGCCCAAGGTGTTCCCCAGGCTCAGGGCAGAGGGGTCCCACTGCACATCCACTGCTGCTATCACTGGGCAATCCCACGGCCTTCCCCACACCTCCTGAGGCACAGGCAATGCCAGGGCTTTTCATGGACTTCTCTGCTTCTAAAACCTCTGATTTTGGTTTATTCCAAAGGTAACCAAGGAGCAGAGGACACCTATGACAATTCAGAGGGCACAGCACAGGTAAGGAAAATGAATGATTTCCCATGTGGTACCGAGTCCCTGACCAATACTCTGTGAGGAGCTGTTGGACCCACCTGATGAGGACCTTGGAGCTCACTTTGGTTGTGAGCAGGAGGGAAATGGTATTTAATGTCCCCAGAGAGAGGAATGTTCCTAGCTGGAGGGGGCGGGGGGGAATAGATGTAGGGAAACTCTAACAGGAAAAAAACACAGGTGACCAAATTCTAGTAACCCCTGAGAAATGACTGAAGGACTAGTAACCAAGGTTAGACCATGCAGTTATTACCTCTATCCAGGAGAGGTGATGAAGAGTCTTCTGTTCTTTCACCTCTGTCATGACCAAAGGTATTTTTTACATGGCTTCTCCTTTCCTTCTGGGAGAATTTGGTCTCCTGGTAACAGCTGTGACCTGGCACTGTGTCATGCTAACAAGTATTTTCCCTTTCTTTTCACAGCTTGGCAGCACTGAAAGAAGAGAAAGTTCTAAGGATGACAGCAAGGGCCTAAAACACAATAACCTGGACCTGCAATCCCAGCCCAGCTCTGAGGGTCCTCTTTACTGCAATATTGAACCCAGCCAGGCTCACAGGAAGCCCCAAGGGGAAAATGTGGAATATGCTGTCATCGCATTCAACCAGCTCCCAAGGAATGATGCAGGATGAAGCACAGAGTCCCCAAACAATCCAGAAATGGGAGAAACAAACTGGAATACGAAGTGGGAATGAGGACTAGGAGGTGTGTGGATGGACACTGGGGAGGAGCTGAGTTTTGCTGCCATGTGTGTGTTGCCTGTGCGTTTTCTGACCTCCCTGCTGTTAATGGCCAGTAGAGGCTTTGCCACACTTGTGGCAGATTGTCTCAGGTCAGACAGAGGTGTGGGGTTATTCCCAGGATACCTTGTACATCTGTTTTTCCAGTTCCATTAAAATGCAGACTCTTGGAGAGGCAGGTGTGAGCTTTTGAAAAAGAGCAGTATTTGTCTGGACATTGCTGGGTTTGGTATTCCAGCTATGCTCTGGTACAAACTCTGCCCCATTCCTGAGGATTCAGCTCCTGTGGCCGAGTGAACTCATTGCAGTGCTGCAGGGATCAAACTTGAACCTTTTTGTGCCTGGGTTCATGTCCCATGAAATGGGTTGGGAATGGGAGTGCTGGATTATAAGAATAAGCAGAACCAACATCTGCACTTCCCTCTCTCTGCTGGAAACTCTCCAAATGACATGTTTGCTGCCTGTATTTAGCAGTCATGTGAGGAGCAACCTGAAACGAGTTTTCTGGGGCTCAGCTCCATTTCTCCGAAAGACCAGAAGCTCTGGCATCTGATTTCCCTGCCCCAAGCCCTGCAGACAGGTCTGAGACCAAAGGAGCCTGAACCATCCCTCATTCCCAGGCCAGTCACATCCAACAGGCTTCTCTTGCTAGGGCTGCAGCAGGGAGGCTGATGGAATTTTTGAGATTTTCAGAGTTGATGTGACAGAAAGAAAAAGAAAATGGTTCTGGAAATGGTTCATTCAGCCCAAGATTCCCCTAACAATTTGCTCTTCATGCAGTTACATTGGGTCAAGCTGTGGAAGAGTAATAGTAGAAAACAATGGAATGGAAGAGAGGCATTTTCAGGATGATTCTCAAAGAGAATCCAGATTTGTGCTCACTGGAGCAAGAAGGAACAAAAACTGCAATCAGTCACCTCACAAAGAATTTCTCTGAGGTACCATTTTCTTAACCACTAACTCAAGGAAAGGAAAAGAGGCACATTTAAGACTGGACAGACCTGCAGATTCATCAGTACACCAGTTAAGAAGTCAGGGTCTACTCATACTTGCATGGAAGATCTCCAAGTAAATAAATAAATTCAAAACCAGAAACCAGCACCCAGCCTCCCAGTTTGCTGACACTCTGGGAGGTCCCTGAGGGCAGTCCTGAGCTGGTTTGGAATCAGTGCCCCCAGCCCTCGATCCTGTGCCCTTTCTGCCAGGCCCAGAACACAGATGGCTGTTGGGCTCATTTAAAGCAGCCACAGCTTTACCCAGGGCAGTGCCCCTGAGCTCCTGTGGTTAGCTGGCAAACAGAAATGCTTCATATGCAGGCTCTTCTACATCTTCTTTCTCCTGAAAACCCACAAGATGATGTCCTTGCCCTCCTTCCACCCCGGGATGCTGACAGAGCCACCTGCAGATCCCCACGAGAGCCACTCTTTCCATTTGGGCTTTCCAGTAATTCCCCCCATGCACAGCTCCTGTAAATCATTTACAGGGGCCTGGAATGACAGGGCAAGGGGGAATGGCTTCCCACTGACAGGGGCAGGGTTAGGTGGGATACTGGGGGAAATTCCCCCTGGTGAGGGTGGGCAGGCCCTGGCCCAGGTTGCCCAGAGAAGCTGTGGCTGCCCCATCCCTGGAATTGTTCAAGGCAGGTTGGATGGGGTCTGGAGCAACCTGGGCTAGTGGAAGATGTTCCTGGCAAAGGCAGTGGGCTGGAACTGGATGAGCTTTGAGGTCCCTCCGGCCCAAACCACCATGGGATTCCGTGGCTCTGTGAAGTCCTGCTCCAGTGGGAGCTGAGCCCAGCAGGACCCCCCAGCCCCAGCTTGAGGCCATCACATGATGCTCCCTTCTGGGCTGTCTAGACTGAGCTGAGTCCCTGGCTGGGACTGGGCAATGCTGATGCCTGAATTTTCAGCCCATGAGAGAAATGCCCGTCCCTGGTAATTGCTCAACGTGCGGGATGAAAAAGATGCCAAGTTCCTGTGCTCGTTCCTTCCGTCAGAGCAAGGAGGGGGAGAGGGAGCTGCCCTTGGGCAGAGCCCATGTCCCTCTTCTCCAGGCTGCTCTCCCATGCCCTGCTCTGCTCAGCTCACATGGAGAGGCTCGGCCACCTCATCTTGGTCTTCCTGTCAGGTAAGAGGAACGTGTGGCTTTGGGTTTCGAGGGAAAAGGGTTGACAGGGTAAAGGACTGGGGCAAAGCTTGGTCTCCACCTGAAGGCTCCTTCCTTGGAGTTTTCTCCTTTCCTTTTATTTACCAAAGGGCCAGTGGTGATCCCAGTGCTCCCAGCTTTCCTCACAGGGATCCTTTTGAGTCAGAACAGGAAACACTGATGAAAGAAGTCCTGTGTACCTCTTTTGTGAAATGTGGAATTGCAAAATCCTGTGTGTTTGCATTTGCAGGGCTTTGAATGTAATTTATATATGTGTAAATTACCACAGGAGGGTTCAAGGGAAGGGAAATAAAACCCAGTGAAGGGCAGAGCTCTGAACTCTCGGGCACTTGGCTCTTTGCAGCTGGGAGAGGCACAGCCCTTGGAAGTGAGAACCAAGGCACAGGACCCAGGTGGGGCTCCCAGCTCTCTGCCTTCTCTCCCCAGCCACTTTGGAGATTCCAGCTCTCTGCAGCACTGCAGGGAATAGCAACAAACCCAGGCTGTGGGAGCACAGAAACCTGTCCCAAAAATCTGAATGAGTTTGGAAAATGTTCACTATACTTTTTCCAGTAGAACCCAGGAAGGGAGGAGGAACACAAATAGTTTCTGATCTGTCAGCAGAATTGGTTGAAAAGAGAATGACACAATATTTTCCACAGAGAAATCAGGAAATCTTTAAATGATTCCAACTGAGAGGTGTTTTGCTGTGCTGTGGGAATTGTAGGGACTGATGGGGCAGAGCTGGAGGAAGGAGGGGTCCTCAAGAGAAAGAGGAGAGGCAGGCAAAGTGTTCTGGAAGGATTGCACAGGACAGGACAGGACACAGTCTGAGGTAAGTCCTGACTGGAAGAACTGAGTGCAGCAGTGTACTGGGATAAAGACTTGGAGGTGTTGGACACTTGGGGAGCACAGATCTATTTTATGTCTTGTTCTAGTCAAGCTGAAAGAACTTCAGATCTTTTAGTTTATAATTCACTTAGAATTGTTGAAATTATTTTAAGCAGTGTTATTAAAAGCCTCAGCCAGCACAAAGTCCTCACAAGAGCCTATTTTTAAATTTACTTCTGTTTTATCGTTACTTATGGTTTCACAGAAACATTTGCCTCTGAATTTTTTCACTAGAAATAGAGATTTCCACAAATACCACACTGTACTTCTCTCTGGAAGTATTAATAGCTCAGACTGTCCCCTCTGCCATTTCCTGTCACAAAGAGGAATGGAAATTAGAAATAAGGAACCAAGACAATTAAAAAAAGCCAAGCAGCCAAAGACCAGTTGTCAACATGGTTAAAATTTGTAAGATATTAAAAGATAGAGTGGAAAAAAACTGCTAAATGCCTGGATTTAGAAGTAGGAGTGGGATTCAGAAGCAACCTCCTAGCCAGCAAGCAGGACAGTGGTTTGTAGGTGTCAGTGTGATTCCAGCATTTTCCAGGGCAGTGTGGCTTTGCTCTGCCTGTGTAAAGAGCTTCAAAATGGGGATAAAGTTCATGGGCATTTACTGCAAAGGGTTTTTCTGCAGCAGAGGGTATTCCACAGCCAAATACTGTAAAAGAGCTTTTAAAAATCAGGGCAGCTTGTCTGGTGCCAGCTCAACCTACCTGGATGCCCAGCTCCATGCTCCTCAGGATCAGAGCACGGGGCAAGTTTATATTTAATGCCCGAATCCTGAAGACAAGCTGGGCAGGAGCACAGGGATGACAGAGGTGGGATGTGGTTGAGCTCCAGACGGACTCCAGAGCAGCCACCACAGGGCCAGGAGGGAAGGCAAGGACCAAAGTTTACCCAAGCTTCAGAAAATCTGCAAATATTAAGGAAGCTGATACCTCTTGCCCTCAGTGCCACCCCAAGAACTGCTGCCTGGCAAGAGCCAAATCACCCACCAGGCACAGGGTCACCACAGACATTTTTCACAACACCTGAGCCAAGACTCTGAGCTCACTGATCATTGATGGGGGAAGCAGATGGGTGACAACCCTACAGGTGACAGCCTTCCAGGTAGCAGCACTACAGGTGACAGCTGCCATCACTAGAGCAGTAGAGGGTGAAAATGATGTTCAGCATCACCACAGTAGTGAGGGATAGACATGAGAGAGACTGGGCTCACCCCTCTCCCCTCCCTCCCTCCCTCCCAGCCTCCTGTGCCGCAGAGAACGTCACCGTGGTGTATGGGATGGAGGGGGGCACCATTTCTGTCAACTGCTCCTACGACCCCCAGCAGCAGTGGTGGAGAGAGAAGAGCTGGTGCAGGCAGGTCGATGAGACCAAGTGCCAGCACGTGGTGAGTGCCCGGTCCTTCTGGCTGCCCTTCCTGAGGGGCAGGAAAAGCACCACCTCCATCAGGGACAACATCCACGACGGGGTCCTGACGGTCACCATGAGGCAGCTCAGGAAGGAGGATGCTGGGCTGTACCAGTGCAGAACTGATTTCCTGGGGGACACAAAGAGCCTGAGGAAGGTGCAAGTGGAAGTGCTGAGAGGTACGTCCTGGGGTTTGAGTTCCACGAGTTCCTACTCAAATTTCAGGGGTGCCTGCAGGTGCCAAGGCGTCACCTCAGTAACCATCTACTGTTGTCTCGCTCTGTGGAGGTTCTGTGCTTCATCGCCTCTCTTTATTCCTGAGGTACAGCACTGTCACTTCACTGGTGCTGGACATCCAACACGCCATCCCCTTCTTGCTGCCCAGAGTGATCTCCTGGCACACAGCCCCATGCCCCACCTCACCTTGGCCACTTGCCAGCTGGGGCACTGGTGACACCAATGAACATCACCCAGAGGCACCTGCAGACTAAACTGTTCTATTTCTATCAGCAGCTGCCCTGGAGACCCAAGTGCCAGAGGAGCCCAGAGCTGTGCAGAGCATCTCCAGGTGAGCCTAAAACTTGTGCTGGGATCTCTAGTCTTCCTAGGACTAAGGCAGTACCTCAAGAGTTTTTTAAAGGTTTGAACCATCTCCTCCATGGTTGTATTTCTGGTTCCCCACAGCTCCCCTCCCAAAGTGGATTTCACTGTTTTCTACATCCTTGCTGGGCTCCTGGTTACCAAGTTCATGGTGGCTGTACTGATCTGTATCGTTGGCATCAGCAGGAAGCACAGAGAAAGAGAGCAGAACCCAAGCCTGAGTGAGCAGCAGGTCCTCCCTTTCACTGCTGACCTCGGACACGGAACTGGCCCCTCCCGGGAGAGAGCTGCGTGAGCTGAGCCAAAGGGAGTCCATGGAAAAGGAACATCAGGCATTTGCAGGCAAAGCTTTGCCACCTGCTGTAAGAAAAGGATCACTACTAAACACAGGTGTGGATGAACCTGTCACTTTGGAGAGGGAATGTCACCATCTACCACCTCTTCTCATTGGCATCACACCCCCAGGCAGAGTTATTCCAGATACCATCCCCAATCGTTCCACCACAGTCTGAACTGAGACCCATCAACATCCTGTCATCTCAGGGCAGTGCCAGGTGACAGATTCTGTCTTTACAAGGTGAGGAAGACTAATTCCCACTGTTGCTTTGGACAGTGTGGATCCTTGGTGTCCCTGTGGAAAGGCATAAGGAACTGCAGGACAGCCCAGAAAGGGATGTGGTCTCCTTGCAGCTCCGAGCCTGCTTCCTCATTTCTGAAAGGACTTGGTGAGCAAATGAACTGTCTCTCTGTAGTTCTCCCTGTGTTTTTTCTCCCCACTCGAGGGGATGTTACCAACATGTGGTGGTTGTTCATCTCTCCCCACAGTGAAGCTGCCTTTGGGCCTCCCAGGCAGACCCCAAACCCAGGGGCATTCACACTTCTTTTCCCTGCAATACTAAATAAAATAAAATTGATTCTCTGGCTTAGGATGGATTCATGGTAGTGGGCTGCAGGACACCAGGTCACAGTCATCCCCCAAAGAAGAAGTGACACCTGGAACATGCTGGAGTGTTTACAATGCTCAGAGCCAGTGGGACAGGCTGGCACATCCAGCCACTCAGTGCCACACAGGAGCAGAGCTCAAAGCCCAACCCCTCATTACCCAGAGGGGCTGTGGCTGCCCCATCCCTGGAAGTGTCCAAGGCCAGGTTGGACAGGGCCTGGAGCAACCTGGGCTAGTGAAAGGTGACATAGGGAGTGGGTTGAGATGAGCTTTAAGGTCCCTTCAACTCAAACCATTCCATGATTCCATGTAAGTGCAAAGCAGCAGACGAACATTCCCAGCTGAAGGCTGGTCTGGGATGTGTCAGAGCAGCACCAGAGACCAAAGATGCCCATTTCTTGTCCAGCCCCACGGCCTGGTTGCTAAATATGGCTATCACAGGGTATTGAAAGGGGAAAGGCAGCCAGTGAGCACCACGCAGCCTTCCCTCCCAAGAAATAACTCAGAGATTGTGGTTAAAAGATACCCTCAGCAATTCCAAACTGGCATCACCATACGGGGCAGCAGCCTCTGAGTGACAGAGTGAGTTTGCTCCTCTGCAGCAGGAACTGTGTGGGGATAAAGAAGCTCCAGGAGATGTTTTTTCCCTTGGTGCCCTAAACCACTCTCTGCTCCAGGATGGAAGGTTTTCCAGCCCTGCTGCTCTTGCTGGCACTACCAGGTAAGGCTCAGAGAAACCATATAAGAGTGTCTGTGCACAGAGGGAGAGTCCTCTAGAGCCAACAAGAAGTTATGGGAGAAGAGATAGCGGTGCAAGGGGCTGTCAGAAACGTCCTGTCCAGTCTTAGCCTTGAGCTTCCCTGGGAAAGAAAGGATTAACCTTTTCCACACACTGCACTGCTCAGGGGACTGATGGACTCAGGACATCTCTGGTTTTCAGTGATCAGGGCAGCACTTCCAAGGGGGAATCTGGCCCTCAGCTGTGGATATCTGCAGAATATTCTTCTGCAGGGAATACAGATGGTGGTTTCACCTGAGGGTGAGCTCTGAGGTCAACAGTGTGCCGGGTGGGAGACAGCCAAAATGAATCAAGAATGATGTGTCATTCCCATTTTTGTTTCACAGCTAAAGATGTTGCATTGGGACATAAAGATCTCACCAGAGGTTATCCAGGACAGGGTAAAACTCTATTACATAGTTCAACATAGAACCACGACAGGTATCTGTGTGTATCAAGTGGCAGAAGTGTCCAGGAAATTATTTTTGCTATATTAAATAAAATGTCTCAAAGGAAAAAAAAAGAATCAATAATTTACTGGTTACCATCAAAAACAATGAATGCCATGTTGTAGGATTGTATTAATCAAAACCAAGTGGGTTTGGGACAGAAGATATCATAGAATCACAGAATGGTTTGGGTGGGAAGGGACACCAGGGACTGTGCTGACCTTGGCTCTGCCCCTGTGCTGGGGGACACGGACACTCCAGGGGGGTTGTTTTTTCCTGTCTTCTCCCTCTGATGAATCACCGCTCGAGGTTCTTCAGAATTCGTGAGCCTGTTTGCAAAAGAAAAGGGAACTCCTCTCCCTCATCACTCCCTTTCTGTGCAAGACAACACCAGGAAACTCCAATGCTGTATTTGGTGCAAAATGGTGTCCCAAATTCAAGGTAACTCTGATCAAAGTCTCCTTAAAGCAGGAGGGACTGGAATGATGAATGAGTTCTCATGGAAAATGATTAGAGTGCAGCTGAGAAAGCTCCAACTTAATGACTCAGGAGAATATCAACTCGAGACCTATTTCCAGGGGAGAAACAAACCACGGAATAGCACCAAGCTGGAAGTTTTGGGTGAGTTAATCAAAGAATTAATGATCTTCCAGGAGTCAGCAATTTTTTACCACTTGACAAGAAAGATTTCGGGTCAGTGTTAAAGAGCTGCCTTTGGAAATTTCCTGAGACACAGGTAATTCCTGAATTTCTTTTTTTTAAACATATTTTTGATACATACTAATGGGATAAACAAATTGGAGCCAACTGGTGTGAGGGGGGCCTGGCTTGGCTTCATTGATTAATGAAGTCTTACATTTACATCAGCAGATGGAACAGGCTCTGAGCAACCCAAATCTTTGCTGGAGAAAAAGTCACCAGTTTTTTAGCAGGAGAAAGAATCCCCAGGGATGGACTGACGTGGGAAAATCACCTGCTCATTGTTTTGTTTTTTTTTTCAAGAGGAATATAGGTCTTTGGATACAGATTCTGACCCCATTACATTTGCCACTGAGAAGGGGGACATTGCCACAGATGACACCAATAAGGAGCAGAGGTAAAACCAACGACTCCCAGACTCTGGATGCACAGCAGGATTTGAGGAGCAGTGTGACACACTGCAGCATGTGCACACACACACACACAGACACAGAGGCTTCCCCTTCTCCCTACAGTTTGTTCCAACCTCCCCAGTTCCAGGAGAAGCTCTAGAAGGTTCCTATCAAATTCAGGAGCCCTAAGTGGGGCTTCTGCTGAGGATGCTCAGTTTGACCATGTCCTTGCTTTCTAACTGGCTAAAAAAGGGGCACAGATATGGGCCAGGCAATGCCACAGTGACTCTGCCTGGGTACCAGCAGCCCAGCCCAAGATCCACCCCAGCAAAGGCCACAGCACCTCAGACCAGAGGTGTTCCCTGATCAAAAGTGACCCCATTAATGATCCTGATCAAAGACAGACCCTGAGAAGGGCTACTGAATCCTGGTGAGGGATCCCTTGAGCCCTGGTAGCACTGCAGATGACTGCAGGAAGGGAATCCAAGCTCCTGAGTCTTCCCCAGGCTTGCCAAGTGCCAAGGAAAACACAGCTGGTGGGATGGATCCTCTGTGGCTGTGGATCAGTCCTGACCTCACAGAACTGCACTTGTTTAGAGACAGCAAGGGTGGTATTTGGGTGCTGAGTTCTTATCCTGGAAACATAATTCATTGTAAAACACACAAAATCCCCTCCCACATTACCCTCATCACCTCTGCTGCTGTAAATAGTATGGAGATATCCTGGTTTTCCCTGCAGCAGTCTCCATGCCCTCGTGGTGCTGAGCTCCTTCCTGCCCACCACTGCTCTGGTTGCTGCTGTTCTCTTCCTCCTCACCACCTACATCAGAACGAAAAGAGCAGGTAAAGATCCCAAATCCTCCTGTCTGGTTTTCCTGCCCCTCACCTTGTCCTCCCACCCCCCTGGATGTAGGGAAGGTCTGTGCACAGCAATCCTTTCCAAGGAGGCAGGGATGAGCTGGGAGCAAATGCGAGGTGTGAGCTGAATCCAGGAAGGGACAGGAGGGAGAGTCAGGTTTAAAATGAACAGGTAAAGGTCGTGTTTCACACTCAAATGAGTTTCTGTCGTTCTTGGCAGGAAAAGGGATGGACACTGGCAAACATCCTGCTTTCAGACAGAGAGCACTGCAGGTAAGACACCAGCAGAAATCCCACATTCCCGGTGCTTTGGTTGATCCCTGCCATGCAGAGACTGGCTCTGTGTCACCATGCAGCAGTTCCATCATCCTGCAGTGGGTGAGAGGCATCCCCTCGAGCTCCCAGACTAAAGCTGCCCGTACTTGTTGGTTGTCTGACATCTTTTTGCCAAGCAGCCACAACCTACCTTGGTTATTTGAGGAAATCCCAGCCTTTCTGCTTAATTTTGCTTATAGTACTCAGAAAAATAAATGTAATAACAAATACACAGTGTTGATAATTTACTGGCCTTGGATCTGCAGTAACATCACCAAAGCTTCTTATCAAAGGAAAACTTTATAATCCTAAATATTCAGTGTGTTGATTGCGGCTGCACCTTTCTACCCCAGTCCCTTCAATTTTAGGAAGCTGAGTTTGTGTAGAAGTTTCCTAAACTTCTCTGAGCACACGTTTCCTTTTGCCACACATCCCCTCCCCTCTTCCCCAACTTCACAAGACAAAAGGGAAATATTTGTGTCTGTAGATGAGCCAAGGCTAATGTTCAGAAGCAAAAAATGCTGAATCTGTTTTTAACTTCTTGTTCTTTGTGGTTTCTCAGCTCAGAGGACACAAGGGGAGCGGGATGGCAGAAGGAGAACTGAGCAGGAGCACGGTCTATGCTGTGATCAGGCCCCAGCAGCAGCCCAGGCCCGAGGATGTTCTGTATGCCAACGTACAGCCTGCTCCCAAGCTTTTCTTCCACCTGCAGGAACCGCCGGGAAGTTCAGCCTCCTCGGGGCCTGTGGAGTACGCGACTGTTCTCTTCAGAACCACAGCTCCACATCCTGACACTGCAACAGAGGAAAACAGCTTCACCTAAAGAAAGCAGCACAAAGTCTTGGGCTTGTTCACTGAATTTTTCAGAACTGCACTTAAAATAACCTGTTTGTACCCAGCTGCTGAAGGTGGGCGATGGGGTGGGGGGCAGAAGCAACTGAAAGGACACACGTGGGTGCACAAACCTTCCCTGGAAAACAACTGCACTTTCCTAACAGCACAGCATCACCCCCAGCTCCTGGTGGGCAAATCCAGAAGAAAGCTGTGGTATGTTTGCTTTTCCAAATTGCTGGTTTTAAATGACGTAGAACTGTAAACCCAAATACAGGAAACTGGTTCTGTCTGGCAGCAGCTGATACAGCACCACAGCCAACGAGGGGCTGTGAGATACGAGAGATGCTTCCTTTGGACTTTCTTCGACAGCTCACTTGAATACTCACAGATAAAGCATTAATTACTGCCCACTCTGATAAGATCCAAGTCAGCAAAGTGGTAAAAATCTGCTTTATTTGAAACACACGAGGTGTTTCCTGGGCTTCAGGGAGACAGGCAATGCACTTGACATGTTTTAGTAAACAAGGGTCTTGTTAGAAAATATTTGTTTACTTTACAATATAAACTGTCATCAGCTTGAACATGCAGGGGTGAAATTTACATTCAAAATTATTGATTTGTTTTACAAAGAAATAACTTTGTATTTCCCTGTTTGTTGTTCATTAACACACACCAATACTCCAGGATAAACCTAGCTTGACTTTACTATAAACTGTTGATCAAACTACAGAACCCTGATATCACAGCAATATGATCACACATCCCTCAGGGATTATGGATAAATCCCCAAATTCATCTTAATTCTGCAAGCTGGAGCTGAGGATGCTGAATAGAACACAAAAATAGGTTTAAATTTTTGATACTAAGATTGCAAGAAAACTCCAGTCTGGGCACTGGGTGGCAAAGGAGGGAAGGAAGGGGAAAAAGCAGGGAATACACCTATGGACTGTATAAACTCTGTGAGTTATATATCTGCCTGTGAGTGCTTGTGAGATTCTGAGTGAGACAGAAGTAAATTCTGTTGACTGCTCTGATGTGGCTAAAAAATATCAGGCTTTTTATCATTATATCTGAGATGGTTTTGTTATTCTATTGCAAATTTTACGAAAGCAAAGCTAGAAAATTACATCATAATAGTTAAAGAAACCTATTTCTGGCTTCCCAAACAGCCTTGCATGATTGTTCTCTTCCTGTCCCAGCTTCCCATTCTCTGTTCTTACGTAGTTATTTCCTTTTTTCGTTTTTTTTTTCATGATCATCACTGTATTGACCAATTCTGGAAAGAACTAATGACACTCACCCTTGTGCTTTGGCGCATTTTTGAGATGGCAGAAGCGTTGGTGTGGGGTCGATACCATTAAATATTTCCAACACCGTAGAGAACATGCCGTTCCAATCCTGTGCAGAGCTCTGGAGCAGCACTTGTGGAAGAGCAGCATGTCCAGAGGGATCACAGGCAGGCATGGAAACTGTCTCCTAAAGCGCCAAGACAGTGAGGCCAGACTGAGGGGAGACGGACACCAAGATGGCGGGATGGGGCTGAGGGGAGACGGACGCCAAGATGGCGGGATGGGACTGAGGGCAGACGGATGCCAAGATGGCGGGATGGGACTGAGGGGAGATGGACGCCAAGATGGCGGGATGGGACTGAGGGCAGACGGATGCCAAGATGGCAGGATGGGGCTGAGGGGAGAGAGAGGCCAAGATAGCAGGGTCAGACTGAGGGGAGATAGACACCAAGAAGGCGGGATGGGGCTGAGAGGAGACAGACAGCAAGATGGCGGGATGGGTCTGAGGGGAGATGGATGCCAAGATGGCGGGATGGGGCTGAGGGGAGATGGATGCCAAGAAGGCGGGATGGGGCTGAGGGGAGATGGATGCCAAGATGGCGGGATGGGGCTGAGGGGAGATGGATGCCAAGATGGCCTTGCCATCCCCACAGTGGGGCCAAAGCCACCCCCTGCCCTCACAGCTGCCACGTCACTCGCAACGTCCAAATACAGGGAAAAAGCTTCCCGGTTTATAAATTTTATTAGCTGGAGAGTGTACACAGTACTTACAATTGCATCTATTAAAGACCAAAATACACTTGAAAAAATGCATCGTATAAAAAAAATTATAAACTTTTAACTATATACAAACTTTGCCTGACATTACTTCAACCTCAGGACCCTCCCCTGTCCATTCACAAAGAAAAGTTTATTTTTCCCTTCTTTTTAACATGCAGGGCCTTAAACCCATCTAGCATCACTTGAGAACCATTTTTTTCCAAATCCCGCTCTTTACACTCATATAAATCTGGTTTTTGAGGGGTTCACTGCTTCGGTGCTCTGGGTCAATCGACCGCATTTCTCCCCGAGCCTCTTTTATCCTCACCCTTTTACTCTCTCCTGAAGTTTCTGCTCAAGTGTAGCCAATAAACAAAGAATTCTCATTTAATTACTAGACAGGTTCGAACTGGACGATGTCTCCAATTTAACAAATTTCCCCCAGAAAAGAAAACAGACATTTTTGGTACTGTGGTGTTGACCAGTGACTCCAGTCTCACCAAGTAAACAGGACTTTTAGCAGTGATACACAACCCAAAACAAACAAAAATCTGACCAGAGCACTCAGGCTGTCACATCACTATTTAAAGTATCAACAGTAAGACTTTCTATAACACAAATCCATGTCTTCATACACATTCTACAACAATGGATCAGAGAACCTAGATATGAAGGGCTTATCAGGAAACAAGTTCTACCTGTTTAGAAGAAGCTTACAAGTTCTTTAAGAAAAGTAATTACTCCTTAAAAAAAAACCAAACCAAAACAAAAACTATGTCAGAGCAATAACCTTGCTTCCCAATTTCCAGCTCTCAGAGGGGCTCCCTCAGGACAGAGATTAACCATCAGCTAAACAGCAGAAACATCACGGAGAGGCTCTTATTCCAGCACTAAAATATTCCACCAACAAAATGTACAAATGCTCTAAAAAAAATATTTACAATGCTGCTGCAAACCCAACTAAAGCATATGTTACTCCCTAAGGGAGCTGCATGTTCCTGAAATGGGGGAGCTCCCAGGAAATGCTGTGTGAGGGTTTCAGGTGCCAAGTGAGGAAAATCAGCACCACGCTGGAATTGGGCAAGAATTTAAGGCAGAAGCACCCAAGGCCCCAACGATGCCATCAACACCGTGGGGAGGGCACAGAGAGCTAGGAATTCAGAAAAATGAACTGGAATCCTTTAGAACATCAAGCTGCCCAATTATGAACACCCACCTGCATTTCCTCCTCCACTGGCACCTGCTTCCACAGGTGGAGTCACCCCTAGTACCTGGACAGGCATCCTCTTCCTCCAGGACTGCCTGCAGACAATGTAGCATCCAGCATTTCTCCACATTTCTGCTCCCTCCTCTTGCATTCCCTCACTTCCTTCTCATATTCTTAGGTTTAGTACTTTTCTTTTATGCAAAGTCAATAGAATTTTCAAGGCTCTGTCTTTTGTATCCACAACTTGCTAATTTATCCTCCACTTTGTCTTTAGTCATAAGCTTCCAGTAACTGGGAAAATGTGGGCGGGGAGGGGGAAGAAATAATGTGGGGTTTATTTTTCAAGCTGCATTTACTTCCTTTTCCACTTGAAAACAACGTTCACTGCACTTCACCCAGTCTCAGCCACCCTTGGCTGCTTTGCTCAAAAACCCCAAAACCCCTCACTCTGCAGCTTCACCTGTCCAGGTTCATATTTACCTGGCAATATTCCCAATCCCAAGTTTCACCACCGTGATCCAGTTTTAACCACAGAACACAAAAATTGGAAGATCTGAGAACTCCAGCAGGCACCTGATACACAGAGCAGCTTTAAACTCATTAAGGTGGAGGAGGACAGGCATGGAATGATGTGAGATTCACCTGTTAACTGCTTTTGGCTACTGCTCCTATCACCACATTTTAAAGCAGAAAAAATGGAGCAGGCTGAGAATCTGGAATGAGCTACAGAATTAAAGCTAAAGCTGTTTGTGGAGTTGCTCAGCCCAAAGCCAGCTGCAGGTCATGAAAAAGTCCCTTTTTTTAAAACTAAGTACTCCTCTTTCATTAAGTGCCACTTCTTTTTTTGTTTTAAAGAGAATAACCTATAATAAAGCCTGAAAGGTTCTTCAGTATCTGCCTTCATTTGTTAACAGTTCTTCAGGTACCTCAGGATGAGATGAGCTGCCCCAGCTGCTGCTGTAATGAACACCCCTCACTCTGCAGAATTGTAGATTGGATCTGGGCATCAAGAAATACCATCATGAAGCTGATCAAGTGCCAACACTCTGAGACTGAGGATTTGATGTCTTCTGGAGGAACTCTGCACTCGACTGGCAGGTTAGAGGGAAGGTTTAAAACAAAAAACCCTTTGGAAGAGACTCACTTAAAAGTTTAAATCACTTTTATACTCGCATCCAGTTTTCTTCCAAAGCAACGACTACTGGCAATAAACATATAAAAACCCCCCAGAGATTGCTTTTACTAATGAAATCCTTCTCCCCACATCACCCTCTCCTATCTTAGTTCTTGGAACAGACACACAATACACCAAGTCCTGCAGTAATCTTGAGTATTTCTACCATTGACTGGATGGCTGAACCTTTCCCCGAGAAGAGCTTGTTGTTTTACACATTTACAAGGTGGAACTGAAAAGAATCCCCTTCAGTTTCTGCCAGGTCCAGAAGTGCAACAACAGGGACCAGTTCAGGGAAACGAAGTCCAAAGGTGTCAGGAGTGGATGGAAATAAGTCTCTGCTGGGCAAACACAGTCCTGTGGTGCAGCTGACGAGCAGTGAGACTCCAAATTCCCTGTGCTGGATCAGGAGAGTGCACCAAGGAAGTCTGGAAGTTTCTGTTGTTAAAATCTCAACCACGCCCTGAACACGTGGTGCTTGTTCTGTAGAAAAGGACAGGCTGTGACTGGGTGATTGTCCCACTCAAAGACTTGCTGGACACACTGGACAGACAGGACAGACTGGCAGGAGGTCTGGGAATTCCATCCAGGTGCTTTTCTCCTGGAAGCAGTGGTTAGGAGACTCTGATCATCTGTGTCATCGCTTCTTCGTTGGTCTGAGTGGGATCCTGCAGACACAAAATACATCCCAGGTTGGACTTCAACACTTCTCCATGAAGCAGGGAGAAGCACACACAGCTACCAGGAGCAGACACTCCTGCCCCTCCCTTCATACTGACATGTGTCCTAGTGTTCCTGGGTTTTACAGGCCAGTGTAAGAGACTGGGATACAAAAATCCTAACAGTTCCCAGGAAGGTGCCATCCCTGATAATCAGGAAGACCTATTACTGGCCTGGTATTTGGGAAGGATTCTACTTCAGGATAAGAAACATTCCCTAAAGCCACAGGACTGCTCCAAAGAACTGATGAACAACAGAACCTGCTGATTCTACTCCATTGCATCCCTTCCTTTGAAACCTGCCTTGCACTTTCTATGCAAATCAATGTGCAGCTAAGAATCAGATATTCACGTTTTATTTTTCTATTTTACAAACACAGAATGTTTGTGTGAGTTTGCCCTAAGAAATACAAAGCGAATACACTTCTATCCACATTACAGTCATTACATTCCTCAAGGCAAACATCACTTGCTCTCTACAAGACAGGAGGTTTTTTCCCCAATGCCTGAAACATAAATTCGAAGGCAGGGAAGGACAACGGTCAGCAGGCTCCAAAAAACCCAAACAAACCAGTACAACACCTGTAAAGAGCAACGTGAAGGACTGACAGGGGCAGCTGTCCAACAGCCAGACCAAACCCCACTGACCTGCATGTGAGGGCTGTCCTTTTCCTTGGGGGAGAAGAAGCGTCCCCCCTCTCCCCGTTTCCTGGCCATGGCGTGCCGGTGCCGGGACTCGTGCAGGTATTTCTGCAGCAAAGGGAAGCAGGACGTGAGAGAGCAGCCACAATCTCCAGGTCAGTGCTTCCTTAGGGGAAATTCCCGACCGCTGGAAAAGCCTGCCCCGTCCCCATCCATCCCCCTGCCCCCAGACAGCATGGGTACAGTCAACACCCACTTGTAACACAGCTCCAAAGACACCCCAAGGCATCCAAAGGAAGCAGGACTGTCCCCAAAGGACTTAAAAAATTTGCCCTGATGTAGCTTACGAACAACAAGAACATTAAAAACCACCAAGATTCCAGTCCTCATTTTCCAGCCTGGGTGTGGTTCTGTGCCTTTCTCAGAGCAACCCTGTGTTAGATCAGAGTTGTCTTCTCACCCTTCTTTCCTTGGGAATTTTCCCCTCTGCTTCCAGCTTAGCCCGTGCCTGTCTCCTCTTCAGGATGCGGTGGTACTGCTTGGCATTCACGTAGAGGGGCTCCTCTTCCAGCATCTCTGCCCCAGGCAAAGGGATTCTCTGGATGGCTGGGACTGACCCAGCTCCAGGCACCATCTGTGCAGAGAAGGTGGGTTTAGTACTTGCAGCTCACAACACAAAATGAACACTAAAAATAGTTAAAAAAATCAAACCATTAAAATGGAAAGTGTTTGGGTTTTGCTCAGATAATGCAGCTGCTTAAAGCAGCAACAAAGCTGTTCTCAAACTGCAGAACAAATTTAAACAAGTCAATTACTTATTACTCCTGCTTGCTTTTTCTTTTCTGATAAAAGCAGAATTTCAATAAATTACACAATTCCATGACCATGTTGCTGCTTCTTGTACAGTTAAACAGGACATACCAAGTCTTCCCTTTTTTTTGGGTTCTCTCTTATTTGAATTACATGCTAATTTCAGAGCATTTCTAAGCAAACATTGCAGAGCTGCTGACATCTAGTGGGGACCAACAAAACTCCAGGTAAAGGGCCTCACACTACAAAAGAAATAGGAGCTGGCAGGAAAAGCCTCTGTGAACCAAATCCTGAGGGACCCTCGAGAAAATTAACTGTTGACTCAAACTATTTAAGCCTTAAGGCCATTGCTCCCTATCACTCCACACCCCTGTGAAAATCCAGGCAGGTCTGTGTACAGGCATCTTAAACCTCAGCCCTTAAAGACATCAGTGGGAAGTTTCACACCTACCATGACCATTCCCCCTGAATTGACAACGTTTCCAGCCACTGGCAGTGTCACTGTGACTGTCCCTTGGCCACTGCTGGTGGTGTTGGTGTTGGCTCCTGTCTGGACAATCTGTGCTCCAGCCAGGCTGGCTGCTGGAATGGTGATCATGCCTGTAACAGGGACTGTAACTTTAAGGAAGTAAAACACAAAAGAAAAAAAAAAAAAAGAAAAACGAAACAAAAACACGCACACAAAAAGAAGGGAACACCATTAGTCCCACTTCTGTGTTTTACTCATTCATCCTTCCATAACATGCAGAGAATCACGAAAGCACGGAACTGAGTAACTAAATTCCATCAGAATTCCTGGTTTTTGCATTTGTGCCTGCACAGTAACCCCTGTGTGACATAAGAGACCGTGTACTCTTGAGGTGTAACAGCAAAATTAAGGGTTTCTGTTCTAACAGCCCTTGCCAAAGACAAGACCCATTGTACACAGTTCCGGGGAAAGAACCTCGGAGTGAATTCCAGCAGAACAAAAGCATCTCCTCCCACATTCACACAGCAAGAGTGTGATCCCAGCACTCAGCTCAGTGTGTTCTTTGACAATAACCCCAGGGCACTAACTAACCCAAGAGCCCCTTCTCCCCAGCTCTCTACCTTGCTGCAGGATGGTGCCGTCGGCGTTCACGGGCTGGTACACGATGGTCTGGCCCTCAGCAGCCTGGGCCACCTGCTGGCCTTGCACTGCTATTTGTTGCTGGGTCTAAACAAAACAAACAACACAGGAACTTTACAGAGTGCTTTTTTTTCCCCACATTTTACAATTCCTGAATTAGCACATGGTGCTTGAGGTGTTCCAGGCATCTGTTACTGTTGCCTCATTACCAGCATCAAGAAACAGGCTGGAGCACAGACCAAATAACTGGAGATAAAACACCTGAAGCACATGTGAGATACTTCCTCTAACAGTGCAGTGTTCAATATTGAAAGAACAAATTCTAGGTTTCCTGTCTCGCTATGAATATGCAAAAGGAAGAACCATTCTGCTCCAAAATTTAATTTTGGTCCTAACCAAAAGCATCAGCAGAAACCCCAGGTGTGACTGGACTACTCCACAAAATGGCCCAAGTATGGAATTAGCAATGCTTCATGTTTTCAAAATTCAACAAATAGACAAAAACAACCACAAACCAATAAAATACAAAGACACAATGGATAAAAACATGCAATCTAGTTATTCTGCCCCAGAGTTATGTATGGAAACACTACAAAAACATGACATTTATTCTCAAGTTCTCCTCAATATTTTTCCCTTTTTTACTTAACCACATCTTAAGTCATTTGGCAAGTTTCTCTTCCTGATCCTCTCCAGAAAAGCCTTTCATGCTGGTGCAGTTACCTGTGTCTGGCCAGCAGTAACTGCAGTCTGGGGCTGCTGTATAATGATCTGCTGGGTCTGGCCCTGCTGCCCCTGTACCTGCACAGCCTGCCCACCTTGAATCTGAATCTGACCTGGCTGGACCAACTGAATCTGTGGAAGAAAGAGTCAGAAAGGAACATTAACTATGCCTCTGATTTCTCCCTCCTTGGCCTCAGCATGACCAAGTCATCTCTGAGGATGATTTACTGTTGCACAGAAAAAGAAAGCACCGAGTCTTCTCTTTTTCCATTTTAAAATGAGGAGTTTTAATGGATTCCTCCCTGTGACACATCACCACAGCCACACAGCAGAGGGACCAACATGCTGTGTCACTGTGCTCCAGCAGTTCTCCACTGCTTACACAATATATCAGTCAGAAGAAATAAATTATTCACATGAAACTGGTAATAATAATAGTCAGGTGAAAGAAGAAGAGGACTAAGATTTAAGACATCTGTAGAGAGTTAATTATCCAGCATACAGAAGTACTCCTGGTATATATAAAGTTGTCCTCAGCTTTGCAAAGTCTTTCCACCACCATGAAACATTCTTAGATTAAAAAATGGAACTGGAACATGGTTTGAAGCTTGTGCTTAAAAACCCAGTTATTGATTTTCCTCCAACAACCAGACTGGAAAAAACCTTGCACAAAATATAATCGTTTTCAACAAAAGAAATTTTAAATTAACCTCTCAAAACACCAAGACATTGTTTGCCTTCCTGGACTCTGCTGAACTGGATTCCTAAATCCCATTCTAAATCACCAGGACACTTCCACTATGCCATGGTTACAGATCTTCCCTTTGCTTCACAAACAAAAACACTTCAACCACCTCTTTAAATTTACAAGTATTTCCAGATAATTGTTTCCAAAAAAATCCACCTTCTGTACCTTCTACAGTATTGCCTTCTGTGCAAAGGGGACGTTTAAATTCCCCTTCAGCCATCACATATTAGATGAGCTCAAGCACAGGAGGTGTTTTCCAGAGGCTTTCTTCAGGTTGGTTTTTTTTTTCAAATCCTCTTTCTGAGTCATAAATTGAGCAGGCACCAGATCCCCAAGTACACTGCAAGGGCCAGGTAAAATGAAAAAAACCATCCCAACAAACAAAACACCTGGACTAGTGGAAGGTGCCCCTGCCCGTGGCAGGGTGTGGAATGGGATGGGCTTTAAGGTCCTTCCCAACCCAAACCATTCCACAACTGTACAAAAAAAACCCAAACCAACCCAGCTGTGTTTTAGTGGACTTCACCCAAAAGGTTTGCACCTTCACCCAAAAGGTTTGCACCTTCACCCAAAAGGTTTGCACCGAGCCACAAAGCACAAGAGCCGAGTTCCCAACGGCCCTTCATGGCGCTCCACACCCGCAGGAAGCAGCCTGTGCCCACGGTGTTTCTGGCCCAGCCCCGTGGCTGTGGGAACACCCAGCATGTGTGTCCCCTGTGAGCTGGCACCAGCCCTGGCTGTTTGTCTCACCTGCTGCAGCCCCTGCGTGCCCGACACCGGGACCTGCATGATGGTCTGGCCCTGCCCGCCGGGCACGGCCTGCACCATGATGGGCTGCCCGGTGGAGGTGATGAGCTGCCCGCCGCTCACCTGGACCATCAGCGGCTGCCCCTGCACCTGCAACAGAGAGAGCCACGATGAAACCCCCTGGCACTGCCACCCAGAGCTCCAGGGCTCACCCCCAGCGACGGGGTGGGCACAGAAACCCAGCAACAGGCACTAACAGCCTGGCTTTCTAAAGCTTCCCCGGGATGTGCTGTGGGGTTTAGTCAATGATCTGCTTCTCTTGCAGTCTAATTGCCACAAAGCATGAAAAGCAGCACTAGATTTTCGAGCCACGGTAGCTACCTTCATGCACAGCCCAAGAGCAACGTGGAATAAAAGAAACTCCATTCTCCACATCACAATTACTGATCTTTAATGGGGGTTCCTATTGAGAGAGCTCTGGATAAGCTGCTCTTACAGGGAGATTCTGGGGTGGCTTCAGCTCTCTCCAATTTCATGCCTACAACATTTCCATTTCCTGACTGACACGGAGCATGTGATGTGCTTAGAGAAACTCTTCATAGTTATTAAGTGAAAATTGTAACTGGAGCAACACAAAATGCAGTTCAGGGAGGAAAAGTGAAAGCAGATGAGCAGCAGCCACTTCTGAGCCCAACAAGGCTTAGAGTGGATTTATAAACATAAATATATATCTGAGCATGGGGAGGCCCTGGCACAGGTTGCCCAGAGAAGCTGTGGAGCCCCATCCCTGGAAGTGTCCAAGGTCAGGTTGGAAGGGTTTGGAGCAAGCTGGGATAGTGGAAGGTGTCCCTGCCCATGGCAGGGGGTGGCACTGGATGGGCTTTAAGGTCCCTTCCAACAAAACCAGTCTGGGATTCTATGGTAAGTTTGGCATGAAAGTCTCTGGGAGAAAGGTCCATGAAAAGAAAAAGAAGGGGAAAACCTCTCTGTTCAAACACCCTCACCTGCCACATCCCCCATTTCCCCAAATATATCTTGGAAAATGCTCTCCTCCACAGCTTAAATGTGAAATGAGTTATGAAATAGGAAGCTGAGCTGTTTGGGAACAAGAGTAACATAACCTGGTAAAAGTCAGTGAGTTCCCATGTTTCTCCTTGTGAATCCCTGGGACAGTCAGGACACTCTGGGATCCCTGAACAGAGGGAACCTTGCAGGGTTCACACACCTCAGGAGCGAGGTCCCAGCACATGCAGGGAATGCAGCTGTACCTCAGAGATGAGTCCTACCCCCAATCTGGTGACTTCACAGGTCACCTCCCAGCTGTGACACTGCTGTCCCTCAGCCTGTACAGTCACATCCACGTCCCTCACCACATCAGCAGGACTTGGTCTGGGTTACAGGGAGGAGCATGCTCATGTCAGCCACAGAGAAGCACAGGCAGCAGCACAATATCCAATAAGCAGAAAGGAAAACGACACATTCCAGGACTTTTGTTAATGAATTAGAGCAAGACAAAATGAAGAGAGGGTGGGGAACATAGCAACAACCAGAGGCCACAGGGACCCAAGCAATCCAAGTCAGCCAGCAATTCAGATTTTAACTCTGAACATAAAAAATGCTGTGTTCACTTTGCACCTGGCAAGACCATTCCAGCCCCCTGGAACTCTCCTGCTCTGAAGAATTCAAAACTAAATGAAACCAAAAAACTGAGAGCAAAGTGCAGTGCTAAATGCTAGGGCTGCCCAGGGTCTGTCAGCTGCTTTAAAGAGGGTTTGTGAGCCCCTGTAAACCCTGTGTGAGGCAAGGAAATGGGATCTGCAGACAGAAAATACTTCACACTGAAACAAATGATTTCTTTCCATCTGTGATGTATTTACTGCTCGGATTCCCACTGCTCCTGGGTTGCCCTGTGTTAGTCATTTGTAAATAAGGAATTGGATCACTCCATCCCAGAGAGGCCAATATTGTCCCCAGGTGCTCTTTCCATCACAGGAAAAGGTTTCACTCTTCAAGCTCAGGGCTCACCCACCACCTCTGCCTGTCATGGAGTGAAGAACTACAGAACTCCCCACGGGGGAGATCAGAAAACTCATCTCCTTGGAACTACAGGAAATCTTTGGGGTTTATCTCCACTGTCACTTCCTCACCTGCACGTTTTTTCCTCTGAAGCCCCATTTAATGACTGTTCCCTTTCAGAACCACAGCAGCAGGAATTCCTGAATGCAGCAGGGGTTCTGGGAGAGCCCAGCCAAGCTCCAAGGCCATGGAAAACCCCAGAGCCCTACAGCATCCAGCACAGGTGCTGCTGCTGCCACATGCTCCTGCCCCTCCTGCAGCCCTGAACAAACACAGCATTAGATATGTGGCGTGGGGAGGGTCATGCAGTGCTCAGAAACACAATCAGAGAGATCACCACTACCTGCAGGGTCTGGACTTGCTGGCCTGAGGCCGATGCCACCTGGGCCTCAGTCTGCAGCTGGACAGCAGTGACACCTCCCTGCTGCTGGGAACAGGAACAGGGAGAGCTTGAAACAGGGAAAGGCACAGCTCTGGCACGACACAACGACGAGGGTGAGTGTAAAATTCATACAACTGCTCTGGGAACACGAGGAGTGGGAACGTTTAGCAAACCTACGGATGGAATTCCCACAGACAGGCTTCAACACCCCGACTGAATTCACCTACAAGGGACAGGAGGGATTGTTTGGCAGAATGTGAAACCTCAGTTTCAGGGTTTTATCTTGCTCAGTGCTCCCTTCACTGCCCAGGTTTCTCACTGGGAAGGGCTGCAGGGTTTGGTTACACTGGTTTGTCACAATAAAGGCCACAAACCCCTTCCTGCAGCACAGTGGGAGCTTCATCTCTGCCCTCTGTGTCAATCTCTGCCCACCACTGACCTTGAAGGACAATCTGGAGAGGCTGCAAGAGCAGTTAGAGCTAAAAGCCTTCTCTATCTTTAGCCTCCTTGGTAAGAGTCCCAAAATAATCTGTGTAACTGTGTTAGCGCTGGGGAGAGGAAGGACAGCTCTTTCCTAAGAGCTGTACTGCAACAGCCTGTTAAAACAACTCATTTTAGAAAAACATCTCATGTCAAACACAGGCTTTAAGAGCATGTACTGACAGTGAAAGTGTCAATAAAACCACATAGATCTTTGGTTGTCTGCTGGAAGCAGGTATTTTTGATAAACCCTAATGTAAAGTTTTTTAACCTCAAGTGCAATCTTGTTCTGCCTGAAAAAGTTAATTAAATTCAATGGGAGAAGCTGGTCCTTGCTGAAGCCAAAGCAAAGCAGATCTCGCTGAGAACATGATCCAGTGGCTCATCCCTTTGCATGACAAACTATTAAACTCCTCTTGCCTTGAACTAGAACAAACAGAAGATGCAACAAAAATTCAGCAGCAGCACAACTTATCTGAAAATACATCACAAAATCTGAACGGGGGAAGTTTAACAGTAAAAATCAATAAGCCCTTAAAAATCCAGCCCTGCTCATCTGCACATTGTAACATGAACTAGGAACTTCTTTCTGGAAGGGATCAGTTCATCCCAAGCTACATGGTTTGTTTAATTTCTGTACTGTATGTTCTTTTTGATCCACCTGTAGTTGTAAAATTAAGAATCTCAATAAATATTTCTTTTGAGGAAGCTTGGAGGAAGCCTCTGTGGGCTTGAACAAAACCTGTTTCAATTTGGAGGGGACCCTACACTGTTCCTGTGGACAACTGCCTGTTTCTGTTCATAGTCTGTCTCCTCCATTTCCAGAGATTTGTTCCTCTCCTCACATCCCAAACTCTGCCAACTCCTTGCTACACTGAAATCTGGCAACCTGCACACCTGCAATTTAATCTGATAATTCCTGTATTATAAAACCCACGTTTCCTCTGACCTTCAGCCAAGTCAGATCCCTGAGCAGGTGCCAGGAGTCAGGTGAACACGTGTCCAGGCAGGGTCACAAAGCCCCTCAGTGCTCCTGTGACCCTCTGGGGCCACAAAGGGGGTGTCAGTGAGCACTGACCCCCCCAGCCCCCTCCCACCTTCCATACCTGCTGCTGGATCTGCCCGGCCTGCACCACGATCTGCTCCGTGGAGCTGTTGCTGTTGGCCGTGTACTGCTCCATGGCCACGGGACCCTGGGCTGGCTCCTGCAGAGAGGGACAGAGCAGCTCGTTATTGTCCCGAGGTGGCACATCTGTGTCCTCCTACAGGGGCTGCACAGCAAAGCATCTGCTGCTCACAGGCAGCTGCTGCTTCCTGAGGGACAGGAACAAACCAGAGAGGTCAATTCAAGCACATCTACCCTGACTGAGGGGCAGAGTGTCCCAGTTCTGTCCTGATCTTCAGTGCCTCCAACAGGAGCTCTGAACCTGTTCTTCCTCCTCTTGGAGTCTGCATGTCCTGGGCTACAGACACCTGCCTGTGGGGGGAGTGTCACTGCTAAAGAACCTCCAAAAATGCAACATTTGGGTGTAAAACCAAACTACATTTCAAGAATCCAGCAGAGCTAACTGAAGCCCTCTCCTTCCCCCACTACACACCATTCCTCATATCTCTTCCCTTTCCTCTTATTTCCATAGAATCATGGAATGGTTTGGCTCAGGGGGGACCTTAAAGCCCACCCAGTTCCACCCCCTCCCAGCCCCATCAAACCTGGCCTCGAACACTTCCAGGGATGGGGGAGCCTCACGACCCTCACAGGGCTTAATATCTCCCATAAAGAACTTATATATTCAAAGATATTCCTTGTATATTTTGGGAACCACCAGTAGATTTCCCAGCGCCTCCACCCTCCTGCTGCCTCTCGTTCCTTGGCCCTTTCCCTACACACATGAACACAGTGCTGAAATAAAACATCAGCTCCAGCACCTCCTTTTCCCTCACCCTGCTTCTCCCAGGATCAAGGGAAGAATTCTTACTGTTACTGTAACAAGGTCTTCGATTCATGTCATGACTGAACAAGTACCTGCTACATTAGGGAAAGAAAACACAGCCTGGAACTTTAATTTTCAAAGCCTAAAGCAACAAACCCCCTCAGGCTCTCTCAGTTTTCCAAGGAATGCTGACAGAATGTAGTCCCAGACTCCCTGGAACAGTTGCTGTGGTTACTGCTGCCGTTTCAGCTCCATCCTTTGCCCATTTACTAACAGTTTCTCCCAACCTGCCAGAATAAAAGCAAGTAAATATTCTTCCTGAACATGCTGGTGTCTGACATGTGTCTCCTTTCAGTTCTGCACTGGATACTTCATTTCTGCCCCAAATGCCTGTGGGCCTGTCAGAGAGCAGCTCCCACATTTCCTTCTCCAGGGAAATGTTCCAGTATCCAGCACAGGGTGCCAGGACACTGTATTTGCCAGGAGTTCTCTGTTTTCCTTAATGATACAACCAATAATCAAGCACAGGCAAACCTCTACTCGGAAATGCTTCATCCCAGCCCCCCGGATCAAGCCTGTCTTGTTTAATTACAATATCAGCAGCACTGTAATCCTAATGCTCTGCACCAGCCACGGCCAAAGTTACAGACCGGATTTTCCACGTGCTGGCTCCTCATCCTGCAAGGGATTATCTCATTCCCTTCATTAACACAGAGCAGCCAAGTTAAATTTTAAAGATCAGAGATCCGTGGACGGCAGGATGGAGCTCCTCCCCCAGTGAGCTCACAGGCAGCTCCTCCTCACTGGGAATGCACTGGGAATGACTGAGGGTTCCGGTCCCAGCACTATAAATATATATATCACAGAATATCCTAAGTTGGAAGGGACCAGATGGGATCATCAAAGTCCAATTCCTGGCCCTGCACACCAAGAATATATATTTATTTACATGTCTATACACACACACATATATATGAGTGCACAGAAGCTGCAGCAGTGCCAGTCTCCTGAGCAGACAGCCCGCTCTAAAGGCAGACCCGTGTGATGCCCAGCCCCGGGACGCGTTTCAACGTGTCCCATCTGAACGGGTGGAGTTTCCAGGGCAGAGCCGCGGTCCCTCCAAGAACAGTGGCGAAGGGCGGACGGGGTTTCACCCCCGCGCTTTGTCTGCGCTGCCCGGCAGGACAGGCCGGCAGAGCGCTGGGCCCGGGATCGGTCCCGAGTCCGGCAGGGACCGGGGGTCGTTGTGCTGCGGGAACCGCCGGCCCGGGGCTCTCCGGGAGGGCTGGGCAGGTTCACCCCCCGCTGCCCGAGGGGCCGGGTCCGCTCCCGGAGCCCCCGTGACCGGACACCTCCGGCGGCACCGACCGCGGCCGCGAACCGCCGCGAACGGGGGGGGGCAGGACGAGTGGGGGGGCGGCCCGGGCCCGTCTGCCGCCGGGGAGGCCCCGGGGAGGGCGGGGCGCTGCGGGCCCCGGGCCCCGCCGGGGGAGGACGAGCCACCGACTGCCCTGCCCGGCGCCGGAACAGCCAGGCCCCGGTTCGCCGCCAGCCCCGGAGCAGGCGAGTGCAGCGCCGGCCCCACTCACCCGCCGCTCCGGGCCCCTCCCGGGAGCCCCGCGCCCGTCCCGCTCCCCGCCCCGCCCGTCCCGGCGCGCGCTCACCGTGCCGCGCTCCGCTCCGCGCCCCGCGCTGATTGGCTCCGCCGCGCGGCCCCGAAGCCCAATCAGCGCCCGCACTCGCCCGCCGCGCAAGATGGCGCCCAACCGCGGACAAAGGGGGCGAGGGGCGGGGCCCCGCCGCCCAACCCGCTCCCGGGCCCCGCCCGCGGGCTCTGCGCCTGCGCGGGGGCAGCGCTGCGCACGCGCGGGGGGGCCCCGCCCACTCTCGCGCGTCGGGGGCGGGCACGACAGGCCCCGCCCCTCGGCGCGGAATGTTCTGGGCCGGTACCATAGAGAGGGGTCCGCCCGCGCGCACAGAGCGGCGCGGCCGCCATGTTTTGTGGGGCGGGATCGCCCACGTTGTGTGGGGTAGTAGAGCCCCGTCGCCGTGAAGCGGCTCTGGTTCAGTGTCGGCTGAGGCTGTACCGCCATGTCCCCGTGAGGCGGGACCGCAGTGTTGGCTGAGGCGGTATCGCCGTGTGGGGTGAGGCGGTGCCGCCATGTTGTGTGAGGCGGTACCGGCAATGCCCCCGTGAGGCGGTACCGCCGGAGTCCCAGTGAGGCGGGGCCGCCCTTGCGGAGAGGCCGGAGCGATGTGGGCGGTGCTGGGCAGGCTCGGCGTGGCGCAGGCCGCGGCCCCGGCCCGGCGGATCGCTGTGCTCACCGCGGGTGCGGCGCCGGAGGGGCCCTGAGGGGCGGGAGGAGGAGGAGGGCGGTAGCAGCAGCCTGGCGGTGCCCGCTGTGCGGTGACCCAGGGCCGGTCCCCCCCACCCCGGCCGGAGCTGTGGGCGCAGCAGGCGCACAGGCCTGCACAGGCCTCCCTAGGTGTACCGGCCTCCCCTTGAGCTGTTTCAGATACATCAGCTTAGCCTTGCACTCTCTACACCAGCCTGCTGCCAGCCTTGGCGTTCCTAACAACTGTTTTTCTCTCATCTTTCCAGCCGCAGGAGCCTTCTCCATCCCCCACGTTACCATGGCCACCCACTTCTCCAAGGATCAGGAGGAGAGAGTGCGTAGGAAATGGGTTACGTGGGATATTGCTGTGACACGTGTCTCTGCAAAGAGGCCTTCCCGCGATTGCAGCCCCAACAGCAGGGCACTGGCTGCATCCTGCAGCTTTGGGGGACAAAGTGGCTGCTAGTGCAGATTTTCCTGTGCTTTTGTACCTCTGTCAGTGGTGAGGATGCTGCACAACAGCAGAGAGCTCACCCTGCTGCCCAGACACCCAGCACTGACACACTGGTGGTACCAGGGGGTGTGCACTGATCCAGCTGTGCTGTATCACATAATTCTCCTTTTAAGCTTTGATTTTGTAAGATTAACTGCCAGGCTGGCATGTGATACCCGTAAGTGATCTTGTAGTAAAGATAGTTAGCTACCTGTGCAGTGGTTTGTAATTATGTGTACAGGGTTTGTAATTCTATGTGTGGGGCTTGTCATTCTGTGCATGGAGTTTGAAATCCTCTGTGTGGGGTTTGTAATCCGCGCCGGCTCATCTGTCAGTGAAGCACATGTCAAAGCCTGTGCAGGCTGGGCACGTTCCCTGTGCCCAGGGCCTTCTGTGCCCACCTGTGCTGTCTCTGCTCTCTTTGCTGACCGTGCCCAGCTGCGGGAGGTGAAGGGGGACCTGTTCTCGTGCCCGCCGTCGGACGCGCTGGCGCACTGCATCAGCGAGGACTGCCGCATGGGCGCCGGCATCGCCGTGCTCTTCAAGAAGAAGTTCGGAGGCGTCCAGGAGCTGCTGGACCAAAGTGAGTGGTACCTGCAGGAGCTGCAGGGAGGGGTGCTGCTCCAAGCTGCTCGGGGCTCGTGGAGTGGGTGTGGGTGTTTTAAATGTGCTGTGATTTCTGCTCACAGAGAAGAAGACGGGGGAGGTGGCTGTTCTGCAGAGAGATGACAGATACATTTACTACCTGGTAAGAGCTGGGATGTCCCTGGGGCACCTCTCTGTAGATAAACTGTAGTATCCAATATCATGAAGTCTTTAATATCTGTGGGGTTTTTGGTCATGTTCATGGAATCATGGAATCCTGGAATGGTTTGGGTTGGAAAGGACCTTAAAGTTCATCCAGTCCCAGCATCTGCCATGGGCAGGAACACCTTCCACTATCCCAGCTTGCTCCAAGCCCTGTCCAACCAGGCCTTGAACACTTCCAGGGATAAGACAGCCACAGCTTTCCTGAGCAACCTGTGGATTTTTTCCCAATATCCCACCTAACCCTGCCCTCTGTCAGCGTCAGGCCATTCCCCCTTGTCCTGTCACTCCAGGCCCTTGTAAAAAATCTCTCTCCATCTTTCTTGTGGGCTCCCTTCAGGCACAGGAAGGGAGTTTCTGCAAAGGTTGTCTCAGCAAGAGGTGTGACATGTGTTACTCAAACACTGCTGGTTGAGGAGCAGCCAGGCTGTTCCTGTGCATGTACATTTAACCTTTACATGGACAGAACTGGCTGCTGAATTAGTGTATTTTAAGCTGTGAACGTAGTGCTTTGTTCAAGTCTTTCCACAGTAGCAAATCCGGGTAGGCATTTTGAGAATGTCATGGAATATGTTCTATAACAGGCAGTAGTCTGCAGTGGTCATGCCAAAGGCTCAGCTGACCTTTTGTGTTGTGACACAGATCACGAAGCAGAAGGTGTCTCACAAACCAACGTACGAGAGCATGAGGAAGAGCTTGGAAGCCATGAGAGCTCACTGCCTGCACAACGGGGTCACGGACATCTCCATGCCCAGGTGAGGGAACCAGGGACTGGGATGGCACTGCTTGGGTGTTTCGTGCCTAGAAAGATGTTTCAGGATGAGCCCCTGCTGTGAAAGAAGAATTCAAGTATGCACCCCTATCCAACTCCTCTGTTCAACTGGGCAGATGAAATTTGCATTTCTCGGTGCACTTCAGTACCAACAGAACAAATTCGAGTTGTTTCCTTGTTCTCACTGTGTTCTGTTGGCTTATGGGGAGCTGAGCCGGGGCCATTTCAAACTGCAGCTGCTCCAAGGGCTGGTTGGGCACAGCACGAGGCCATTCCAGCTCTTGGGATGTCTTATCTTCCAGGATTGGATGTGGACTTGATGGCCTGCAGTGGGATAAAGTTTCAGCGATCCTTGGGGAAGTGTTTGAGAACACTGACATCAAGATCACAGTTTACAGCCTGTGAGCAGAAGAGTCAAAGAGCCCCTTTTCCCCCACTTTTGGGAGTGGAAGCTGTGAACTGCCAAGGGGGGCCTGCCTGGGGAGCACGTTCTGCGTCGGGGTCACTCACCCGTGGGACAGTGACAGAGGCTTCCAGCAGCAACAAGCTCCAGAGGAGTTAATTTGGGTGTTAACTAGAAGGCAGCAGCGGTGTTGTGGAAACCCTCGGGGTGTTCCCAGTCTGTCCCAGCAGCCACCAGGTGTCACTGGGCCTCCACGCAGCTCCTGGGCAGCGGAACGGAGCTGCTGCTGCCGGGGGAGTTGTTTGGGTTTTGGTTTCTCGTTGGGGTCGGTGCTGAGGAGCTGCCCCAGGGAGCCCTGTCACTGCTGTTCAAGTTTTGCAATGTCCTACCCGGCACTCGTTCACTTCACCTGTTCTCACAGGTGTAACAGTTTAATTTCTCCCTTCTAGCCACAAATAGGGTTTGATGGTTTTGTGTTCACTAAGGGTCATGCTGTGATGTTAAATAAATGGTGCCCTGCTGTTGGATCAGAGCTCATCCCTGTGGCTCTTCTGGGGGAAAGCTGGAAATGTGTAAATACCCCTTGGGGGTGTGTTTTATACAATATCTATATAATTTATAGTCTGCAGAGCTGAGTTTTTGGGGAATCTGAACGTGGGAATGACTTGTGCTCTGAAAAACTCCCAGTGTGGAGTTTGAAGTTGGATCTTCACGTTTCTTTGTTCACTGCATCTGTAGTTCAGGTGTTACACATAGGTTGGAGCTCGTCACCCACAGCAGAGGTAAATCAGTAACACCCCTCGTTCATCACTGTTGGAAAACACCTGGTTCTGGAAAGTTTGTGACAGTTGCTCAGTTCTGGAACTAGACTCCCCATTTCCTTCATGTTTGGTTTCCCACCCTCCCACAATAACAAATCTTTTTCACTTCTCGTACTGAATGCCCAGAAAAGTGCCAGGTGTGCTGAATAAATGTAAAAATGGGACATAACAGTTGGGAAGCAGGTTCAATTTAGGACTTCTTGCAAGTAGAGAAGAAGGAATAAACAGGGCTTTGGCTTTTGCAGTGACTTCCCATTTTATTTTGCTTTGCTTTTCCCAGTTTTATATCCCAAATATCATTGCACAAGGGGAGAAGGTGTTTGATGTGTTTGAAATCAAGTTGTTGGGCTCCATCACAACTTAAAGCAGAGCTGTTGGCTCTGAATTAAATCACAGCTCTGACTGTTGGGAAGAACAGAGGGAGAAAACCTCTTTCTTTTTCCCATTTGTGAAGTACAGACTTTCTAATGTATTTATCTAACCAGCATCTTTGTTCTAAGATCTTTTCCCATGAAGTATTCCCAGAATGTGATCCCACAGCCTGTCCTGTAGGTCACTGCCATCCCTTTCACCACAGCATGGGTTTGGTTGGGGCAGGGAGGGGGAGGAACAAAATACACCCAAAAAAATCCCAAACACCAAAGGTCTGTGTTCATAGTCCCACAGGGCTTTGTCTTCCAGAAGCTGGTTTTCCATCCTGCTGGAGTCAAAGCTTTGGGAAGTGGAGTGTCCCGGGTGTCCAGGTCTGTCACTTCTCTTCATAGATCTCTGAGCAGGTCCTGGATGAAGAGGTACATATTAGAAGTTTTAAATGCTTTGTGTTTCATGCTCAAATAGGTGACTCTTTAGTACCCCATCCAAAAACCCAGGGAATTTTGCAATTGCAATTGTGATTTCCTTTAATGGTGTTTTTTTAGGGGGTTAGACTTCGTGGGGTGAGGAAAATCCCCTTTTCACTACATTCCTCTCCCTGTTTCCACCTGTGTCCTGCATATAATCCATGTGGGGAAAACCAGGTGTTCTGGTGGCACCTCGTGACTCAAATACCTTTTAATTCTTTATTCCTGGAGGTGTTTGCTCAGAGGAGAAAAAAGAAAAGCTCTAAATCCCTTAGGAATCTGCTGGGGGGAGCTCCTGCCATGTTCCTGCCCTGGAAGGGGAACGTTACTGCCTGAGGTTATTCTCAGTGTTCAGGTACAGGTGAACCCAGCCAGGTCCATCTGAGTGACTGTGGCTGAAATTGGCTCTGGGTTAATAAGAGGACAGAGTTAATTTAACCCGGGGGTGAGTGACCACGTGGGAATCCTCACTCACGTGAGCTCAGTGCAGGATCTCAGCCAGCTTTTCCTCGTAGTACTGGAAGTTCTCCTGAATGTCCTCCCACGGCACGAACGACTTCACCTCCTCCCCTTCCTCCTGCTCCACAAAGTTCTGCCAGACATACTCAAAGTCTTGAGGCTTCATGATCCTGAGCTTGCAGCCGGCCTCCTTCATGCTGCGGAGCGCGGCCTGCACCTCGGGCTCGTCCCACATGAAGAGCCGGCCCACCATGATGGTGAGGCGCAGGGCCCTGTTCCCGCGCAGGGTGTCGGCGATGCGCTGGGCGCAGCTCACGCAGGGGCTGGACGACACGTACCAGGTGACGGTGCAGCGCCCGCCCGCCTCGCAGCGCGGCAGGACCGTGTCCAGAAAGGCCATCTCGGCGTGGGCGGCCGCGTGCTCGTCCTCCAGGTACCCCCGGCACGGCGCCGACTCCTTGCCCTGCGTCTCCACCACGTAGCACAGGAAGGTTTTGTTCCTGCCCGAGCTGTATTCCACGTTCCTGAACTGGAATTTGAAGAATATGGCTGGGAGGCGTTCCCTGGGGAGAGGGCAGAGCAGAGAAGCGTCTCAGGGGCAGGTTTAGGTCGGGGTTGGGGGACTGGGTCAGTTCCTGGGAGGACCGTGGACAAGCCGCTGCATCTCCCTGTATTTGTCTGCGTTGTGACTCTTGTTTACTAAAATATCCCAGCTCAAATCCAACCTTGCTATGAAAAGGCGTGTTTCCTGCTCTCTGTCCTGGATAATGAGTGGTTCTTTGGTTGACAATTCTTTAATTGGTTATTGAAGGCCAGCTATGGTGACTGACAGAAGTCACCCATTACCTTGTTCCAGAGCAAACTCTGCAAGGCCACAATAAGTTGTGTTACAATAACATCATGTATTTAAATTCCTCGGGTCACCTGGAGCTCCCTGCCTGATTTAACTCTCTGTCAGCAAAGGGGTTACAGCAGCGAGGGGGTTGGAGCTGGGTTTTCACGAGCAGTTGAAGCAGCAGCGACTACTCTGGGATGGATTGTCTTGGAGATGGATTTAGTCAGCCCTTCCAGATGGATTTTATTGCTTATCTCAGCGTGTGTCTGAGATTATCTGGGATGTTCACCTCAATCTGTGCTCCCAGCAGCATGGAATATACATCACTCCAATAAATAACTTTCCAATAGAGAATATAAACAACACTAAGGCAGCCCCTTCCAATGCCTGACAACCCTTTCCCTGAAGAAATTCCTCCTGATGTCCAACCTGAACTTCCCCTGGCACAGCTGGAGGCTGTTTCCTCTCATCCTGTCCCTTGTTCCCTGGAAGCAGAGCCTGACCCCCTGCCCTCAGCTCCAGCCTCCTGTCAGGGAGTTGTAGAGAGCAAAAATGTCTATGGAAAGTTCTTTTAAAAATTATTTGCAGGCACTGAACTCCCACAATGCTCTCAATATAAATCACTTGCTGTGACACAACTCACCTGAGGGGGTGGGAAGGTAAAAGTTGAAACCTTCATTCTCCAACTGCTCTGAAAAGCATCATTAAATGGTGATTTTCAGGGATTTCTAAATGCTCAAATCTAATTTGTCAAAGTTTTCCCTGATTAGCAGTCTTTTGTCACCTGTTAGATCATATTGAGGCAAAAAAGATTGAAACTTTGAGGCAGAACTGAGAGTCTGAGAGTCTGTGGGAATCTCACTGGCCTGGCCAAATAATGTGATTTAAGGTGCTGGAATCAGGTGGGCTGAGGGAAAGAGCAGCTGCCCAACGTGACCCTGGCACTGTGCGTTGGGCAGGAGAGGGGAAGGAGAACTTCTAATGAGGGGATTGAAATAGGGATTATCTCAACGAGCTGTAAATGACTAACAGAAGCCAAGGGGTCACTTATCACTGCTGTGAGGAGCCTCATTTACACCTGGGGAAAGTGTGAACAGTGTGTCAGATCTGAGGAAATGCTCACAGGTTGGGATTACAGTCACCCAGGTCTGTGTTCAGCCGAATACTGACAAAGAAAAAGGGGTTAATATTCTTAAACTGAGTAATTGGCTTCCCAATGCTTTCCTGTAAACCGGGCTCCTCCGAGCTGGGAGCAGCAGCCTGAGAACTTGGCCGTGAGTCATGAGGTGCCCCTAATCCCAGGGCTAAAGCTGACATGACACGTAATTGGGTTTAAATGCTTCCATGGCTGCAGTCGGGTGTTTCCTCATCATGCACATAACTGGCTTGATTGGCTGAAAATTTGTACATCATGAGAAAAATCCCCACTGAGATCACAGGTCAAGGCCTGTCCTGAACTCTCGGTGTCCCGAAAATGAAAGTAAAAATCCCTGGGGTTTCTGTACCTCTTTCAGGGATTTCTGCTTTACTTCCCCACTCTCACCTTTCCAGGGTAGAAAATCCTGTCGGATCCTCTAACACTCGAGGCATTTCAACAAATAATTTAATTGCAAGATGATGCTGAGAAAGTATTTTTCAGCCGTGATTAGCACAGATCCTTGGGGTTAGCAAGGAAGTTTGAAGATGCTGCTCAGTTCCTCAGCATTTCTAATTGTAAATTGGGTGCTAAGGCTGAAAAATCCAATGTCCTCATTGACAGTCATTTTAGTACATGTTTTAAGTGTTCAAAAGTTGGTCCAATGGCTTATATCCACAATTTTTGGTGCCTTAGCTCCATTCCTAGCAGAGGGACGTGCTTTTCTTAAAAGCCACTGCTTGGCATTGTTATTTCTATGATTGTGTGTGACAGAGATCACCCCAAGAAAGGATCTTTTCAGAGCAGACACATTTTGAGAAGAAAATGGAGGTTTTTTTCACCCCTGCACAGGAATGTAACCCAATTTTGTGACAGCCAGAGGTGCTGTCCTGCCTCACTCATCCTTGTCAGAACACCAGCCAAATTTTATCTGCAGAAACTTCCTTACCAGTGCCCATGGCACAAGCAGGAGGATCCCAGGAGGGATTTTAGAGCCTGGCCTGAGCCTTACGTTCCAGCAGCTGGAAGAAATCATGGCTTTGGTTTGTTTGCTGGGCCCTGCCTTGGTGAGTGATAAGGGGAGAATGACGAGGGGCATCTTGCTACTACTGCAGTGAGCATTTGGAAACTTGGAGAGAGCAGATCCTGAGGGTTTTTCCTACTTGCAGCTGTCAGTTATGGCTGAGGGTTCAGCTTCCACCAGGTCTCAGTGGTATCTGCCTTTCTCAAGGGCCAGGCTCGCTGCTGCTCCACTGCCCTGAAAACTGTCTCTTGTTTTGGAACCTTTCTGCAAGCTGGGCTTTTTATGAAAGTCGGGTTCCAGCTGTGGCTGTGGAGCCCTTGAAACTCTGAACCTTCAGGTCTGTTGAAATATCTGTCCCTCAGGCCTATCAAGCAAATCAGCCATAGCAGGGGTGTTTTTCCTAATCCACAGGTAGAGAAACTCTCCGACAAGAGCCATTGATCACAGCTAGAAATCAATATTCAGCTCCCATCAAGGCCAATCCCTCCATCCTGGTACCCTCAGCCAGCAATGCCAGGGCTGCCTGCCCTGGGAGGGAACCAGCAGTGCAGAAACAGCCCCATTGATATAAAACCAGTGGATCTGTGTGCCTGCCTGGTGTGAATCCACCCTTCACAGCTCTGCAAAACTTCTAACAAAACCCCAAATAAATTTTAACCATATTCAGAAATGCACTGGCAGAAGATGCTGCTTTAATTGCCCACCATAAGAGCTGAGGCAGAGCCCTTTGAACATCCCCCCTTCACTCCCAGCCCCGTGTTTAAATCCAGATCTCTTACCCTGTCACGATTTCAAACGGTGGCAGGTCCTCCCTCTTCACCTTCTTCTTCTTGCCCTCGCCCTCCTCTGCATTGTCAGGTTCCCCGTTCTGGGCGTTGCTGGGCTCCTCCTGCTTCTCTGCCATCTTCTGCACCACAGTGGGGTTCACTTGTGGCCACTGGGAGAGAGAAAGAGCAATTTCTGAGAGCTCTGGGAGCGCAGAGAGGAGGGAAAACAGAGCTGGGAGTTCCTGCCCCAGGCACAGTTGTCAGGAACTAAATATGGAACAAAGCAGCAGCGACAGAGGCTGGTTGGGGTAGGGTGACCCAGGGCTCTCGGGTGTCACCTCCTTCCCTTGCTTTCTCCAGCTCCTTTCAACAATCCCTCCTGCTCCCCTTTTAATTTCAAATTAAGTGACAACTTCGCTGTGGGCGGGATAAGCAATGGGTGGAAATCCTGGAAGCACAAGTGTGTATTTATCTGTTCCTGTGACAGACACCTGGCACAGGGAGAGCTGGAGCTTCTCCATCTCCTTCCTCTGCCAGCTGATCCTCTTGCTGACCTTGAAGGACCACTGGTTTGGCTCAGGCACGAGGCTGAGCCATTTGGTTTGCTGAAAAATGCCTGGTTTTGGTGGATTTGGCCTCATGGAGCATCCCAGCAGCAGTGCCCAGAGGAGCAGGAGACCTGTGGTTCCTCCCACCCTGCACTGAACACGGGAGCTGGACAGGGTGAAATCCCATTGTTGGAGCTGCTGTCAGATCCTACTGCTGGAAATGCAAGCCAGAATCTTTTCCCAAATATCAGAAAGTCCAATTGGAATTCACAGTGGGCAGCAGTGCTGGTTCTGCCCCTTGCTCTGTACTTTTCCTCCCTGTTGCCTGAGTGTCCCATCAGTTCCCAGTGTCCTGGGATATCTCTGGGCTAGGGGAGGTTCTCTCTCTTTTTTATTTTCCTTCGGCATTATAAGAAATTCTTCCAATTTCTCACTCTAAATTTTAATCATTTAAACTTAGTATTAATCCCACATGAGCCAAGCTTGAGGAAAACCTGGGTGAGGTTTTTCCCAGAGACTGATCCTAGCATGCCACTGGGCAAAGGAGTGGGAAGTGTGTGGCTGTGCAGGAGTCATGTTGGAACCAAAGCACATTGGAAATCAAATCTTCAGTACTGTGGGCTCTGCACTTAGCTCAGAACCCACCACCATCAAGATCTGGATCCATATGAAATATGCAGCTGTGTTTGATTGAGTATTCAGTCAGTACTTAGTGAAAATACCACTCTTAGTGTTGGGGAGGATAAACTGTATTCCACAGAGATCAAATAGGTGGGAATACCTGCCTTGGGGCCAAAGTCAGCCTTTGAGATCCTGTTATAGTCAGCTTTTTAGAGGCTTTGGAGGAGCCTGCACTATCACAAAGTGGAATAAATTTATGCAGTTGGGCAGATCATTTATTATCATAGGAAATTAATAATACCTTATAATAGATAATTAACAATATGTAATAAATTATTATAATAGTTCTGCTACCTCCTCCAGCCCCCTTGCTATCAGCCTGCCTTTCTGTGCTGAATGTCCTTTGGAGCTTTTCCTCAATGACATCATTACTGCAGGTTTTGGGATAACTTTCCCCTCTGTTTGCTGGTGATGAGGGTTGTTTATGTGGTGACTGACAGAGCACAGGGAGTTCTGTGACAACAGCTCGATTTGACAAGTTCCAAAGATTTGACAAGTTCCAAGACATCCTATTCATGGAACATATATCTTTCATGGTGCAGAGTTTTATTTATTTTCAAGCTTAAAATACTTTCCTGGAGGGCAGGTGAAGCCTTTGCCTCCTGCGTGGTAACCACGCTCCGATTGCAGCTCCCCCGTCCCGTTCCTGTCACCTCTGACATTTCAGGCGGTGCCTCTGGGGAGGGGAATCCTCTCTCAGTGAGTGACAGCTTGTTTCCTTCTAACCCTTATGCTCTAAAGCAGCATTCCAGCCCCTCTTCAGTCCCCCTGACCCACTTTGCTTTATTTTTGGAAGCTGTAGGTGGCTGGGGTCCCACCTTTCCTGCAGCCTTTAGCTTTCACCAGCCTGGCCCCTCCGCAGGGTCCAGGGCTGAGCTCTAATCTAATCTGGGGAATGTGGCACCGAGACTCTCCCTCTCTCCAGCCTTTCCCCAGCTGCTTCCCAGCTCCTTGTAGGGCAGTGCATGGAATAGCCATGATCCCCCCCTGCAGTGTCTGCCTGTGCCAAAATTATAACCGGGCACCCTGGAGCTGCTGTCAATCCCCCGGTGCAGCCCTGGGCTGGGTGAGGGCTTTGGGCACTTCTGCTGGGGGTTTGGAGGTGACCCCAGCTCCCCCGACGTGTGCATGTGTGTCCAGGGCTGTGTGAGCCTGGGATTAGTGCCTGAGGCAGCCAGGGAAGGTTTTTTCCATCAGCTTGTTGTGAGCCAGGCCGAGGGCACCGAGTGCCGAGAGGGGCCGGGGCTCAGGGAAGGGCCTCAGGGAGACTCAGGTTACCCCAAACCAGGCACTTGCCAGCAGCATTTTTATCAAGGTTTCCCTCCACCTGTCCCACTCCCCAGTGATTTGATATTTTATTTCACTGGCTCTGAATTTGTTCATAGAATCCCAGAATCATTGAGGATGGAAAATCCCTCCAGGATTGAGTCCAACCTGTGATCAATCCCCACCTTGTCCCCCAGCCCAGAGCACTCACTGAGAGCCACATCCAGTCCTTCCTTGGACACTTCCAGAGGTGGGTACTCCTCCACCTCCCTGGGCAGCCCCTTCCAAGGCCTGACCACCCTTTCCATGGAGAAATTCCTTCTGATGTCCAACCTGACCCTCCCCTGGCACAGTCTGAGGCCGTTCCCTCTCCTCCTATCCCTTGTTCCCTGGAGCAGAGCCCGACCCCCCCCCGGCTCCCCCCTCCTGTCAGGGAGCTGCAGAGAGTGAGAAGGTCCCCTCTGAGCCTCCTTTTCTCCAGCTGAGCCCCCCTCACAGCAGGAGTTCCCGAAGTTATCCTGCCTGTTCCCTGTCCTGAGCACACACACCTGCTTTGCCAGGAAAAGGTGGCTTTTATGGCGTTCTCGGGCTGGTGGAACATTTTTGGATAGGTGGGAGAGTGAAATCAGAGCCGGGGGGTGTGAGTCATGGCTCAGCCGTGCTCTCTATTCCGAGGGGACAGCTGGTGGCACTAACAAAACGTCTCCTGGAGACATTGTCTGGCAGCAATCCCCCTCCTGCTTTTTCCAGCTGTAACTACTGCTACGTGATAAATAAATAAACACTGAGCGTGATGTGCAGGGGCAGCTTTCCCTCCTTCCTTCCTTCCCTCCTTCCTTCCTTCCTTCCTTCCTGGAAGCCCCTGGGGGCTCTCACCTGTCCCTCTCCTCCCGCTGCAGGGCCACAAAGCCAAGGTTTAAAGGAAGGGGCTGGAAACACTCATGTCCCACAGGTTTGACCCAAGTGCTGGTGAAGGGTGCTACACCTGGGCTGAGGGGAGCCCTGGGGCAGGGACAAGTGATGCTCTCAGCTCTGTACCTGCCTGATCTTCTCAGCCAAACCCTGGCTCTCCACCCCCAGCCCTCACACCCCCCTGTGACACGAGGAGCCTTGGCAGGCTCTGCTGCCTCCCCAATTAATTCAGAGCCCAACTGGGACTTAATGACAGCTCCCAGCAGCACAGCCTCCTCCCTGCTGGGCTCCTGCTGCAGGGCTCCTGGAGCAGCTCGGGGGGAAGGTCAGAGCACAGGAATTTATGTCCTGCAGCACCCGTGGAGGGAGGGCCAGAGGAGGGCCAGGGGAGGGCAATTGCCTCACCTGCACATGGCAGCAAACCCTCCCTGGCATCGACTTCATGTTTGAACAGGGCTCCAGACATCAGCAAATCAATTAAAGTCCCGTCCTGCTGCAGCCAGAGTGTTTTCTGGAACAGCTGGTGAATTATTGAATGAGACAGGGCTTGGGAAATGAGGCTGGGCTGAAAGGCAGAAAGGTGTTGTTTATGCACAGGCTTGTGGATGCAGCAGCCAGGGAGGTGCTCACTGACATGAGTGTAACCAGCAGTTTAACAGCAAATTGTCTCTCTGGAAAGAGTGGCTGAGGTTTGAAGGGAGGGTCAGCACAGACAGGGTGACCTGCGAGGTGGCTCTTGGCTCCAAGTGCCCTGACCCCAGGACAGCTGGCCTTTGGCCTTTGTCCTTTGGCCTTTGTGGCCTTTGTCTGACCCACTGGGGAGTCATGGACACCACGACACGTTCCTGTGGGAATGTCGTGTCCATTCCATGAGCTAATCTGGGGGGGCTGGACAAACACAGACTTGGACAGGGCTTGGAGCAGCCTGGTCTAGCAGAAGTGTCCCTGCCCATGGCAGGGGGTGGGACTGGATGGTCTCTAAGGTCCCTTCCAGCCCCAACCATTCCATGATCCCATGATCCTGTGACTCCAGGGCCCCTCGAGGCCCCCCAGGGCAGGGGCTGGTTTGGGTCTGCACTGCACAGTCTGCCTAAGAAATTCTCCAGCTGACTTTGAAATGTCATTAGAGTTGTTTTTATGCAAAGGGGTTTAGCTGTCTGTTTAAACAGCAAATACACCAAACAATGCTTTAAATATTAATACAAGAGGGTGTTTCACTGAATTTAATTTTGCCAATTGATTTCAAGCTCTTCTGGATATCACATGGAGGAGCATTTGCTATTTTTGCTGCCTGCAAGAAAAGGCAAGAGGCAAAGAGAGGCAAAGAGAGGCTCCTGCTGCACTTACAGGTGGGATGGGGGGAGGAGGAGGAACTGGAATGAAAACAAGAACCAGTCAGCCAGTCCCAGCAGCTGGGAAAATGGGGAGGGGAAACATGGAAAAAATCCATTAATCTTAATTCCAGTTTTCTGTTACCTGCAGAAAAAACGTGGGAAGAAGGAGAAATAGGATTAATTTATGAAAGCTGATCAAATATGAGCCCATCTATTTAAGTGGAAATGTTATTAAAATGTTGCAGGTCTGAACCAGATCTAGAGTCACCAATTTAAACGTGATTTAAATAATTCTCTTCCCTTTCCAAAAGCAGATAGAGGCTCGTTTAATCCCTCCCGGCCTCACTAGAGGGCCCTGCTCATCCCTGTTCTCTGGCTGTGCTGCGCTCCCTGGGAAGGGACGGGCAGAGCGCCCTTAAATCAGCCTGAACTGCCCGGAATGGAACCTGCAGCCAGAGCCCAGCTCCTCTGGGGCACAAATCATCCCTGTGTGCCCGTCCCTTGGCAGGGGACTCCCTGCAAGACACAGCTGCTGGAAATAAGTGCAGTGGAAATGGATGGGCAGAGAAAGCCCTGAAATATAGAGGGTTTCTTTTTCCTTTCCTTTTTTTTCAGTAGCTTTTGATCTCCCCAGTCCTCCTGCAGTGCCTGTGCTTTGAGGTCCTGCCCCTGCTCCCAACCTCGGCTGTGCCACGACCTGTTCTCATGCAGCTCTGACTGGGGCATCACAGCCCTGTGCTTGCAGCAGCCCTGGGCAAAGGAGTCCTGAGCCAGGAGGGAAAACTAAGGAATGGGATCAAAATAACAGAACTGGATTCATTTATTCTCCAAAAAGTAGTGGCTTGGTTTTATTAAAAGCAAATACAATTTATGTTACAGCCCCAGCTAAGCCCCTCCACCCCCACCCTGCAGGTCCCCCCCCACACCCCAATCTCCAGCCAGCTGCCAGGAAGATCCTCGTGCCCCTTCTCTGCACAGTGGTGCTCTTAGCAATCCAAAATAATAGCAAATACTCTCTGGAGATAGTGAGAGCTCAGGTTTGGGTCTGTCAAGGGCCAGGATAAGGGATGGACAGAGGCAAGTCCATGCACCCCTTGTGTCTGATCTGTCATGGCTTGGTCCCATTGCTCAGGAAATCCTTGTACTTTAACTTTCCCTGATAAATAATATTCAGGAATGGAAAGATTGCAGGATGAGGCACTTGCACTGCACCTGACAGACTCTTTGCCTGTTATGTAGCTACAACCATCGAGGCAGTGGGAGCAAGTTCCTTAATTTTACAGACTCTTGTGTCTCTCTACTTAAAAAAAAAAAATAAGTATTTTTTCAAAGGCACTGATGTTAGTTTTTCTATTCTCTGATGAGGAATGGCACACAGAGGTGGAAGAAAGGAATTTCCTCTGGGGAGAAGCATTTGCATTCTAATCATTGCTGCTTTATCTTGGAGCATGAGCTGAAGGAGTGTGATACTCCCCAATAGAAGTCAGAGCCCAGTCTCCTTGCACCAGCAGAACAAGACAGATCCCTGCTCACTTGGCAGCTGTCAGATAAGAAGTTAAAGGTATAAAGCCCAAACCATGGTGGTGATATGAACGTGAAGCAACAGCACAAATAGCAAAAAAATCAAGTGTTTAAAAATGGGTGTGCGCGAGTGAAGGGCATTTTTGTTTGGTCCCAGGAGAGGAGATGCAATTTAGCTCTGGGGGGATGGAGTAGTGTCGAGGGGTCTCTGGTGTTGCTGCCCTGAATTAAAATGGATTGTGAGATCCCAGTTTGGCTGGTGGAATTGGACCTGATGGCATTAAGGGCAGGGTACAGCTGTGGCCCCCAAACCTCAACAGTGCTGGAGAAAACAGCTCCCTGGTTAAGGATGCCCAGTTACTTTAAAGGAGCCCGTGGGTGCCTCGTGCAAACCTTTTACAGGGCCACGATGGGAGGAGGAGCAGGACACTCCCGAAGTGGACCCCCCAGATGATTAGATCTTGGTTCACATCAGCACAGTTTAGCTACACAAAATGCCTTCATTTATTCCCTCTTCCCTGCCTTCTGCTCGGGGTTGTCCCTCCAGATGCGGATGGTGAGGCAGGTGGCCATGGCCAGCCAGCCCAGGTAGGGCACCAGCAGCAGCGCTGCCACCCTGTTGATGCGGTACCAGGAGCACAGGGTGCCAATGGCCAGCCCGTCCAGGCACAGGATGTCGATCAGGGCCTGCAGCAGAGAGAGCACAGTGAGTCAGGGCACGAGGACAAACCTCCCAGCACGAGGATAAACCACCCTGGGACAGCTGGAGAGGGGGAACAGCAGTGGGGACCTTCGGCACTGAGCGGTCACTTGGAGTGTTCCTAAAGCCTGGGAGCTTGGTCCTGAGCTCTAATCAGTGAGACCTGAACGTGTCACACCAGGAGCCAAGACTAATTAATGTTCATTTCTTTGCTCATTATCAAATTCCACAGATTAGCCCCCAGTTTCTGGTGATCAGCGTCCCCTTGTGCTGATAACAGACACAGAACATGCTCATGGGGATACCATGGCCATGGTCACCAAACAAACTTTCTAACTGTGCCTTTTACCCCCAGAGTGACAAAATCAGGTGGAAACATAAATCCCTGTGTGTGTTTCCATCCCCTCCAGGCCTTGGCACTCGAGGCAGTGCCCTGTGGCCCAGGGCGGGTGTGGCTGAGCCGGCAGTGCCTCAGCCCCGTGCTCTGCACTGCACAGTGTGTGTGCTTGATAAGCCCCTCACAGCTGCTCACCCCAAGGATGGTGGTGTGGCACAGGGTGTGACCCCCCAAAGGACTTATCTCTCCCCCTGGACCCTTAACTGGGAGGTGCAGCCCCGGCTCTGCCCACCCCGGTATCGCAGGGCAGGAGCAGGGCCAGGCTGGGGGCACTGATACCATTGTCTGGGAGCAGGAGCAGGGCCAGGCTGGGGGCACTGATACCACTGTCTGGGAGCAGGAGCAGTGGGAGCTGTGTCTCAGCAAAGGCCCTTCTGGCAGCTCTGTGTCAGTCAGGGAACCCCAGCCAGCCCAAACCCGGGGGGCAGGAGCCCAGCAGAGAGGCCCTGGCAGGTGATGGGGGCGGGGGCCATTACCATGTTCAGGTTCTGGGCACCGAAGAAGAAGGGGGGCCAGGCCCAGTTGAGGGCCAGCTGAGCCCCGTAGAGCCCCAGCGGGACGATGGCTTTGCTGCTGCAGCCGCCCAGGTCACTCCACACCAAGTAGGAGGCGTAGCTGTGGAGAGGGACACGGGTTAGTGTTGGCAGTGAGTGAATCCCCAAGGGAGACAAAGTCTCTCCTGTAGGAGTGTTTCCAAGCAGGGGTTGACAGGACAGTCGTGTCTGCACGGCAGCAGCATCCACATGAGGCCCTGAGCTCTGCTCTGGGGGAGCAGGGACAGCACCCAGGGAACAGCTGGAGCTGTGCCAGGACAGGCTCAGGTTGGATCTCAGGGAAAGGTTCTTCCCCAAGAGGGTGGTTGGGCACTGCCCAGGCTCCCCAGGGCAGTGGGCACAGCCCCAAGGCTGCCAGAGCTCCAGGAGGGTTTGGACAGTGCTCTGAGGGACAGGGTGGGATGATCCTCATGGGTCCCTTCCAGCTCAGGATATTCCACAGTTCTATTATCCTGTGTCCCTTGCCCTCTCACACCTGTGTGGCTCCTGCCCCTCCCCAGGGCTGGTTTGGGCACCTCTCCCAGCCAGGGCAGGGCTGTGTCCCTGCCAGAGGCACTGCTGCAGTGCCAGGCTGAGGCACCCCCGGGGGCTGGCTCAGGCTGTACCTGAGGGGGGACGGGCACACCTGCCCTGCCCTGCTGGCTCAGGGACAGGGCACCCCTGGGAGCCACGGCAGGGGCTGGGGGGCTGCCCTGGGTGTGCCAGGGGCAGGACAGGGGCAGCAGCCACAGAACTTACCCCATACCCGTGTACAGGACGGTCCAGGCCACAGGGAACATCTTGCGGGATGGACACCAGGAAGGTTTTTTCAGCTTCTCGTACCAGGCAGGAATTTCCTTTCGATTCAGGAACCAGCCAAGGAAACCCCCGACGTGAGGCAGGACAGTAAACCCAACAGTGTAAACCCACATCCTTCCTCTGTGGCTCCAAGTCACCTTTTGCCTGCTGTAAGTTAAAAACAAAAATAGAGTATCACTTTTAAATGCCATTTTTCCCTACTTTTATCCTATAATTTTCCATATTCCACTTCAGCCACTAGGGCAGAGGGAAAGTATTAAATGTTGTGTCCAGCTCTGCTACTGCCTCCTGCAAGTGAGTTGAGGCACAGGGGTAGTTTCTTAATTTGCTCACAGGTTTCCTCTTGTATAAAAGGAAGGGAAGTTTGCTTTAATAATTACACAATGTTGCTTCACAAGACAGGATAACACAGGGATACATCCAGCATTCCTTCTCTGTCCCGTACCTTCCCCTGCCTTTGATCTCTACAGAGCTCTGAACCTGCCACTCTTCAGTTCTCCTTCCTTTGCTCTCAATATTCACCTTCCCTCTGGATCCATTAAGGAACTAAACCCAAATTAGCATTCATCAGGGATAACACATAGGAGCACAGCAGGTTTGTGCTGTCAGCACAAGTACAAAATGCACCTGGGAAGGTTTGGGGTTTAGCAATGCAAGAGGAGAGGAGCAGGCACAGAGAATTCCCTCAGCCAGGGAGATGTCCTGGATCCCTGGGCACTGCAGAGGAGAGGACTGACCTGCACAGACAGCTCTGTTTGGGATTTCAGCTCACAATTAACACTCTGCTGTACCCTGAGCTAATTGTTATTATTGTCATCACGCTACAACATGTTTAGGAACAGTACGAGCCAATTCACCCCTCACTAAGGAACAGACACCCCAGACACCATCTCTAACCAACAATTCCTTTACCAGACAATTTATAGGGCTATAAAAGTACCTACAGAACTAGGAAATAACTGAAAACTGAGAAAAATTATAATTTAGTTCTGCTATAAAGTGTGAACCAGCACCTCTGGGTTCTGGTTCCTCCACACACTACAGAAAAGGAAAATGAGAAAAGTGGATTTTTCCCAAGTCCTTTGTAGCATCCACCCAAACCTTCCAGGCTCTGGAGGTAAAGGAGGGTTGAAAATGGCCCAGGACTGTTATAAAACCTTATTTCCCCTCCCAGCTGTTGTACCTGAAGGTGCAGGAGCTGCTCAAGCCTCCCCGCGTGTCACTGCCTGACTCCGCCTGGCCAGGGAAGGGCTTGGACATCCAGGACCAGCCTCGTCCCCGCTGCTGGGCTGCCCCAAGTGAAGGAGCTGGCAGCTGAGTTTCACCCAAATACAGAAAACAGGGTGTGTGTGTGTGTGTGTGTGCTGGGGCTGGGTCAGATTACACCAGGGAGCCCAGACTGGGCAGAATTCCCGCGGATTTGGGGCGACCGAGCAAGGGCAGGGCTGGGGCTGGGGCTGACCCCACAGGGATGGGACATCCCAGGCTCCTGGCTTGCTTTGGGGACCTGCCAGTCAGGGGGTGGCTGCAGGGGATGGTGGGGCAGCTCTGATCTGTCTGGGGGTGTGAAAGTACAACCTGTGGTGTGTGAGGTGCAAAGGGACGTGCTGGTTGTAGGAGTGCAGGAGAGACTGGGGCCGTGGCACTGGGAATGCTGGGCCTGTTCCCTGGATTCACATCTGCTCATTTACCCCCCTGAGGACCCATCCCAGAGAGTGGGGTGGGCACAGGGCAGGGTTGCACGTGTGGGGTGCCCCTGGGCAGGGGTCCTGCCACACTCCTGGGGTGTCCCAGCCCTCCTGGACCCCGACCTTGGTTAACAGAGCAGTGATTCACCAGGTGCTTTCAGGGGCCACCTGTGCACTGGCCCTTTGGCTAAAATTCCCTGGAATGTAAAATAAAGATGTTACACAAGCATGTTAAATGGAAAAGAAAAAAGCTAGAAATCAATTTCCATTAGGGAGCTGTCGGCAAGGGCTGGGAAATGAAACACTAATTCAGTGCAGTTCTGGGTCATTACCTGGATTTCATGGCCAGAGGCAGCAGGGCTGGCTCCTCACGGAGTGGGATGTTGCTGGTATAACATGAGTCAGGGAAAGCTTCTCTCTTATTGGGCTCACAAGGAAATTATTTTTTGTGGGAGGAAAAAGAAAGGGAAAAAACGGCGTAAAGAGCCAGATTTTCAGCTGGAATAAATCCTGCCCTGCCGTTGCAGGGCTGGGTTTGTGCAGGGTAATTACCACTCCAGTGACAGATGCAGCACTCATTAATCACGCCACAGCCACCTGCATATTCTTCCAGAGTCTGTTGCTATTTGTGATTGGAAATGTGTGTCATGGAATGATGCAGGGACTGTAAGGGCCGGAATGGTTTCCACTGAGTCAGGCACTGCTCTGCTGCAGAGCTCAGCACAGGCTGACCCCCCCTCTGGCAACTCCATCAAAAACCCAAAATTCCACAGTTTTTAGCTAATATTTCTTCCCCTGGGCATGAGCCCAAACCCATGATTGCTGGTTGGCTTGGCAGACAGCAGTTGTGTGCCCAGGCTGGTTTAGAGTCTAATGTGCTGGAAGAACGAGAATCTGAGGGTCAAATCACAAGGATCTGGTAAATCTGGGACACTGGGAATGCTGCTGCGTGATGGGGGGATGGCAAATGGGAAGAGGGAAAAAACAGCAGAGGCAATTTCAAGACTAGAAGTCGTGTATTGGTCTAACTGGAGCTTTAGAGCAAAGAAAGGGATCAGTGAGTCATGGAATCATGGAATGGTTTGGGTTGGAAGAGCTGTTAATGATCACCCAGTGCCACCCCCTGCCATGGGCAGGGACACCTTCCACTGTCCCAGGTTGCTCCAAGCCCCGTCCAGCCTGGCCTTGGACACTTCCAGGGATGGGACAGCCACAGCTTCTCTGGGTGACCTGTGCCAGGGCCTGCCCACCCTCCCAGGGAAGAATTTCTTCCTCATTTCTTCATGTGAATACAGGAGGTACGTGGGAAAATGGGATGAAATGTAAGAGGTTTGCCCCAGGTGGCTCCCACCAGGCTCCCATTCCCTGGGAGGTGTCTGTCTCCTGAGCACGAGGAGGTGGTTCCTGGACCCACAAAGAGCATCTCTTCTGGTGTTTGTTGGGTGCTGGTGAAGCTGAAGATGCCAAGCAGGTCGGCAGGAGACAGAGAGAGGGAGGCAGAAAGGCCAGGATCAGGTTTGGGAAGAGACTTTGGAGGCACCATCAGTGCTGGACCCAGTGTGGATTTACCTCTGGCCCAAGCACAGACACCCCAAGGTGAGTGTGTTGTGCCCCCAGGCTCCCTCGTCCTGGGCACGTGCTGGAGGAGGGAGCAGACCCAGAACGCTCCAGGGAGGCTTCCTCCAGCACAGTGCTGGCTTTCCTGGGATTTATGTCTCCATATTTCTGCTTTGAATCATTTCACAGCAATGCAGGATGAGGTAATGCTGCCTCATGGCAGAACCATCCCCATGGCAGGCTGGGATCTCTGCAGCCCCATCCCTGCCGGGCTCGGGGGGCTCCGAGGGGGCCCTGGCAGAGCTGGTTACACAACCCTGTTTGTTTGCTCCTCTTAGCAACCTCCACACGCCTTCCCCAGAGCTCCTCGGACCATGCAAGATTAATTGCTCAAATATAAAAGCCCTGTTAACCTGAATATATTATTGAAAACCAGCATATTTCAATCTGCCCTAGATTTGAAAATAGAGATGCCGGGTCAGCTCCTGGCATAAATCTGCAGAGCTCCTGGAAGCCGGCGGAGCTTCCCTGATTTACATGGGCAATAAAGGCGTCCTGGCTGGGCTGCCGGGGCGGGGTCGGGATCGGGAGCTCGCCCGGCTGCCCCCAAGGACACGACTGGGCCGGGGAGGGAGCTCAGGGGCACCTCTGAGCCCCCCGGAGCTGCCAGCCCGGCACTGCAGCATCCAACACTGCATTTACTGTGTGAAAGGCTATTTAAACCCACCCACCTACCCCAAAAAACCCCACCGCCCTACTTTCATTTCTAATTTTTTCTAAAAATGTTCTTTAAAAATTTGCGGCGATGTTGAAAGAAAAATTCCGGATGGTATGAAATGATGGAGGAATTTCCAGTAGGTCAGTTGGGGTTTTCTCTGTGTGGGCTGAGGTGGACCTGGGCTGGCTCGTGCAGGAGCCCACAGCTCCTCACAACTTCAATGTGTGTTGCTCAGTGAGCCGAATTCCCACCCTCTCCCCACTAGAGGCAGTTTCCAAACAGATCGTTTTTAGCATTAAAGCCCAGTTTTGGTGTGCTGCAAAGCCCTGCCTGTGGGACAGGCGGAGTTGGGGTGCACAGGGGCACTGGCTCTTCCCTGGGGCAAAGGATCCTTTCTCCATCCCAATTACAGTGAATCCACAAACAAATATTGTGAGCTGAAGAGCAGAAAAGGCTCCTGTATATTTTCGGGCTCAGCCCTGGTTGTCTGTGCCAGGAGGGAGGAGCAGGATCACTCCAGCTCCTGCAGCTCCCTTGGCCAGGGCTCTGCCTCCCCCAGGGCTGCCCGTGGCCGGCTGGGAGCCGAGTTGGGGGGAAAATGTGGGTATTTGGGCTCCTCCTGGCAGTGCCTGTTTGCTGCAGGGGCCGTGTGTGGAGCTGCCTCGTGTGATAACCTGGGGCACGGGCTGGCTCTTATCTCCCCCAGAAGCTGCCCCTCTGCAGCCAAAGGAGTGAATTCCAACGGCTGCAGCTCATCCCCTGCCCTCTGCCAGGGGGCTCAGAGCGGGCACAGGGCTGCCAGCAACTGAGTTCTGCTGCTTCCCAAATTACCACGCTCTGGCTGAGCCTCTTTCATTAATTAACCCCACGCACAGGCCCGGCCCAGCACTGACTGACAGGAAACATTTTGCTTTGGCTCCCATGACCAGCAGTCCCGGTTTGCTGGAGCACTGGGAGCGCTGGTGCTGACCTGGAGCAGCCGAGCCAGGGGAGCCCAGAACCCTGGTGCCCTGGCCAGGCTGTGCCATGGGATGTGGGCACTGCCAGGGTGCTGTCCTGAGTCAGGGGAGCCCAGAACCCTGGTGCCCTGGCCAGGCTGTGCCATGGGATGTGGGCACTGCCAGGGTGCTGTCCCAGAGGACTCAGCCCTTCCCTCGGGATCAAAGAGCCACAGAAACGGTGGCAGTCCCTGCAGGGGGTTGTGCAGCAGGACCTTGTTATCACCACTCAGCTGCTCAGTCCTGCAGCTCCACAGCCTCAGCCCTTGGATCAGTGTCAGGCTGAGCAGCGGCTCTGAAGTGAGCCAGAATAAATAGTGTTCTCAGAGGACTTTATGGGGCCTTAATAGAGCAGTTGGAGCTGCGTTTCAAGGTCTTTCCTACACGCAGAGTTAATTGAGAAAAGCTATTGCAGTTTCAAGTGATGCACTCGCTTAAATCAAGTTCACTTTCGTGTGCTGGTGTGCCCTAAATTACGCCAGGATGCATTTCCAACCAGGAAATGCTTTGGAGTGAGGGCGTGCTGTCCACCAGGTATGAAATACTGGGAGAGGCCTTTCCTGGCTGCTTCGAGAGGAGAACCAGAAGCTGAGGGGCAGCACTTACCTCCCCGGGGTCATAAAAAAGCAGCAGAAAACCTCTGGGCCCTGAGCTGGGTTTTCTGCAGCTGCAGGAAAAGCTCTTGGGTATTTCCCTGCCCAGAGAATGTACTGGGACAGTTGGACAAGCATCACCCTAAACCTGCATTTCAGTTCATCCCAAGATTGGATTGACTGAGAGACTTAAATCAAAATATTTTTGTTGTTCTTTTGAAGGAAATGCCCACTTTACTGGGAAGAGTAAACTTCCTTCCTGGCTGCTTCTTTTTGGTCTAAATATTTATGCTGAGAACGGTGAAACTGTCAAAATGCATCAAAACAATGCTTGGAGAAGGTTTTCTTTGGAGAAAAACTGTGGGGGGTTGTGTGTTTCTTCACTCTTAGCAGAAATGGAAAGTGAAAAGGTGAAAGAACACTGGGACCAGAGGGAATTCTGGCGAAGGGAAATTGAGGTGAAGATTCTGCAGAAAATCGAGGGCTTGTCAAAGGAAGAAAACCCACAATACTGGAAGATATTATAAATGTGAGGGTTTTTTCATTGGTTTGTGCCCCTCCTCAGGCTGTGCCAGGGGAGGGTCAGGTTGGACATCAGGAGGAATTTCTCCATGGAAAGGGCTGTCAGGCACTGGAAGGGGCTGCTCAGGGAGGTTTGGAGTGCCCAGCCCTGGAGGTGTCCCAGGAAGGCCTGGCCGTGGCACTCAGTGCTCTGGGCTGGGGGACAAGGAAGGGATGGGGCACAGGGGGATCCATGGGCTGGGAGGGCTTTTCCAGCCTCAGTGACTCTGGAATTCTGTGATCCTTTTCTGGAGAGAGCAGCTCCAGCCTGGCTGTCATTTCCAGTCAGGAGCTCTGCTGGGCTTTGGGAGGGAGGCAGTACCAGCCTGGTTTTTCCCTTTACTTCCTTTTTCCCCCCAGGTGTGGAGGTGTGTGAGCACAGTGACCATCACCTCCTGCAGAGCTGCACCAGCTGGGAGGGAGAGCAGCAGCAACATCTGGATGAGGGAACAGCAGAGGTGAGGATGCAGCAGGAATGCTGCTGCCAGTGACAAAATGAGCATCTCTGACTGTTTTAAAAGACAAGGCTCAGAGTCTGAACAAGCTGGAGAATGCCAGGATTTCTCTGTCTGTCTGAGTCTGCCTTTCCCTCCTCACTTGTGCCAAGTGCTAAAATGACTCATTTCTCCTGAGAAAGCTGCCTGCTCCCTTGGCACAGCCCTGCTCCCTTGGCACAGCCCTGCTGCCTGGTGCCCTGATGGTGGCATTGCTTCATTTTTAGGGAAACTCAGCTGATCCCTGGTCATCCCACCCGTGGCCATGGTGTAGCTGCAGATTTTTGCAAGGAGATCCCAGGGGAGAAGGGGCTGTGCAGCACCTTGTGCTGCCCGGGGGTCCGGGGCAGGGGTCCCCCGAGCTGGGCAGGCTCATCCCAGGGCAGCTTCCCAAGCTTTGATCCAGGCTCTGCAGGGTGAGTGCAGAACAACCCCACCTCAGCCCGGGTGTAAATCCCCCCCAGCACAGTCAGCCCAGGGGAAATGCCAGGGCCCTTCCTCAGCTCTTCCCGTGGGACAATCCATGGGCAGGGACACGGCCCGAGCAGATGGGGGGATTATTTTGGAGAGAGGGAGTTCTGGATTAGGAATGTGACTTGTGTAAAGGCAGCGTTATGGTTCGGGCTCTTGCAAGGGCTGCTGTAAGTAGAAAACTGGATTTATTGCTTTCTTTGTGCTAAATCAGGACTAACTTTGGTAGCAGAGGATTTGCCTTTACAACCAATCCGTGCAAGGGCATTGAGTTACCGAGTGTTCCCCAGAGACAGGTGTGTAAAATGCTGTGTGGAGACATGGAACTGCTCTGCCAGAGCTCTGGACACACTCCAGCCTGGATCCCTGCAGGCTGCCAGCAGAGCAGAGCAGAGCCCAGCCCCACACAGGTCACAGCAGCCCCAGGGGCTGGGACAGGCTCCTCTCCCACGTCTCACTGACCCAGGAACATCCAGGGTTTTCTCCTCCTGAATTTGCCCAAACCACTGTGATTCATGGAGTTGCTCAGGGAAAGTCAGGATGATCTGGGAATGAGAACACTCTGCCTCTCTGGCTGCCAACTCGCAGGATGGAAAAACGCTCTGGCTCAGGGCAGGGCTCCTGGAATCTCTTCTCAGAGGCTGCTCCAAAGGCCCTGCTGCTGCTGGAGGGGCTGGTGCCAGGCCCTGTCACTCAGTGCTGCAGCTCCTGTTCCCCTTCAGCCAGGAGACCAAGGTCTGTCCCCTTCAGTTCCCCTGTGCCAGGGCAGCAGGTCCCAGGTGGATTCCCGGATACTGGGGACAGAAATGATGTGTGAGGTGGATGAATGGATGGGAACAAACCCTGGGGAGGGAGCAGATCCTGCCATGGCAGTGAGAGGGGCTGGATCCCAACCAGGGGCTGAGGATCTCCAGGCACGTGCCAAGTGAGGGAAACCTGCCTGGCAGGGAAGGATATCTGATCAAAAAATGAGGATGACAAAAACAAGTGTGTTTTCCCTGCCCACTCTCATTCACTTCATGTCCTGGAAATTATCTAGAAAAAAACTTTATTTCCATGAAACTCAGGTGTTTTGGAGTTTGACCCAGTTCTAGAGATAAGGCACTTGACTCAAATACCAGCTCTAGATCTAAATTGCCACCAGATCTTGGATTCTGGTTTAGGGTCAATTCCATTTGAATGGCCAAAGGCAAATACTGCAAAAATATTGTGGCCTTAATTATTTTTTTGGTAATTTAATTAGGAGCTTGATCTGGGTTTGGGGCAGGACACAAAGTGGATTAGGGGAGCAGCTGGCTCTTTAATTAGGGCCATTTCTCTTTCCCTAAAGTTCACCCTTTTCTTGCCCAGAGGCAGCAGGGCAGCCCCAGCCCAGGGTCACTGGGGAGCTGAGCAGGGCTGGGCACAGAGGGTGCTGGGAATGCTCCTCCCTTGCTGGAATCCCACTGCAGAGTCCCAAAGTACCAACTGGGAATGGTGACATGTGGCTATTTGTGGAGGCCAGGGACTGGGGTAAATATTTATTTAGATTCCAATGCTTGATCTGCCACTGGTGGATTGTGTGGAAACACTGAGCCCACGCTCCTCCTGCAGCAATTTATATCCAGAGCCTCCATCTCCTCTCCTTCCAACGCTCCAAACACATTCCCCAGGATTAATCCTGCAGGGAATGGGCACGGCCTGGGTTCAGACCCTGTGGCTCCATCTGGTCCCAGCCATCCGGGCAGGCATCCTGCCCTGGGTCCCCTTTGACCCCAGTGGCATCCAGAAACCCAAGCCCAGGGACCCTGGGGGATGGCCCGGGGCTGTCACTGCCCTGATGGACAGACAGGCCGGGGTGGGGACCTGGGATGGAGCTGTGGGGTCACTGGGATCCATCCCAGAGCGATGGCACTGAGCTGTCCTGCCTGGGGACAGCAGGGCCACCCCTCTGTGCAGCCACCTCTGCTCCAGCACAGCCCCCCAGCCCCCCAGACACTGCCCTGCCCTCCATCCCCCTGAACAGACCCAGAGGAGGGAGGGAGGGGAAGGCTCTGGAAGGATCCTCCGTGCTCAGCAGCCAGGAGGGATGGACACAGGAGGGATGGACACAGGAGGGAGGGACACAGGAGGGATGGACACAGGAGGGATGGACACAGGAGGGATGGACACAGCCCTGCCCTGCCCTGGTGCCTCCCACCACAGCCAGTCAGCACACTCTGGGCTGCACTGGGGGGTTCCCCAGCCCCAAAGGGGCCGTGGGGCTGCAGGGGGGAGGCAGCAGCACTGAGGGCAGGTCGGGGTGAGGGGGCAGAGCTGGGCAGTGTCTGGGGGGCTCAGAGACCAGGGACACGGGCCCAGCTGCCCCAGCCCAGGCAGAGCTGCCAAAGCATCGTCCCCCAAGAGCCCCCCAGAGCCAGAGCACAGCTCCTGGAAGCCTCTGGAAGAAAACCCCACACACGGCCAGGAGATGAGTTTGCACTCAAGGTACCATTTTTATTTTGACATATGTACATTACATAATTTAAAATACAGAGTTTTGGTGAGAGAAATGTTCTGTTTTTCAGATAAAAGCAGCCCACCGTGTCCCACACAGCCCCTTTGCTGCCCTTCAAAGGTGACCTGCAGAGAGCTCCTTCCCCACCTCCCTGCTGCTGCTGGGAGAACCTGTCTGCCTCTCCTCTCCCCCGGGAGAAGAAGGTGTATGTACCTGTCCCTCCCCTCCAGAGCCAGTGCCAAGTGTCCTTTGCTGTCACACACCCTGTCCCCTCCTGCAGGGCTGGGAAGGAGCTGTGGGGACACTGGAGCAAGGGAGGAGGAACCAGAGCTGACACAGTGTGGGTTCAAACACAGGGGAAACCTCCGGGGTGAGGAAGGGCTGCAGGGAGAGGAGGTTCTGAGCAGCAGCTCGGGCAGATTCCTCCAGCCAGAGGGAAGGAGTTGGGAGATGGTGAGATTTAAAAAGGCTCAGTAAATGAGACTCTTCCTTTGGCAGAGAGGCACCAGGAGCCACGGGGCACCTGGGGCTGTGACAGGACACAGCACCACACACCAATCTCACAGTCCCAGTTCAAGCTTTTTTCCACTAGTTAACCAGTGCTGGGAAGGCTGGGAGAGGTGAGAGCAGAGGGAGGCGATGCACTGAGGTCCTGAGACAATCCTCCCTGCAAATCCCCTGAGAAAACGCATAAAATGGAAACTTTTCTTTGCACTGCACCCAGTTAAAAGTTCCCTTCTCTGTCCTGGTACCCCAGACTTCACTAAGGCTCAATCCTCTACCATAAATATGAAAAATATTCTTTATTTGAAGCCTGATGCCCACACAGTTGCATTTGGTTTGCAAGGGGAAACACTTTATCTGGGAAATGAAAATAAATTATGAGCAGCAAAAGCTCCCCCCAGTCTCTTAGAGTTCCGGGAGTGGGTCTGAAGTAGTGAATAAAAACTGATGTGCTGGGTTTTTTTCCAAGGACGTCCAAAAAGTCCTTCTGGAGACACAACCCCAGCAGAGAACCAGGCTGGAGGACGATGATTTGCCAACAGAGTGGCTGATTAGGAGATAAGGGAAATAACGATATTCATTTTCATCGTGGCAAAAAGGCTCCATCTGGTGGTGTTTGCACCCAAAAAGGAGGTGAGGAGGAGGGAGGGAACTGCAGCTCACACTGGTTAGGCTGTTTCACAGCAGAGAAGAGTCTTGGACTCGAGGAAATCTCAAACTGGGAGAAGGGGCAGCACGATGGGAAATGAAGTTGTGTGTGGAAAAATGCAAATAAATGCACTTGGCAAGGGGACAAATGAGCCCAGTGGGCCCAGGTGAGCCAGGCTGGGCTGCTCAGAGCCAGCACTGCCAGGCCATGGCAGAGCTGGGCTGCCCTGCACGGGGCAAGCACCAAAACAGAGAGAGAGGAATAACAGAGTCAATATTTTAATGCCTTTCTATTAAGCACAGACCAGAGCATTCCACCAGGGAAAGGGATACTGCAGGGATAGGAGCAAGGGGATTCTCCCCTCAGGAGGACTTTGATATGGAAGCAGGTTAAAAAGTCTGCTATTCGGTTAAAAAGAGGCAGGAACAGGAGGGGGGGAGTGTTAAAAAAATGAAGGCTGGTCCTGCTAAGCCTGGGCAGCTGCGAGGGGAGAGGAGGGAGCTGCCAGGGACAGCAGGGAGGTTCCTGCCCCTGAGCTCGTGGAGTAACCAGCTTAAACTCCCTGTTCTGCAAAAGTCAGGGAGCTTTGGGGATGGGAGAGTGGAGCTTCCCTCCCTCCCCCAAAAATCCCACTCAAGCATCACCAGGAATGGAACAAGGTCAAGTCACTGCCCTGCCCTGGGGCAGCCAGGGGTGGGATGCAGCCCCAGTGCCCCCCACTGACAGCCAGGGAGGACAACTGGTCACAGCTGGGCTGCTCCTGTGCCAGCACCCACTGAGTGACCCCCAGCAGGACTGGTGGGTGGGCAGGAAACCCCCCCTGTCCCCACCAGAGAGCACCCACAGGCTTTTAGTGTTTGGGAACCTGCTGGTGCTTCCCAGGGGAGCCAGCACAGAGCCCCTGAGTTTGGGGGGGCTGTGAGGCTGCACCCCAGCCCTGCACCCTCTGAGCCCTGGGGAGCTGCAGGGCCCCAGGCCCGGGCTGGGGCAGGGAACTCCTGCCAGAGGAGGGGCAGGAGGAGTGTTCCTATAGAAAGGGGTCGGGGTGTCTGTTATAAAGATGGAAAAGGCTCAAGTCCTGGGCTCAGGAGCAGAGGGGATGTGAAGCAGCCCCACATGGGCTTACAGACCAACTGTAGCAGCCAGGGCTCAGACACAGAGGGGGTCTGGGCTGGGGCTGTCAGCAATGGGGGGCTCTGCACCTGCCCCAGGGGTGCACGAGACCCTACACACACACACACACACACAGAGGCATTGCCATCACACCTCTGCTCCTCCTGAGGACCTGGGGGTCCCAGCAATGCCCCAGCACAGTTGGGCCCCATCCTCAGCAGCTTGTTGAGGCACCAAAAAGACAACAAAGAGGAGCCCCCCCATCCCCTACTTCCCTCCGTGGCTCCTGGGGATGCAGAGACCCCGGGCCCTGTGGTGGGAGGGGGTCCAACCACCTCTCTCCAGCTCTCTCTCGGGGGCTCCTGGAATCCCCCTCTCCTGGGAGACAGAGCAGAGAACGGAGAGAGCTCTGGGCCAGACCCCCCAGCCCTGCCCCCCTCAGAGCCTGAAGAAGCGTCGTACCACCAAGTGCCCCACCACGATGAGGGTCACCACCAGCATGTACTTCATGTAAACATTGTCCAGGTCCAGTGCAGCCACCTGGCAGGGAGCAGAGACCAGGGTCGGTCCTGCTGGAGCCGGGCTGCTGTGCTGCCTGAGCCCCCAGAGACCCCCAGACCCCCGGCACATCCCCTGCTCCCCCAGAGACCCCCAGACCCTTGGCACATCCCCTGCTCCCCCAGAGACCCCCAGACCCTTGGCACAGCTCCTGCTCCCCCAGAGACCCCCAGACCCTCAGCACAGCCTCTGCTCCCCCAGAGACCCCCAGACCCCCGGCACAGCTCCTGCTCCATTGAGGACCTCCCAGCCCCCCAGACAGCCCCTGGTCCCCCCGGCAGCCCCTGCCCTGCTCACCCATCCTCCCTGCTGGGCGATCCAGCGGGTGATCTGGTGCTGCACCATGAACTCCACGACGTAGCGGGCGATGCGGCGCAGGAAGCCGGGGAGGCCGTGCTGGAAGACGTGCATGGCCATGCGGTACCCGAAGCTCAGCAGGGCGATCACCCGGCCCCAGTTGATGCCGCTCTCGAAGAGGCTGGAACAGAGCCCGGGGGGTGCTGAGTCCCTGCTCAGACCTCCCAGCTCAGATCCCCAGCTCAGATCCCCCAGCTCAGATCCCCAGCTCAGATCCCCAGCTCAGATCCCCCAGCTCAGATCCCCCAGCTCAGATCCCCAGCTCAGATCCCCAGCTCAGATCCCCCAGCTCAGATCCCCCAGCTCAGATCCCCCAGCTCAGATCCCCCAGCTCAGATCCCCCAGCTCAGATCCCCCGTCTCGGATCCCCAGCTCAGATCCCCAGCTCAGATCCCCCAGCTCAGATCCCCCAGCTCAGATCCCCAGCTCAGATCCCCCAGCTCAGATCCCCAGCTCAGATCCCCAGCTCAGATCCCCAGCTCAGATCCCCCAGCTCAGATCCCCAGCTCAGATCCCCCAGCTCAGATCCCCCAGCTCAGATCCCCCAGCTCAGATCCCCAGCTCAGATCTCCCGGCTCAGATCCCCCAGCTCAGATCCCCAGCTCAGATCCCCAGCTCAGATCCCCCAGCTCAGATCCCCAGCTCAGATCCCCAGCTCAGATCCCCCAGCTCAGATCCCCCAGCTCAGATCCCCAGCTCAGATCCCCCAGCTCAGATCCCCCAGCTCAGATCCCCCAGCTCAGATCCCCCAGCTCAGATCCCCCGTCTCGGATCCCCAGCTCAGATCCCCAGCTCAGATCCCCCAGCTCAGATCCCCCGTCTTGGATCCCCAGCTCAGATCCCCCAGCTCAGATCCCCAGCTCAGATCCCCAGCTCAGATCCCCAGCTCAGACCCCCCAGCTCAGATCCCCCAGCTCAGTACCCGGAGCCATCCCAGAGCCGCCCAGCCCGAGGGAGCTCGAGAGGCACGGGCGGGACGGGAGGAAACAGCCCGAGAGTTGCACCAGGGGAGGTTCAGGTTGGATATTGGGGAGAGTTTTTTCACTGAAAGGGTTGTCCAGCCCTGGCACAGAACAGTGGTGGAGTCACCATCCCTGGATAGATTTAAAGGCCACATGGATATGGCCCTTGGGGACGTGGTTTAATGGTGGTTTTGGCGGTGCTGGGGGAATAGTGGTACTTAATGACCTTAGAGGGCTTTTCCAACTCAAACAGTTCTGTGATTCTGTGGTTGCAGGGCTGGGAATGCTGCACCAGTCCTTGAGGCTCATCCCAGCCACACAGACATGGTGATTTTGTGGCTGGAAGAGGCTCCCAAATGTGTCTACTCCAGGGTTTGGCTGCTGAGGGCAGGTTTGACACTGATTTATCTAGACCGGTTTTTGAAGGTGTTTTTCCTGGTTTCCAGCAAAGCAAGCGAGAAGGGAATAAAAAATAAAAAAGAGAGTAGACTGAGGCCCTGTGTTTCAACCTGCTGCCCTGTTCTGGTGGTGCCTGCACTGCTCCCTGCAGAGCCTTGGCACAGGTATGGAGGGAGAGGGGAGTTAGAGCCCTGGAGGGAGCAGAGCACAGGGAGAAGGACAGGGGTTATTTTACCTGAGTGCGTTACCGCCTCAGCCAGCGCGGCTTCCCGGGCAGGGGAGCAGGAAAAGGACAGAAGAGAAGCAGTTAGACACAAACAGAGGGGGCTGTGCAGAGCCAGGGGTGCTCAGAGGAGCCATGGGAACACAGAGAACCCTCCTGCCTCTGCCTCCTGCCCGAGCCTGGGCAAACAACGGAGTGTGCAGTGTCCTGGTGTCCCTGCAGCCACACGGGGTGGGCACTGCAGCCCTGGCTGCCACCTCGGTCAGAGCTGTACCTCAGGCACTGCAGGTCTGTCCCTCACTCACCTGTGGCTGTGCTTTGGGAGGGGCAGCTGGATGTGCAGCACCTGCACAAGCTCTACCAGCCTGTGGAGAATCCCCCATCCTGAGGGATCCCTGCTCCATGTGGACCAGGCTGGATGTGGCCCTGAGCAGCCTGCCCATGGAGGGGGGTTGGAATGAGATGATCTTCAAGGTCCCTCCCAACCCAAACCATTCCGTGATTCCATGACTCCTGTGACCACACCAAAGGCAGTGAGAACTGTTCCCTCCCCACATCCTGTGGCTGCATTTGTGCCTCTGGCAGCCAGACTCCTCGGGATGTCCCAGCCTGGAGCAGGCAGCAGCAGGACCAGCAGCAGCTCTGCCTTGGCCCAGGGCTGGTTGTGCCCCTGAAGGGGCACAGGGACATTCACTTGGCTACAGATGCACGGGCACATCCCCCAGGCTGTCTGACCCCAGTCAGCTCCTGCAAGGACTGAGGTGCCTGTCAGGGGAAGACTGTCCTAGCAAGGCACAGGAGGAGGAGCAGACAGGCAGGAAACACAGAAACAGTCAGGGTGGGCTCACTGGGAGCTCGGCCCAGGGACAGTGGGTGAAGCTTGAACAGACAGAGCCTGTGTGCTGGGACAGTCCCTGTGTGCTGGGACCATCCCTGTGTGCTGGGACCATCCCTGTGTGCTGGGACAGTCCCTGTGTGCAGGGATCATCCCTGTGTGCTGGGACAGTCCCTGTGTGCTGGGACCATCCCTGTGTGCTGGGACAGTCCCTGTGTGCAGGGATCATCCCTGTGTGCTGGGACCATCCCTGTGTGCTGGGATCATCCCTGTGTGCTGGGACCATCCCTGTGTGCTGGGATCATCTCTGTGTGCTGGGACAGTCCCTGTGTGCTGGGACAGTCCCTGTGTGCTGGGATCATCCCTGTGTGCTGGGACCATCCCTGTGTGCTGGGATCATCCCTGTGTGCTGGGATCATCCCTGTGTGCTGGGACCATCGCTGTGTGCTGGGACAGAGCCAGAGAGGGGGAGAGGGTTTGACTGACAGCACTGCACCCGTCTGACCCCGTTCCCTGCTGAGCTCCAGGAGAAGGCTCCACCTGCCAGGGCCTTACCTGGAGGCGATCTTGGTGAAGTGCTCGTAGGCGTTGGCCGCCGTGGGCTGCAGGGTGTCCAGCATGGTGCGGAACTCGGCGTCGTAGCGCCTGTAAATGTCGTCCCCGATGATGGCCAAGCGCTGCCCCACCTGGCTCCCGGTGCTGCCGAGGGAACAGGGGTCAGTGTGGCCGGGCAGGACTGGCTCTGGCTCGGGATGGGCAGAGGGACGTGCACGGGGTTGGTGCCAGGGATTTACCTCTCCACGTCCTGCTGGATTTGCTCGATCTCTGGGTCTGGGGGCACCTCCGCCCCTCTCTCCTCCCTCTCCTGCCGGTAGCGGTAGAAGGCATAGCTCCGAAACACCTCCTCTGCCTCCGCTGCCACTCGGGCTTCTACACACACAGGAGGGAGAAAAGTCAAGGGAGAAGCTCATCGTCCCCCTTTCCCAAGCTGGAAAGAGACCATTCCCTCATTTTCAACCTAAATTTGTGCCATTTGTATTAACAGCTGCCTTTTGCAGTAAACCCAAGAAACACCCAACAGAAGTCAGGCCTCAGAAAAATAATTTTGAAGCCAGTTGTGCTCCTGGGGGCACAGCAAGAGGCAGCCCTGGGACTGTCACAACACAAACCAGATGTTGGAGCACTTGGCAGCTCTCCAGCCTCTCGATAAGGACATTGCTCAGCACAAACGATTCAGGAATCTCAGATCCCAGCTCGGACTGGAGGCAAAGCTCAGCCTGGTGCTGCCCATCAGCCCTCAGCAAACAATGCTGGGTTTCGGCATCACCAAGGGCTGTGCCCTTGTGTGGCAGGAACAACTGGTGTCCCCCCATGTGCACGTGTCTGTGATGGCTCCAGCCCCACACGTGTCGCTGTGCCCAAACAACCTTCTCCAGCCCCACACGTGTCCCTGTGCCCACACTGCCCAGGGATGTGCCCAGGACCTGCCCCTCTGGAGCAGGGAGCCCCTGGCCAGGCAGTCTGGCCCCGTGGTGACCGATACCTTATCACACCCATCCCATGGCTCTGGGGAAATTCCCTGCTCTGTCACGGGGTGTCTTGGGTCAGAGCTCAGTTTCGGTGGCTCCAGAATCCCTGTGGGCTGGGGCAGCAGCTCCCAAACAAGTGTCAGCCCCGCAGAGCCACCCCACAGGCTCAGGGAGCTGGCCCTGAGGGAGCACTAACATTGTTCTTCCCAGTGTCTTTTCCAGCATAAAAGTTTGAAGGGGACAGGAGTGCTGGGGCTGGGTCAGAGCTCGGCTCCTTTGGCAGAGCATCACCCTCAGGGTGGAGATTCACAGACACAACTGGGGTGCAAAGCCAGGTCAAGGTGCTGCCTGGGGGAAGGTCAGGAGTGGAGGATCCTGCAGGACTGTGGGTTTGGGGGGTTGTCCTGCCAGGCTGGTGACAGCAGGTCCAGCAGTGCAGCTCACTGCAGCCAACCCAGCTAAAACCCCATCCCACCATCCCAGGGTATCCAGACTGGCCAAGCAGCTCTGCAGCAACGGGAATCTGCATTTCCAACCTGAGATGTTCCTGCCTGAGCAATGTCCTGGGGCTGGGAAGTGAGGACCTGGCCTGTTGGACACAGCTGTCCTGGCCATGCTGCCCCACAGACCCCGTACCCAGGTCCCCCCAACACACCACTGCCCTCCCTGGAGGGTTTTTCTGGCTGGTCCCATCTCGGTGTCCCAGAGGGCTGTGGGGACAGGACAGGGCCTGTCATGCTCAGGTTACACCGACTCCAGGTTGGGTAAACAGAGGGAAGGGAAGTGACAAACCCCATCGCTGTGTTTTCAGGGCGTGGTTTTTGTTTTGCAGGAACAGGTTTATTTGCTGGCAAACAGATGTTACCTTCTGGGAAGCAGAGGAGCCCGTGAAGGCTCCCCTGAGAAAAGGAAAGTGACTGACTCAGAGTTTCAGGGAGAGGAGGGTTACACTGCCAGACAGAAGAGGAAATTGGTGCGCTAAAAATAACCCTGGTTTAATTACCTCAGGTGCTATTTTTAGTAAAACAAAAACAGGAGAACAGACACACATTTGCTTTGGGTCACAATGATAACAAACCAAATCCTCGAGCAGCAGATAAATCTCTTCTGCATCCAAAGATAAGCAAACAGAACCCCAAATGAAATCCAGGCTCAACCCCTGTGACAAAAGCCTTCTTCCACCCTGCAATCCCATGGCACGTGCTGGTGACATCTGCACATTCCTGCTGCCACTGGAGCCCACAAGGCTTCTGCCTAAGAGGCATGCAGGATTCCTCTGGAATCCTCCAAATTCCAGAGGAACCTCCTGAGTTTTGGGAGGCAGAGGGATGCCAGGAAGGCCCTTAAGTGCCTGCAAGCAAACAAGAACTGTGACTGTGACCCAGCGTGGTCAGAGCTCAGGGCCTGACCCTCTCACTGGTTTTCACTTCGGTGTCTCAGTTTCCTCAACAGGAAACCAGCACATGCAAACCATGCTCCTGTTTGGGTATTTTCATCCTCCTGGACTTCAGCATGGGGAAGGATGGGGTAGTTTTCCTTCCAGTGTAATCACAGGATCTGGCACAAATGGGACTCTGAGGTGGACAGGAGACCAGGCAATACCAGAGCACAAACAGCACTGTCAGGCACCCAAAGGGTTCAGGGCAGCTCCCAGCCCCTGGTATTGGCAGAGCTGACTCAGCTGGTTCACATCTCACCTGCCCAACAGGTCAAGGAGTCACCGTGTTCCACAGCAACATTTTATCATTTGGGGATGAAATGGGAGCTGAGGGTTTTCCCAGGTTCCTTTTGGCCCTGTTCCCAGTTTTTCACACCCATCAGTGTGAAATGCTGTGGCACAGTCTGCTGGGCTGGGCTCACACATGGACAGACTGACCCACCCCTGGTGGGCTGCAGCTCATCCCACAGCTCTGCCAGGCCCAGGAGAGCTGCTGTCACCCGCAGGGACAGACCCTGAGAGCGAGTGCCCGAGACCAGGGTGTGCTTTCCTCTGGGATTCAAACACCAAGCACCTCCTGCTCTCTCAGGGAAGGGAAAGTAAACAGCACCCCAGGCACCAGTGTGTGTCCTGTCCAGCAGCTCCCTGCACACTGTTCTCCCCGTGCCCTTCAATCCCACCTTGCTTCCACCACACTAATCCAATGCCAAGCACAGAATCCTCGGCTGGTTTGGGTGGGAAGGGGCCTTAAAGCTCTCCCAGTGCCAAGCCCCTGCCGTGGGCAAGGACTCCTTCCACCAGACCAGTTTGCCTCCAGCCCTGCCCAGCCTGGCATCTCCCAAAAGCACCAAGCACGTGCCCTCCCAGTTCAGTTCAGCAAGGTATCACAGATTTGTTATCCCAGCCTTGCAAAGGGCCCTGGAGGAAGGAAATCCCGTGTTAGCAAAGCAACACAGCAGGGAATGAAAAAAAAAATAAGTAAAGGGTTTAAACTCCTTCGTCCCCTGAACGTCCCAGCAGCTCCTTACCTGGGTTGAGCTCCTGGGACAACCTGCGCCCGTCGCTGCCCCGGCGTCCCTGGGCCCGTGGTGGGTCACCATCGTTCCCTGAGGCCATTGCAGGGGGTGCTTGGGAATGTCAGCAGCACCTGGAACACCACGGGGGGGTCAGTGAGTGGCCTGAGCAGCCGGCAGGACCCCTGGAGCCCTGCGGCCTCTCAGCTCCTCACAGCCCGGGAAGTGCTCGGAGAGTGGGAATGCTGCCGTTATCCTCTGCCAGAGCCCTGGCTCCTCCCTGCCTGGCACACTCATTCCTTGAAAGAATTCTGCTTTAGTCCTTTAACTGCACTGGATTTCTCCTCTTTGAGATTCTTTATCACCGATGTCATCTGCCAGAAAAGGACAATTCCCTACCATGCCTCCTGAGCACTTTCTCGCTTTTGCCAGAAAAAGGTTCCTTCCCTCTCTGCGTGGGCTTGCTGCAGCTCTTTCCACCCTGAAATGATGCAACACCACACTTCCTGAGCCCAGAGCAGAGTGCACCTGCAGGGCTTCACCCGGGGCTGAGAGGAAATGAAATGAGAACCACACGCACGGCCCATCCTGCCCCTGAAGGTCACGGCTGTCCCAAACCCAGACCTGCAGTTCAGGGCTTGGGGCAGCCCCTTCACCCTCAGCACCAGGGTTTGCAGAGAAGGGAGAGAGGCCACACGGTTCCAGTCAGGATTAACAGGGATCACAGCAGCTCCTTGCCTGCAGTCTGACATGCCAGTGCATGTTCCCAGGCCAGACTTCTGCAGGGCTGAACTAATGGGTTTCCTGATTTGCTCAAACATCCCCATCCAAGGATGGACGAAAAAACCACAAAAAAATGATGAGGATCATCAGCTGAGACCAAGAGCAGATCTTTGAAGAGAGTTGGCTCCCACTTGCCCAGATCAGCAGAGACCCAGGCTCCAGAGCTGCCTCTCTCCTTGCTCTTGGAATCACAGGATTCCCTGCTCTGGGATGATGCAGAGAGCTCGAGGAGTGCCTGAGTGGATGCAGGTGCCCATCCCCTCCTCCACTGAGGAAGCCTCGGGTGCTTCCTCCACTGCCACCCCAGTCCCTGGGTGGGCCCAGCAGGGCTGTGGCTGAGCCCCTGCCCTGGCAGGGCTCGGTGCTGCTCGGGGGGAGCAGCCTGGCAGCAGCTCTCTGGAGCTCTCAGGTGGGCCCAGCACCCAGATGCAGTGACTCATGATTTTCAAGCTTGCATTTGGCCAACCCTTTGAACCCCGTGAGAACTTTCGTTTTCGGTTTCCTCCTGGGTTCTTGCAGCGCTCTTCTCTTCTCTTCTCTTCTCTTCTCTTCTCTTCTCTTCTCTTCTCTTCTCTTCTCTTCTCTTCTCTTCTCTTCTCTTCTCTTCTCTTCTCTTCTCTTCTCTTCTCTTCTCTTCTCTTCTCTTCTCTTCTCTTCTCTTCTCTTCTCTTCTCTTCTCTTCTCTTCTCTCACAACCCTCTGCAGCCTCGTGCTCACACACCCCTGGGACTGGCAGTGCTGTCGGTCCCCAACCACTGCCCACACCAAACTCCCACTGCTGCCAACCTGTGAATGCCCAGCACAGCTCTCTGCTCGCCTCTGCTGGGGGCAAAGTGTCTCAGACCATCCCCTCCAGGACCCAGAGTGCTGCTGCTCCTCCTGCCTCCCAGCCCCCTCGATGTGCCCCATTCCCCCTTTGTCATGAGAGCAGGGAAGGGTGTGAAGCAGGAAATGACACCCACAGACTGAGACAGCCCAAGGCTGCACAAAATGAAAACTCTCCAGGACTCGAGACAGGGCCCAAGGGAGTGTTTTGGGGAAGCTGCAGGTCACTGAGAGCAAGGTCTGATCCACTCTACAAGGTGTTTTGGTCTTGTAGGAGGCTGCAAAATGTTAAGAGCAGCAGCCAGCACCTGAGGTGTGGGTTTAGCTACACCTCCAAGGTGGCACAGGGCTCTTATCTTTATTAAAGAGCACATGCCATGCAAAGAATGAGCCTTCCCGGAACCCACCAGCCTTCCCCAATAAAACAAAGACCTTTGCCTCCAACTGTTTCTCATTTCACCCTCGTCTCCTCTTCTTAAAGACCTCTGACCCATTTCCTGTGTGTCTTTGTAGCACACCCACCACTTCATCCAACTTTCCTTGGGAGGAAAAAATCCCCACTTTCCTTTGGAGGATGAAGTTGGATGAAGTGGTGGGTGTGCTACAAAGACACACAGGAAATGGGTCAAAGGCCTTTAAGAAGAGGAGACCTCGAGAGTGAAACTTTCCTCCAAAGGAAAGTTCCCGGGCCCTGGGAGCAGGGAAGATGGCAGGGCTGGCCCAGAGAGGGAGCACAGCCCCTGTGGCCAAGCCCAGCCAGGGGGCTCCGGAGTCTGCCCCTGACACGGTGTGAAGATCCTGTTCCAGGAAACGCACGGAGCATCCTCTGGGACGAGCCTGGCCCTGGGCCATGGGAGAGATCCCATCACAGCGTGCAGGGCAGCGACCCCTCCCCGGGACAGAGACCCCGCGGGACCCCGTGCCCGCTGCCAGCCCTGCCCGGCCAGCACGGAGCCAGGCCCGCTCCCCCCGCCTGCCCTGGCACAGCAAACAGGTCAGTCTGTTCGGTTTGGTGGCCCCAGGGAGGGCAGACGACCCCAGCCGCGGCAGCCACGGTCCCCCCACGCCCGAGCGCGTGTCCGGAGGTCCCCGCGGGGCCAGCACGGCCACACGTGCCGTGTCCGAGGCCGCGGCGTGGCGGGACGGGTGTCACCCCCTCCTCGGTGTGGCGGGACGGGTGTCACCCCCTGGGCAGGGCACAGCTCTGCCCACCGCTGTGCCCCCGTCCCCTCGGGGATGCCGCGCACAGGGAAGTCGGGCGTGGCTGTCACGGCCGCGGCCCCGCGAGGCGGGAAAAAAACCCAGCTGGAGAAAATACGGTTAAAAAAGGAGAAATTCCCTCTCTAGGGCAGCGATCCGCCCTGGGCGGGATCTCCAGCCCCGGCCCGGCCGTTGTCCGCCCAGCCGCGGCTGCCGAGGTACCACCGCGCACTTTCTCCCTGTCCCGGGATGCGGGCCCGGCTCTGTCACCCCTCCCGCCCCCCGGGATCCCCCGCGGGGTCCCTGCGGCTGCCGGTGCATCCCTGCCCGTCCCAGCCGGGCCCGGAGAACAGAGATAACCCATTCCGGGGGAGCCCGGGGAGGGGGCGAGGGGGGTCCCCCGCGACTCACCGTGTCCCGGGGCGCTACCGCATCCCGGCCGGGAGCCGCTCCATCCCGCCGCCTCCCTTCCTGCCTCCTGCCCGGAGCGCGGCGGGGGAAAGGAAGCGAGCGGGGCCGGGGAGGAGGAGGGAAAAGAAGAAGAGGAAAAAAAAAAAAACATCAAGTAGAAACCCAGCCCCGGACCATAGACGCGGGCGGCTCCCGCTCAGCTCCCTCTAGAGGCACCAACCCCTGCGCGGGGCAGCGCCGAGCACCGGGGGGGCTCCTCGGGGGGCTCCAGGGGAACCTGAGGCACCCCGGCCGCGGGGTTTGGGGGCTGCCCTGCGCTGCGGGGATGGCACCGCACACCCCGTCCCATCCCGGCACTCTGCTCGTCGTGCTGCCCCGGGAGCCTTCGGCGTCTCCCTGGGCTCTCCAGTGGTTTTCTGACCTTCTCCTCAAGGCTGCATCTCAAGGTTTGCCCTCTGCCAGGTTCCCGAAGGAGCCCCGTTACAGTCCCTACTGGAGCATTTCTGGCTTCCAGGAGGAAACTTGTGTTGATCCACCAGAAAAAAAGCCACCGGTGGCAGAGCTGGTTCACACCAAGTGCCTTAGGAAATTTGAAATCCACTGAAAAATCCCAGCAGCTGGAAGGAGGGGGTGTGATTCACCGCGGGGAGCGAGATAGCTGCAGTGCTGAGGGTTCAGCGATCTGCCCCGGCTGCCTTTCCTCTCCTTGGGAGCTGCCAGGGGCGCTGCTGGGGCTGCAAAGGGCCAGATAAGCAGAGGTTTGGGGCCGGTACAGACGCCTGACTGCTGCTTATCACACCTGCCTGTCCAGCGGCAGGAGCTCTGTGTGTGCCCTCGGGGATGTTCCCTGCCCCAGAGCCAGAGATTTCTGAGCTCTTGGCTTACTTGGCTGAGCTTTTCCATGGAAAATGGGCCCCTGGCTGCAGAGGGTCCTGCCCTGGCTCCCTTGGAGGTGGAGGTTGCTGGGCATGTGGCCTTGGCAGACCCTGCTGAGGGTGGTGGCTGCACTGACACAGTGGAAAGCTGGATGTGGAGGGAGAAGCAAAGGACACCCAGAGTGACTGTGGGAACAGGGGCTGGGAGAAGAGGTGCCCTGGCCAGAGACAGCTTTCAGGGAGGTAAAACAATCACAGAGCAGAGGGAGGTGAGGGATCAGCTAAGGGGGACTGTCCCCACCAGCCTGGTACCAAGGGCTCTGCCTTCCTCCCAGGGGCACCCACTGAGAAGCTCCTGGACCTGGTGGGGGTCCAGCTCCCACCACCAACCTCAATTCTGAGTTGATTTCAGAGGTAAATGTGGCTGTTTGGTCTGATGTCCCTGACTGTGGGTGACTGATCTGTGCTGGTGGTGGTTGTTCCTGTGCACACCTGGTGTGATGTGTGGCCAGGTTTAAGCTGTTCCTCTACTGCAGAACAAGTCCTGGGCTTCTCCCCACCACATCCACATCAATCCAGGCTGTTCCTGAGCCCCACCACCATTTCAGATTTAGCATCCCCCAGAATTACCTCATTAGGTGACAGCTCTGGTGAGAACTTCTGCAATTGTGAATCTCCTCTAAAACCCTTCCTTTTGGCAAACCACTTCCCTTCCACCTCGGATACATTGCACAACACCTCTGTGGTCTGGCTGTAGAAAACCAGCTGGGAAAGTGGTGCTGGGCAGCCAACAGCAATTCCCAGGTCCCTCGGTGTGAACTGCCTCTGCCACTGGTGACTTTTTTTTGTGGTGCATCAACACAGAAATTTCCTATTAGGAACCAGAAATGCTCCAATATCAGCTATAACAGGGCTCCTGCTGCTCACGTTGAGCAGTAAAAGAAGTGGAAAACAAACTGTGCAGGATTGTTGGACAAATCTGTGCCTACAGCAAAAGCACAAGGAGCTTGTGGGGACTGAGCTGTGGGGACTGAGTTTGTGGGGACTTCCTGTGCTGTGTCCCCAAACAGCACTGGAGGGGGTTGGGGGGGTGGATATCAGGGATAAAGGGAAAAAGGGCCATCTCTGCTATGGGAATGGCCAGTATGGACCTCGAGAAATGCTGGTGGGAAGATGCTGGAGCAGTGGTGTAAATCCTGTGTGCAGCCAGCCTGTCGTGCTGCTGCAGAGGCTCTGGGACGTGGAGGCAGCAATTCCCAGCTGGCTCTGCTGCCCTGGCTTTGTGATCACTGATGCCAACATGAAATGTTCCCAGCTCTCACCAGCTCCTCCTTCCAGCAGCTCCTTTTGCTGGTGGAAGTAAAGAGATATATTTGCTGGTGGAAATAAGAGGTGCACAGCAGCTGTGGAGATGGGGCCTCTGCATTCAGGATTCTCATGGCATTTTAGAACTTGGTTTCACCAATGATTGGTGTTTAAATCTGTGCTGCTGCTGGAAAAGGGGGCAGGAAAAGGGAGCTGTGCTGTGTGAGCCCTCCTCTGGTGCCAGCACGAGCGAGGGGCTGAGGTGACAACACCCTTCCTGGGGGAGGAGGGCTGTGCTCTGTGCCAGGTGATGGAAGAGGGAGAGAACAGGAAGGGTGACAGAATCTTGGGTTTAACCAGTCACGATGTCATAGCCCTTTTACATGATATTTTTTGAGGGTAAAAAAAAAAAACCCAGCTGAGCAGGGAAAGGTCTTGGGGTGCTGCTGGTCAGCAGTGGGCAGTGCTGGCACTGCTGGCCTCAGTTTCCCATCCAGGCCAGGGGATGTCTGCTCGGCTGCATGAGGTGCTCTGAGATCTCTGGGTGATGAATTGGCACAGCAGGGGTGGGGGGAGAGGTAGAGATTTTTCCAAGCTCAGCTGCTGGGATCAGTTACATCAGAATCGAGCTGTTGGGCAGAGACACTTTGTCAGCACTGACAGCATCTTTTGCCTGTTTTTCCCCACTGCAGCCTCATGCCCTGGAAAGTGAGATGGAGAGGGAAGAGGAGTCTCTTCTGCCTGTGGCTGCTGATACCCCTGCAGACCCCTCTGGCGTGGTGCTGGCCAGGAGGTGAGATCCTCCACCCCCTCGGGCCCGGGGGGAGCAGAACCCCCTGGGCAGAGCCGTGGGGAGAGAACTAGACTGAAAGGGCAGGTTTAAACTGCCAGGGGACAGGGTTAGGTGGGACACAGGGAAGGAATTCTTGTCTGTGAGGGTGGGGAGGCCCTGGCACAGGGTGCCCAGAGAAGCCGTGGCTGCCCCAGCCCTGGAAGTGTCCAAGGCCAGGTTGGACGGGGCTGGGAGCAACCCGGGCTAGTGGAAGGTGTCCCTGCCCGTGGCAGGGGGTGGAACAGGATGAGCTTTACGGACCCTCCCAACCCAAACCACAGGAGGATTCTGTGATTCTGAATCTCCTCGGAGCACCAGGTGGCACTGTCCGACTTCCAACCGAGCTGAGCCGAGCCGGGCCGAGCCGGGGGACACGGACAGCGCCGGGTCCGGCTGCGGGGACAGCGGGGACAGCGGGGACAGGACGCTGCGGGCCTGCAAGGCACCGTCTCAGCACAGACCAGAGGGGTTTTCCGTCCGCCTGCGGGTTTGGCACCCCGGGCAGTGCCGATGTCGGGTGGGCAACACTTTAGAAAATCTGGTGCCTTCTGCAGCCAAACCCAGCACGTTCCAGGTGAGGTTATTGATGAAATAAGCCCAGTTTTGAGCCTCCCCTGTGAGAAGGCTGGCTCTGTGCTCCCTGCCTCAGTTTCCCCGTTCCTAGGAGGGGTTCCATACCAGCTACTTCCCTCTAGAGCGCCTCATGGGTCAGTGCTAGACTTCTAAATGCCTCTAAAATTTGGACTGGCAAGGGCTTTGGGCAGTATCAGACCAGGGCTGTGGAAACCCTCCATCCCCGTGGGGAGTTTCCCAGCCTGGCTCTCGCTTTAGCTGCCCCCAGTGTGAGTCGAGGGCAGCCGAGCGCCAGCACACTCCTCCCAAAGACAGGGACAGCCCGGGAGAGAGGAAAACGCGACTTCCTTCGCTCCCTGCACAGGAAGAGCACGTCTGGAGGTGGGGAGGGGGTTCTGTGCCCTCACTACCCGCCGGGCACGTCTGCAGGGGGGTCACCTCAGCATCCCCGCCTCCCGCGGGGCCAGATGTGCTGGCGCGTCTTCGGGAGCCGCATCCGGGGGTGGGAAGCTCCCCAGTAGGGTTGGGAAGCTCCCCAGTAGGGTTGGGAAGCGGAGCGCGGGGGCGGGTTTTGTCTCTCCCGGGCGTTCCACGGGCTGTTCTCCCTCCGTGCTCGGAGCGCTTTGGAACGCAGCCGGAGTTCAGGAGATGCTTCTCCCCGCGCCCCCTCTGCCGTGAGCTCCGCCATCCCGGGGCCGCACAGAAGCTCCTTTCAGCCCCCGAGGGGTGTCTGGGAACAGATGCCGATTCATGAGCGCGGCTCCAGGGCAGATAAAGGCAGGGACGTTCCTGGCGCGGCTCCCGGAGCCGCAGCCCCTGGGAATTGCTGCTGTCCGGCTTCTCCGGGGCAGCACAGGGGGCTGGAGGCCAGGGGGTGCCGGCAGCTGGGGGTGCCAGCTCAGCCCTGCCCCGTGCCCTGCGGGTCCAGCCCCGGCCGGGGGTGCCGGGGGTGCCCAGAGCCCCGTGCCCGCCGCAGGGCCCCGTTTGGGGCAGGGGGCAGCCCCGGGAGCCCCGTCAGGGTGGGAACGGGCACCAGGGCAGGGAGGGGGTGGGGAGGGGGGTGGCGGTGCCACTCCGTGTCAGCCACTTCGGTCCCTGAGGCGCATCCTTCCCTCCCCAGATCCAGCTCCTGGGGGAGGCGGGAGCAGCTCCGGACGGACCGGCAGCCCCGGGGCAGGGAGAGCTCAGCGCTGCTGCTTCACTCCCCACCCCGGTACCGGCCGAACGGCTCCTCAGCTCCAGCTCTGTCCTCTTCTTTTCCATCTGCTTAATGAACATACCACGTTTTCCTTTTTCCTTTCCCCTTTCCTGTTCCCCGGGAAGGACCTTTCAGTCTCACCCGCCCGACTGCCATGGCCTGGCTTTGGTTTGAAGTTTTTATTATTTTTTTCTTAGATTAAGCATTTAGTGTGACTAAAATGTTCTCACTTCTCCCTCTGATTATTCACTTTCCCTTATTAAACTGTTCTGCGCTGAATTACCTTTCTTCCTTTCCCAACCCTTCCACCCTCCAGCTTTTTCATTATTTATTCTCTGTGGCTTTTAAGGTTTTTATTTATTAATTTCTGGGTAAGAAGAGGCCTCTGCCTCTGTTCCCCACACACTGTAAAAGGACCAGTGGGATCAGTTTGGCTGGGGGTGATCTCCATCCCCGGCAGCTAAAGCCAACCTCTGACAGAGGTATTGGAGAGGGGTTGGAGTTCTGTCCTTGTGGGCTGGAGAAGCTGTGGCTGCCCCATCCCTGGAAGTGTCCAAGGCCAGGTTGGACGGGGTTGGAGCAGCCTGGGCCAGTGGAAGGTGTCCCTGCCCGTGGCGGGGGGTGCAATGAGATGGTTGTTAAGGTCCTTTCCAATCCAAACTATGAAGTGCCCCTTCATTTTCCCTTGGGTGCAGGGACGAGGTGTCCCAGTCCTGCACCCTCAGCCCACCCCATGCCCTGCCCGTGCTGGGCAGCACCAGGCTCTGCACCCTGAGCCTGCAGTGGTTCCCAGCCCACGGTCACTGGCCGGAGGAGCTGCTGGCAGCCCAGCCCCTGCTAATCTGGGAATTGTATGCCAGGAAGCACACACCCAGCCGACCTGCCCGGGACACAGCCAGCAGTGAAGGCTGCAGCACTCCCAGGGCTTCCCTCTGCCCTCCTCAGGGCTCTGTGGGAGCCGTCCTGAGGCCTCGCCGGGTCCCTCCCCACGCCCGCCCGGGGTGAGTTTGGTTCTGCCAGGAGGGGATGGGGCTCCTGGCACAGCGTGGCATGCTCTCACAGCCACCTCGTGTTCCTGCCCATCTCTGGGGCACATCACAGAATGGGGATGTAGCACCCAAGCCCATGAAACCAGGGCTGTGAGAGAGATGCACTCCCTGACCACCTCTGGGGTGTTTATTTGGACTCAGCAATGGCAAATTAACATGGGCATCGTTACTTTCCTGCCAATGCAGAGCCACTCTGGCAATAGACCCTGCCCACAATACCTTCCTGGGTAACAAAACTGTGTCCTTGACACATCCTTAGAAGCCTTGAGCTCCAAATAGACTTCACTTCTGTGCAAAACCGCCCAAGATTTCCCAAAGCAAAGGACTATATAAAATGTGGGTATTATTAGCACTCGGCCTCTGCCAGGGCAAGTGTCAAACACCACAGAGGTGTCAGGAGGAAGGGTTTGCCTTGGCTGAGTCACTGCAGGGCAGCTCCTTTCAGGGTTATGTGCATCTCTGAGGGAAGCAGCTGCTGCCCCGTGCTAAACGGGGTCTGGCAGGGGCAGCCAGTCATTTCCACAGCATCCAGCATCCCTGTGGGATATGGAGACACTGCCCTGGGCTGGCCTTGGCAATGCCAGGTCAGGCTGGCAGGGATGGGCTCGGGGAGCTGCTCTGCCCTCTGAGAGCACTTGTCACCTTGACAAGGTTCACGTGATGCTCCCACATCCTGCTCGCTGTATTTTAGGGTTGTTTACAAACACCAGCATGGTTTGAGAGCAGGGGAAGCTGCTCACAAATCGTGTGAGCTGAAGAGCCCCTGCCAACCTCGCTGGCTTCCCCTACACTGATGGGGAATGGGATCCAGAGCTGGAGTGCTCTGGCTGTTCTGGCTCTTCCAGCTGTGGAGATGGATGGGCTGGTGGCACCGCTCCAGCACTGGGAGCTCAGTGCCATTGCCATCATCCTGCTCTTGGCTGCAGCTTGTCCTGGGACACGGGGGCTTGTTCTGCTCACTCTGCACCTTCAGCAGCACCACAGAGACCCGGCCGTGGCCTCCTCTGGGCACGATGCTGCACCAACACAGAGGGAGAGAGATGGCTGGGGCCTGGAATAACGTCCAGGCTGAGATTTCCAGGGCTCACCGAGCTGCTGTAAAGTTGCAAATTACAAATGTGAGCCACTCGGATATTCCAGTGATCCGAGCCAACAGAATAGAATATTTTAAATGAAATATTCATGGGGATCCTCAGCCTGTGAAAGCGATAGAGCTCTGCTGCTTTCTGTGGACTCACACTAATTTATTTTTTATTATGACCCATTTGTATGATGATGGGGCCGGGAGGCTCCAGGCGGTCGCCTCCAGCTGCAGATCCCGTTATTTCAGGTGCTCCAAAAGCACAGAACAGCTCCACAATCTGTGCCCCACATTCGAAACCGCTAAGGATGTAGCCTGGTATTTGTGACACAACAAACCTGCTCTCTGGCACAGGCGGCAGTTCCTCCCTGCCCCGGCAGCTTGGGCAGGACACAGGGTCCCCTCTGTGCCCCTGGCACCACCCTGGGGCTGTGGGGTCCCCTCTGTGCCCCTGGCACCACCCTGGGGCTGTGGGGTCCCCTCTGTGCCCCTGGCATCACCCTGGGGCTGTGGGGTCCCCTCTGTGCCCCTGGCACCACCCTGGGGCTGTGGGGTCCCCCCTCTGCCCCCGGGATGGCTCCTCTGTGCCGCTGGCATCGCTCTGGCTGGGGAAGGGATTGCCACAGAACCAACAAAGGGCACTCACAGCCCCGTGCCAGACGGGAGGAATATTTGCCAAACAAAGACTTTATTTTCAAGGAAATCCTCTGACTTCTGCATGGAAGAGAGAAATGATTCAAGCCCTGGCGCAGGCGGCCCAGGAGCCGTGGGTAGGAAACTCTCCTGTCACGGGCTGAGGTTCTACTGCAGTGGGAACAAGGGCTGCTTTGCCAGGCAGATTTCATTCCTGCTTTACTTCGGGGAATGATTCGAAACCCTTTGTGAGTGTGGGCTACGGACACACCTATTTCATCCCTGGAAGTGTTCAAGGCCAGGTTGGAGCAAACTGGTCTCGAGGAAGGTGTCCCTGCCCTTGGCAGAGGGTGGAACTGGATGGGCTTTTAGGTCCATCCAACCTGGCCTGGAATGCTTCCTGGGATGGGGCATCCACAGCTGCTGCATCCATGCAGCTGTCTCTGCTGCAGCACAGAAAACAGCTTTGGGCCCTGGTGGTGGGATATAAAATATGATATAATGTTACCTATAATTTTTAAAGCCAGCTCTGGCCCTACAAATAAAACACTTCTGTGGTTCCCTTTTTCTTTCCCAGCTCTAAACTCTGCCCAGCTCTGGCTCTTCCCTCCCGGCCTGTGACTGTCCTGGTTTATGGCACCGTCACCACCTCCCGACTGATTTACATGTCAAGTCTGTAAACAGCGGCTCCCACCCTCCCTGTCCCTCATCCCGCGCTCGTGGCTCGGGGTGACTCAGCAGCACGGAGCACAAACATGACTAACTCTTCCCTCCACAACAAACAGGGATTTTGGGGCTTTGTTCATGCCTTTCTCTGTGCCGGTGGAAGCTGCCTCGGAGCCGCCCTGGCACAGGGTGACTCATCCCGAGGAGGTGATTCCCGGTCCTCCAGCGCTGCTCCCGCACCGATCCCGCTGCAGGAGCAGGGGCTGGAGAGGAGCTGGAGCAGAGCACAGGGCTGGGCTGGGAGCAGGGGGAGCAGCTTCCTCCTGCCCTCCCCGAGCCCGGCGCTCCCTCCAGCACACCCAGCACGTTGTTCTCAGAACTGGATGGGGCCGGTCCCTTGAAATCGGATCCCAGGCTGGATGTTGCCCATCCTCCCGGTGCTGCCGGGGCCGATTCCTCCCCAGCAGGTTTTGGACCCGCTTTGGGGTTTGTTCACTGCTGCTGGGGTTCACATCCAGCCTCTCTTCACTCTCCTGCATGACGGGATGGGAGGATGCCCCTCACGTGGGAGGGACACCCCACGAGGAGGGTGGAAATGTGTCCCATGAGGGACTGTTACCTCACACCCCATCATTCCTTAGCAATCTTAAACGGGAAGAAACCGAGGGCCCAGGTCTTTGGTCCAGCATCACCCAGGTGTGTGTGGGCAGGTGAACCCATCCTGGCCCCTTAATTGCAGTGGTGGGTGGAGGTTTAAAAGGGAGGGAGTCAGCTGGGGAGGGGGTAGGGGTCATTTCCCAGGGGTGGTTTCCTTCCCACAGCTCTGGGGTCTGTGGAGCCTGACCATGGTGAGTCCTGCCCTGGGAGTGCTCATGCCTGGGGGGTCTTTGGTTGGCAGGAGGCTCGTCTGGGGTTTGCTCTGGCTGTCTACAGACCCCGGGTCAGGGCACACCCTGCTCCCTGCACTCACCTCCCAGCAGTCTGCACTGTACCTGGTCCCCAGTTTGAGGTGACAGTAAATATATAAACAGAAGGAATAATACAGAAGAAATCCTTCCTGTGAGGGTGGTGAGGCCCTGGCACAGGTTGCCCAGAGAAGCTGTGGCTGCCCCACCCCTGGAAGTGTCCAAGGCCAGGTTGGATGGGGCTTGTGGAAGGTGTCCCTGCCTGTGGCAGGGGATGGGACTGGGTGGGCTTTCAGGTCCCTTCCAATCCAAACCATTCCATGATTCTGTGACAGTGGGCTGCACCAGGTGCCTGGACAGCCCTCACTTGCCTGGCTGGGATGGGGGTACAGCAGGGCATGGGATCCCCTCCCATGGGGTGAACAGCAATAACCTGAGTGTGTCCTGTGACCTGGGAGCAGAAGCCCCTGTGCTGCAGCCCAGCACCCCTTGTCCTTCCATTGCCACACCGAGGGAGCCCAGGACACTGGAGTGGGGGGGTCTGCCCACTCTTGTGCCCCACACTCCAAGGGGAGCAGCCTCTGCCTGTCCCCCATCCCTTGAGATGTGACCACTGTGGCAGAGGCAGTGGCCTGTCCCCACCTGGGAGGCAGCTGGTCCTGGCCCTGGGCCACCTGGTTACCCAGCCTGTCACTCAGCAGGAAGGTGTGTGGTGTGCTCAGCCAAGGCTGTAATTAGGTTGATTGGCACTAACTTACCTTAAAAAGCTGGGGAGGAGGGAGGAACTGCAGCTCAGCCATTTCATGTGGAACTTTACAGGGAAAGATGGAGCCCAGGCAGGGCTGCAGAGGGACCCAGCTCCTCTGTCCCTTCTCTCTGTGACATTCCTGCAGGACCCTGTGCCCTCCAGACCAGACCACCCCCAGGAGGAGCTGGAACGGGGGCAGTCGTGTCTCGCTTTCAGTCAGCCTGGCAAAGCGTGCCCACAGCCCCTCTGGAGGCAGAGGATGGAGCAGAGCCTGCCCTGGTGCCAGCACTGCTCAGTGGGCACCGTGCCCAGCCCGGGCTGTGGCTGGGCAGCGTTTCCCGATGGGATGTGCTGCTCATTCAGGCTGAGTGCTGAGCATGGGCCGGGCGAGGGGCCTGCATGGACCCCTTGGGAGCAGAGGAAACACTCCTTGGCCAGGCAATCCATCTCCAAAGAGCTGCTGAGAGGACAGGCTGTGCCACTGGCTCCTCTGGAGCTTCAGGGGCTGAGACACTCGGTGTGATCTGACTCCAGCCGTGCTCGGGTGGCTCTGGAGCTGGTGGCTGCTCAGGAAAATCCGCCCACAGAAATCACAGACTGGTTTGGGTTGGAAGGGAGCTTAGAGCTCATCCCGTTCCAGCCCCTGCCACAGGCAGGGACACCTTCTGCTAAACCAGGTTGCTCCAAGCCCCATCCAACATCCATAGTCTGGTCTGGGCCCTGCCCTGATGTGAAGAAGGGCTTGGGGGAATAACAGGAGGCTTTTCCTGGGATATAAATTGTGTGTGTCCTTTGGGGACGAGCCAGCAAAGACGTTAGTGATGGTCCCACTTGGGCATGGCTGCAGTGGGCAAAAATCAGCTGATTTGGAGCAAAACAGTTGCACAGCTGTGGAGGAGCTTGCAGGGTGGCTGCACAGGGGTGACAGGTGAGGGGCAGGGCAGGGAGTGGCTGGGGAGCCAGGAGGGCTGGGCAATGCAAAACCTCTTGCACGGAAGGGCTGGGAAATGGGAGATGAGGAATGGGGCTCTTCCCTCATCTGTTCTGCCACCGGCTGCCATCGTGGCCCGGGGTGAGGGTACAGCTGGCAGCCCCAACCCCTGCTCCACCTCCCAATTAACCCGTGTTTGCTTATTAGGGAAGTTACAAGCCTGTGCAAACACTTCCATTTGCTTTTGATAAAGCGAAGGTAGAAAAAACTCCTGCCCGTGAGGTGTGGCCAGGCCTGGCAGGCTGCTCTGGGTCTGGGTCATGCCAGGTCCAGGCTGCTGAGGGCCATCTGCCAAGGACAGAGCATCCCTCCCTGTCCCATGTCACCCAGTGGCTGTCCCCAGCCCCGCTGCTCTCCAGACAACCAGGCGTTTGTCCCAAACCTGGCCCGGTGTCGCTAACGGCAACTGCTAATTGTTCTCTCGCTCTGTACTATATTTAATTCCCCACTATTATTTTTTCCCCTTTTAATCATAAAAAGCCTAAATTTCCCTCGGGGAAGGTTATTGGCTCAAGTGTGGAAATATACCTGAGCCTTGCACGGCGCTGAGCCACCGGGGCATTGGCTGTATTTTTAAATCCAAGTACAAAGTGTCTCCAGCGTGAGCATCGTTTAACCCTTCCCGGGAGGGAGGGTGGGAATGGGGGGTCCTTCCCCTCTCCTCAGCTCCTGCTGCTCGCCCTCAGAGCAGAATGAACCCACCCGTGGGCCTGGATGTGTGGATGGGAGCAGGGGCAAGAAGCGAGTGTGGGAGTGCAGGAATCGCTCTGGTTTGTCCTATTTTCCTCTGGCACCCTCCTCTCTCTCACCGGGGTGAGACCCGCGTGGGCATCGCCCCGTGCGTGGAGAGGTCGGGCGGGCAGGCCCACGTGTGCCCCAGCACTGCCCCCTTCCCGGGCCACCTCCTGCCACCCCCGTGGGGACCGAGGCTCAGGTGCTCCCAGGTAACCCCGAGCCTCAATACCTTTGAGGATGTGGGCCAAAGTCATCCAGTCTGAGAGCTATTTCGGGGGATGGTGGCTGCTCCCCGGAGGTGTTGGCACAGCCCCAGTCGGAGGCGCCGGGCGCGGGCGGAGGCACAGATGGGACAGGCGGGAGGGAACTGCTCCTGTCTCTGCCGCTAATGAAGTCACCCGAGGGGGCTCAGCCCTGCCCCCACAGACCTTGGGGCGCCTTTCAAGCAGCTGCTGGGGGGAGGTTTGGGCTTGCACCTCGAGCAAAGCAGATTTGGGGTCTAACCCTCACTGCTGCCAGGTGTGTGTAGCACCTTCTGCACCAAAGGAGTGGTTCTGTTCAGTGGTAGCTGCTCTGGGCTCTGAAATTCTCACTCAGAAGGAGAAACAGGGTTGAAATAACCCTTTTTTGGCAGCTGTAGCTTGGGATTGGTCCTGCCCCAAGGCTGCTGCTCTCTGGGGTGGGAGGACTGGGCAGCAGCATGAAAGGCTCCACACAGAGCCCAGGCAGCCTTTGTGCTGGGTCTGTGGGCAGCAGCGGGGTCAGGGAACACCCAGAACCAGCAGGACAAGGGGGAAAACTCTCCTCCTGGCCAAAGAATCCCCCTCCTCTGTGTGACCCTCAGCAGAGCTGTCTTGCTCCCTGCTCTGCTCAGCACAAGGGACTGAGTGTCTCCCTTCCTCCTCCTCAAACAAAGGCAGCTACAGTTCGTCTTCTCTTTCTTCTTCCAAGTGGTTTCACCCTTCAGTTCCCGGCCCTGGTTTGGGATGCCCGAGGAGACCCGTGCAGAAGCCAGAGGGGGCCCTGGCAGGGCAGGGGGTTCTGCTGGGACAGCACAGCCCACCTGCCCCAGCCAGCACAGCCACTCCCGTCCTCTCCATCTGCCACAGGTCTGCTCCCAAAGCATCAGGACAAACCCAAGCTCCAGGTGGGCTCCTGTCCAGCCCCAGACAATCCCACTGACCTGCTGGAGGGCTGTGGTGTGGTTGGGAAGCCAACACCATCCCGCAGCAGGGAGTGCTGGCTGCCGGCTCCCCGTGGGAAGGGCGGGCAGGTAAGGGGAGCTTTGCCAAAGGAGCATCCTGTGGGCAGGGAGGGGGCCCTGCAGCTTGAACAGTTGCCTGCAAAGGAGCAATTTCAGCATGTGAAAGGAATGTGGCTCCAACACTGCCAGAGATGGAGGCTGTGCCTCAGGGATAGGGATGTGCTGCCGGCCTGACTCACCGGCTGCCTCCCCGCAGCCGCTTCCTCTCCAGGAGGCAGAAACTCCCAATTTTTCTCTATCACATGGCTTAAAGTAGGGGGTGAGGAAGGAAACGCTCTTATTTTTAACTCTTGTGTCTCCCCAGGGCCTGGGGCCGAGCACTGGCCCAGTGAGGTGCCCCCCAGGGCTCCCGCTCACCTGAGCACTGCGGGCTGGTTGCAGCTCCCCACGGTGTTCTGGGGCCTGAGCCCGTGCACAGAACGGCTCTGAAGGTTGGGAGCAGCCAAGGGACCCCGTGCAGGATGGGGACACCCAGGGTGGGCAGTGGGATGGCTCGGTGTGGTCACAGCTCCATTGAGGGTGGCTGAGAGCGACTGAGCCACAGGGAAAATGCAATTTTTCTTCCCTTGAAGCGACCAGCCCGTGCTGCTCTCTGTGTGGGCAAACCTTGGTGGCAGGTGCTGGGGGTCCCTGTTTGTGCCCACCACAGGGACAGAGCTGTTGTGAGCCAGGGCTGAAGGGTGGGGAGGGTTCTATCCACCCCAGGTCCATCCAGGGAGGATCTGGAGATGTAGTGTCACCATCCCCAGGGTGCAGGGTGGGCAGAGGGGGGCACCCCCGAAACATTTTGGGTTCCCCACCCTCAGCTGAGCTGGAACATTCAGCCCCAGCACGAGCTGGACACTGTCACCACCCCAGTGTGGGGAGGGGCTGCTTCTGCCATGGGAGGGATGGACACTTCAAGAGGCTTCGTCCTGCTGTTCCCAGTTCTCCTGAGGAGGAGAAACGAGGCCAAGTGCCTGTTTGTTTAGTGTGATGGGGTTTTTTTGCATTTCTAGAGGATTTTTCTTGCCCAGCCCTGCCCAATGGGGCTGGTGGGACTGGCATGGCACAGCCCTGGGCACGGCGAGGTGCCCTCAGCTGGGGCACCATTCGTGTCTGGGATCAAAGCAGCTGATCCAGGCATGAAGTTTTGGTCTTTGGTTCCTTGGGGCTTTCCTTAGCTCCTGTTGTGAAACCTTCATTTGCTTCTAACAGCAGCAAGTTGTTGTGTTGTTTTTTTTCCTCATGATCTTCTCTTTTCCCCCTCTGTTGCCCTGAGATAAAGGCTGCTAAATTTGTCCTGTGCTGAAAACGCAGCTAATCCTGATGGACCTGAATTCACATCTCCCCCCAGAGGAATTGCACTAATTTTTTTCCCTTTGTTCTGCCAGGGGACCTGTCCGTTTCCTAGTGGATAAAAAAAAATCACTATTTAGGGCAAGGTTTATATTCCCGAAAACCCGTGTTTGTTTGTGAGAAAAGAGGACAGGAGGGAAATAAACGAGAAAAGCATCATGCCTTTTTTTTTTTTCTTTTTCCCCTTCCGATATTGTTTTTACAGCAGGCAAGTTTTAATTAAAGTGAGGAACTAGGTCGCCTGTGCTGTCCAGAAGATGCTCTGAGGACGTGGTCCTTTCCCACCAGTGTTACACTGGGAGCTGGAGCTGCTGGCCCAGCCTGGCAGTGACGGCTGGAAAAGCTCCTTGCAGGCTGCAGGGACAGGTTGGGCTCTGGAAGGGTGGGGGGTCTCCCTCCTGCCCACGGCTCCTGGTGGTAATGGGTGGGTTGGGTGTGGCATTTTGGGGTGCTGGGTGAAGCCCGTGTCGGGCCGGGCAGGGCTGTGGTGCCAGCCCGGCGGGGGGATGCAGAGGGACAGCCCGTGTGTGGAGCAGGTCTGAGCACAGGAGGGGACGGTGAGAGGCAAAGCAGGTGTGAACTGGCGCTGCTGGGAGCCCAGAGCTGGCAGGAGGCTTCAGGAAGCCGCAAGTGCTCACCTGGGGCAGAAAAATCCAGCGAGAGCCGCCTTGTCCTCACCTGGGGCTCTCCCGGCCCCGGGCGGTGCAGGATCCTGAGCCGGCCCCGGGCTGGGAATGCGCTGGGCACAGGGACAGGGACGCGGAGCTCCCGGTGCCCGCTCCTGCTGCGGAGGGACGAGGAGGAGGATGGAGCGAAGGGCGAGAGCAGGACAGGGGGTGGCAGGAGAGGGGCTGGGGCAGTGGCCGCTCGCTTTTGCCCATGGGCGTGGGGGGTGACTGTGCCCACCGCTCCCCGTCGGTGTGGGGGTGCCCCGCGCCCCCCGGCGCTGCCCCGGAAGCGCCCGGTGCCGTTCCGAGCGGTGCAGCCCCGGCAGGACGGCGAGACCCCCGAGATGGGGGGCTCCGTCCCGGGGTGCAGGGCCTGAGCACCCCGATGGGGCGGCCGGGGGGCTCCGTCCCGGGGTTCGGGGGTCGGTGAGCGGAGCCGGGGGACCCCCGTGGGGGGCGGTGGCTGCGCCCCCCGGACCCGGGGCTCCCCGAGGGCACCGGGGCGCGCAGCTCCCGCACCCCACGGCCCCCCCGACGGGAGGCGGGTGCGGGGGTGGGGCCTCTCCTCGCCCCCCCCGTCCCGGGCGGCCCCGGGTCCCCTCCCCGCACGGGGCTGCCGGCGGGACTTCCTGATCCCGCTCCATTGGCCGCAGGTAGCGCAGCTGTGCGGGACGGGGCACGGACGGACGGACAGACGGACAGAGCCCATGCGGACCCCTCACTGAGCTTCATCCCCCGCCCCCTCCTCCTCCTCCCCTTCCTCCTCCTCCTCCTCTCCCTGGCTCCCTTCCTGCCCAGCACATGTAAAAGTTGTGCGTGGGGCTCCGCTCCCGTCCCGCTCCCGGTGCTGCTGGCGGCAGGAGCCGGGCTAGGATCACCCCCGCCGCGGAGCAGGGACCCCCGGAGCAGGGACCCCCCGGGTCCCCTCGCCCATGCTGGATTTCGGCCCGAGAAGGTGACTGCGGGAGGAAGCGGCGCCGCGCCGGGTCGGGGTAACCATGAATGAGATGTCGAGTTTCCTGCACATCGGGGACATCGTCTCCCTGTACGCCGAGGGCTCCGTCAATGGCTTCATCAGCACCCTGGGGTGAGTGAGGGGCTCCCGTGGCCGCTCAAGGGGACCCCGGGATGGACGGGACGGGACGAAGGTGCTGAGCCGGAGCACGGTGGGAAAAGGGGCCGGGAAGCTCCGGGTGCTGCAGCAGGAGTCGGCAGAGTTGGTGGGAAGGGGGACGGGGTGTTCCCGCGTTCGCTCCCGGCTCTGGCCGCTGTCGGGGCAGGAGGCAGCCCTGGAAGGACCCCCAGCCCACCCTCCCTGTGGCCAGAAGCTGTTTCCTCCCCATAAGGGGCTGGGGGGGATGAAAGGGGCTTAAGCAGCGTGAGGGGTCGATGGGGTGAGGAAGGGGATGTGCGAGTGGGATGGCTCGGGCAGCCAGGATCCCTCCTGGGCACGGGATCGTTCTGTACTCCCAGCCCTGTCCAGTGTGGCTGGAGGCTGCCAGCCCCCGGCCAGGCAGTGGTGGCTCTCGCTGTCTCCCCTCGGGGTCCCACGTACCCGGTGATCAGTGGCATCGCTGCAGGGTCACCAACACACGGCTGCCCAAGGCCACCAAGGGCTGCTGGGGGCTGGGGGACCAGGGCACTGCCAGCTCTGGGCTGAGTCAGCTCCCTGGCCATGGCAGCTCTGGCAAGGGGATCTCGCTGCCCAGCGTGGGGAGACACAGTGGAGCCCTCGGGGACCTGTCCCGTGTCCCTCCTGTTCCCGTGCAAGCCAGTGGTGCTGCTGGAGCAAAGCCAGGCCAGGACCTTCATGTTTGGCCATGGTGTGGGGACAGGCCGTGGCCCTCGGTGGGGAGGGCTCTGGCAGGGCTGCCCTGGGGCACGGGTGGGTTTTTCCTCACCCCCAGGCAGGGACCCAAACCAGGCAGGGGCCCAAACCGTGTCCGCAGCCCCGGGCGGGGCCGGGGGCCGTGCCAGCGCTCCTGCCCCACGCCGCGTGTAGGAGAGGCTGAGCTCAGGCAGGAATGCTGACTTGGATGGGATTCCTGGGGCAGGAGCTGCCCGGCTCTATAATCTGTGATGAATGCACTTGCTCCCACATGCCTCTCCATACGCACATACCTTCGCCTACACGTGTTCTCGCACCCACCGCCGGGCACGTGCGGCCTCGGCGCTTGTGCCCAGTGGGGCTCCCTCCAATTGCTGGGGCTGCCCAGCAATGGGGTGCAGTGGGGGCACCCCTGCCCAGGAGCTCCGTGCAGGCAGCTCTGTGGTGTCGGGCAGCAGGTCCTGGGGGTGCAGCCTGTCTGTGCCAGGGGGGCACATCCCCACAGCCCTTTGGGGAGAGGTCTCCCTGGAGCTGCCCTGCAGAGCCATCCCGAGGCAGGGCTGCAGCCTCGGCAGCTCCGTGCTGAGCACCCCTCCAGCCTCTGGGAAAGGGGCTTGGGAGGAGGCTCTGCTGGGAGCCAGCCCTGGTTATTGGCTCCCACAGTGTGTCCCAGTGGCTCACCAGGAGCTCAGTTAGAGCCATGTGGACTCTGTGGCTCTGATCCCTTTGCAGCTCTGGCCCTCGCATCCCCTTTTAGCCAAGTGTTTTTCCAGACTTCCTTAGAAGCACCTGAAAAGCAGGATTTGTTTGGGGAGCTTCTTTTTCCCAGGCCCCAGCGTGGCTTCTGCTGGGCAGCCCCACTTTCCCAGGGTTCTGCTTTCTCTGGGTTGTTTCCACCCCCCAAGTTTTCCCTTGTGCCGGGGGAGACCCAACCACACCTTAAATCACTCCTGTGATAAGGGACGGGGTGACTCACTGAGAGTGCTTCTCCTGGCCCTCCTGCCACAGGGACCTCATTTAGCTCATTTGCAAGGCAAACAGCTCTGCCAGCCCACGCTGGCCTGACATCCTTCCTTGTGCAGGGACTGCCTTTGGCTGTGGGGTCACTGGGGGGCTGAGTGCAATCTGTTTATATGGGGTGATTGTGTCTCCAGGTGCTGCTCACGGGTGTCACATTAAGGGATGGACACCAATGTTCTGGGGTGGAGGTGCAGCCCCTGACTGAGCCCCCCCTGCTCCCAACCCCCCAATAGCACAAACCCTCTCTGCAGTGGGCGTTTGCTCCTGAGCAGGAAAAACATCCCGGGAGGGGTGGGGACCTCCAGTGCTGGGCTAGGTGGGAACGCTGAGCCAAGATACCCAAACCAGCTGCAGTGTGATCAGCCCAGAGGAGATCACCTAAGGAGTCCTGTGGGCAGAGAGAACTGGGCTAAGGGCGGCCACGCTGCTGGTCACAGTGCCCTGGGAGTGACACGGTCCCCCGGGAGAGCTGGGGGGACAGCTTGGGTGTACTGGAGAGGCCAGAAGTGGTTCTGGGAACATGGGAAGTTGCCTCGGAGGATTTTATTTGCTGCCCCATCCCTGGGGGCTCCCAGGACCCAGTGGGGGCTCGGGACTGGCAGCAAGGGCTCCCATGAGGAAGGGTTGGTGGCAAACCCCCCTGGGTGGTGAGCGGCTGTTTCTGGTGAAACAACACCTTTGGGAGCTGTACCTGTGGTTGCAGGTGGATTTCGGGTGGAGCAGCTCAGGGAGATGCAGCTGGTTAAAGGGTAACTCCAGCTCTGCCGGGTCAGGACGAACCTGTCTCTGCAGGGAGGAGGAGGAGGAGGAGAAGGAGGAGGAGTCTGAGTCCTCCCGGCACAGGGACAGCGGGGAAAAGCTGCATTTTTGTGGCTGCCCTGTGCTCATTCACTTTATTCTTATTCCTCCCTGGGGGATTAGTGCCCACTCTGCACCCTGAGGGTGCTGGCAGGGCTGACCTGGCCCCATGCCCAACAAGGACCTCTCCTCCTCCTCTTCCTCACCTCCAGGGGTCGGTGGGCTTTGTAGGGGTGTGCTCCTGCCTGATTTGTGTCTGTCCTTTTCCCAGAGCCCTCCTTCCCTGAGCACCCCTGGACCATGGAGTGCTGGAGCTCCCCTTGGCACCGTGTGTGCCGTGCCCTGGGAAGGCCCTTTCCCAGCCCAGGTTCCTGCAGGAGCAGCAGCTCCACGTCAGCCCCAGCTGGCCCCTGTCCCCGGGGAGCTCAGGGGGTCTGACAGTGGTGGATTTTGGCAGCACTGGATGAGCTGCTGCTCCCCTGACCTCGGGGAAGGCTCTGCCTCACACGGGGCCAAGCACGATGGCCCCGGGCCAGGGAGTCACTTTGTGCTCAGAGTTTGGAAGCACCAGAAAGCCCCTCTGGAACCGGTGAGGGCTCCAGGGCTTAAAGCTGGCCAGGTGCTCACCTGTGCCTTGATGGGCTCACCAGTGCAGGGTCCGGCCCCTCCTGCTCCCTGGGGTAGTTTGGAAAGGCAAAGCGTGACCTTCCCAGGCTGCATCCAACCTCCTGCCTCGCACAGGAACCTCCTCCCGGTGCTCAGACACCAACAGCCCGTTTTCTCCTTCACACCTGGGCAGTGAGTGCCCTCACGTGCCCGGCTCCCACACATCCCCGATGCTCTGAGGGCAGAGGGAGCTTCCATGGCCCATCCTGCTGCGGGAATGCTGGTTATTTTATTAGCAGGAGCATGTCCCGGCTCCAGCCGCCTCCCAGGTGACTCATGTCCACCCTGTCAGAATCCTTTATTTTCTGCAATTTTTAACTGAGGAATGTTAGTCCAGAGTATCAGTTTAATAAAAAGAACACTTTGCATTCCTGCAGAGAACGTAATCCTAGGATTAAAGATGCTGAAACTGCCTTGAGATCATTAACTAATTAAGACTTGCAGCCTGGCAGGTCACTGTCTCTAATCCTGCCTGGTGGATGGTGATGCCGGGCACAGGGAAGGCGGGTGAGCGCTGTGGCACAGCCAGCACTGAAAATGAGCCTCCTGGGAGGCTGTGACAGGGGAGGATTTTTGGATTTTAAAGTGCAGAGGTGAATTGAGCCCTCTGCCTCTGTGGGCTCTGGTGGGAGCCGGGCACATGCCAGCTCCTCCTGCTGCTGAAAGCGGGCGAGCGGGTACAGCCTGTCTGGCTGGAGCACCCAGTTCCCCTGGGAGCCTCACAGGGATGAGCTCCGGGTGTCCCAGCTCCAGGAGCCTCTCGGGTGATGCTCAGCCCTCTGTGCTTTGGGTGCTGGGCAGATCCTCGTGTCGAGTCGTGCTTTGCTGTTCTTGGTAACTTTGAAAAGCAACGTCCCCTCCATCCCAAAATCGGTGCCCAGCACCCAAGGCCAAGGCTGTGGGATTTTACTGAATGCTGGGAAAACAAAGAGGTGGGCAGGGAGGAGGCACAGAGCCCTGATCTGATGGGCAGAGCCTGCAACTCTGATCAGATAATAATTAATAACTGGGTTTGGAGGGCCCTGCCACCTCCATCTGCAGCACCTGCACCCTCCGTGTCCCAAGTGGGATGAGTTCCCAGCCAGAGAAGGAGATCTCTCAATGAAAGTTGAACTCGTTACATTTTTGCTGGGTTAACTGCAATAACAGCAGCCAGCACACTGTGCCCGGGGGGCACTGGGCTCAGCCGGGAGCTGGAGCTGGGCAAGGCAGGATCCCCTCTGGCAGAGCCTTGGCACGGGTCACTGAGCAAAGGGCCTGCAGTGGCTGACATGAACCACTGTGGTTCTTTACTGTGATCTGTATCAGCCCTGTGTGCCCCGAGGGATCGGGGCGGAAAACACCCATGGAGTGAGGGCTGTGGTGGGAAATGAGGGGCACCTGTAAAAGACCCATGGAGGGAGGGCTGTGGTGGGAAATGAGGGGCCCGTGTTCAGAGCAGGCACCCGAGAGTGGCTCCAGGAGCCAAGTGCTCGTGCGTGAAATATTAATGGAGTGCAAATGGGTGGGAAGTGGGAGATAGAAGTTTGGATGCTGTTGCTTGGGCCAGGTGATGGTGGCACGATTGTGGTTTCAGGCACAGCCTCTCCCCTCTGTCATCCCTCTGTTCCTGACCCTGCTCCCGCTTTTTGTCTGGTGCAGGCTGGTGGATGATCGGTGTGTGGTGGAACCGGCTGCCGGGGACCTGGACAACCCCCCCAAGAAGTTCCGAGGTGAGCCTGGGGCAGCTCCATCACTGCTGTGAACGGCCTTGGGGATGATGGTGGCCCTGAGCATCCGGGACAGGGACAGGGACTGGGGGTCTGGGAAGTGCTGGCTTGTCCATACCAGGGATAGGGTCTGGGAAGTGCTGGCTTGTGCCTGCTGCCCCATGTACTTGGGATGCTCTGAACTCAGGGAAAGGTCTGAGTGTCTCAGTTGAGTTTGAGTGCCTGGAGCTTATAGCCAAGGAGTGTACAGAGAGCTGTGAAATCTCCCCAGACCTGTGACTGTGGGGTTGCATTTGGGGTTGCTTTAGGGCAGCCGTTCCTTTCATCCCAGCTGCTGTCATTTCGGGTCCTATTTTAAAAAAAGCTTTTTAAATATCAGTTCCCCCCTCTGCATTGTGCCCCCACCTTTTCTCTGGGTGCATTAACAACCCATCCAGCAGCTCCCAGCATCCCACAGCCCAGGGAGCCGTCCCATTTCCTGGGCATCAGCGGACTTTCCCCTGGGGCTGGATGGGAAGAGCTGGGAGCAACCTTGTCCCAGCAGCCACTCCATCCCTTGCCTGGCCATGGGCGGGTGTCGAATCTCTTTTCCAGGCACAGGTTTGGTTGAGGCTCAGCCCTGCTCCCTGCAAACCCTATCAGGATATCCAGCTGCTTGTTTTAATGGCCGGAAGGGTCTCGCTCTGCCTGCTCGATAGCCATCGCCTCGAGCCCTGGAAACAGCGGGCTGAGCTCTTCCCTGCGGCAGCAGCCAGAGCCCGGGCAGGATTTTCATGTGCTGTGGCCGTCCCCATATCCTGTGGCCAGACCCTGCCCTATCCTGCGCCGTGGTGAGCGGGATGCAGGTCTCCCTGGGGCGTCCCGCTGGGAAAACAGGGCCCTTCTCCCGAGGTCAGGTCCAAAAGGTTCTTTGGAAACGCCAAAACCCACCCGGGAGCCTGTTCCTGCGGCCCTGCCCTCAGGAGACGCTCCACACCTCTCAGTTATTTGCTTTCTTTCTGCGGTTTCTCCCCCCTCCAAGGCTCTTCCCAGCCCAGTTCAGGCATGAAAGGAAAAGCAAATCCAGTGCTTCCACCCTGTGCTGAGCCAGCGTCGGGAGGCTCCCAGACAAGGGGCAGTGAGACCCTTGGCTGTGCCACTTCCTGCAGTGCCCCCCGTGCCTCGTGTTCCCCAAGGGTTTGCAGGAGGTTTTGCCCCCACGACCGTTCTGGGCCGGGTCAGGTCAGCCCCTCATCCCCTGCTGAGCTGCTCCTGCAGGGCAGTGCTGACGTGGGACCTTCCCCCGCCTTCCCTCTTTTCCGCCCACCATCCATCTTGCAGAAAGCTGTCGATGCTTTGGCCCAGATGCCCAAATCTCCAGCTCCCGACACAAACTGTGCTGGAGACTTTCTGTGTGGAAACCTCGCCGTGCCTCAGTTTCCCTCCTCACAAAGCCAGGCTCAGCACTGAGCCGGGGGCAGCCCCGTGGGCAGGGCGTGCGTGGAGCCAGGGCTCGGATTTGGACCCAGCTCCGAGTGGCTTTGCTGGATTATTTTCCCTCTCCCCAGTTCCAAATTCCCACCGGGCCCTTTTGCAGCCTAATTAGTAACGTGGTGGAAGTGCCCTGGGGGCCGCAGGTACCCTGGTGAGGCCGCAGGTGCCCCGGTGTGCTCACAGGTACCCCAGTGTGCCCGCAGGTACCCCGGTGTGCCCTCAGGTGCCCCGGTGTGGCCGCAGGTGCCCCGGTGTGGCCCAGGTGCCCCAGTGTGCCCACAGGTGCCTCGGTGTGCCCCCAGGTACCCCGGTGTGCCCGCAGGTATCCCGGTGTGGCCGCAGCCCCGCTCGGGGCGGTGGGCACGGGCAGTCAGGCGCGGCAGCTCCCGCGCTCCGGCGTCACGGGCTCCCTGGCACGGGATGTGCCGCTGGCAAACAGACCTGCAAAACGAAACGTGAAACTTGGCCCTGTCCCAGCGGCCCCGGCCGGTGAGAACCGCGCTCGGCACTGTTTGCCCGGCACTCCCAGGTAAATAAATACGCTCTCGCCGGCGCCTCGGGCCCGCGGCCAGCCAGGGAAGGGACTTTTTCATTTTCTTTTTGTGTCTGAAGGTTCTGGGCTGCTATTTCAGGCATAATTAGGGCGATTCAGGCTGCAGAGCCCTTCCTGCCCTCACCCTGCACAGCTTTCAGCCGTGGAAGGGGTCTGGGAGATGTGAGTGCCTCCTTGTCTCCAGACATCTGCTCTCCTGCTTCAGTTCCCAAAGCCTGGATCTGGGTGTCTGTGCTTCCTGCCCCCCAACCGGGAGGAAAACAGACAAACTGGGACAATCTGCAGAGCAGGGAGTCACTGGAAGCATTTGGAGGAGCTGGGATGCATCTCGTGCATCCTTTAGGACCTGAAATGCAGCTGCTGACACGCAGATTTTGGGATGACGCGTCCGGCACGGGTGATCAAAGCTCTCTGAGACTGTTCTGGAGGGATGGATGTGTGTATCCCAATGGCATGGCCACCACAGGGTTCATCCACAGCCTCTGCAGGCTCTGGGTGTCCCATGGTAACAAGGGATGTGGAGATGGCTGCTCGTGTCCTGACCTCCCTCCCTCCTGGATCCCTCCCAGTGGGATCCTCTCCTCCTTTGGTGCAGCTGGGCTTCATCAGAGCTTCTTCTCCCCCAGAAGTTTTCCTTCCCAAATAGCACAGCCATTTCCGATGGGAGTACTTCTAATCATGAGTCCAAGAAGTGGAGTAATTCCTGGACTCATCATTTATCCTGATTTAAAACTCACCCTCCAGCCAATACACGTGTCCCCTCCGTGTCTCCCTCGGACCCCCGGCAGCGGATGGGGTTGTGGTGGGATGGGGGGACCATCTCCCAGTGGTGCTGCTGGGACAGGAGCTGTGTCCTGGAGCAGCCCTCGCTCCTGTCCCACTGGGGACACACTGGTGGCTGCTGCAGCCTCACACTGCCTGCTCTGCTCCCAGATTGCCTCTTCAAAGTGTGTCCCATGAACCGCTACTCCGCCCAGAAGCAGTACTGGAAGGCCAAGCAGACCAAGCAGGACAAGGACAAGATTGCAGATGTGGTGCTGCTGCAGAAGCTCCAGGTGAGAGGGGTGAGGGACCGTCCTGCCCAGAGCAGGCAGTCCCTGAGGGCTGGGTGGGTGATCACATGCAGACCTCTGGTGATGTTGGTTTTGGGATGAGGGGGGTTTTCCACCTGCCTTTCCCCCTTGCCCCATGCACAGCCATCGTTGTCTCACCCTCCTGATGCTCCTTGTGCAGAAGAGCTGTGGCAGAGTGGGCAGAGGAGCTCTGTGAGCACAGCCCTGCACCCCCCAGACCCCTCTCAGCACCCCCCAGCACCTCTCAGCACCCTGAGTGTGCAGGAGGGAGCCCTGCGGCCAGGACGTGCTCCAAAGGGCTGTGGAAGGGAAAGGCTCCTGTTGACTTCCCCGAGGTTTGGCCAGGGCCCATGTCAAACATTGCACAATGGCCTCAGACAGCTGGCGAGGCCCCGCGGATGATTCATAAAACTGAGGCTGAGGAGAGATTCACTAAATCATCTCATCGGGCCCCCAGCCCAGCCCAGCTCCACCGGCCCAGCTCTGCCGTGGGCAGGGGGGGCTGAGCAGGGTCAGGACGGGGTGTCCTGCCCTGGGTTGGAGGTGCTGGGACAGGGTCTGTGCCTCCTGCCCTGTCCAGCCCTACGTGGTCCCTGGCACGTGGAAACACCATTTTCCTGCTCCCGTTGGACTGGGACGTGTAACGTCACAGCTGCCCCGGCCAGGGCTGGACCCAGAGGCTCATTGCTGAGCCTGATTGATTGCACCTTGGTTAGGGTTTGTCTTAAAGAGATTCTGCCGTTTCCTTGCTGCTTCCCACTGCTCCTGGTGTTTCCATTGGTGTCCTGAGTGGAGCCAGGGCTGGAGGGAGCTGAGCCCAGCTCTGCCCCTGCAGCCACAACAGCCCTGTCCCATCCTGGTGGGTGCTGGGCTCCAGCCTGCAGTTTATCAGGGAGGCTGAGAAACAGGCTGAGAACATCTCCAGCCCATGGAGATGATTCCCTGAGGCAGGAGCAGCCAGGTCTTTAGTGGAGAAGCCCTGCCAGGCAGTGCCCATGGTCGTGTTTCCGAGCCCATGCTCTTCACTGTTGTTTTTACGTGGGTTTAAGGCTCCATGTTTTCCTGGCTGACTGATCCCAGGTGCAGCCCAGGGCAGTGCAGACAGGCCGTGGGGGCTTTCCCTGCTCCCACCCTTGTGTGCATCCCTGGCACCCATCCTTGGGCTCAGGGACAGACCCCATCCCATCCCAGGGGCAGGCTGGGAATGTCAGCCCTGTGGACTCACATGCTTGGGGCAGCCAGTTCCCACTCCCACCCCACTGCTGTGGCTAAGGAGTTGCTCAGATCTGGATGGAGATTTAGCATATCCTGTGGTGCTGGATCTCTTACCAGAGCTGTGTTGCTCCATGGGGTTGTTGTTAAACTCCCAGAGCCACATCAGTGCAGGGTTTCTTGGCAGCAGGTTTGTTTTCCTGATGGCAGCAGCCACCACTGCAGGGCTCACATCCCTGGGTGGCTGTGTGGGGTGGGAGGGTTACCCTGGCTGGCACCCTGAGCTCTGTGGGGACCCCTGCCAGGCACATTCAGAGCCCTCACCTGCTTGGCCACTCACAGACCCACTGGCCCATCCTCCCAGTGCCAAGCTGTGATTCCAGATGTTTCGCAATTCCTCTGCCCCCAAGTGAAAGGGGGTGAAAGCAGGATGGGGAAGGGCAGAAGCTCTCCCAGCTCCATCCCTTGCTGCTGTTTCCCACCCCAGCAGCGAGGGAACACTGTGCTGGTGCTGCCCAGGCTGTGCCCAGGCTGGCGCCGGCGCTGTCAGCACCCCCTCACCATTCCCAGATCCGCTGTGGGAGCAAGTTCCTGCCTCGCTCCGTCTGTGTCAACATCACATCACTGCTCCCACTGCCAGAGCCACCGCATGGAAAATGTCTGTGGTTTTGGAGAGGGGCTGCAAGTGCTGCTGAGCAATTCACTCGTGGGGACTCATCCTGCTGCATCCACTGCAGCAGGTCTGGACCTGCTCCATCTCTGGGCACAGCACTGCTGGCACCTCTGGCACAGGGCCCCTGGTTCTTTGGTTTTGGCACTGCCAGGAGCCCCCAGTGCCCACGGCCCCTGTGGTGGGTGTGCTGCCCCAGTCTCCAGTCCTCTTTCAGTGCTGCCCCCCCAGACCTGGTGTCTTGGGGGAATTCCGGGGCCATTTTGTCCCTGTCCTAATTTTTGAAGTCCCCAGTTTATGTGAGGTCTCTTCTCACATGAGTTTCATAGGGCTGCTCAGGGCCACCCCGTGGTGCCGGGCTGGGCTCTCGGAGGGCCACGTTGCCCATTCTCCGGAGGGCAGAGGGATGCTGATCCTCCCGGAGCTGAGGAGGCTCTGGGATTTGCTCCTGGGGAGGGACGAGGGTGCTGCTACACTCAGCTCTTCTCCTTTTGGATCAGCACGCGGCCCAGATGGAGCAGAAGCAGAACGAGACGGAGAACAAGAAGGTGCACGGGGACGTGGTGAAGTACGGCAGCGTCATACAGGTACTGACCGGGCACTGCCCGTCCCCCGCGCTCCGGGGCTGGGGGGGCACGGATCTGAGCCAGGCAGCTGCTGGGCAGGGGCTGGGGGGATCACTCTGGGAGGCCTCGGGGGCTGCACTGCCACAGCTCACCCAGTGTTTGCTCCTCCAGCTCCTGCACATGAAGAGCAACAAGTACCTGACGGTGAACAAGCGGCTGCCGGCGCTGCTGGAGAAAAACGCCATGCGGGTCACGCTGGATGCCACCGGCAACGAGGGCTCCTGGCTCTTCATCCAGCCCTTCTGGAAGCTGAGGAGCAACGGGGACAACGTGAGGAGCCCCTAAATGACACTGTACAGAGAGCACCGTGCCAGGGCTCGGCTCCCCGCCCGGTGCCCGCTCTCACCCTCGCTCCCCCTTTCCCATTTTGCTCCCCAGGTAGTCGTGGGAGACAAAGTCATCCTGAACCCCGTCAACGCCGGGCAGCCGCTGCACGCCAGCAACTACGAGCTGGCTGACAATGCTGGCTGCAAGGAGGTACTGGGGGGCCTGGGCAGGGCTGGTCTCAGGGCTTGCCTGTTGTTTTCCCTTCTTCTTCCTTTCTCTCCTTGCCCCAGGGATCATGACCGTGCTCTTTTGCTCCTTAGGTGAACTCTGTCAATTGTAACACCAGCTGGAAAATCAACCTGTTCATGCAGTTCTGCGACCACATGGAGGAAGTGCTGAAAGGGGTAAGGAAGGAGGTTTGGCTGCTCAGACCTGGCAGGCTCCAGGGAGGCAGCCCCAGTCCCCTGCGGGGACAGGACGTGTGAACAGCCATTTGGCTCTGTGACAAGGGCAGAAAGGAGGTCCTACCTTGAGGACTGTAATTTCTGGGAGAATTTATCACTTGGAGAACAGAACAGCAAGCAGGAGGGGGATATTTTAGTATCTCGTGGCAGCAGGTACCTGAGGGCATGAAATTACCCTCTGCCTCAGGGTGTTAAATTGGCTCTCGAGGACAAGCCGAGGCCCACGCGGTGCTGCAGTGAGGCAGTGGCTTCAATTCTCAACTGCTCAGCCCTGCAGCAGGGCTGGCTCTTGCCTGGGAAAGGAACTTTCCCTGCTGAGCTATTGTTCGGGGCCAAGGTCCTCCAGGAAGCAGCTGGATGGATGTGGATTGTTATGATCTTACAGACCTTCATCCCCAGGCGCTGTGCTTACCCCAAAACTTCCCACATCCTCCTTCCCGGGGCGTTAATGCCTTAAACACGCTGGTGAGCAGAGCCTCTGCCCACTCTGAGGGTGTAAAGTGATGGGTTCACATCCCTTTGTATCCGGGGGTGGGAGCAGAGGAGTCACCTGCCTGGGTGACAGGAGTGATGGCAGTGCAGGGTGTCCCATGTCCCCATGCAAGGTGCCCTCCCTGGGCTCCAAGGACTGTTTGTGCTGCCTGAGGCAGGTTTTAGCACAGCTCAGGTAGGTCAGGTGGAAAGAGTGACAGTGCCCTGCCATCCTCAGGGTCCCACAGTCCTGCCACACAGCTGGGAGCTGTGCTCTGCTCTGGAGCATGGATGGGGGGAATCCCATCCCCTTTGCAGGATAGGGACGGGTCACAGGAGGAGATAAATCACCTTGTAGGAGAGCCATGGAACAATTTCTTCACTGAATGAGTGGTTAAACGTTGGAACAGGCAGTGGTGGAGTCACCATCCCTGGAAGTGTTCAAAAAGCCAGCAGATGTGGCACTTCACAGCATGGTTCAGTTGGCACTGGTGGTATTCGCACGAAGGTTGGACTTGATCTTGGGCGTCTTTTCCAACCTTAATGATTCCATGATTGTTTGTCCCTGGGCCTCACCGCCGTGTCCTGGTGCAGGGGGATGTGGTGAGGCTGTTCCACGCCGAGCAGGAGAAGTTCCTCACCTGTGATGAGTACAAGGGCAAGCTGCACGTCTTCCTCCGCACTACCCTGCGGCAGTCGGCCACCTCGGCCACCAGCTCCAACGCCCTGTGGGAGGTGGAGGTGAGCAGGGAGGGGATGGAGAGTGTGTTTGGAGGATTTTGGGGTACCTGCGTGGGCATCCCAGTCCCTCAGCCCCACGTACTGAGCTCTGCTCTGCCTCTCCCAGGTGGTCCACCACGACCCGTGCCGAGGGGGAGCCGGGCACTGGAACGGCTTGTACCGCTTCAAGCACCTCGCCACGGGCAACTACCTGGCAGCAGAGGTAAGGGGTGGGCAGAGGGGTGCAGGAGCATGCCCTGCCCTGGAGAGGCTGTGCCACCCCCTAGCAAAGGCAGTGCCCACCTGGGGCAGGGCAGCAATGCCCTGCATCGCCTCTGGCCCCGTGGCTCCTCTTTGCTCACAGCAGACGTTGGCACCAGGGCTGTGAACATCACACTGACCTGGTTGTGGGGCTGGGCTTTGCCCCCTGAGATCCTCTGCCCTGTGGTGAAGGGGTTCACTTGCCAAAATGGCAGTTTCTGGCTCCTTTTCTGGCCCAGGGGCCCAGGAGGGGGGTGGTTGGGGCTTTTTGTTGCTCACCCTGTTCCAAGGAACTGAGTGGCACAACCCGGTGGTGACTCATCCTGCTGTCCTTGCCTGGGGAGGGTGGGGGCAAAATCTGGGGCTGGAAACACCATCTGCCAAGTTTTTTCACTCCTATTTAAGGCAGCTCAAGGCCTCCTGATAGAGGCATGAAGGAGCTGCTGCACTTAGATAATGTGGTTTATTTGACACTGGTGAGCTGCCACGACCAAGGGCTGTGCTCTGCTGCCAGGGAAGCAGGGGCATCCTGGGGACACCGTGTGCCAACGTGCTCCCTGACTGGAGAAGACACCCAAGGGCAGCCCCTAGGGCCCTTCCACCACTGCGGGGTGGAAAACAGCAAATATTGGTGCCCTGAAATGGGTGCTTTGAACCCAAAGACACTTGGCTGACATCTGCAGAGGGAAGAAGACCTCAGACTGACCCCCATCCTGGGCTGATGCTGCTGGCAAGGCCAGCATTGCTCACTGAGAGCTCAGCCTGGAGCCTCCAGAGAGTTCTTGCAGCCACACAGAGCCCGGGTCTGCTCCCTGGGGCTCCCCCTGTCCCCCTCAGGGGGCCAGAGCCTCGGGCACTGGGTGCAGGTCACGTCCTCCAGCCCCACCCGGGCAGGTTTCCTCTCTGTGACGTGTTCAAGGAAGGCAGGAATAGGGATTACACCCCGTGCTCAGGGGTTTGGAGGGACCTGGTGGGAGGACTGACAGCTGTCTTTCATCTCCCTCTTTAACTTTCCAGGAAAACCCAAGTTATAAAGGAGACGTGGCTGAGCCCAAAGCAGTGCCCACGGTGAGCTGTGTTGCAGCCCCGCTGCAGAACCGCTGCTGCCGCTGCCCCGACCCCGCCGGCCCTGGGCCAGTGCCCCAAAGCAGGGAAATGCCCCAAAACAGAGCCCATGGGGGATGTGCCCGTGCCTGGGGCCGAGGCCGCCCCACTGCCAGCACAGCTTCCCACAGCCCACACTTAGAGCAGTGTCCCCTGTCCCGCCCGTGACAGGACCCTGCCGAAACCTGGCACGGGGGGCCCGGTGCATGGTGGCTCCCCAGGCCACGGGGAAGTGCCGGTAGAGAGAGAGTTGGACGTTCAGGGGGTTTTTTTCTTTGCTGCTGGTGAGGTTCGGAGATGGGGGGGCCTCGTAGCTCAGGTGCCTCACGCCGCGCTTGTGCTCTGCAGCCCCTCGTGCGCGCGCGGCTCAGCCCCGCGGCCGAGCGAAGCTTCTGCTGCGTGTGCCCTGTGCCACGGGGCTCTGGGCACTGCGGGGAGCCTGGGCCCGGCCCCACAGCGGGCTCAGAGCCCCCGTCCCCGTGCAGGGCAGCAGCAGCCGCGCCAGCCGCAGGAACACGGGCGAGAAGATCAAGTACCGGCTGGTGGCCGTGCCCCACGGCAACGACATCGCCTCCCTCTTCGAGCTGGACCCCACCACGCTGCAGAAGACGGACTCCTTCGTCCCACGGTATGTCCCACGTCCCATGGAGGGCCCGGGGTAAGGAGGGGAGGCTTCAAGGCGTGGTGTGAAAGTTTGGGCGGTCTGTCCTTACGGGGGCTGTGCGGGGGGAAGGGGTGGGTGCTGCTGTGTCCCCATGGGGGTCACTCACCAGGACGTTGTGCTGTTTGCAGGAACTCCTACGTGAGGCTGCGCCACCTCTGCACCAACACCTGGATCCAGAGCACCAACGTGCCCATTGACATCGACGAGGAGAGGCCCATCCGCCTCATGGTGTGGCCCCACTCCCTCCTCCTATGCCCAAACTCATCCCCTGTGTCCAATAGCTCTTTGTGTGCTCCTGCCCTCCCAGCACCCAGGCCTTTCCAGGGACTGAAACACCCTGGAAGATCCAAAGGGACCAGCCTGGAGCCCATCCTAGTCATCTAGAGCCCATCCCTGTCACTTAGAGCCCACCCAGCCCTCCTGATGGGGACAAACCGGGTCACTGGCGTCAGCTGGGTGGTGGCAGATTGTGGGGACACGCTTGACACTGCCCTGTGTGTGTGATGCTGCTTCTCTGTTGCTTCCCAGCTGGGCACGTGCCCCACCAAGGAAGACAAAGAAGCTTTTGCCATCGTCTCTGTGCCTGTGTCCGAGATCCGGGACCTGGACTTCGCCAACGACGCCAGCTCGATGCTGGCCAACGTGGTGGAGAAGATGAACGAGGGTTTCCTCAGCCAGAACGACCGGAGGTAAAGGGCTGTCTCCCCTGGGAGCTGGGGCTGGGCTCCTCCAAGGGCTCCCCAGCATCTCTGCAGGATAAGGCCCCTGCCTGGCCCTGGTGCCAGCGCTGTCTTGCTTTCCTGCCCACATCCCAAATCCACGCCTGCTTCTCCCAGGAGCCTGGCGAGGAAACCCGATAAGGGCCCGGCCCCGCTCCGGCCCCTCCTTTGCTGCTAGAAAAATATCCGAGGGGCTGGAGATGGCCCCACGATAGGGGCAGCCACATTAGTCACTGTATTATTTTTAGGTGGGTGGGTTCCTGGTGCTTCCTGAGCAAACACAGATCCCTGCGGGACAGAAGGAGCCGCTTCCGCCCTGCCAGCCCTCCCCGTGCAGGTCCCTCGGGGTGACCAAGGGGGCAGAGGCATTTAATGCAAAATCCCTGGCACGAGCCATGGGCAAAGCCCCTGGCATTTACCCTGGCACGTATAGGAACCATAGGGGCTGGAGATCCAGCCGTTGAGCTCCATCAGGGAGTGGAGGGTTGGGCAGCAGCTTCCCTGGCAGGCTTCTGAGACCCGACAGGGGCTCTTTGGTCCCTCAAAACCCACCGGCATCACTGCAGGGACCCGAGGCTGGGCAGGTGGGCAGCCCCCAGCCCACTTGCACTGTGCCCCCTCACAGGTTCGTGATCCAGCTGTTGGAGGACTTGGTGTTTTTCGTCAGTGACGTCCCAAACAATGGCCAGAACGTGCTGGACATCGTGGTGACCAAACCCAACCGGGAGCGGCAGAAGCTGATGCGGGAGCAGAACATCCTGAAGCAGGTGGGTGTCCCTGGGGCCCTGCATCCCAGCAAGGCAGGGTCCTGTGCAAATGTCCCATCCTGTCCAGGGTCACACTGGGGACCAGAGGTCTGGAAAACCCCATGGAGCAGGCTCTGGTCTCCAGGTCACGCCCCAGGGGTGCACCAAGCCTGCTGTCCAGCCATGCACAGGGGTGGAGCAGGACACAGCACTTACCTTTGCTTTTGGGCAGATCTTCGGGATCCTGAAAGCCCCCTTCAAGGACAAGGGCGGGGAAGGGCCCCTGGTGAGGCTGGAAGAGCTGTCAGACCAGAAGAACGCTCCCTACCAGTACATGTTCCGGCTGTGCTACCGCGTGCTCCGGCACTCCCAGGAGGACTATCGCAAGAACCAGGTGCTGGGGGGCGACCCCCCATCCCACCCCGTGTTTCAGAACCCCGGGGCACTGCCAAGGTCTCGGTGGGGCAGGGGGCACGTGCTCACCAGCTCTCTGCCCCTGCAGGAGCACATTGCCAAGCAGTTCGGGATGATGCAGTCCCAGATCGGGTACGACATCCTGGCCGAGGACACCATCACGGCCCTGCTGCACAACAACCGCAAGCTGCTGGAGAAGCACATCACCAAGACCGAGGTGGAGACCTTCGTCAGCCTCGTGCGCAAGAACCGCGAGCCCCGGTGGGTGTCCGGGGGGGCCGTCCCTCAGGGCCCTGGGATGGGGGCTGGGGACCCCCAGGACCCCTCTCACAGCAAGCTGCCCCTGCTCGGCAGGTTTCTGGACTACCTGTCGGACCTGTGTGTGTCCAACCACATCGCCATCCCCGTCACCCAGGAGCTGATCTGCAAGTGTGTCCTGGACTCCAAGAACAGCGACATCCTCATCAAAACGGAGTGAGTGCCCCAGGGAGGGGCTTTCCACGGGGGGGTTGGTGCCTGGTCCTGCCTCCACCAGCTCCTGTGGTTAAACCCCATCACCCCTTGAGGTGCAGCCGCTCCATCCACGGGAACATCTCCAGATTTGTCCCTTTCCTGTCCTAGGCTGAGGCCGGTGAAGGAGATGTCCCAGTCCCACGAGTACCTGAGCATCGAGTACTCGGAGGAGGAGGTCTGGCTCACCTGGACGGACAAGAACAACGACCACCACGAGAAAAGCATCCGGCAGCTGGCACAGGAGGCCCGGGCTGGCAATGCCCATGATGAGAATGTCCTCAGCTACTACAGGTGATGATCCCGTGGCATCTTCTCTCCAGGTGAGGGTGTGAGGGTTGCACGGCCTCACTCCCTCTCCCCCTCACCCCTGGGCAGGTACCAGCTGAAGCTCTTTGCCCGCATGTGCCTGGACCGCCAGTACTTGGCCATCAAGGAGATCTCCCAGCAGCTGGGAGTGGACCTGATCTTCCTCTGCATGGCAGATGAGATGCTGCCCTTCGACCTGCGGGCGTCCTTCTGCCACCTCATGCTGCACGTGCACGTGGACAGGGACCCCCAGGAGCTGGTGATGCCCGTCAAGTTTGCACGACTCTGGACCGAGATCCCCACGGCCATCACGATCAAAGAGTGAGACACGCTGGGGCTCACGGGGGCTGTGAGGGGCAGGGCAGGAGGAGGGCAGGGCAGGAGGAGGGGTGGCAGATGCCGTGGCAGGGGCTGGGAGGGGAGCGTTTGTCGAGTGACTTGGGTGGGTCTCAGCCCTCAGAAGGAAGTGGGAAATCTGTCACGAGCATCACTGCTGGCCACGATGGCTCAGCAGCTGCCTGGACAGTGCTCCTGCCTGGAGGAGGAGACTCGTTGCCACCCAGCTCACCCCGACATCTCCCCCGGCAGCTACGACTCCAACCTCAACGTGTCGCGCGACGACAAGAAGAACAAGTTTGCCAGCACCATGGAGTTTGTGGAGGACTACCTCAACAACGTGGTGAGCGAGGCCGTGCCCTTCGCCAACGAGGAGAAGAACAAGCTCACCTTCGAGGTGCGAGTGCTGCCGGTGTCCCTGGTACTGGCAGGGGGTGACACGGTTTGTGTCACTGCCTGTGCCACGACCAGGGCTGTGCTGGGCATCCCTGGCCCCCACGTTTGATTCTCCTGCCCAGCCCTGAGCACGGTGAGGTCTGGAGTTCTGGAGTTGCCTTGTCCTTCCCCAGGTCGTCAGCCTTGCCCACAACCTCATCTACTTCGGGTTCTACAGCTTCAGCGAGCTGCTGCGCCTGACACGGACCCTGCTGGGCATCATCGACTGCGTCCAGAACCCCCAGCTCATGATGCAGGCGGTCTACAACGACGAGGTGACGGGTGAGTCCCTGTCCTTAACCAGGAAGGGCTTTTCCATGGTCTGCCCAGTGCTCTCCAGTTTTGGTTGCAAGAAAACAAGCCACTGGTTTGCTGACAGGGAAGCTGTGGCTGGGTGGGCACTGGCTGTGCACTGTGGGGAGCCCTTGGCCGTGCCAGAGAAACATCCAGTCCCTCCTACTCGTTCTCTGGTGAAATCTACACCATCTTCCAGTCTAAGGGGGTCCTTCCTTGGGCCTCTGCCACCTCCCTCTCCATCCACACTAACTCTGCCTGCTGTGGCTGCCTCTGCAGGGAAGAACGTGCGGAGGTCGATCCAGGGCGTGGGGCAGATGATGACCACCATGGTGCTGAGCAGGAAACAGTCCATCTTCAGCCCTCCAAGCCTCAGTGCTGGGTCAGCCCCAGAGCAAGTGGACAGAGGGAGGAGCATTGAGAACGAGAACATTGTGGTGATGGAGACCAAGCTGAAGATCCTGGAGATCTTGCAGGTTGGAGCCAGTGGGGCTGTGATTTTCTGACACAGAAGGACTGTTGGCATGAAGAGGGCACTCACTTCTGCTTTCTTTTTCCTCGCTGCTCCCAGTTCATCCTGAACGTGCGGCTGGACTACAGGATCTCCTACCTGCTCTCTGTCTTCAAGAAGGAGTTTGTGGAAGTTTACCCCATGCAGGACAGCGCGGCCGATGGGACGGCTCCAGCCTTTGACTCCACAAGTAACTCTCCCACTTTGCTCCTGGTGCACCCCCAGCTCAGCAAACCCACGGGCTGGCAGGACACAGGTGGCAGAGGTGGCAGCTCCAGCAGCCTCTGCTGCCAGCAGGGAGTGTGGGGTGGGATGAGGTGCCTGCCGTGGGTGCTCGGGGCAGGGGCAGGGAGCTGGGTTGGTTCCTGTGGGTTCCTTCCAACACCAGGAAGGTGCTGGGCACCCCTTTCACTGCCTCCCTCTGCCCTCAGCTGCAGCCATGAACCTGGACCGGATCGGCGAGCACGCGGAGGCCATGTTCGGTGTGGGGTGAGTTATCCTAGGGACAGGAGGGCTCTTCTCCTCCTGGCTATCCTGCCGAGGCTGGGAGCTGCAGGTGATGAGGGAGAGGAGGCTCTGAAGGCTGCTGGAGCCCCGGGGGGTGACTGAGCACAGGGGAGCTCCCGCGGGGCTGTAACGCTGCCATCCCGGCTGCAGGAAGTCGAGCAGCATGTTGGAGGTGGATGACGAGGGAGGGAGGATGTTTCTGCGCGTGCTGATCCACCTGACGATGCACGACTACCCCCCGCTCATCTCCGGCTCCCTGCAGCTCCTCTTCAAGCACTTCAGCCAGAGGCAGGAGGTCCTGCACACCTTCAAACAGGTGACCCTGGGGGACGCTGCTCTGGAGCACCCTGAGTGCCCCACGCTTGCCTGTGGGATGGGGCCTGAGAGGGAGGTCTGGGAGAGAGGAGGGGAGTGGGGTTTGTACCCCAGACTGGAAACCCCTGGGAATGTCGCTGCAGGTTCAGCTCCTGATCTCAGCCCAGGATGTGGAGAACTACAAGGTGATCAAGTCTGAGCTGGACAAACTCCGCACGATGGTGGAGAAATCGGAGCTCTGGGTGGACAAGAAGGGCAGCAGCAAAGGGGACAGCACGGTGGAGGGGAACAAGAAGGAGAAGAAGGAGGTGAGAGCCCTGAGCAAGACCCTGGGAACTGGGTGGGGAAGCAGTGGGAGGCAGAGGGGGGCTCACCTCAGTCCAACCCCTCACCCCTCTCAGAGGGCCATGCACCCTCTCCCTGGAGGAGGAGGAGGCTCCAGGAGGGTCCTGGGGGTGTGACTGTGCCCAGTGGGAGCCTGGTGCTGTTGTGTCCCTTGCAGCACGGTGCCGACGAGGAGGTCATTGCTCCGGGAGAGAAGAGCAGCGAGAACTATCAGATAGTCAAGGGGGTGAGTGAGACCAAACCCCACCTGCAGGGCTGTTCCCAGGGGCACGGCTGGGTGCACCTGCAGGAAGGGATGGAATCCTGGGGTGATTTTCAAGCTCTTCTGGGGTTCAGGAGAAACGAGTCCAAGCCAGGGCTGTGAGTGAACCTTGCTCTGGGGGGACGGGAGGGGACTGGGGGGGTGACAGGTATGAGGGCTCTGCGTGGGGCTGCAGGGAGGACTTGTGAGGGGGTGCCAGGGAGCACTTGGGTTTATGGAGGAAGCATCTGGACTGCAAGCAAGCCCCAGTGCTGGTGGCCATCCTGAGGGGCCCCACGCTCAGCTCCTCTCCGTGGTGGTCCCTCTGTCCCAGATCCTGGAGCGGCTCAATAAGATGTGCGGGGTCGGGGAGCAGGTCCGCAAGAAGCAGCAGCGGCTGCTCAAGAACATGGACGCCCACAAAGTGATGCTGGACCTGCTGCAGATCCCGTATGAGAAGGTGGGTGGGCAGAAACCCACTGGTCCTGAGTGCCCAGGGACCCCCCTGCGTGGTGGCTGCAGGCAGTGGGGCAGCATCTCCTGCCGCTCTCCATCCTTCCCAGCTCTGGGTGTTTCTCCTTCCTCAGGGAGATGCCAAGATGATGGAGATCCTGAAGTTCACCCACCAGTTCCTGCAGAAGTTTTGTGCTGGCAATCAGGAAAACCAGGCCCTGCTGCACAAACACCTCAACCTGTTCCTGACCCCGGGGGTAAGGGGGGGGCACTGAGGGGTGATCACAGGGAGGAATTCAGTGCCACTCCTGGGGCTGAGAGCGAGGGATGGAAAAGCCAGGAGGAGACCCTGGAGAGGAAGGGACAGGGCAGGGGGGGGCTGTTGCTGCAGCCCCCAGGCCTCACTCTGTGCCCCGGTCCACAGCTGCTGGAGGCAGAGACGATGCAGCACATCTTCCTCAACAACTACCAGCTCTGCTCGGAGATCAACGAGACGGTGCCGCAGCACTTCATCCACTGCGTGGCCACCCACGGCCGCCACGTGCAGTACCTCGACTTCCTGCACACCATCATCAAGGCCGAGGGCAAGTACGTCAAGAAGTGCCAGGACATGATCATGACCGAGGTGAGCACCAGTCCCTGCCAGCGGGGTGGGACCAGGGGCTGTGCCAGGGCATCGCTCTTGGAACCTGCACCATTGGCTTCTTCCTTGAGGAAGAGCTTTCCAGCCATGCTGGCTCCTCCCTGGAGTAAGAAACATCTCCAGGAGCCCAATGCAAGGTCCAAGAGGCAGTTTTGGAGTCCCACGAGCTGTGATTTTTGATTGCACTGCAAATGCCCGGTTTTCCCTGCAGACTCATGTCCCTGTCACCCTTCACTGTCCACTGCTGTCCCCCTGCTGCAGAGGACACCATTGGCCTTGGAGGTTTCTGACCCTCCTTTTGCAGAGTGGTGACCACTGCCCCTTCCCTGCAGCTCACCAACGCCGGGGACGACGTGGTGGTTTTCTACAACGACAAGGCTTCCCTGGCCACCCTCCTGGAGATGATGACGGCGGCCAGGGACGGGGTGGAGGAGAACAGTCCCCTGATGTACCACATCTCCCTGGTGGACCTGCTGGCTGCCTGTGCCGAGGGCAAGAACGTCTACACGGAGATCAAGTGCACGTCCCTGCTGCCCCTGGAGGACGTGGTGCGGGTGGTGACACACGAGGATTGCATCACGGAGGTACGGGGGGCCCATCAGGGGGTGATGGTGGCTTTGCACCAGCTGCCTTCTGATGATGCCCCTGCCCCTGACTCTTATCCCCCCGGCAGGTGAAGATGGCCTATGTGAACTTTGTCAACCACTGCTACGTGGACACGGAGGTGGAGATGAAGGAGATCTACACCAGCAACCACATCTGGACTCTGTTTGAGAACTTCACCCTGGACATGGCCCAGGTGCACAGGGAGGGTTGGGTGGGAGGGATGCAGCAGCAGTGGCTCAGATGGGGACAGGTTGGTGTCCCCAAGGCTCCCTCAAAGCCGCCCGTGGGACGTGGGCACAGTGAGAACTCGTGCAGCTGCTACTGTAGGAGCTGGGGAGTGGTCAGGGCTCTCTGTCATGGACTCAGGAGCTGTGTCACCCACCACGTCCGTCAGCTCAGCACAGTCCTGGCAGCACCATGTGCCAGCAGCATCTGGCCAGACGTGAGCCCCCTGCCCTGGTGCCATCAGCACCCTCCCTGTGCTCACAGATGTGCAAGAAGCGGGAGAAGCGCCTGCCGGACGCCACGCTGGAGAAGTACGTGCTGACAGTGGTGCTGGACACCATCAACGCCTTCTTCAGCTCCCCCTTCTCGGAGAACAGCACCTCACTGCAGGTGACAGGGCACTGCACAGGAGGGTGGCCGGGGGAGGAAAACAGCTCCTCCAGCCCCCCAAAACGAGGTTTGGACACCTTGCGCTGACACACACCTGCCTGCTTTCTCCTTCAGACCCACCAGACCATCGTGGTGCAGCTTCTCCAGTCCACCATGAGGCTGCTGGAGTGCCCCTGGCTGCAGCAGCAGCACAAGAGCTCGGTGGAGTCCTGCATCCGCACGCTGGCCATGGTCGGTAAGAGCTGCCCCACAGCCGTGCCCAGTGCCCACGGGACAAGGGACACAGCCACCCTGGGCTGCCTGAGCCCCAGCAGGGAGCAGGAGCCACCATCCCTCCTGCAGGGATGCCCCAGTGAGGGGCTGCTGCCTGGGAACGGGGAGGTTCATCTCCAGGCTGTGCTTTCTCTTGAGCTGCAGCTCAGCACAGCCAGGGTGGTGTGGGGATAACTGGAGCCTGGGCTTGGCTGGGAGCTCCCTGGTGTGTCCCTGCCTGGACACAAAGCCAGCATTTATGGTGGTTTTCCCTGGCCAGGGCTTTGCCCTCAGCGTGCAGCTGCCTGACTCAGGATGAGGGTTGTTAGCACTGAGTCACTGTGGAAAGGATTGCTGGTGGTTGGGCACTGGGTGGGGATTTCCCTTTGGAATTCAGGGCAGGGTGCTTACAACATCTCCATGCTGGGCTTTCCCAACCAAAAAGTGTAGCTGCTGCCTCCTTCCACCCGATGCTGGGCTGAGGGTGCTGGGGGTGATGTTGTGCTGCAGTGGGAGGGATGGGTGCAAACACTCTGGCCCCCACTGGCCTAAAGGAGTTTATTCCTGTGTTTAACCCAAATCTCTGCTGCAAATGAAGTGAATGCTGGTGAAGGGGTGCCTGCCTGGCCCCAGGCAGGGTGGTGGGACACAGCTGGGTCGGGGCTGTGCCCAACCCTGGCCCCGTGTCCCACAGCCAAGAGCCGCTCGATCGCGCTGCCCATGGACCTGGACGCCCACGTCAGCTCCCTGCTCAACAGCAGCTCCAGCAGCACCGTGCAGAGGAACACCTCCAGCTACAAGACAGCCACACGCACCTTCCCCCGCGTCTCCACCACCCCCAACCAGTGGGACTACAAGAACATCATAGAGAAGCTGCAGGTCAGGGCAGGGAGGGGGTGACGTGGATCAGGTGGCAGGAAGGTGCTGGCATTGCAGGGGCCCTCTGCCATGCCTGTGGCTCCTGGACGTGCTCTGGCCCTGAAGGTGTGTGCTGTGGCTTCTAGGACATCATCACTGCCCTGGAGGATCGTCTGAAGCCGCTGGTGGAGGCTGAGCTGTCCGTGCTGGTGGACGTCCTGCACCGGCCAGAGCTGCTGTTCATGGAGGGGACGGAGGCGTTCCAGCGCTGCGAGAGCGGGGGGTTCCTGTCCAAGTGAGGGCCAGGGGGTGCTGGGAGTGCTGGGAGGGGCTGGGTTGTGCCTGGAGGGTGGTGGGATGGTCCCTTCAGGGGCCCTCTGGTCCCTCCCAGCTGTGTGACAATGGCTTTGCTGTGCCAGGCTGGTGCAGCACACCAAGGACCTCATGGAGACGGAGGAGAAGCTCTGCATCAAGGTGCTGAGGACACTGCAGCAGATGCTGGTGAAGAGGAACAAGTACGGTGAGAGGGTGAGCATTGTGGGCCCATGGTGCCTCCAACAGCCCCTCTTTCCAGGCTGGCAGAGCCCTCCCATGCACCCAGGGGTGCTCAGCCAGTTCTACCCTGGCACTGGCCCTGCCCCAGGACACTCGTGACGTGTGTTTGTCTTGGCAGGGCAACCTGCTGAGGAAAACACTCATGAACAATTACCTGCAGAACAAGAGGTCCAGCTCCAAAGGGGAGATGGGGGATGCTGCTGGGGGAGGTGAGTGCCCCTCTCCTGCTCTCCCCCGCCTCTCTGCACTGCTCGCACACATCCAAGTCCTGGCTCCCGATCCATGACGGGGTCGGGCCTGTAGGTAGTTGTTATGACCCCACATCCATGGGAGTAAAGGATTTGGGGAGATGAAAGGATGGACTGAGGTGCCCCAGCAGTGATGTAGCTGTGCTGGTTCTCCTGCACTCCCACACCATCACATCCATCGTGTGCTCCCACACAGGCCAGGACCAGGACTGGTCTGCCATCGCCGCTGTCCAGTGCCGGCTGGACCGGGAAGGGGCCACCAAGTTGGTGGCTGATCTCATCATGAACACCAAGAACGAGAAGATCTTCCAGGAGAGCATCCTGCTGGCCATCCGGCTGCTGGACGGCGGCAACACCGAGATCCAGGTGCTGGGGGGATCGTGCAGCCGGGGTTTGGTGCGGGCAGTGTGACAGTTCCACCACAGGGACGGCGTGGGCACAGGCAGGGCTCAGCCCTGGGCGGTGGGTTTGGCCAAAGTACCTCTTGGTTGCCTGTGTTTGTGCCAAAATCTGATGGTTTGAGCTTTCCAGCTTTGTGGCTGGATCTGTGGAGGCAGTGGAAGGGGCAGGTGGTTCCAGGTTATTTCTGGAGTCCTGCTGATGCCCTCTGCCGGGTATTCCTAAAATGGCTCAGGGCTGTGGCTCTTGGACGGGAACTCTGGGGTTATCCCAAATCTTTTTTCACAGGGAAGCTGAAAAATAGTATGTGAAAAACCCAGTGGGGTTCCAGGCAAACCCCAGGTTCTCTCAGACAAGGTCTCGCGTGCTGAGGCTGCCAGCTCAGAGGGGCAGGCAGGGACAGCTTGGACCCCGTGGTGGAGACCTGAACAACTGTCCCTCCCTCCTCCCAGAAATCCTTTTACAACCTCATGACGAGCGACAAGAAGTCTGAGAAGTTCTTCAAGGTTCTGCACGACCGGATGAAGAAGGCGCAGCAGGAGACCAAGTCCACGGTGTCGGTGAACATGAGTGACATCGGGAACAAGCCTCGTGAGGACAAGGACGAGCCGGACCCTGGCCCCAAAGGTACCGTGTGCCCTCGGCAGGGCCGGCACTGGCTCTTGGGCACCCCGGTGCTGACGGGTGGGATCTCCCCCCAGGACGAGGAGACACCTTCCTGCTGCCCGGCACCCCCACCCGGTACCCCATGGCCGTGGGGTTTCGGAAGGGCCACGACACGGGGGAGCAGGGCCAGAACAACGAGATGGGGGTGACGGTGCTGATCATGGAGCCCATCCTGCGCTTCCTGCAGCTGCTCTGCGAGAACCACAACCGGGACCTGCAGGTTGGCTCTGGGGCTCCCGGGCTCCGGGGGTCAGGCTGGGGTGGGGCAGGGCTGGGCTCTGCCCCAGTTTGGTCCCAAAAAGCCATTGCACCAGTTGCTCTGTGCCTCAGTTTCCTCACCTGCACCATCCCCTGGGGATAACTTGGTGCTGGGGAAGGAGCCATTCGTGGCAGGACTGGCTGTGGGATTGAGTGCTGCTCTCCAGGGCTGTAGGTTACAGGGGTGGTCCCAGCCCAAATATCCATCAAAATGCAGCTGGAGGGGTGTTGGCAGAGGGATCAGGACTGGTCCCCAAGTGGTGCTATTTGGCCTCATTCCTGGGCTTTGCTCGACAGAACTTCCTGCGGTGCCAGAACAACAAAACCAACTACAACCTGGTGTGTGAGACACTGCAGTTCCTGGACATCATGTGTGGCAGCACCACGGGGGGCTTGGGGCTGCTGGGCCTCTACATCAATGAGTACAACGTGGCCCTCATCACCCAGACCCTGGAGACCCTGACCGAGTACTGCCAGGGGCCCTGCCACGAGAACCAGGTCTGGGGGTCTCTCTGAGGGTCCACGGGGGGGATGTGTGGGAAGGCAGCAGAGGCAGGGACGGGGTTTGGTTTCAGGGTGTGAACAGGAACAGAACGTGAGCAGGGTCACAGGGCTCCTGCCCAGGTCATGAGCTGCTGCTTGGATAGAAAATGTGGGGATGCAAACAGGGGTAAAGGGCTCAGTGGTGTGAACGGTGCCCTTTGCAGGGAGATGGAGCTTTGGGGCTCCTGGGGTGACGGGCAGAGCCAGGGCTGCAGGCAGGGCAGTGTTTGGGACCGGGGCTGTGCTGGAGGGTGAAGCTGGGAGGACTGGCAGGGTCTGTGCAATAACTCACTGCCTGGCTCCCCCAGAGCTGCATCGTGACCCACGAGTCCAACGGGATCGACATCATCACAGCCCTGATCCTGAACGACATCAGCCCCCTCTGCAAGTACCGCATGGACCTGGTGCTGCAGCTGAAGGTACCCAGAGCCCCGGGCTGGGGTGGTGGGCACACGTGTGTGTGTGTGTCTGTGTGTGTCACTGCACGTGTGTGTCACTGCACGTGTGTGTCACTGCACGTGTGTCACTGCATGGACTCGCTGGCAGGGTCACAGGCTGTGCTGTGGGGTGAGGTGCTCACTGCAGAGGGGACCCTGCTCGTGTCAGACCCTCGGGTGTGGGAGCACATGGGCTCGGTGGGACAGGGCTGGTGCTTCTCCACCACACGAGGCTCAGGTGCCTCTGGCACAGGGGGTTCTGCCCACCCCTCAGCCCTGGGCAGTGGCAGGGCACAGCTCCCCTCAGCAAGGGCTTCTCCTCACCAGGACAATGCCTCCAAGCTCCTCTTGGCCCTCATGGAGAGCAGGCACGACAGCGAAAATGCCGAGCGGATCCTCATCAGCCTCCGCCCGCAGGAACTGGTAAGGGAACTGGGAATGCCCCAGCCTGGCCCCACTGAGCCCCCAGCCCTTGGCTGAACTTGTGCCTCAGGTCCTGCTGCATTTTCTGGTTTGCATCTGATACCCATCTCACTTGCTTGGTCCTTCTGCTCCAGCTTCCCTGCCCAAGGGCTTTCTCAGAGGAGGAGGCTGAGGCAGGGAGATGGGGAGGACTCACTGCCCCTCTGCTGCCTTGCAGGTGGATGTGATTAAGAAGGCCTATCTGCAGGAGGAGGAGTGTGAGAACGCCGAGGTTTCCCCCCGGGAAGTCGGTCACAACATTTATATCCTGGCGCTGCAGGTAGGGAGCTGTGAGAGCAGGGACCTGCAGGCTGGGCTCCTGCTCACAGGCTGCACATTTTCCTCTGTATTTATGTACATCTCCCCCAGCCAGACTGGCCTCCCTGGGGAGGCACGGCTGGGAAATGAGCTTTTGGCTCTGGTAGAAAGCCAGCCCCCAGTTGCTCCCCTTGCACCCCCCATCCCACCCCCGTGTCCCACTCCTGTGGCTGCCAGTGGCCGCCCTCCAGCCTGTGCTCACTGTCCATGTCCCTCTTCCAGCTTTCCCGACACAACAAGTCTCTGCAGCAGCTCCTGAAGCCGGTGAAGCGAATCCAGGAGGAAGAGGAGGAGGGCATCTCATCCATGGTATGGAGGGGCCCCGGGGGTGGAGGCAGAGCCCCTCCGAGCTGCCCTGACCAGGGGCTGCAAAGAGTCTCCCACCCTTACTGAGCCCACCTGGGCTTTGTTGTTTAGGATTTGATGGATTTTGCTGTTCCCCAGGAGGACTAAAGAGAGAAAGACACCTCAGTGTGGGGCTCAGCCACGGGGTGACACAGGCTGGGGGCCCTGGGGGGGTCCTGCTGTTACCCACTCTCACCTCTTCCCTTCAGAAAGGAAGGCCTGAGTCTTTTGCTGTTTTTTCTTGCCCGTGTACCTTAGATCCCGACAAGATTCAGCAGGAATATGATTTCCCTGGGGTTTTGTGAGCACTGCTTTGTAATTTGTGGATTAGCAGCACTTGGATGTAATTATTGCAGGGAATCGAATGTCTGTCACCGCGGGGAGCCCTCACACCCCTTTAGGAAGCTTTAATTCGTTTGCTTTGCCTGGGAACCTCATCAGCTGTGGAGATGTTGAGGCGCGTTGTCGGAGCAGTCGGAGCTGGCTCCCGGCTGCAGCCACACTCATCCTCTCCCTGTCCTTTCCCTCTCCCCACCCAGCTCAGCCTCAACAACAAGCAGCTGTCGCAGATGCTGAAGTCCACGGCCCCGGTGCAGGAGGAGGAGGAGGATCCGCTGGCATATTATGAGAAACACACGTCCCAGATCGAGGCAAGACCTCTTGGCTCTTGGGTTTCCAGCCTGCCCACGATCCATGAATCCCACGAGGCTCCAGGCACCTCATCCCCTGTTATTTTGCACCAGGAGCCTCCCCCCCTTCCCGTCCCTGTGCTGGCAGGAGCATTAGCAGAGCCCATGGAGCTGAGGGATGAGCTGCCTCCCAGACCCTTCCCTTCTCTCCCAGCAGCAGTGGGATGCAGCTGATCCAGCAGCCCCATCCTCGTCCTTGGCACGGATCCCCTTGCAGATGGGCTGCTGTGCTCCCAGCTCTCCTCAGCACAGCCAGGGCTGCCTCTGCCTGGGGCAATTCAGAGGCTTCTAGACCAGTGCCCAGTGATGGGGGGTCCTGGGGAGGGGAGGCAGGAGGGGAAGGCACAGCCTCCTTCCAGGAGGGAGGAAACTGCAGCAGGGTAGGGCAGGATCTGATGGCTCCCTGCCCTGCTTCCCGCAGATCGTGCGCCTGGACCGGAGCATGGAGCAGATCATCTTCCCGGTGCCTGGAATCTGTGAGTTCCTCACCAAGGAGACCAAGTACCGGCTGTTCACCACCACGGAGCAGGACGAGCAGGGCAGCAAAGTCAGCGACTTCTTCGACCAGTCCTCCTTCCTCCACAACGAGATGGAGTGGCAGAAGAAGCTGCGCAGTAAGACCTTCCCCTGGCTCCTGTGGGATACTGGGGGGGCATTCCTGCTGGGAAAGGGCTGCAAACCTGGCAGCAGCCTGGAAATGGCATCCCCAGGCTCCCCTTGCTCTGTAGAGCCCCAGTGTGCAGGGAGTGGAGTTAAAGACCCCAGGGATGTGAATCCTCCATGCCTGTTGGTGCAGTTCCTCGTGTCTGAGATGCAGCTTACAGCACATTCCCCGGGATTCCCCCTGAGGTGTTTTCCCTGGAAAGCCCTCTCTCCACCTGTTTTCGGTTGCCTTTTCCTAAGCCAGGATCTAGTAGCTGCATTTGGGAAATAAATCCTATTTCTCTGCACCCTGCAGAGCTGCTCAGGGGCTTTCAGGCTGCATCAGGGTGGAAGTCCTGGCTGTAAATCCCAGGAGCTGGGCAGGGAGTCACACTATGGATACTGGGAGGCAGCCAAGGGGTAGGGGACAGCTCTGAAGGACAGAGCAGACCTGATTCCAGGGTGTCAGAGCAGGCCAGAGAGCTGGGAAACCAAGAAATGTGAACGGAGCCATTTAGAAGGTGCAGTCCTGTTCCAGCAGATGGGGAGGGATGTCTTCAGAGTATTTTATGAACGTTTGGAAGGGGTGGGAGGCTGGGTCACTCCAGGGCCACCAGCTGCCCTGAGTTGAGCCCATCAGGGGCCCAGGAGGACCCAGGGGGTCTGGGAGGACTCAGCCTCCCCAGTTGGCCCGAGGCTGGCTGAGCTTTGTGTGTCTGCCTCCTCTCCCCCCAGGCATGCCGCTGATGTACTGGTTCTCCCGCAGAATGACGCTCTGGGGAAGCATTTCCTTCAACCTGGCTGTCTTCATCAACATCATCATTGCTTTCTTCTACCCCTACGTGGAAGCCACTTCCATGGGTAAGTGCCCCAGCACCTGCTGCTCCTCAGGGTCGAAGGGAAAGGGATCCTCATATGCAGGAAAACTGGTCCCCATGTCCTTGTACTGCCCTTATCCTTGATCTCCTTTGGGCCCCTAAAGCTCCAAGTCTTTCCTGCTGGGCAAAGGAAGGGATTGAGTCAGGATTTCAGTTTCCAGCCCTCCCACTGCTTCCTTCTTAGGGAAATCTCTCTTCTTCCTGGGCTGCACTTTCCCTTTTTGTAAAATGTGGGAAACAGTGATGGCATTCATTCCTGTTGTCAGGCAAAGCCTCCATCATCTGCAGTGAGATCTTGGATAAAAGATGTTAGAAAGTGTATCAGTAAGAACCATCTGGATCAATACAAGCCTTTGCAGTCCAGCAGCATCTCTCTCTCTGATAACGAGCTCGTTAGTGCTCCTGCACGGCCCGGCAGCAGCAGTGCCTGAGTGGCAGCTGCATTTCACCCCCTGCCCTTTAACATCCACGGCTCTCCCCTTCCCAGGAGTGCTGGATTCCCCGCTGATCTCCCTGCTCTTCTGGATCCTGATCTGCTTCTCCATCATGGCCCTGTTCACCAGGCGCTACGGGGTCCGCCCGCTGCTCGTGGCCCTCATCCTGCGCTCCATCTACTACCTGGGCATCGGGCTCACCCTCAACATCCTGGGGGCCCTCAACGTGAGTCCTGCAGGGCTGGGGGCACCGGGGGCTGCTCCCCACCCCCGGAGTGCAGCACACCCCACTCCCCCTGTCTCTGGCTGTCCCCAGCTGACCAACAAGATCGTGTTCGTGGTGAGCTTCGTGGGCAACCGAGGGACCTTCATCCGTGGGTACAAGGCCATGATCATGGATGTGGAATTCCTGTACCACGTCGGCTACATCGTGACGAGCGTCCTGGGACTCTTCGTGCACGAGCTCTTCTACAGCATCCTGGTACACTGAATGCAGGTGTTTGGGGCACAGGTGGCGCCTTAGAAGCCGGAAGGTTCCTGTGACACCTTCCAGGGGCCGATTGATAGCAGGGAGAACAATTCCCTGAGCTCTGATCTTTGCGTGGGCTGATCTTTCTGCTTCCCGACAGTATCTATTGCTGTCTCTCTCCTGGTCCTCTGCTGTATCTCTCCTTCTAATCTCTGCTGTGTACTTTATCTGGGTCAGCTGGGAGACAACGTGAGCTGGAGAGGGCAGAGCCAGGGTGAATGTGGCCTATTCTTGGCTCTCCTGCTGTGCATAAGTCACTTCATTCTTCTCTGCTTCCCTTCCGTAAGCCAGGAAACTTAAAGGCTTTGTGCGAAAGTTAGTCAAGGTCTGCTGAGTGATCCAAGATCTCAGGATAAAAGGGGATATAGATAGGCCAGGCATTATCAGGAAAAGCACCCTGCAGCATTTCTTTGCTCCTGGGTCCTTTCAGCTGTTTGACTTGATCTACCGTGAGGAGACCCTGTTTAATGTCATCAAAAGCGTGACGCGGAACGGCCGCTCCATCCTGCTGACAGCCCTGCTGGCCCTCATCCTCGTCTACCTCTTCTCCATCGTGGGCTTCCTGTTCCTGAAGGATGACTTCATCCTGGAGGTGGATCGTCTGCCCGACAGCAAAGGTTGGTCAACCCTGGCCCTGCTCGGGACCGGGCAGAGCGTGGGATGTTGGGCCCCTGCTCCCCCCCTGCAGGAACACACCCCCCCCTCTCTCTGTGTGCACTGGGGGCCTTGGAAACTGGGAGCACTGGTTTGGGGGGTCACACAGAAGGCACCTGCCTGTACTGACACAGAAACCCCGTGCTGCAGAGAGCAGGGTGTGGGGTTAGTGGTGGCAGAGAAGGGGGCACAGAGCTGCAGATGAAGGGTCAGCGCTGTGGAGTCTCGCTGAACCCTGAGCAAAAGATTCAAAGCCTAGAAAAATCTAGGAGAATATGAAGCAACGTTTTTCCAAGAGGCTTGGAATCAACTTGGAAGCAGTGGATAAGCTGAGGAGCTTTGCTGAGGAGAGTGGATGCTCTGACAGGACTGTGGTCTCTGTTCCTTGCAGATGATCCCTTGGGGATGCAAAGGAACATGGAGACCTTCATGGAGTCGTGCAGCAGTGACAAAATCAGCTGCTCTACTGCGCCCACTGCCTTGGAAGGTAAGAGAGCTCCTTAGGAAGGCTGACTCTTTGTGGCAGAGTAGGTTTGCCTGCCAGCCAGCTGGGAAAAATCCCAGCTTTTCCAAGATGGAAACAAGCAGCCCATATTCTGGCACATGCTAGGCAAGAGGCCTGTGAATTTTGCACTGACCCTGGCATAAAAAATGTCGAAGTAGACTCAATTAGTCATAAAGGAAGCTGAGCTCCAGGAGCACTCGGCCAAACGCCTGCAGGGCGAGGAGCTGCTGGGGGAGCTGCTGGGACGGGGTTGGGACACCCACAGTGGCAGGGGGTTAGGACACCCACAGTGGCACGGGGCTGGGACACCCACAGTGGCACCTGGTTGGGACACCCACAGTGGCACGGGGCTGGGACACCCACAGTGGCACCTGGTTGGGACACCCACAGTGGCACGGGGCTGGGACACCCACAGTGGCACCAGCTCCTGCACCGCTGCAGCCACAGCCACCCCGGGGAGGGCCTGGAGCTGCAGCCCTGCCTGTGCCCTGAGCTTGGCCCCGGTCCCCCTGCAGCCCCTGACCCCGAGCAGTGGGAGCGTGCCTGTGACACGCTGCTCATGTGCATTGTCACCGTGCTCAACCACGGGCTGCGCAACGGCGGCGGCGTCGGGGACATCCTGCGCAAACCCTCCAAGGACGTGAGTGGGGGGCACCCGGGACCTTCCTGCTGCTCAGTCCTGCTGCACTCACTGCTGTGCCACTGCCCTGCCTGCCTGGGACACAGCCAGCTCTGTCCCCCGGGTTCCCCTCCAGCGCTTCCCTCCTCCCCTCCCAACCCCAGCTCTGCCCCCTCAGCTCTGCCCTCAGCCCTGGCCGTGCAGTGGGGCAGCCTGGCTGCAGCAGAGCTGGGCAAGACACCCAGTTCTCCCTCTCATCTGTTACAGGAGTCCCTGTTTCCTGCTCGGGTTGTCTACGACCTCCTCTTCTTCTTCATTGTCATCATCATCGTCCTTAACCTCATCTTTGGGGTCATTATTGACACCTTTGCTGATCTGAGGAGTGAGAAACAGAAGAAGGAAGAGATCCTGAAGACCACCTGTTTCATCTGTGGTGAGCATTGGAATTGCCCCAAAGTTCTTCCTCCCCTCCAAGACTGGGGGAAGGAAAAGAATTTCAGCTGGTTTCTGTTTTTTATTTATTACTGCAAAACTTAAATCTGTTCAGTGAGGGGTCAGTGCACTGTGAGGATCTTACCAAGGACACAACTGAAAGGAAAATGCTCTATGTTGTTCCTCATCCTGTTAATGAGGTGTTAAACTAAAACCAGATTGTCCATCTCATTCCTGAGACCATCCCTTAGTCAGTGGGGAAAAAAAGCAGCATATTACTAAAGAAATAAAATACAGAAAATGTTCTGTAATCCTTTCAGTCAGCAGAAGGAATCAAAAAAAAAAAAAAAAAGAAAACCCTAGTAAGTCTCAGTGCTTTTTTTTTAAAGATCCTCTGGGTGCATTTCATGCACATAGGTACCTGGGCAGAGGCACAGCCAGCAGGACTTTAAATAGAAGCCTCTTGAACAGTGATTAATGCCAGGTTGGACAAGACTTGAAACAACCTGGTCTAGTGGAAGGTGTCCTTGCCCATGGCAGGAGTTGGAACTGGGTGAGCTTTAAGGTCCCTTCCAACCCAAACCATTCTGTTATTCTGTCATTCCCCCCTGGTCTGTAGGTTTGTAGGTTTGTTGTGTGCCAAATGCCAACTAATTATTAAAAGCACTTGAAGGACAGCCCTGGGAGAGGATGGTGTTTTCTGTACGTCCTTTCACACTGCTGCTCAGCTCTGACCTTCTCCCCTCCCCTTCTCCTCCCTCCCCATCTCCAACCTCCACTGCCTTTCCCAGGCCTGGAACGGGACAAGTTTGACAACAAGACCGTGTCCTTTGAGGAGCACATTAAATACGAGCACAACATGTGGAACTACCTGTACTTCATCGTGCTGGTGCGGGTGAAGAACAAGACGGACTACACGGGGCCCGAGAGCTACGTGGCACAGATGATAAAGGTACAGGGCCCCTGGGGCCATCCCAGCCTGCCTGCCCTGGGGATGCTGAGAGCAGGGGGCTGGCCAAAGAAAAACAGCTCTCAGAACTCCCTTTGGAAAATATTCAGTAATGCAGAAGTGCCTTAGTTCGTCCTTAGCTGTTTATTTCCACTTTGCCATCCCAGCCAGCACCACCAGTGTCTGTTTGGCGGTTTGGGCCGTGAGTTTAAGGGTTGAACCAGGCAGGAGGGAGTGTGGCTTCAAGGGGGTTTCAAGGCAAGAGAGGGAAAGGAAATTGAGGAAAGAAAAACTTCTGCACTTGAGCCCAGAAGGCTGCACAAAACAAACGAGAAACAGACAGTTTGTGGAAAATGTGCAACAATGTTTGCAAAGAGAATTTTTTAATCCCTAAGCACGGGCTGCCTGTGAGACCCACACAGGTCTCCTTCCTCCTCTTCTCCCCACCTCCAACTCCCCCTCCCCGTGGTTGCCCTTCCAGAACAAGAACCTGGACTGGTTCCCCCGGATGCGAGCCATGTCCCTGGTCAGCAATGAAGGGGAAGGGGAACAGAACGAGATCCGGAACCTGCAGGACAAGCTGAACACCACCATGAAGTTGGTGTCCCACCTCACCTCCCAGCTGAACGAGCTCAAGGAACAGGTCTGGACCCTGTTGAAAGGGGAACTCCTGTCCTCCCCAGAACAGACACCAAGGGCAGGGAGGGGGAGGCAGAACCCGCCCGAGGCAGTACAAGCACAATACAAACCAAGGGCTCCCGCAGCTCCTTTTTGGGGGAATTGGGGACACCTGGGACACGTGTTTTTTGATAGTGCCACTCGGAGGGTTTTCTGGCAGAGGCTCAAAGCAGCACAGACTCAGGGGGAGTGCGTGAGAGCAGCAGGGCCTGGTTCCTGCCTCACCCTGCCCCTGTTTGCCTGCAGATGACGGAGCAGCGGAAGCGCAGGCAGAGGATGGGGTTTGTGGATGTCCAGAACACCATGAACCACTGACGGCATCACCGTCACCCGCCGAGGGACTGCACCTGTGTGCCAGCTCAGGAGGCTGCTGCTCCCTGGCTTCCAGGCACGGATGGCACTGTCTGGGGACGACAGCCCACATGGAAAGGGCTCCCCAGGCAGCATCTCCCCTAGAGCGCTTGTAAGCAATTCCAGGACCAGGGACTGGCCGGATTCCTCCCCACACCTGGGCCCAGGTGTTACTCTACCGCCCTTGTAGGAAGATAAATCATACAGGACTTTTATTCCTCATTGCAATAACTCTTTATTTTGCAAATGTGGAGGGTTGTATCTTTATCTCCATGTGCTCCATCCCCTCGGGTGTGGGGGAAGTAGCTGTAGGGCTGCAATATTTAACTTATTCCGAGTGGCACTAGTCCCTGTGGATCTTTGCAAACCAGCCATGGTATCTGCTGGGCCTGCTCCACGCTGATCCCCCTCCACTTAAAGAATTCTGTTCATCTTGTGGTGCAGTAAAGAGGAGCTGAACTCGAGGAGGTGGATTTAATTTAATTAACTCACCAGATGAGGAGCTGAGCTTGTCCTAGTGTGAACTAGTCTTTTGCCTTCTGTGGACCAAGAGTCTTTGGGCAGCAGTAGTAGGAGCCTGCAGGTTTACAGGAGTTCACTGTGAAGGGGTGTCCTGTGTTTTAGTTTCATCTCTGGTGTCATGTTTTACTTTTTTTTAGTTGTTATTGTTGTTACTTAAGAACTGAAGTGTAAATTGCCTTAACTAAATTAAATACAAAATCACGTTATAATAAAAACTTAAACGTGGTAAAGAAGGTTCCCTTCCTGTGCCCTTTGGTGTGTGATGGGGCTGTTAAATAGAACCACAGAACAACCCCAGGCCCTGAAGCCAAAAAAGGGCTGCCACCCAAGGTGCTCCACAGCCCCCTGCTCTCAGCTCTGGGTGTCACACGATGCTCCAGTCTGATGCCAAATACTGCCATGAAGAACCACCATGAGCAGCAGCCTTGGTTCCTGAAGCTTTGGACTAGAGCCTGCTGCAGTTCTAAATTCTTGCACTACTTGCCAGGAAAAAACTGTTGAAACTCATAAAAAGCAGCAGCTGTTGGTGCTGTGGAGCCCTGGCACAGCTCTGCTCCAGACACTCATCCTTCCCAAGCCAACCCCAGCCCCAATCCCAAGAACAGACACTGATGCAACCATAAAAGCTCTAAAAAGGAATAAAAAAGGCCATAACAGTGAAGTTGCATAGCACTTGAAATGTGTTTATGGCCCTATATACCAGCATGTCATTAAATCCTGCCTTTACCCCCCAGCTCTGCAATAACCACCCAGAGCCCTCCTCATGCTGAGGGGGATCTGCACAGAGCCAGCTCGACCAGCAGCACTGCAGCATCTGACTGGAAGCTCCATTAAACTCTCACAGTGCTCCACTGTCACCATGGCAAAGTCACCCTCAGTCCTCTCCTTGTCTTCTCCAAAGGAAAATAACTGCGATGATTAAAGTTCTCCCTCCCTCCCTTGCACTGTTCCCTGTGCTAACACACACAAACACGAGCACAGAGAGGTTTTCACATCATCCCTCTCCTCTTTACAAGCACATTTACAGCTGACACAGCTTTAAATGCTCCGTGCAGCTCCTGGCTGTTCCATTTTTGTAATACAAAGGCCCAGGTCTGACACCACAAAGTTCTCTCCTTACATTGCTCCAACAAGGCTTCAGCACGGATGAGTTAAGCTCTGTCCTAGATTTTCAGGGGAAAAAAAGAGGCACTAAACATGAAGGATATACAGGGCAGGGCTGAACAAAAATGCTGCTGCTAAGAGGAATAAATGGTTTTATTCATCATGGCAACACACAGAGCTTCAGGGATATGTACAGTGGAGAAGCTGAGAGCTGGGCCCTCACTTCGAGTCCTCTTCGGGTTTCTTGGCAGAAAACTTTTCCCGCAGTCTCCTCCACGTCCCTTTTTTCATGTCTTCCATCTGTTTCAGAATGTCTGCAAAGGGAGAAGGAAGGGAGGGGGCAGAGGAAGATAAGCAGAGGAATGAAACCCTCTTAAAACAGCTCTGCCTTCCATAGATTTTTCCTTTTCTGACTTTTCATCTTAACGAATTTCCATTCCAGGCCCGAGGCGAGGTTGGTTTCCCTTCCAATCAATGCAGGGAGTCTCTTATCGCCAACAACTGATATTCACTTTCCACGCACTGCAATCAAAGTTAGCAACTGGAGCAGAACAAAACTGCTCTGGCTTCCAGCTCTGCACTTCACAAAGGATGTGACTGAGAGCATTTCTGCACAGGCTCCCTCCCAAGGTCCAACACAAAAGAAACACTGAAGGGAATTGGGAGATGGTGAAACAGAAGCTGAGCTCCATGTTGGAATGACTGGGCAAACATGGTTCTTTCACACAGTTCCTGCTGTCTGACCCCAAAGAGCCCTTGGAAAGACTTTGCTGTTCCTGCCAGTGCAAAATCCAATCGACTCTTCACCTCAATAGAATAATTAGTTACTCCTGTATTGAATTACTCCTCAATTGCTTCTGAACTTACTCCTCCTCAAACACCCCCGGGTGTTTAAAAGATGCCACGAGCACCACAAAGATCAGAATGTTCCCTTCCTCCTGCACTGCCCTCCCAGCCCAAGCACAGCCAGTACCTGTTGCCAGGATCATCCTGCAATCCTCCACTGTCACCCCTGTGAAGGTTGTGTCTTTCAGCCGTGGATACTTCCCAGGTGAGCAAGAGGAGAGAGGCACGAACATGTTACTTGTGGTGCACGTGCATTTGGCACAGCCTGAGCTTGTTTTTAGTCCAGGAATTCTGTTTATCCACCCAACTACTGCCCTGCTCCCACCCCACAGAGCCCTGCCCTCAGTGAGCACAGGCACCAGGCACTGCAGCATCCACTGCCCATGTGTCCCTGGGACATTCCCAGGAACCCTGCCACTCCCAGGACTCCCCCCAAAGGAGGGGTGATGGCCAGTGCCAGAGCTCACCTTGTTTTTGTAGTAGTTGGTGTGGATCCTGACCAAGCTCTCGTACATTTGGTCACAGGCCTCGGGGTCAGCGATCTGCAGGGACACGAGTGTCACACAGGTTATTTTACACCTCCACAGCAAAACCCCCCTTGTTTTCCACGGCCTGGGACAATGGCAGTGAAGGAGCAGCTCAGCAGACTTCCAGTGCACTGCTGGATGCTGGATACCTGCTGTCCTGCTCCAGGTCTTTCCCTTCCACTTCCCACCAGCTTGGCCTGCAAGAATAACCACACGTGGGATTTCCAGAACAGACCTTAAACTCTGCACCAGCTAAATGTGACAGATCAGTGTGAACACACAGTTAGAGAACACTGTGCTCAGCTTTCTTCTCATGTTTCCTGGCTGGTGCTGTGAAACCTGTGGCCCTCCCTGCTCCGAGGCCACTTCTGTCACCTGTTCCATTGTAAGGAACCAGCCAGGACAAGGTGGAAGTCAGAAACTCCCTGTGCAGGCTAAAAATAGCCTATAATTGATTAAGGAAAGCAGTACAAACGACACATAACAGCTTGGGAAGGGTAACTGGATTTCTATTTCAGACCAGGCTAATCCCCAGCCTGTGCCAGGTGTCCCAAAGGGATGCTCCTGCCTGGCACAGCCCCTGCCCAGCAGTGTGGATGGCTGCTTTTCTATTTCACAATGGTGGGGGATTTTTTCCTCTTCTAGAATGGGGCCAACTTGTCCAGAACTCTGCATTGCTGCTCCACGACAACAAACCTGAATGATTAAAACAGGTAAGGAACACAAATAACACCAACAGAAACTTGTCAGGATGAAATGGCCTGGCTCCTCCTGGGACACGGGCACAGGGGCAGCACACAGAGGGTGATGCAAAGTAGGAAAAGTAAGGAAAAACTTTCCTTGTCCAGCAGGAGAGCCCACATCCCACTGCAGGTGATCCTCACCTGTGTCCTGCAGCCCCATCCCAAACAGCCCTGGCTCAGGCACCAGCAGTGACAGCACAAATAGTGATTAAGAGGGTGGCCCAAACAGCATCCCACCCCCAGCAAATCTTACTGCACATGATTAAAAGAGGCATTAGATTGCTAAAGAGGCCCTTCTGGCTCTAGCTCCTCTCGTCACACATTCCCCTCACTGTATTCAGCCTCTCTACACACAAACTGCCACCAGACATAATTCACATTTCCAGGATGAGTGGCAGCTTGGGGATCTTGGAGCCAACTGGTGCAGCACATCCAGCTGTCCTGAGCATATGGAAAAGCAATAAACTCTTCCCAAAATGTCTTTTACAGACTATTCTGGTCACCAATACAGGATTAGGAGCTTATAATGGTCCCTTGAAGTCGAAAACGCCATCTCTGGAACAATGTTTTTATGCTAAGAAAGGGCACATTTACATTCTGCAGCAACACCTCCACACCTGGGGAGGTCTGCAGCCAAGTCAGGCATCAGATTCCCTAATTTATTTCAGCAGCAAAGCCTAAACTCCGACAGAATTACAGCTGGAGGTGGAATTCAATTGTACAGGCACTGCACTCCATCAGTGTCAGGCAGTGCTGCAGTTCCCTCTGCCCACCCTGCAGCACCCCAGCGTGGGGGCAAGGAAATCACACCAATTAACTGCATCCCTGCAGGCCACTGACAATTCCCAGAGCTTTGTGCCCCACGCCCATAACCACGGGGATGGGGTTCTCCAAAGGATGTGGTGCAAAGGGTGCAAGAACTGGGTACAAACCAGGGGGGCTGGGTACAAACCATTGTCCTGGGCACAAACTAGAGATCCTGGGTACAAAACACTGTCCTGGGCACAAACTAGACATCCTGGGTACAAAACACTGTCCTGGGTACAAACCATTGTCCTGGGTACAAACTAGAGATCCTGGATACAAACCATTGTCCTGGGTACAAACCATTGTCCTGGGTACAAACCACTGTCCTGGGTACAAACCATTGTCCTGGGTACAAACTAGAGATCCTGGGTACAAACCACTGTCCTGGGTACAAACCATTGTCCTGGGTACAAAACACTGTCCTGGGTACAAAACACTGTCCTGGGTACAAACTAGAGATCCTGGGTACAAACCAGAGATCCTGGGTACAAACCAGAGATCCTGGGTACAAACCACTGTCCCGGGTACAAACCACTGTCCCGGGTACAAACCATTTTCTTGGGTACAAACCACTGTCCCGGGTACAAACCACTGTCCCGGGTACAAACCACTGTCCCGGGTACAGCCCGGTGGAGGAACAGGGGATGTGGCTGATTGGGGTCTGTGCTTCCAAGGCTTCTGAGCGCTCGCACAACCCCTTGCCCTGCTCTGTGCTGTCCCTGGAGGGGCTGGATGGACTCCACGCTCCCTGAGGGTCCCTCCCAGCCCAGGCTTCCACGCAGCCCCGAGGGAGCCCCACGTGAGCCCCAAATTCCTGCGGTTTGTGCCCAAAACCCCCCCGAGAGCGCGACCGCCGGCCTCTCCCCCCCCCCCCCCCCGGCCACCCCCGCGGGGCGCGGCGGTCGCGGCGCTCACCGGGGTGTTCTCGCCCTCGCGGAAGGCCTGTGCCACGCGCTGCCGCAGGGCCGCGCCCAGGTCCCGCTGCCGCTTCGTCTCCTCCACGGGCCACTCCTCGCAGAGCCGCAGGAACCGCCGGTACCGGCTGGCGGCCATGACGGTCACGTGCGCGGTCACGTGCGCCCGCCGGGTCACGTGGGCCGCGGGGACTCCCGCCATGGCTGAGGGGGGAGAGTGAGAAACACAGACACGGACAGACTGACAGACACACAGACACACAGACACACAGACACAGACACACCCCGGGACCCCGTGAGGGACCACCGGCCCAGGGACACCTCCCCGGGCAGCCCCTTCCAACGCCTGACCCCTCCATCCGTGGAGAAATTCCTCCCGGTGTCCGACAGCCATGGCACACGGACTCCTCACAGTGCTGTTCGTATCACGGGGGGCATGTGAGGGGTTTGGAGCACAGGCAGGAGCTGCAGATCAGAGCTCCTTCCTTGGACACCTCCAGGGGTGGGGACTCCTCCACCTCCCTGGGCAGCCCCTTCCAGTGCCTGACCACCCTTTCCATGGAGAAATTCCTCCTTTTGTCCCACCTGACCCTCCCCTGGCTCAGCCTGAGGCCGTTCCCTCTCCTCCTGTCCCTCGTTCCCTGGGAGCAGAGCCCGACCCCCCCCGGCTCCCCCCTCCTGTCAGGGGGCTGCAGAGCCAGAAGGTCCCCCCTGAGCCTCCTTTTCTCCAGGCTGAGCCCCCCCAGCTCCCTCAGTTCTCCTGCTGCTCCAGCCCCTTCCCAGCTCCCTCAGCTGCTCCTCACAGGACTGAGAATGGTTTGGGCTGGGAAGGACCTTAAAGCTCATCCCAACCCCTGTCATGAGCAGGGACACCTTCCACTAGTCCAGGTTGCTCCAACCTGACCTTGGACATTCCCAGGGACGGGGCAGCCGCGGCCTCTCTGGGTGGCAAACACCGTGCAGGTGTATGAGGGGTGAGAAAGGAGGACACAGGATGCTTTCTGTCTCATTATTCAGCTGTTTTCTGTTCAGCAGCACCGACAGGTGAGGCAGGACCCCCAGCCAGGGGGGTGCTCTGCTGACGAGGGGCTCTGGCTGCTGGCGTCGTGCTCAGACCCTTCCCCACCCTTCCCGCTGTCACTCCTGGTGTCCCCATCCAGGGAGGCTCAGGTGGGGCTGTACAAACCCCTCAGCAAAGCCACAGTTCACTCTGATCACAGACCTCTGTGCACACAGTGCAGCCAGGATAATCCATGGCTCAAGCACTGCTGAAATTGGGTGTTTGCGGCTTTTTTTTTTCCAACCATCTTGAGTTTGTGGTCAAGAAATATGCAACACTGTGAACAACAGTCTTCCCTGGTGGACTTCAAGCCAAGTAAAATACACAACTGGGCCAGATGTCTTAAATTTTCCAGCTATAAATTTCAGCAGCTCCCCAGCTGTCCGCAGTAAATCCAAGGGAAGGGTCTCCCTTAGGATCTGGTGTTTAAACCTGGGGAAATAACGACTCTCTTAAAAAAATACAGGCCTAAAGAAAGGATAATGTACTTCAAGGATGCTGCGGGAGGGAAAAGAGATGGAAACTGAGAGTTACTCAGACAATTTTATTTATATCCCCATTCCCCGGTAATGGAGTTCTGTAGCTCAATTCCTTGTGCAAGGAACTTCTCCTTCAGGTTTCCCACATCATGCAGGAAGGAATTATATTTTGTTCCATAATAATAATAAAAGCTGTCCACAAAAGCTGTAAACATTATTTTGAGTCTTTTGTTATCCTCTCTTTCAAACACACACACACACACAATATTTATATCAAAGAATTTCTGGGTGACCTTTGACGTCCAGTCCCTGACTCAGTCTCACACTTTTTTTCTTTTTATTTTTTCCTTTTTTTTAAGCAAAAATCCCTTGATGTGAATGTTTTTTGTGACTGATACCTGACAGAGTCATCACATTTCAGCCCCTTGCTTAGAAAATTCCTGAAACACGCCCTGTTATAACCCTGCAGGGATGTCAAAGCTTGGTGAGGGGGCAGTTCTTGGTCTCCTGGAGCTGCACAGACTCTCTGCAGCACCTCAAGGTGTGTTTGAACCCCTGCACAGAGAACCCTGACCATCCCACGGCGCTGGGCAGGCGCAGCAGGAATGCTGGGGTGTGGTTTTCCCCCCCATGGAGCAGGAGCTGAATGGAACACTGCAGTCTGTTCATTCCTGCCCCAAACACCCAGAATCCCCTCGGCCCGCTCGGCTTCGTGAGCGTCGGGGTGAGCAGGTCCTGGTTTATCATTAAGACTCTTCCAAGTAATGCTTTCTTTGGCTCACAAATAAATCAAGGATAGCAGTAAAACCAGAGAGGAAAATAAATCTTCTGATGGATGGCAGAGAGAGCAGATTCTCCCAGCTCTTTGCTTTTCACGCTTCAGCTCAGTAATGGCATGTGGAGTTTTCAGCACTTCCCGAGCAATCCACGCTCGTTCCACGCCGGGCACGGGGTGTCCAGCACCCGGGGGGTCCCACCCAGCTGACCCCAGGCGGTATTTGCAGGGCTATCGGTCACTAGGAAATCCAGGCTGTTGCACAGAGATTCTCATTTTCCTTCTGAGAGGCTCTGAAGGATTTTGATGAGATTCTCCAGGCCAAAAATGTAGCCGTGGTCCGGCCCGTCGTAGGGGGTGGGGCTGCTCTTGGAGCCCTTGAAGGTGGTGTGGGCAAAGTCAATCATCCGCACGTCCACCCTGGCGGGGTTCGCGCCGTGGGTTTTCGGGAGGGGAAGGTGATGATCCAAGGGCGCCGCGCTCTCCTTGGGCTCCTGCCCGTCGTAGATGATGAGGAGGGAGCTGGAGTAGAACCTGTAGGAGCTTTGCTTCCTGATGACGGAGAGCAGGGCCTTGAGCCGCAGGACGATGGGCTCCAGCAGGTCCGTGCGCAGCTGGTTCCCGGTGCACAGGAACTGGCGCAGGGTTTGCCGGAACCCCTCCGGGGACAGCTTCCTGCCAAAATACTTGTCCTTGCACAGGAAATGGCCAGTGTCCGCCTGGTAAACCTGCAGGGGGGAGAGCGGGAATCCACGGAGTCAGAGACTGGAGTCCTGAGCTGGAGGGGACCCGCTGGGATCACTGAAGTCCAGCTCTGCTCACAGAAAGGTGTCGGACACCACAAAGGGACATGGGGTTTGACACTGTTTGGGCTGCTCTGTATGTGCCCATAATCATCACTCTCATTATTATCCTTCAGGCAGGGTTTTGAACCTTTTGGAACCTGCTCGAGCAGAGTGAGAGAAGGAAATGCGTGGTTTGGGTTTCTAGGAGAGAGGGGGGGATTTCAAGCAGGAGAAACCATCACACTGAGCCCAGAATGAGCCCCTGGCCCTCGCAGCACCAGGACGAGGTGGCTCAGTGAAGGCACGAGCAGGGCAATGTGGTGCTTTTTGGGGTTTTTTTTGTGCAGCAGCCAAGAGCTGAGCAGGAGGTGGGAATCTGTGTCCATGTACAGGTGAGTTCTCAGCTGGGGTAAACTGGTTCCAGCTGCTCACACTGGTGGCAGTGGTATGGGGAAAGAGTTACCCTAATGTGCTGCATTCTACAGCCTTCCCTAAGCGTCCTCTCCTCTCTGAGAGCTCACAGAGCTGAGTGGCCAGTTCTTACTGCATTGGGGGGGAAAGAGAATAAAACTGCTTCAGTTCACAGCAGCAGAGTCCCTGGAGGTTTCCAGCTTGGCTCCAAGCTGTGGCTGGGGCGGACCCCAAGGGGCTGGAGGCCCTGCCTTACCTGCATCCCGCAGATGCGGACGCCCAGCGAGGCCGAGGTGCTCTGCTCGCACTTCTTGATGTGCCGGGCTTTCTTCTCCTCCGAGGCGTCATCCCCGTGCTGCCGTGTGCCCATCTTCAGGTCCAGGATGCAGGGGTAGCTGTACTTGGATACCACGTTCTCCAGCAACAGAAACTCTGGGCACGAGTTAAGGGAAACCCAATATTTTCGAATTCTAATTGAAAGAGGCCTTAAATCAAAGCAACTGCTGACGCTCCCCATAACAGCTCACAACTGTAATGAGACTTTCTGAGCCAATTTCTCCTCCGTGTCATTGCTATGGGCCTCTCGCTGCCAATTCCAGTTAATTTACTGTACTACAGTCCTACCAATTAAAGCCCCAACAGCTCCATTCTCCAGTGACACCACAGCCCTGGGCTGTCACTCCGACACCTTCCCTCGGTGCCGAGCTCGCTCCGGTGGGTGGGGGAAGTTGTTAAACTCCATTACTCACATGACTGGTGGGTAATGGAGTGTAATAGGAAAATAAAAGGCGAGGCAGCTGCTAATTCCTGCATAGTTGTGTTTTTAAATGTATGCCAAGGGGATCCTTGACTTCTGCCGAGAACTCTTTATGGGAACTGGGTTTTTTCTTTCTTTTTTTTTTTAAGCAGTGGGAGAAGATGACAGAGAACATTCTGTATTTTCCCAGAGTGTGTGCAGAGTGTCCCCCTGCAATACACCATGCATTGATTCCAAGCTGTTATTTGCAGCCAGGACTGTGCTGGAGGGGAGGGAGGAGAAAGGATACGATGAAGTTTGTTCTCGTTGTGCTTGGAGGACATGCGGTTCAGGTGCTGCCTGTGACAGTGCAGTCCCCAGGGGTTGTAGCTCTTTCTTTCTGGCTGGTTTCCATTTGCATCTTCCAAAAGGGAGTCTGTGTGGTACTGAAGGTCTGTTCTCAAAAGCACCTTCCCCGAGCAGCTGGGCAAAGCACACAAAGGAACACACTGGGTTTAGAAGTTCCAGAGGAGAATATTCCCTTCACTCATTTTTTTTTGTGGAGCCTCAAACTCGATAAGGTGAATTTGCAGGGGCTCTCAAAGGAAACATATTGATCATGTCCAACCTGCAGAGATCCTTTGTTACTCCATAACAGTAATTTTCAGAAAGGCAGCTATTTCTGCCTGCCAATATTTTCTTTCATTATAATTTAAAGTGCATTGGCTCCCATGAAAAGCCATTCACAGCCCCAGTGACCAGGGATCTCTATTTATCCACCTAACAGGCACAGCACAGGCAAATGGTCCAACAATGGGAATGATTCCCAATCTAGAGGGGCTGGCTGCAAGGAGGGGAGGAGGGAGCAGTGAGGAGATTTGTCCTTGGTCTCACTCATCCAAAACCCATCACTCCCATTGCTCCAAAGGCAGCAGTTCCACGGTCGTGGTGTTGCACCTTCAGTCACAGCTGCCCCAGGTGAGTTCTGAAGCAGTTTGGGATGAAGGATGTTTTGCAGAAAGCCTCTGCAAACCCAAAAGTCATGGTGTGCTGGAAGCACTGTGGTGCCTTCCCAGGAGAGCTCTCCCCTGGGACGGGATGGGACTGGAGCCCCTGGAGTGCTGCACAACTGTTGCCAGCAGAAGGGTGTTCCCAGCTCAGTGACTGCTCTCCTGGGGCTGCTCCTCCCTTGGAGCAGGGTGTGCTCTGAGGAGTTGGGCTGAAAGCGTGTTTGAGGCAGATATTTGAGCAGCAGCATCTCAGCCACAGCCCCTCTGGGGATCCCCTCTGTGGATCCCCCCTGCTCCATCCCCAGGGTGGGCAAGAGCAGAGCCATGGACACCCCGGGCTGGGCTCTGCTCTTCTCCACCCCGGCCTTGGGGCTGCTTTTGCCCACTTGGCCACCAGACCCCTCCCAAAGCCCAGCCCACCCAAGTGGCAGGAAAGGACCAGGAGGCTGGCAGGGAGTGTCCCACCCGTGGCAGACCCTCACCTGTCTCGGAAGGTCTTGGTGCCCTGGGTGTGGCTCCTCTTGACGAGCCCGTGCTCGGTGCCAGGGCTGGCCACCAGGGTCAGGTTGCCCAGGCTGTCCTTCTTCAGGTGCACTGAGACAACACCTGGACACAAAGGGGAAAAACAAACAGGAATGAGACAAACCTGTGGATTGTCACAGAGGCCTGGCCACCACCTCACCAGCCCAAGGAGGCCCAGCCTTGTGGAGAGGGCTGCCCAGCTGCCTCCTCATGTTTGGTGGCCTGTCACAGTGATCCCCCTCTGATTTCAGGCCCAATAAACACCATTAGTCTGAGACCCTGGAAAACAGCCTCGGGGATTTCAAGTGTTCCTCCTTTCAAGGCTCAGCTTGGCCCCTGCCTCCTTCCACACCACATTCCTTTGTCCTCCTCCAGGCTCTGCTGTGCCCCAAGTGACCCAGAAAAGCCCCCAGCTCTGGACCACAAGACCCCAGCTTATTTAGCACAAGGGATTTAAGTGGGGTTTTTTTTAAGACAGGACAAGGCTGGAAATGCTTTTCATTGGCAGGAAGCAAAGGGGGGGTTGGGGACAAGGAATTTTCCAGAGACACTCGGCGTGCCAAGTGCTTCTGTTAACTGGAGAGCCCCCAGGAGCAGGGCAGAGACGTGGGCATGGGCTGGCAGTGCTGCCCACACACTGCCATGGCTATGTCCTTCCTCAAGGACCAGCACCCAAATATCCCACGGGGGGAAGGATTGTCACACGTCCCATATTTATGCACTAGAGGGAACATGATCGTGTCCAGGGGGTATTTTTTCCACCCCAAGTGCTTAAAACACCATTATGAATTTTAGCATTGCAATTTTCCCTGACTCTGACAGGAATCACAGGGCTCAAATGCCAGCCAGCCCATCACAGATTTAGCCCACTCTGAGCCCATTCCTGGCACGGGGATGGCTGACTCTGCCTCTCAAGTGACAGCACAGGAATGGCCACAGCTCTCACTCCAGCCAGCCCTGACCTTTCTGGGAAAGGCTGATAACACCATCCTGCTCTGCAGCTCTGTCAGGGCTGGCTGAGCCTCCACAGGCACTGGGGGCATATTTAGAGCACGGCCCTTTGGGGCTCAGGGGGATTCCAGCTCCAAAAGAGGGCAGGGAGGGCTGTGGGACCAGCAAAACCATCAGTGGAAGGAGCCCTGCTGGAGCAGGGTTTAACCCAGCTGTGCCCAGGGCACCCTCCCCAGGTCTGCTGGGCATGCAGGGAGATGCATCTCAGCAGCCCAACAAACAAGGGCACTCTGTTCTCCCAGGCAAAGGTGCCAAAGCAAATAAATATGCAAAATCCCATCTCTGCATTTAAAGTGAGATTACAGAAAGCAAACACAGACAGAAGGCTGTGCCCTCTCTGTGCCTGCCGGGCTCTGCTGCCTGAGGGAGGTTTTCCCCACCTGATTTGCAGCAGCCCCGTGTCCCTGCAGCCACCAGCCACCCCCTCAGACTGGGGGTGCCCGTCCCTCCCCAGGTCCTGCCCCCCAGAACCCTGCAGCTGTGCTGAATGCACTTCCCTCCACCCCCTGCTCAGCCACCACAACCATTTCTCTTTCCTTTTGCTGTGCAATCACCATTACTGTGAACAGACTGGATTAAACTGGCTCATTTTACACTGAAATGGGGGAGGAATATACACAGGCTGCTCTGCCAGGGGAGATGGGGGGTCTGAAAACCTTAATTAGGGGGCAGGTAATATTTTTAGCTCTCCCAACCCTTTGCTCACGGTGGTGCTGGGCACAGGGAGCTCTGCCTTCCTCAGGCTCCAGCATTATCCTTTCCCTGAGTCCCTTTTGTAAAAATCCATATTACTGAGAGCAAACAGATCTCCTCCCAGCCCGGGTGCCTGCTCTGAATTTTCAGGGGATGTAGGCAGGAAAAAGCCAGTGTGTCTCTTGCCTAAATCTAAGCCCTTATATTTTTAAAAAGTCACTGTGAGGCGAGCCCTGGATTCCGAATGCTCCGACAGCCTTAAAAACCTTAAAAACTGTCCCAGTTACTGCCTCAGTCAGCAGGGCTGTGCTCATTTACATAGTGCTGACAGGCTGGCCCAAAAAACTTATATATAGCGTGAAACCAAGAGTTGTTAAGTATCTGCCATTAATATGAAAATTAACGGGGAGATTTTCAAAGGCAAGAAGGAGCGTTAAATTGGAAGGGAATGTGATCCTCTCCCCCCTCCCGGCTGAAAATTCAGGCTTCAAAAAGCTGCATCTCAGCCTGGAAAATGCTTTTGTTTCCTGGTGTGATTCCATATGGGTTTGCACATGTCCTGCCATGACCTACGTGTGTAAAACAACTCTCTGAAACATGGCACCAGCCCTTCTCCTTTGCTGCAGTAAGAAAACATCTCTCTGGGATGCATTTGGGTGCATGTCTGGGCTGGCCTTTAGTGTCCCTGACACCCCAATCCCCTCCTGCCAGCACCAGTGAGGCACCAGTGGGTATTTATGGGTGCTGTCACCATGCTGGTGGTATCCCAGGAGGTTTTGCTCTGGAGCTCTGCCCTTGTGGGTTTATTTTTACATTTACAAGCACATTCATTGACTGCCATGTGCAATGGGAGCCTGAGCTGGAAAACAAGCCCAGCATCCCCCACCAAGCTCAGCTGGGGCAGGCAGGGCTTGAAGGGAGATGGGGAGGGGGAAGCCAGTCCCAAGGTCAGCAACCTGCCTGACATGGTGAGGTGAGAGGGAAGGGAGCTACTGGCTTGGGGTGAGGCTGGAATGATATTTGATCAGCACTGCACAGAATGTCAATCATTACATAATGCTCCCTGGGCCTAAGAATAGGGATGAGGCACTTGGACACGTGTAAAGGGGTGATGGAACCCTCAGGATCGTTCCCACCGATGCTCGTCAGCCCCATCATCCTCGTGGGAAAACATCCCACCTCTTTAACTGCCTGGGACAGCCAGGAGATGAGAAAACGTGTGCCCAGTGCCAAATTGGAGGAGAATTGCTATTTAATTACCCTTCATCACAAAACTCTCTGGGATTTGAAACAGGAGAGAAAAAGACAAAAAGGTTTTAATAACCAGGGCAGCCCTGGACTGGTAAACTGGGACTGTTTAACAGCTTTATCAGTGGCACCCAGCAGGGCCCAGCACTGCAGCACCAAACCCTGCAGAGGAAACCGCCCAGAGCAAACTTGGTTTCTCCCTGAAGCATCTTTTTAATATTGTCCCATAAATCTGCGGGGGCCCTTGACTTTCTGGGAAAGGGAGAGATTGGGCTGGAACTGTGGCTGACTGAGCTCTTTTCTCTAACACCGAAGGACCAAAAGATATTTTAAGTTTTTACGTGACAGCTGAGCTTCTCGCCTCCCCCAAAAACCAGGGTCAGGAGCTTTATGAGCAGCACAAGTCTGGCAGTAAAAGCAGAAATACCGAGGGAGCAAGAAAGAGAGGGAGGGAGGATGCCTTAAAAAGTACCAGCGCTGCCCTCCCAGGCACCCCGTGCTGCTTTTCCATGGCTGAGCTGAGAAACTCAGCTGGGAAAGGGGTTCGGGGCCAGGAGAGCTGGGGGTGTTTGAAGGGGACACCGGGCAGAGAGAGGGGCAGGGGGAGGCTCACTGGGAGGGTCTCACCTGTGGCAGGGCGGCTGTTTTTAGGAAGGTGGGCGGTCTGTACGTCCCTTACCTTTGTACTGGGGCGTGAACTGCCGCATGGCCCAGGGCAGCGACTCGTAGAAGCTGAGCTCCTGCGACACGAGCGGCTTGCAGACGGTGTGCTCGTCGTAGCGCAGCATGCTCGTGTGCCCTCCCACCTGGTGCACGAAGGGCTCCAGGGGCACGGCCAGGAGCTCCGGGCTCAGGGGGCTCTGGCCCACCATGGGCTGGGGGCTGGCGGGGGGCTGGATCCCCCTCGGCAGCAGCACGGGACGGTGGGAGCCCGAGCCCGGGCTGTGCAGCCTCCTCACCCGCGCTGGATCCGCACCCACACCGGGCTGACACCGCCGGGACCTGCGGAACAGAGGGAATCAGGGAATGGAGGGAGAAGGGGGGACGAGCCACTGCAAAGCCAGAGCCAGGAATTGGAGGGAGAAGGGGGGACGAGCCACTGCAAAGCCAGAGCCAGGTACCAAGGGCGAAGGCGGGTGGGATGAGATCTCAGTGCCCAGGGGCTGGCAGGGAGCCCCAGCCTGAAACACAGAGTCCAGAAAACACCCACTTTAGATCTGCTGGGGGCAAAAGAGACAGAAGGGAATTATCAAGAAACTTAAAATGATTTGCATCCTGGTTTTGCCAGCAAAACCCCAGTGCAGTGGATAATAACATCTTTGGAAATCCATTTCTGTCCAGGAAAGCCTCCAAGATGTGTTGCCAGGTGAGCAACACCACCTCTACCAACCCCACAGGACAGATGTGACCAGGGCAGCACCATCACCCCCTCCTCACCCAGGAGACAGGAACAGCAGAGGGCTGGTGGCACTCCTGGAGGGACCTGCAGCTTCCCATCATGGGCAGCAGCTCCCAGGGCTCTGCCAGGAGGGCAGCTCAGCCCTTCCCCAGAGCCAGCAGGTACAGCCTGACCCAGGAGCTGGATCCAATGACACACAGAGTATTCCCCATCCCACAGCAGGAGGCAAAGCTCAGGACTCGATGATCCCTGTGGGTCCTTTCCACCTCTGTGGTATTCTGTGATCTCTGCTGCCTGAATCTCCCCTTCCCCTCCTGCTGTGGTCAACCCCGAGCAAACAATCACCTGGTGCAGGTGCCAGGTTTGTTTTGCACCTGGAGAGCTGGGATGGAGTGGGCTGAAGGCAGAGGAGGGGGAGAACAACCACTCCTACCTCCAAACCCACGAGCAGCTCCTTTATCTCCCCCAAGGTGGGATTTTTCCCCCCCACTATTCCATTCTTTGGGGAGGAGTTCCTGCTCTGCAATTACCTTACCCAGGGGAACAAAGCCAGGCCCCAGCCAAGCAGTTTCCAGCCGGGAAGAAAGAGGCTCTTTGGAGCCTTTCCAGGAGTTAATAAAAGCATTTGGCATTTTGTTAAGTTGTGACAATTTTTAAAGAGGATTTTCTGCCTCGAGACCTGCAGGTTTGTTGTGGTTTGTTTTGTGTGGGTTTTTTCCCCCTCTTCCCTTCCTCAAAAATAAGGAGAAAAGCCAAAAGCAAACGGATTTGTCATAACACCTCTTTGGAGCAGAGCACAACATGACTTAAATCCTTTATTGCTTCAGAGACATTGGTCCAAGGCTGAAACTCGGCTGTCACAACCCCCTGACAGCTCTGGCAACCTTGGCATTCCGAAGGGAGTTGGGGAAAAACACCCACACTTTGATAAAGCTCTGAATGTTTTCTCCCAGGCAAAACTGGGAGCAGGATTTGCAGGAGGAGAAGGAGGTTCTTTTCAGGGAGTTTCTGTTCGGAAGCAGCTCATCCATTCGGAGCAGATAAATGTTCCCACAAACACTGAGCTGCTCTGAGCTCCCCTGAAACAAGACACTTGAAATAAATCACTTCCACTGGCTCAAGGTATCGCAAATGCCAAGAGATATTTACGTCACTAAAAATACACGGAATTACAGATAAATCCGTGTCCTCCAAGCAAACCAGAAGCCTTCAGGATTTTTCCTTGAGCTAAAGGAAAAGCAACCCAGGTGCTGCAGGTGGAGGAGAGGCAGAAAGTATTGGGGAAGGAGAATAGAGAGAATATTTCTCCAGAAAAGAGATGGGGCTTGGAGCAACCTGGTCCATGGAAGGTGTCCCTGCCCATGGAAGGGGCTGGACCTGGATGAGCTCTGCCTGGGTACAAGCCCAGGCTGTTGGGGACACCTCTGCTCCCCAGGTACTTCACTTTACACCCTGCTCTCACTCAGGGCCAAACATCAGAAGAGTCTGAGCTAAGCAGGTTATTTACTCCCAACTCCAAATCCAGCCAAAAAACCCCAAGCAGATTAAATTCTCTAATCTTTAATTAGCACCTACTCCAGACCATCCCAAAAGGAACTCATGTGGCTCCAAGTTCAGGAGCAAAACGCAGCCAGCCTGGCCCTGGGAGAGAGCCCTCGCCTGGAAACCAGCTGGGTCCTCGTGGCAGAAATCCTCAGGAATATTAAAATCACTTCAAGAACAAGAGTTCTGTGCACAGAACCATGCTCTTAGTGCTGCACCTCGTGGTCACCTTCCCCTCTGGGACCTGGCTCCCCAGAGCATCCCAAAGCTCCTCTGCAGAGTTTGAGCACTGCAGGGGCTGCAGGTTCTTTTTGTGCCTCATTAACAGGCAAGGCAAGAATGAGCTCTGTGTGTCCACAGCTCTCGCTACTGGAGCTGCCCTGGAGCCCAGGCCAGCCCTGCACCGAGCACCCAGAGAGGGGACACGGTGCCACCACCCAGAGAGGGGACACGGTGCCACCACCCAGAGAGGGGACACGGTGCCACCACCCAGAGCTGGGACATGGTGCCACCACCCAGAGAGGAGACACAGTGCCACCACCCAGAGCTGGGACACGGTGCCACCACCCAGAGCAGGGACACGGTGCCACCACCCAGAGCTGGGACATGGTGCCACCACCCAGCACAGAAACGGGCACAGGTCCCGTCACCCCCCTGCCCAATTTCCCCTCCACACCACCCAGCACCACCAGCCCCTCCTGCCCAGCCTGGTGCCTTCTGGTGGTGCCACGAGCACGATGGAGAACCAGGAGCCCCCAGGCCCATGTCTGCAGCCCCTGGGCTGCTCCAGAGGTTCCCAGCACCCCCCCAGTGCCAGATGTCCCTGCTGCTCCCGTCCCTTCCCACCAGCCAGGGCCATGCTTGGAGCCTTCCTAATAACATCCTGCCCACCCTCCAAAGTCATGTTCACACTGCCCCTCCTGCCCCTGCCCTGCCCTGGCTCTCACCTGTGTGTGCAGGTGAGACACCTCCCTGGGGGGCACCTCGGGGTGCTGCCGGCGCTGCTCTCCCCTGCTCCTCGCTGTGCCTCCAGGGCAAGGAATGAGGGAAGGGTTGGGCAAGGAATGAGGGAAGGGTTGGGCACGAGTGCGGCGGCGCTGGCAGGAGCCTGGAATGTCCAGCTGACAGCTGAGCCGTGCCCGGGAGAAACCCTGCGTGGGACAGGGATCAGCCCAGGCCAGGGCTTGGGACCTGCCTGTGCTCGGCCTTCCAGCAAGGCCACGCTCCAGCCTCTTGGGCAATCGGCTCTCCAGGAAAGCAACTGGCCCTTTGGGCCAGGCTGTTCTCCACTGGCCCCCCCTGTGTTTACCACCTCCCTGCAGAGCGGCTGGGGCTGGGCAAGGGATGGATATCCGGAGCTTCCCGGAGCTCCCAAACCCACCTGCTGGGTGGGAAAACACACCAGGGAGACTGGGGAGGAGAGACCCAGGGGCTGCGAGCCAGGAATGGGGTGGTGAGGGGCTGGGGTGCTGTGGGACACCAAATCACCCATCTCTGTGGTATTTATGGCAAGGGGGGCAATGCCCAGGGCGAGAGGAGGGTTTGCCCAAAGCTGGGTAGCAGGTGAGAGGATCCAGAGACATGAGAGCAGTGTGGGAATGGAAAAATCCCAGGGAACTTCCTGCCAGGGCCAGGCTGTCTCCTGCAGCCAGGCAAGGACAGCGTGTGCCCCCAGCCCGGAGTCCTCTCCAGTGTGTGCCCAGGGCAGGCTCTGGACATGCTGTGCCAGCCTGTGCCAGCCCCTGCACCCCAAGGAGAGGGACCCACGTGTTATTTAGGGGATCACAAGGCAAACACAACCTGGGCAGTGCCTGGGACAAGGAGGGGATGTGCCCACTCCCACCCCCAGTCCCAGACCAGTCCCCAACAGGACCTTGAGGACTTCAGCAAACCCCTGCCCAGGCCTGGGGCCCCGGGGCTGCCATGGGGGCTTTGCAGCAAACGGCAGCAGGTTGGGAATTGCATGTGGAATTACACCAAACAGGACCATTTCCTAACCCTGAATATATTGCAGTTGTAACTTAGCAACCTCAGCTGGGTAAGAGCATCCCGACAGGAATGCGGGTCCTGAGGAGATGCAGCCATGCAGCCTTTTCTGTTCCCAAACCTTAGACACGACTCTGCCAGAGGAGGCAGCTCCTGAGCTCCTGACAGCCACAGAGCCACCCTCCTGTGCTGCTGGAAATCCCCCCCTTTGTCACTCAGACCCACAGGATGAGATCAATTAAACATTCCTTTAACCAAACATGAGCCAACCATGTTACACAACAGTGACTGAGGGACCACTCCTGCCACTTCAGGGGACCTGGGAGAAGCTGGAACTGGCAGGAGATGTTCCACCAACACTCGGGTGAGGGAAGGATTGAAACACTCAAGGAAAATGAGCCCTGAAGACAACCTGGTTTACCATCAAGATGTGCTTATGTGCAACAGCCTTGGAGCAGGGCAGGGACATCCATCCCACTCCATCCTCATTACTTCCCTCATCACTTCCCAGTCTTCCTATACCATCACCTGGCACATGTCCCAAAAGTGCACTGAGCTCACCATGGCCTGAGGGTGCTCCAAGGCACAGGATCAGCAGCAGCTTCTGGGAAATGGAGCTCCCCGGGGCAGATCCACCTGATCTGAGCAAAACCACCTGGAACAGTCTGTGATTTCTCCATTAAAAATAAAGGTAACAATTATTTGTAATAAATTTATTTTTTATATCGATTTACAGAGCTAAATGGAACATATAAACAGCACCAAGCCATTGAAGTTTGTTCTACAAAACCAGGTTTAATACAAAAGGATGACGGCAACGCCTCACTCTGCGCTTCTGGACGGTTAAAAAAGCTCACCCAAGCCCCACAAAGAGTTTAAAAAGGTTTAAGAATGTAGGCACCAGTGTTTGAGAGAATTTGTATGGCAGCAGTGACAATCTGGTTACATTTTGGGAGAATCAAGGCTGCTTTCATTTTATTCCCTATTTATTACAGTGGGAGGAGCTGATCCTTCCCCTGAAGAGCTGTTGAGTCTCCTGCCCAAACACCCAACTTTCACAACCAAAAATATGGGGTAACAGTCAGCTCCACACAGGATATTCCCCATTTAATGGGAAAGACCTCCCTGTGTTTTGTTCCTGGAGGAACCCACTCCCTCCACCCATTCCGGGGGATGTCCAGGAGCAGGAGATCCCTGTGGATCCCCAGCAGCCCAGGGGTGCCAGGCAGACTCCCCACCCAGGGAGGTGTGGGGAGAGCTGCAGACCCTGCCAGGGGAGCAGGGACTGGCACAAGGAGCAGGGACGTGGCATCCCCTGCCCAGGAGGGAGCAGGGCTGTGGCTGCCCCAGCCCGCCCAGAGCTCATCCAGCCTCGGGATGTTCTCCCCAGGGACAACATCCACAGGACACAGGGCTCAAATCAACACTGGCTTCACTCTGCAGTTCTCCTGCCTGATGCCAGCGATGGGTTTGGTCCCTGCAGCCCCCCGAGCTGTTGCACAGCCCTGGGAAGAGCAGAGCAGCCACATCTCTGCTGAGCCCAAACTGCCACACACTGGTGCCATTTCCTTGGAAACAAACACTCGTTTGCTGGACACGAAAAGCAGCTGAAGTAACCAAGTGATTACAGACACAAGACACGGAGCAGGGCCGGGAGCTGCTCCCAGGACCCGCAGGGGCTGCAGGAACCCTGCAATCCCTGTGCTGGCACATCCCTGCTCCAGCACAAGCACAGACATTGCAGCTGCCCAGCATAAACATGAACACTCAGTCCTCAAAGCCCTCCCAAAGCTGCCCTTTAATAGCCACAGACCAATCCCCGTGGCTGCAGCCCCAGCAAAGCGCCTTTGGAAGCTTCCCATATCCTTTATTTTTCCGCCCAAATTCCCCCCACCCCCTTAAAATCATAAAGCACACAGACTGCAGACTTAAAAGTGTAACAGGGTCACAACCTCTCTCCATCCCCCCAGCCCAGCCCAGCCCAAACCACCAAGGCACGTGAGGCTGCCTCCCTCCTCCAGGCCCAGCTTCACTCCATTCCCCCTCTGCCCCACTTTGGAAGGGTGAAGCCAACACATCTTCCTCGCTGGGAAGCAGCGAGTGCTTTCATCCCTCTCTGTCCTGACTAAAACAGATTCTAACAAAACACACCTGAACTGCCACCCTAATGTTTCCATGGGAAATGTCATCTTTAAGCACGTTGCCTGGTGGACACTGCCACCAGTTGGCCTTTGCAGAATTGAGGTCAAATTTTGCACCCCCGGGCTCTGGCAGAGACGCCCCAGCCCTCGAGAGCAGCTGTGCTTTTACTCTTTGTAAGTCGTTGCTCGCTTGCCACGGGAGCCAGGTCTCTGTGGAAGGCTCACTTTGGTGCAATTCCAGCTTCCCACCAGCTCAAGCCCATCTTCTTTCCAAGCCAACATTATTGCCCTGAATTTGCGTGTGTGAGGATTTTCAGAAAGAAGAGCAAACAGACACGTGCAACCCCAACCCTCGGGCCCTGCTCCCCCCACCACCAGCGAGGGGCCTGTCCCCTTGCAGAGGTCCATGTCCACATCCACATCCACAGCTGCTCCACTCCTGCTCCTCCTCAGTGCTCCGAGTCCGAGAGGTACGAGGGCTGAGTCCATCTCCACACCAGCATGTCCTCCCCGGCCACCCTGTGGGACTCTGTCTGGATGCGGGACTCGTTGGAGGCCAGGAAATCCACGGCTCTCTCCCACACCCGCTTCATCTTCTTTCTGCAAGAAACAGCAAGGAAAAGGAAGTAAATTAGAATCACAACCTCACTGTGCTTCCCTGCCTACAGCAACTGTGCCTACGGATCCAGGCACCACTGGCTGCCTCCCGCTCCCTGTGCAGGCAGGGAAGGAATCCAACCAGAATCCTGGTTTTGAGGAGATTTCAGAGCAGGGCATGGACACACAGGTCCTGCCTGGAGGGAAGGTGAGACCCTCTGTCAGTGACAGTGGATTTCAGGCTCAGTTCATATTGCAAAGGGGCTCAGTGAGCAAACTGCCCTCCCCCTTCCTGCAGGAGGGATCTCACCAAGGGGACACTCTGAGGATCTCCCGTTTGGGATCCAGTTATTCTGGACACCTCACACCCAGGGACCGGTTCAACAGCTGATGCTCCATGTCCAAACAAACCAAATCCAAGTGCTGCTGGACAGAGCAATGACAACACACCTGTGGGACTGCACAGAGCACCAGCCCTGGGACTGTCCCTTCGATCTGCACCAGGTTCAGGCACAGCCTCAGTTGTGTCCAACCCTTTCCCGACCCAAAGGCTCCAGCCTCCTCCTGCAATGCAGCTCCCAGCACTCAGCTGCACTTCAGAGCTGTGCTGAATCCCATCCCAGCCCTCCCGAGGGCCCAGATCCAGCTCACCTGCTCTGAGGAGGAATCAGACTGTCCCGGACATGGAAGATGCCAACGTAGGGGTAACGTTCCAAATTCCGTTCCCATTCCTTATAGTGGTCATGGACAACAGCTGGGGGGAAGGAGAACAGAACAGTGAGAGCTCAACACTGCAGGAAGCAGAGCAGGGCTACTTGAACTCACAGAGCTCCTACCTATGATCTTCTTCACCATGTCATACATGGCTTGTTCCTCTTCCTCCATCTTCCGCCAGCGATACCTGAGGAAGATCAGGATCCCCCAAAGAGTGATCAGACCTAGGAGAATAAAAGCAAACAGAATTCAGTAACTACCACTTGTGTATTGCTGGAAGCAGTTTTAGTTCTGACACTGCCTCTCCCCAGAGGCACCTTTCACTCCCTGTGACCCAGGCCTGCCTGGAACTGAACCCAAGTGATTCATTTTGTACCCCAGTGCAGCTGCACCCTAAAATCCCTTGGTACTGACCACCCCCTGCAGCAGAAGAGCACATGTGGATGTGGGATGAGGTGGTTGGAAGGCCTCAGCACAGAGCTCCCCCCCAAAAGAAACCTCGGCACAACCACAGTTCTGCAAGTCCCAGAGGAGTCTTTGCCAGAGGCCTCCCCCACAGTGATCACTTTGGAAGACTGTCAGGCTTCACTGCTCCAAGGAGAGCTGCTTGATAAGGAAATAAAGCCTGGGGCTCCAGTGCCAGCCCAAAATTCAGATCTATATGGAAGTTTTAGCACTGACAGTGCCCCCATTAGAATTCAGCATCTCAGTCTCTGCACTGAACAAAACTGTCCCCTGTCTCCCCCTCCCTGTCAGGCTGGATTATAAACTCCTCCAGTCACACAGCTCTCGTTATGACCTCGCTGGGTAAAACCTCTGTCTCAGCTGAGGCACGACACACTATTCCAATAAAACCTCCAACCCTGAAATGCTACAAGTCATTATTAAAGAGGCTGGAAGACTTTGGGGCTTAGAGCAAGAAAAAAGAAAAACCGACTCCTTTAGGTAAGTTAACACACTTATTTTGCAGCCCATAATAATGGATACTTGAGGAATACCCAGAGAGCTAATCAGCTGGCTGATTTAAAGCACGTTTTAAGCACTCAGAGCACAAGAGCAGTGCTGCGGGTCTCCCTGTGCTGCCAGAACAAAGGTTAATTAGACATTAACTCATCAGCAGATTCATTTCACCTCTGTTAGTCATCTCCTATGGCTGGGAACGTGTGTGTGTGCACAGGGCTCGTCCCTGCAGCGGGCAGGGGAGGCTGAGCACTCCCAACTTACTCCAGAAGAAGAGGAACAGGTTGGTGATGGCCGTGACCACGGCGCGGCGGAAGCGGCAGCCGAGCCCCATCTGCGGGCGGGCAGATTCCAGGCAGAACACTTCCTCCACGCTGGAAACAGGCCCCGCCAGGTCTCTGCCTTTCAGCCTGGTGGGAAGAGGCAGAAAATCTCACTGAGGAGAGCAGACTCCAACTGCAGTCTTTAATCAAGGCGGGGAGAACAAACAGACTGCAGATGCGGTAACTCCTCCCGCGCAGCGCACGGGAAACGCTCCGACAGCCTCCTGCTCCTGCCACAGCATTTCCCTCCTGCTCCTGCCACAGCATTTCCCTCCTGCTCCTGCCACAGCATTTCCCTCCTGCTCCTGCCACAGCATTCCGGGACTGGCTGCTTAGCAAGGGCTGGATATGGCTGCGGAAAGGCAGCGGGGCTGGAACTGCCACCGGCACTCGGGAGCCTCCCGCTGCAGCCTCTCTGACAGCCCCTCTCAGTGTGCACAAGATTAAACTCGAAATTGGATTCCCACCTCCCAGCACAGAGATGGAAACGGTCCCCAAGTCACTGCTCCAGAGCTGGGGGAGGCCAGGGAGCTTGAGCTGCTCTCCTCAGCACTGGGGAGCAGGAACAGCTCAGCTACAACAGCGACAGAGCATCAGCTGTGTCTGCAGGGAGGGCACCACTGCCAACCACCCCCTGCCCTGCTGCTCCCCTGAGCCCTGACCTGCTCCCAGCTCCCTCTGCCATCCCCTCACAGGGATCCAGGGGAGAGCCACCAGATCCAAAGCCACTGGACCAAAGGGGATTTTATTGAAGCTCCTAATTCTGTCTGCACTGAACAACCCATTAGACAGAGGTTTTCCCAGTTCATTAGTGCTCAGCTCACAAACTGCTGACAGCTTGGATTTGATTCTGGATTCTACAGGAGATGGAGACACACAGTTGTTTCCCCCGCCCTTGTCTTATTTACAATCCAAATTCCATGAAAATATTTAAAACATGCAGCAGAATCACCCAGTGCAAAGCTCATTTTCAGTCCTGCCTCTGAGACTAGCACCTAAAAAATAATGTCATGTAGCAAAAAATGCCAGGGGCAGATGTTTGGGGCTGTTCCACACTCCTGCACAGCACACGGGCTCCAGGGAAGTGCATCCATTTGGGGAACAACAGAGCTGCTAATTATGGAAATAAAAATGGGAGTATATTGGTATCCCACAGCTCCTACTCGAGTATAAAAATATAGATTTGAAAACTCTGGATCCCAGACCACCTACAAATCCAGACCTGCCCCTAAGGAAACCACGTCCCATCCTGGGAATTGCACACACCAGTAATCAAAGCAGGAGACACTGTCTGATCCTTGGATCACAGCAGCAGCTGCAGGAATATTTAAGAGCAAATAGAGCAATGGGAATTCCTACAAGGTTTGCTCACCAACCCCTTCACTCCAACTGCTGCAATTCAGTTAATCACAGACATATTTAGCAACGTGGAAATGCAAACAACTGTTAGACTTCAGAGTTGGCACAGACTGGAGGCAGCCCACACTTCCCAGAGGAAGGTAACAGTGGCTGCAGACTCTGGTAACACTCTTTCCTAAGGTTATGGACTGAATGTTGTGGGTTTTCCCTGAAAACCCAGCACTGCTGGCTGAGAAACTCCCCCTCAGTGACCAACCACCAGCCACAGTCAGTCAGACAATCCATTCAGGAGGAATTTCCTCATGGAAGGGCTGTCAGGCACTGGAAGTGGCTCCCAGGGAGGTTTGGAGTGCCCATCCCTGGAGGTGTCCAGGGAAGGACTGGCTGTGGCACTCAGTGCTCTGGGCTGGGGGACAAGGTGGGAACAGTCACAGGGTGGATCCATGGGCTGGGAGGACTTTTCCAACCTCAGTGATCCTGTGATTTAATGTGCACTGGGTGTTCTGCCAGAGGGACAACTGACACTCCGGATACCATTCAAGGTCCATTCTCCTCTCCTCCTCCTTGGGATTGCTCCAAAGGATCCCAGAGTGTGGGTGACATTCCCCACTGCACAGAGGGCTTTGCTGGCCAGGGAACCCTTTGGTCCAAGGATGCAGCTCCACTAATGCTGCAGCTGAAACTGTGAAACTGGTAAAAGTAACCACATGGGTAAGTTTAAGAAGGGCTGTAGGGGCAGGACCATGGGCAGACACCAGGACCACCATTTCCAAACCTCACAGGAGGCACAACACAACCACTGATGCCACAAGTAGCCCTGGCCTCCCATTCCCATCTCATCTGCAAGGCAGCAAGACATCCCTGGACACAGTGTCCTGCAGCCAGGGCTGGGGATCACACTCCTGGAGAGCTCAGTTGCCATTTTGCTGCAGGGCTGTTGTTCTCCTCTGGAAGTTTGCCCAGCAGGCACTGCCACAGCCAATCCCACATTACCTGCTGAAGCCCAGCGAGGTCTGGAAGCTGAAGGGCACCCACAGACCTGTCCAATTACACAGCAGCCAACCCTCAGAACTGGAACTTTGACACACTGGGCTTCCACTTACCAAATTCCCAAATCCTTGTTGCTGTTCAGTATCCAGTGCAGGGCAGCTTCAAACTTCTGTGGGGAGCTACCAGTAACATTCTGTGCAAGGAATCCATAAGAAGATTAGTTCTCCATTCACTTAAAATACTGAACAACATTATTTCATTACAGGAGTGGGAGAATTCCTTCCATATGGTCTGTCCCCAGGTTAATTCTTATCAGAATTCTGCAAACTGGAGGAAGGGGAACTAAGCCTGAAGGTCTGCCTGGACTAAAGTCTCCTGACTGGGTAGATGATGCATGAAGCACTCTGTGAAATAACACCATCCCAGACTGCTAAGACTAACCACTAAATACAACATAATCTTACTGACAGTTTACCAGGAAAGAAATGGAATGCTAGATCAGAGCACTCTGTCTCCTGACACTTTGGGGTATAGAAAAATCCTTCTTCTGCCCAGCCCTCAATCCAAATTTCTGGTTTCACAAGACTGATGGCTCCGGTGAAACAACAAACCATTAAGTTAAGATTTACAGGGGCTGAATCACAGATGGAGGAGAAAATGATTTTCAAAAGAACTGCTGAGAACAGGACTGGCCAAAGGGGAAGGGAGAGATATGGGAAAGAATCAAACCAGGATGAGGGAGCAGAACGGATGGTGAATTGCTTTAGTGTCTATTATTTATTGCCTTATAAGAGACTAAGCACTAGGTCATAACAAAGCTGCTCACAGCCTACTCACCATCACGTGGTCCTTCGCCTCACTAACCCAAATGCATTTGCTTTTTAGATTCTCAGGGTTTCCACATTCAAAATTACCTGGTAAAAAAGTCAAATAGAAATAATGTTTGGAAAAAAGCCCTTGAACAGCTCAGAACTACACTCTGAATGTACACCAAGAATACTCTCCTTTCCAATCAGCTCCAGCCCTGAGCAGAATGACTCCAAGGTGAGATTTATACTGCAGGCAGATCAGATTATGACTATTAATAAAATGCTCAGCCACTGCACATAGGTTAGATAAGGGCAATCAAACCACACTTTGGAGCTGCTGTTGGATAAGGGCAATCAAAGCTCACACTTCAGAGCTGCTGAACACAGAATGAGGGGGGAAATCCTGTTTGTGCCCCTTGCAGAGCACAGAGCCATGTCTGGGCCCTGGTGCCCTGCAGAGGGGCTCCTGCCACCAGGACTCAGGGACTGCAGAGTGCAGCTACTGACCAGCATTCAAAATGCTCCCAAGGAGCCGAAATCACAGCTCTGCCTTCCACCCAGGCACAGAAATGCTGGCGAGGAACTAAATCCTCTAAAACTTCCCTCACCAAGTTGACTAAACAAATGTGCTGAGAGACTGAGTAAATCTGGTGGAAATCCGGCAGCTGCCGAAGTCAGATTTGAAAAGATTTAGGAATTATGTGCAGCTTCATATCCAAAGCCTTCAGCCTTGAGGTCTGAAATACAGAAAATGGAACTGAAACACTTTTACTGATTACCACTGCTATGGATCTTGCTGAACAAGTCTCCACTCGTGCACTGGATTTCTAGCAGCCTTCTCCATCCCAAAATACGAGTGATGGGCTGGATTTACTCAATATAGTAGAGACTGAGCTGTCTGAACCCAGCTCAGAGAGCCTCTGTGGTGAGAGAAGAGAGGGGCACTCACACATCTGCTGCCACATTTCAGCGGAAAATGACAATTTCTTAAGCCACTTTTACTTTGTTTGTAAAAACACACCAGCTTACACTTAATGGCTCTGAGTGCCTTGAAGACAATTTCAAGATGTTGGCAGAATCATAAAACTGACTATTTCTACCTCAAATTCCCAGCATGTCAAGTGCAAACAAGGCCCACTCACCAGGGCAGAGCGATACGAGTGCACCAGCCGAGCACTAATCAGAATAAAAATAACCCCACCTTTTCCTGTTTTCCTATTACCTGACTTCCTCAGAGCTCTTCAAAGGGAACTGACTGTTCCAGAAACCACTCTCTCCAAAGTGAGGGCAGAAAGCACCAGGGAGCTGGGAGAGGCAGTTCCTGGACACCCAGGAGTTCTGAGTGACTGAACTCACCTGCCTGCACGGACAGGTAGTTGTAGAGCTCGTGCAGCACAGCCATGGTCATGTCCCTCTGCTTGGCCTGGCAGAACTGCTGGCAGAGACAGGAGCAAACATGAGCAGTGGCAGTGGGACAGTGGGAGAGCAGCTACAGGCCCCACACAGAGCAGCAGTGCAGTCTGGCTCGGTCCTGCCCCACCAGCTCCCACCAAACACACCCACAGGACTGGCAGGTTCCAGTCAAAGGTGACCTGGGGAATTCTCTGCAAGTCCCTGCCCCTGGCAGGGGGTGGAACTGGGTGAGATTTAAGGTCCCTTCCAGCCCAAACCAGTCTGGGATTCTACGAAGTACCACCGACCACCCCAGCCCAGCCTGCAGCACCAGCTACCCCCTGGGATGGATCTGTGGTCCCCAGAACATCCCAGCCACCAACCAGGACTCAGAATCCAACAGGAAATTTTCTCACTCCTAATCATAGCATCCCAGACCGGTTTGGGTGGGAAGGGACCTTAAAGTTCATCTTGTTCTGCCACAGGCAGGGACACCTTCCACTATCCCAGGTTGCTCCAAGCCCTGTCCAACCTGGCCTGGAACACTCCCAGGGATGGGGCAGCCACAGCTTCCCCAACAATCCATCCTGACAGGGAGAACAAGCTGTGCAGACACTCCGTCCAGGGAATTAGCTGGATTAAATCTTGTACTGTTAAAGCTGCAAACAGCTTTATTGCAAACCAATATCACTTCTGGTACAACTGTTAAAGAAATTGATTCACGTAATTGGGAATTTAAATTTTTATCTTTCGGAGTCTCATACACATTCCTAATTTAATCTGGCCCATTAATTCCAACCCATCAAGTCCCAAGTTTTCTGTAAAATGATAGAACTAATCATTTTACAGCAATACTGCTATGGGTGGATGTTACATAGAATAATCACTGTTCTGTGAGAATCCCCCAGACCTGAAGATAAATAAATAAATGCTTACATCATCCGTGCTTTTGTCACAATCCACAGGCAAGAGATTAACTACGAGAGAGAAGAGGGTGAGTTAGCTGGCTGCAAGTAAGAGCTTTGATCAAGAGAGTAATTATCTTTTAAAAGGAGGTTCTGCTTTAAAGCCTGATGTTGCTGTTGTTAATCTCCCTCGGGCAGCACCTTGCAATGCAAATGGCCTGTTCAGGAGCTGCTCTGGGAGCAGCACTGGAGAAAAACAAATAAAAAGGTGCCAGTGATGAATCTGGTCAGCTGGGAAGTAAAAACTGGGGCTGGATGCTCTAACAGCTCCTGTTTGAGGAGATGCTTCACACCCCTTCCCACTGATCTTTACACTCCAGTGATGCCACTCACTGCCCACCACAGTCACCTCAAGTATCTGGGAGAGAAATCAAACCTCCTCGAGGCACAGGCTTTTTTAAAATCAGGTGGTGGGGAAGCCCCTTTCCATTTCTCATGGAAGCTCTGTCACATTTTAAGTGCCCAATTCATTTGCTGCACTTCCCCTGCCCAGGATAAAGGTTGGGAAGGGCTGAGCCAGCAGAGGGAACATTGAAAGAACACACTGGGTGTTACAGAGACATTGTGTTCTCCATCCTTGGCCTAGCAGGAATCCATAAAATCCATCCTTGGCCTAGCAGGAATGGCACTCCCCATAAAACCCACGGTTCTGAGGAACTGAAGGCCAAGCTCATTTGGAAAAATCACCCACTTGACTTGCTTTCCATGACTGAGGTTTCCCATGGGCAAGGGGAGATGGAAACGGGGACAGACACAGAGATGTCAGGTTAGAGCAATGAGAATGATAAATATGACGGTGACAGAAGCGATAAAGGTAAAGCAGGAAGGAGGTGAGGAATAGAGTTTAAATCAGAATTAAACCCGTGCACGTACAGCTCTCGTCTCTCCTGTCCAGCCAGCCTGACCCAACCATCTTCACCACGAGGATGCCCAGAAAAATGAGGAGCAGCACTACGCTGGCGAGGCAGAGGAAGTGGGAGAGGTAGTATTCCAGGCCTTTTCCCTTCCCCTCGGGCTGCTGCCGGGGGGCTGAGCGGAGCAGGGCAGTGCGGGGGGTCACTCCGTACCCCCCATCGCTGGACGCCCGCCACGGGAAGCGCCGGATCAGCCCCCCGGCCCGGCCGCCAGCGCTCGCATCCCTCTCTGCCTCCTTGCCAACGCTGGAAGTCAGGTCCTCCTTCCCCCTCCTGAACAGCTGACTGAGCCCCCCGGGGGCCGCCGAGGAGCCCCACTGGGTGCTGGGGGTCACCTCACTTCCCCGCCTCCACCAGCTGTTGGAGGAGAGCCCCTTCCTCTCCCCCGCCGTGTCCCAGGGGTCCCGGGAGCTCTGGCCCCCAGCTCCCACTGTGCCCCAATGGCTCCTGGACTTCAGGCCCCCGCTCTCCTCGCTGGGAAGGGGTTTGGAGCCGAGCCCCCCGCTCCTGCCAGGCGAGGAGCCCCAGTATGGCGTGGAGCTCAGCCCCCCGACCCCATCCGGGGGCGGCCCCGAGCCAGCCCTAAAGCCGAGCCCGCCGCCCCTCTCCGCCGATGGGCTCCACTGGGACGCGGAGCTGGACCCCCGGGCCCTGTCCAGGGTGGGTCTCAGCCCGCTGCTGAGCCCCCCGCTCCTCTCTGCTGACGTGCCCCACTGCAGCGAGGAGCCCCGCACCCCATCCAGGGTGGCCCCCGGCCCCGTGCTGAGCCCCCGGCTCCTCTCTGCGTTCGTGCACCAGTGGGACGAGGGCCCGAGCCCCCCGGGCCCGTCCAGGGGCGAGTGAGACCCCCCTCCGAGCCCCCCGCTCCTCTCTATGGACGTGTCCCACTGGGACGGGGAGCTCAGCCCCCCGTGCCCGGCCAGGGACGCCCCCAGCCCGCCCCCTCCTCTCTCCACAGCCGTCCCCCAGCGCTCCGAGGGGCTCAGCCCCCCGAGGCTGTCCCGGGACAGGCCGCCCTCAGCCCTGTTGCCTCTGGCCCGGCCCGGCGGGGACCCGCGGGGGTCCCCCCAGGCCTGCCCGCCGCCCTCCCTGGACGTCCCCCAGCGGGACGCGGGCGGCTGCCCCCCTTCTTCCTCCTCCTCCTCCTCATCCTCCTCCTCCTCCTCGCTGTCGCGGGTGAAGCTGGAGCGCTGCCGCGAGGGCGAGGCCTGCGGCGGCCCGGCGGGGGAGCGGCCCGGGCTGGGCGGCGCGGTGCGGCCGCTGCGCCGGGCGGCCGCCACCTCGGCCCGCAGGCTGCCCAGCTTCTTGACGTAGACATTGCGGGTGGTGGCGGTGATGGGCCCCGGGCGGTAGCCGAGCGCCAGCAGCTCCTTGCGGAGCTCCGCGTCCGTCAGCTCCGCCATGGCCGCGCCAGGCCCCGCCGGAAGCGCCCCGCAGGCGGGAAGCGCCGCCGCCATGTTGGGAGGGGCCCGGCGCGCCCCAGCGCCGCCATCTTGGGAAGGGCAGACAAGGGAGGCGGGGCGGGCGCCATGTCGGGGAGGTCGAGGGGAGCGCTGCTGCCCCGAGGGATCGGAGGGAACGGGCGGCGGGAGCTGCTGCTCCCCTCGGGACAGGGGAGAAGGGGCGAGAAATGGGGAAAGCAAAGGGCAAAAGCAGCCTCAGCGCTGGGGTCGGCCAGTGTCACCGCCCGCGACAGTGACGGGTTGTCCCCCCCTCGAGCATCTCCCACCTCACCCCGACCAAGCCACACCGATGTTCTGACGCTTTTAGGGCCGTTCTCCCCAAAAATGTGTCTTTCCCAGCCATCTGCCAGCCCCACACACATTGCCTTCACCGCTGCCAAGTCTCCGCCAGCGGCTGGAGCCCGGCCAGCGCCTTCGTGGGATCGGGGGCCGGAGCCCAGGGATAATTCCCGGGAAGGAGGGTCCCCGCACGCTCCACAGCACAACACAGCAGAACCAAGCGTCGACTTGTAAATTTGTTTTGGCAGGGCAGTGATGTGCAGTAATTGCTTTTTCCTGCTCCCGCCTCTAAAGAAAGTAATGACAGTGGCTGAAATACTGTGGCGTAATATCGGAATTTAATTAAAGATAACGAGAAAGCGGCGATGAATGCACGGGCTGGACGTGTGCCGCTGGTGTTGGGATCGAGGTGTGATACCGGAGTGGGAGACATGCCGTGGTCCCTTGGGAATGGGACCCACAAGGAGTGGGAGGCTCGGGGGGATGCTTGGCCTGGATGAGACGGGAAGAGCTGAGCTGTGCATTCCTGACATGAATCCCAGAATCACTGAGGTTGGAAAAGACTTCCAAGACCATGGAGTCCAACCTATGACCAATCCCCACCTTGTCCCCCAGCCCAGAGCACTGAGTGCCATGTCCAGTCAGTCCTTGGACACCTCCAGGGGTGGGGACTCCACCACCTCCCTGGGAGCCCCTTCCAATGCCTGACCCCACCAATGCCTCCTCGTGTCCCACCTGAACCTCCACTGATGCATCTTGAGGCCATGTCCTTTCATCCTGTTGCTAATCCTTCTTTCAGGACCCTCTTCCTTGCTCAGGGCTCCAAAGTTCACCTCCCTCTCCCCAGTTTATCCAAGAAAGCAGCAACAAGATGCTGAGATTTGTTCATCTGGTTGGCAACAGCAAATATATCCTCAGTAGAGGCCAGGGAGCCCATTACAAGAGCAAACTCAGCTCCACTGGGAAGTATGAACACGCCAAGCTGAGCCTCCCCTGCGCTCAACAGCAAAGCACCACTGACAGCTCATAATGTGGAGCGGGGTCTAATGTAAATGAGGAATTAGAATATTACACAGATTCTGTGAGCTCACAGCTCTCGCTTTGGAGAAGCTCTGCCCAGACATGCAGATCAGTGCTGGCATCCAAGCCTGAGCTGATGCAAACCCAGGAATCACATGAACTCATCTTGTTCTGGAGAAAAAGGGCAACAGCAAAAGCCCCGAACCTGTCTTTTCAACTTGAGTTTCTGTCAGTCAGGGAAGTTACTCCAGGCCAGAGTTTGGTCCAGCAGCCTCATTGCATGACCTTTGGAGGGGAGAACATGGGAATGGTGTTGGAGAACTGGAGGATGGGGGGAAAGCTGTGATTCCTCCTCAGAAGGGAGGTTGGCAGGCCTCTTAGTTGTGGAGAGGAATCCACAACCCTTCTTCCCTAACAAGGCAACCCATGGGAGCAGCCCTGCCTTCCCTGGAAGGTAGCTGGAAGGCTCCCATGGGGGAGGCAGCAGGAGCAGAGAGGCCTCCTCCTCTCAGCCCATATCCCCGTGGACAATCCTCGTTCCTGTCCCCCTGCCCACAGTGCCGGTGATGAGCCTGGCAGTGGATTTCCTATTTTTGCAGCCCCCTCATCATCCTCACAGCTCTGGGAGCAGCAGGGGCTGCCGGGAGCTCGGCGATGCTCAACTGTTGAAAGGCAGTTTCCCAGCCCCCGGTGTAGCTCTGAATCTCTTGGCTGTAAATATCCTGGGAAGCTGGGACAGCGAGGAGGGGGCATCCTCCACCTTCCCTGCGAGCCCAGAAGCTGCCTCAGACCTGCTGGCACTGACTCAGATGCCAGCTGGGAAGAGCAGCCGTGTGGCACCGTCTGCTCCTCCTCTGGAAGCAGAGACAGGCCTGGTGTGACAGAGGGACAGGAATAGATCTGCTCCCTGTTCACACAGTGAGGAGGGGAGCGGCTGCACCCCAAAACCCACAGGCAGCAGCTGAGCCCTTCCCCTCCTGGCTGATGGGCTGCTGAAACCCCGCCATCCCCCCTCCTCAGCCATGGCATTTGGGTGACAGTCCCACATATGACACCGGGGAAGTGTCGAGTCTCACTCGGGAGCCGACTGTGCCGATTTATCACCCTGTCACTCACGGCAGTGGCACAGGTGTGACCCAAGAGCCCCTGTCCTCGCCCTGCTGAGTGATTATTATGTTAGAAAGTCAGAGGTGACTCCATTCTCTTCTCTCCTTTTTCCCTGCCTCTCTCCACCGACTGTGGGGCTGCTCATCCCACCACGAAACTCTGGTTTCTGGAGCAGCAAATTCTTCCTGCCTGCCTGCAGGTGGGCCTGGGTGCTGCTGCTGCCAAAGGGCATGGGGGTACCGTCTGTCCTGCAGCCTGGAGAACATTTCCTTCTTAACCAGAGCTCCTCTGACAACAGGAGTTGTGCCTGGGGCAATGGTTGGGGTCCATCCATCTTCTCCTTCCAGCAGAGGTTCTGCTTCTCCTATTCAAGCCCCTGAGGGTGGAAGGAATTCAGCTCCAAAAGCTGGAGGCCCTGTGTACTTTGGTGCCTGTTTGGACAAGACAGTTGTTGCTGCAGGACAGGCGTTCCTACAGCCACTGTCACTACCAGCCCTATGTCCTGAGCTGGGATTTATAGCCAGGACAACTGGGAAGAGCCACTGGCAGAACCGATGGGTCAAAGCCAGCCCTTGCTGCTGCAGCTTGTCTGGGTCCAAGTGTAAGAGCAGAGGGAGAGATCCCTGCAGTGGTGAATCTCCCTGTGGAAATCTCCACAGCGTCAGCCTCACACCACCCTGGTGGGAAATGGTCCGGGAAGCAAATCCAAGAGGCTCATGTTCACTTTCTTTCCTGCTGTCACTGGAAAACTTTCCTTCCTGGCTGGCACAGGGGAGCTGTCAGTCTGGGAGGTGGTGGGAGTGAAGGAGCTGGACCAAGGACACACTGGAGGGACAGCCCTGAGCTGCAGCAGAGCTCACACAGGGGGTTTAGGAGCAGTTTTCCCCTCAGGGGGAAATTCTCCTTGTTTTCCTGTAGCAGGGCAAAATCATACCTGGAGTAAAGGTTTGGGTCTCTCTGGTCCCCCCTGCAGCCAACAGCCTGTCTCTGATCTGGCTGCACACCAGGGTAAGTGTGATGCAGCTCCTCCAGTGATTCCTATGCTGGCCCTTCCATGGATGTCACTCCACTGCAGACTGAGCTCCTGTAGCCCAACAGCCGAGGCTGCTCTCACTTCCAGCCTAATGGAATGCATTATTTCCCATCTTCCTCCCCCTCAGAGTCATTATAGTGATTTCACAGCTCACCCTGTCTCAGCAGCAAACCCAAAAAAGCAGGAGCTACCTGGAGCTGATCAGTCCCTGGACAAGGAGTGTGCCTTTGGATCAAACATTAGAGCTGTAATCCACGCTGTGCTGGATGTTCCATTATGCACTGGGAGATCTCTCCTCTCCCGAGGGCTGGTTATGGCAGAACACGCTGAGGGGTGTTGTTCCAGCACAAACAGAGCTATTGGAATGAGCTCAGCGAGAACAGAACTCGGGTTGGGTTGGGAGGGTAAAATTGGATTGGAATTGGATAAATGCACGTACAAACCATTGATCTCATCCATCCTTACTTTACATATGTTGGATTTCCTGCTGCCAGCATGGAGGAGCAGCTCTAAAATTAGCCAAAGGTATGGAAATGGAGAGCAGGATGTTCAAGTGGAATTACAGTTTCACCTCCGGGTGTGTTTGAGAGGCAGCAATGAGGGCAGAGCCCGGTGTCATTGCCACGTGCTGGGCCTGGCACAGCCATGGCACACGGACTCCTCACAGTGCTGTTCATATCACGGGGGGCATGTGAGGGGTTTGGAGCACAGGCAGGAGCTGCAGATCAGAGCTCCTTCCTTGGACACCTCCAGGGGTGGGGACTCCTCCACCTCCCTGGGCAGCCCCTTCCAGTGCCTGACCACCCTTTCCATGGAGAAATTCCTCCTTTTGTCCCACCTGACCCTCCCCTGGCACAGCCTGAGGCCGTTCCCTCTCCTCCTGTCCCTTGTTCCCTGGAGCAGAGCCCGACACCCCCCGGCTCCCCCCTCCTGTCAGGGGGTTGCAGAGCCAGAAGGTCCCCCCTGAGCCTCCTTTTCTCCAGGCTGAGCCCCCCCAGCTCCCTCAGCTGCTTCTCACAGGACTGACTCCCGAGCAGTGCTCAGGAGGATGGGGATGTTCTCTAGAACCCAGAGCCCTCCCTCTCTCCTTTCCCACACTTCTCCATCTGGCTGAGAAGCACGAAGGATTGAAGACACAAATCCTCCGTTTAATTGTGCTGCGCATTTTATTATCTCACCTCAGATTTTGCTGTTAATCTCTTACAGATTTCGTTTACATAAGTGGAATCTTTCAGCTTTAGCAGCTCCTGCGCTTTCTCTTCTGATTCTGCAGATATCAATCAGCTAAAAAGAAAAGAGGAAAGCACAAGTGTCCTTAAATTTATCATTCAGTCTTTCAGGGCTTTCTATATTGTTTCCCACTCCTCAGCTCCTAAAGTAAAAGTTCAAAAGCAAACTGAAATCAGCACAGGCAGAACAACCCTCACAGGGAGAGCAGGATCCTCTTACCTGGGCTTACATGTCCCAAAAAAGGCAAAGGTGCAGATATAACTCTGGGGAGACCCATCCCACCAATCCCTTAATCTGCAGGCAGGAAGAGCTGCACAGCAGACTGCCCCTGGATGTTTTATTTGCTGCAGTTCCCACACACTGAGCCCAAAGGAAAAGGAGGATTTGCAGCAAATTCGGGTGTAATTAAGTGTTAGTGTTAAGCCCCCATGCAGGGAGCTGGTGTTCTGAGCTGGCTGCAGGTGCTGAGCTGCCTTGCAGGTGCAGCTGGAGTTATAAACCCTTTTGGAAAATGCTCCCTGAAGACTGAGGACATTTGGGGAGGAGTAGGGAAGTGGCAAACAGCACCGAGGGGAGCTGCTAGGATGGGCTGTGCTGCTGCTGACAGCCAATCTCAGCTCCAGGGCATAGGCAGCACCTTACGAAGAAATAACCTTCCCAGAAGGGAGTGGTTGGGTTCTGAGGGCTCTGTAAAGTGAGCAAACATGACACAAAAGCCCTTCTGGGGAATATAAATGTCTCCGTGCTGGTGAGCTGGTGAGGGGAGGCAAAGGCAGAATTCCCAAGGCAGAAATCAGCCTCCTGACAGTACCGTCTGGGGTGTCCTGTAACAGCTCTGCCAGCACTTTCTCCAGGGCATCTTGGTATTTTTCCAGCTGCCTTGGGGTGAGCCACATCCCAGGTCTGACAGGAACAGCCTGCTGTTGAGAGAGCCAGAGAAGTCAGAAGGAAAAGCTGAGGAGAGCAGGGGGAGGTAGGTTGGGAACAGCCAAGCTCCCTGCGGGAGTGGCTGCACAGACAGGCAAAGAGTTCCCTGTGTTCAAGTGGAAAAGCACAATTTTCAGACTTGGTAACCAGTCAAACATGTCTTTGAGAGCTTAGCCTGGCACTTAAATCCCTAAAATTGTCCATTTTCTGCACTGTATACAGACTTTGGGGAGTGCAGCTGCATGGGCCCAAGTTTATAAGATCTTGCCAGTGCAGAGAAGTGTGGGATCAGAGGTGACACTGGGCAGCACAGCTGGAGCTGGGTGAGAAGGTGACAGGTTAACCCCAGAGCTGAAGCAGAGCTGGGAATCCCTGCCTTGAACTTGGCTGGGGTTCACTGAGTGGCAAAGGCAAACCTCATGGTTCCATTTTCCTGAGGGAGAAGCCAGGTGGGTCTCAGGGGTGACCTGGCTGCTGAGTGTCCAAGATTATATATAGGGGGGAGGTAAAACCTTTCTCTGGGGCAACCTGGCAGGGCTGGCAGAGGACACCTCTTGGGCTCCTTGTCCCCCTGTGTGTCCTCGTGGGCTCCTCAGAGTCCAATGGCTCAGCATACCTGGATGGCCCTGGCCGTGCTGGCACCCACACCGGGCTGCTCAGAGGAGCCTTCCTCGTCCAGCTGCTGCAGGGAGCTCAGGGATTTCTTCTGCCCTCCCCTGTTCCTCTCCTTCTCCTGCAGCATCAGAGCAGAGAGCAAGTGGCACAGTCAGTGATGCTGGGACACAACATTCCGAGGGTCCCAGACCCGCTCTGCACCACAGCAGCAGTGGGATGCCCAGCAGCCAGGAACCCCCAGTGCTGGGCACAGAACCAGGGCACAGGAGGTCTCACCACTGCCTGGAGCCAAGGTGGAATCCCCCCAGGGCCTCAGGGAGGGCCAGCGTGGCCTTGGGGGCTGAAATGCTGCCATGCAGCAGAGGCTGCACGTGGGGGTAAGGTCAGGTTACAGGGTGGAGAGGGAAGGTCTGCAGTGAACAGGACACTCGTGTCACTGTTGATCAGTGCAAGGTGACACCATCAGCTGAGGACAGTGACCTCACTGAGCTGGCCCAGAGACCTGGTTCTGTTCTGGGGCACTGGCAAGAAGTTTAACTGAGCCCTGCACAGGCTCATGGCACGTGGAGAGCTCTGGGCAGAGGTTGTGTGTTACCAGCCTTCCTGCAGGTCTGTAATGTCAGTCCTTTACCAGTCATGGGGCCAAACTTGGCTTCAGGGCCCTCCCTTTATTCACAAAGGAAAAAGCCAGAGATGCTTTGGAATCTGACAGACACATGCTCAGAGGAGCAGGGGCAGCGTTTGGGGGACAGAGTTCACCCACACACATCTAGAAGACCCTCAGTCCCTGGCAGACACGGAGCTACAAGGGCTGTGACACATGAACAATCGACTGGAGAGCGTGCATGGGTCCCCCCATCCTTCCTGAGGACACTGAGGGATGACTGTGCTCCCCACAGGAAGAATTGCCCTCCAGTGAGGGGATGGGTGTTGGAAATAGGATTTCTCCCGGCATCAATGGGCTCTGCACTGCGGGGGAAGCTCACTCGGGCTGTGTTTCAGAAGATGCAGTTCTCTGAGCCTGCCTGACACTTCTCAACAGTATTAGTTTCACATCAAAAGCAAAAACGTTCTCTCTGCACGTCCCAGAGGTGACAACCATCCGGAGGATGGTTAATTATTTGTTGCAACAAAAGACCCGTCACTGTGGTGATGGGAGGCTGCAGCTTTGCTGTAAAAATTACAGCCACTAGCACAGAGGAAGGAAAAATGAGCCCATGGGCTGCAGGTGATAACCCACACAGGGCTGTCAGACCTCATGGAGAGGAGTCCAGGCTCTTCCTTTCTGGTCTCACACCTTAGGAATTGTCTCTGTCCTCCCCCATTGCCCTGAACTCTGGGAGGAGTGTGGGATGGGCTGGATCACAGTGTCTCCAGGGAAACAGGAGGGGCAGGGGATGGGGTGACAGTGGCACCTGCAGAGTCTGGGGGGTGAGGGCTGGAGAAGAACCTTTCCTGGATTATTCAACACATTTTGGAGGGGTTACCTGCATTTTCTGGAAGTCACTGTGGGTGAAGAAGGGCATGAAGCCTTCAGCCTGTTCAGCCAGCAGAGACACCAGGTACACCAGGAGCAAACTGGCCACCACCTTCCTTGAAACCATCGTGAGAGTCTGAACAACACAGGAAAGAAGACACGAGGGTAAAGTGTGGACAGGGACATTCAACCAGAAATCCCTTTGGCCTCGCATCAGCTGCAATCAAATTCATCCCCCAGCTAACCAGAGGTATATTTACTCTTCCAGTTGCTCCCAAGCTGAGAATAGAAGTGTCTTGACTGACAATTCTCTTCTCCAACCTGTTTGTGTAAACAGGTTTGTTCTTGAGCACCATCTCCAGGGACATCAAGCCCAGCCCTGCAGTGCTGCTCCAGCCTCCCTCCAGCTCTGCTGGAGTGAGACTCTCACACATCCAGAGCAAAACACTCCCATCAGTCCCACTGCCAGCACGGGAGACTGTGCTGCTGTGAGAGAGAAAAACCACGACAGCTGTCTTGTTAATTTTTGGTTTGCTGTTCCTCACCCCTGGAAGCCTTGGTGGACTGGATCTTTTAAGAAGCCTCATTGGGTCCAAGAGAGAAAGGTGCTTGCCAGGTGTTTGCCAGCCCAGCTCTGTATAAGCCTGGAATAAAGGGCTCTAAAAACCACCTTCAGGAGTGATTTAACTGTGACTTCTCGTCAGGAGAGGACTTACGTAAACGTTAAATGTTCTCTTTAAATATTAAAATACTCTCCCCAGATGGATTTAATGAAGTCTGGTCCCACAGCTTAACTACTTCACCTGATTGGAGCCTGATCCTTAATTAGTTTCGGCAACCTCTTGGTTTGGACATTATTGAAAAGACATTGTTAGGTCAAATTTGACTCCTGAATTAGATTTGCCATAAATATCAGCTGGTATTGAACCGATGGCCAGTGGAAGTTAATAAATATTCTCTTTCCATAGCACCTGCCAGTCACATCCTCTCCTCACTGCTCAGGACAGCACTGGGGCCATCTCCCCCTGCCCACCCACGCTGGGGCACCCCAGCCCCAAGGTCCCCCTGCCCTGGGACATCACCCTGGGTGTCCCACCAGAGGCATCATTTCCTGCAGGGATCAGGACAGGATTTCTTAGGCTCTCCCCTTGCAATGCAACGTGTTACCTCAACAGCATCAATCTTTTGTGCCTTTTCATTTGTTCTATCACTGTAGTAAAATATTGCTGTATACAAAGAAATAAACCCCGTCACCACCTTCATCTCAGCTTGACTATCCCTTTGGGAGTTGATTCGCTCCCTCTTCCCCCACAGAAACACCCACACACACTTCTTCAGTCAAAAAATGTCCTTTCTGAGTGGCCCTCCCTTATTTTGCAGGCAGGACATGTTTCCCAGCCCAGAGATCTCTCGCTCAGCCTCTCCAGGCAGAGTGTACTTTGTTGGTAGTGAATTCCCAGCTCCAGAGGGAAAACACAAAGCAGGAGGATCCCAAGTTCAGCATCAGCACAACAAAGCACCACAGGCGGTGCCAGGTCTGCCCATCCCCCTGTGAACGGGGGAGAAATGGCAGTTTGGGGCAGGAGGGGTGAACAGCCCGTGTGAGCACAGTGACAAGGCAGGATGTTTATCTACGGAGCTGTCTTCCAAAAAATCCAGTCATTCCTGTCAGCAGGACCTGCCTGTGACTCATTTTGTCAGTTGAGCTCAGGGGGCACCCGGGCTGCCTGTGCTCTGCAGCCTTGGTGCCTGCTGGGTGCCCATGGCAGGGAGGGAGGCAGGAGCTGCTGGAATCAATGCTACTGTGATGGGGAGGGAGCCAAAAGCACCTTCCCCTTTGTTTCAGCATTGCTTTTGTTCCCTCCTCCTCCTCCTCGGAGCTCTCTCTGCTGGGGCCAAGACATGCCAGGAGCACCAGCACATCTGAGTGCCCACCAAGTGCCCACCCCCCCAAAGTGTGGCAGCAGGGACCGTGCACCTACCTGGGCAGTGCAGCCACGGGACGCTGGAGGTCAGAGCTCTTCTCCCTGCTGTTCCCTCCTGGGTGCTCCTGCTGGCCTTCCCTCCCTTTATATCCACGTGCAGTCACTCACCTGTGCCCCCCTGTCCAGCTGCCAGGAGGCTCCTGGCCTGCATGGAAACAGGTTTCCCAGGCAGGGAATGTTGTTATCGGCATTGGATTTTTAGGAGTTCCTCGTTTCCAGGCAGATCCCCTTTGCTCCCTCCCCAGGTTCTGGCTCCAGGCTGGCAGCAGTTCTCAGTGGGTCCCAGATAGATCTCCTGCTGCCTCTGCTTCCCCACCTATGACATGGAGAGATTCCTCTCTCCTGCCTTGTCTTTGTAGATCCTGAGCCCTGCAGGGTGAAGTTTTCACCGTGTGAATATACCAGCAATAAAATGACACCTGTGTCATTATTATATTATTATATTTCCACTGCATTTGACAAATCACAATAATGTCAAAGTTGCCACTTTGAGTCTTCCCGTGGCCCCTTTTCCCACCCTCATCGAGCCTTTCCCAGTCCTGGGCACACAGGTCCCCCTCAGGGACATAAACCCTGCACTGACATCCCTCTCCAGACATCTCTCTCCCCCTCTGTGCTCCCCCGAGACCCTCGGACAGGAGCTGATGCCGGAGGGTTTGGGATCAGGCCAGGCACATCCTGGTGCTGTTCATGAGGAACCTGAGAGCAGCCAGGCGAGAGACAGGAGGGGGGAACGAGGGGAGGCAATGAAATCCATCTGCATCAAGCAGCCCCATGGGGTGTGAGAGCAGGGAGTGCACAGCATTCCTGCCTGGCCGGGCAGTGTGTGCGGGAGAACAGGGGCGGCCGAGCCGCGGGAATGACATTTGTCACCTGGCTCCAGCACGGAGAGTCAATACCACACCAACACCCCCGGGGCCACAAGGGCCTGCTGCTGTCACAGCCATCAATACCACTCGATTTGGGCCAGAGCCCCCCTGCAGAACACGTGCCTGTCACTAAGGTGCTTCCTGGCTCCCCTGCATTCCTGCCAGGTTATCGCTGGGGCCGAGCTGGAAAACTCCCAGAGGCGTCAGCACAGCTTCTGTCCCTGGGACCATGTGTGGGGTGATGAAAGAACTTTACACACACCACAGGGGGGGTTTCTCCCTCCCTTTCCTAAACAATTTGCACAAACCCCATTTGACACCGGCTCTCATTTTAATTGACTTTTCCAGTCCTTTTTTGCTTGGTTATGATGGATGCAGCTGACGAGTCAGCAGATGGTGCTGGGAAGTGACAAATTAGTTACCGAGAAAGGTCACTTCTTCAGAGCACTAAACTTTCCCATGTCTTGTCCCTTCGTCCCTCCAAGATGTGGCTGGTTGGCAGTTTTCCATCCATCTGCAACGGAGCCTCGGCATCGGAAAGGACAACCTTCCAAATCAAACAGGCAGATGAAAATTAATCATATCTGTATTAGCTGCATGCTGCCTGCCAGCCTCACCTCTTAATTATGCAAGAGCGCTCAGAAAGGAAGGAATCATGGAGCTGAAAATAAGGGATCTGACTCCAAGTCTGCAGTGGAAGCGCCAGAGTGGGTGGGAGCAACAGGCACCTCTTGGCTCTGGGTTTGCCCAGTCCATGAACGCAGCTTTTGGCACATTCCCATTGTCTCTGCAAAACGAGGATAAATGAAAATAAAAAATCCCAGCTGGAGATCTCCCTGCCAGCATTATCATGCAAAAATTCCATCCTGCTGCAGCCCTGGCACAGTTTGCAACCTGCAGCCCCCAAAACTCCCCTTGGGTTACGGTGCCAAACCACAGCAGAGGTCAGAAGTTCAGCAGAAATGTGATGTGCGAGATGGGGCCGGTGCAGTTCTGCCTGTTCCTGAAGTTAAACGTTCGGCATAATTGGAAGTAATTTTCTCTGGAAACTGGCAGTGGAAGTGCAGTCCATTAAGCCATGTATCAACTGCAGTGTCAGGGAAGCGAGGGAGGGACGAGCTCCCCGTGCCAGAGGCACCGAGCATTTGTCTCCATGCCCTGTCTCTCCCCTCCAAGCCGCCCCGGGCTCGGGGTGTTTGGCAGTGGCTGCAGGAAGCAGGAGATCAGAGCAGGGATGACTCTGAATTTCAGCCCCAGGCCTCTGCAGTGGTGGGGAGCACGTGGGGGACTGGGGAGCACTGAAATCCCCCCTCCTGCTCTGGGCAGGCACTGGGGGGGCCCCAGCAAAGCTTCCAGTTTGGGGGTGAGCACCAGAGCTCAAGAGCCCTCGTGGGCCACATCACCCTCTTCCCCCCATATCCAACAAGCTGCCTGGATGGAGCTGGCATGCTGGGAAGGGGGGACAGGGCTTTATGCAGGGCCAGTTCCTCCCACAGCCCTGCCAGACCCACAGCAGCCATCAGGCTTGGAAAAAACACATCACCGAGGCCCAGTTCCCTTTGCTGGAGCTCACAGGAATCTCTGTCTCACCCCACTCACGTGGAATTGGTTTTGTCCAGCATCAGATGAGTCCAAAACCTGGTGCAGGCTCTGCTGCTGGAATGGCTGCAGTCACACAGCGAGGTCGGCGTGGGAAGGGGCTCACTTTGGGCTCAGGAAGCAGCAGCAGAAATCTCCTTTTGCCAGCCCAGGCACATCCTCCAGCTGCTGTCACTGCATGGATGTGTTACAGACTTCACAGGCTCTGAATGCTCCTAATGAGTAAAAGCACCAGTGGCAAATTTTAGTGCAGTTTTCCAAATACTAATGCTCGATAAACATTTGCAGAATTCACAGGCTTAAAACGTGTGTTAATCTGCAGCATCAATATTTTAAGGGCCCAATGTCACCCTTCCTGTCCCCAAACGTACCTGGTCCCACTCGGATTCCTCCCCATGACTCTGGTGTAATTCAGGGTAATTCATGGCCATTCCTGGCTGAGTGAGAAGATGCATTAAAAAAATCCCTTTTTCTAATAAAATACATTTCTGTGCTAATAAACACTTCCTGTTCTCTCAATCAAGGAACAAAATAAACTAGAGTAAAATGTCTCCTTGCTTCATTTTTCTGCATTTTTGGTCACTCCTTTGCCATCCTCTCCCCAAGCTGGAAGAAGTGAAGAGAGAAAGGAGAGGAGGTGAGAGAACACGATGGGATGCAGCTCAGCTGTTCCCATTTTGGTTTTCAAATCCAAGCTACAGAGTTTGCACTTGAAGGCTCAGGAATATTTTTAGGAATGGTAGAAAATGCAGCCTCATGCACAGTGAGGGGCTGTAACTGGCTTATCCTGTGGGACTGGGTGCCCTCCCTGGGCACCCCTCTGTCTCTCTGGGGTGCTGGTGACCCTGGGTAGGTGGTGGGAGAGCCTGGGATCTCCCATAATCCAAGTCCTGGGCTGAGCTCAAAGGCAGGGAAATCGCTCAGCATTTCAGTAAAAGAGGTCCCTGCCCTGCTCACAGGGAATATTTATTAGATTTGATGAAGTGCAATTCAGCTTTTACACACTCCAGGCACCCACTGACCTTTTATTTTCTCGCTCCCTCCTTCCCTCCTGCTGTTCCCGTATCAAACACCAGCAGATCAGGTTAAGCACTGCAAGACAACACACCCAGGCACCACGAACTGCATTAAGTGGCTGTTTGTGGGGCCGCTCGGGCTGTCACAGCAGCAGGGGGATGATGGATGATGTTCCTGCTCCCACACGGGAGGCAAAACCCAGCCCTGTGCTCACCACTGCAGGGGGGGCACTCAGGTAAGGCCCAGCTCAGTGCAGCCAGGTGTGTCCCCGAGGGAAGGGATCCAACCCCCAGGATCTGCAGGTGACCATGGACATGGGCCAGGCATGTGCCCACCCCGGGGGAAAGAAGGGCAGGGAAAAAAGGGGGGAAAGAAAGAAGAGGGGGGGAAAGAAGAGGCACAGCCATTGCTGTGGTCAGTGGTTCCAGCTGCCAGTAGGTGTCCTGGGACAGTGACAGATTGGTGCCAGCTGCCCAGGATTTGTCAGACCCTCACTGGAGTCACCCTGCTCGTCCCACAGCCCTCGGCACTCAGTGGCTGGTTATCTGTGTCTGGGGTTTGCTGCTGCTTCATCTCCATTCTGGCTCCCAAGGCACCAGTTCATCCTGCAAAGAACAAGGAATCAGGGTCAGATGCCTTGGGGTGACAAACAGACGGTGCAGGTGACAGGTCAATGTGCTCCCTGTGAGTGACCCCAGGAGAGACCTGGGGACCAAGGAACAGTGGCACTGCTATCCCTGCTGGGACATGGGGCCAGGAAAACCAGATGGAAAACTCTGACAGCCACAGAAAGTGCTGCAGAGACACTGGGGCCTGTGCAGATCTGATCCCAGCAGAGGACTCACATTTGATAAAATACCCATTTAATCCGTGGATCTTTTGCTCAGGCCTGGAACAGCAACCTCAGCGAAAGCCTCTCAACCACAAAAGCTTTAGAGAGCTAAACACTAAAGACTGGGAATTAAGGAGAATAAATATTAATGAAAGGAGTGGAAATATCCATCATTTTCCCAGACAGTCCTGCCCGTGCCCTGCTCCTCTGCACGGGCCCTTCGCGTTCCTGCTCTCCGGAGCCCCGGCAGCGCTCGGAGCGATCCTGCAGGGCTGGAGCTGAGGCACGAGCCATGCAGAGGATGGAGGGAGCCCACAGCCCATGGGGAAGGAAAAGGAGGAGCAGGGGCTGCACAAGAAAAGGGTTGCTGGACCAACGTGGGATTCACTGCTGCAGGTCAAGCCCCAAGCGGCGCAGCCAGAGCCAGAACCGTTACATAAAGGGATGGGGAGGAACCCGGCCTGGGCTGGATGGAAGAAGAGAATCCAATTACAGGATGAAGGACACAGGGAGAGGACGGACACATTTGGTCTGGAGCAAATCCATAAAAGGCTTTAAAGCAGGGATGGCAAGAAGAGGACAAAAATGACCTGCGGTGCAGGACCCTCGGCCACCAGCAAGAGGAGTAGGGGCCTTGGAATGGGGCAGAAGGCAGGGAATGGGGCTCTGCAGCTGGCTGGGGGCATGACCAGGGCAGTGACAGGAGGGATTCTCCCCAGGACACCCAAAGTACCACCGGGACATGGTTTTTGCAGGAGCTGGGACACCAATTTGGCTGTTGAGGGTGCCATGGGGACATTGGACTGAGGAGCCAGCCCAGCCAGGCACCAGGGAACAGCCCTGCTGGAAAGAGAAAACAAGCAGGCAACCCCCAAATTTCCTCTGTACTGTTTCCCAAAAGATTATAACCCAGCTGCCCATGTCACAGCAGTCTCCAGGCTTCCACTGAGAAAACCAAAGGCTTGTATTAGGAAGGAAAGAAATAAATTGACCCAGTTATGACAAAACGAAGCAGCGTGTGTAGAGCATCACCGTGGAGGGCTGGGAGCAGCCACTACAAGGCCCTCGGGAATAACAGGGTTCCACTTCAAATGAGATTTACGAATTAAAAATAAAAGAACTGGATGGTTTCTGTGTGCCTGAACCCCCTTTTCTGGCTGCTCAGGCGGGCTGAAGGCTGGGCCAAGGCAGCAGAGTGGACACTGCAGAATGAGGGAGGGGGTATCTGGGCACATCCATCCCTCTGGAATCAGATAAAAGCCTTCCTTCTGCCCCTCTGACTTTGCAGTCAAGCACCTGCCACTAGTCAGGTGCAGGAAAGCTTGGAGAGAAGAGCTGGACACAGATCCCTGACCCCCAGCTCTCCCAGGGAACTCCTGCCTAACGCCTGCCTGGCTCGGGCAGCCCATAAACCAGGACACATCCCAGCGAGGGACTGACTCCAACCTCCAATCTTCCCTGCAAGATGGGAAGATCTCACCAGAGCATCTTCACCATCGCCCTGTCAGAGCACAGCTTGGTCCCTTGCACAGCCCCCAGCACACAGGCAGTGCCAGTGCAGGCAGTGCCAGTGCAGGCAGTGCCAGTGCCAGGCTGTGCCAGTGCCAGGCTGTGCCAGTGCCAGGCTGTGCCAGAGGGGCTGTGCCGGCGGCTCCTCTGCGGTGCTGCAGGGCTGGGGGACTGTCTTGCACACCTGCCCACTCTGCTGCAGCCCCGGGTTGTCACTGAGGGAGGAGTGTTGACAGCACCACACGGAGCAGAGCAGGTTCACAGCTGAGCTGGGATTGCTCAGCTCCTTGGCAAGAGAATGACAGGGCCCAAAGACTGGCTGTCTCTCCAAGGAAATCCTACGGTGCTTGTTGAGACATTACCTGGATCAGCAGAGGGAGGAAAAGCCTGGGAGCTGACAGGGGCCTGCCTGCTTGCAAATACCACGAGAAGAGGTTGGCGTGGTGCAGCTCTCCTGCTTCCCAGCTGCTTTATGGCTCAGTGTATCCACTCCTGTGAGGCTGTTCTGGGGGAGAGCCTGGAGCAGGATGGTGATGGGGAACCTGCAGGAAAAGAGGAAAATGGGAAGTGGGGTCCCTTCTGCCCAAACCTTGTGGGTGGGAGACAGGAAACAGTCTTCTGTGTACCCTTATTTTTTGGGACAGAAGCAAGGGCACAGGACAAAGGAGCTCCATGTGCACCCCCAGATCCCTGTCCTGAATGGATCCACTGGAGGGCACAGCCCTTGCCACGGCCCAGGTAATCCCTGCTGGGGGAGGGAGGGCCCACTGAACCCAATTGTAAATACATCTGTGTCCTCCTTCTCCCTGCCACATGTTTAAATCTATTTGATCCACTCTAATGGATTGATCTACAAGTTTGTGCACACACATCCTGCTTTGGACGGGCGGCTGGCAGCGCCTCGCCCATCACGGCCTGTCAGCTCCACTCAGCCTCACCTCCACGGCAGGGCGAATCCAATTACAGGATAAAGGGTTTTCTTCCCCTCCATATGGTCTCTATAACGCTCTGGCTTTATCTTTCCTTAACCCCTTTCCTGGCGAGGGAGCTCCCAAGTCCGGCGTAAGCGGCTCAGCGCCGCGGCCGCGCGTGGCTGCAATGTGATACCAGGAAACGGGGTCTTCCCAGGGCAGCCGGGGCACCAAGGCACCTTCCTCCCTCTTCCCCTGCCCACGGGGGAGGAACGAGCCCTCCAGAAGGGAGATTTGGGGCAGCACATTGCAAAAGTAGTCAGAAGCACAGAGGAAGCTCAGCACGGCCGTGCAGGCAGCACTGTGCTCGTGGCCAAGGGTCAGGGGGCTGAGCCTCAGCCCAGCACCACAATCTAAGATCAAGCTTCTGCTTCATGACTGATTGGTTATGCTTCTGCACTTCTCTCCATCTTGCTCTGCCAGTTGTTCCCTTTGTGCCCGTGGGCAGGTGGGTCCCTTGCCTGTGCCCAGCCCTGGTGCAGAGCTGGGCACAGGGGAAGGAACAGGCACCACAAAGGGTTCCAGGAACCCACCTCCCCCGGGGTTTGCTCTGCCTGTCGCTGAGCCCTGCCAACCAGCTGTATCAGCTCTGTGAAATCAGTTATTTGATTATAACCATCAGCTCTTGCTTTACACAGGACATGAAAGCCCAGAGCAGCTCAGGGCCCGTCACGCAGAGTGCGAACAAACAACGGAGGAGAGACAAGCTCATCTCAAAGCGCTTGGCAGGGCAGGAAAACCTGCAAGGGGGAGGAAAACCCTTTTCTTGAGGACAAACACAAAGGCAGCAAACCTCTCCTCCTGCATTAGCCAAGGCCTGGGATTTGCTGTTGCCTTTTTGTCGTAGAGTCAGCACAGAACACAACCGAGAGCTCTCCAGGAGCGAGAACAGCCTGTAAAGTTGCCCTGCTAAGAGACACCAAATTAAAGCCATCGCTTTCCATTTCTGAGACAGAGATGCAGCAGGAGCCGAGGTTGCATTCAGGACACGTCCTGGAGGAACCAGCCATCCTCGCCGGTGTCATTTCCCTGCACTGGGTTTATTCGAGGCCTCCGGAATTGCTCCGGCTGTGCTGACCCGGGAGAGCTCTAAATCCACTGACCCACACCCCGGGCTGGCTCAGGGCACTGGGGAGTCCACGAGGACACCTGTGCAGGGACAGCCCCTGTGGCACTGCAGGGGTGACTCGGGCTTACCTGCCCCACAGTCAGCTCCAAAAAGGGGAAACATCCCGGTCTGGATCTTGTTGACAGTCTGTTGGCAGTTCTCTCTCTGTGAAAGGTTCCTGGGGACCACGCATGAAGCCAAACCTGGACCACACTTCATGTTAAAGAGAGTGGAGGGGATCTGCTGAGCCAGGAAAAGTCCCTCTGCAGAAAGTACTGCTGATCCTTTCCCTCAGCACCCAGACCTGTCAGTGCCCCCTTCTCCCATAGCTGTGCTTTCCTTGTACAGCTCTCAACTCTTCAGGCAAAGTCAGGACACACAAAGAGGTGGCAGGAAGTCTCAGAGATGGGAGGGGAAAATTAACAATCCCGTGAGACACTTGTGTCCACATGTAAAACCTTGGAGAAACACCAGAGCTTTCAGGTGCTCCTGGTGCTAACTGCAAGGCTGAAGGTGAGCCATCACAGTGAAATATTGTAGCTGAAGAGAGTTGCTTTCTCCCATGGAAGCTGGGAGGGACACACTGGAATCGAGATGGATGCACAGCTTCCAGGGCCATGGGACTTCTCCACAAGAAGCTCTTCCCCTCAGGGAAGACTTAGACCCAGAATTTCATGAGTGGTGGTTTCACAGGCTGTGGGGTGAGATAATTCCAAGAGGCACAGCCATCCCATGGGGAGTCCTTGTCCCAGGGCACCTGAGGCTGGTGTGACCCACTTCCTCTGGCCATGTCCCAGTTCTGCTGCTGTTGGATCAGCGATTAGGACACGATCCATCCATCCATCCCTCCCACCCTCCTGAGCCTTCCGCTCCCGTGCCCCGGCTCTGAGAGGCTCCAGCCTTGCAGAAGGGCCTCCCTCATCCTGCAGGACAACGCTGACTTTTTCCATGCGTGTCTCGTGGAGGGCAGCGGTGAGGAGGAGGCTGAGAGCTTACCCCGTTATCCGATCAGGCGCTAACGCCCCAGATGTCAGGGATTAAGGGAAGAGCTTCCTAAGGCGCCTTAGCCAGGCCTCCTGGAGAAGGAGCACCCATGACCCAGAAGGAAGAAATGGGGAAGAGCTTGGATGAGATGGAGCACTGGTGCTCCAAGCTGGCACTGATCCTGCTGGGAAGGTTTCACGGCCTCGTGTGTCCTGGAATGGGGATCCCACATTCCACAGTCAGTGCTGAGAGACTGGGAGAAGCTTCTTTCCATCCTACTTGCTCTTCCAGGTTGGGCTGGTCTCTCTGCACTCTCTCTGGAGGGAATTCAGGACATCATTGCTAAGTCCTTTGTCCTCTGGCACAACCAGACCTGCCCCAAAACACTGCATTTACCAGGACTGCAGCCTTTGGGATGGGCAGTGGTTTCCCCTCCTGCCTTGGCCCATCTCCTCGCACAGAGGTGGCCCTTGGCTGTGCCAGCAGAGCCTGGATTTGCTCTGTGATGGGGACAGGTATCCACACCAGCAGCCCCCAAAACCAGGCACCCAAAACATAGAGCTAAGCCAACAGCTCAGACCCACAGAGCTCAATCCAGTCTTCCCCCAGTGACCTCCTCAAGGTCAGTGGGGCAGAACTGGGCAGTCCCCAGTCCCCAAATCTTCCCATGGGGTCCTCCAGGCACTCAGGGACTCCCCAAAGCCTGTGATACACTGTGGACCCCAGAACGGCTCCATTTCCACATCAGCCACCCAAAACGGCCGCTCCCAAACTTCCCACTGCTTCTCCCACCTCTGCTCCCCTTCCCAAGGACTCCCCACCCCATCCTTCCTCCCCCCAACTCCTTAAACAATATTAAACACTTAATGGCAATTAATACGCTTTAATGCAGGTTTTGGGGCCAACTGGCTGCTTAGAGGGTGCTTAAACCATCAACCCCTCTCAATCCCGTTGCCCTTGTCACACAAAGTTAGCCGAGCCCCTCATCAGGCCCCCCCCGTGCTCCCTCGAGGGGGCCCAAGGGTATAAAACCTCCCTGGCCCGCGGGCACCGCCAGCCCCCGGCGCGGCACAGCCACCACCTCCCGTCCCCTCGGCTCCTGCTGCCCCTGACCCGCTCATTTTCGGGACTGGGGGGGAATCCTCTACTTGGGTGGGTTTTTTCCGCACTGGGGGTTGGGGGTGGGGCTTTTTTCTCGTTAATTGGGGTCGAAGCAAAATTAATTAGAGAAAGCCCCAAAGGGAGAGCGGCTCGCGCAGGGTGGGCAGGATGAACGGGACGGAGGGTGTCAATTTTTACGTGCCTATGTCCAACAAGACGGGGGTGGTGCGGAGCCCCTTCGAGTACCCCCAGTACTACCTGGCCGAGCCCTGGAAATACCGCATCGTCTGCGTCTACATCTTCTTCCTCATCTCCACCGGCTTCCCCATCAACTTCCTCACCCTCCTGGTCACCTTCAAACACAAGAAGCTCCGGCAGCCGCTCAACTACATCTTGGTCAACCTGGCGGTGGCCGATCTCTTCATGGCCTGTTTTGGCTTCACCGTCACGTTCACCACCGCCTGGAACGGCTACTTCATCTTCGGCCCCACCGGCTGTGCCGTGGAGGGCTTCTTCGCCACGCTGGGAGGTAAGGGCTGGGGAGGGCCTGGGGCTTCTTCGGGGCTTTGGGAGCCCAGTTCCTGCCCCTTGTCGGGCCATCCCACGTCGCTGTGTGGGGCAGAGCTCGCCGTGCAGGCACTGCTTCCCTGCGCCTAAAACTGGGGAGGAAAACAGCTTTATGCATGTTTGACCTTGATCCCAAGAAGCCTCCACCCCATCACCAGCCAGGCAGCGGCAAGGAAAGGAGCCCTGGGAAGGGATCACTGTTTGCAGGGTCCGACCTGGGGTCACCTGGCCACACTGGTCAGGTGCATTTATGGGTCTCACACCAAGGTGGCTCTCAGAGACCCCCCAGGCATGACCACACCACGTCCCTGAATCACTGCCAAACATCTCGGACCAAGCACAGGGCTGGACAAGTCATCTTAGAGGTCTTTTCCAACCTTAATGGTTCCGTGATTATTTCTTCGCCAAAAGGCTTCCCTTTTGGGCAAAAATGGAGGGTTCAGGGCAGGAAGAGATATCCCTCAGGAGGGGAACCCCATGGAAGAGGTACAGGCATGGACAGGGCTCACAGCTCATCTAGAGGCAAAAGGAAGAGGCAGCAGCTCCCAACCAGAGAGAACAGCAGTGGAGGGGGAGGAGGATCCAGGGTGGTTCCCAGGCTCCACAGCAATGGCTCAGCTCTGTCCTGGTTGCACCAAATTTGGGTGCCCTTGGGAGCCTCCTTATGGCACTTCTCAGGGACACAAGTGCCACCAACACTTCGCCCCTGCAGAAAGCCCTGTGGAAAACAGGGAGAATTCACTTGGCACCCCGTGCCCACACAGCACCTCGTGATGGATCTGACAGCCAACAGTCCTTGCTACCAAGATGCAGAACCACCACGAGGACTTTGCTTGCTTTCCTCTAAGTGGGGCGATTTCCCACAATGATGCTGACCTGAAAATACATACATTTAAAAAATGTGGATATTCTGACAGGGAAAGGCAGCTAAATGTCCTGATCCAAGCCAAGGAAGGGCTTAGTCTTGGGGTGAGATGATCACACAGGTCTGCACCATTTCTGCTGGGTGAGCCTGGGGGCTCCTGGGCAGCATTATTTGCCTTTCCAGTGTTTGCATCTCCCAGAGAAGGAGGAGGCTCCTGTTCACAGGGAAGAAAGTTGGATGGGAAGCAGTCGCTGTGCGAGCAGCAGGTCTCCAGCGAATCCCAGCACAGGGTGTAGTTATCAGCAGATTATCACAGCTGGGGGCATTAGCAGGCTTACAGCACCACTAAACGCTCCCAATCCCCCGAAGTTTAATTATCCCTCATAAATACATGTGCACGCACACCCACCCACACGGCCCCCCCACACCTCCCCCGATGCAGCGCCAGCGGAAGGCTCATGAAACACACATTTAAAGGGATCAACAGGTTGGGAGGCATCTGGCATCATCACTGGGAATTGTGCTTCCTCACACCCAGGTGGGACTCACCCCCATGATTTTTAATCTATTAAAACCCCAGGATGATCCCTCCTCTGCCAGCACCTCTCGCTGTGGTGCAGTCCCACCCCTCGGCTCCCAGAGCTCCTGCACCTTAGGGATGGGAGATTCCCAGTTACTCAGTAGGAATGCTGGTTATCCCATGCTGATCCCCAGCCCCTCAGTTCCCTCTGCTCTTCTCCTCACCAACAAGGGGAAGACGAAGCCCAGAGGGGCTCTGAGTTCTCCCTCTCCCTCCCGCAGGCGAGGTTGCCCTGTGGTCCCTGGTGGTCTTGGCCATCGAGCGTTACATCGTCATCTGCAAACCCATGGGCAACTTCCGCTTCTCCTCCACCCACGCCATGCTGGGCATCGTTTTCACCTGGATAATGGCCCTGTCCTGCGCTGCCCCTCCCCTCCTCGGCTGGTCCAGGTGAGTCTCAGGATGCTCAGCAGCAGCAGCAGCTCTCAGCATCCCTCGTCCACAGGGGGCTCCTGGCAGGAAAGTGCTCAGCCTGGGCAGAGGGAAATAAATATCCCGCTGCCTGTGGGAGGCAGGGATGTCACAACAAGCCAGCACTGAGTGCCCAAGGGCAGCACATTGGCACAGCTGGTGCCAGCCCTGTGGGAACCGTGGGCTGCAGGGCCAGCGAGGCCCAGGCAAGGGGCACAGAGGAGCCCACCCAGACCACATGTGCCACCTTCCAGCATCCCCCGTCCTCAGGGAATCTGGTCCCGAGGTTGAGCCCCTCCTGCTGCCCCCAGGGAGGGTCCAGGTGCAGATGCCAGCCTTTCTCCCTGACAGGTACATACCAGAGGGGATGCAGTGTTCCTGTGGGCCTGACTACTACACCCACAACCCCGAGTTCCACAACGAGTCCTTCGTCCTCTACATGTTCATCGTCCACTTCTTCATCCCCGTCATCATCATTTTCGCCTCCTACGGGCGCCTCGTTTGCAAAGTCCGAGAGGTAACGCTGGGAGGGGATTAGTGGGGCCAGGACAGGCAGCTCGGGCAGCAGAGGGGTGGTGGGGCAGGGCTGGAAAGCTGCAGGGCCCCTCACCTCCCTCTGTGCCCACAGGCAGCTGCCCAGCAGCAGGAATCAGCCACGACCCAGAAGGCAGAGAAGGAGGTGACACGGATGGTGATCCTCATGGTGATGGGTTTCATGATGGCCTGGACGCCCTACGCCGTGGTGGCTTTCTGGATCTTCTCCAACAAGGGAGCGGAATTCTCGGCCACGCTGATGGCAGTGCCTGCTTTCTTCTCCAAGAGCTCCTCTCTCTACAACCCCATCATCTACGTCCTCATGAACAAGCAGGTGAGATGTCCCACAGCACACAGGGTGAGCCTCTGCCCTGGGCTGACCAGCACATCTGGGGTCACCCCAGTCACGTTGCTCCTCCCCAGAAGGGGCTGAATCTCAGTCTGGGGGCAGCAGCAAGTTCAGGGGCTGTTGGAGGCTTTTGGTGCCACGTTGTCATTTCTCTCCCCTCCTCAGTTCCGTAATTGCATGATCACCACGATCTGCTGCGGCAAGAACCCCTTTGGGGATGATGAAACCTCCTCCGCCGTATCCCAGAGCAAAACCGAGGTCTCCTCCGTCTCCTCCAGCCAAGTATCGCCCGCATAGACCATGGACAGTTTGAACTGGGTTTGACCTGCCGAGCTCGGGGATTCAAACAAACGGCCACACCCCCCCTCGTGCCCCTCCCCTGCACAAGAATTTGGCTGTGCACGTCCTGCCGTAGTGACCCCCCGTGCAGCCCCCACCCCTGCACCCCTGGGGCACTTTGAGCTCCCCCACTGACACAGAGGGACCCCCGGGCCCTGCCCCAGCTCCCAGGGCACCTTAGGGGACTGTCCCCACCTGCCCCCAGCCCAGCACCCCCTGCTTGGTTCAAATTGTGTTCAAAGAGAGAAACCCCAAACTGCAACATTGTCCTCCCTGAGACGTGCTCCCCACCAACTCCCCCTTCCCTGGGCTCCAGGGAGCACCACGGGAGCATCCAGAACCCAAAGCATCCTGACCAAGCACCATTGGAAGCCCCTGGGAGCAGGACCCCATGGCCAGGGTGGCCCCGGGTGCCCCTCGGCAGGGCCCGAGCCCGGGGCTGGCCAGAGCCGGGAATCAATTCCCACAATCCCATAAATCAATGTAACAAACGGAGCCACGAGCTTCGCCTCCAGCCCTGCTCCCTCCATCCCCAAGACAACACTGTAGATATATTTTTTTTTTGTCTTGGAACCTGTAAATATTTGCTCACATTCTTTGAAGTCTCTATCTTTCTCAGCCCTTTCCTTTCTCCTCCTCCTCCCAGCTCCGAGGCAGAGAAACCACCTTCCTTCCCCCTCTGCTCCGGCTGGACACGCACGGCCAACCTTGGAGGGTGGGGCTGGTACCGGGCGCTTTCCTGTACATATTTTATAAATAAACGATGCCACGTCAGCACAAGGACGTCTACAGGCAAGAAGTAGGGATTAAAAAATAAGAAATAAACAGAAGCAGCACAGAGAAAACCACAGATGCTCAGTCCTTGTCCTTTCTCTTGGGCTGCGGTGACAGGACCGGTGGCCAGCTGGGGACATGCGATGCTGCTGTTGCAGACACAAGCCCAGAGCTGCCCCAAAAGCCGTGGAAGGGGGAGCTGTGGGTCAGGCAAGCCCAGATCAAGGGGGAGAGCAGAGACCATCCCCACAAGGTGACAGCCTCATTAGCTGGAGCACCAAAGGGGTTTAGAGGCAAAAAGAGACAGGAACAGGGCACAGCTGGTGCTGCTGCTGCCCCACAGCCCTCACTGCCAGCCCACCAACAGCCGCTGGCTTTCATCCTTTAATATTTAAGATTTCCCCAGGTAGCCTTAAATAAAACTTCAGCAAAGAGCTTTTTGCAGAGTTCAAGTTCCCCTCCCTGCGGGGCCCTTCCAGTCAGCGTCGTTATGGAATTGGCAGAGTCAGGGAAAAATCATTCCCTGTGTCAGTGAATTCGCTATGGAGCCGCTGGAGAGCAATCCTGAGTCCCATTCCTGCCAGGCCCTTGCCCTCCACCCCTCCCTGCTCAGCTCACACCTGCCCCTCTCGGGTTTTATTCCTCCTTTTTTGATCCAAAGCAACCAAAAGCAGTGGGAAGCCCAAGGCTGGTCCCTGTGATGGGAACACAGGGATACAAAACACCTTTGGCACCAAAGCACCAAGCCCTGGGGAGGGGGAAGGATGCAGCCCCCAGCCCTGGCTCCCCAGGCCCCCTCCTCCTGCCTCCACACCCCGCAGGACTGAACCTGCACCACCCAAATTCGGGGCTGCTGGCCAGACCCCGGTGCTGGGCCAGCACAGGAGGGAATCTCACACCACTCCTGCACTGAATAATTCACAGCCACTCTCCCGGTCTCGGGAGCCTCTTTTCCTTCCCTACAAAGCACCGAGCCCATTTCCCTCAGCTCTTTGAGGACAGAGGCACCGGGGCTGTTTTATGGTGAGTGATTGAACGTGGAGGAGCCCCCGCTCCACCTCCCTCCCCTCGCAGACTCCCGAGTGCAACACGTTCCAGGAGCTCAGCCCTCCCCTCCTGCACGCCCTGAGCACAGCACAGACCTGGCCCTGCATCCCCCCGCGGGTTTTACCATTTTTAAATGCTGCAGCTGTAGCCAAGGGCTGCTGCCTTTTGCACGGTGATGCTGGAAGAACCCACAGGGAATCCACAGCACTCTGAAGGGGAATAACAGCAGCCTGTGATCCCTAACAGGGAGCTGTGGGGAGCCAGAGACCACCTGGGTGTGGGCTGAGGCTTTGCAGCCAAATTCCTACAGGCAGGGGGAGCAGAGTCCAGCCCGTGGTGCTGTGGCAGATGCCAGCAGTGGTGCCCGGATCCCCCCGGCAGTGGTGCCAGGATCCCCCCCGGCACTGCCCACCCAGCTGCCCCCCAGATGTGTCCCTACCTGTGCCACCAGGGAGAATCAATCCCAGCAGAACAGTTTTCCCTCCTGGTTCATCCATCCTGCTGCAAGGAGCCTTCCCAAGGTGGGTGCTGTCTGGACAGGCTGTGCCCACAGCAGCCTGAGCGTGACCAGTTATGGGCAAGTGGAGATGGAATCCCCATCCCTGGAGGTGCTCAAGGAACAGCTGGAGGTGGCACTCAGTGCTCTGGCCTGGGTGACAGGTAGGGATCGGCCCCAGGCTGGGCTTGATGATCCTGGAGGTCTTTTCCAGCCCCAGTGATCCTGGGATGCTGATGCTCTCAGGTGCAGGCAGGTTGGAGCTGTCAGTGATGCAAAGGAGCAGCTGCTTTGTCTGGGGTGGAAGCTGTGGATGGGAACAGAAGGATAAACCCGTCCTAAGAGAGTGACTGCTCTGCTCTGCCTTCAGCCCCTCTGCAGCAGCCACTGAGGGTGATGATGGCACTCCCTCCTCCTCAACCAAATCCCTACAAACACCCAGAGCACCCAAGCTCAGCACTGGTTTCTCCAAGCCATGGGGGCAGGGGAGGAGCAGCCACCAGACAACCAAAATCCTGAACCTCGTTCAGCCCTCTCTGATCCAACCCTTCCACCCCAGAAAGCATCTCATTCCAGGGTTTCTCTTTTCTGTGTCCCCCCCCTTGTTTCCAACACTGCTTTTTGGCAGCGCAAAGCTGTAATTCTCTGGGATCTGCCTCCCAGGCCCCACTCCCCTCATTTTTCAAAGCCCAGGGGCTTTTAAAGATGTTCTTCATCGACCCAACACTTATTTATATGCGAACAATCGGAGAAGATGGTTTGTCCAGTTATTAAATTTGGAGAGCTGACAAAAGCAATCAGAAGACAGATCATGTAATGGGAGATTAAGAAGGAGGCAGCAGGAGTCTGGATTCCTGGCCCCGTGTTTCAGATGGGTTTATCCATGTGTATCTCTGTATTTTTACTGCTCAGATGGCAACGTAATAAAACGAACCAATTGTGCTCTTTGCCCGCAGGGTTTATCACTAATTGATTTTGCAACAGCTCATCTAATATCAGCTTCCAAGGCTTTCACAGGGGCTGCATCCAAGGGGATTATCCTGGCTGGGAGTGTCTCCTGGCAGAGGGAGAGCCCAGGCTGAGGGACAGGATGGGTCCAGGGAAGAGCTCGAGCTTGGTCCCACTGCCCTCGGTGGGGCAGAGCCCAGGCACCAGCCCAGCTCTGTGGGCAGCTTGAAACTAGGCAGGCTGAGGTGACTTAGGGACATGGCTTAGTGATGGACCTGGCAGTGCTGGATTAAGGGTTGGACTTGATGATCTTAGAGGGTAATTCCGACCTAAACAACTCTTTGAACCTGATTTCAAGTTTCCTTAACTAATTTTCACACAGTTAAGGTTTAATCCACCTTCATTATGTTTTCTTCTCACTAAAGCTCCTCATATTGCAAGGACAAGACAGCCAGTGACAATTAGTTGTTTAAAATTTGATGAACTTCATATTCAGATTGGATCTGGGCACAGCCAACCAGCCCCAGCATATCTATGAAATATCCATTTGGTAAATAACCTGAGGCAGGAGTTGCCCTTCCAGAGCCCTCGGACCATCCCCACCTTTCCCCCCTGGGAAATCCCCACATGCTCTGTCCCTGAGGAACCAGGAGATCCCCAGACCCAAGGTCCCAGCCTTGAACAATCATCCTGGAGTTATTTCTTTCCACTTTTCCACAAATACATTGATCTATTCAGGCCCTGCACTTGCCAGGATCATCCCAGTATCCCCCCTCAGGGCAGGTCCCATCACCTGCTGCAGCACCCCTGGCCTGGGGCTGCTCCCACCTGAATTCAGGTGCAACTGAGGAAAGCAGCCAGACTTCACCAGGAAACAGAGGCAGCTGGAACCTCGGGCCCAAAGGGCATTTCAGTGTCTGCCTCTGCTCTCTGCAGCTGGGATCACTCCTCCTCACCCCGGCACTGCCGTCATCTGTTTTGGGAAAACTGCAGTAATTGGCTCAATTCATTTTAAATCAGTTATCGTTTGTGCAAGCAGCAATCAGGGAGAAGCAGCTTGTAGTTAATAACATCCTGATTTGGAGCATCCTAGGGATGAGGAGGGAGAGCTCAGTGAGGGGCTGGTCCTTGGTCCTTGACCCCTCCCCCAGAGAGGGGCAGGTGAGGGGCACAAACCCTGCACCCAAACGGGGTCCCAGCCCGGTGCTGTGCCACACAGACCCCCCCCTGCCAGGGCTGATCCCTCCAGGCTGGAACAGCACTGCCTGGCCTTTCTCCCAGGACATTTTTATCCATCAGTGCAGAGGCAGCTCCGGATGCCGGAGGGTCTGGCTCTGCCTATTTGTCTCTGCCAAAGGAAAAACATCTCCTTGTCCAGCCACACCAGCAGCTCTGGCAAACAAGATTAAAATTAAACACTGTCCCCTTCCCTCTGTGCCATCCCCCCAGTCCCTCTCTGGGATGCACAGACCCTGGTACCACGGGGAGAAGCTGCCCCTCAGGAAACACTGTCGAGGTTACACCTTGGAAGAGGCCAAAATTCCAACCCCACAGAGCCAGGGGCACATTGCACAACCCTGGCAGCCCAGGGAGACCCTGGCAGTTTGTTTGCCTTCCCCAGGGGGGTTCACAAACTCCCATATTTGTGCCACTTTCCAGCAGGGCCATCCCCAGCCCGTGCAAACCCTCCCCGAATCCATCACCGCTGCCTGTGTCACCTTAGCAGCAATAAAAGGATTCAAACAGCAATTCCTTACTTTCATGAACAAATGGCCCTGGATGGATGATTCAGGCAGCATTCAATTCCCAGCAAGAAAGTGTCAGCAAAAACCCAGCCTCTCACATAGAGGAGGAGAACTGCAAATAAATAGGGAATTATTACCACTTAATACCAGGTGGGCTTTTACTCCCCAGTGCTCTCCTCTGAGAGATGCCAAACACTCCTGACACTCCAGCAGCTGGGAGGGCCTGGCCAAGGGGGGATACACGGACTGAGTGATGGCACAGAGACCATCCCCACCCATCTGCCAGGGCTCTGCTCCAGCCTGTGCCCTCCAGAGCCCCTTTTCTCCTCCCCACAGCCCCTTCTCCCACCTCCCCCTCCTCACCCCCAGCCTCCCATTCACAGCTCACTGCCACCAACACGGGGGGCTCAGGACTCCCAGCCCCTCAGTGGCACGAGCCCCCCCAGCTCTAGGGGGACCCAGGGTGGGTTCCCTGTGCTCCTGGGGCTGCTCCTGGCCATGGAGCAGCACACACCAGCCTCCTCCAGGCTCTCCATCTCTCCTTCCCCCAGCCTGCCTGTATTTTTCTTGTTCATCAGACTGACAAATGGGCAGAAAACAGACTTCTGGTGATTTCCTGCGCAGGCTGCCCACTCCTCCTCTCCCCTCGGCGATGACTGAGAGCTGAAGAAACAGGAATAGCATATAAATTTCCTCCCTGCTTTAATAAATACCTCTATTACCTTGTGCTTCCCCCCAGCTCGCTGTGCAGCTCCCGCTGCCCGCCAGGCAGACACAATAAACCAAAACTCTCATTTCTGTGGGGAAAAACCAGCAGGACTGAGCCAGGCAGGTGGGACTGGGCTGGGGGCAGCAAGGGAGGAGGTGAAAGCCCCTCTCAGGGGTCTGGCTGCAGCTTTGCATCATCATGTAGGGAGCCAAATGAATTAATTTATTCGGGAAGGGGCTTGGGGCTTGTTATCCCTCAGGCACTGTCCTGGTCCCGGGGGAAGGAAGGTTGTCACCACCCCCAGGGACCCCAGTGCTGCTGGGCTTGTCCCTGGCACCACCATCCCCCTGGGGTGGGCCTGGGATTTACTCCAAGGAGGGAATAAGGACAAACCACACTAAAACCTCACCGAGAGGGTTCAGGGGGGGACAGAAGGGTTTGGTGGCAGAGGGAAAGCTGTCCCAGCAGTGACCTGAGCTGTGGGCAAAACCCCTGCTGGGTTTGTCCTCCCCGTACCTCCTTTGATTCCAAACCCTTTCCCATGGCTGTCAGGACACCCAGGAAAGAAAGTGCCACTGCACCTTGGCCACCAGAGCCCTGGGAAGCACAGGCAGCCTTCCCAAAGGGCCTGAGCATCACAGGGGGATGCAGAGACCTCCTCCATCCCCACCACACCTGGTCTGTGAGGCAGCAGGTAAATGCCACCAGCCTTTTCCACCCCCAGCACTGCCAACAGCCCCCCAGGGGACCACTGTCCCCTCTCCCACCCACAGCAGGGCCTCATCCAGCCCTGCCAAGCGGGCACAGCTGCCCCCATCCCCTGGGCACAGTCCCCGGCTCCTTCGCCCCCGTGGTTGGATTGATGGTGGTGCTTTGCAAAGCCTGAAAAAAACACCTTCTAAAGGAGTATTAGGGGGGTGGCAGCCTCCCAATTTCCCCCTTAGCCATCAATTGGTGTGTCTCATCTGCTTCCTGGAGTCTATTTAACTTCTAAATTTAACAAGCTCTTAAACAAGCAGCAGCAGCGAGTGGCAGCGCTCGGCTCCCACCCCGCGAGTGGCATTTGGGGCCCGGCCGCCACCAGCCCTGCAATGGGAAATGTCTCAAATGTCTCTTTGATTTATGGCTCCAGTTAATTCTCCAGGAGGCCCGTGAGCTGCCCCGAGCACACCAAACCTCCGAGGGATAAATAATTTACCAGATGGTTAAATATTCTTTAAGGTCTAGAGAACATCAGCAGGAGCAGAGTTTTTCGAGGGAATAACACAAAGCTACAAATTGAGCACAAAAAGCAGGGGAATGGCCTGGACCAGGCACTGCCATCGGCTCAGGGCCATGGGAGGGGAAGGACCAGGACATTCCAGAGCTGCTGCCACTCCATCCATCAGGATCAACACGGCAGCAAACAGGCTCAGCTGGGGGGTTTAGGGGAATGTCCCACCCAGATGTGCCCTGCCAGCTGTGCAGGGGGGGCTGCCCTGCCTGTGAAGGAACTGAGGAAGTGGGGAGCAGGGAGGGAAGGGGGGAGGTGAGTTCCTGGGGTGTGCAGGGCTCAGGTGAAGCCACATCTGCCTGCAGAGGACACTGGTGCCCCAAACACGCCCAGACTGCCCAGTGCCCTCGGAGAACACAACGTTTTGGCAGCAGACCCTTGATGAAACGTGGTGTCAAGGGGATGTTTCCCCCTCCCGAGGCAGCGGGGTGAGGGCAGCACTCACAGCCTGCGCTGGAGTGAGCCCGGGGCTGATGCTGGGGGAGACCGCGGAGCGAGAGGCAGAGCTTGGAGGGGGGAGGCACAAGTGCTCACCTGGAAGCTCCCAGCACGATTTCAGTCTGGGGTCGGGATGTTTTGGGACTCCCCAGGGCAGAAAGGCAGCCCCGGGGCCCCGCAGCCCCCCGGCCGGGCCGATGCTGGCGGAGGTAGGTGGCAGCAGAGCCTGTTTCTTGCGGCAGCCGGGATGCGACAGCCCGGTCCCTGCTCGGAGCCACCCCGCCACCCCCGGGCAGGTATCTGCGTGCCCGGCTCTACCCACGCTCCGAGTTTCCCCGCAGCTCCTCTTCCCCAGGTTCCTCTCCTCGAGCACAGTGCTGGGCTGAATTTCTCCCTGGTTGGGATGCACCAGGCAAATCAGCCAAGTGCAGCTAAAACCCCTCTGTTCCTGGGGCTTGGCTCTGTGCCTGTCTCTGCTCCCCTGCTGCACCCCTGCACTGGGCATCACTGGGTACCCCCAGGGCAGCCACCCTGAGCTCAGGTCTGGGGGGACTGTGCTGGTCCCTCAGGGAACACAAAGCATTTTGCCCCCACAACCTGTCCTGCTCATCCTCTCCCACTGTCTCCAAACCCCCATCCCAGCCCTTCCCTGTGTTTTCCCGGGCCTGCTGTGGCTCAGCACACGATTAACAAACTAAGCAATGCTTTAGGGAACACTCTCCCCAAAACCTGGAGGAGGCCCATGGGATCCCCATCCCCAGGGATCCCACACCAATGGGAATGATGAGCAGCCTGCTGAGGGCTGGGAGGAGGAACCCCCACTCACTCCCTGTCCCAAAGAGTTTCTCTCAGCTGTCCCTGATAAATGGATAATGAATAATTCACTGTTGGCTTTGGCTTTATGAAGTATTCATTGCACTCGAGCTTCCCAGGGTAATTAACCATCCTGTGAGCCCGTGGAACAGCCCAGCCACAATCCATCTTCAACCTTCATTAGCAGGTCCCCACGCCAGGGCAGTGAATTAAAGTGGAACAAACACACAAAGAAAACTTTCCCCTCCCTGGGACCCCCCAGCCCCCAGGAGATTTGGCCACTCCATCCCTTGGGATGCACTTCCAGGGTGAGAACACACAGGTGGCTGCCAGGATGGGACTGGCACATCCCCCAGGACAGTGAGGGATTTTTGGCAGCTGGCTCAAGAAACCAGTCTCACCAATTGTGCTGGGCAGCCCCATCCTGACACACCACAGCCTGTGCTCTTGGCAGCCTCGGGGCACTCACACCCCCAAAAATCAAGTGTGGGAGGGGGGGTTTCCAGCAGAGATCTCCCCTTGCAAGTCAAGGCTTCCCCCTCTTCCTGCACAAATAATTCAGGATTTTTTTCTCCCCACCCAGCAGCAACACCCCACCGTGCAGTCACCCACTCTGGCTGCCCAGCTCACCCATCACAGCCCCAGCCCCCCGGGATGGCTCCAGACCATCCCAGCCCACAGCACAGCCAGGGCTGCCACGGAGCTGAGCCAGGCACGAAGCTCTGCCCCACTCTGGGCAGTCCCAGGGAGGAACAAGCCCCTGGTGCAGCCCCAGGTCCAGCCCAGCCCAGGAGAGCTCAGCACAAGGTGACACGGCCGGGACAGGCACGGGCGGGAGCGGGACCCGTCGCTTTGATGGATGTGTAAAAATTTCCTGCAGCCTCCGGTGCTGAGTCAGCCCTTGTGCCTTCAATAACTTACAGCAATAAACAGAGCAATCAGAGCAGGAGTGCGGGGGACACGGCAGAGCCGGCGGGGAAGGGATGGCTCTGCCGGGAGCACAGCTCGGGAGCCGGGAACACCCAGCCCAGCCCCGGCTGCCTGCAGGGCCAGCCCGGGGGCAGCTGAGGGGCAAGGGCCAAATCCCAGCGCTGGGTCTACCTGCACAGGTCCCACACGATCTCTCCAGAGCCCAGAGGAGCAGCTCAGGAGCCCCTCAGTCCCTGCACAGCTCACCCAGCCCCTCTCCCCACCCAGCCCTTTATCCAGGGCAGAGCCCCAGGAGTGCCCTCCCTGCTGCTGATTCCCCCTCATCCCAGCTGGGGCTCAGCCCCTCCCTCCCTGTGCCCCCCAGCTGGGGGTCCTTCCCCGGCTTCTTCTCCTCCTTCCTCACTTTCTGGCAGCTCCAAACAATCTTTCCCTCATTTTTCTGGAGGCAAACACAGCTGCCAGGTTTGTCATCTCTGCCAGCACTTATTGCTGCTAAAGATGCATATTCCCAGGATCAGTCCTTGCCCTTTCCTGTCTGTCCCAGTGCATCCCTGGCGCAGCCAAGACCCCTCTCATCCCTCCTTGCCTCGTTGGGTGCCTGATTGAATTGCTCCCCTGATCCCAGCAGCTCTGCCTCCCAAAGCCCAGGCTGGAATCCCCATTCCCCACGTGCTGCTCCATGGGGTTGTCATCCCAGCGATCCCAAAGCTGGATTCTCACCTGTGTCAGCACCCCAGGATGGACAGTGAGAAGTGACACCCCAAGTGACAAGGCCCATGCTGGTGGCTCCCCCGAGGGGGCTGAGTTAGGGCACAGTGTGAGTTGTGGTGACAGTAACGGATGTCCCCGAGCTGGAGAGCTGACAGGGTTTTATCTGGAAGTGCTGGAGCAGCTCGAGGGATGGCATCTCCACAGCAGGAGAAACTGCAGCTGCAGCTCAGCCCCTCCCGGCCCCGCAGGAGATGGGCTGTCCCCAGGGAGCCACTTCCAGCCAGCAAATATCCCCCAACAGGGCCAGCACGTGGGCTAAATCCAGAGCCGTGTATCCCAGCCCCAGGCTCGGCCATAATTCCCCTCCTGAGTCCAGGGACACGTGTCCTGTCTCGCTGTAAACCATGTTAAGGAATAAATTCAATAAAACCACTGTATGGCAAAGGCAAAGGCTGCTCGGGGGGGCTCTGCCCAGGCAGCACAGCACGGGGTGGGAGGGCTGGGCTGCACATCCCAGAGGGGACATGGGGCTGGGCTGGAGCTGGGACAGGGGCCAGGGGGCTCCTGCAGCCCCTTGGACACCCAGCTCCTGTGGCTGAGTGGGGCTGGGGGCAGTGGGGGGCCCAAGTCGGGGTTCCCAGGGGCCCCATCCCATGGCCACAGGTCATGCTGGGGTCACCATCAGCTGCAGCACATCTGGGAGCCAGGCAGGGCACAATCTGGTATTTGCTCCAAGGCAGTGCCTGCCCAGCAGAGCCAGGGCTCCCCATTTTCCTTAGATGATACCCACACTTGGCTCCAGCATTAGCAATGTCAGCCCTAATTATTTTCCACAAGTCTGGAGGGCTGGGGGGATGAATCAACATAAATAACATGTTCATAATCTCCACATCGTGGTCCCAACAGCATCAGGGCTTTAACTGGAATTCAGAAAGGAGGAGCTTGGGTCAGGTGTTTCCCTCCCTTTTCCTTTCATTTATTAATCTTCACTGGTTGTCCTGCTCCCCCACGTCCCGTGATGGAGAATGCTGCAGGGTGGAACAGGGATGGCTCCAAGCTTTTCAGCCTCAGAGAGGAGACAGCGACCTGCCAGTCCCACCAGGTGGGCACAGGGACAGGGGCAGCCACTGGCACATGACCAGAGCAGGACTGTGATGCTCCTTTCTTCACAGGCAGGCCTGGCCTTGCCTCCTCCTCTTCCTCCTCCTCTTCCTCCTCCTCCGCTGCCTCCCGCCTGCGGTGCAGATGGCCCAGCATATGGGCAGCCTCCCCTCGTGCTTGCACCTTGTAAGCAGATTCTGTCAGGTTTAAAGAGGAAAAGCTTAATTAAGCAGTTGTGTGTGTACAATTATGTCCTTAATTATCTCCACGTTTCACTTCTTTGTTGTTCTGTGCTCGCAAGAAGTTTGGTAACAACCAGAGGCGCCTCGAAGCAGGAGCTTTTCTTTCTTGTTTTCTCTTTCTCTCTCCTCCAGCCTCATTTTAGGGATGTTTTTGTGGATGAAGGGAGCTGAGCAAGCCCCCCCACTGGAGGGCTGGGGCTGGGAGTCACTGTCCTCAGCTCCTGTGTTGGTTCCCAGACCAGAGCAGGTTTCCAGCAGTGCTGCACACACAAAGTGCAAACCCAGCTAACAAATCCACCATTCTAGTCCAGTTTTCTTATTTCACATGTTTGTGCTACAGCAACCCCAGTGCCCCAGCCCTGCCCCAGCCCATCTGGAAAGCACCATGGGAATGAACAGACCCCCTGTGAGCATCACTGGGGTGACACTTAATTGCTCCCACACCCAGGGACTGGCACCCAAGGGACCCCCCACCTAATTAATTCCTCTAATTTCTCCATTCCACCCCATTTCCCTGCTTGGGCCACCTCACCATCCTGCAGAGAGTCTGACACATCCCCAGGGACATCCCTCCTCACTCCCAGGCAGGGTCTGGAGCCACCTGCAGAGATCAGGGACAGGGGGTGGCAGAAGCAACTGGCTAATTTGTGGTGGTGCTTTTATTTTATGTGCACAGCACTAAACAGTCATAAACATCCCAAGCTGGATATTGGAGCTGGGGGTGTTTTATTGTTTGCAAGTCCTTGAAATTTTGCCATGAAGCTTTTATTAAAAATAACCCCAAACTCTCGCTTCTCTAATTGAGTGTATTTCAAAAACCACATGCCTGCTTTTATACACAGGTATGTTTATATCACCACCAGTTAATTTTTATTTACCTTGTAGTGAAACTCATCTTCCTCCTTAATTCCCAAGCCCATATTTGCTTTGAAATCAGAATTGGACCTAACAATCAGCCATATATTTAAGGTGCCATTAAATCTTCAGCTCTGCTTTCACAGCTTCCAAACCAGATGGCCCAAAGCACTGCAGTGACCCCCCTTTTTCCCAGCATCCCAACAGGAAAAATGAATCTTCATCCAGCTGAGAGATGTCAAGTGCTGGGAATGAGCCCAGGGAGAGCAGCAGGAATGATGGGGGGCAGCAAAGTGGAATGGGGTGAGCGGGGCAGAGGAGGTGAGAGGGTTGAGGTTTTCAAAGCTGTCAGAGCACCAGGGAGAGGAGAGGTACAACCTGTCCCCCGGGTGCACAGAAAGGGATAACGGGGTCAGAGATGGAGACACTTGGGCTGGGGGGGAAGAGAAGCTCTGCAGAGCTAAACAGCAGAGAGGGGAGCACACAGGAAGCCTGGGGTCTTTGGGAGGAGGCAACAGCTCATTGCATCCCTCTGACCTGCTCTCTCCCATTCCCAAAAAGGGGTTGTGTCCAAGTCCAGACCTGCAAACAGGGTTGGGGAGTTGACCAACCCCTTCCTCACCAGACTGGGGAAGCAGCAAGAACTGGGGACTGCCTGCTTTTCCTACTTCCCAGTTTCCATGAAAATTTGCCTGTTTGGAGGGGCAGCAGGGAGCTCACACACAGTGGCAGGTGAGAACGTGGTGGTGTGTCCATCTGTCTGTCTGTCTGTGCCTGTGCTGGCCCTGGGGCAAAGAACATCTCCAGACAGGACTGGGGGCAGCTCCACTCCCCAGTTCCCTTCTCTGCTCCCATCTCTGCCCCACAGGGAGGACCCACAGCACGGGACCCCAAGCCTGGAGCCCCTGTGAGCAGGGCCTTGATGTTGTGCAGGGAAGAGGAGAAGTGGATCAGAGCTGGTAATTAAACACCCAGGGAGGGCTGTGATGCCAGAGGAGCCTTTCATCCAGCAGCCAGAGCACAGCTTCCCAAGGGATGTGGGGAAGGCTCCAGTGCTTGGAGGCTTCCACTGATGCCTCACCCCAGCCTGGCTCTGGCTGTGGGGTGCAGCAGGGAGGGGCTCTGGGCAAGGGTCTGGCAGCATTGGGATCAACAGAGCCAAGTCCCCACTGCTTCCAACCAGCCCCCCCAGCCCCACTGAGGCCAGTCTGGGGTGTGGGAGATGCTCATGGCCTGAGCACAGGGTGGAGAACTGACCTGCACCCCAAAGCCACGTCCCTGAGGACACCAAGGAGCTGGATCCTGGGAGCCCAGGGCTCTCCTGGCCCCCCTGGCTCTCTGTCAGTCCCACCTGCCCCCTGTGCAGCCCCTCACCCTGCAGGAACCACCCTGGGCAGTGCTGACAGCCCAAAGCAAAGGCAGGGTTTTAAAGCCCTTCCCAGCATAACCATCTCCAGCACTATTAATAACACTTGTAAGCAGTTGTTCTTGAATAGATATGATTTTTATCTTGACAGCATCTCCTTAAATCATTTTTATCCCCACAAAGTTTGCGAGAAGCAGATTTTCTGAGGGCCATTTATCTTGCCAAATATCCCCCACCCCTGTTTATTGCTCACTCCCCTTTCAGGCTGCTCCCCACCCTCTGCCTCAGCTGCCTCCCAGCGACCGACTCCTCTGTCCCCTCCCTCCCTCCACCCCACAGCTCCCCTTCAACGTGTATTTTATTGGTGGCAGCAAAATGAAATCAAATTCTCCAACCCCTGTGGCTGAGAGGCTGTCGGGAGGTGGGCAGGGGTGTGCACTCTCTGCCAAACATCCTCCTGTCTTTCCTCCTCTCGTGTCTACAGTAAAAATTCAAGTTAATACAAACGCAGAGAACTCCCCTGAATGATCAGTTTTTCCTCTGCAGAAAAGTGGCCGCAGCCCCCTCGTTGTGTCAGAGGGACAAAGGCACAGGAGAACCTCGAGGCAGGGAAGGCAGGGGGGACATTCCAGCTGTCACATCCATCACTCGCTGGGAAATAAAGACTTTTTAAGAGGAGAGCTGCGGAGAAAGGAGCAGATTCACTGACACAGCTTAGAAAACATTAATTCTGCTTTCAGGTGGCCCAAGCTGCTTCCCCAGTGGGGCTGAACTCACCTTAGTGGGACTGAACTCACCCCAAGGGGGGCTGAACTCACCTTAGTGGGACTGAACTCACCCCAAGGGGGGCTGAATTCACCCCGAGGGGGTTGAACTCCCCCCAAGGGGGGCTGAACTCCCCCCAAGGGGGGCTGAACTCATCCCAGTGGTGCTGAACTCCCCCCGAGGGGGCTGAACTCACCTCCATGCTCGGGCAGCCCAGGGCAGCCCAGGGGTGGGTGTTGGTGCCTGCTGGGACAGGACTCGGGCTGCAGGAGGTGCAGGGACAGCAGCAGGACCCTCGTGGGTTTAAATGCCTGAGGGAAAAGTGCCCCTGTGGCCTGGAGGGTCCCAGGCAGCCCCTCCCCTGCCCAGCAGCACACACCGAGAGAGGAGAGGCAGAGCAGGAGGTGGAGCAGCCCCGGGCGGGTGGCAGCACGTAATTGAATTGAGTGAGAGGGGAGGAGGGAGGAAGGAGCAGATGAGAGCCGGGAGTAATAAAATATTCCAAAACTAGATTAAGAAATGACGAGCAGGGTGGGTGGAGCCGTGGGTGGGAAGGCAGCCCTGCTGCAGCCGGGTTGGAGCTGCTCCCATGGGATGCTGAGGTTTTATGGGATGCAGCAGTTTGCCATCCCACTGTGACAATGAGCCTGGGCATGACTAGAGCCAAGCACTCCCACTCCCCTTGTTTCTGAAGGCTTCAGAGGCCCTTTTAAAGGAACACCTGTTACCAGGCCCCGGTTAATGACTCATCTGGGGAATTCTGGAGGCTCTTCTATGCTTAATAAGTTCTGCATGAGCAGAGGAGGAGATCCAGGGGAGCCTGAGCACCTGGAAGCAGCGGGGCTTGTTGGTCCCCACAAGGATTTGCTTCCTGAAGTGAAGCCCCTCACCCCTGCCCCGAGGGACAGGGATCATGTTCCAGGGTAGGGTTGGAGCTGGAGCCCCAGGAAGCTGTTCCCAGCCTGCAGCAGTGCAGGATTTGGCTGCACTGCTGATGGGCTTGGAAAGGCAGGAAAATTCCAGGTGTGACACAGCCCGACCTCCAGCCCAAGGGGGTGGACTGGCCAGCAGTGCCTGACCTTTGCAGCCCAGCTGGAGGGAGGAAAATGAGACTCCTTCCTACCAGAGATTTTTGGTGAAAGACAGGAGTGCCCTGAGTGTTCCCATCGCCAGGCACAGGACACCTGCCATTCCCTGAGCTGAGAGGTTGGGGTGAGGCAGCTGTGGGGGTGCAGGCTCCACCTCACCCCACTCCTCCTGCCAAAAATCCACCCCTGGAGATGCCACCGTGAGCCAGAGGCTTTGCTGCATGGCCAGCCTGCAAGTGCTCCAGTGGCCATCGCTGTGCCAAGGGCCTCTGTGCTGGTGGACTTGGCCCAGCTTTGTAGGATGGTGCCTTGGAACACCCCAGAAAGAGCCACCCATGGTGGGATCCCTGCAGAGACATTCCAGTCATGCCAGGAGCTGGCACGGGCCACTGTCCTGCAGCCACGTCCTTTAGGAAGATCCAGAACCTTCAGGAGGTGGGATTCAGCAAGCAGAAGTCCCCTCCCTGGTCTGGAGGAGCAGAGGGGTGAGCAGGGCTCTGCCCACCAGCCCCGGAGCCACCAGCAGAGGAGGAGATGCTCTGCACATGGAACGGGAATGGCTCCTGCTGCAGGAAGTTTTTCCTTCCCGAGGTGTGGGCAGGAGGCACCTCCTGGCTGTCAGCAGGGCTGCCGAGCCTGGCAGTGGGTAATTAAACCTTTTATTCGGTGCCTGGAGGCGAGGAGGCATCGAGGGCTCTTATCAAAGCAGGAGCCAACGGGCTGGCTCCGTGCAGGGAGGGGGAGGGAGAGGTTTAAAGGAAGTTCTGGCTTCTTTCTCCTCTCCTAACTCTTCAAATGCACCTTGTGAACAACTAATCCACATTTACACAGCTGGGCAGAGGCCAAACCCTCCTGCTGCAGCCAGGTCAGCCCCAGCAGCTCCAGCCCCACTGTCCTTGCCCTCTGCTCTGCCCTGGCTCAGGGTCTGGGGTCAAAGCCCCCATGGATATACGTGATAGAGGGAATTCCTCCCCCTCACCCCCCCTGCACAGGATGGCCATCCAGGGGATCCTTGGAGCAGCTCTGCCATGGCCTCTGGGGACACTCAGACCCCCCTGCACCATGACAGACAACAGCAGCCACTCCCAACGGGCAGGAGGGTCTGTGCCTGGGGATGAGGGGACAAACAGCACCCCAAAAGTGCAGGCAGAGGTCCTGGCTGCAGCCCTGTAACACACACACAGCTCAGTGCCAACTCTGCTGTGGCCCCCCAAGCCCAGGACAGGGGGTCCCTCACCCTCCCCACAGGGTCACCTGCCAGGTCAGGGCTCAGCACCCCTTGTCTTCTGGGGGCAGCAGCAGCACGGAGGGGACGTGACAGAGCTCCAAGGCAGAGTGAATTTTCCAGCTCTCAGATACAAGGAAGAATCATAACATCGTTTATCATCTTTAAAGATACGCAGAGTTGGCGAGAGAATGAATTCCTCTTCATAACCCAGTTCCCAGGATATTTTTACTGTGCATCATAAATTATAATACCTTTTTATTTTTGCTTTATGGCCTGTCCCCCGCCAATTCTGGTGATCTACACCCTCACCCCCCCCAGTGTTTTAGGAACAATCCCTGCCTGTCTCTCTCCTCCTCCCATCAGCTCCCCAATCTCTCTCCTTCCACCACCATCTCTTCCACTTGTCCACCCCCATGGACCAAGCTGGGCTGGGGACCTGTGGGCATCACCAGCTCGGCCAGGAGTGGACAGTGGCACCTGCAGGCTGCTGCAGAGCCTGGGGCAGGTGAACCCGTGGCCACAGCTCCGACTCACCACCCTGGCAGCAGCACAGGAGGGAAATCACCACCAGGGCTGTCAGGGCTGCTCCAGCCTGGCAGGTCCCTCAAACCTCCCTGGGTGGCTGAGGCAGCCCTGACCATCCCCTTGCCCCAACAGGCCAGGTCTGGCAGCCCAGCTCCAGGTGTTCCCAAGACTGGGACAGCTCTGAGCTCAGCCTGCTCCTGCCTTTGCACAGCCCAGTCTGTGCGTGGTGTTTGAGCCCTGCTTGGTTTCTGCACCAGAACCGCTCAGGAGAGGCCGTGCTGTGGCCCAGGGAGGGGATTTTGGCTCCAAAGGGAGCACCCAGTGCAGGTGGATTGATGCAGAACCACTCCCCAGCTCCCTGCTCTGTGCTGGCCAGCACCCACCTCGCTGGAGGGCTCAGGGAGGGTTCCCCAGCTCCTTTCCCTGCAAAGCCCCTTCCTTTAAGGAAAGATCTGTTTGCAAACAGCCTGGGTGGGGAACCCCCCAGGGGAGAGGGGGTACAGTGGAGCAGAGTTCCTCAGTGGCCTCAGCAACCCTCCTGCAGTCCCAGCCCGGCGCTGCAGCAGGAATTCAGGCCCAGAGGAGCCAGGGAGGAGAGGTGAGTGTTTATCCTGAGAAATGTGGAGATTTGCTGCGATGAGGCTGACTAAGAACATTACATTTGCCACGCTAAGCTGGAGAGCCTTGGGGCTTTGTCGGGGCTCAGGCGCTCACTCCGTCAGGGAGAGGCTTCAGGCACGTCGGGATTTACAGGCACAGAGAGGAAAACAGCCATCCCCGGGGAAAACAGCTACCCCTGGGAAAACAGCCACCCCCTGGGAAAACAGCCATCCCCGGGGAAAACAGCCATCCCCGGGGAAAACAGCTACCCCTGGGAAAACAGCCATCCCCTGGGAAGAGCCAGCAAGGCTGGCAGTGCAGACAGGACTGTATTTCCCTGTGCTAGGAGGGTTATCAGATATCAGGGCAGCCACTGCTTTCCCGAGGCCCAGAGGGGATTTCGAGGATTAACACAAAACCCCAATCATGGTCATTCCCACTTTCCTTCCTTTTCCATAGCACTGGGCTCAGCACCTGCCTGTGGGACTTCTCTCTTGCACAGACCCCTGTGGATGCACAGAGGGTGGGCAGGGAGGAACAGGAGCTGCTGGATGAGTGGCTACAGGCAGCTGGCAACAGGATTGGGGCTGCACTTGGCTTCCATCCCTCCTCACCACATCGGGGCTTCTCTGGGAAAAATGAGAGTACAGGAGCAGGTTAACAGCCAGGAAAATGATTGCTAACAACACGACCAGGGGCTTGTTCCTTCCCGTTTTATTGGAGCCTGAGTGATTACTGGTAGGTACTTAAAAGGCAGGACTGTGTGTTATTGCCGGGGCTGCTCGGGAGGGACGGGAGGCTCATTAACGAGCGGCTCCCTCCGGCTGCCGGGAGCGGTCCCAGGGGCCGGGCTGGAAGCCGGAGCAGAGCAGGTTTGAGGGAGAGTGTTGAGGCAGCAGCACGGGGGGATGGAGGAGGCTGGGAATGAACCTTCTGCTCTGCCAGCGACGCTCCAGCCAAGGCACCGCAGGGAATGAGGGGTCTGGGACAGGGAAGGGACAGGAACGGGCTGCAGGGCAGCTCAGGACAAACGGCCACCTCAGCCTGGGAAAAGCAGGATGGAAGAGGCTGGTTGGTGTCTGCCAGGGGGTTTGGTGGAGAGAGTGGGTCACCTCAGCCTCGTTCAGCCCTGCCACAGCAGGACTGGTGTGCACTGAGCTCAGGGGCTGCCTCTGAGCACAGCCGGGTCCGGGGGCACCAACCTGAGATGGGAGGTAGAGATAGGGGCCAGAAAACAGCTCCGTGCGTGTCCCAGGACATTTTTAAACAGCTGGAGGCAGAATAAGGCCCAGGGTGCCCGAGGACAGGGGGGCACAGAGGACAGGGGGGCACAGAGGCTGTGGGGCGGGCAGGCTGGGCAGGGGGCGGGTGGGAACAGTGATAAATGAGTTTAATTCCTGAGCAGACACCGATGGGAGGGGGTGATTAATGGGACAGGCACATCCTCGTGGCCTCAGGAGCTCAGGGAGCTGTGTTGGCAGAGGATGGAGCAGCACGGACTGGAGGATGGGAGGTTGGGAGCTGAGCAGAGACCAGACAGGAGGGAACAACAGGCACAGTCTATCTCCCTCCTGCCCACTCTGCCCCTCTGACCATCTCCCTGGGTCCTTCCCAGAGGTTCACAGGCATCATTTCTCCTGTCCTCTTCCCTCCCTCTTATCCCATCAAACACAGACACTGACATGGCTGGTGCTCCAGGGCCTGTCACCCTGTCACCTTCACTCCTGCACAGAGCTCCTTACCTGGCTGATGTGCCAGCACTCACTGGCCTCTGGTCCCATCCCATTTTGCCTCTGCCTGCAAGACCAGTGCAGAACTGGCTGAACTGGGAGCTGGACTCCTCTCCTGAGGTATCCATGCTGCAGGATCTGCACTTCCAAGAGGTGGAGCAATGCCATTGGCACTGGCTGGGCTGGAGGACCCCAGGCAGCCCATCTGGGTACCTCAGCTCATCCCTCACCCCCCTCCCTCTCTGGAGCTGCCGGTGTCCCCCTGCCCCCCCAAACATTCCTCACTCCCAGCCCTGGTCTGGATCCAGCTGGCACCTCTGACTGATCTGGAGCTGGCCCTGGGCTGCTGGGCACGTGCCAGGAGCAGCCCCTGGTGCATTGGGCACAGCAGCTGGTAGTGCTGATTAAAAACAGAGAAACCCAGCAATTATCAGGCTGTGACAGCCTGTGCTGCTGCGGGGGACAGGGCAGGGGGGCTGGCCAGCCCAGGGGGAGGCTGGGTCCCCAATCCCTCCCTGGACCCCACAAGAGGACAGGGATATGCCAGAAAGCCTGTGTGTGCAGCTCCCACACCCCCGTGCCCACAGTGGGCACATTCCAAAGCCAACAGGCTCCAGGAGGTGACGCCTGAGTGTGGCTGTTCCTGGGTGTAAATGCACAGGGATCCAGCACTGCTGCTCCCGAGGATCCGTGTGCCATGCCCCGTGGGCACACAGCCAGGCAGGGACACGCCAAGCACACGTGTGTCACCGTGTGTGACGTGGCTCACAGCTCCCCCCTCCTGCACACGGGTCTGTCCTCCAGGACACGCCTGGACACACATGATGCTGCCAAGAGCCCCTGGGGAAGCTCCAGCCAGCCCTGCAGCCCCCAGGGAGGTGCAGGGACACCCCTGCAGCCCCCAGGGAAGCACAGGGACACCCCTGCACCCCCCCCTGCTCCTGCAGCCCCCTGTGCCTGTGTGTGCCCGTGGAGCCCCGAGCAGCCCCCCCAGCCTGGCCTCCTCATTAATATCCACGGCTTGAATTATTTATTACAAACAGATGTTAGAGTTTAAAGAGTGTTAAGAGGATATCCTTGCCTAATCAATTTGTTTTTAACTAGTTTATGTATTTATTACCACCAGAATTTGGACTTCAGCTGCCATTTGGAATTATCCCTCATCCATCACCGTGCTGAACGTGCTGCTTGGATGCCTGTGCATGTCCCTGGGGACCATGAGTGAGCCACAAACCTGCTGTCTGCTGGCCATGGACTGGGCTTGCCTATTCCCTCATTTCCAAACACTGCACTGAGCTGGAATGCTCTGTGAACTCCCCAAAATTAAGCTTTGCACTGTGGGCAGCAGCCAGGCTGGGCCAGGGGAGCAAAGGGTCTCCTTGGAAAGGTGGGGCAGGGAGGAGAGAGATGTTGGGGACAAGTAGAAGAACTCCAGGCCCCAGGGGAAGGACAGGGAGATGGAATCTCAATGCTGCACCACCCTGAGTTCCAGGTGCCCCTCTGGGAGCACCTCTAGATGCTCCCAATTCACATCACTGGGAATGTGGCCCATAAAATGCCCTGGAGGTAATTCTGGGATGAGATCAAGCAAATGAAGCAGGTGTAGTTTGTGCCCCACAGTTGCCAACAGGAGGAACCCCAGGTGTTCTCCAACCCCTTTAACATGATGAGCAACTCGGGAAGCAGGAGCAGGGATAAGGGAGCATCCTCCAGGCTCCAGCCATGGCCAGGGGCTCCCAGTCCCACACTGGGACTCTGCTGCACCCTCAGCCTGTGCTGGGACACTTTTGGCAGACACAGGCCCCAAAGCATGAGGGCACAGAGGCAGCTGGTGTGAGCACAGCCCACGGGCACAGCCACCACTGCTGCTCTGCCACTCCCTGCCACAGCCACCCCAACCCCCCGGGGAATCCAAGGGATCCCCGAGCCAGTCCATCACCCTCTGAGAAGCACCAGATTCTTAAAGAACCTGTCAGCCAGGAGAGACTCAAACAACATTTCAGCTTGTCACCATTCCCAAGAGATGTTGGGGAAAAAACAAGAAGGGGAGACGCTGTAGGAGGAAGAAGATAAATGGTGCTGGGAAGGAGGAGGGGGAAGGAGAGAGATGGGAGACAAAAAAGCAAGGAGGGGGTGAAGCTGTGCTTGGAGCACAGCAATTAAAGCCACCCTGAGCTCACCCAATTAAACCGACTGGAGAGAAGAGGAATCCCAAAGGATAATTTCTCGGCAAATTGCTCGTTTGTCTCTCAGTCTGTGATGCTGGAATGCTTCGTGTCAGTCAAGCCATGGAGCTGAGCCCTGGGGATGAGAGAGATGTTGGTAATTTAGCAGGCAAAAGGCATTGCTTCCTAGAAACCTCCTCAAAAGTGCCATAAATCCAAGTAAACCTTATCCAGAGCTTCTACACAGCAGTGAGAAGGGACAGGAGCAGGAGGGATGGGGATGGATGGAGCACCCTAACCCTTCCTGGTCTCTGGATGGGCTTTCTGCCACATCACTCCTGTGTGTGCATCCTGAGGGAGAGCCTCCCCCCCAGTCAATCAAACATCAGCCTGGAAGTGTTAAAGGCCCGTGTCTGTCTTCATTCCAGTCCCAGCACTCCACCCGTCCCCGCCTGTGCCCCGATGCCGCAGGATTTTGCGCATGATTTCCCTCCCGCTGCCGGAGGCGCTGCAGCCGCTGCTCCGCCACTGCTCCGGGGCTCTGCTCACGTTTGCAGTTCAGCCTCCTTTTACACTGACTTCTCTGTGTTTGTTCTCCTTTTGCCTCGCCGAGTGGTTCCCCCTCCGTGCCCGGTTGTGCCTCCGCTGACCCTCAGCCCAGAAGGGCACGAGGAGGTTCCTGACCCGGGGTCTGAGGGGGCTCAGAGCTGCTGGGGCTGGAGGTGACACCCCTGGGCTGAAAGGAGGATCCAGTCTTGTTGGCAATTTGCCACGACCGTGGGATTCATCCCCCGGGCTCCTCTGCTCTCCCTCTGGCCCCCAAAATACCCAGGACACAGCCCAGAGCCCCTCCATCCTGCTGCCTGCTCAGAGGGGAGGAAAAAGCCCTTTTCAAGAGGCAGCTGAGCCTGAGTGACTGCAAAGAGCTCAGGAAATAATAATAAATGTGGGGATGATCCATGGAAACTTGACTAAGGCAGGAGAGATCCCCCAAGAGCTCCACAAACCCGGGGCTGCTCTGCCTGACCCTGATGGAGGCACCCAGAGCACCCAGGGGTGCAGCGTGGTGGGGATGGGCTGCTCATGGCACACCCACGGATGGGATGGCCCCGGGGGGTACCCAAGGATGCCCATCCAAGGATACCCATCCAAGGATGTGCTCTGACAGCATGAGGGCACAACGTTAAAAACCCCTCACCTTTATTCACCTGTCCCTGCTGCACTGTCCCTCTGCCCCCACTCCGGCCCTTGGGGGCAAACCCAAGTGTTGCAGGAGATTAATGACCTTAGAAAAATGTAATTACACAACAGGGCTCTGCCGTTAATAACTGCGTATTTTCCTTGTCAATGTGCCCTAATTGAAAATGAGTGGGCGCCTCGTGCGTGGCAGAGGAGTTGGCTGGAGCCTCAACTGGAGCCTTAATGCTGTATTAATTGTAGTAATTAGCAGTCACTTTAGGTTGGAGTCAGCTATAAATAGGGGGTCCATCAGTTTAGCAGAGAGTGTGATTTAAAATGCAAATAAACCCCCAACTATACATACCTATCACTTCTTTCCCCCTGCCCCCCAGACCTGCAGTCGGGAAGGGCTGTGATGCTGCTCTGCCGAGTTTGGTTTCTGAAGGGAAGTGGTTCCTTGTTTGTCATCACAGGAGCAGCTCGGATGGTCTCAGCAGCCCAAGGACACCCCAGCACAGGGGTCTGTCCCCAGCAGTGACTTTGCTGGTGCTCCCACAGCTGGGGACCCTGCCAGGCTGCTGGGGGTGATGGGCAGCCCCTGACCCAGCCTCCCACAGAAGGTGCTGGATAAATCCCAAGAGCCACGTGGCAAAGAGCAGAAACCCACAACACAAAGCCAAGTGCCCGTCTCTGCCCTGGAGCAGGGACAACCTTTTGGGGGAGAAAACCCACCCAAGAGCCCTAAAGACCCAGGAAAAGGGAAGAGGAGCTGCAGGCAGAGTGAGGCAGCACAGCAGGGCGGGGATCCCACGGCCCCAGTCACACTCTGACACGCTTCATTTACCTGATTATTACCAGAGGAAGGACAAGTGAGAGAGGAAGAAGGAATAATCTCTTATTAATGCAGAATCACTAAATTACAGCCTGTACAACCAGGGACAAAGCAACGCGCTAAAATAAAATCCTGGCTCCAAAAATGCCCAGAGCAGAGCTATTAAAAATTTAAAAGCAAACACAAAAAATGCCTTTTCACTGCTGGCCAGTTCTTAATTTAACAGAGACCATCAGACCCCCCCCCCCTCGCTGGCACAGCCCTGCCTGCTGCTGGGGCACGGAGCTATTCCTGCACAGCAATCCCTGAGCAGGAAACAAGGATCTTGAGGGGGAAAAAAAGGAGGGGGAAAAAAAAGGGAAAAGCAGGTGACCCCCTTCAAACCCCTTCAAAATGCAGGTGACCCCCTCTCCGTGCCTGGGGCAATGCCACCCACCTCTGGCTTAGGGCTCTGGAGCTGGACTGATGGCACTGGAGCCAGAGTTTCTTATCAGGATTCTTGCTAAATCTCGAGAAAAACCCACACAGGGCTCTGGTTTGCTCTCACATGCAGAGCAGGGATTTGCCTTCCAGAGTGTCCTCTGCTTCAGTCCCATCTGCAGGTTCCTTGGAGCATCCACGGGAGAGGCCAGAGCAAAGCTGGATATTTGTACATCCATCGGTGGCTTTGCCCCTGGCAGGCAGCTGGAATCATCACATGGTGAACAGCTGGGAGGAGACAATCAAGAAACAGGGGTTTCTTCACAAAATTCTTCCCCAGACCTGGAAGAGGAATTCAAGGTTCATCAGAGACATCAATGCTCAAACCAGGCAAGGGGTGTGATGCTGCACAGGGCCTTCTCTGCAGGAATTACAGAAGAACCTGGGATTTACACAGCTAAAAACCCCCTCATGTGTGAAACCTGGGATTTACGTGGCTAAAAGCCCTCTCAGGGATGAGTCCTTCGAGGGATGTAGCTTCCCCCAACCCTCCTGCCAAGGTGCTCTGGGCAGAGCAGGCTGTGCTCTGAGAGCTGCCTCTCAACACTCTGCTTATCATAAGAGGGACAGGGGGAAAAACAGATGAAATAACATGAAAATAAATACAGAAACAACTTCGGCATGGAAGGCAAAGCAGGTCTGATCTTTTGCTTGACTTGTTCTGAAAATTGCTTCTCCACTGCCCGTTTATGCACATTAATTGAACGTCTGGCCCGGCTGCCCGTCTGTTTAAGCCCTCAGTCAATCCCCTCCTGGATGGCTGCGAGATCAATAGGGTGGTAATTTAATAAAGGACACTTTCAGTTGGCTTTTAAAAGCCACTGACAGGATTTAATTCTTTCCTGTCTTTAAGAAGGGGCAGTGGCAGAGGAGGACTGGGGTCAAACCACGACCCAGGCCCTCCCCCCAGCAGCCTCCTCCAGACCAGGCTGCTGTGAACCCTCAGCCCTCCTGCTCCTTCCTCATCCTTCCCGAGACGTGGCACAGTGCCTGGGACCAACTCAACAGCCCTGGAATGACCCTGCTGCTTCCCAGAGCTCCTACAGGCTGGCAGTGATTTCTAGGAATCGAGTTTTAGGATCGTGCACCTCCCAGGAGCAGCCCAGGGAGCCCCAGGAGCCCTGGGAGCCCAGCTCATCCTCTCCCTCCCCAGAGCAGTGTGACTGCAGGGGACAGCAGTGCTGGGACAGGCAAGAGCAGCCACAGCTGTCCCCACATTCCAACCCTGCCCTGTGTTGGCAGCACTAGGATCAGTCCTCCAGCCCCTCCAGGGATCCCAGGGCAAGGCTCCAGCCAGAGCTCCCAAGTGCTGGGAATGACACGTGTTTCCAGGTGAGGAAGCTGCCAAGTTCAAAGCAGCTGCTGATGCCTCAGGTGATCTGTCCCTTGCAAGAGCTTTATCCGAGGAAGTGCCAGGCCCACACTGGATGTTTCATCGCCGGGCTGAAAAACCAGAGGCAGAACAGCTCCTTTGGATTCATGGAGCGTGTGCACCAGGGCTTTGCCAGGCAGGAATTAACATCCTCCTGCCTCCTCCAGCCCCTGTGCCCTTGTGCTGCTGGGTCCCAGCCCAGAACTGGTCCCAGCTGCCCTCAGATGCGTGTCAGCCTCCTGTTCCAGTTCCTGCAGCTCTCCCTCCCCAGCCCTGCACGGTTCAGTGGGGAAAGCACCAGCCTGCACCTCCAGCCCTCTTTAATTTCCTCTAATCGCTTTCTTCACAGCCATCCTCTCTAAACCCTTTATCTTCCTCCAGGCTGCAATTCCCTCCCTTTGCTGCTTCTCCATTTCCTCTCTGTGATGCTTTGCCCACAGCCATCTGAATTCCAGTGGTTTAACCAGTGCCATGCTGGGAGAGGATCATGTCCCTGTCCCTTGCTCAGGGATTATGTCTCAGTCCTGGCCACGAGTCCCAGGACTGCCTTTCCCTGCTGATTCGCCCCAGAGGCCACACCAGCCCCACTCAGCCCGTGCTGGTTCTGTCCATCCCCACTCAGTCCTTTTCTCATCAATATGTGACTCTCAGGTCATGTCCTCGTTAATGTGATTAATGCTCTCTTAGCTTCACACCCCTCAGTGCTGCACCCACCTCCTGCCCTGGCTGTGCTGGCCTGTGCCCATGGGCAGAGCATTCCTGCCACCACAGGGTGCCCTGGGCTGTTCCTGGACAGAGGCTCTGGGCAGACACTCTCCTGTGCTCTGGAGCAGCAGCCCATGCAGGAGAGAAGCTGGAAGAGCCCAAACCTATAAATAAAAGACATGAATTAAACATGACTCCTGCATTTTCAAGGGTCAGATGAATATTCGGTCACTTAGCAATATCATCTACTCCCAGGGAAAGGGAATAACAATAAGTGTTTGCCATCACTTGTTGTTTCTCAAGTGACACTTTGAAGGGACAAACCTCACCCTGCTGTGAGCATGGGAGCAGAGTCTGGCTCCACCAACCCGCTCTGAAAAAGGCAGGTGACAACTGTCCCAGTTTTCAAGCTGGGCAGAAATGGTCCCAAAGATGCTCAATGGATTTGCCACACTTTGGCAGAGGCAGGATTGCAGCCCAGCCTCCTGCTTCCCAGGCAGGGATAACACCACCAACACAGCTCCAAGGACAACAGGGATCCCCCTTCATTTGGTACCTGATGGACCCTGCCATGGTTCCCAAATTCCAGGGGCTCCTCTGGAACCTCACACTCCCCAGCTTTCCATCAGTTGCTTGAATCAGCACACTGGGCTGCAGGTGCCTCTCCCACTCCCCAAACTCCAGTGGCCCATCAGGAGCACGGAACAGACAGAGGGCAATGGATTGAGGATGATTCTCTGCCCCTCTGCAGTTGCTACAAATCACAGCCAGATTTTTCACTGCCAGGCTTGTGGCAGGTGGGAAGGGACCAGCTCAAGCTCCCCACACCTGAGACTCTCCCCATCCTGCTGAGACCAAGTCACTTCAGACAACCACAGCAGCACAGAATGGCTTGGGTTGGAAGGGACCCTAAGAATCATCTTGTTCCAAGCCCCTGCCACAGAAACTTCCACAGGCCCAGGGAACCTCCCACAGCTCCTTGGGAGCTCATCAGTGGAGATGAAGCCAGGAAAGCCAGGGCTGCACTCCCAGCCTGGCACTCCTGGTGTTTGTGTTTCTCCCAAGCACAAGAAGCTCCTTCAGGTGATGCTGAGACTTCGAGGATGGAACTGGCCCTGAGCTGGGGACTCCTGGACCCTGGGAGTGCTTCCTGCTCTGCCCCACCACCACCAGAGCCAGACACACCCCAGACAGGCTCTAATTGGTTTTAGTCGTTTTTAACACAAGTGCAAATTTGGATAACACAGGGAACCACCTATTCCTCTGCTCACAGGACTGCTCTTTCCTCTGTGCTCTCTGTGCAGGAGGAATTTCACATGACATCATAATTCCTTTGGGTTTATTTACTTACAGGTATCAGACTGACTTAATTCCTGGTCTCCTTAATTGGCCCCACTGTTAATACCAGCTCACAGCCTCTGCTTCTCAGCGGCCCCTTTGCTCTCGCTGCAGCAGCCACCACCTCCTCCTCCTCCTCCTGTCACAAATATCCCAGAGCCAGAGATTCCTGTGGAATGTGGGACCCCCGGGTGTGCAGAGGGTCAGCAGCGACCCGGGACTGAAGCTGCAACTAAGAACAGCAAAGGCATGACAAGATGTTCACCCCAAACCACCCTGGTGCCCTGGGATGCACTGAGGGATGTGTCCCAGGCCACTGGAGAGTCGTTTGATTTTTAAAATAATAAATACTGAGCAAAAGTGGGTGTTACTGAGAGCAAGGGGCACTTCAGGCTTCATCAGGAATTAAGCCTTTGGTCCTGGAAACCCCTGCCCAGGCATTGTAAATGTTCCCAAGCCCTGAGCTGGCCCAGGTTAGAGCTCCAGCAGCCCCTGGGATGCTGTGGCTCGGGAGGATCCAGCACAGGCTGTGGGAAGCAGCACCTCCCCTGCCAGGGTACCAGGCTGGCCTGGCAGATGCTCTGAGCACAGACCTGCAGGCACATGGAGCCTTCCCAGTCTCAGGCTCCCAAAAAGACGTTCAGAGTGAGGAGCACTGTCAACAAATGTATTTAAATTACAAAAAAAACTCCAAACCCGATGTGCTTTTAAATTGGAAAATAAATTAATTGCACAGAGGACAGAACAGAAAATTATTTAAATCTATGTAGCTTCCCACTCTTTCCTCCCAAAATTAGGAGGCTGAATGCTCAGCTGGGGTAAATCTCCTCTAAGTGACATTCATCTTCATGGTCCTGCCCTGATTTACACCACCAGAGAAATTGGCTTCCTCTTTGCCTGGGTCTCTCTGCATATCTGTCCTGTGAGAATAAATAAATAAAACTTGAATAAAAATATTCATCCACCATTCATTCTGCTTAATTATTTAAACTTCAGATTCTGGAAATAATGAAGGAGTAATAAAGAAGAGATTTACCATCCACCACAATTGCTGGGAGCATCCCGGGTAATTTCCTCCTTCACTTTTTAATCTCTCTCTTTTGCTTTCTTTTTGCCTCGCCAAATTGAATCAATTTATTAAAGTTGTTGCCAAACTGCTCTGCTCTGATCTGTTGGTGGTGATGAAGAGGAATGGGCTGCTCTGTCCCCCCCAGAGCCCCCTCCTGAAGAAGGATGACACTTTGCCACACGCCTGGGTGGGGAGGACTGAGCAAAGCCAGGCAGGACTTTTGAACGACACCACGGTGAGGGATGGGGGGAAGGACCCAGCCAAGAGATCCCAGCTCCTAAACACAGGCTGCAGAAGACAAACTCCTACAGAAACCTGGCTGAGCTTCCACAGCCACCTCAGGAAGTTGGGATGGGCTCAGTCCCCACGTCCTCCCCAGAGGTGGCTGCCCTGGGACCCTCGGGCAGCTCCCGCCTCTCCTCCTCCTCCCCCAGTTCCCTGACCTGTTTTCCCGAGCCCTCAGAGTGACTGGAGCCATGTGCTGCAGATCCCAGACCCCACAGGTTCCTCCAGCTCTGCAGGAACAGGCAGTGAAGTGTCAGCACTCACACCTCACACGAGGCACTTCGCTACCAGAGCCAGGGCAGAGCTGCCACCTCCGCCCGGCAGCCCCTGGATCCTGCTCGGTGGGGGACAGACCAGCCCTCAGGATGCCTCCAGAGGGAGAAAGGAACCCGTTCCTGCCCTCCCTGCCCCTGCCAGGACGGTCCTGCCTCTGGGGGAGAAGCGGCTCAGCCCCTTCCAGCAGGGCTGACAGCAGGGGCTGCGTGTCCTGGACCAGCAGGGCAGAGCTGAAGGGAGAAGCAGAAACAGGCAGATGACAGAGCTTTCCAAAGCTCTAAATTCCACCCAGGATCCCTTTTTGCTGTGCTGAAGGAATCAGCACGAGCACCGCATCCTGATTCTGGAAACAGTTTCAACCAAACGCACCGTTCAAAAGAGCAGCAAGGCAGTCCCGGGGGACAGGTACCAGCCAAAAACGTGAACAGATTAAAAGCTGTGGATAAGATCACAGACCCTGAGTCTCCCAGACCCCAATCCCTGCGTCTCCAGCACCAAAGGCTGAACAAACAAACCACAACCCAGCCAAGGGTGTGCCAGGGCTGGGGACCCCCCGTCCCACACCTTCCCTCCAGCTCACTGCTAGGTCGCCTTCCCTCTTCCCAGAGCCACTGAAACAAATTAAAGATGAAAAAGACAGGAAAATTATTCACCATGGAGATTTGGAGAGACAGCAACTAATTAATAAAAATAAGTATTGCTAATACCAGGCTTTTATACAGCCTTTTAAATTGCAAATTCCTCTTGAAGCAGGTATTATTAATTAAATCATTTGCATCCACTATGGCACCAATATATAATTATTTATCCTGATAAATAATTTTTTATTTATCCTGACAAATAATTTTTTTATGCTGATAAATGATTGGTGGGGAAATGTAGGGCTGCACCAGACTGGCAATAAGGTCTTTCCAGCGACTGGCCTGAGTCTGCTCCTGCACAGCCTTGTCTGTCTCAATCAGCCTCAGCCTTAACCCCCCAAAGGGCAGGTGCAGCTGATCTCCAGCTTCTGTGAACACAAACAGCAGTTCTCCATCCCCCCTCCTTCCCCAGACGTGGGTTTGGGGGAGCCAAGGCAGAGGGGAGGTGCAGGTTGTGCAGCAGTGCCCAGCTCACAGCCAGATGGGTGGCTGGGCTCTGTCCTTCCAAATCCCACCAGAGACCCCAGATCCTCACCTGTCACCCTCACATCCTGAAAGACTTTAAATGGTCAGAGGAAGGATCTGTCGTGCCTTGCTGCTGGAGGGATGGAGAAGATGAGCTGGGGGTCTGTGGGGGCTCTGCTGTCCCTCGGGCTCCTGCCAGACCCTGAACAGACCTGGGGCATAGACAAGTTCTCCACTGCCTGAAAAACCAAGGACAGCTCCTGAGTTGGAGGAAGGAGGTAAAACCAAGTAGGAATTCCCTCCATGAGCCACCAGCCCCCCTTCCCCACCCCAGTGCTCAGTGTCCTGGGGGAGCTCTATCCAGGCCCCAAATTCCCCAAAGGGGAGGACCAGACGAGGACACATCCTTGAGTTTCTCTTTGGAAAACAAATCCTTGCCCATCCCTCTGTTCTGCAGAATTTATGACCAGGGAGGGAGGAGCCCCATTGTCTCAATGTACCCACCTCATGGCCCCACAGCACAGCCCAGGGAATGCAGCCACCCCATGGCCCCACAGCACAGCCCAGCTCCCTGGAGGGGAAGGGAGGGAAGGCAGCTCTGGATTCCAGCCTGGAGGGCCTGGCTGAGAAATGCCACTGTGCTTCCCCAGCTGCTCCTCACCCATCAGACTCGTCTGGTCTCGAGTGTCCTCACCAGCAGTGATCCATCACTGGGGATTCCTCCACATGGGAGCCACAGCTCCTGCCTGGGAGGCTGATGCAGAGGAGGGCAGTGAGGCAGGATCCTTGCCTCCACTTCTCCAGAACACAGGAAAGCTGCAGAAAACCAGACAGACAGACAGAGGGGACAGCACTCAGCACCTGCTCTTGCTCCTGTGGTCCCACTGCAGCCACCTCCCAGCAGCGACCCCGGGCTTAAAAACATCTGTTTGCAGGAACTGCAGAGCCAGTACCAGGAATCCCTGCTCTGGAAATTAAAATACAGCTCTGGTGGAAGCTGTTCTCCCTCAGCTCCTCAGCTGTAACAAACCTCCCACAATCAATTGCTTTTTGGCACACTCCACCCCGGGGAAAGAAACGAAACCCCAAAACAAACAAACAAACCGAACAACCAAAAAAACAAACAAGGGGAAAACCCAACGAAACAAACAAACCCAACCAAACAAACAAAAAAACCCAACCAAACAAACAAAAAACCCCAACCAAACAAACAAAAAAACCCAACCAAACAAATCCCAGCCCCGCACAGAACGGATTGATCCCGTCAGAGACAGGGAAAAGCCACCCAACAGAATCACAGAGCGAGAAGTTACAAACCAGCAAGAGGTGACAAGTAATTATAGAACAGGGAAATGCAGAGGGAACTCATTTGAGTGAGCAGCAACTGATTAACGGGCCCAACATTTATTTTCTTTATTTATGGCCTGGCATCGCAGAAAATTGATACAGAACAGCCCATATACAACAGGGCTGCTGACACGCTCAGCAAATGAAGAGTCTGGAAGAAATCAAGCTGAATTATACCTGCTGTTACTCAGCCCCCCCTCGCCTCTCCCATCTTTCAGAGGAAGGTGTGGGGGTGACACAGCACCGTGTGCTGTCCCCGCATCCCCCAGCACCAGGGGACCAGCCAGGGCACACCCTCGTCCCATCCCCTCCTGGCTGGTGGCCCTGCAGACCCTGCAGCTCCTCGGCAGTGATGTGTCCCCATCCAGGCCATGCTGGGAGATCTCCCTGTGCCTCAGAGCTCAGCAGCTGCTCTGCCAAATCCTCCTCCAAACCATCTCCCCACTGCAGCGTGGAGGTTAATTGGGGTGGGATTTAGCCCATGACCCTCCCACCTGAACACCCGGGCACTGACAGAGGCCCTGAATAGGAAGTGATCCCCCTCCTCCCTCTGCTTTCACCTCACTGAAGAGCATTAAACACTAAAATGAACGTTTGAGCTTTCTGCCCTCTGAGGAGAAAGCAGCAGCAGCTCCAGGGGGAAAAGCAGGAATGTGCTGCAGCCCATCCTCAGGGAATCAGGGATGGAGCACCGGGAGGGAGCACGAAGCTCACACCCGACTGCACTCCCCCCTCTAAACCCTCGAATCCAAGGAAAGCCCTCGAATCCAAGGATAAAAGCCTCATTCCCAGGATAAAAGCAGGACCATGAAAGGCTCCTGATGGCTCAATCAGCTGGTTCAAGGCTGTGCCCACAGGCAGCTCTTCCCAGGGATGAAAGGAGGCAGCAGCTTTGATGGAAAACTCACTGCCTGCCAACAAACGTGACTGCAAGGAGATGGCACCTTCCAGAGGGTGCTCCTGGGGACAGGGGGGCCTGGGCACCCCGGGCAGTGGGGAGGGGAGAGGGCTCTGCGGGTGGGCTCAGGAGAGAACAGGCTCCATCCCCCAGAGACCCAGAGGAACAGGTTCCATCACCCAGAGACCCAGAGGAACAGGCTCCATCACCCACAGACCCAGAGGAACAGGCTCCATCACCCACAGACCCAGAGGAACAGGCCCCACTGCCACAAGTTTTCAGCTGGAAAACAGCTTTTTATAGAAACTTCTCAACAGCAGTAGAAGTTCACTCCATTTGGAAGGGCAGAAGCTCCCCAGGTGCTCAGAACAGACCATCTCCTCCTGGTTTGCCTCCACAAGTGCCAGCTCTCCTCAAGATCTCGTGCTTTGTGCTGGAGCCTGAACAGCATCAGTACAAAGAGGAACTGAAAGGAGAAAAGCTTCCAATTGGTTAAGAACAGAATCCCCCAGTTCATGCCCAACAGGTTTAAAAACGTATAATTCCCTTACATTCTCTGCTCTACAAACGTTTCCCTCTGCTCCAATTTCCCTGTGAGGGGAGTTTCCCAGTTTCACCACGTCTGCACCTGCCCCCCTTTTGCTCAGGTGTTGACAGGTACCTTTCTCTGTGCCAGAGCACACTCCCTGGTCTCCTCTGTGCCACCTCCACTCTGCTGCTCATGCCAGGGCTGCTCGGACGTGGTCAGCACCACGGAGGAGTCTGGGATGCTCCAGCACACAGCAGGTACCACCTGTGAGCAAAGAAGTGACATTATTAGCTCCCAGTTTGAGCAGGATAAGTAAAATCCCCTCTAGTAGCCTCCCCTTGAGCTCAGTAAAGCCCTGAGTGCCCCTTTAAGAGGGACGTTGGGGTTATGAAACACAGTTGATTTAAATGCAAATTACCGAAAAAATACAACTTTCTTTATTAAAATGTAAATTGCACTTCAAGGCGCTGCCTGAGCTCGTCTCCAGCTCCAGCCACAGCCCCTGGACGTCTCAGTGCCAACAGCACCCACACCCTGTGCCCCCACCTGGGTGTTTGGATGGGGGACAGGGTGCCAGCACTGCTGAGGGGTCAGGGTGTCCTGGGGGAGCCTCTTCCAGCCCGACACGCTCCGAGGTGTCAGAGTGTCACTCTGCAGATCATCTGTCCCAGAACTGCTTTGCTGGAGGGAATAATTATTGTTTCCTTATTTCCTGAGATCTTTTCATGTAACTTGTTCCTACGGGAATGGAAAAGTTTAAAAAAAAAAAAAAAAGGCAAGCAGGCCATCCCCTTGTTCTTCCCCAGGATTCTGGATTTTTGGGACACTTGTGGCCTGAGGCACAGATTCTCGGGCGATTCCTCCCTTGCATAGTTCCTCAAACCACCCCATCCTGTGTGACACCAACCAACCTGCCCACAGGCACTTTCCCAACTCCTCCAGGAAGCCCTGGCTCTTGCCTTCAGCCACCAGCTGGCTCCAGTTGCTGGAAGATCATTAAGGATAGCAGGGACTGAAAAAGTCCCAAGTGGTTATTCTCTCCCATAAGGCCATTCCCCCAGGAGAGCATTTAATTGCCTTTTGAAGGATCCCACAGCCTCTGCAGAGCCTTCCTGACCACCCAACCATCCTGGCATTTATTCGCCCACGGGGCCTGACTTGAACTTTGTTTTCCCTTCACTTCCTATTACTGTTCCCCTAATCCTCTCCTCCAGCCCTTTCCCGTCCTTCATCCTGCATCTCTCGCTCTGTCCTTCCTCCCTCTGCCTTTCGAGCATCCCTGCTCTGCTCCTCTCACGGGAAATGTCACTGTGAGACACAGGGAGGCTGAGACAGCCCCGAGACCAGCTCTGCCTGTGAACAGCCCTGAGACCAGCCCTGCCTGTGAACAGCCCTGAGACCAGCCCTGCCTGTGAACAGCCCTGAGACCAGCCCTGCCTGTGAACAGCCCCGAGCCCAGGGGGGGAGCCAGGCTGGGGCCAGCAGGACACAGCAAATCTGTCCTGAACCACCCGAGAAGAGGCTGCTCCCGCTGCTCCACCAGGGCAGGACCAGCCCCCACCCTGGCCTGGGGGCAGCTGGCTCTGTCCTGGCCCCTCTGCCACCCCTCAGGGTTTGTAGCAGTGGTGCTGGGGAGGGGAGGCAGGTGCTGCTCCCTCCCCATGGACACAAACCTGTGCTGGCTGTTATGGGACTCCAAGGAACCAAACTGGGAGAGCACCACAGGAGAACAACTTTCTTACTGTCAGCTACTTTGCTTAAGTTATTTAAAAATGTTTGTGTGGCAAACCCAAGGACCAAAGGGCCCCGTGAAGCCCCCACACCTCTGTGCAACTCTGGAGGAAGTTTTGGTGAGCAAAGCCCCCTGGAGCTGCCCTACAGGTCACACTCCCTGTCCCCCACCCCGTCCTTGCACACCAGCACCATTTAATCACCATTTGTATTTAACATCCAGCACCATTTAATCACCATTTGGTATTTAACATCCAGCATAACGGGCTCATTGTCAGGCACATGCCAGCTCCGTGAGGCATCACTTCATCCATCATTGTCTCTCTGGCTGTCTCTCCTACCTCCCAGGCAGCATTCCTGCACCTCCCAAAAAGCCACCAAGCCACTGAGCAGGCTCTGAGCCAGCACAAAAGTTACAGCTCCTGAAGAATGAGCCGGACTTGCTGTTCCCTAAACAGGCCCCGTCTGCTGCTCACAGAGTTGATATATTTATTTTCATTAAATTTAATCCAGGGATATTCTTCCCCTCCCACCTTCCCTCCAGCCCGGCTGCTGAAGCAGCAGGGCTCGGGAAAGGAGCCACCTTCCAGTTGATTTCTCGTTCAGCAAAGCCAGGTCTGTGTTCCTGTCCCATTTAATTAGCACAGAGAGAGAACTGGGCTGCGCAGAACGGCCTCACCACACCCCGTGGAGCTGCTGCCTCCACGCAGGAACAGCAGCCCCGGGTCAGGCACAGCCTCCCCCACCCCAACACCCCTCTCCTCCCCCCAGCCCCCCGTGCCAGCGAAGCCACCGTCCCCAGCAAGAGCAGAGATGCTCCAAACTCCTGCCACAGATCTGCTGCCAGGCTGCAGCTCCTCCCAGCCCTGGAGATGAATTGCAGCAGCTCTCCCTACCTGTCACCGCCGCTCCCAGGTGGCAGGATCTGAGTCACAAGTGAAATATGTCTCCATCCTCCCCCTTCCCTGCACCTGGCGTGAAACAACCCTAAATCACCTCCCTCCCTGCTGCGTCCATCACCCCACGGGCTGCAGTGACAGGGGAGGGCTGAGGCACCTTCTGGGACCAGGGATAAAACCAATCAAAACCAGAGCCAGAGAAACTCTGGGATCACCTCGATGCCCAGGCCAAGGTTCAGCCAAGAAGAGCTGCCTGTGGGGGTTTGGTGGAGCTGGCAGAGCTGGGTGGGCACAGCACAGGGGTTTTGGTGGAGCTGGCAGAGCTGGGTGGGCACAGCACAGGGGTGCAGCCAGTGGGAGCATCTCAGGGTCTGCTGCTCCAGCCATGGAGGATTTAGGGGACCCAGCATCATTGCCCTGTCGCAGGGTGCTGGAACAGCCCTTGGTCCCTGAGCAGGACGTGCAGCCCCTTCACTGAGCAATGCTCTGCAGGGCCAGGGCAAGGGAAGGAGGGGAAGTTTCAGGGAAAGACAGAATAAAATACTTGTGTAATCAGGGCTGAATTATGCAACATAAGTTACAGGGGAAATATCCTTAAAGGCTAAATTTCCCATTGTGAGGAATCACTCCCTGTTTAGAACACACTAATTATCCCTTAAACAAGGATGAGCTGTAAGTAATTTAAGGGGTTTATCACTCACACTTTGCAATAATGTGATTGAGCGAGTGGCAATAAAAAAATCCCAGAATAAAATGAAGGTGACAGATTCCCCAAGAGCAAGGAAAGGTGCAGGGCAGGACAGCATTTCCCAGGGGTGCTATGGTGGGGGTTAGGAGGAGATTGGGCTGACCCAGGGGCTGAGGCACAGAGTGCCCTGGGACAGCTCTCCCCCAGCTTCACCTGCAAAGGAGAGTTGTCAGGGTTCCATCCTTCCATCCCCAGTGCTCAGTGACCCCCTCCTCTCTGGGTCTGATGCTTCCCAGACCCAGCAGAGCTCTCGAGCCCAGCTGGCAGAGCCCCCAGGCTCTGGGTGTGACTGCAGCAGCTCTCTGCCTCCAGACCTGCTGATCCCCCACACCACTGGTTCTATTTGTCCTTGTGTTCAGGAGGATGCCTGGATTCCACCTGCTGAACGACCCAGCTGCTCAGTCAATGCAAGGAGGTCCCTCCTGTCCAGCCCAACTTCATGGATTGGTGAAGAACAAAAGCCTAATCCTGAATTTCTCACCCTGCGCTCCACACACATCTCAGAGCTGTTTCTGCATTGACTTTCAGAGCCTTTGAATCCACTTTTCCCACGCTGAGACCAGGCTGGGGCTGTGCACTAACAGGAATGCCATAAACTGCATCTCTCCCAGTAGTGAAATCTTGTTCAATACATTCTCAATATTCAATTACTATTTATGTAACATGCGGCAAAGGATTATCCCATTAAACTGAAATTAAGTGCTTCATTCATTAATTAATACATCTTATTTCAAGGGCTGCCAACATTTATCCCTAGAAACGTAATATTTAAAACCAAAACACACAAAACGAAGAGAAAGGAGCCTGTTTGCTTGTTGCTTTTACATTTGCTCAGAGCAGCCGCTGAGTTGTGGGGTGTGGGAAGGATCCAGCCAGCCCAGGGGAGGGGACTTTCCCAGAAAGCAGCAGAGTGAGAGATCCTGGTACGCTGGACATGGTGTTTGTGTCCCTGGGTAAGGAGGCACTGGGAGGTCCATCCCTCCATTTCCTCCATTTCAGTTGGTTATTTCACCCCTAAACTGCTCGGAGAGCCACATCCCAGCCCCACTCAACACCCACGGAACTACCCCAAGGAGAAATCGGCCCGTGAGACCGACAACACCGACAGCCAAGCGCCAGGAAACAGCGTGAAATCTCAATTAAGTCGAGAGTCTCTTTCCAAAACAAATTCCTCCTCGAAGAACCAAGCCCAGACTTCATTACAACAACTCAATTATCCAGGAGGCTGAGCTCGGGCAGGCAGGAGCTCCCCGCGAGCGCTTCACGCTCTGCTCCCGTCAGAGCCTCCCCTCCCAGCAAAGGGAGGGCTGGAACAGCACCTGCCTCCCAGCACCGCCCCAACACCAACCACAGCAGAGGAATCACACCTGGGGGCAGGACTGGAGCTCCTGTATGGCACAGCCTGGGTTCCACTCACTGCAGGGCTGCTCTCCAGCATGGAAAGGCAGGAGCTGGTCCCAGAAGTCCCCATCGCTCAGTAAGGGGAAGCAAATACGAGGCGTGAGAGCTGTAAATAATTTTTTAAGCCCCTGGGTCTCTCTCCCTGCCAAAGGAACTCAATAGGATTAATATTTTTTGAGCCATTTTTCACTCCAAATGATGTCTTCAGGAATCAAAGGACACTGCTGGCAGCTACAGCTGTGCAGGAGGAGGAGCTGTGCCCACAGAGGAGTTGGGGCACCCCTGGCGTGCCCAGACCAGGGGCTGTCCCAGGGCAGTGACAGGGGCTGGCTCAGGAGCCCCACCAGAACCTCCCTGCCACCAGCAACTCTCCTGCAAACCCCTTCCCAACATCCCCACTGTTAAGAGATGGCAACCCAGAGCAGTGACTTCCACCCACCAGCACAGAGGGAGCTGGGACCATCCTGCTCCAAACCCAGCTCAGGAAACACAAACAGGGGCCTCCATCCCTCTGGAAGCACCAAGGAATGTTTGCCCTCCTTTCCCTCCCAGCCACCATTATCTCTTTTTCCACCCGAGCAGCAGCTGCCCATGAGCTCGTGGGGAGGTCACAAGATTTCAGCTTTTGTGCAGAAATCCATCCAACTGCCTCAGAAAAAAAAAAAAAAAAAGAAAAAAAAACTGCAGGAAATGTTCCTGTCCGTTATTTTCTAGAGTGAAGGAAGGGAAAAAAATAAACAGGAGAAGAATTTACAGGTAATTTCCTCGTCAAAAGTTCCTGTCTGTAAATACAATCAAGATAAGAGTGACATGGCAAATAGCTGCTTTTCTCTCCTGAATGAATTATTCAATTCACCACTGATCCTCTCTAACTGCTCCGGATTGCCTTCTGCTTCCCTTATTTATTTTACTTTATTTAGTTCTGTAGAGAAGCTCTGCCAATAATCGAAAAGAATTCAGGCAATTGCAGGATTCAACAAATCCCTCCTGCAGCCCGGGCAGCTCAGCCCGACCCCCGGCCCCCTCCCCAGGCTGCACCTTGCACTGATCCAGGTCTCCTCTTGCCCAGGAGCAATCCCTGGGGGCAGGAGCACCGGGGCTCTTGTCCAGATTATCCTTCCCTTGGCATGGGAGCTGCATTTTGGGAGAGGATTATCCAGGTTGCAGAGGGCCCACAGAGGTGGGGGTGCCCCATGCACCTGTCTTCCCATTCCCAAAGGATGGAGAAAATCCCACCCAGCCCCCAGGAAAGGTGATAACCCTGCTGAGCTGCAAACCAGCCCGGACCAAGCTGCAGGCTGGTGGCTCAGGAGATCAGGGGCTGCCACATGAAGGCAAATTCTCCTTGGTCATGTCCCTCAGTCGCTCTCCCCTGGAGAGAAAACAGCCCCTGGGAGGGAGTGGGGATTCCCCACCCCACACACCCGTGGGAATTGTCTTGGGACAGACCAGAGTCCCAGTAACACATCAATAAGCAGCCACGCTGCAGCCAGCACTGAAAGCAAGGAACTAACATTACTACTGAAAAACCCGCTCCACAGCCACAGCAAAGCTCATAAAAATGTGACTTGAGAACAGAAACGTTTCGCAGCAGCCCAAGGACAGCCCCAACGACGGTTCAATCACAGAGGGTCAGTGTCGGTCTGTCCCCACAGCCCAAAGTTCCTCTGTGAGCTCTGGAACCAAGGGGCAGGGGACAACTTCACAGACCCCCAGCCCAGGGATGGGGACCCCAAAGAACACAAAAGGGGGAGCAGCAAAGCACAAACCAGACAAACAAACCCTCCTTCGAATCACGAAACAAATCATGTGCATTTCTGTTTTTCCCCCGGAGCAGGTTTCAGGCAGGGCAACACTTCTTTATGTTATCGATTAGCAATTAGAGAGGTGTTTCAGCTGCTTCTCTGCTGTGTCCCTGCTATTCCCTCCAGAATTTCAATTCCACAAGAGCTATTTCCACCCAGCCGGGAAAGCAGCACTGCCTGACCCCCCACCCTCACACTTGCCAAAAAGCCCCGGGGAGGAGTGGGGAAGGCAGCGTTTGGAGAAAGAAAAATAGTCTGGAAAGGAGAAGAAATAATCTCGATTCAATCCAGCAGGAAGCTTCCCCCTTAGCTTTTGGGAAGGGCAGGATGCTCCTCAGCAGCTCCCTCCCTGAGCAGAGCAGTGCTGGGGATCACAGGCAGCGGCTCCACACTGGGCACAGGGCTGGGATGAGGAGACCTCTGGGCTCCGTGGGCACAACCACCTGAACCTGCTGGTGCCTCTGTTTGCTGTCACCCACATAGGGGGGCCCCATGAAATGCCACCACAAAGTCCAACAGCCATCACAAGAGCAGCATGAGGGGCAGGAGCCGGGAGAGGAGGCTCTGTGGGAAGAAGGCTGGGTTGGACAGGGCTTGGAGCAACCTGATCTAGTGGAAGGTGTCCTATGGCAGGGAGTGGAACAAGATGGTCTTTAAGGTCCCTTCCAACCCAAGCCAGTTGAGGATTCAATGATTCTATGAGTGATAGAGACTCACACTAAAAGCCACAAACCCCAGCACATCCCGGCCAAGAACTGATGGAGGAAAACCGCCGGCATCTCCGAGGATGCGCCGAGGCCAGACCCCTTCTTCAACAGCAATTTTCAAACCTTTTTATTTGCTCCCTTGTAAAAAGGAGGAAATAAAAGAAATAACAAACTGATTTCAGATAATTCACCGGGGCTGTGAGTGCATTGTAAATGTGTGCTTCAGCCAAGCGGCAATTTGCTGAATTTCACAGAGCGCTTTTGTGTTGCTGTTTGCCGAGCAACATCCTCCTGGAAACTGTGCCTGCCTTAATGCTCTCCTTAGCACACGGCGTAATTGCCCCCTGCAATTTGTTGCCTGGAAAGGTTACCAGAAAAGAAAGGAAGGAAGAGAAGAACAACTTTGTTGGCAGGGGAACAAGGGAGAAGGGGAGAGGGAAAGCTGATGGCGTTTGAAACACAATTTATTCCAGGCCAAGGGATGCCAAAAGGCGCAGGGCAGCCCCGCTCCCTGGGTGAGGGGCTTCCCCCACGCCCACAGACCAGGCTGACAGGGATGGAACTGTCACAGCTCTCACATGGATGGGGTCCAACCAGTCAGACTGTCCCCTGTTCCCCCCTGCGGCCGCACCGGCTGGACATTCCCACTCCCCCTGGACATCCCCACTCCCCCTGGACATTCCCACTCCCCCTGGACATCCCCGCTCCCCCCAGACATCCCCACTCACCCTGGACATTCCCACTCCCCCTGGACATTCCCACTCACCCTGGACATCCCCGCTCCCCCCAGACATCCCCACTCACCCTGGACATCCCCGCTCCCCCTGGACATCCCCGCTCACCCTGGACATGCCCGCTCCCCCTGGACATCCCTGCCCACCCTGGACATCTCTGCTCACCCTGCACCCTCCAGCCCACAGGACCCCAGGAGGCCGAAACGACACCAGAGAGGCGGTGAGCAGGAGGACAAACGGCAAAAGCAAAGGAGGAAGCAGAGAGGAAAGGCAGGAGGAAATGGCAGGGAAAGGCTGGAGCAGGGCTGGGAGGGGGTGGCAGCACGGAGGCAGCAGCCTCTGTTTATTAATTTTCTGCTTGGCTGCGTTCGGTGCCAGAGCTCCGGGATCGTGGAGCCGCTCCACACTCTATTAAATAATTCAATCTGCGAAGAATCCAAGTGTGTAAGCGAACACTCTTATGCGTCTTAAAATTTAATTGCGGAGCTAAACAAGATGAAGTGCAAGGAAGACATAAAAGATATGAAAATAGATGCCGCAGCTTTTGTTTCTCTGGTTGCCCCGGCCCTGCCCAGGAACCTCTCCCCATTTTTCACACGCCGCCACTAAAGAGCCTGAGCCTCCTTCATCTGCTCCCCCCTCCTCTTTTCTATTTACAGCTGTGTTTGCAAGCAGCAGGCTCGCAAATCACTTAATATCCATTAGAGCAGCTCCATTCACCGTGCTGGCTCCTGCTCTGGCAGCCGTTCCCTTATAAATCCTCATGTTCAAGGGTTTAGGGAATCAGCCGGGAGCACTTGCTGCAGCCACCCCTTTGCCCACCAGAGCCCGCAGCCTCCCCCTTCCCAGGCTGGCCATCAGCTCCTCACTCCTGCACAGCCCTCCTCCCCCTTTCATCCCACAATGACCCCCATGCTCAGCACCCATGAACCAGCCCCTCGGGAGGGTCAGTCTCAGCTACCTGCAGGCCAGGTGTAACCCAGGCCTTCCTGCACAGCTTGGCTGGAGGGATGAGAGCAGCCCACACACTGTGCCATGCCCAGCGAGCCTGGGAAACCTCAGACAAGGAGTGAGGGTCTTGGCTTTCACCTGGAAAGAGGGGCAAGTCCGTCCCTTGGGACTGGGGAGCAAAGGAGAACCCACCACTCACAGAGGCTCAAAACCTGAGAGCCCAAACCCAAGCAGGAACACTCGTCAGCTCATTCCCAAGCCAGCCTCACATCTGAAGTGCCAGTGCCTGAGAACAGCCCTCAAGGTTCAAAGCCCAGATGTGAGCATCAGAGATTAGCTCAAAACGCCTGCAAGTGCACAACCAGCTGCTCCTGCCCCCAGAGCAACACACGGGCTGGAGCTCATCCCACAGCCCTGGCAGCCCGTCCAGAGCTGCTCCCACCTGCTGTCAGAGCAGCTCCCGTGGGGCTGGATCCCAGTTCTCAGCCACTGACCTGCAAAGATCCCAGGAGGGGGGTCTGGGGTGGGAACAGAGGGCTCCTCAGCTGCACAGGGTCTGCACCTCCCAGCCCTGCTCACAGCTCCAGCTGCAGCAGCGTCGCCACACAAACCATCGCTGCAAAAATCAGTCACACAAAGTTGGTGCATTTTCCTCCCTGTGCTGAAAGATCAATCACAGTCCTGGCTCGTGGCAGGAACAGTGAGCTCAACCCCTCCTGCACCCAAACAGGGTGTCACTGGGATTTCAGCTTTGTTATTACACGAGGGCTCGCAGGTGCTTTAATATCATTTCTTCTTGCAAAGGGCAAGAAGTGAGACCTCAGGCTGCTTTATCTTCATTTGTTTTTCTGCTGAGCTTTTTGCTGTGGATGGGCTGTTACACGGGCTGTTGGGATGCCAACTGCTGCAAAACCCCGCAAACCTTCACCGCTTCAATCTCCTGAGCAGCCTCCTGCTCCCTAAAAGGGGGGGGGTGGGGTGTTTGCTGGATGGGGGACAAGCAGCTGAGACAGCAAATCAATAAGGTGCAAGCAGATACATGAACTTTGCTGGAGCAGCCCGTGGCCACAGCACGCTGGGACAGGGGACCAGCAGTACCAGCTACACTTGGATGCCCTCTATAAAAAACGGAGAGGGATCACCCAGCACTCCACACACACCCCCCTGCACGCCCCGCTGTGCCACACCACTGCTCTAACATTTACAGTGATTGACGGGTGGCAGAGCAACAGGTGAATTAAACAGGCACCAGCTCCGACAGGATGGTGGTAAATGTCATAAAAGATCAGCCATCCTCTGCCGAGCGTGGCTTCCCCAGCGCTGAGCCAGCCGGCCGAGGGGGTGCAGGGGAAATGCCGACTGCAGAGAGGAGCAGGCAGAGGGGAGGGCAGGTTTGGAGGGTGCTGAGCTCAGCTCAGAGCCTCACCAGGAGCCTTTGGTTTGGATCCATCAGGTACAACCCTCAAGAGCAGGGGATCACGTCCCCCCCCTGCACAGGCACCTCCCAGCTCAGATCCTGCAGGGCACTCACTCTGTGTCCTCCCTCCCCTGGGACACGAGCACCATCGTGCAGGTGTGAGATTCACCCACCAGCTGTTTCCAGATGGCAATCCAAGACATGCCAATGCCACCAGCCTCCCGGGACCTGCCTGCCTTGTACAGTGCCAGGAGCCACATGAAGAATGACTGCATTTCACAAGGACGTGCCTCTTCCCAGCTCCCTCGCCCTCCCCACACAACACGTTCCACCAGGACAACCCAAAGAGAAAATAACATCTGTATTCAAAGGACACCTGCCCTAAAATAATGTTATTTTGCAGTAGTGCCACTTTAAATCTCGAGCAATTGAAAAACCAATTTGCACTTAGAAACATTCAATTTGTTTGCAGGTGTTTTCCTCTTAAGTGGCACTGGGTAATCGGGGCTGGCAGCGCACAGGGGAGCCCCAGACAGGTGCCACAGACCCAGACCCAGCCCAGCCAGGGCCCCTGTGAGACACGACAGGAGAGTCACGGGGCTGCAGCACAGTGTCTGCACCAGGAAATTAATTGGTCATGTCAAACGAAATGGGAAGAGAGAGGGGCTGAGCTGAACATCCTGCCAGCACGTGCAAACCTTCCCTGGTGTGCAGGGGAGCCCCTGGTCCTGTGGACATGGCGAGGGTGGAGAGGGACACGGGGCAGAGAGGGAGACACAGGGGAAGTTTGGCTCTTTGCCCACCTGAGAGTCAGAAGGTGAGAAAGCTGAAGGAGGGAAAAGGGGCCGAGGGGTCCTGCTGCAGGACAGCTGCTGGCAACTGCTGACGTGGGATGGAGCTGCCAAGACAGTCTGGCCACAAGATTTCCTCTTCTCAGTAAGAAGGAAGAGTGACTAACCCCAAACACAACTCATACATCAGCTTCATCGATCTCCCTGACACCCAGTGCCCCCGTCCCTCACCGTGCACCAGATGCCTTGAGGTGTGAGGCTATTGATCCCCCGGATGCCCGTGTGATTGGAGTCCACAATCTAATGCCTGAGAAGTCCAGGCGAGCCCAAACCTCTCAAATCATGCTGACATGTTTAGGAGGTGCCGGGCGCTTCATCCTGCCGGTCCGATATGTAATTATGTCCGTGTCACTGTGATGTAGGGCCCTGGCAGGGCAATAAAGCCCCGGGGCCCACGGCCCAGCGCTGCCGGCGAGAGCCAACCCCTGGCTGCAGATAGAGCAGAGGAAACAGAGCTCAATAAAGGGGTGCGTGGATCACAGCGGCCAGTTTGTCCCGAGGAACAGCTGGAGGAGATGTCAGTTTGTCCTGAGGAACAGTTTGTCCTGAGGCCAGTTTGTCCCGAGGAACAGCTGGAGGAGATGTCAGGGGCTGCTGTCCCCCCGGGCCCCCACGGCTTTGAGCATCATTCACTCCCTGGCCCTCCTGCTGCAGGCTTCGAGCCAGGGAACGGGGGGAGCGAGTGAAAGCTGGGCAGAGCAGAATCTAACCCTGCACTTCTCATTCCTCTTCTTCAGACATCACCATCCTGATCACACCAGACCCTCCAGAGAGTGCCAACCCCTCCCTCCACACGTGGGGATGGGAAAGAGTCCTGATGCCTGCTGGGCACACGGTGCTTCTCAGTCTCTGTCTCTCTCTCCCAAGGCACAGGGGGTCACAGTGCCCTTTGCTGCTGTCACAGCTCATCAGGCTGGACGGGCATCAGGGGCTGGGTTTTAGCGTGGCACAGCCAGGTCCACACCAGCCTCGTGCTGGGCTGCAGCAGCACCCGTGGCAAATTCCCTCACTGATTCCCTAATCCCTTCAAAGCCCTCAAAGGTTTTGCCACTGCTCAGGAAGCTCCCCACCAGCTGTGCTGGGATGGGGTGCTGGGAGGCAGTAGAGCTGCTCTCCTGGCTGATGTTCCCTCAAAGAGCACAAACAGTTCCCAGCAGCTCGATTCCTCCCCTCAGGGCTTGGGAAGCATAATTTTTCTTCACTAATACATCTTTTGCTTGATGAGCTGTCGATGGCAGGAGGATTTAATCTCCCATACCCTTGCTCTCTCCCAAATCCACTAAGGTGAAGGCACTTCATTACAGAACCACTCAGCTGTCCGTTCCTATCGATCACACCTTGGCATGGGTGACCTTGGATCGATGAGCTGCCGATTATTTAGTGCCTGTTTGCCCACACCAAATGCCAGCAGGGTCAGTCCCAGCACCTGCACCCAGCTCTTCCTGCAGCGAGGAGCCTGGCACAGCTCCATCCCCAGCAGCTCGCAGGCAGGAGCAGGGACAGAGCCACCTCCAACACCACACCAGACACCGGGGTTTGCCATCTGGGTACAATTTGTCTCTTTTTCAAGAGGATTCAGGCCTAGGGTTTGACATTTCCCAGTTTAAAGACCTGTACCCTGCCCCAAGGGTCCATGCCAGGCAGCACCTCTGCTGCAGTGCAGTCCCACTCCCGGCTCTGTCCACAGCCTCTGGGCAACTTCCCACCTCAGCTTTGCCTCCACTAACCCAAGATCCCCATCAGGAAAAGAGCAGCAAGACGCAGGACAAGGCGGTGATGGGCAGTGCTGCTCCTCAGCCCAGGGCTGTGAAGAGTCCCCTCTCTCTGCTCTAACGCTGGTGATTCATCCGCCTCCCAGACACGTCCCCTCCAACCGGCTACTGCCTTACTTTTTAATCAAATCCTTTGCTTCCCTTCCCTCCAGGAGCCAGAGCCATTTTTCTATTACCTCCTGATTGATCAGGCCCTCGCGAGCTGCCTGTCAGCGTCGGCCTGGCGCTTCATTTCCCATCCCCACCCAGCGGGCTCCGGGCTGAGCCCGCGCTCCAGCGGCGCCGAACACACACACAAACACCCGCAATTAGGGAGAGGAGGCAGGGGGAAAATTGATCCTACTTCTGATTTGATGCCCCCAGCTCCAAAGCCTGTATCAAAGAGTGGGAGCAGCCAGAGTTAACCCCGAACACGGGAGCTGAGGAGGGGCAGGAGGACACGGGGGTGAGCCCACAGTGTTGCTCATTGCCAGGAGAAAGAGACTCCATCCTTGTGCTGTGCAAAAAAGCAGGAGGAGAGTCTCCAGGGCTCCAGTGTTCCTCGTGCTAATGAGTTGTTTTTCACTGTAAGAAACAAGGAGAAAAAGCCCAGAATCTGCTAAACAAGGACTGTGGCTGCACAAGGCCAAAGATCAGACACCCCTCGAAGACAGTGCTGACAAGATGGTAAAAACATGGAATTATACCTCTCTTCCCTCCCTCTCTATCGCTCGGCAAATTAAATTACTCCAGTGTGTGCATGTGAGGCCAGAAAGGGCATGGTGGTCCCTTGCCTGGGCTGGGTGTTCCTGGGATTGCTGCGGACTGGGAAGCAGCTTTGGGAGGGTGAGTTGTACCTGTGCTCTGCAGGACAGGCCCAGGACACGAGCCTGGCTGCCTGACCAATGCAAAACCCCCACGTCAGGTGAACAGAGAGGCTGGACGAGTCCACCCTCATCGCTCTGTCATCACGTCCCATCCCCTCTCCTGAGCCAGGGACACGCTGGATCGGCCACGCTCCCCCCATCCCGCCCTTTCCAGCTGCTGGTGGGGGCTCAGCACTCCACGGACCTGCCTTATCTGTGCTGGCACAGGAGCACAGGGCAGCCCTGCCATCAGCCATCGGCGGATTACGGGGGGTTATCACTTCATTAGGGGACAAAAGGCGCTCAGCAGAAGGTTCTGAGACCGTGTGAGCGGCTGATAAGAACCTGCCCGGCTCCTCAGACAGCTCAGCCACGCCTGGCACAGCCCTGGCTGCGGGACCCTGGCACAGAACAGGCACTTTGGGCACTGACAGCGCTGGGGAAGGGCAGCAGCGCTGCCCGGGGGCACGGGGACAGCGATTCCCTGGCAGCACCACCCGCTCCCCCTCCAGCGGGGCCAGGGTCCCCAGCCCTGGGCTGCTGCTGCTCCCCCGGCTGTGCCCCCCGTCCAGCTGCCCCACCGTGCTCAGCCCCACACCCTCTGCCCCGGGGACTGACCCCACCGGGCCCTGCCAGGGCAGCTGGGGGTCCCTGGCAAGGTGGCAGTGCCAAAAAAGATCAAAACCCAGGGTGGATGAAGCACCAAGGCAACACATGTGAGAGCATCAATGGAAAATCCCCAAGAGGTTTTCATTTTCCTTCCAGAGTTTCACCCAACTCCATCACTTCTCCTCCTCCTTTCTTTTTTTTTTCCTTATTCCTTTTAATTAACAATGTAATGGAACTCAATTCATTTGCAATCTATTGTAGCAAGAAACAACCCTCCCCGGACTCCAAATGACCTGACTAATAGGGTTAGAGGCTGTAAAAAGTGCAAGACAAAATTTTTTAGCTTCCTCTTACTAATTATCTTCCCTGAGCAACACGACCGAGCTGCAGCACAGTGACAGAGCTGCGGAGGCTGCGGGGGACACGCGGGGCTGGCGAGGGGGGACAGGCTCTGCCTGGGAACACTCCTTGCATTTCAAAGCTTAGAAAGAACTCTGAATTTTCCCTCAAGCTCCCATAACACGCAGCCCTGTACAACCAGTGTTTCTGGGCATGGGAAAGGGGGAGGGAAGAGATGCGAGGAGCTGGCAGACGGGGCAAGCTGGAGCTTTGCCACTCTAAGGGTAAGAGGGGAACGTGGATAAATAGGCTGACAGTTAATGCTATTTAGAGACAGACAGACACAGCAGGTAAATAATGATAATGATCTTCTAACGAGCTTGCATCTGCACAGCACCTTGCCTCCGACTGAATCCCGAAACGCTTCACAAAAAATAAAATTATCCCAACACAGTCCCCCAGCCCTTTCCTGGTTTATTGCCAGAACTGAAGGTGTGTGTGGGGAAATACTGACTCCTCCTGGAGCTCAGCTGTGCCCGGCTCGGAGCCAGATTACCCTGTACCCTCAGGGCATCTCCCCCACCACACACCAGGATATGGAACAGTTTCCAACCAGCTGCCGGGGCCCTTCAGGAAAAGGCCCTCCTGCATCGCATCCTCGGATTTTTTTTCCAGCCAGTTACCTCCGAGTTCTGGGAACCATCATTTAGGACCTCTTGGACTGTTTCTTTTGGTATGTGACCTGAACATGAAAGTTCTGATCCAGCCCTTGGTTTCCTCCCAAACCCAGAGCAGACCTTTCAACACACCTGTTTTAGGGCAACCTCCAGATCCAGACCCCCCTCCAGGTTAATCACCACAGTAAACCCGAGCTGTTATTATATTATATTATTATGTTGGGTGTGATTCCCAAAGCTCTGTTCTCAAAGCACTTGTCTCTCAGACCTTTGGGCTAAAAGGTGAGTGTTGAGGACTCACTTCCAGTCTATCTCTGCTCTAATTTTCAACTCTATTTGTTCTATTGAGTGGTTATCAAGTTAAAAATGCAAGGACTATGGATTTCTTTCCAGCTTAAACATCTGAAAACAAATGTGCTAATGAGCAATCTGACCACCATAAAAATAATTACTGACAGCACTTCAAGGACCCAACTTTACTGCCTTCAAAACCACTAACAGCAGCACAATGCAACTGGCTGTCCCAGGGCCATCCATCCAACTTGGCCAGGGGGAATTTCCAGATGAATGCTTACAGGAGAATAAAACAGGCAGAGAGGAAGGAAGGAAAGCCAGGAATCAAATCATCTCTTGCCAAAGCTACTCCAATCCTTCTGCAACTAATTCATGCCTAAGAGGCCAAAGGATAGGATTCCCAGATGCTCTAAATCTCTTCCACCACTGCAACTCAGCACAACAGGGAGCAACACCCCAGTTGGGAAGGGACCCTCCTGACCCAGGTACAGCCTCACCAGGGGGTGAGGCCTTTTCCAGCTGGAGATTTCTTCTTACACCCTCCCACACCAACCAGGCAACCAAGCTAGGCTTGGCCAGTCCTAAGGAAAAAAAAAAAAAAGGTAAAAAAAATTATAGAGCTACTGGGATCCAGACTTCAGCTTGGAGCTATTGAACAAATCCTGCCTTTCTCCAGAGCCTGGTGAGTGATGGTACAGTTGGTGCTGCCCATCTGTTAGGATATAATCCTCACTGAAAGAAAAAAAAAAAAGGGCATTAAAAAACAAACCCTGCACCATTTAAACCCAGATTGGAGATTTACGGGTGTTTCACTGCCCTTGTTCCTCCGGCGATTGCCCATTTCGGGTGCTCTTTGTTTTCGCAAACAACCACCTATTCTCCCTCTGCCAGCGCTTTACAGCCAGAAAAATGGAGATGTGCCAAAGATAAAGTTATTTAACATGTCGTTCTAACATCCCCTGGAACAGACAGGAGGGACAGAGCCAGCCCGAGCCGCGATCCCAGCACAGATGGGATCCTCTCCCGTGCCCTGGCACTGCCCGGCACTGGGAAGTGCCGCCGCGGGGATTCTCGTCCCATCCTGCCAACCCCGAGCACGAGGAGCCCCACGGGCTGGCGGGCAGTGCCAAGATCCCACAGCCCTCGGGTGCCAAGGAACACTCCAGCCACATCCCCAGACACCCGAGGACAGAGGTGCCCAGTGCCCACCAGCCCAGGCAGGTCCCTGCCAGCCCCATTCCCAGCAGGAACAGGCCAGGGAGGAGGCTGTGAGGGATGCAGGATGGCACCGGTGACTCAGCCACCCCCGAAGTGAGGGCTCCTTCCACTCCAGTGCCCACGGGCCCCTGTGGCTGTGCTGACAGCCCGAACCTGCCACAGGCACATGCACTGTTCAAAAGCTTTTCCTCCTGGGTAGGACTGAATGAGGCCAGAATTGCAGGAGGAGGAGGAGGAGCAGCTTAGCCTCAGATCCAAGGCATAAGCAAGAGACTCCCGTGCTGGAGTGTGGGCCAGTGCAGGCAGATGGAAACAACCACACACTTCAGGGTCACGTCCTGGGTTTGTCACCGACCTGCTGTGCCTTAGCTGTGCTTTCATCCTGTGCCTGCCCACCTTGACTGTTCAGATTGCAACATCTTTCACATCTGCTGAGAGTTCACACCCTCCCTGGCATGGACGGCTCCAGTTTAAGACCTAATTGCTGGAACGAAAGGGCAACCACCTTCCCTCTGGTTCCCTCCCCATCCCAAGGGCTCTGCACCCACACACAGGGCACAGTCTCTGCAGGTCTGCCCTGTGCAGTGAGCCAGGAGCAGGCAGCATTCCAGCATCCCCAGTATTCCCAGTCCTGGGGAAGCAGCAGCACACGGCACCCCAGCCTGACTCAGAGGGCACGCCGGGATACAGAGAACACACTCCTGGCTTCAGATGAATTGGAAGTGAACCACAAACTGCTAAAACGATTTCAGGGGATGAAAGCAGCTTCACTACTGACTAATTGGTGTTCAGAAGCAGCCCAGCTTTGAGGGGTTTTGCGAGAGCCACCGTGGGCATTCCTGCCCTGGCAACTCAAGTCAGATTTGCTTTAAGCCCTCCTGCATTGGCAGGACTGGCTGCCCCAGCCGTGCTCTCCTGCTGGGATCTGAGAGCCAAGGGCTGATCCCGCTGGCCAGGAGGAGACACCTGTCCTGGGCTCCTGCCACACAGAGCAAGTCATTCCAGCTGCTCTGCAGAAGGCACACAGGGAGCCAGATCCTCTCCTGGCACCTGCCAGCTCAGCAGGGCCAGTGGGACCAGCAAACTGCAGCCACCAGCCCTGGCTGGCACAGGTACAGAGAGCCCACACTGACAGCCACAAAGGGCTGGTTTTATAGTCACCTTCTTGTCCCCAAAGGCTGAGGGCTTAATCCCAAGAGCTTTTCAAAGGCTGGATAAACCCTGCCCTCACACCAGCACAGTCCATGTCCAGCACACAGGGTAAGGGAACTTTAAGAGTTTGAGAGGTTAAAGTACTTCCCCAGGGTCCCAGCAGGTACAAGCCATGGCCCTGCTGTGCTGCACGGGGCTGACCCGAGCTCTCCTCTCCTCTCCTCGCAGCCCAGGCTCCAACTTCCCACAAGGGGCTGGGAGAGGGTGTGCTGGGGGCTGCCCAGCACCTACAGCCCTGCAGGCTCCAAACTCCCCCTGCAGATGGGCTGTGTAGGGGAAGGGCTGAGTGTGATATGGAGCATCCCACGCACGTCAGCAGAGCACAGCCAGCACAGCCCTCCCAGGGCTCTGCTCCAGCCACGGGGAGGAGGGAAAACAACTGCTTCCTTCTCATAAACCACGGATTTTATTAGCCAGAAAAGTCAAATGACTTTGCAGGAGAATTAACACCAGAGAGAGCTGCCCACACTGGCCAGATGTGAACTACAAGAGAAAAAGCAGCTGCCAGACAGATGCAGATCATCATCTCAGATGATCCTCTGCAGAAGATCATTCTGCTCATCCCAACAACTTCTTTCAGTGTCAGTGACCCAGTCTCCATCCCACAGAGCTGCCCAGGCAGTGTTCTTAGACCTCCTCTTGCAGCCGAGAGGGGAGAGAAACAGGAGACAGCAGACCCAGAGCAGTTACTACAACTCCACGGATTCCCCTGACTCTTCTGAGCACTGGTTCCTGACAACTTCCCCATCTCATCCCAGTGACCCTCTCCTCTCCCCCGCGGCTCTGGCAGCGTCTAACTCAGCACTGCAGCCCACAGGAATCGATCAGGGACGGATCAGGCGACACGAATTGCCACTTCTCACAAGTGCAGCCTGGAGATCACGCAAACACATCCTCCGACAGAACACTTCAGAGAGCCTTCGCAAGCAATTAGCGTCGCCGGGCTCCCGCCGGGGAGTGGGGACATTAAAGGGAACATGCTCTGCGCAAGCACAGAAACTCAGATTAGTTTGTTGACACCAGGAGATTAGTGTTTTCTCCTCGCTTGTGAGATTGCTCCCACTTCCCAGGGAAGGGCAGGGAACTCTCCCAGAGAAGGAGCTGAGGTTACTGCATTTACTCAATCCTTCTCAGAGGACTCTTTTCACACTCCAGTTTTGCCAAACAAGGACCAATCTTTGACTCCCAGCCCTGCCCATCACCTCCAGGTCGGGCCCGGGCACCCTCACAGCCTCCACCCACCCCAGGAGAGCAGGCAGTGCAGTCACCAGCCTTGGCAGCCAGAAAATGCAGGAGTGCTCCTGGACCTCAGCGAGACAGTGGCTCCCATTGAGCCCACAGGGCTCAAACATCCCCAAACTCCCTCGTGGCTTTGGGCCTGCATAAGGAACCTGAGCATGTCTGTCCAAGCCAATTGATGGGCTTGAAGGAACCTCAGTTCCTTCACACCCCATTCACCAGTGCTCCTGAACCCCAGGCCACCCTTTCTTTATTTAAACCCACTGGTTTGTACCCTCCTTCCATTCATGGAGAGGTGACCTGCAGGGAGCTGCTGCCCAGCAGGGATGGGCTAATCCTGCCAGTACAAACACTAATAATTACAACATATTTACACCCTCCAGCTTGCACTGTGCTGAATGAACTCATTTAAGTCAGTGACTGGTCAAGCCAACAGTAACTTGTCTCTGTCAGACCTATGGAAGGGCCAGGGGAATTGCGGGAGGGAGAAGCCCTTTTATCCTAATTAAAGCACAACCTGGCAGAGCTCAGCTCCCACCTTTCCAACACCTTCCACCAAACTGCTTAATCACGGGCAAATGAGTTTCTGTAATTACAGCAGGAAGGGATTTATCTTGGGACACAGAGGTTGAGCAGCACAACCTGCAGAGAAAGGCAGTGTCAGCAAAGAGGCTGCTCTACGTGCCGGGGGATCCCCGAGCACACAGCCCAGCTCTGAGGCTCCAAATCCCTCCCTGATCCATTCCAGCAAACATCAGTTTATGTGTGCTCAGCCAGCCCCTCTGGGGTTTGGCTGCGTGTGCTGTCTGGCACCAAACCCCTTCTCCAGGAGGGAGCAGGAGCATTCCCAGGAGGGGAAGGATCCCTGGCAGGTGAACGGTCTCTCCTGTGCCATGCACAGGGAGTTTTGCCCTGGCTGAGCAATCCAGACCCAAGTCTGTCTATTTTTTCCTCTCAAGACAAATGAAGATGTTTTTTCAAGCTGGAAGGGGATTTGACCACTGGACCATCCCAGCCTAAATTCTCTCCTGCAGCAGTGTTTTGTTGCAGCCTGAGAGAGTCAGAGAGGTCACGGGGACACTTCTGTCCCTGGTCACAGATACCCAGGGAAAGTGGTGGGAAAGGGCTCCTGCAGCAGCTCCCCCTTCTCTGTATTCATCCCCTGCTTCTGCAAACAGCTGGAAAAGGAATTCCTCTGCTTCACCAGGGTCTTGTCTTCACAACTGTGTTTAAGTCAATATTTATTCGCTGTGTATGGCAACTTTAGTCAGGGACTCAAGAAAACAAACACTCCTGCACACACTGCCTGGGAAAAGCACGTTTTGACTTAGCACCATCTCCAGTGACTTCCTCTGGAGCACGAGCTGCTCTCACCAGCAGCCTGGGGACCTGCCTGTATCCCCTGCAGTCACCAAGACCAATGGAATGTGTTCTGCTCTGCACAGGATTGGCAGTTTAAGTGAAGGCTCTGCAGCCAGCAGCCCCAGCCCAGTCCACCTGATACATGCAAATAGGCACAAGGGCTCCATCTGAAAGCTCAACATGAATTTTCCATCTCTACAGCATCTCCAAGGAAAGCAGCCCAGAATTAGCTGACAACAGGCCATCACAGAGTCCGTTTCCCTGTGCCCGGCTCAACGTCCCTCAAAACCAAGAGGAAAATCATTTTCCTCAAGCTCTGGGTTTGGAATTAAGCACATGCAAAGCACTCAGGACCCAGAGGAAATGCAAGGGCCTGTCCAAGGCTGTCGTGGGCAGACCCAGAGCCCTCCCTGTGCTCCCATGTCCTGCCTGGCAATTGTTTAGGAGGACGTGGCACCGGAGCTGCACATCACACCTGACCTTCAGGATGTGCAGAACACCCTCCCACAGCAGCACATGGACCTTGCCCAGAGCCTCTTCACTTCCCACAGGACTTCCCACCTCTCCCAGCAGGGTCAGTGCTGAGCCCACCTCTCCTGGCAGGTTTGCCTGAAGGGCTGAGCAGGGTTTGCTGCACCCCTGGGCATCCCTGTGAGAGGCAACCCCTGGGTTCAGTGAGAAGCACCTTGGGTCTCTGGATTAAACTGGCAAAAACATTAAAAGAAAAAAAAAAACCAAAGACAAAATCAGAAGCTTCTGTTACACCCAAAAGCAGCAGGTTCATGCACTTCTGGAAGCACTTCAGAAAGGCGGATTAGATCAATACAGAGATGGAAAGCACAGGCAGCACACAGACAGCAGTCCCTTGTCTTATTCCACAAAGACTCACGTTAAAAAAAAAACAAAACCAAAAGGAAACAAAAACCACCAAGCCAAAAACCATTACAGTCAGAAAAGCAGAGCAGGAACAATGATTTCTTGGTTTCCCATACTTTATTTTCCCCACCAGCAACTTCCAGATCAAACCCAGTCACTTTAGAAGCCCAAGTGAGTGCGTTTTGCCCCCCAGACTTGCAGGCTGGGGGTCCACAAGTCAAGCTGAGCCGTTTGACTTCACACCCCGACCCCAGCGCAGCCCCCACCCCAGGTGGTAAAAAATTAAAAATATAAACCAAAAACCAACCAACTTCATTTGCCTGGCTCGGGAAGATGCCCCAAGTTCTGGAGCCTGTCCCGAGGACCCCCACATCTGGTGCTTTGTCTATCCCATGAACACACAGCTCCCAGCTGACACCCCTTCCCCACTCTGCCCAGAGCTGGCACCAGTGCAGGTCTTGCACGTTAATTAAAGGTTAATGAGGAGGATCAGAGCAGAGACATCAGTGCCCTCTACTGGGACCAGTCAGAAGGGTCTATGGGGGAGGGCTGGGCACCCCGTGCAGCTCCACCGAGGGCTGGGTGTGCCCCGGGGGGTGCAGGACAGGTGAGGTACCTGCTCAAGTGCCTTGTCCTCCCCGGGGGCCGCACAGGCTCCTTCATCCCCATCCCCATCCCCATCCCACCACCCTGCACCGCTCCCCCATCCCCGACAGTCCGTGTTTCGGGCTCCTCCACCAGGCAGGATGAGATGGAGGGTCCTCAGGGGGCACTGGGGCTGGCACAGGGGGCCACGCACTGGGGCTGGCACAGGGGGCCACAGGGGGCTCTGGGGCTGGCACAGGGGCCCACAGCGGGCACTGGGGCTGGCACAGGGGGCACTGGGGCTGGCACAGGGGCCCACAGCGGGCACTGGGGCTGGGCCATCTCCTCACAGCCCAGCCGGGCTCCAGCCGTGCTCGGCCAGGCACCCCCACTGCTCCCTGAATCCAGTCTGACAGTGCCCAGGAGAAGAAAATCCCAAGGGAAAGGGAAGGAAGGGGGAAGTTGGGCTTTGCAATTTATAAAACCACTCTGGTTTGACTGCATTAGCTTTGCCTTGGGCTCCAAAACACGACGAAATCCAGGCAGCAAGGGGGAGAAAGGGGGAATGGGGGAGGGAGGGGAGATGGAAACGAAGGAGAAAGCTGTAATTGCAATTGCTGGAATTCACTTTTAATGCTGGCTGCTGAATACAGTAAACACACTCTCAAGTCCAGGGAATAAGCATTGATTTTTTTTTTTTTTTTTGCAAGTGTTCCAGTGAAAAGCTTCAAATCAATCCTGTTCCGTCAGACACTTTTGCCTCTTGGCCTCCAATTACTCACTCTCCACATCCACCCTTCCCAGATCTCACCTCTGGCAGGCACACCTGCTGCTGAAGGAGCACTGTTTGATCAGGGATCCCACCCTGCCCAGCCAGCGGGGCTGGAGAGGCCCCTGGGGATGCACAAACTCAGCACACAAGAGACTCTGCCTGCAAAGCACAGGGCAGGGAGGGACAGCTGGAATGTGGAGAGGGGGTGCACGAGGGTGTGGGGGTGTTTCTTCCTCAGCACAGCTCCAGACACATGAGGGGTGATGTTCCAAGGGCTCAGGGTGCACACAGGACTCACAGGAACTCTGTGGTTATCGAACTGAACCTTCAGCACCTGCTGCAAGGAAACACTGAGGACTTGGTCCCAGGGGGAACCTCCTCTCCCTCCTGCCTCCCACACAGTCCTCCAGCTTTCCAGGAGCCACAGTGTCAGGTGCATTCCCAAAGTTTCATTTTTCAGCAATGGCTAAGTAAAGGCAAAAGCCTGGGTTTTCATCCAGTGCATCTGCAGGTTACTGGTAACACTGGGTTTCTCCCAAGTCTCCTAGAGGCAGGAGCAAAAGGGGAACACAGGCATGACCAGCACTTCCCTGCTCAGGTAACACAGATCCCAGTGAGTCCCACCTGCTGCAGAGTCCCTGCTGGAAAGCTTCAAAGCAAGGGAAAAGAATGCCACTTATCCAGGGAACAACTCCAGCTCCTTTGTACCCTCTGCAGGGCCACACTGTCAGATTGCACAAGGAGAGTGGCACTGGCTTTGATTGTCTCTCTGTGTCTAATGCTGCAAGATAAGATGTGCGAGAGAAGAACCACTCGTGAGCTGTTTGTTCTCGGGGGTTTGATGCTTCCTAGGACTCTACCCCCTGGACTGCAGCATTTTATTAATCTGCTCCATGAACAGAGGAAGGAATATTAGATAGAAAGTCTAGATTGTGAGATAAGGGCAGCAAGTCCCACCATCACACAGGAGTCACACACAGTCTCCTTTAAACTCAAGGTTTACTCAATAATCTCAGAGGTCTTTTTCAATCTAATTGATTCTGTGAAGGTGAGGCAAAGACGACTCTTTGTCATGTTTTAATTCCAGGTAAGGCTTAAACAACTGCTCCTCAGCTCCTGTGGCAAAGGGAAGCTCCAGCTGCCCATGCTCATGACATGTCCCTCCCACACTGCGGGGTCAGAGTGGGACAGTGCTGTACCAGGGGAACAGCACCCACTGCCCACCCAAGGAGGAGGGCAGAGCTGTCCTTAGGGCACTTGGAGGAACTGCTCAAGCACATCCCACTAGAAAACCTCAGCTGAAGTCTCCTGGGACAAAACTGGGCTCTGTTTCTCCAAAACAGACACAGATGGAAGCAGACACATTCCGTGGCTCCTGCCACACACGTGCTCTCCCTTTTCCTGCCTCCCTGCTTGCCCCACACAGCTCAAGACCTGGCACAGAGCATTTCCTCTCCCAGCGTGAGGAAGAGCTACCAGTGCAGTGCCATGACCTTCAGCTGCTCACAGGATAGACATTTCCTTCTGACAGCTCCCACATTCACCCTCAAATTATACACACTGTATATGACTGTTAAGAATAATCACAGTATTTGTAGTGGTGTGTTAGGCACCAAATTATGTATAGGCAAAGCGATTAGAGAGCAGAACAAAGTGGTTCTTCATGCAGCTAATGGCCAAAGTACCACTATTTTCTATCAAGACAATTTGCAGCATCTTCTCACTCCCCAGCCAGGAGCGGCTTTGCGTGAAATCTTCAAAAACAACTTTGTTATCAGAAGTCTCAACAGCAGAGCTCGGAGGGGGTTGTAACAGCCTTGATAGTCTTTAGTTCTTCTCACCCCACCGCCTTTCCCTTCTGTCCCCAGTGCCTTCACTGTGAGTTGTGACTGCCTTTCTGCAGCTGAGTTGTGTATCCAGCACTTAATGGCATTAAAACTTCTGCTGACTGCCACCGTCAGATAAAAACCTGCTCTTTACGTTTGTTTGCTAAAAATCAAAATCAATATCCATCTCAATTTGCTGTCCTACAAGCCTTCAGTGCCAGCCTCACATTCAGAGTCCCATTTCCCAAAGGAAACCAGAATATGCTCAAACCCTACACAAAATAGGTGCCTTCCCTGTTACCAGAGTCTTTTCATGGGTAAGACCTTCAGGTCCAGGTCCCCCCCAGAGGTCCTCACTTCTTTTTTCCATGGGTCTCCAAAAAGCCAACACTTGCCTTCTAAAGCCTGCCCAGGTCTGGGCTAGAAGGAACTCTCCTGTTGGAGAGCCATGCCCTTGGAAATAATGGATCCAACACAGTAATTAGCACAGGCAAACCAAGAGGGAGTTGCTTTAATGGCAGATCGTCCCATGGGGTAGGAAGGAAACAGCAGAACTTCCAGGGAGATGAGGAATCTTAGGCTGGGCTGCTGAGCAGCCTGTCCCAAGGATGGAGGAGACTGCAGGAACTGTGGGGAAGGAAGTGGTGAAGCTTTGGGAGCAGAACAAGAATGCTGCTGCCCTTGATAGCTCTCCCTCCAAGGTTGATGGAGCTGCCAGGAGGTACAGCATGTTCTCTCCTATTGATCTATCAATGTCTGCTCTCCAGAGCAGGGATTACTCACTTCTGATAACATAGCAAGGTTGCCCCTGATGAAAATCAATGGATCCAACTGCCCAGCCTTCACTTAATTACATCACACAGTAAATACAGCGGGAACAGAGGACACTCTCCACCACCACCTCTGCTCCCTGTTCCTTTCCCCAGTTTTAGACAGGTATCTTCCTGGGATTATCAAGACAAATGGCCTTGATGAACTGACTTTTGCTGTCTGTTCTGCAGCCAAGGAGAGGACACTGGTACTTCTCCATCACGTTGGTCCCTGGCTGGTAAAGCCAGCCAGGAAGAGAAGGACACCAGAGATGTGCAAGTACATTACTGGCAATTAGCTTTGTGGGAAGGCAGATTGGATTAAGACTGAGTGTGAGATCAGGTGGCTTTTTACAAGCTAAATAAGCAACAAGCAGTTTGAGAGAGATTTCTCCCCCTGTTTACAAGGCCGACCAAGGCCAGGTTAATTAATCTCTCTTTCCAGCTGCCCTTCTCACTAGGGTTTGTTCTTCACTTTGAGCAAAGCACCCGAGACAGCTGCTCAGATCTCTCACATTGCAGGGTGATGAAAACAAAGGCACAGATGAAAATTGCTTTAGAGCTTAGCCTTTCAGAAAACAAACGTGCCAGTGCTGTAATTAGGACTAGGCATGCAAAAAAGCACCAGATCTTTGATTGGTGTTTAACCGGGGACAGTAAATAAAAATAACAACAATCCCTTCCCACATACATACACACAGAGACACAAAACCAGGCAGGCCTATTTTTCTAAAGCTCATAAAAGAGGGTGGTTCATCTCTCTTGATCCTCGTACAAAGGCAGATCCCAGGCACAGACTGTGGCTCTGTGCATGCTAAAACCCAGCAGCAGTGCCCTATCAAAACAAGACATTCAAACACACACTCCTGCCCCTGGGGAGAGCTTACACACAGCACAGACAGGCAGTTACGGGGTTTCAGGAATCGCTCAGAGCTATTCAGCTCCAACAATCAGGGCTGCAATACAGAACATCATCTGAGCGTGGTGGCACAGCCCCTGCCACGCTCCCAGCCAGCAGCTGGGGTAGGGACATGCCAGCACCGCCATTTGGAACTGCCCTGCCTCCTCCTCCTCCCCCAGACACGGTTTAAGGCATTTAATGGCAGTGATAAATTCTGCCGTGTTTGTTTTAATGAAAAGGTCCCCGACAATGTTTGCTTTCCCTTGCCATTAACAGCACAATTAGAGCTGCAAGGCCGAGCTGCCAGTGCCTCAGCCAGTCCTCCCTGCACAAACATCCTCCATCCTCTGCTCCCCAACTCACAGCTCATCCCACCTCCTTTCCCAGCACCTATGCAGAGAACAGAAAGCAAAAGCACGGCAGGCAGCAGGAGGACACATCCACAGCCCTGCAGCAGGCCACGAGTCAAACCCAGGAGCTGCAGTGCCCTAACACAGCTGGCAAAGGTGTGTGCCAGCCTCCTGCCTGGGCAGGGCTGCAGGAAGCTGAAAGTCCCCGAGTTTAGGGGGGGTAGGTATGGGAGTTGATGGGCAGCAGAATCTATCTGGCTGTCCAGAAACATCAGTCAGCATCAGGCTCTGCCCCGTCCCAGAACATCATCTCTGCTCTCACCAACCCCGAGGGCAGCCACAAAAGGCCAAACAAAATGCACTGGGTCAGAAGGTGCCAGAGCTCTGCTGGCACAGCTGCCTGGGCACAGGAGAGCCTGCAGGTACAGCAGGGCCAGCCAAGCTGCTCCCACAAATGATGTTTGTCTCCCATCTCTTTCCAGGTCTCCCTTCCAAGAGTGTCCTCTCTGTCAGCCCAGCAGGGCTCTCCAGCACGGGGCAATCAGGCTGGGCACGTGCCAAAGGCCTGAGCCACCAGGCTCCCAGCCCTGCCAGAGCCTGGCAGGTCCCCAGGAGCTGGGGATTCAGGGAAGGAGCTCAGTCTCCATGTGTTGTGCTGCTCCTCAGGATCCAGGCATCATCTCTGACCCACTTGCAGAAGTCTGATGCATTCCAGGGAGGAATAAGACACCCTTAGGAACAGCTCTTCCTCCTCAGCAGGGATGACCTAAAGGAATCACCAAAATATGCTTTTCTTTGGGTTTTTGTGAGGGCTTTGCTGGCAAAAGGGCCAGATGCAACTCCAGGGAAAGGGGCTGTGGAGCCAGGCATTCATCCTACAAACAGGGGGGCAGAAGGCAAGGCCTGCCTGGTCAGGAGTCATCAGCAGCTTTTAGCTGGAAGGATTATGGCACAGATCCTCAGGGTAAGGGCTCTCTAAGAAAAAAGATGAGGGAGGGGAAAATATCCTTATTTCTAGATTATCTTATTTCTTAGCCCCCTTGCTATCAATTGCTTTGAGATATGCCATGGATATCAGCAGGCAACCTGTACTCTTTCTTCCTGGCTATAGAAGAACTCTAGAACAGGAAAACTGTTCCTGGCCCCGTGACCTCAGAGATCAACTCCTCTTTCACTGCTGTCAACAGAAAGACTGAGCTAAGTTACCAAACAGCACATCCCCAAGACCATGATTCTTTTCTCAAATGTGGCTCAAATTGGATAATGTGTTAGAAGATTACCGGGGTGGAAAGGGCAGGACAGACGGATGGAATGCAATCACAAGGGCCTCATTTCTCCTGGAAGCTCTATTATCAGACAGCGAGCCCTTTGGCACACAGATAAGCCCAAGGCAGAGGGTAGCAGAGGAAAATGCTTTCCAGGGTTGACGCCTTCCTGTTCCACTGGCAGCTTGTCCCACACCTTTCCTGCAGCAGCGTGCACACAGCCCTCTGTGACAGTGCCCTGTCACACACACAGCAACAGCTGACCACTAATTAATGACAGTGCCAGCACAGCCTGAGCCTTCTCTGCTTCTTCCTCGTTCATTTGTTTATTTCTGTATTATCACCAGACTCCTGACTTAACTCTTCTCCACAGGATTGCAAAGGGGAAAGATCTGGAAACAATCACAGGGCCACAGAGGACAGGAAATCATTTCACAGGTGCCAGAGCCCCCTTTGGTCATGTAAATGCACACAAACCAACTGGCTGTGGGATGGACACCAGAGGGGTGACAGGTATTCCAGGCAACCCCAGGACCCACAGCCACGGCTGCTGGAGCCCCTGCACTGGGAAGAGCATCCCTTGTCCTCGCTGACTTTGATGGAGGGATGCCAGCTGGTGTCAGAGCACATTCATCCCTTGTCACAGCTCCTCTGCAGAGCTCGACAGCAGCACTGGGAACACTCACACCCAGGAGCAGTCTCCTCAAGAGGATTCAGCAGACCTGGGCCAGTTCTCAGCTTTAGGAGCCTCTGGCCTGCGATGGCCTGGCCCAAAACATGGCACAGCCCAGTCTGACTAGATTTAGTTCAGAGCTCCACACTTGCATCCTCTGTGATGCTGCTTTCTCCCTCTGAGCTCCTCCAGCCAAGCTTGTTAAGCCTCATCACAAACTGTAAACCTCAAGCCCGAGCTCCAGCACCGCCTCGAGCTCACCACCCAAGCGTTGGGGGATCTCTGCACGACTCAAGCAAATCATCTGATCTCAGTACCTCCTTTCCTCTAAGGGATCATTTCTCCTCTGGTTTTGCATCTCTGGGGTAAAGACCATCCCCAGGTTTAGGTGCAGCATCTGGCACCAGGGGTCCCTGGCCACACAGGCAGGGTCCAGCTGTGATGGCAATTCAAATGCTCCCCCTGCTCCCAAGCCAAGATGCAACAGCATCTCTGCACAGGAGCTGCACCAGCCAACCATTAATTCCCAAGTGACTCCTCCACGAGATACAGCTTCCAAGGGCTAATGACAGCACACGTGCTGCCGCGGCACGCGGAGCTGACCGAGCAGCTTATCACCTTCCCCTCAGCTTATTACACCTGGGCAGCTTTGTATCTGGGAGAAAGGAACACCGGGAAACATCTCACTGCCAGCTCTCGAGCAGGGCCGGCGCGGCTTTGAAAGCAAGGAGCCGAGATAAACACAGGCATGGTTCTGTCGGGGTCTCTTTATCTCCCTGAGGGGTCTCTGCAGGGAGGGCAGGAGCCCACAGACATCTCACCAGGGCACTCTGTTCATTCGGCTTCTCACAGGGAGAACACGGTGCCTCTGGAAGAGTTGTGATTCCCAACAGAAAGGGCAGGTACCCAGCAATACCCTGACTGGGCACAGTCCAGGGAGCCACCACTGCTCTCCCAGCACCCCAGGACTGGAGCCAGCCCCCCCAACCTGCACAGAGTGCCAGCAGTCCAAGTTCAGGGGAACGGAAGCAGTTGGGGGGTGAAGTTCTGTCCCTGATTTTTGGAAGGCACAGGCACAAGGGGTCCCTTCCTTCCCTGGAGACCCCAGGTAAAAAAACCCTGGGGAGATGATGGTGGGGGCAAAGCTGGGGCACAGCAGTTTGGCTCAGGATGCTGAGCAGAAGTGTCAGGAGCAGGAGCGGGTCCCTGTCCCCCGCAGGCCCCACGTGCAGCAGAGCTGTGCCCGCTCGGGGGGAAGAGACCACGGCTCCCTCCCCACCACGGCTCCCTCCCCACCACGGCTCCCTCCCCACCACGGCTCCCTCCCCACCACGGCTCCCTCCCCACTCCCAAACCAGCTCCGGCATCAGCTCCCTCCAGCACGGAAAACAAAGGATCAGCTCCCACCGACAATGAAATTACAGTTTAGGGGAGCCCTGCACCTGTCAGGAAACAAAGCCCTGACCCTCAGGCTGCCTCCAGAGCTCTGCAGATCACTCCAGCACCACTGTCACAGGCTTTGTTTCTACTTGTGAGGGTGGGAAGAGAGGATCACCCTCAGCCACCAGCAGCACTGAGCACAGCCATGGTGGAAACAGCCTATGAAATTAATGGCAGGGGCTTCTCTCCTCCACAAGGAGTAGAGGAGCCTTCAGCAGAGGGGCTGCAAACTCAGAGACTCTTCTGCCTGCTCCAGCAAATACCATGACCTCTGGCACGCTGGGAGAGGAGAGGATGGGCTGGCACAGCCTCAGCCCCACATCCTGACCCCCAGCTCTGAGGTCCCCCCAGGACACGGCTCACACCCCAAGGAAGAGCAAGGTGAAAAATGGGCTGAGAAGGTGAGCTGGGGAGGCAAAGAACTCGGATCTAACCCAGGTATGCAGCAGAAGTTCAACCACAGCCAGTCCTCAGCAGGGTGGGCTCCAGTCTCCAGCTTGACTGGAGCCCAACTTGCCTGGATTCCCTCTTCTTTTAGCTCATACTCAATACAGACTCTTCTTTTCTTCCTCTAGTGTGGATCAATCCATGGAATTGAGCTCAAAGACAGGATGCCTCGTTGGCGGATGCTTAGAGAGGCAATTTAAGGCAGTGGAGCCCCAGGCAAACTCCCTGCCGAGAAAACACCAACGTGTTGTAAAGCAGCTTATTCCTTTCACTGTGGCCCCCTCGGGCTGAGGGAAGCCTGAGGTGAGGGCGGGTGGGCAGCACTGCTGGTGGCACCGTGCAGGGGTCCTGCCCCACGCTGGCATCACTCAGCCTGCAGGAGGGCTTCCCTGCCTCCACAGCGGGGCACGCAGAGGGAGAGTTCCTAATTAAGATCTCCCAGAAAAACGCTTTGGAAGGAAAAAAATAATAATAACTAAAAAAAAAAAAAAAATAAAAAAAAAAATCTCAATTGCAGAGTTCCTGACTGAACCGTTTCATCCCCATTTTGCACCACAGTAAGAGGAACACAAACAACAGCTGAAAGGAAACAGCTCGATTGTCGTGAACCAAAGTGCCACGTTCGTTTTTCATCAAACGTGGATGAACCCTATTAAAAATATACATGTACATATATATCCATTTCCTCAATTCATTATTCCCCCCCTTCCCAAGAAAAACCAGCCCCTCAGGACAGCTCATTCCCAGCCTTGCTGCCCTAAACTGCAGCCCCAGAGCTGCTCCAGCTGTTCTCTCCCACTTTCCTCCCCCTGTCTGAGAACATACGGGTAGGAAAGATGTGGAAAGGGCATTCCAGGGCTGCCATTCCCTCAGTGCCACAGAAGGGGCACCTCCCTCACGAGGCCCAGCCATGGTACCACAGCTTCTCCCCGTCAGGCTGGACGGGACCAGCCACCAACAAAGCACTCGTGCCACCCAGCAGCGGCAGGGAGGAGGAAAAGGAGATGAATCCTGCCAGCATCGCTGCCAGGGGCGCTGGGAGGGCCTCCCTCACTGCCGTGTCACCTGCCCGGGGCGGCCCTGGCAGGGTGACAGCCCCGGGTGACGGCAGCGAGTGACACCCCGAGTGACACCCCGAGTGACACCCCTGCTCAGTGACACCCCGAGTGACACCCCTGCTCAGTGACACCCCGAGTGACACCCCGAGTGACACCCCGAGTGACACCCCTGCTCAGTGACACCCCTGCTCAGTGACACCCCGAGTGACACCCCGCTCGGGGATGCACGGTCCCTCTCCCGCGTTCCCATGGCGACGCCCGCTCGGCACCGTGTGAAACACTCCATTCGCTTATTGATTGAGCCGCCGTCAAATTCAATCACAAGTGAAAATGGATTTTTTAATGCGACTATTAGCTGCTTTTGAAAGGCAAATTGAGTTCAGTTATACCGAGTCAGCCATCAAAAAACAATTTGCCAGTGAGGAGCCGGGGCCGGGGCAGGCACGGACAGCAGGAGCACTGGGAGACCCGAGACAGGAACAGAGGGCAAATACGGCTTTTCCTCCTCAAAAACACGCTGGGTGAGGCAGAGGAGGTGCGAGGCTGGGCTCTGAGGGGCTGGCACGGACACTGCTCTGCATCTCTGTGACCCAACGTGGCTGGAAAGCCACCACTGCCCCAGGGGCTTCAAAGAGCGACATGAAGGAGTTTCCATCACAGAAAGCCAAGCTGGAGGAGCGAGGTGGAGACTGTCCCCAACCACGGGGGGTGTGAGGGAGGCCAAGAGGGGAAGGACACACGACCCAAGCGACTGCAACAGGCTCCCATTCCCACTGAGCCACCCAAGCCAAGCCAGGCCAGCTCACCCCGCTGTGCACACCCCACAGCCAACGGGACTCAGCAAAGCTCATTTCCTCCCAGCCGCTGGAAAATAAGATTTTTCCCTCGCTGATTAGGGAAGCAGATTCTCATTACTATGTTAAGTAAGGATCAATGTTGCAGCCAAGTCTGAAATAAGCCCTGTCTGGCGAGGTGCTGAGCACACCAGTTTCCCCAATCCCAATTTGGGTCTGAGCACCATCTCTGGGGGGCATGGACAGCATTGCTCCAGGATGGAGATGGAGGAAGGAGGTGGGAAAAGACAGAGCAGTTTTTTACTAAACCTGAAGTTCAGAGAAAACTCTGCTAGATGTGCCTGGACTTGCCTGCATACACATATCTATAAATAAAAACTCTATATGTAAAAAAGCCACTTGAAAATAAATACATTTTTCTCCCTACAGAGCTCAAGGACTATAATATAGTCCATTAATTATAAACCTATTGTTTTTAGAAGCTCCGAGAACCTAAACAAGCAAACCTCATATAAATAAATACAAATCCAGCTTCACTTTAGAGTGCCAACCCTTCCAATTCTCCCCTCAGTCCCATGAGCAAACTTACAGGCATTATTAAACACTTGCAAAAGCAGTCCAGGAATTTCTATAGAGGCATAATCCAAAGATCTGCTTTCAAAGAGCCTCTGCTTCCCGCAAAGCTCCAGCCTCAGCTAATGAGAGCTTAACCACATGTTTGTGGCAGATGAAATAGTATCATTTTGCAATTATTATCATTCAAACATTATTTATTTAACCTGCAGCCACATTATATTGACTGCAGAATTGCTGTCATTTTTACTTTTGATGACTCTTTTATTGAGCTGAGCGTGAGGAATCGTGCTCGGTGTTCCCAGTGTGGGAGTTGCTCTCTCCCTGCTTGCTCACCCTCTCCCCAGCCAAACCCCAGAGCTGGTGGTGTTTGGTGCTGGCATCCCCAAACAACGGGCACTTACAGGCCTTTTCCCATCTCTTTCTCTGCTCCACCTTCCTCTCCTGGTCATATTTGGGCAATTAATCCGTTCTGATCTCTACTACAAACCACAAGCACCAAAGAGCTCTGGACGCCAAAGGACAGGAATTGGACTTGGTGCCACCTTTTCAACCCCCCCAGTGGCTCTGAAAGCTCCCACGTAAGAGCTGCAGAGGGGTGGCAGCAGCTGAGGGGCTCTGTGCACCCCAGAAAGTCCAAATGTGGAGCTAACAGACTTCCCTGTGCTAAAAATCCTTCCCCAAGGAAGCAGCAGGGTGGGTCACAGCCACCATCCCTGGGGTTTGCAGCAAAATAAACACCAAGGGGTGCACGACAAGATCTGAATGCCAGCAGGGTAAAAAACATCTGCCCTCCCTCTCTCTCCTGGCCCTGGTTCCTCCCTCACACGTCACTCTCCTGAAGCTTTGCAAGATGCATTCACACAACAGGAAATCCAACATTCTCCTTCGCCTTTTTCTTTTTTCCTCTTTTGATTTTCCCCAAATGTAAATGAGGAAGTCATCTCTCCTCCAGTGATGAAACATCTGCCTGGAGAAGCTTGCAGTGCAATGCAACATATTTTGATCCCTGCTACATCTAATTACAGAGAAGAGAAAAATCACAAAGCAGGGTTTGGGACTTTTTTTTTTTTTTTCCCAAAAAAACACAGGGCATCTGAAAACTAATAGAAAAGCAGCAGCACTGACAATCAGAGCAGGGGCAGCTTTCCCATCAGCCTCAAAAAACAGCACTGGAATACAGAAGCCCACTTGGAACAAGAGGGATTTCAGAGTGAGGCAGGGGAAGATTAATTGCTTGTGCCAAGGACACATTGGAACTGAATTGGAATCTCAGTGTCCTCAAAGCCAGAGACTGCTCAAGCCAGGACACAGCAATGGGCCTCCACATCCCTCCTTGGGGCTCCCCAACGGGTACTCGAGGTCAGGTTCTGGCAGCTCCTTCACACCCACTCCAGTGCACAGGGAAAGGAGGGATGTGGGAAGAGGCATCCGGGGGAAAGATGTTGAGCCTTAAAGAGCGACTCACCCTCACAAGACCCACCAAACACTCGGTTTTCAGGAGCCAAGATGCAGAGAGAGTGAAGGCTGGCTCTCCAAACTGGGATGCACTGGCTCACCCAGACAAGAGCAGCAACACTGCTCCAGGAGGAGGAAGTCCGTGCTGTAGGGAGGATCTGGAGACACTCGGATACAGCTCAAACCTGGCAGGGGCAGAGCCCTCCCGTTGGCCTGGGCTCCTGAAGAAAGCACACTGACAGGGGAGGTCTCAAAGGCACGGCAGGCACCACCACCCACACCCCTCCTTCAGGAGGGGCTGATTGTTCCCTTGTTTATCTCTGAAACATTCGCTCTGAAGCGCTCGAGGGGTGCAGCCTCCAGCTGCTCCAGGATGTTGTTCACCGCGGGAGAGAGAGGTTTTAGAAGTTCAAAATAAAGCCCTAATCATAATCGTTGCTATTTCCCTGTCTTGCTCTCCAAGCTCAAAGGGAGTCCATGGCTAACCAGCAACAAACACCACCTCTAACGAGACCTTGCATGGCAAGGAACCAAGCACAGCACCCGGGGAGCTGCTCAATGGCTGCACTGGAGATCTGATGACAGGCTGTTTATAGCAGCTCACAGAAGAGCAGTGCAAAATAAACACCAGGCTACCTGCCTTCCACCCCACTTCCTCCGAATTTCAAGGGAAAACTTGATTTCTTTCTAAATGTTTCAAGTTTCCAGAGGAGGAAAACAAAATGCTGTCTGTGATGAATGGAGTCTGGCAGCTGTTGGGGACAGGTATGGCACTGAAAACCATGGGAAACTGGCCCAAAACCTTCAGACACTGCAAGGAAACAAAGGGCTGATGGGAAGGATGCCCACGGACAGGCAGGGGGGTCCCAAGTCCCCATTTTTCTTCACAGGTATTTGTCACCAGCGTTCTGCTGGCAGACGGGCCCCCCTCCACTCTGCCAGCCAGCTCTCTTCCAAAACAATTGCCCAAAGGATTGGGTTTGCTGCTTCTTACCCTGCTTGAGCAGGGAGCAGGAGGTGCCCATCTGGAGCCAACAATGCACAGTTTTTAATCCCAGTCCATGTGCAAAGGACAGGCTGAAATAGCTGCAGCCCACAGAGCTCGTCAGCACCGTGAGGAGAACAAATGGATACGCCTCAAAATCACGCCTGCCCAGACACTCTGAGCCTCTCCCCAAAGGTCACGTCCCTCCTCATTGGAGCTTTCCACCAAGTCATGTCTGTCAGGAACAGGGAGAGGGAAAAACACAAGCCTGGGGCTCTCCAAGGTGGAATTAGTCCTCCGAATTCTCCCCTTTGGGCACGTGCACATGGAGGGAGCTCTCAGTCACCTTCACAGAGCACCACGTGCTCCCGTTCCTCGAGCAGCCCAGATCTGGTGCTGACAAGGTCAAATGCAAGAAGAAAACTCACCCTGGGCTAACGGGAAGCAGAGAGTTGGAAGATTAGTCACCATGCAGATGTCTGCTTTTGCTGGGAAAGAGACCAGCTGAGGAGGGGTGGAGGACACGAGAGATGCAAGATGGTGTGGGACTCAACACTGCAGTTCAGTCCCTGGCTCTGCCCCCAGTTCATGCAGCATCTGCTTCCCACTCTGTGCCCCAGTTCACCTCCTGGTCCCCATCTCCTCTTGGGGCACTGGAAGCTCTCTGGGACTTGCCAAGGGCAAGTTCTTCCAAGCACAACCAAAATCCCCAAGTGTCCCATAAGCAGGGTCAAAGGGAGAACTGGTCCTAACCCCTCACAGGACAGCCCTGAGAGAGAGAGAGGGGCTCCTGCTCAGCTATTTCTGCTGCCTCACAGGACACAGGGGAGTGTTCCCAAGCGGATCTGCCAGTCTGTTTGGAACATCAATGTTTGCCTAAGCAAATAGCTCGGAAAGCTCCACAAATAGCAGGAGGGTTGGCTAATTGGGGAGAAGTCGGAGAACCACAGAGAAAAACACACGCAGGCAGCACCAAAGGCAGCAAAGAGCATGGCTAAAGGGGTGATGGCTGAAGGGGTCTGGCCACCCCAAGGGCACGTTTGCCCTCCATATATTGTACTCTTGGCCCCAGTACCGCTGTCAACAACACTTTCTGCATATGCAAATAAGACCATACTCCTGCAATTACACGGCAATCAGAGGCAAATTACATTCTTGCTGTTTACTTTCAGTGTCCTTAATTAATCCGGTTATTAGACGATTAATGAAGCTTGTTGGGTGAAAAACTCATAGCATTTCCAGCGAGGGCTCATGGCATACACCCACCCGGCCGGCAGGACAGGCACACCGGGCTGGAGGCAGCACAGCCAACACTGCCAGTCCCCAGGGCCAGGGGAGCAGGGTGACTCTGCAACCTGCTCCATGGCTCGGGGGCTCAGGGCTTGGGCTTTCCAGACGGACTTTGCTCCATCACTGCCCTGCAGGAGCTCGGTCCTGCAGCCCCAGCCAACCAACCTTTGTCGGCTGCAGCCACGGCACTGGGCAGGCTGGGGACACACACACCCACCCCCCATCCCACACCGGCACCTCCAACCAGTACAGAAGCTGCTGGAGAAGGCTCCCAGCTCCGGGCAGCCTCCAGCCCCATCCTCCCTCAGTCCCAGCCAGCTCCCAGGACACTCTGCCCTCCCCAAAGGTCACCCCAGCTTGTGTTTGGTTAAGCTGACAATAATGAAGTGGCATGTTCATCTAATGATCAAATTGCTGCACCAGGAACATGAAAGGCTGAGGAGAACTAATTAAGAAGCTCATTTGCATACTCCAGCGTTTCCGGTGCACGTATGGGGTTCCCATAGCAACCAGTACAACAGCTGGTGATGGTGTGTGGGTTTTAGTGGGTTTTAAGTGCTGTTCCTTCCCTTTGTCATCCCCTGCAGATCACAAAGGCTCTGCGAGGAAGGTGCAGTGACACCGGGCTGGAGAGGGGGATTTCTGCACAGCAAGGTAGGGACAGAGCGTGCTGTGAGCACAGTGGTGGGCTGAGCCCACTCCCAGTGCCATCCAGCTCACACACCTGGGGAGCACGGATTTTGGGGTGGATGCACAGCCTGAGGACACAGTTGAACAGAAATCCCTGACCCAAGCCTCTATCAAAGAGGCTTTCATGAGTCACTTTGGCCAACAGCTCCAGAGTTTTGCAGGGGACTGCACCAAATTCCACAGCATCCCAGTGCCCTGGGGAGGGGCTGGCTGCAGGCACCCCAGGATAACGCTTGCAGCACCCAGGACGTGTCGAGCACTGTGGGACCGAGACCCTAAACACTGCACCCCAGTATGAGCAGAAGGAAGGCAGGAACACGCTGGCGAGTGTCAGCCCCAGTCCCAGCAGGTTCCCGCAGTCCAGCACCAGCCCCTTTCATCATGTCACTTCTCCCAAGCACCAAGATTTCTTTTCTGCCTTGCATTTCTGGCAAGAAACCTTTGCATTTAGATAAGGAATAAAGCCCGGGATCAGATGTGAACTCTGCGGCAGAGATCAACATTTTAATGAATTAAATATATTCTAAACTAAATGTAACCTCTTAGCGCTCACATTTTTGAGTGAGACTAACTTAAAGAAAAAGCCAACAATCCAACTCATTTCAGCTCCCTGGCTGTGAACTGGCCACAGGCCAATCAATTATCTTGAATTTATTCGTTATTCAACTTCCCTCCGACAGCCAATTTCCAGGCTGTGAATTGCAGGTGAGCAGTTCCTCCTGCCGGGGCCCTGCTCCCATCCCAGACCAGTTTGCAGGCAGTGGTCTCACTGGGCTGCCCGGGAGCAGCGCTTGGCCCAGGGCCAGGAGCAGAGCAGGATGCTCTGGCTGGCACATCAGACAGTGCCAGGGGGATTGGAGGGACAGGGGCTGTTTGACATCCAGCAGCAGCATTTACAGATGCAAATAGAGCCTGAGCTGCAAGGAGCATCCCCCAAGGGCTGCGCAGCCCTGTCAGGCCTGGGAAGAGACATTTAATTCCTCCCTGTTAATTTGTTGCTGTGCAGGGAGGGCAGAGCAGCTCAGCCCTGCTTCAGCAAAGCCTGTCTGGTCACAGAGACCAGATGCTGCAGCTGAACACGGAGCCCTGCATGCCCATGGATGTTTGGGGGCTGTGTTGGAGTGGGAGGCACATGGAGCAGACCCTGGCTGGGCTGCCCCCACACCAGAGCCTGGTGGTTGGGGGCAGAGGGAGTGGGGCTGCCCCCTCCCAGGGCACTGGGAAGAGAAGGATGGGTAGGACCACAAGCAAGGCAGCAGAGCTGGTCCTTCATGCAGCCCCCATCCCAGTTACACTGCAGTTAGAACAGGAGCCAGCACAGCCAGGGCTGAGGAGACCTGAAGCTCTCACCCCTCCACTTGAAACATCTCACCTCACTATTTCCCATGCTAACACAGGAGCCCTCCCCTGTCCCCAGCCTACCCAGCATCCTGGAATGATCTCCAAAGCCTTCAAGCTGGAAGAAGTCCCCTTGCCCATCCAAAGCCTTCTCCTCCCCTAACATTGTTTTCATTTCCCCCTCCCCCCCCTTTTTTATTCTCAATAAAAACATAATTACAGGCTTTTAAAAAAAGCAAATTATAGTGACATACTTTAATTATCTCCAAGCAATGGAGGACTAAATTACACAGTCAGGGAATCGGAGGTTACCTAAAAATAAAAGCAAAAAGCTTCATTAAATGCTAATTGCAGCTTTCACCACTGAAGTGAGATTTCAGCACAGGCCACCATTGACTCACTGGGCCCTACAAGAGAACACTGGTGCTGTGGAGAGACCCCTGGGTACACCCCACATGCCTCCATCCATGGCTCCAGCCACCGGGATTGCTCCAACAAGGAGAAACCGGGCTCCATTCTGCCTCTGGTCCTTCCCACAGGACTGGGTGTGCCCCTCAGAGGCATCACCATCCTCCCAGCAGCACTGATGTGCCCATCACAGCTCCTCCAATGCTCTGTAGCACAGACAGGAGCTCCACAGTCCCCCACCCTGTGTAGACCCACAGGACCTGCTCAGCTCTGCTGCCCTTCCTCTCTGAACACAAGGCAGGACCTGCAGGCTCTCCCTGTGGGAGGGGAGCTGGATGGAGTTCTGTCCCAGAGCGAGGGGCAAGCCATGCTCTGCTCCAGCCCTGCTCTCTCCATCCCCTTCCTCCAGATCTGCTCCCTCAGGAGCTTTGCCACGGCTGCAACAGGAGATCTCCAGGCCAGAGGAGCAGGAGGGTGATTTTCCCCAAGACATGGGAAGCGAGGCACGAGGTGGCTGGCAGACTGCAAAATTCGCAGAGAAATTATCTTGTTTTTCCATTTCCTATCGAGTTGGCCTAATTATGCCACTGAAGTCTGTAATTTGCCTCTCACAGAAGAGAGTTAATGACTGGTTCCAGGCTGCTGTCGCTCCGCACGGGGCCGGGGCCACGAGCCCACACAGAGCTCCCACTCCAGCCCCCAGCCGTGCCCTGGCACCCCAAAAGCCCCCTCTTGTGCCTGGAGAAGGGAGCTCAGGAGAAGGGCTGAGGATTGGGAACAGCAGCCAAGGACAATAGAAAGTTCCAGGCAAGGGGAGATACGAGCAGGCAACAGAAGGAGCTGGGACCAGCCCAGGTTTTTCTCCCTGCTTCTCAAACTCCCAGAAAAAGTGGAAAATGCACAGGTCAACCACTCAGGGAACTCAAGCAATTATTGCTGTTTAAATTCAATAGCCCTTCACAGAAACACAGGGAAAATCAGACAAGTGCTTTTCATCTGTAAGGGAGGAGAGGAAGAGAAATCACAGCACGACAGGCACCTCATTTAAAAAAATATATACACACAAAGTACCGAAAACTAGGAATCTGATATCTAGGAATTGGAATCTACTCTGCTCTTCTGCTCAGCCACAGGCAGAACTACCCTCAAAAACACTAAGCAAAGCAGAAACTGGATCCTGGATCCACCAGCTCCCCAGGCATCCACTCCAGGGCCTGGCTAGATCCCCATCCATCTCAATGGCTTATAGACAGCTCCCTCTTAATTAGCTTTCATAATCAAATAAGCATTTAGAATTAAACAGCACTGTATAAAATTAACCAGCTGTGTTGGGGGGGTCATTGCAGCCACTGGAATGTGCCCAGCACTGGGAGGGACACAGGTCCTCCAGCAGCACAGGGACAGTGACAGCCAGGGCAGGTCTGGGCTGGTGAAAACAGGGCCATCTCTGGAAGGCTCAGAGCATCCCTCCTCCCAGGCACAGCCAGGGAAGGGAGGGGGATGCTGTAATTGAGGTAGGATCAGCCTTTCCAGTCATTATCAGGCAAAGCTCAGGGTGAAAGCTGCTTGTAAAGCCAGTAGAGCAGTATCTCTGAGCTAGAAACAGCACCACAGACATCAGCTTGGGTTTTCTGGGAGCCCTCTGAACCAGGCAGCGCCTCACATCTGATCTGACAGTGATGGATGCGCTGGGAACGGAGCAGTTTTTTCTCCTGAGAAGCTCTTTTGACAAGTATGATCTTATCAAAGTTGCAAGCTTTTCATTATGCTTCTTTTTTTCTTTTTTTAACTCCTGCCTTCAAGCCACGCTCTGTCCCCTGTGCACGGGCAGGGAACGGGCACCTTTCTGGTCCCTCTGGCACCAGTCACTGGCTGCAGCTCCTGGGGGCTCAGGGCACCCAGGGCCCCCCTCCCTGGGCAACCCACCAAGGCAAGAGCAGAGCTGTGACAATACACAAAGGGGCAGGGGAACACACGCCCAGGGATGGGGAGCCATCCCAGCACCCTCTCCAAGGCCAAGTCACCACCAGCTCCAGTGCTTTTACTGGGCACCTGAAACCACAGCTCGTCCAAAAGCTGGAGGCACCCACCCCACCAGGGTGGGCAGCAGCACCTTTCCCCACCTCCCTGAACACAGACAAGCTTGGACCCTCCTCTCCCCAGCCAGCAGCAAACAAGCACAGCCACCCCCTTTCCAACAGGGAATCCCCATCCAGAGCCAGAAACAGCAGCAGCCAACACTCCAAACCACCCCAAAACAGGTACAGCCAAGACTCAGAACTGCCACCTACCTCACACACAGAGCTGTGCTGTCCCAAGGAGGAGCTGCAGGCAGACAGGAAAATCCCCCCCGAGGGGGGGCAGAGCTGCTTTTATTAGTGGGCAACACCCTAATTAGCCCAGGTTGCTCCTGATGAGGAGAGTGGAGTTGGCCCTGCCTCTGCATCACAGGATCCTTCAGGCTGGAAGAGCCCTCTAAGATCATCCAGCCCAAGCATTAACCCAGCACTGCCAAGGCCACCATGTCCCCAAGTGCCACATCTGCACAACTCTTAAACAAATCCGTCCAGGGGTGGGGACTCCACCATTCCCTGAGCAGCCTGAATGGAGAATCTCTGGAAAATCCCTTCGTCTCTGGTCCATCTCCCCCCCTCAGCCCACACCTGGGGGAAGAGGAAATGAGGAGGAATCAGCCCTTTCACCCTGGATCTGCTCCAGCCCTGAGCACTGGTGAGGCACAGGCTGCAGTGTGTGCCCCAGTGCCCCATGCCAGGGACATGCTGAGCTCCCCTCTCCCTGCCCCATCCCCTCCCAGAAGGACCCCTTGGCAGCAGGAATGCCTGGAGAGGAAGGACACCAAGCCCCCTGCTCTCCCAGAGCACTTGGCCACCCAAAACCTTCCCTGTCAGCCCAAACCAAGTCACCTCCTGAAACCAAGTCACCAAGAGACAGCAAACACCGAGTGCAAAACCAGGGTCTTTTATTAGAAATCTCCTTGTATAAAAATGATCATGCTCTACACAGTCATCGAATAATTCATAAACATCCAGGCACTGAACTTTGTTTTTTTTTGTGTGTTTTTGTTTTTTGACTGGTCAGTACATAAAGCAGACGTATTTCAATCCATATGGTCATCACATACATTAAGGAACCACCTATAAAAATCAGCACTTTGAACACAGTCTAGGTTTTATTTTATTTTATTTTGTTGTCTGGTTTTTTTATGTAAATTTTATGTATTTTTATTTATTTTTCCTTTTTGCAACATATAGAATTTGGTAGGATATGGGGGAGAGAGTGAAGAGGGATGGAGGAAGACAGGAACAAAATAAAATGGAGGATTAAAAAAAAAAAAAAGAAAGAGAAAACAGAAGGTTCTGCACAACCACAAACAATCTCACAAATTCCAGAAAAGGGAAAATGTTGGGTCTCTTTTTTTTCTTTTTTTTGCCAAAATACAGAAAAAAACCCCCAAAGACTTGCCGGAGTTCGTCACCTCCTCCCTGCTCTCCGTCCCCCCGCTCCTGTCCCGCTCCCTCCGGGAGCCATGCACTGACACCGTGGCCGTGGGATGGTTTTACTGGTTCTGTATGGATTTTTTGCTGCTGTTGATGGCCGTTCTCCCGGGAGCTCTGCCCCAGTGGCCCCGCAGGAGCGTTTCCCCAGGCCGCCACCTCCCCTCCAGGGTCCTGCCGGGAGCGGCTCCGCTCCCTCCGGCCGTGGCTCCCGCGGTCCCTGGAGCTAAATCGCGTGGTTGCTGTAGCTGACATAGGTCTGTTTGGTGGCCAGTGCTGGAAGGAGAGACAGAGCTCACATGGATCAGTCACCGAGTCCACCCTCCCCTTCTGGCTCCCGTCCCACCCCGACCCGTCTGTCGCGTCAGGAGATGCTGGCAGGGATGGGAACAGGGTTTGCTCCTGGATCCAGCCAGCACCAGCACATGGGATCCTTCCCTGGGAGGGCACGGAGCCATGGCAGAGGGGCTGAGCCCAGAGCAGCCTCTGGGTGCTCTCTAAAGACAGTTCATCCCAAAGAGTGACCCAGGATGTGACACAAGCCATGGGAATGTGCTCTCGGGCTCCCCTTCACTTCCCTCAGCAACCTCCTACAGACAGACCATGGGTGCTCCATGTCCCCAAAGCTCATCTTGTCACAGCCCTGCAAGGCACAATTTGGGGTCCTGCCCTCAGTGGGCACGATGCTCTGTGGAGATGCCCCCATGAGGTCCCGAGGCACCACAGGGCTCAGTGGGCACCCTCCAGCCAAGGACACGGACAGTGCTGGCACAGATGGCAAAGCCCAGGACACCCTGAGCAGCACAAACGTGTCCCCTGTGGAGCCCTCCCATGGCACTGCACAGAGGGGACACCTGGCAGCTCGTGGTGCCTCGCTGACAATCGAACCTTGCTGCAGGTTTCCAACTGGTGTTCCCAGATAACAACTAGATAGAGCAGAAGAAATTGGAGCTGACAGAGCTATTTGTTAGCTGCGATGTTTTCGTAGCCGATCTGCCCGTATCAAAGCCCTGTGAATTATTTATTCTGTTGTTTATTTAAGGATACGTGACCCGCCAGTGACAGAGTGAAAAATGTCCCCTCGGTGCTGCACCGACATCCCCCCCATGCCTCCTGCCCCCAGTGCTGCTCCCTGCCTGGCACAGCCAGGAGCTCACTGCCAGCCCCGCTCACGCCGAGCTCCCACACCCCCGTGAGAGACACGTCGCAGCAGACTCTGCTCTCCCTCTCCCAGCTCCTGCCATCCTCAGAGGATCCTGCTGCGAGTCCCCCCGGGAGCCGCCTTACCTTGTGTTTCCAGGTTTTCGCAGAGCTCCGATTTGGCCTCTCCGTTGGGGCGGAAACCTCCCTTCTGAGAGAACTTGTTGGACATGGTGGCCGCTGTCACCACCGCCTTGAGGCTCCGCTTGCGCTTGGGGACGTTCTGCTCCGGGTGGAAGAGGATGATGTACACCTTGGGCATGTAGAGCATGCCCAGGGACACCGAGGCACTCAGACTCACCGAGATGGTGAGCGTCGTGGTCTGGATGTACATCTGCAAGACACAAGGGCACGAGCTGAGACCCCCCCCAGCTCTGTGGGATCCAGAAGGGTCAGCTGGGAAAGGAGGAAACAGGGGACCATGGAAAAGTTGGAATTAAATAAACTGAGTGGGGAGGCAGTGCTAGAAATGTTGGCACTCCTGGATCTTTAACATTAGGCTTGATGCTCCAGCAGCTGCAGGGCAGGAGCTCTGACGCCGATGGTGGGCACAGCAAGGACACCCACTCCCGGGGCACCCTCGTGCCCCATCTCCCTCCAACAGGTAATTCCCATTCCCCAGCTGGCTCCTGGGCCCTTGTCATGTAAGTCACATATTACACACCGACACTGCCTTTTTGCAGTCAAAACTAATTTCACGCTCACTGTCCAGGACTAACAGTGACAGATGTTTTGCAAAATGAAAGCCCATTAATCTGACTGTAGAATAATCCATTTTTCTATGGAGAGCATTTGGCAGGCTCCTCACAAGCCGGGGGCATCTGAAGCAGGTGGCAACCTGGAGGAGGAAGAGACCCCCTCCCTCTGCCCATCCCATCTCCCGGGGTGGCCAGGAGTGCAAGTCCCTGCTCCACAGGCATCCCTGCAGACATCCCCCTCCATCAGCATCCAGCACAGGGCTCTGTCCTCTCCAGCATCCTCTCCTCCACACAGCTCATGTGCTGGGCCAGCGAGGCTGAGCAGGGAGGGGGCTCTGGCTCTCCAGGTGCCTTTGCACACCCCTGGTTTGCAGAGTGCTGACAAGGGTTTAGCAGCTTTAAAGCAGTTCCTGACCTTCGCCCCTGACTCTGGCACAGCACAGTGTCCAGGGATTGTCCTGCAGGTGTTTCCCACGTGGGATTTAATGCCACGTGAGGAGGCACAACCTGGAGGAGCCAGGGAAGCCCAGGGACTGCAGCAGCAGCCAGGGTAGGGGGTCCCCACCTCTCCAGGGCCACACACTTGCCCTGGGGGCTCAGTTTCTGGAGTCAGTAGAGCAGAAAGGTGGTGGAGGGCAGGTGCTGAGGCAGGGGCTCTGCACGGCTCCCTGGGGCCATTCCATGCCAAGAGTGAGAGCTGGTGGGAGACCCCCATTCCAGGCAGGGCTGTCAGCCCCCCCAGGACCCACAGGTCCCAGCTGTGACTGTGCAAAGCAAATCAACACATGGCCCAGATTGTTCCAACTCAGCCCTGAAGGGAAAATGCCACAAAGCTTGTTCTGAGTCAACAGAAAACTTTGGTTTGTCCCCAGAATAAAACCTCCTGCTGTCACATGCACTGGTTTGTTTGTTCCACCTTCTCTCTCTAGGCAGTTTTTGGAAATAAAAATGTCATTTCATCAAGCAAAGTCAAAACATATCTCTGTGCCAGAATATGTGCGCTTTTTTCTTTCTTCCTCTTTTTTTTCACTCCAACTCTCCAGACTCTGCTGCAAGTGTCCTGAACTGGCCAAGAACAAGGGCAGCACTGAGACCCCAACTCCAGGCACCCCAACCCCTGCCTGGGAACCAGCACAACTCTGCCCAGCACAGCGTGACCCTGGTGGGACATGGCTCAGCACCCCTCATCTCCCAGACCCCCTCCTGCTCCTCAGCAACACCTTTCCAAGGAGCCTCACTCCAGCAATTTCCAGTTTTTGTGCCTCTGCAGCAACTCCCCCCCCCGTTCCTCGGGACTCGAGGGCGTTTCAGCAGGGAGGGAGAGCAGCTGAGCTGAGCTCAGACGTCTCTGTGTGCGCTCCCCCCACACGCGGGGCCAGGGCACCCCACACCACCAGGGACTCCCCTCTGCCGAGACTCCCACGGGCACCAGCTCCGGCTCCCCACGCTCCCCCACCTCTTTACCTCCTGCAACACTTCTGGGGTCTCACAGGGCCACCGTGGTGACCTCCACCCCAGCGATGCCTGTGCCAGAACAGCCCCGTGTTCCGCAGCCCACACCGGCCCCCGCAGCCGTGTCTCACCACACCAAACCCCCGGCAGCTCAGAGAGGAGTATTTTTAGCCTGGAGCTTCAACACAGCCATGGAGCTCTGCTCAGTTAACCTTTTGCCACTGCAAAAAATGACCATTTCTCACTAGTGCAGTTCCTACTCTCTTAATTGGTTTCCAGCCCAGAACCCCACTTCGCCCCTCCGTTAACAAGACTTGAGCTTTCTCCAGAGCCCTCAGGGGTGTGTGCTGTGGCTACTGAGGAAGTTCCAGCTCCTGGCCCAGCAGCAACTGCTGCCTCATGGGCAGGATGAAAGAGCAGAGCCATCTCTGACTCAGGACAATGACGTTGCACCAAGGGACTGCAGCAACCTGAAGTGACCCCGCACAAGCCCCCGAGCCCAGTGCTGTGCTCAGCCCTTGCCCAGGGCTGGATGATCCTGTCCTGCCTGAGGGAGCAGCCCAGGCTCAAGGCACAGCCCTGCACAGCTTGTGCTTGCCCCACAGCAAATTTCTGCAATAATTGGAAACTCCCCCCACCCTAAATCCATGCCTGGGCCCACTACAAGGGATTTTGCACCGTGGTGGCCGCTGGGGAAAGGCAGATCTGCTCAGCCCTTCTCCAGCACACTAACACCACTGGACAGTCCCTCTCACTCCTTCCCTCTCCCTCTTTTCCCTCAGCTGAAAGCAAATGTGATAAACAGGGAAGCAGACAATGACTCCACTGTTCCGCTGCCGCCTTATCAGCGCAGGAAATTGTCTCTTTCTTTAGATCCTCTGTTATTGCTATTTCTGTAATCCGCAGGGATCGGTGGGGATAAGAGGTTCTTTTCAGAAAAGGCTTGGGGGACTTGTTACAGTAATATGCCACCTCCATGCAAAGTTGTGGGCACGAGGTAAAGCGAATTAAAATAAAAGCGGAGATTATTATTATCCGACTCCTCCAGACCACGAGGCCTCGGCTGCAGCCTCAGCTGGGGTCTGGGCAGAGGTGGCAGCGGTCTGGGGTGAGGGTCTGCCCCGTGGCATCCTCAGGACTCCAGCTGTGCTCTCAGGGGAGAACAACAGCCCAGCCAATGCTCCTGGCTTTTCTGTTCCCAGGTGTGCAGGTGCTCCACGGAGCCCAACAGGCCCTTGGTCCCGGCAGCCGGGACACTCAGAGCCCACTCCCCCAGCACAGCACCAGCTGGAATGGCAACACCCCTCCAGGGATCACTCGGCAGACTGAAGGCTTCGAGACAGAGCTCTGGTCCAAGGGGAGTTGGGAACATCACTTTTTCCGCCTCTAATCAGCTTGTTAGCAGCCTAATAACAGAGCAGCCCTGTGCATTACAACCCCCAACGTGAGGCACAGCCTATTGTGGAGCTGCTGCCTGACAGCCAGCGTTCGGCAGCCCTAAATTATCCCGTGACAAGCTGCAGTGAAGAGGTGAGCAACCTTGCGCATAATCTACAATCATTATCATTTCCATCTTTATTACCCACAGTATGCCGAGCACATTAAGGAGGCTTTCAGGGAGCTTTTGTTTTGCAATAATTTCTTAAAAAACCTGCTTTCTTGTTAGTATCTCCCCTGCCATCTCATCAAAATGGAAATGCTGCAAAAGGCTCCATTTATTTCCTTTAATTCTCCTCCCCACTTCCAGCCAGCACCGGCTTGGTGAGACTTTTTGGTTGAGCCAAGGTTAGAGCTGGCTGGGCAGGCTCGGCCTCCTCGAGCGCCGGGGCTGGATGCTCTGAGCAGAGACAGTTCAGCAAAAGGTCCCTCAGCAAACCATCCCCAGCCCTTCGCAGTGGGTGTTCCCAAAAGCCATGGTGTCAGCAGCTCAGCACCGTGGGGACACACTCGGGGTGTCCAGAGAGGGGTCCGGATGGTGGGTCACCCCGGGGATTTCCAGGGAACAGCAACTCCAAGATTTGTTTGTCAGAGCAGCTCTGGGCTGGCAGCGGGAGCTGTTTGCATTTGACATAAACGAGATGATTCCTGTTTTGACTGGCAAGCAAAAGGATTTGGGGCTCATTCATGAGATTTTTATTCTTTGTTCTTAATCCCTCGCACTCGAGCACGGAGCCTCATCCGGGCTGGCCTCAGTCCCATGGGAACTCAGTGCTGGGGAAAGGCGCCGGCTGGGCAGCACTTGGTCCCTTTCCATGCAGAAAAAGTGCTCATGACACTGGGACCTGGATCTGCCGTTGGGACTCATCCTCCCCTCCCACACACCAGCATCCTGTGCTGCCACTGCTCCCATCCGGAGAGGGGCAGCGGGGGCAGCAGAGCTCTTCCCACCCCAATTCCCATGCTGGCTGGGCCAAGGGAAGCGACCTGAAGACATGACAGCCTCTCTCAGCCCTGCTCCTCACAGCCCACCAGACACCAGCCAGGCCTCTGCCCTCCTCCCTTACCTTTTCCGCCGACTGTGACGTCCCAAAAAATATCGGGATGAAGGCTAACCACACAATGCAAGTAGTGTACATGGTGAACCCGATGGGTTTGGCTTCGTTAAAGGTCTCCGGGACTCCACGGGTCTTAATAGCATAGACAGTGCAGGTGACCATGAGGAGCATGCTGTACCCGAGCAAACAGATGAGGGACAGGTCCGAAATGTCACATTTGAGGATGCCCCGGGCAAAGTGGGGGTTTGTAGTCCGCTGGTCCTCGTAGTCAATGACAGAGTGGGACGGGTCCACGATGAACCAGATGCAGACGCCGACGAGCTGCAGCGAGATGAGGCTGAAGGTGATGACCAGCTGGGAAGCGGGGCTGATAAACCGGGGGGCACTCACCGACTTCTTGCCCTGCTCGAAGATGCGGTAGATGCGGTTGGTCTTGGTGAGCAGCGCGGCGTAGCTGATGCTCATGCCCAGCCCGAGGAAGATGCGTCGCAAGGAGCAGGTGCTCAGGTCGGGCTCGGCGATCATGAGGAAGGTGGTGGCGTAGCAGAGGAAGATCCCTGTCAGCAGGACGTAGCTCAGCTCCCGCCCCGACGCCTTGACGATGGGCGTGTCGTTGTAGCGCACGAAGGTGATCACCACGAAGAGGGTGGCGATGATGCCCACGATGGCGATGAAGACGGGCACCACGGCCCAGGGCGAGCTCCACTCCAGCTTGATGATGGGGATGGGGGTGCAGCTGGTGTGGTTCTCGTTGGGCCGCTCGTTGAAGTGGCAGCGCTTGCAGTGGAACTCGTCCAGCTGGTACTGGTAGCCGTCGCAGCGCTCGCAGTGCCAGCAGCAGGGAATGCCCTTCACCAGCTTCTTCCTCTCGCCCGGCTTGCAGGGCAGGCTGCAGATGGAGCTGGGGAGCTGGGTCCCACCTCCTGGCCACAGCATGTTCTCAACCTGTGGGGAACACGGCACCAGCCCCGCTGACGGCACTCTGGCCTCAGCCAGGCACCCCCAGGGCACAGGGGATGCCCTGCCCTGCTCACAGCAGTGCTACCCAGATCCAGCCCCTCATCCCATCAGCACCCAACCTGGCGTGGGGATAGAGTGGTGATGAAGCTCTCCACTGGCCTTTTGGGAAAATTCAACATCAGAAACCCAAACCAAAGTCCCTCCTTCTCTGAGAAAACCCCTTCTGCTCTGTTGTGGCTTCTCTTTCCTGCCCGATGCCCGGAGCCCGTGGGGATGGTCACACGTGCTGGTGGTCACCGCAGCTGAAGCACAGGTGTGTACTTGCAGTACACCCTCCCCTCTGACCCCCCCATGTTTGTCTGCCTGACTTTGCACCCATGGGCTCCCAGGCTCGCAGACCCTGCTTGGTGAGAAGAGAAACCTGCAGGACCTCCCCTCAGCACAGCCTGTTCACGGCCCCAGTGCAGCACCAGCAAGCCCTTACCTTGAGGTGCAGGTGGTCTGTCCACTGCCCGATGACTTTGTACTCAGGGGTGGAGTTCCTGATCTGGTACTGGTAGATGTCGTAACGCCCCGGCGCGTCTCCGTTCTCGTTGAACGTCACGGGGGTCCCAGCAATGCCTGTGGGACAGGGGGGGCTCAGCACCCACAGCACCCCCAGCATGGGGAGTCCTGGGGATGGGGTCCAAGGGGGCTCTGGTTTGATACTCCCCCCCCACACACTGCTTATTTTAAAAAAGGGGGAAAAGCAGCTTTAAAGTTAAATCAAGTGAAGTCTGCAGATAAACACTAATGAAAGGAAGAAAGTGAAAAATCAAGCAAGAGGGAAAAGTAAATAGAAGAGACACTGTGGAGGAGATCACAGAGTGGAGATAAATAGAAGTAATAAGAGGACAGGACAGAAAATGTTTATTAAGGAGATACAGCAGGGGAAAATGGCATTTCCAGAGGAGATCTGAGACAGACAAGGGCAGAGCAGCAGGATTCAGTGGGACCTCTGCCAGGGGGGAGGAAAGGAGGTGAGGGGGGGAGCAGGCAAGGGGAGAGCCCAGGCAGGATGCCCGGGTGAGGACAGGATTGGTGCTGGGTTACGCTCCAAAGGCTCCCAGGAGGTGTGGAAGCTCAGACCTCCTCATCTGCTGATCTGCTGGGAAACTGCCCCATCTCTGCCCCCCTCATTCGCAGTGCAGTGGGTGCCAAATGGCAACATGAATAACTTGTGGGTGCTGCTGGGTGACCCTTAGTGGGCGACCAGCAGGGACACCCGGCCCCTGGGGCCGCTCCTGCCGCCGCCCCGGGCATGACAGACCTGAGAAGTTGACGTTGCGGATGTACTTGAGCAGCTCCACCCCGTCCACCGGGTCCATCCTGGGGCACAGCCCGACCTTGCCGGGGCACAGGTTCTTGTGCATGTTGTGCAGAGCGTGTCCCATGGCGTAGACGGCGTCGATGACGAACTGGACCTTCCCCTCCTGCTCGTACGAGGAGTCCTGGCCGATCCGCTCCCGGTCTGCGGGTACAGGGGGAAGCAGGTTCCGTCTCCCTGCGCCCCAGCCAACCCCTGGGGCTGCACCCAATCCCTGGCAGACAAGCCCACCCTGGACTGGAGCAGCTGGAAACTCCAACCCTGTTCCCAAAACTGAAAACCCAGGTGATGTGCAGCCAAAAAACATTCACTGGGGAAATACCCAACCAACCTCCCTGTAACATAGTCCTGAAAATGTGGGTGCTGCCACCCTGCTGTGCTTCCCAGAGCCTTTGGGATGTCACATCCCAGTGCCATGGGCCATCCTCATACTCCCAGGTGCCCAAGAGGGATGCAGACTGGGCTGTGACTGACTTCCCACCCTCACCCCCATGCACTGACCTCCTTCATCTCCTGGGAGCTGCCACAGGCTCAGTCTCTATCAGTGGTATCAAGGAACGCCCAGGCAGCATCCACCACTGTCTATGTGTCCTCCATCTCACTTCCAACACCTCCTGTCCCCCTTCTCCCCTCGTCACCCCCTGCCACCCTCTGGCCTCACTGACCCCACAGCCTTCCCAGCTCACAGGATCCTGCAAGGATCTGGCAATTATCGGTGACAGCTGCCTTCATCCCTGCCATAACTGCCCTTAATGGGACCAGAAACATGTTAATCACTTAGCAGAAGACACCGCTTAATGTAACAGCTGTTAATTACAGCCCAGAGAACATCTCCCAAGGGGCACTGCCACGACAGAGCCTCGGCCTCTGCCCCCCCCTCGCCACCTCCAGCCACAACCAACGGGAAGGAGGGTTTGTCAGAGAGCCAAGGGCACAGCCTCCCTCCTCCAGAGGGGCAGCACAGCCTAGAAAGCCGTGCAAGGGTGTCCAGAATTAACTCTGGCTCTGCCATGCTCTGATGTAAGGTGGGGTTCACGGGGGCCACGGGGGACCAGGCACTCAGCTGTACAGGTGGGGACAGAAAGGCACAAGCAAGCATTGGGTGCTGATCCTCTCCATCCCTGCTGTGGGAGGGTGGGATGAAGCTGGCTCTGGGTGCAGAGCAAACCTCTGCTGAGAGGGGATGGCCCTGTGGGCTGTGCCGGAGGTCCCTGTGCCAGGATGAGGTGACACGTGCCACTGACATGACACTAAAGTGAACTGATAACAAGCTGACCGACAGGAAAAGATGATATCAGGGAGGTGAACTCATAGCCCATCCTTCAAAGTTACAAAAACACTTTTGGATCGTGGAGATTACTCATGCAAACCCTGCCAGGTGATCCCTCCTTCCACATTATTGACAGGAGTCATTAATCTTCTCCCTCAACTTTGAGCCCTTCCCCACATTCATCTCCAAAGGTGCAGACAAGCCACTCTGTCTTGTCAAGATAATTACCCATTAAAGGAAGGGATGTAATAGACTGTCCAGGGGAGCTGAGCCCATAGGCATGTCCCAGCCCTGCCATCACCCCCAGCACCATCCTGCCCAGGGGACACAAAGGACCCAGGGCTGGTCCCTTACAGCTACTTTGCTTCCCAGCAGCCAGCTGAATCCCACAGAGGTCCCCAAATCCAACCCACTGCAATAACACAGGCTGTGGAGGCTGAGTTTTCATCCCACACACCCCTGTGCCCTGCAGCGAGCATCAGCCTGGGGCTGTGGGAAAGCCGGATCTGGTGCCAAGGCTGAGCACTGCAGATAAGGAAACATCCCTGGGGCTGGCTGGCTGGCCGTCTGTGGCACCTTGCCCCAGGCCCCAGATGCTCTTTCCAGACGGGAATTAGGCTGGTGCACAGAGGGGAGATGTGGAGCAGACAGCTGAGGCTTGTTCCCAACATGGAGACAATAAATCTTTGCCAAACTCAAATAGATTAGGGCCACGAAAGGGATGTGACCTGCTGATTATAATAGCAGGGTCGTGCATCCTTCTACAGGGCTGGTAATTAATTTTCAAGTGCGTGACGAGGCTCCGCGGCCCCCTCGGAGGAGGGATGCAGATCCCTTCTCCAGGCGGATGAGAAGGGATTAGCATCACTTCCCATCACACCACGGTGCTGGCTTTTGGCAGGAGTTGATCAAAGTCACTCACAGTGCTGCTCCAGGGGGCTGGGGATGGAGAACCTCCAAATCTCATGGAAGCTGGTGGCAGCACCCAGCACCCATGGCCATGGTTTTGGGCTGGGTGAGCCCATCCAGGAGCAGGGATGGTTCCCCCACAAGGGATGCTCATGGCAAACAAATGATGGGTGCTAGGGCTGCTCTCAGGGATAACGTAGGCAGTTGCCATCAGGATTCCATCCCCCCAGTCCTCACCCCTCACCTTCCTCCCAGGCCTCCCGTACAGGAATGGGAGCCACGAGCTGTCCTGCTCAGGGTGGGATGCTTCAGTCTGGTTTTTGGGGTGTAATAAACAAGAAAAGCTGGCACTTCTCTGGGCAAATTGGGCTCTACCCAAACCTGAAGAAAACGGCCCCAAATGGGCCATTTGCAACAGCCCTGCAAGGCAGGAGCTCACAGATCTGCACGGGCAGGTGATTTGCTTCACCATGTGTTAGTTCCCTGCTCTATCTGCCAAGCAAACACTCAGGAGATGGTTTATTTGCTGACAAGTTCAGATAATTTAAAGACAGTTCCTAGGACATTTGCCACGTCATGGCTTCAGCTGCCTCCACTGACACCTTGGCCCTGAAATATCACCCATTTAAAAGCTACATCACTGTGAAGATGAGTAGATCAGTGTTCTTGGGACCCGCTCGTGCATCTCCTGGTGCTGAGGGGTTTGTGATGCACTCAGGAAGGATGAGGAGCTCTTGGCTACCCAAGGTCATGGCCATGGGCCAGTTTCCTTGCATGCCCTTGCTGCTTACCCAACTCACACCTATGCATTAGCAACAAGACTGCCCAGATCATCAGAGGAACATTTGGGGAATGCCAGCAAGGACAAGGATGTAGAAGCACCATCCCACTCATCCTCAGTGGTGAAAGCAGGGGAAAAAAACTCCCTTAATGATAAGCTTCCCGGGCACAGCCAGCTCCATCCGATGGCACACCACAGCTTCCACAGACATCCCTCCCAAGGGGATGGAGGGACGTGCAAATGTCCCCAAGTCCTGCCACGTCGCAGCCCGAGAGCCGCCGCGGCGTTATCTGTCTTCGGCCAGCGCCAGGCAGGCAGTAAATCTCTCCCATCTCTCAGTAAACATGTCACCTCCTCGAGCTTCCAACCATCACCTGACAGCAGCGCTGTCAGCAAGACAGATCCCCACTGCCTTGTTTACTGCATTCGTCCCTAAAGCCTCTTTTGGCTGGAAATAGCTGAAAATGCACGGGGGGGTTTAAGGAGGGGGTCGGGCACCTGGAATTAGGCTCTACCAGGATCCCCACCTGGCTTTGATGTTCACTCAGGAACAACCACGCTCACAACCAGGACCACAACCCCTCTCATGAGCCCTCCCTCGCCCACAGCAGCCCCGCAGCTCTTACTGGTGCACTTCTTGATGCTGCTGCCTTTCCTCAGCGCGTGCCGGCTCAGCTTGCAGTGGAAATTATCCTCCCAAAACTCAGCAAACCAGATGTTTCGGCGGTTGTTGTCCAGTGTCCTGCTGGAGAAGTAGCGGTCGAAACCTGCCCGGGGAAAAGTGGATGGAGGGGCTGAATCCCTGGGATGGCAGAGAGATGCATAACATGTCCCTGAACTCCCCAGACAGAGGGGAAAGGGGGTTTCCTGGGTGATGGGGACACACCAGAGTGTGGTGGGATTGTGTCCGAGGCACCCCTTGGGCAGAGCTGCAAGTGGAAAACCCACTCAGGGAAGACCCAAAACAGAAAATCTCTGGGACATTGAGGGCAGCAAGAAACACTTCTCTAGGCACGCCAGGGATAAAAGGAAGAGCAGGGAAAATGTGGCACACAGAAAATAGGGAGGGGATTGGTGCCAGCCAACATAGCTTCACCAAGAGCTAATCAGATGGTCTTTAAGGTCCCTTCAAACCCAAACCATTCTGCAATTCTGTGATGATTTCACAGGCAAACCCTGCAGTTATGGGGCTGCCCTCAGGGCGAGCAGCCAACCCAGGGGGTCACTGAGGGTCCCACCGAGCGCAGCCCCTACCTCTGACAGAGACCCGCTTGGGCAGGATGGTGACGGAGCCCTCGGCCACCTCCTCCAGGTGCAGCACCGGGGCGATTTTGGAGCCCCAGCTGTCCGAGCCCATCCAGATGAAGTGCCCCGTCTGGTTCGCCCTCTTGGCCGCCTCCAGCACCCTTCTGTGGAGAGAAAGCAGGCACTGGGGCACCAGCTCCGTGTCTGTCCCCAGGGAGGTGGGGATGCTGGCACGGGGCAGGGCACAGCGCCGGTGCCATCTCCTGCTCCGGGCACACAGCTGGCACCAGGCACAGTCTGGTGTATATGGATAGACAGGAGTAAATGGTGCAACTCCCACACCCTCTGCCCTCATAGCCTGGGCTGCCTCTCCCACCTCATTTGCATATTTGCTGACTGGTAATTGAATTTCCCCTTAATTACCCAACATTAAGAAAGAAAAAAAAAAATCAGGTTATGTTGCAGCAGGCAGGGAAAGCAGCAGCAGGGAGAGCCTGTGCTTCCAGCTCCTCAGCATCACCAGCCATGGCAGAGGAACAGGCAGTGCTGACAGTGGCCAGGACGGAGCTAAGGTGGGCTCTGCTGGGCTAAGGTGGGCTCTGCTGGGCTCAGCCGGGCAGCTGAGGAGCAGTTGGGGGTGGAGATGCCGAAGGATCCGTCCTGCTGAGCACCCCCGTCGTGCCAGACAGTCAGACACACGCCTGCCCACCCCACCAGAAACTCTCCATGCTGGATGGGAGGGAGTGTTCCTGGATCCCCTCCGGGCTCTGCCTCCCGGGGCTCGCTGTCCCCCGGGGGTCGGGGGGTCCCCGGTGTGCGGGAGCGGGGCCGGGGCAGCTCCATCTCCCCGTGCAGAGCAGAGGCAGGTTGTGACTCACCCCCCGCGTCGGAGCTGATCATTTCAAGTCCAGATGGTGTTTGAAATGCGTAACAAGGAAAAAAGCCCATAGAAATCCAGCAGAGAGTGAAGACAAGATGGGAAGAGGCAGGCGTGCAGCGGGAGCTGTGCTGGCTGCTCCGAGCTCCGGGCACATCCCGACAGGGTGGGCACAGCCCACGAACCACTCCAGGCACGAGCAGCACCTCCAGCTGCCCACAGTCCCTGGGAGGAGAAGGATCTCCCCGGGGCAAACTCAGGACATTCTGTGGCATCACTGATTTAAACTCTGAGCCAGGCAGGAATTCCAGCAACTACCTTCCCAGTCCATCCTGTCCAGCAGCATGGCCCTGATCCCCATCTTCCAGGCTCCACGGCTCAAGTTGGCAAGAGGGTCAGGATTATGGAGTATCCCAGGTGGTTTGGAACCCCACTGCCCAGGTCTGCAGTCCCATTTGGATGGGTAACTATTTCTAGACTCTTGGTAACAGGACCTGCCATTTACCCATCAAGGTAAACCCCCTTGCCCCCTCACCCCCACCTGATGGCAGCTCCACAGACATTTCTATTGAGGAAGGAAAGAGGAAACTGGGAGCGTTTGCACATCTGATGTAAACTGATTTAAACTCACAGTTTACCCACATTTACATAATGTTTGCTGATTAATAAATTAGACACTTAGGAAATCAGGGGTAGCTCCATGTGAATCATTCTGCTCCATAAACAGCAGAGGCACAGACGCCTCTTCACCCGCAGAGCAGCTCATCACCCCGGAGTGTGGCCTCGTCCCCAGCCCTGCTGGGCAGCAGAGGGGGGGTTGTCCCTGAAAGGTCCCCCAGACCTGTTCCTCTGCCCTGCTGGGGCTGGGGCTGCACAGCAAAGCAGAACCAGTGCCTGGGTCCTGCCCAGGCCAGCCCTGTCTGGCTGAGAAGCAGTGGGCCACGGCAGCCACGGCTTCCAAAACCAACGGAAAGCGGATTTTCCCTCTGTCCAGCTCTGTGTGGCTGTGGCTAGATGGCAATGATGGGCCAGGTGGCCACTCTGAGGTCAGCTCTGGTGGGTCCCTGCCGTGACCGTGTCCCTGCCACGCTTCATGGTGCATCCTCTCCCCACTGCAGACACGTCCCATCAGTCCCCCCTGCCCCAGACCCCCCTCCCAGCCAGGCCGGCCCCTCCACACCTGATGTCGTCCTCGTTGGCAAAGATGATGACGGCCCGGGCGTGGGAGGTCTCCAGGAGGCGCCGGATGATCTTGTCAAACTCTCCTGGCTTGGGCTCCCTCGGGATCTTGACGGACTGGGCCACGCAGACCCCGCCTGCGGCAGAGAGAGCCCGGCACTGAGACACCCCGGAGTTCCCAGGGCTCCAGCTCCGAGCACCAGCCCCTCCCCAGCCCAGGAGCTGCAAAGGGTTCTGCACATGGAATGGTCAAACTCTGGCAAAACCAGCCCGTGGGAAGAGCAGATGAGCCCCTCATCCCGAGACAGCAGCCAGACCCTGCAGAGGGTTTTATTCCCATCCCTGTGCACCGGCTGAGCTTCAGCCCAGCTTTTCAAGGGGCCATTGCAAAAGCAGGTAATTAAAATTAAAAGAGATAAGGGGAAGTTGGCAATTGGAAGAGCCCACACACATGGCTGCTGGGCTCCCAGCTCCGGAAAGCCAGAGCCCTCCTGCTCCTGCATTTCTGCAGATGCCAATAAAGAGAGATGAGAGTGAAAATTAAACATTGTGGGACCTTCTGGATGTAATTGATGGTCTTAATTTGCATAGTAAATGACACGGCTGATGCCTCCTGCCACTAACAGATCCCAGATTAAGCAAAGGTCGGCATAATTAGCACTCAGGGCAGGGAGAGATTCCCAGTGCACAGCCCTGGAGAGGAGCAGGGCAGGACTGGATGGGGACAGGCTCTGGGAGGGTTTGGTCCCTACATGGGGCTGCAGGAAAACTGAAAATTTGGCCCCTTGCAGCCAGAAAAGGAGAGAAGGGGGATCTGCTGGGTGCTGAGCAGGCAGCAAGGGGGGCTGTGGGGATGGGGGCACAGCATCCCCAGCCTGAACCTGCGGGCCGGCACTTTTCAGGGGGGTTTTGGGTTTTTTTTTCCTATGGTAAGAAATTGGGCCAATTTGCTGCTTGTTTCCCATATGGGGAGCCAGATGGATGGAGAGGAGGGAGTTGGATAAACAGACACCCGGACAGACAGATCAGCCAGGCGAGACCGGCAGCATCAGGCAGTGCCGGCAGGACGGGAACGTCCCTGGGACACTCAGGGACACTCACCCGGTCACCACCCAGCCCCGGGCCAGGCCAGGGGGCAGGGCACGCTGCCAGGGGCCACCTGCAGCTTAATTACAGTTTCCACGGCAATAAATGGAGAAAATCCAACAAAAGCAGCAGTTTGCAAACAGGAGAACCTTCCAAAAGCCTGTGCACAGCCAGGCAGGAGCGTGGCACACGCGTGGCAGTGTGGGGCTGGCACAGGCACAGCCCTGATGCCCCCTAGCACGAGCACACCCCGATGCCCCCTGGCACGAGCACAGCCCTGATGCCCCCTGGCACGAGCACACCCCGATACCCCCTAGCACGAGCACACCCCGATGCCCCCTGGCACAGGCACAGCCCTGATGCCCCCTGGCACCACCACCCCGGGGCTCCCGTGCTGTGTGTGCTCGCCCTGGGCACAGGGAGTGCAGGAAGGGCCACACCACGACACAAACCCCGCTGTGACACGTGCCACTGCACACGTGTGCACTCGTGAGTGTGCCATGCAGGGACAGGGGGCTCAAGGCACGTGGCAAATGCCCACCGGGCCCTTCCCAGCACGGCCAGAGCAAACCCAGCCTCAGGACTTCCCTGAGACAGCAACGAGTGGGGACAGAGGAGATGAGCCCATAAATAAACAAGAAAAGAGACTAAATCGATGGCAATTCAGATATGACCACGTTACTCAGCTTCTCCACTAAATCAAGCTAACAAGGAAAGCAGCTCCTCCAGGTAAGAGCCTGCAGGGCCTGGGAGCCCCTCGCTCCCGCAGCAGATGCTGACAGCACCATTTAATGTTTTTATCTCCTTAATTAATGAAAAGTTAATAATGAAAAGGAAGAGGTCCGGGGGGTCGGCAGGCAGTGGCCGGGGTAGGCAGAGCTGTGTGTTTTGGGGAGCCCTGTCTCTCAGCACCTGCATTATTCACAGCCCCTGGCACCGCAGTGGAAAGGGATTTGCCAAGCGATGCTCCCACTGTCTTCGCACAAAAATCCATTTAGTCAAAACACTCCTCTAAAGCAAGAAATCAAAGTGAGGAGGTGGAGGCGATGGGGAGGAGGCGACCGCTCTCCCTCTTCCAGCAGGATGGCACAGCACTGCTCCCTGACTCGTGAGAAGGTGTGATGTGACTCCAGGAGAAGGCAGGAGGTCAGGGATGGGGGCCCCTTTCCACCCCCAGTTTTGGGAAAAGGCCAAGAGGAGCAGGAATAGAGGGGAAAGCCTCCAGGAAGGGGGTAACAACCCACAACCAGCTGCTGGAGGCAGTTTGGAGTCAGGTTCTGGGTTGGAGGATGCTCAGTTGAGATCCCATGCCTGCTGTCCCTGACGGATGGCAGCGCAGCACAGAGGGCACCTGCAGCAAGAAACAGCCTCAAACCCAACCTGAGCCATCTCCAAACTTCCCCTTCAAAGGCTGCCTGCACCATCCTCAGGCATATGGCCATGTCCCTGCCAGCAGCATCGTCCCCAGCCCGGGGGGACCTCGCCGGGGCCCCGGGGACTCTCCTCACCCGCTGGGGTAGTGCCTGTTGTCAAACACGGGGCAGGGTTTAATCTCCACCATTATGGCTCAGTGGGAGTGCAGCCACTCCGGGTTCCCCTCCTGATTGCAGGTGGCTAATTAGCTTTTGCTGGCACTGACTGCCCCAGCACTCAGGGGGTTCTGCCAGGGCTCCCGCAGAGCCGGCGGCTGCCGAGCACAGGGTGAGCAGGGACCTGGGTAAGGGGGACCTGGCCCAGCCGAGCTGGGAACAGCAATGTGCATGTTCCCCCCGCCAGGATGGGCACCCCGAGCAGTCCTGGGCACCCTGAGGAGGGACTGGGCTCTGCACAGCCCAGCAGCAGTGGCCTTCTGTGAGCAGCACCCGCATGGCTCCCGTGCCCACCCCTGGCTCCCGTCCTAACCCCAGCCCTTCACATGAGATTCCCAAGCCCAGAGTCTTAATTGGGAGCAATGGGCTGTTCCCCTGCCCCAGGATTCATTATTCTTGTGACTTCAAAGCCTCCAGGAACCAACTCATTAAAGGAGAAGTCATTAGGAACACGGATCTGTGTCTTCACGGAGGCAAAGCTCCCACGCATGGTGAGACCGATATGCTGTGGTCAAACCTCCTGCCTTAAGACCTGGGAGTGGCTTTTTGGGGGCAACATCCTGGTGCATCAACCAAAAGTAATGAACCCAGCTAAAACCAGAAAGAGACAGCCAGGGATGTCACATGGGGATGAGCAAATGCATCATAAACATACATCAGGCTCTTAACTAAAAATATAGAAAACTCAGTGAAGGATAAAACAATAGAGGGGGGAAACAACAGTAAAATTGATCCAGACACATGACTAAGGAGTCCTGTATTGGGCTGGAAATATTCCCCTCTTCACAAACCCAGCACAGCACATTCCAACACACAGCACGACACGCTGTGCTCACCAGCTCTGTTACATAAACATCAATCCAATTCCTCATCTCTGAGAGCTCAGTGACAGCAGAGACATCAACCACCCAGAGCCAAAGGGCTGCAGATGTGTCTATCCAACCACCCAAATGATGCCAGGGGTCAGGGGCATGGGGAGGTGCTGGACAGAAGGGCTGAAGGTGGGGGCACCAGGGACACCTCGATGCTGGCCCTGCTGTGCACCTTGGTGCCCAAGGGAAATCCAGCTGACACCCACTGCCTATGCAGGGTGTTTTTTGGGAGCAGGATGCTTTGGGGGAGCACTTAAAACACTCAGAAATGGCTGAAGAATTCTCGTCCTTTGCAGTCTTAACATCTCTGCAATTCTGGCACCCAAAAAAACAGCAGTCTAGTGAGTAAGGACCCTCCAGCCACCAGTGCAGCCACCAGCAATCACCAGGGGCCAACAGCATCACCGCCAGAGTAAGTGCAATATGCATAGAGATATAAAGCTACATAAATAAAGATATAACAGCCAGACGGGTCAGTGTGTTGTGGTAGCCCAGGGCCAGCCCCAGCTGCAAGAATAACCCATCTGCAGGGTGAGTTTCTTCCCCCCTCGTCGTCAGAGGTCGGTTTGAGCCTCAAGCAGAAACGCTTTGCTCTGCGATGTGAAATTCAACGTGAGGCTTTGCTAAAAATTGAAACTGAAGGTCAAGTTGATAATGCATCAGAAAGCAAACAGCTTGAGTGCGAGCTGCTAACGACAGCAATGAGCATTATTGCCTGATGGAAATAAAACCCGACTCTGAAGCTCAGGCTTGGCATGAGAAATGAAGCCGAGCGCTGTGGGGATGAGAGTGGGGAGATGCTCACCCTGAGCTGGGCTGGTGCAGAACGCCCTGGGCAGAGCCAGTGTGGTCTCTGCTGGGGCTGGGCTGGGACTGGCTGTTCCCCCAGCATAAACACCCCTGCACAGATAATCTCCACTGCTTGACCAACAGCTGGAGAGCCCCTGGCACAGGTCAGATCCTCCCTCAGCTGACAGCCCTTTCCATCCCTCTGACAGGCTGAGGCCCCTGGAGCAGCAATAAATCACAGGACCCTTTAGGCTGCTGGAGAAATGCAACTGAGAGCCCAACATATCCAACCTGGCTATAACTGAGGGGATGGATCCTTCCCAGTGGATCCACACTGGTTTTGGTGTCAGCAGAGCCCTTTGCACAGGGGAGGACAGACAGGTGAAGTGGGCACAGCCTGGCTCTTCCTCCAGCCTGGCAGCCACCACCACAGAGGGCAGGGCTGGGGGGGATTCAGATAAAAAAAAAAAAGGGAAAAAAAAAAAGAAAAGAAAAGAAAAAACATGTTCTCAGTCCAACCTTGCCATTATTCATTGAGGATCTGAGGCCGAGCCATGGCACTCACCCCCATGGGAGATGCTCCAGAGAGCAGGTCAGGGCCCACCCAGGTCCTGTGCTCAGGCTGGCACACGACAGCCCTTACAAATATCTGTGTTCCTGCAGCGCATCAGGAACACGGCGTCACCACTGGGCTGCCCTCACACCACTGCTACACTGCAGTCACTGGGGAATTATGCTTTTTGATAACTAAATTATCACTAATGCACATAATCGTTGGGTTATGTGGATACACAAATTACAGGACTCTCTCAGCCCTGGATTAACACGGGGCTGTTTCAGCTCCATGTACACTCGTTTACTCTGCAATTACGCTGTCAGATCGTTAACATCTGGTTAGAGGAGTTTGTGGCAACCACAGGTATCTCAAAGGAGAAGTGCTTGTGCTGCAGCAGGACCACAAGGCACAACCACTGCTCCTTAACTGGTGCTTGATGGAGGAGGAGCACGGGTTTGAATCGTGCCTGTGCTCCTGGCCACGTGGACCCCCGGGGGGCTGCACCCATGGATGGGGCAGCAGAGCATCCTCCAGCCACTCCCCCAGACCTGCTGGGCACCAAACACCCCCCAGCAGCACCTCTGCACCCAGATCCACACCCCCCCAGCAGCACCTCTGCACCCAGATCCACACCCTCAGCAGCACCTCTGCACCCAGATCCACCTCCCCAGCAGCACCTCTGCACCCAGATCCACACCCCCAGCAGCACCTCTGCACCCAGATCCACACCCCCCCAGCAGCACCTCTGCACCCAGATCCACCTCCCCAGCAGCACCTCTGCACCCAGATCCACCTCCCCAGCAGCGGCTGCTCCGGAGCATCCCCACGCGCTCCTTCTTGGAAAACCACAGCCCCATGAAAATATTCTGCTTTTCAAGTGAAAATCCTGAAGAGCAGCTCCCAGGTTGGATCCCCAGATGGGTTTCTCTGCATACTGAAAGCGTTGCTGGTTCCAGTGCCAGGGCGCGCGCGAGACGGAATTAACGCTGTTCCCATTTATGGGGCTTTGATTAGGAGCTCGTCACCTGGAAGTTTTTATTCCCTTTATCCATTTATAAGGCCATAACACAGTTTGACTGGCTCCAGATAGGCTGGTGTCCCACCGACTTTGCCAGAACCTAATGTGCCATTCAGACACACTTAAGCCAGTAATAGGCAGCAGCCTGAGCGCTGCAGGGTTTTAACTGCCTCAAAAAACACCCTTTAGCTCCCATCTCACCCTGTGCACATGATGCTGCACAGGTGAGGTGATGCCAGAGCCAGGAGGGACCCCAGTGCTGTGCCAGCCCTCCGTGGGGCAGCTCCAAGTGCACGGTAAGAGTGCCTGCAGCAGCAATTCCCAGGGCTCCTCACCCGTCCCAGCTGCCCCAGGGTTGATGCTCAGGTACCCACAAGCTCCCCCACTGCTCCCGAGGCTGCTAATCCCCCTTAAGCATCCCAGAGCTCCCGTCAGCAAAACGCTTTCTGGCTCTAGACAAATCCTCCCAAAGAGTTTTGCTGAGCATGGACTTTCTGCCTGTCCAAAGCTCACAGACAAATTAAAGCACCTGCCCTCAGGGATAATTCCACTAAAATTGGGCAACGTGCACGGTAGTGCCAACTTTATTTTCTGTTAAAACCTGGGAATATTTGTAAAAGCCTTTTGTTCTGGAAGATGCCCAGCACCGTGGCTCAGATGCAGAGGGAAGGGATCAGCTTGGAGGAATTGAGGTCTCCTGGGGAGCAGGGAATGGGATCTTGAGATGCTTCCCAAAAGCAGCCTGCCCTGCAGAGGGAAGCCCAATATTGGTGGTCCCAACCCTTGCTGGAAAGCTTGAATCCTTCCTGGTCACCTCGTTGTCCTTGCAATCAGCACAGCAGCCCCAAAACCAGCACTGCTCTGGGGTCATGCCCCAAACTGCACCATCCACCCTCTTCATCACCCCAAACACATCCCAGCTCAGCACAGGGAGCCCACGTGTTCCCTCCACCCCATCCACTGCCTTTTCTCCTCCAGCCACAGCTGCTCCCGTCCCAGGAGAAATCCACTCACCGTCCTCCCTGGATTTCTGGATGAAGGCCTCCACGCCGCTCTCCCCGTAGCTGCCCTCAGAGGCCAAGGTGGAGACGTAATTCCACTTGAGGGCTTTGACAATGTCCACCATGGCCTGGGCCTGGTACGTGTCCGATGGGACGACGCGGGAGAAGAAGTCGTAGCGGCTGTTGTCGCTCAGGTCGGGCGCGGTGGAGGCGTAGCTGATCTGGGGGATCTGGGGTGGAGGAGGGAAAGGCAAAGCATCAGGGGGAGCAGGTGATCTCCACCCCACAGCGATGCCCTCCCCTGGCCCTTGCTCCCAAAGCCCTGATCTGAGGGAGAGGGAGGTGGGAGTGGAGGAAGACCGTGGGTCAGGTGGAGCACGTGCCACCAGGTGGGCTTGGGGACACCCAGCAGGACCCCAGAGGGGCTCCCTGAGCATCGGATGTGCCTGGCGTGGAAAAGGCCAAAGAGAAAACCCAAATTCTGCCCTGGCCAGCACTGCCAAGGACTCCCTTTGGCTTCCTCCCCCAGGAAGGACAGATCCAACCCCCCTGCCGGGTCCTGCCCCCCCAAGCCATAAATAAGCCCTTTAAATGAACCAGTTCCGCCGCACCTCTCGCGGTGCACGGGGATGATTAACAGTGCGGGATCAGGCGATGTTTAACACTTACACAGCACTTTCCATCTCCAAAACACACCACACATCCTCATTTATCTTCAAGATGGAAAAGGCTTATTAAATTATCAAGCCCAGGTTCTCACCACCAGCCTGAAGCTCCCTCCCAAAGGCATCCCGAGTATCCAGACAGCCTCATCCACCGTCTCCCCATCCCAGTCCCAAGCAGGTACCTGCCCCAGGTGCAGCAAGGGCTGGCAGAGCCCTGCCCCAAACCTGGGCAAGCTTTTAAATAATGGCAGGGACTGGAGCCACAGGGCAGCAGGGCTGCCTGGAGCTGGTGCATCCTAGGGAAGGCTTTGGCCACCCACCACCCTCTCACCTTCCTGCAGGTGCTGCTTTACTGCAGGACAGAGAAAACAGAGGAGGAACAGCCCAGGGCATTACTGACCCCAAACCACCCCGTGCCTCAGGGGTGAGCGGGTGCAGAGCACGATCCCAAGCTCTTCCAGGACTCTTCTCCTCTCCTGTTCCCTCTGATCCACTTAGGAATAATTCAGTAATTGCAGCTGCCAGAACCACAGGGGACTGTGAGGGATCCCAATCATCCTCCAGGCTGAGCAGGCACCGGGATGCCCAAATCAGCTCAGGCTGCCTCACCCAGTGCCCCTCCCCAATAAGCAGTCAGCCAATTCCCAGCAGCAGAGACACCTGGGTGGGCTTGCAGGGGCCAGGGGGAGGTTTGGGGTCTGTGGGAACCCTAGTTTGTGTTATAAAATCCAGCCAGCCTTCTGGGAACCCTGCTGGGGCACAGCATCCCGAGGATAAAGAGACGGGCACCAGGGCAATCCCACAGATCCTCCTGGGTCTCCTGGCCCCAAAACCCACTCCATCCTCCTCCACTCCTGCAGCTCCCAGTTTCTCCTTTGTTTCTCTGTTATTTCCCCTCTCCCACTCCTGCCTCTCTCTCTGCTAAATGCAATTCCCGTGTTATAAACCCATGACTCCACCTGAATGCTAAAAGGCCCCTGGAAAGGAGCAGCCACCCTTCTACCTGCCTGAGAAATAGGAGATGAAAAAAGGAAAGATGGAGAAGGAGAGGGAGAGGAAGGAATCTTTATCAAGGCACAAATAGGATTACTCCCTGTGACAATCTGCTTTGTGCTCCGTTCCGAGGGGCTCTGATCTGCTCGTTGGGGATCTGTGACTGGAGCCGGTGCCTGAGACTCGATTAAAATTCTGCTCAGCAGGTGAGGCGCCCGCCTGGCAATCACTCATCCCGCGGGCAGGGGGGGCTGCTCCGAGCCCGCTCCTCCCTCCTCCTCCTGCCGTGCCCGCAGGACCCACACGGGCTCAGGATGGAGGCAGTGCCTGCAGGGTGCCCACACCACCCGGACAGGAGGCAGCAGTGCCCACGTCAAAGGTGATTTGGAGGCAGGGATGCAACCCTGCCCTTCCAGAGGATCCTTTCCCAATGATTTTTCCCCTGAGAAGTGTTTAGGTTTAACCAAAACAGACCCCTGCCTTCTGCACAGGGCACTGGTGATAGAGGCTTCCCAGCTATTCCCCATGCCAGCACCACCCCATCCAAGCTCAGGTGGTCTGGGATCAACCTCGGGCTTGCCCATCCTGCTCCAACCTCAGTTGGAAAACAAAGCCCAGAAAATACCTGTTGATCCACAGGCTACAAACTGGAAGCTGTATTTTAATAAACAAAAGAAAAGAGCTTTTTTTTCTCTCGCTCCTCTGCCTTGGATGAAAGTGAAAATAAAACACCAGTTCCCAGATGACCATTTCATAGATTTCTTCTGCCTTTTCCCCCTCTGCCTTTTTGATAGCCCAACTCCTGGCACCAGCTATTTTCTCAGATAAAAGACAAAAGTCCTTTTAGGTCCATAAAAGCAAAATGCAGGCAGGGAATTCAAGGTTCTTAGAAAGAAGGATGTGGCGGGAAGGGGGAGCTGGAAATATATCTCAGCTGCATATTTGGCCACTGGTGGTCCCTTGCCTGGCTCATCTCCAGCCTAGAACAAGCACCAGGTTAAGGAGGGGGCAGGAAAGCTCTCCTGCACCCCAAGAATTCACTGTGAGTCAGAGTGGGGAGTAATCCCAGGGCAGGGGATAAAATCTCCTTCCTCCTCTTCTTTTGAACCAAAAACCAGAATCAGCATCACCCAGAAGCAGCCCCAGCCTGGAGAAATGTCCCTTGGGATAAGAGAGCAGGTGGGAGCCAGGGTTCAGGATGTCATCCTGCTCCCCCAGCGTCCTGGATCAATGCACTGGTGTGATTGACTTCCAATGCACTGGAAAAGCTGGATTTGGTACCCGTCCCTGTCACCCATCATTAACACGGCTCAGGAGCTGCTGCGGCGATTTCTCCACCAGTGTGGGACAGAATCCCCCAGCCTGGGGAAAATCAAAGGCAGCAATTTCAGCACATCCCAGCTAAGGCTCAAACCATCGATCAGAACACCGGCCTGAGCAGCCAGGAGGGAATTACCCAAACCAACAGGGCCATTGCAGAGCCAGAGCTGGGCACACTTGTCAGGAGCACCCCACGAGCAGGGGCTCCTGCACCAGCCCCCCCATCCCAGAAACAGGGTCGGGAACAGCCAATTCCCTACCCATAATTATTAATTTCATGCATATCTTATGCAAACCTCTGGTTCACTGACAAGATGGAATTGATTTAATTAGAATTTCCATCATCGAGCCATTTGGATGGCAGCTTTTAATTAGGGAGAGCGTAAAGCACCGCAGGGGCTGGAGCAGTGAGGGCTGAGCGGGGCTGGTCGGGCATCGGAGCAGAGGAGCTGCAGCTCTGTCCTGCTGCCCCTTCCCCTTGGCCCAGTGCTGAGACAGGGGCCAGTAAGGTAAAAATAAAGCCCTGGGAAGCACAGCAGGTGCAGGAGGATGCTGCCCTTCGACACTGTCCCTTCGGCCTCCCACTCCTCCTCACCGAGCCGTGCCCAGGGAACAGCTCAGGGCTGTGGGGCCGGGGCAGCCCAGGGGAGCCAGGCAGCTGCAATTTGTTTAAATAAACCCAGCGAAGAGCAAGGAACTGAAGTGGCAGGAGGGGGTGATTAATCAGAGCGTCCCCAGCCGGCTGCCACCTTCCCACCCCGTGAAGGTTATTCACCCACCTCGCGGGGAAGCGTGTGCCAAACGCAGCATCGCTCCTGCCCCCAGAGCCTCGGGCACCCCAACACGAGCCGGGGGGCTCAGCACCAGGGGCTGATCCTGCTCTGCACCCCCAGCCCCAGGCAGCACAACCTCGTGTGCCTGCAGGTGCCGAGTGCCCGTGGCAGTGCCGCACACACCACAGGCAGCACCGTCCCCAGGTGAATTATTCATGTTGTACAACACTCCTGCGCTGAGGAGAGCGGCTGCACTCACTGACACGGAGAAAACAAGCGGCTCAAAGTGCCCTGGCACGTGTCAAGTCCATCCTCTGGCCAAGGATGCTCTTCAACCTGGCTGAGCACTGGGGCTCCATCCTGTCACAGCTCTTTCTGGATGGGGATGAAGAACACCCCCCAAACCCTGACGCAGGTTTTTGGGGATCACACTCGCAGGACACGGATCTGGTTTCTTCGCACCATCCCCGCTGTGGTGGTTCAGGAGGCAGTGGGTAGAGCTGGGGCTGGAAAGCCAGCAGTGGGGGATGGGAAGGAGCTGGAACGTGCCGGAGCGCTCTGGCAGTGACGCCAGAGAGATGCTATCGCACAGAGCCGAGAGCACCGATTTGGGGGAAGGATTTTCTGCAGGCAGAGCGACGAGGAGTGATGAAACCAGCTTGGACAGAGGATGCCGCATCTGCAAGTTGTTCCACTGATGTACAGCTTTAATTAGGCAGCGGCAGCTAACGAAGGACCTGTTATTTATTTATGTAGCACAGGAGCGAGAAAAGCCCTGTCAGGGAGGGGCAGGACCAGCCTGGCAGGGAGGGCTGGGGGCTGTGCAACAGAGAGCAGGGATGGAACAGGGAGAGGTGCACAGGAGGGAGTGTGGGATGTGGCAAGGGACCGTGGAAAGGACAGCATCATCCAGAGACAGGAACAGCCACCCCTGCTGTGTGTTTGGTCACAGGACAGAACGGGCTGCTCCAGGCTCCCAGGGAAAACTGGGGGGCTGCTGTGCCCCCTCCCAGCCAGGACTCAGCAGGACTTGTATTTTCTCCTCATCCTGTTGGACTTTTTAGTTGATTCTGTGCCGTCACCGCTCACTGGATATGGTACAGCCCTCCCAAATATGCTACACCCCTCCCAAATATGCTACACCCCCCCCAAGATGTGCTGCAGCCATCCCAGAGAAGCACAAGGGTGCTTCAAACAGCAGCACAACTGCCCCCTCTGCCCCCAGGGAGGGAACATCACGAGCGGGTCCCCCGTTCCAGCTCCCAGCACTTCACACCAGTGTCCCTGTGCTGAGGGAGCGCCAAGGGGGACACAAGTGGCACAGCAACATGGGGCCAAGCAGGAGCAGAGCTCCAGCAAGTGCCATTCCCCAGAGAATGGGCACAGGCGGCAGAGCTTCGCTGGACCCCCGAGCAGAGTCACCCGCGCTTAAAGGTCAGTGGCGGCAGAGATGGAAGTCGCCTTATTTTCATTTTCAGCATGTCCCAGCCATTAAACAGTGTTTGAATAACAAAGAGCGGCAGCAGCACTCAGGTCCTGGCAGGAGGAAGAGACCCCAGAACTCCCCAGCCCCTGCCTGTGCCCAGACAGTGGGGTGGGACAAGACCCCATCCCATGGGAATGGTATTCCTGTGCTGGGGACCACTGGGACTGCACCAACTCTGTGCACCTGCTCAGCCCCACACCAGGATTTGCTGCTGTCTAGGAAGGACTGAGCTTGACCTTGTCCTCCCCTCCTAGAGGGTTTTGAGGTCTCCATCCTCTCTTTACCTGCCCTTCCCCCCATTTGAGTTTCCTCCCTGTCCTGTTGGGATGGGATCAGCTCTGGATCAAAGCTGCTGGGGCTCAAGATGTACCACCAGCAGCACCAGTGTCTGGCTGCACAGCTGGGGCAGGGTTGCACCTGAGCTCGGGGACATCCTTCCTTCACAGGTCACACAAGGATCAAAACTGGAGAAGGGCAAGAAAAAAAAAAAAGCAAGAACCTAGAAAGACTGTAGGTACCTCTGACTGTCACTCTCCTGCCTCCTTCCCCACTGCCTGCCTGCCTCCTCTTCTCCAGAGCAAGCATTCAATCTTTCTTGTCTCAGCAAATAGCTTTTAAGTTCCTCCCACTCCCACTAATTTATATTATTTTAATTATTGAATAGCCCTCTCACTCATTGCCTGGAACATTAACACGTTTTAAAAAAAAGAGACCCAGAAAAATCAAACTCCATCAGCGATCTGGATTTCCTGTCTTCACTAACAGCTCCCAGCCCTCCCAGGAGGGCACCCGGCTCTCAGCTGGGCTGGCAGAGGAAGAGGAGGGGGAAGAGAGAAAGGGAAACAGCACCAATCCTGCAGAACAGAGGGGTTACAGGGTGCTGGGGGGAGGCCAAGCTGGGATGGGGCTCCCACCCTGCTGGGGGTACAGAATATTTACATTCTTCCCTCATTCCTGCAGAGGGACGGACGTGGCTGCAGATAAATAAATACACAGCAAGGGGGAGAGGAATTATCACCTCAGCATTCCTGCAGCTGACTGGAGGGAGAGCTGCCCTCATCCCATCACAGCCTGAGCACCTCTGGGGTTGGTGGCACAGAACAAGTGCCCCCAACCTGGCTGATATCCCATGGGCTGGAGCAGAGCGATCCCAGCTGTCCCTGCACTCCTCAGCCATCCTGTCCTCAGCTGCCCAGCCCTCTGGCTCAGGTGGGACCTTACACTTTGGGGTATAACCCACACCCCTTATCGAGCACCCCCATAACTGGTGTCATAACCCATCCTCAGCCCACCTCCCCCACCAGCATCCCCCCTCACCACGAAGCCGGGGGAGAAGAAATTAAAAATCCTCCTGCTCCAAGTGCCGTCAGTGGAGGGGGATGGAGGAAGGGATCCCTGGGGACCCGGGGGAGGCAGGAGAAGCATTTTAACGACACCAGCTCACACCTTCCCCCAGCTGTGGAGGAAGAGGCACGCACGGAGGAACACTGCCAAAGCACCCGCGGTGGCTGTGCCGAGGGGTTCCTCTCAGCCCGGCCGAGCCCTACCTTGAAGAGCCGCAGGATGTTGGCCACCATGATGGAGACGGAGCTGCCCGAGGCGCCGATGACGCCGACCACCCGCTCGGGTTTGGTGATGATGGGGGGGCCCCCGCTGACGCAGCGCACCTCGGTGCTGTCCTTCTCGATGAGGGCCTGCACGAAGGTCAGCGACTGCTCCAGGGCGTGCGTGTCCCGCGAGCAGGTGTCCAGGATGCGCGCGCCCAGGGTGATGTTGGGGAGCAGGTCGGGGTCGTTGTTGATGCGGTCCAGGGCGAAAAGCATGGCCTCCAGGCGGTGGATGCCCTTCTCCTTCTTGAGCTCCCCACAGGCCTTGCCCTCGGCGCCCCGGCCGTGCACGGGGAAGAGCCCCCCGAGCGTGATGTCCCCGTCGATGCGGATGGAGTTCATGTGCGGGTAGCCCTGGCCCTTGGGCTTGGCGGCACCCCCGGGCGCCCACCCCCAGCTCCAGGCACTCAGGAGGAGGCAGAAGGAGAGACGCTCCATGCAGAAGTGACCCCCGCTCATCGCCAAGGCCGTGCTGGGGCAGAGCTCGGGCCGGGAAGGCGGCGGCGCTCAGGGGGCCGGGCTGGCGGGTGCCATCACTCCGGGGGGATCCCGCTCCGGCTCCGTCAGCGGCTCCCGCCGGTGCCGCCAGCCCCGGGGCAGCGGTGGGTGGCCGGGCTGCTGGAGGGTGCCGGGCTCTGCATGGCTACGCCAGGGTGGAGAGACAGCAGCAGAGACACGAGCCCAGGCGAAGCTTCGCGTCCTTCCTCTGGAGACCTTGAGAGGGAGGGGGACAGGGGCGAGAGAGAAAATTAAGCAGGAGCATGAAGAGGACATCGGCCATTCCGAGCTTTTGTCAGGGAGTCCAGCAGAAATTACCAATGGAGGTTATTGCAAAAAATAGGTTTGGGATTCACTGGATTTCTGATTCACGCCAGTGGCTTTGGCTCAGCCCAAACTGCATCTGGGCAGAGGGGCTGGTCAGGGCACCACACACGCTGTCCCACAGAGCAGGACAAGGTCAGTGGCCAGCTCAGGGCTGGAGGGAGGCCCTGGAACTCACCCCCGTCACCTCTTTAGGGAGCTGCGAGGGTGGGACGGGTCCCAGGACAGCACTGGGTGGGGAGTGGGGGGCAAATCCCACATACACCCCCACCCTTGGTCCCTGCCTGCCCCAGAGCATCCCTCCTCTTTCCCAACGGGTTTTTCAGTCACCTGTCGTGAGCCCACGAGTCTTGAGCGCCACAGACTGAGCAGGCTCAGTGCTGGTCTGTGTCCTCAGCGAGAGCCAGGCACTGACAAAATCCAGCATTATGGATCCCAGTCACTACCCAAAGCACTGTGCTCCTGCTGCTCTGCCTTCAGGCCACTGATTCCTGAACCAGCAGCTGCTTCCTTGCAAACTTCCCTTATCGACAGCTTCCAGCAGCAAATATCGACAGCACCTGAGCCCGGGCAGCACAGCCCCTGCCTCAGTTTCCCCCCGGGCAGGCTCTCCCTCGAGCCCATCCCTGCTGCCTCCCAGCAGCCACTGATGGATGCCGAGGGCAGCGCATGATTAATGCAGGCAGCAAGAGCAGCACGGAGCCGAGCAGGCAAACGCGTTCCCCAGGCAGGACAGGCTGCAACAGCGAGACCAAGGAAACAGCTTAAATTAATCTCAGCTCAAGCACAGAGCCCGGCACCCAAGCCCACGGCTGGCGGCCGGATCCTCCCCGGCCCCGGGGGTGCTGCCCGCCCGAGCCGGAGCCGAGCCCGTCACATCGCGGGGGAGGCTCCCCGGCCGGGAGGACCCCGGCTTCCACTCACCTCCATAAATTATGCACGTCCCTGCCCGCCGCAGCCGCTTGAAGGCCCATCTCCAAAGCGATTCTGACAGCCAGGGCTTTTAAGGAACCAGAATTACCCGGTGCTTCCAAAGGCAGGAAGTTGGGAATGCTGCAGCACATCGCCCGCCCCAGCCTGCTGGGAGAGCCCCTGGGAGCACAGCCCTTGCTCGGGTGGGGATCAGGGACAGGGATCAGCCCTCTGCAAGAACCACCCCATGCATCTCCAGCGGGCACGGAGCAGGGGAACGTGGCTCCTGGCACGGCCTGGAAGCGGGTCATGCCTTGCCCGTGCCAAGGAGGCGGATGATGGGGCGACCAAGGGATGCTCAGACAGCACGGTCCTGGCCCCCCCAGCAGCCCTGCACCAGCCGAGAGCGGTCACTGCTCCCACCCTCATCCCTGGAGCTGTGACATTTCTGCCCATCAAAGCTGGGTTGGTCACAACACAGACCCATTCCCAGGAAAACCCTCATAGCCCATGGCAGCTCCCACGGAGCTGGCAGTGCCCCCAGAGCCCACTGCTTCTCCCTTTCTTCTTTCAAGCTTTTTCCTCTCTGTTCTCTCCCCTTTGTGGCTCCTTTGATCACATAATCTGAACGAACTGAAGGTAAAAATATCACGGCAGGCAAGAAGAAAGCGCCAATAATGGGGAGGGGAGGAGGGAGCTGGTTCAGATCCCTCACGGAATCATTAGGGGAGATGGAGTGTGAATCACCCGATGAGCCCGGGCTGCAAACGGCCTGGGAAGGGGGGGCAGATGAGCACCCCTGTCCTCTCCACCTGCCTCCCCCATCCCCATAGCCACGAACGAGCCACTGCTCCTGCACAGCCCAGATCTTGCTCCCATCGTGCCTGAGCCTCCCCAAAGCAGGCCCTCCACCAGGAGGCTGGTGCTGCACATCTGGAGGAAGATGCACATCTGGAAGAAGACACCTGCCTACAGCAGGTGCTCGTGGAGCAGGGAACAGCCTTACCCATGTGCTCCGGGCAGCGAGGGGCCAGAGCTGCCCTCCTGCCCCACCTGCACAGCTCCACAGGGGCACCCCAAGGGCGGGAATAACGGGTGGGAATGGCCCGGTGTGGTGCTTCCCCCAGCCCCAAAGGAAGGAGCAGTGCTGCTTCCTCCTGCTTCCACCACACATCGGTGAGGAAGGAGCCTTCCCATCGCCCTCATCCCAGCCACACCACAGCCTGGTCCGGGTCTGGAACGCAGTGCAAGGACTTCTCAGAGCAAACTGAGAAGATCTCCAGCCCCCGGGGCTGCGTCATCACCCGTCCAAGCCGGGGTGGGCTGAGGAGCACCAGGGCAGAGAGGCAGGTGCCGGGTGCTGGGGATGTTGCCACCCTGGGACAGGCAGAGATGGGGGGCATGGGCAGAGCCCTGCGGGTCCTGGCACCCCGGGACATAGGGCTGGTCAGCACGGTGGCATCCTGTCCCCCTCTAGTGGTGGCCAAGCCACTGGGCCACCGGCATCGCCAGACACAGGGGTCCCTGGAAAGGGCAAGGGAGGACTCAGCTGGGCAAGGGAGCCCCTGTTGGGGCAACTTGGTCTAGTGGAAAATGTCCCTGCCCATGGGGGCTGGAACTGGATGAATTTTAAGGTCCTTTCCAACCCAAACCATTCTGTGCTTCTATGAAATCAAACACATTAAAAATTCCCCCACACCATGGAGAGCTCCTGCTGCAAAACTACATCCAGTGCCCAGAGGAAGTACCAGCCATCCCAGGCATCACCTGTGCTGCTCCTTCCCACAGCTTCTCTTGCATGTCCCTGCAAGTGCTGCTCCAGCTGGGCTGCAGTGGGACACAGACCCCACACCCAAGGACCGCAGAGCTCTGCCTGCAGCAGGACCCATCACCTCCCAGTTCAGAGCCAGGACATTCTGAGGTTGTTAAACCAGGCAGAGGCTGAGCCAGTGACACGGCCCAGGAGATGCAGGAATGAGCAGCCAAGAGGCTGTGCCCAGCACTCGCCTGCACGTCCCCATCCCCAGCTGCCGAGGAGCCCAGTGCCACCAGCACAACCCCACAGAGACCCCAGCCCAGCCCCAGCACTGGGAGGGCTGTGCCAGCTTAAGCCACACTGGCTTCCACCAGCTCAACAGCATCTTTTTCAAAAATCAGGCCATTTCTCTCCCCACCTGCACTTCCCCAGCAAGCAGGGCCAGCCAGCAGGCAGCACAATATCCCAATTAGCACACACTTGCTCTTCCTGCTTGCAAGCGGTTACAGGGAACTTAGTTTGGCTCCTGCTCTTTTTAATTGCAAAAGCTCCGTGAAGTACAGTGGAATTGAGACACAGAGGGAGGGAGGGGATGGCAGTTAAGTTCTCTCTCAACAGGCAAAACCTTAAGTATTCAGGTCCAGCACCCCAGCGTTCGCTCAGAGAAGCAAGGCCACGGCTCAGCAGGCAGTGGTGAGCACAGACCCCAGGTTGTACCACCCAAACCCACCCAAGGAGCTCCAAAATGCAGTCCCTGCCCCAGCAACCTCTCAATCGATGCACAAACAGATACCACGACACTCGCACGAGCCCGAGCCCATTGCCAAGGTGCCAACTCGTCCTCTCTGCAACCAGGTCCTGTCAGTGCCCAGCTCAGAGCCCCATGGGGGAGAAAGCTGGGTATGACCACCCACCTCACTGCCCTGGAGCATCCCCTGAAGGATGCTGAAGTCCAAACAAAAGTGGTCCCATGGGGCGCGGATGAGACCCAGGGAATATTTATCACACCATATATATCCTTAGCTGCAGCGAGCCCTCTCCTTCCGCCTCCCTCCCGCTGCCAAGCAGGTCAGGGCTAATCCCTCCCTCTGAAGGATGGGATGGCGCGGCGGGGGAAGGCGAGAGCGGGACAGGGCCATGGAAGGAGCAGAGATAACACAGCTCACCTTGCGGGCTGGCACAGGGTCTCCGCCGGCAGCAGAGAGCTCCAGCAGGAGAGGCTGGAGGGAGGGAAGATGCTGCTCATCCCCACTCCTGCCACGTGCAGCAAAATCCCGCAATTAATTTTTTATCATCGTCTGCAGTTTGGGATGGCGCTGGCTGGGAGCGGGAGCACGGCCTGACTGCCGGTGCCCGGCGGTGCCCGTGTCACCACACGGCGTTCCCGCTCCCCATCACGCACCCGCACCCCAAGACCACGGCCTGGCAGTGCCAGCCCCTGCCCACACCCCCCCAGCTGCAGCAGAGACCCCATCCTGAGCCAGGCTTTGAGCGGGGCCATCCTGGGAACTGCAGAGCAAAGCCCTCCATGAGGAGCCGGGAGGAAGAGCCGGTGCCCGCGGCGGGCGCGGGTTCGCGATGTTATAATTAGGACCTGCCACTTCTTCAAGCCGTTGCCTTTCTGGGAAGAGCTGGAAGGGGGTGGCTGAGCTGACAAATCCATCCTCCTCCTGCCTGATGCCAAAGTTGAAGCACGTGATGCTCTCTTTCGGGGAGCCATCGGGCTCCCCTGCAGGGCGATGCTGCCCCCGGGACGCGGGGCCGGGCCACGGCTGCACCCGAGCTTCAGTTCCCATGGGAGGATCCTCTCGGCGCTGCTGTGGGATGCAGCTCAGCACCCCCAGCCCAGTGCCTGATGCCCTCCCCAAAAGGGCTCTGCCTGTACCCCCAGTCTGGGGCAGCCACAGCCAATGCTGCCCATGGGGTCCTTCCACCCTCGCAGAAAGGGACCACCCTCACTGCAGCCCCCAGCACTGCCCCTCCAGCTCGGCCAGGCTGGCCAAAATCAGCTGGGGTCTCTGCACATCCCATCGGACCGTGGCTCCCAGCACGGAGGCAGCAGGTCACAGGGAAGAAGGTCTTGCCCCAGCTCTCCCCCCACCACAGCCTGGCCCAGCACGTCCCCTGCACCCCCCATCCGCTGCCCTGATGCAGATAAATGCTGCTTACAGGGAGGGAAGGGAGAGAAGGAAATGAGCTTTTTCTTTTGGCAGTTCTCGTGGCGTTCTCCCGAGCTCCTCGCTGCATTCAACAGATCAGCTCCGCTCCTTCCCTTCATCGCTCCCTCCCTCCCTCCCCAGGCCCTGCCCGGGGCACGCGGCCGGTGCCGGTGGGTTCCCCCGGTCACCGCAGCCCTGCCTCGTGCCACCCCCGGCGAGCCCCGAGCCACAGGTCACCTGCAGCGCGATGGCGACGGCAAAGGCAGTGACTCACCCGCAGCCTCTCTCTCCGTCGCAGCCGCCGCCGAAGGCAGCGGGCATCCCCCAGCGCGGGAGCAGCCCCCGGAAAATCAGCCGGCCGGCAGAGCACGGCAAGCTCATCACACCGGGGGGGGAGGAGGAGGAGGAGGAGGGTGGCGGGGCTGCACCCGGGCAGGCGGTGGGAGAGTTCTCCGTTTTTTTCCCACGGCTGCCAACTTCCCCAGCGGCTCCCGACGCCTCAGATCCGCTCGCCCGGAAAGCGCCAAGGAGCGGGAGAGCACTCGGGAGAGGAAACGAGCCCGTGCTGGAGCGGGGCTCTGCCCGGCCCGGGGGTGCCTCCGCGGGGTCGGGTCTTACCCCCCACAGCCCCTCCAAGCTGGAAGGGGCAGCGCCTTCAGCCCCTTCCTCGCTCCGCTGCCGCCCCTGCCCTGCCCTGCGGCGGCTCTGCGGGCGCTGCCCGCTGCGGCGAGGCGAGGGCAGCCCCCGCCGCCGGCTCGGCCCTGGCCACGACCACCCCCGCGCCCGCTGCCTCCTGCCCCAAGCTCTTCCAGCCCCCTCCGTCCAGATGAGCCCCCCAGCTCCCCTCCCGGAGCCCCCGCCGGGCGGTGGGCACCTCAGGGGACAAAGGAGGCAGGTTGGGGAACGGGGCAGGAGGTGCCCCCCGTGCCCCTCGCGGCGGGGGCAGCGGGGCGAGAGGGGGGGCAGCGCTCCTCAACCCCCAACGATGAATAAATAATGCGATGAGTGGGAAAGGGGAGAGCCGGGGGAGGGCTGGGGATTCCGGGCTACAGCCCCCGCTGTCGCAGCCCCCCCAAAACCAAAAATAAGAAGGAAAGGTGGAAAATTTGCCGGAGCGTGGGGAGGGGGGGGGGCGGCGAGGCTGCGGGGAGGGGGAGCGGGGGGCACTCCAGCCCCTGGCGAAAGTCCGGGGGCACCGAGCGCCCCGGGGATGCTCCCCCCGCACTTACCCGCGGGCAGCGCCAAGTTGGCGGCGCCGCCGGCCCCGTCTCCGCCCGGTGCCCGGTGCCGCGATCCACCCCCGGCCCGGGGGGCGCGGGCAGCCCGGGGGGGCCCTGCAGCGTGTGGCGGGGGTGGCCCCGGCCCCCCCAGCCCCGGCCCGGCCCGGGAGCCGAGCGAGCCGCAGCCGGGCGGGACCCGCCGCGCTCCGCGCACCGCAGCCGCGGCGAGGAGGAGGAGGAGGAGAAGGTGGAGAAGGGGGAGGAGGAGGGGGAAGAGGAGGAGGAGAGCCGAGGCCGGGGAAGTTTTGCATGAAGAGGAGCTGGGAAGCCCGCCGCCGGCTTTGCCAGCCTCTTAAAGCACTAGCGCAGCGCGGGGACCCCCGCCCCGGTGGTCCCCCGGCTCCCGGAGGAAGGGTTCCCTCGCCGGGCTGCTGAGGGTCTCCGGCTCCCTGCACTGACAGCCAAGCCCCAAATTCCCTTCGCAGGTGGGAGCAGCTGCCCTAGCAGCGATGCGGGAGAACGTTTGTCCCCCCAAGCCTATGCCCTTCTCTTCGCCCTCCCATAAAACGATGCCAACCTCCCGGCCCGCACACATGCCCGCGGAGCTCGGCTCTTGCATCGCCTTCTCTCCCCATCGAATGCCCTCCCAAGCCCCCGCGGCTCTGAGGAGCCTGTCGTGCTGTGTCGATTCATTAATCCTGAGAAAACACAACCCCCCGGTAATGACCATTGACACATTAACTGCTGCGATCCATCACGGTCACGACACGGTGCTGATTGCTCGGTCACCGGAGCAATTAGGGCACACCCGGCGCTCACCTGCCGGCACTCGGGGCTGAGAGCTCTCAGCCCCTGCGGGGACCCTTCCCTGCACACAAAGCGGGGTCTGGCTGCGGGGAGGCCTTTCTGCCGCTCCACCTGCCCCTTCCAGCACCAAAGATCAAAGCACGGACCTTCCAACACACAATTCCAGCCTCATCTTCCCTAAGGGGTGACTTGTGTTGCTTGTTTGTAATAGAGGGGTCAGCCAGGGCCCAGGCAGGCAGGGTGCCCCTGCAAAGGGCTCCTTTTTGCCCAGATCCTGGTTAGGAGCCAGTTTTCCAAAAGCACTCGAGATTGCCCAGCTCCAGCACAATGCCCTGTCTGGGCCTGTGAAGGAGCTTTGGGCTCTCCAGTGAGATACATCTTCTAAAAAGCTGCCCAGCCACCCCCCTGCCATCAAAATAAATGCAACATTCCCATGGATTCAGGTGCTCACGGGATGATGCCCAAGCGCCGTCTCCTGCAGAGCGACCAGGCTGTCACAGTGATTTTGTTTACACCAAGAACCCCTGGTGCTTGTTGTTATTCTGCTCTGGGGCAGGGGAGGGCAGCTGGGGAGGGGGGCAGCCCCATCCAGCCCCACGTGTGTGCAGCCCAGGGGTTACAGCCCCATCCAGCCCCACGTGTGTGCAGCCCAGGGGTTACAGCCCCATCCAGCCCCACGTGTGTGCAGCCCAGGGGTTACAGCCCCATCCAGCCCCACGTGTGTGCAGCCCAGGGGTTACAGCCCCATCCAGCCCCACGTGTGTGCATCCCTCAGCCATGCCAGCGCCGATGCCAGGGACTGAAGCTAAAGGACCTCTGCACGGTGGCCAACAGGGAGGGAACACAAACACCAAGCCCCTGGGAGGAGAGGAACCCCTGCCTGCCCCAAGCCAGGCCTGAGGGGACTCCAGATACCTCGGGATAAGCCAAGCTCAAATCCCTTGGCCAAAAGTAGCTCTCAGAAGCACCCTGAGGTCAAGCTCCCTGCTGAAGCCCTCAGCTCCCAGGGATTTCTAAAACACGTGCTTGCCTTCAAGGAGAAACAAGGGTGTTCCACTCACAGCCCGGGGTCTTGCAGCACCTGGCCACGAGGACACCAGCCCACCCTGCACTGCTCTGCTCAGATCCCAAAGAATCCCTGGGGGAAGGTCTCTGGGATAAATTATGGAGAATTTGGGCTGAATTATCAGCTGAGCTGCTCTGGCTCACTGCTGCCCTGGATCTGATGAAAAATCCTCATCCCCAAAGTCTTGGGGACCTGAGTCCCAGGGGTTGGGGATGCTCTTGCTGGCAGTGTTTCTCTTGTTTTCTCCAAGCCTCATGGACTGCACGTCTCCCCTTCTCACACCCCTCTCCCAGCCATCAGCAAGAACCCAAAATACCATCACAGTGCTCGTGTCACCATCGAGAACATCAAAACCCAATTAACATTTGGAAACCTGGCTCAGGCTGAACTTCCCCTGGCACACGGGGAAAGGCCACGATGTGGGGGCTGAGGGGGCTCTGGGAGGCTGCAGGGAGGGATGGGAGACACCCCAGGGATTCCAGGGGCACAGCCCCTGCATGGGGTGACCCCAGGGGTGGCTGTGCAGACCCGGCAAAGGTCTCTGTGCCAATGGCCAGGGTTTCTGCTCAGAGCACGGCCAAAGCTGATCAAACCCTCCAGGAGAGCTCGATGCCGTCAGCAAATGGACATGGATCTGTCCGCCAGGATCGATATCACCCTGGCAGGCACAAAGCAGGAGGAACTGAGCCAGTGGCTGCCTCCCCTGTCCTGGGGGCAGGGTTGGGGTACACCCCCAGCCGATTCCCAGCTCCGTGTTCACGTCTGTCCAGGGGCTGCAGGGTGCTCCAGCACCTCCAGGGCCCCCTGCAGCCCTTCCCTACCCGTGCAGGAGCCCGGGGTGCCCTGACCCCCCTCAGCCCGTGGCTGTCCCCCAGGCAGGCACAGCTCTGGCCACGCAGCCTCCGGCCTCCCCCTGCCCTGGCCCCTGGCCAGCCGGGAAGGTCACTGTGTCCACTGCTGAGGCCACCCAGCGCCATCAGGGAGACACATTGCTTGCAATTTTTTTTTTTTTTTAATATAGGAAAACATGAAACCTCATCTTATGGACTGGACTTTCCGGCTCAGCTCTGCAAGAGGGCTTTGAATAATTTATGTCCGAGCCACCACCTCCTCCTTCCTCCTCATGGGTCACTCTTGTCAAAGAGATGGAGGCTCAGGAATCACACATGGTCCTTTCCAACTGGGAGCTGCGTTGCCAGTGCCTGCAATTGCCTTGGGTGTGGATTTAATTCCCTCCTGAATAGAAGGGTGCGGAAAATAAATCTTTAATTCAAAGTGAAATATTAATAGAACTGTAATTAGCTGTAATATCTACACAATTAAAAAGCAGGAGGCCCAGCAAGAGCTATTTTCATGTGTATTTAAATAAAAATACGTTTTCAGGGTAAGGGGGGGGAGAAGCTGGGGATGTTTTTCCCGTGTCCCACTTGTCTGAGGGAGAAATGTGGCCAGGAGGAGGAGCAGCACAGGGACAGGGGTCCTGCCAGTGTCAGTGATGCAGGAGGAAGAAAAGGGGCAGGTTGGAAGAAAAGAAAAGAGTAGAAGAAGGATTTAAGGAGAAGAAGACACTTTTGTCCTGTTCCTTGGGGATTTTGCAGCAAAGGGAAGGTTTTCACTGACGTCAGGCAGAGATGAGCTGTAGCAAGAGGATGGGAAAAGTCTCAGTGGAAGTTGGCAGGGTGTTCTAGGCTGGGCATGAGTGGGTGACCCTGGCTCAGCCCCCACAGACATTTTTCAGCAGGAATTGCTTGAGCTGCTTACAAAAAGCTATCGAGTCACCCTGTGATGGGACAGTTACTGAAGGGATAAACAGAACTGCAGAACAAAACCAACAAAATAATGCAGCTTGTCACCCCCCCCCCCAAAAATACCTAAATAACAGGCCAAGGGGGAAAAAAAAAACAGCCTTGAATTTCTTTCCACAAGAGACTCCCACATACCTCCAGCACATGAATGTGGGTAATAGATCTGGATCTTTCAGAGAGCAGAACCGGCACTGCCTGTGCTCACATGGGCTTGACATTCACACATCGGGTCCGTGCCTCTCTCGAGGAGTGGGGATAATGGGATGCCGAATGTCAGACCACTTAAATATATATAAAACTCATTATACGCCTCATGACTAACAGATCTCGATTGGAAGAGTTGCATTTTAAAGAAATGTGGGGAAAAAAAAGCCCATCCGGGCTCGGGGGGAGGAATTAGCAACGAAGGAGGGATGATTCGGCTGCAGGCTGAGTGATGACAACTCCTCCTCCTCCTCCTTGGGAGGAAGGCTGCTGCAGTCGTGCCAACTCCCTGGCAGCCCCCCTGGCTGCCCCTCACCCAGTTTGCCAAACCCCAGCAACAGCTTTCCTGCAGCCCGGGGTCCTGCCGGGCACCCACATCCCACCCGGCTGATGTGGGACCCCAGAGAAACCCTGGGTGGGGCCCAGAGGCCAGACCTGCCTCTCAGGGGGACATTTCCTGGACTTGTGGGCTTTCCTCAAGGCACCACCGAGGGGATGGATCGTGCTGGGGATCCAGCCCTCTCCTCTGCGAGCAGCAGCCAGCACGGCTGCTTTGTGACAATGCCCACCCCGGCCAAACCTCCTCCTGCTGCAACCTCAGAGCCTCTTCTCAGGGCTTTATTCCTCTCTCCTGGGTGTATCCAGCCTAAAAATTCCCCTTTATACCTCACTGCTGCCGTGTTTCAAGAGGACAAAGAACCTGTGCCTGGTTTTTGCCACTCACTGAGCCAGTAGTTGGGCAGCACCACTGCTCTTTTCCTCTACAACACTTCCACCTAATGGCAAGAGAGAGACAGCCAGCCCAGGGCAGGGGAACAGCACCCCACAGCACCCACATCATCACACTCCATGGCACACCTTGGCCCCCTCGGGCACAGAGCAGAGGCCAGCACAGCTCAGCACACTGATGGACCCACCAGGCTCACATTGTGGTAACCAAGAAGCTGCTGCTTTGCCCTCAGAACCTGCCCCATGAGCAGGTACCAGCGGCTCCAGAAATGGGGAGTTCTGCTGACTCCACCCTCTGGGCCATGTCCTGCCTCCCTCCTGCAGCTGCTGCTCCGGCACAGCCACCCCGGGAAGGGAGAGGGAACCCGGGAGCCTCGGAGCCCAGCCCTGCAGCCCACTCTGCTGCTCACAGGGGGAATGAGGGCTGCTGTGCCCTCTGCTCTGACCCACTTAATGCAACTGGTGAATTGGCCCCATCCCCGTCAGAAGCTGTTGCTTATAAATGAGGAGGAAACGGCGCAGGCTCAGGGACATGCAGAGGCTATTTTGGGCAGTGATTTCTCCGGATTTTGGGTCTAAACAATACAGAAACATGAAAAGCTGAGGCACAGTGTTCCCTTGGAAATCCCTCGTTGTGCACCTTCAGCAGCTTTTTCTGCTGACACTCCAGAGAGTGCAGGATCTGCCCCTGAACCAGTACCCACCATGTGGCCTCAGAGGCACCAGGTCCTGGCAGTGCCACCCTGCTCCCATGGACCAACCTTCCTGTTGGCTCTGTCTGCATTTCAATTTGGGTGCAGGAGGGGTTTTTCCACCCACAGGGATCATCAGCAGCTGGAAATGTTTTCTTTAAAAGAAAAAAAAAAGGGAGAAAAGAGAAAGAGAGAGAACATTTGGTGGTAAAATTAACTGTGACGGCCAGACAGCACACACTCCCTCTGCACTCACAGGACAATTAGAGGAAAATCTTTACATATTAACTAAGATGGAATCCATGGATGGTGTGGAAGGCAATCCCCTCATTCTGCCCAAGTAGCACCCAGGATACAGGACATGGGCAGGGGACAGGGCAGATGGACAGGAGAGAAGCATCACTGGCTCTCAGCCAGAAGGAGCCATGAGCTGCCAGCGAGGGACTGGCACCACAGAGCCACCACAGAGCCACAGGGTGCTGGATGGGCCCAGCAACAATCATTGGCATCTTGAGCACCCAGCCAGGCATGAGGATTCCCAGGATATAGGGGAAAGCAAGGAGGGGAGCATGGAGCAGGCCAGGAGCCTCTGGTGCCTTGCTTCTCCCCTCCAAGTGCCCGGGGAAGCCGCTGCCCTCCTCTCACAGACCACAGGGCAGCTGAGCCCCCCTCCTGCGTCCGGCCCCACACGAGAACTGCCCCGTTCCCTCTGCGGGCACCAACCTGCTCTGCTGGAACACAAAGTGCCCCCAGTTAGGATGGATTTGCAGCAAAGGCTCCTCCAGCACACCCCTGAGTGCTGCTGTGGTGAGGGGCGAGGGGCAGAGCTTGCCCATCACCCAGGGAAGGGGACCCTGGGTAGAGCCCCGCGGTGCCAGCAGAGCCTCCAGCTCGGAGCCGACCCCGGAGAACAGCACCCCTCATCTCCTCCCAACTTCTCCATAATTCATGCAACAACCTCCTGAAAGAAATATCCTCTTTGGACATAAAATATTCATGGCCTCATCCTTGCAAGGAAACACTGTCTTCCTTGGAGTGCGACCAAGAGCCAAGGCCGGCACGGATTTGCCTTTGCAGGAGTAATTATGTTGGTCATCGATCGGGGGCTGCAGCAGGGGCTGCACTGGGAAGGGCCCCTCCCTCTGCAAGAAAGTGGCTTTTGGAAGCATCATAAAAGGGTTTGGGGAGAGGGAGGAAGGACCCCCCACTGCTAAGCAGCATCTCAAGAGATTCCCCATCCTCATGGCTCCATCTTTGGACCAGCAAAGCCTGGCCAGGAGGGACCATCTCCCCCATCATCACCCTGGATCAGATCCAACCCCATCCCCATCACATCCACTGCCCCTTACACACACACAGGCTCACATGCCTGCCAGCAGCTGCCCCCCAGCCCCTTCCAGTTCCCAATTTGGATGCTAATCAATTCATTAGGAGCTCCTTCCTATTTCCCTCTCTTTGCAGAGCTCAGCGAAGGCCTCAGCCACATTAGGCTGCACAAAATTCAAACCCCTTATTATTATAATTATTTTTTCTTAGGTGGTTTTGTTTCTCTCTCCCACAGCTCCCAAGTGAGGTGTCCTGGGGCTCTTCCTGCACTGGCTATAGCACAGTCCAACAAAGCCCTATCTCCTGGGACAAGAGGGAGGCAGAGGTGGGTGCATTCCTCAGCTCCAGGGGGGCTCAGAGCTGGGGAAGGGGAGGAGGGAGCTGTGGGATCCCAGAGGGAGAAGGCACCCCAGCAGTGGGGGAGGAGGGTTGGGAGGAGGGTGCTCAGCACAGTAGGGTAGTTTTCACTGAGTAATGAAAAAACAATCTGGAGCAACTTGTGCAGCCAGGATTTGGAGCCAACCTTGGCCAGAGCCAGGTCCTGCAGGATCTGCCAGCCCCTGGGACCCCTGGCTGCCACAGAGCCCAGCCCACACTCCCACACCAGCACTCCGGGCTCAAAGCTGGGCTCAGCATCTCCAGCAAAGGCCACCAGTGCCTTCTCATGGCAGCTGCTCTCACTGCAGCAACACAGCAGAACGGATCCAGCACACTGGGATCCCTCCAGCCCAGGGGGAATGGGGGGAAGGTGTTTGGGGCAATCACTAGCCTAAATCCCCACCCCACACACACATGGCTGCATTGGGGGCTGTCCCCTTCTGCCCCACGTGCAAACACCTTCCTGTCACCCTTGTGTAGCAGATGAAACATAGGCCACATCTTCCACAACTCCCAGGAGCCTTCCCTAAATCTCCAGGGAAGATCTCCCCTCCAGTTGATGCACCCCAAGTCTCTCCCCGTGGGTGCTGGGGAACGGGGACCCTCCAGGCAGCCACATCCTTCTGTTTGGGGTCGACATGTGGGTGCTGGCCTGAGGGTGGGCTTGTTCAAGGGTGTTCTCCCCCCCCAGGGACCATGGGACTGCTCGTCAGGAACGGGAACACTGCTGTCCTCCCCCAGCTCGAGTCACGCCGAGCCGCCCCCAGCCCGTGTCGTGACGCTCCCTGAGGGGGCCACGCCTGCGCCTGCGGCACCCACGGACGAGGAGCAGTTGCCAAGGGAGCCGTTTGCCAGGCCTGGAGCCGGCTAAGGTGGGTGACAGCCTGGCAAACACCCCTCGGCTGCTCTCGTGATGGATGGGGGCACTGGAGGACGGGGTCCTCCTGCCCCCCACAGTGAAGTCATGAAGGTGGCAGGTGCCATGGGGGACCCCCCTCCTGGGCAGGGGCTGGGGGGATAACCACAGCCTGCTCCCCCCACTATGGGTTTGGGACACGGAGGGGTGGGATGCTCGGCCCCATGGTGGTTTCCAGCCCTGTGGCCCCCCTCTCCCAGCTCCTGCCCCCCTCGGTGCCCCCCACAGCCCCCCTGTGAGTGTGTCCCTGTCATTTGAAAGATGAGCCCCTGGCATGGCCAGGCAGCACCAGGCCAGGCAGCGTAACTGGAGCCGGGCACGGTCGGTGACCACCCTGCCCGTTATAGCCCTCCCTAATCCTCCGGCCGGGCTGGATGTCACATTTCCCCGGGAATGGCAGAGCTGCATCGCAGGGTCAGGGACATGCCACGTGCCTGGGGGGCCCTGGTGGAGACAAACTGCTGCCCCTGCAGTGCGGGGACAGAGCGAACAGCCCGTGGAGGGCTCAGCCCTGCAGCCGGGGTCACCAGCACCCCCGGCCATCCCTTCCCAGGGCACCCAGCAAGTCCCCGCGGGCGCTGCCAGGGCGGGCTGCGTGCGGGAGCGGCAGGAACGCGCCTCAGCCCTGCCCGGCCCCGCTTTGGCCCGAGCCCACCCCAGCACCGTCCTGCTCCCGGTGCGGGATGCTGGGACTCACCACGGAACGGGGGGGGAAGGATGCGGAGCCCCCTCTCATCCCGCCCCGCTACCGGAGCCTCTCCCCGTTAGGTGGCAGCAGGAAACCGCAGCGTTGGCTTTTCCAACCTAAATGATTCCATAATTCTGTGGTTCTGGCGAGGTGGGAGCGCGTTCCCCCCAGGAAAACCCGCCGGTTCCATCCCGGAACGCTCCATCCCGCCCCGCCCTGCTGCCTCGGGTCAAGCACTGACCATAAGGTGCTGCACCCGCTGCCCGCCCCCACCCATCTCCATCTCCCCCCAGGCCCGTTAGTCAAACCCCCAGGCCGCGGGAGGGACACGAGCAGGGCTGCTCCGACTCCCGCTCCCTCCCTTACACCGGCAGCCAGCTTGGCCCCGTTCCCTGTCCCGTCACCTCCGGCATCGCCTCCCGTTCCTGTTTCCCTGCCTCTGTGTCACCCCGGGCCCCCTCTGTGTCCCTCCGGAGTCCGGACGCTGCCAGCGGCTGAGTCACCTTGGTGACCACCACCTGAGTCACTGGGACGGAGGGAAGTCCCTCGGTCCTCGATGCTTTTCCAACCGGAACTGAGTAAAGGGAAAAGTGTCAAGGAATTTGGCAGGGAAAAGTGTTTTCTTGGAGTCCCAACAAGGAGCAGCCTCCCCGTTGTGTCCCCTTTGCCACAGTGAACTCAGCAGCTAGCCAGGGAGTGGGGGGCTCCTTCCCTATGGCACAGAACTGCAGAGATTCCAGGGGATAGAGGAGACAGAAAAGGTTGGGAAGGGTAGGAAAAACATCCCCTGTGCCTTGCACCAGGTGTCCTCCAGCCCCCGGGAAGCCCCTTGCAGTGCATCCCCCCACCCCTCCTGGGATGCTCCGGCTCCTGTGCTGCCCTGGTCAGATTTGATGTGCCACTTGCAATAAAATACCTTGATTAAAAAAATACCGGGCTGCCAGACGCCCCTGCAAGCCACTCAGCAAGCCCTGGATTAATGACCCTTGGCATTCCCCTCCTCCGCATCCACGTTAATGATTTACAGCGGCTCCTCCCCGGCCTGTCCCACTCCCCCCCACACCCCGTTGACACCCTCAGGGCAGGGCAGAAGGAAAGGGGCTCCAGGGAGCACCTGGAGGTATTTTCTCACCCGCTGGCACATTCCCTGAGTGCCCCCAGGGAGGACTGGGGAGCGACGGTGGGGAGACCAGAGGCGAGGAAGCCACCAGACCCCCAGCACGGGTCAGCTGCACCCTGCACAGAGGTTCTGTGGGCAGGGGGATGGCACACGGATCCATTCCTGGTGCTCCCCCGGTTCATGCCACTCCCTTTCCAGCAGGAGCCCGGCTCGGCTGGGGCCGCCCACCACCCGCCTGAGCCCCAGCGCGCTCGGTGCACATGTTTCGAAGCGCGGGGAGAGCCGGGAACGGGCCGAGCCGCCCCCCCAGCAGCCCCAGGCTTTGTGCTCCGGCAGGCAGCCCCGAGGAGGTTTCATGTTACTGGGAAACTGGGATGGCGGGATGTTCCCGGGGCAGCCCCGCAGACAAAAGGCCATTGTGCAGCCGCGCGGGGATGACTGCAGCCCCGGAGCATCCCGCTCCCTGCGGGGCCAGCAGCCGCCCCAGGCCCAGGAGGTGGCACAGCCGGTGGCCGAGGTGCACAGGGCACCCACCATGGGACACCGAGCAGCTCCCCAAAACTCACGGGGTGCTCTAGCTTGGCGTGCCCAAGCCAGAGCACCACACACACGGCCCCTTCACTACCCCCATCCCAACGGCAGCAGCACCCAAAATGCATCTTTGCCATCCCAGGGGACGGGAGTGGCACTAAAGCAGACCCTCCTGCCACCGAGCAGGGGTGACGGGCAGGGACGTGTCCCCACAGGTGCCGGCAGGTGAGGGCACGCAGGTGGGGGGTGGCTGCCTCAGCGCTGAGCCGGAGCCAGAGCCACTTTCCAGCCCCACCGGCTGATCCTGCTCGCCCTGCGGGCCCCGGAGGATCATCAGGATACCAGGAGTTAGCTGTGTGTGTTTCCCGGGGCGGGAGGGTTGTACATGTTGCAGCCCCTGGCTCCCCAGAGCCCAGGGCAGGGAGCCCCTCCAAACCCGGCTCCTGCCTCACCCTGCAGCCAGGCTCTCCTGTAAATCCCCAGCTCCCGGAGCCAGGGGATCCAGCCCCCATCACTCTGCATTAACTGCTGTTCCAGAGGGCTCCGGAGGTGACAAACGCACAGGCTCGTAATTAGCCGGGTGGCCCTTCCAATTACCCAACAACCTGAGCTGCCTCAGAGGATCCGCTTTTGCCTTTCCCAGGGAAATTAGCAGGAATTAGGCACCCAAATCCCCAAAGGCCATGGGGCTCGGTGGCAGTCACTAGGACACGGCAGAACAGGACAAGCTGTGTGCCCCTCAGGGCCACCCTCTGGTCCCCCATGACTCCCCAGACATGGGTGCTTTTTGGGGTGGCCGATCAGCACCTGCAGCTCAGTGGAGCCCGAGGAACTGGGAGTGATTTCAAGCACCTTTTCTTCAGGGGACCTTGCAGGGGTTCAGCTTTTCCCGAGCACTGGGCACCCGTCATCCCATCAGATCTCCTCCCAGGCTGAAATACTGGGTAAATAAACAGAGATGAGAAATAATTCACGTGTGCAGCACATGCAGCCCATGGCGCCGGCGTTGCTGCATCCTGCAAACCCCGGGCCCGTGTGCAGAGCAGTGGCATTAGGTTAGGTTATAAGCCTATAAGTTATCAGGTGATTTAGGAATTTGTCCCCAGAATAAGGCTGCAGGAAAACGCTGCCCTGGTGAGAGCTCGATCTGCTCCAGGAGTGAGGAGGAAGGAGCCATTTAATCAAATAAATGAGCCTGTTTTGGGGTGGGTCCGGGGCTGTTTGGCCACATGGGGCTTCTCCAATGGGGCCATCGGGAAACAAAGCCAGGAGGGGAAACAAAGGCTCCGCCCCTGTCCCTGTCCCCTCCCGCGTGGCCGGCCAGCCCTGCGAACAGCCCGGCCGGGACATCCCCGCTGGCATTCCGGCGGGTTCCCAGCGCGTTCGGCTCACTGGGATACTGGGGCAGCACAGCTCGGTGCGGTGTCGACCTGGCACGGCACAGGCTGCTCCTCCCTACCCTGCGTTGGGCTCAGCTGCAATGGAGGGATAATAAATTACTTGTTTCTCTTTTTCAAGCCATTTTCAGTTCCTGGTCTCTCTGCAGAGCTGAACCGCAGGCTGGGGGAGCCTGCCCAGTCCTGCTCCTAAACCCGCTGGGCCACGGGCTGTAACTCAGGAACCCACAGAAACAAAAGTGAAAATGATCTTCCTGGGCTGTGATCCTGGGCAGGGCCCTGGGCTGTGATCCTGGGCACTGCTCCAGCCCAGGCTTTTGCCCCGTTTTTCCCTCCTTGCACGTGGTTTTGGGCCGGTTTCCTGGGAGCATCTCCCCACCACTCTTTAGTTTTGGGGCACCACCTCAGCATTATTTTTCTTTAAAGACCAAGTGGTCACTCCACAGGTGAACCCAGTGTGGGGAGGGCCTGGCATGGGCTCGGCGAGTGGGGAACTGCCAAAACTGTGAGGGATCAAAGCAAGGCAGAACAGCCCCAGTCCTTTGCAGTGCTCCAGCCACTGCCATTCACCAGCACTGCAGAATAAATAACAAGGGATATTAATAACAACGAGCCTCTGCCAGGACAGAAACCAAATTCCTCGTCGGGCTCCCAGCAAAGGGGGAAGCCTGAACGTGACCCTGGGCACAGCTGGGGCAGAAGACACCCTGGCACCTCCAAACCCAGGCAGGGCTGCCTGCAGGTGAAGAAACACTAATTTATCCAAAAAAAAGAATACTCAGGGTCTGCAAACAACCCCTTACCTGGACACAAGGCCCTGCATGGGGGATACCCACTGCTGCTCTGGGTTGGGAGCTGCAGCCCCAACCACAGGGGTGCAGGGAGGGTGGTGCCTGCTCTTCCTGCAGGCATTTGGGAACAGGAACCCTCTTGCAGGAGGGTTCTCCCTTGCTCTTTGCTTTCATTTTTTAATTTTCAGAAAGGGGCACTACTCAGATTCCAGTTTAGGCAGGGGAATTTGCAGGGGATTTTAAAAAATCCAAGTAACAATTAGCAGAAACAAGTGCCCCAAGCCTGGCTGGATTTGATTTGGTTTGATTCACATCACAAACCTTCACCACCAGAGCAGTTCTGCACAGGCAGATATTGTTACTTTCATATTTCACATTTTTAAAGCTGCCCTTTTTTTCAATAAAAACTTGCCTGAAACTTAAATCCAACAGTCTGAAGTTCAGCTCCTCACTCCAGATTTCAACCCTTAGAGTCAGGATGGTCAAAAGCACCTAAATCAGACTTTCCATTAGATTTGTGATTGGAGTTTTCACAGGAGTTTGGGGGAATTTCACACAGTCCCATCACTGAGAGGATGCTGAGCTCTGGATTTCCTTGTATCCCATCAAAAAACCCACCATGAGATCTCATGTGCCTGATATGCATTGGAAACCCTGCCCTGGCACAGCAGGGGCCTGGGTTTTGGGGTACCCAACTGGACAGCTTGGCTGATTCCAAACTGACCAAAACCATTCCCAGACAGACCAGAGGAATTCAGAACAAAGCTCTTTACTGCAGACTGAGCCCATCACCTGCTGAAATCCCGGGGGAGCCTTGAGGCTGCTCCCCAGCCCCCCAAACCTCTCTGCTGAGCAGGACCCACTCCCACACCAGCCTCCCCTTTCCACAGCAGGGCTGCAATAACACATTAAATAAATGTCATGGCATGAGCCAGGCGGCCCTGGCAGCCCCAGGGATGGATCCCCCACTGCTGGTGCCTCCAAATGGGGACCGGATGCTTTTGTGGGAGGTTCACCTGGTGGGGAGGCAGCAAATGGAAAGAGCATCGTGCTCTGACCATTACTGTGCGGCCCGGCCCGGGGCGATGTTTGCCCCCACGGGGACACCAAACCCCCCACGCCAGCCCCAAACAGTGGGAGGGGGCAGCCGAGGGGTCCCCAGCCGGGGGTTCCCAGCCGGGGGGTTCCCGCACCCCCGCACGGCTCCAGCCGGGCGCATCCCTGGAGCATCCCGGGGCAGGAGGATGGGAGGGTGCCTCCAGCCGCCCCGGGGGAACCTTCCATCCCCCCTCGGGGACCTTTCGCCGCCCGGGGCTGGGCCCGCAACCGCCGCTCCGTCCTTTGAACGACCCAATGGCCGCGGGACGCGCCCCCCGCGCCGCCCCCGCCGTGACGCGGCCCCGGCTCCGCCTCCCCCGCTCCGCCGGCACTGGGAGCTCCCTTCGCCTGTTTGCCCTTATTTAATTTCGAGTGTGATTTTGCTATTTTTAGCGGCTGGATCCCCTCCAGTAAGGCTGGGAGCTCGCTCCGGTTTTTTTTTTTCGCCCCCTCTCCCCGCTTCTCCCCCCCCCCTTTTTTTTTTTTCCCTCGTTCCCTGCAAATGATTTTGACCCAGCTTCCTTCCTCCTGGAGCAATTTTTTTTTCCTCTCTCTTTATTATTTATATAAATACGCGGGGCCTGGCGGGCCCGGGGATGCGGGGCTGAGCCGCAGCCTCTCTCTTCTTGCAGATCCGCAGTCGCCGCGGGCGGGAGGTTCCTTCGCTCCGCGACACAGACCCGCCGGGAAAAGCAAAACCGCCAAACCGGCCCCCAAACCCACCCCGAGCACCCTGCTCCGGGATCAAGCTGCCTGTGAGTGCCGCCTTCCTCTTCCTTCTGCTGCGGGGCGCGGGGGGCGCGGGGGGCGCGGGGGGCCGGGGCTCTGCTCCCTCTCGCCGCATGCGGGGCACGATCGGCCCCGGCCGCCGGGCTTTGCAGGGGCGCGGGTGCGTGCGGCTCGCGGTGCTTCGCTTTATTACCGCTATTAATTTCTGCTATTAACGGCGCGATGCACCTGGCGGGGGGCGGCGGGCGCGGGGGTCCCGGTGCCGTGGGGGTCCCGGAGCCGCTTCCCTCCGCTGCCCCGGTGGCGGCGGCTGCGATCGCCCCGCACCGGCGGGGCCCGCACGGCCCCGGGACAGCCCGCGGGGTGCGGGGTGCGGGGCCGGGGCCGTGCGCGGGGCCGGGGCCGCGCAAGGTGCGCGGGGCCGCGGCCGGAGCGCGGGCGTGGGAGCGGGACCCGCGTGCGGGGCCGGGGCGGCGCAAGGTGCGCGGGGCCTGCGCGAGGCCGGGCCCAGCGCACGGGACACGCACACGCGGGTCGGGGCAAAGTTGCGGGGCTGGGGCTCGGCCGTCCCCGAACGGTGCTCGCGCTGCGAGACCGTGGGCCCCCCCGGCCCCGCACCCCGCCATCCACGCTGGCTCTACGCGGGGTTTTATTGCCCCCCCTTCCCCCCCCAGGACAGGGGCTTCACAAAGCCCTGATGGTGCCCTTCCCGCCTCTTTTCTTTCTCCCCCACCTCCCTCCTTCCTTTCCTTTATCACTTCCTTTTATTATGCATCCCAGGAAGGAAGGGGGGGACTTTGCTCAATGGCAGCCCCGGGGGGGGGGTCAGGGCAGCCCCACGGCGGGTCTGTGCTAAGGAGGAGCCCGCACATCGCTCCCGGCCCGCGCCCCTGCCCAACAGGCTCTTCAACTTCTGCTCCACGATTCCTTCCCCTCCTCCCTCCCCATGCCTCTGCCAGGAGGTGCGGCCGGGATCCTTCTCCAGCTGCCATCAGGCTGGATTTCCTGGGCGTGAAGAGATTTTATATCTTTTTATTAAGATCTAAGCCCCCGCCTGTCTCCCTGCTTCCCCTGGGCCGGTTCGTTTAATCTAAGAGTAGGTGGCAGGAGAGGGGGATTTGCGGGGTTATCTGCACAGAGCAGCGTAAGCCAGCACAGGCGGCCGGGAAGGCAGGAACAGGCCCAGGAGCAGCAGGAGCATCGCTCCGGGGGGACAGGTTGGCCCTCGTGCAACCCAGAGGTGACTGCTGAGAACAGCCCAGCTCGTGCTGTGGAGCAGGGGGAGCGATGGCGCTGGGGGAGGAGAGCCTGGTGGCTCAGCATCCGTAGGGATGGAGAGGGGAGGAGGTTTTCTTCCCCCTACTCCATCGATCAAGAGGCAGATGTGGCCCCTCCACCTCCAAACCGTGCAGAGATGCGCCCCCCCCCCCTCCCCTGGCCGCGGGGAGCCCGGCAGCCCCTGCCCGCATCCCCCACTGATCCTCCCTGCCTGGAAAGGTTTCTCTCTCAGCTGCTTCCTCTCCTCCATGGCAACCCAGCTGCTCCCTCCCTCCCTCCATGGCTCTGCCGCACGTGAGCGGGGCCGGAGCCGCTTCCGCCATGTGCCCGGCACGGTCCGGGCTGGGGCTGCACCCGGGAACAGGGTGTGGGCTGGGAAGGTGCTGGGGTGGGAGAGAAGCACCCTCCATCTCCAGCATCCTCCTCCTAATCCCCCTCTGCTGGAGTGGGGCATGGACCCCTCAGTCCCCCAGCACGGTTTCAGCTCTGGAGCCCTGGGGAGAGCTGTGAGGTGGTGGAGGCATGGCTGGGGTGCAGAGGCATGGTTGGGGTGCAGAGGGATGGCCGGGGTGCAGAGGGATGGCCGGGGTGCAGAGGGATGGATGGGGTGCAGAGGCATGGATGGGATGTGCACATGCTTTCCCCAGCACCAACTTTGTGGCAGCAGGCTCTGTCTCGGGGGGGCCAGACCCAGTGGTACCCCCATGGTGTGGGGGGCCCCCTTGGCATTCCCAGCTGGAGCTGCTGCGTGGGGCCCAGCCCCAGCAGGGAGAGGAGAACACAGCAGGGTGGGAGCCATGCTGGGCCCATCTGTTTCCAGCTGCGGGAGGGGGCACGGAGTGGCTCGAGGCTGTGCTGCCTCTGACAGAGATTGACTCAAAAAGAGACAAAACCCTGGCCCAGCCCGGCCAGCAGCTGGCCTTTTGCTGGCCTAAATCTAAACCATACTTCTCTTTTTTTCTAAGAGACTCCTTGAAGGGCTCTGGGATGCTGTGAGTAATATTTTCGGGGTGTTTACACGACAGCATGGTTTCTGTCTCCCAAAAAAAAAAAAAAGACTCCGAGGGTGGTTTTTGTTGTTGTTGTTCTGCACTCATGAGTCACTTCCAGAGGGGAGCGGGAGCTGACGCCTGTTTTTTGAAAAGCCTCAGAGGTCTGAGCGTGGCTCCTCACACTGCACGTCCTGCCCACACCCACCCCAGCTGCCCCAGTGAGGCTCAGCCTCCCGGGGGGCTCAGCACCCCCTGCCCCTGCAGCCCCCCTGTCCCAGCTGCTCCAACACCATCCAAATTGGAACCAGTTGCTCAAAACTGAGTGTTGTTATCCCAGAGGTAGGAGGGTGCCTCTGTCAGCACACACAGACTGGGCACACAACCTCATACCTGCCTCTCCCTGTTCCTGCTGGGAATCCTCAATCCCCACTCCAGGCAGAGGTCCCTGCATGGCCACAGTCACCTGGCTGAGCAGCAGTGCAGGTGCCCTGCACAGGGTCAGGGGCTGTGGCAGTGATCCTGCTCCTTCCATTCCCAATCCCATCCCTCCTGGTTCCTAGGCCAGGAGCTGGGTGTGGAACCACCCCCACAGCTCTGGAAAAGCAGGTTTTCCCTGCACTCCTGGGAAGCAGCGAGGTGGAGAGCCCTTTCCTCTGTGGGATTTCTCCAAGAGCAAGGAAAGCTGCCCAGCCCTTGGGGACATGCATGGGGGGGGCACAACTCAGCATCCCCAGGACAAGTGCCAGGCAGTGCCTGTCCCTAATCCCAGATGGAGAATGGGCAGGGGTCCAGCACCTTCTCTGGGTACAGCAATGCTGGGTGTCAAGATGGGGTGGGAGCAGGGCTGCAGGAGCCTGTGCCCCCCCTCCAGGGCCCTGGCACCCCTTGGGCATGCCCAAGGGCCCTGGTACCACCACTCATCCTGTCCCAGCTTGCTGGTGCAGCAGCACATCTGGGATTCCAAGGACTCCAGATTAAACCTGGAGCCGCTCTCCTCTTTTTGGGGAAGGGGGTTGGGCGGGAAGGGCTGGCCAAGCTGCTGCTCCCCAGTTGCCTGAGGGGGCCCCGGGAGATGCCTCAGGGCCAGGCACTGCCTCATTACGGGGGTGGCCGTGCCAGGGCTGGGGGCAGCCAGTGCACTTTGCCCCCCAGCTGGTGCCAGCAGGGTGGAGGTGACATCTCACCTGCCCCAGTGCAAGGGCTGGGGGGCAGCAGGGCTGGCTGGCACGGTGAGCCAGAGCCACTGCTGATTGACCTTCCTCCCTCCTGCTCCTCCTCCCCACTGCCGGGACAGACAATGAGTGAATCCAGCGCCAAATCCAGCCAGCCCCTGGCCTCCAAGGGGGAAAAGGACGTGTCGGAGAAGAGGGGCCGAGGGCGGCCCAGGAAGAAGCCACAGGTACGTGAGGTGCCCTGGGAGGAAGGGGGTGACAGGCACCCCGGGGTATGGGCAGCAGGGAACCCCCTACCCCTGCATCCCCCAGGCAGGGCTGGGGGCACACCCAGTGCAGCCCCCACTGCCCGCTTTGGGCAGCACCTCCCCAGTGCTCACCAGCAGCAAAACCCTCCTGGGGGGCTCTGGAGACCCCCAAGTGCTGCAGCATCCCAGAGCTGCTCCAGGGCTGGGCTGGGGGCTCCCCTGCCCCTCCCCAGGCCCTGCTGAACCTGCCTTTGCAGATGGGCTAATTAAAGCCCCATTAGCAAAAGCTGCTCAGAGGGATAAGATGCTGCTGGAGCCTTTATAGTGCCAACCCCCCCTTAGTTCCCCCGGGGCAGGTGGAGTTTGTGCACATCGTTTTCCTGCAGAAAAGGCGATTTTTGAGCTCCCTGATGCTTCCTTGGCTGTGGCACTGGCAGCAAGCAGGGTCTGGGCTGAGGAGCTGTGGGGAGCTGAGCAGCTCATGCTGGGGGGGGGACAGGTCACATACAGCCGGCTGAAGGACACACAGGAGCCTGTGCCTGGTGCCTGATCTCCAATCCCAGTGCTCCCAGTACCACATGCAAGAGCATCTCTGCCCTGTCAGGGTCTGCTGGGAAGAATGGGACTCCCAGGCAGAGCATCCTGGGGTGCACTGGGAGCCACGCTGGGCATGCAGCCCCCCTCTGTTCTTCCTCCAGCAGGAGCCCAGCGATGCCTCGACCCCCAAGAGACCCCGTGGACGGCCAAAGGGCAGTAAAAACAAGGCCACCCCAAAGGGCAGGGTAGGTGCCTGGGGACGGGGCTGCTCCAGCCAAGTGCTGGGACCACAGGTCCAGTTTGAGTTCAGTTATGGACAATTCTGGGCAGATCTGCCCCTGGGAGGGGGGGTCTGGGCACTGGCTCCCAGGGAGGGCAAAGGGGGCCGGGGGGGCCGTATGTGTCAGCACGAGGACACCAAGACAAACCTGTTTGCAAAACAGCGACTCACATCCTGCACCCACCTCGTGACTCACGGGGCATCCTGGGGCCGGGGGGGGCTGGCAGCAGCACCCCAGGAGATGCCACTGGGGTGATGAATCTGGCAGTCACGGGGGGGAGGAAGGGGAAGGCTGGACACTCCCCCACCCCCACCCCCCCAAACAGTATCCCAGGGACAACCTGACCAAAATGCCCTTTTTTTTGGTTGTTGTTGCTCAGAAAACTGCAGTCACACCAGGGAGGAAACCTCGAGGGCGGCCCAAAAAAACGGTGAGCAGGCTTTTTTTCCCTTCCCCCTCTTACCTGGCAGGGTGCTGCGCACTTTGGGGGCACAGCATCCCCTGGCTGGCCCTATGAGGATGGGTGGATGCTGCCGGGCTGGAGGAGTGCAGAGCAGTGACCAAGCAGGGGACACAGGGTGGGCTGTGAACCCAGCTGTACCCTGGGGCTGGGCTTTGGGTGGTCCCAGCCCCAGGAGCAGCGTAGAGGTGGCTGGTCCTGCCCCTGGGGTCGTGCTGGCCCTGGCACTGTTGCCAGCACGGTTCCTGCGGGCACAGCCACCCCATTCCCTGAGCCTTCCCTCCTCCATTCCATTTTCTCTCCTTTCCCCCTTGGCTTGCAGCCGAGGTGAATGCGGGACACCCACGAGCATCACCAGAGTGGCTTCATCTCCTTTCCCTGCCTGGCCCAGATTTTGCTCCTTTTCCCACTGAACTTCCTTGCAGAGTGTGAGGGGTTGGGAGCAGCCAGGGCTGCAAACCCGGGGTTGCATCCTGGGATCTCCTGCACTGGTGTCACAGTGCCGGGGGCCATTTGGGGTCCCAGGGCAGGCAGCCAGTGTGAGGGGTGGGAAGAGCCCGTCCTGTGCCAGTGGGGCCGTGCTGGGGACACGGTGTCCCCCTCTAGTGTCCCCCTCTGGTGTCCCCCTCTGGTGTCCCCCCCGGGTTTCTGTGAATGAAGCGGGAGGAAGCGGGGGCTGGTGTGACTCAGGCTCACTCAACCCTGAGTCACCGCCCGTGTGGGGTCACGGCCACCCACCCCAGTGTGCAGGGCTGGACAGGGACACCCGGTCCTGCCACCACCCCCAGTGGGGGGCCACTGGGGACCTGGCTGTGGCCTGGGGACTGCAGTCCCACCCTTGCACGTGTCAGGGCACCTGGGGTGTGCAGTCCCCCCTCCTCGCTGTGAGCCCACCCAGGGGGCTTCCTACCTGGGATTTAATCTGCAACAGTGGAACCCGGAGTCAGGGCCAGTCCTTAAACCCAGGAGGGTGCTGGTGCCTCAGTTTCCCTCGTTGCACAAGGGGTGTGATGTGACCGGTCAGCCCTTCGTCCAGGGAAAATGGAGTGGCACCATCAAACACACTCCCTTGCCTCGCAGCAGCAGGTCCAGGAGGAGGTGAACATTTCCCAGGAGTCATCCGAGGAGGAGCAGTGACACCTCCTGAGCCGGCGCTACCTCATCGCCCGACGGCCCCGCGGCGGCCGGGTGAGAGGGACCGGGAGAGACCCACTGCACCGCCCTGGCTTCCTCCTCCTCCGCTCCCTCCTCACCCTCAGACAACGGCAGCACTGGAAAATGGCCCAACCCGGGCGGCCCCTGCAGCCCCCGCCCGGGGGGGCACCTGCCCTGGCTCCCCCTCCCCAGCACTGGGGTTTGGGGCAGCCCCACTGGTAAGGGGGGGCCTGGCAGAGAGCCGGGGCTGGGACCCCCCACCTTCGCTGCCCCCACGCAGTGATCTCACCCAGCCGAAGTGGATGCTGGTTGCCCCCTCCTCCCCCCCCCAGCATCAGGCTTTGCCCTGGGGCCTCTGCGGAAAAGAGAGTGGGGGCAGCAAAGGTGAGACCCCCAAATGCATTAGACCTTTGCTCTGGCCTATGGCTACCCTGGGCACCCCTGCACCCTCCCAGTCCCGGGTGACTGCACGGTGTGTGGGAGCAGCTCCCCCGGCGCTGCCGAGGCCCGGAGCCCGTCCTGGGGGGACCCGTGCAGGGCCAGCTTGGGGCAGCCCTTTCCTCATAGGTTCTGGTATAGATATATATTTTTTTTTAGTACTTTTTTTCCTTTCATTCACAACTACCTCTGGATATTTAAGTTCCACTCTCTGAACTCACAGACGTGCTACTGCGCTGCTGGGGCACCGTGGGCTTGGTGGTTCCTGTTTCGGGGTGTTGCTGGGGGCCGTGGGGCATTTTTTTTTTTTTCCCCTCCCCTTTTATTTTGGGCTTTGTTTTTCTTTTTTAAAGTTGTTGTTTTGAGGTCTAGGTTTGCTCTATTGCTCCAGGGGATTGAGGCTGGCAGGGCAGTGGGGTGGGGGGACCGTGGGGTGCTCCCCCCCCCACGCTGCCCAGGCATGACGGCTGCAGCGGGACCGGAGGTCGGTGCCGGGCGGCCCCGGCGGGAGAGAATCGGGGTTTGGTTTGGGTTTTTTTTGGTTCACTGTTAATGACCTTTTGGGTTCCTATTTGCAGTTACTTGAATAAAACATTTTATGGACGTTGGACGGCTCTGCCCCGGGCCCTGGCTGGGGGGGCAGGTGGGTTCCACATGTGGCTGCTCCACACGGCACCTTCTCCAGGGGCACATCCGTGCTGGTGGCAGCCACCGGCCATCCCTGGGCAGGGGCAGGAGCTGCTGATGCAAACACAAACATGCAAAGCCCCCCTGCCCCCAAACTCCCCCCCGTGGCTGGGGTGGTGCTGCTGAACCCCCAGCCCCACGTGGAGCCCCACGGCCAAAGGCAGAGACATTTATTTGCTCCATCTCCCCCCGGGCATCCCACAGTGTCTGGAGCCCGCTGTTCCCTGCCAGGCCCTGCTGCCCCACCTTGAGCCTTCCAAGGGGCTGCTGGAGCAGTTCAAGCAAAAAAAAAAAAATGGCAAAACCAGGTGCTGAGGTGGGAGATGTCCCTGCCGGCCAGTGCTGGGGTGGGGGTTGCTGGGGGCACCACTGCGGGCACGTCCTGCCCGTCCCACGGCGCCAGCACCGTCCTCCCTTCCCTCCCGTGGGCAGGATCTGGTCCTGGTGCTCCAGGTGAGGTCAGGCCCTCCAGTCCCTGCGTGGGGGCCGAGGGGGCGAGAGACCCCCCCAGCCAGGCACCACCTGCAACAGAGAGGGTCACACGTGCACACCGGGCACGGGGGGAACGAGGGGCCCAGCCCAGACCCCCCCACACCCAGCAGGGCATCACGGTGCGTGGGGGAGCCCTGGGCTTGCAGGCACCAGCTGCGCAGCCCAACCCTCCCAAAACCCTCTGGGTTACACCCAAAGCTGTCTCCCCCGAGGTTAGACTCGATCTTAGAAGCCTTTTCCAACCTTAATGAACCCGGAGCTCCCTCGGGACAGGCACCTCACTTGCTGCTGCTTACATTTCTCATGGAAAACCTGGATAAGAACCCATTCCCACCCACCTGAGCCTCCTCGGCCTCCACCAGCAGCTCCTGCTCGGACTCGGGCGGCTCCTCGGCCGGGTCGTAGCTGTACATGGGCAGCAGCCGGTGCCGCAGCCGCTCAGACCTGGGGGGGGGTTGGCGGTGAGCGGTGACCCCGCAGCCCCCCCGACCCCCAGCCCCCCCGACCCCCAGCCCCGCGAGCCCCCCTCACCTGCGCTTCTTCTGCACGTACATCACCTGCGGGGAAAGGCATCAGCGGCGCGGGCTCGGGGGGCGCCGGTGCCCCCCAGACCGCCCCCCGCCCGCCCACTCACCGCGGCCAGGACGGCGCCGAGGAGGGTGAGGAAGAGGAAGGGGCCCAGCACGGAGCCCACCAGCGAGTCGCCCGCCGTGCCCGGGGCCGTGGGGGCCGTCGCGTTGCTCATGGCCCAGCGCGGGCTCCTGCCCGCATTGGGGACGCGGGTGCCCGGCCCCAGGGCGGGACCCCTGCAACCCACACCTGCCCCGGGAGTGACCCACTGCAGGGAGTGACCCATGGCCCGGGAATGACCCACTGCAGGGAGTGACCTCCCCACCCCGGGAGTGACCCACTGCAGGGAGTGACCCACGGCCCGGGAATGACCCACTGCAGGGAGTGACCCACCGGCCGGGAATGACGGACGCACAGGTAATAACCACCTGCCCCGGTAATGAGCCCCCGCTCGGTAATGACCCCTCCCCGGTAATGACCCCCCCGGGAACAGCCCCTGGGGGCGGACACCCCGCATCCCCCTCTGGGCAGAGCTTGGCCGGGGGGGCTCCGCCTCCACCAGCGGGAGGACCGGTGGGACCCCCGCACGGGGCTCTGCCCCGCACCCCCAATCCCCCCCCAGGGTGACCCCCGACCGCCGCACCCCCAATCCCGCCCCATTCCCGGGACACCCCTCGGACCCCGCACCCCCAATCCCGCCCCATTCCCGGGACACCCCTCGGACCCCGCATCCCCAATCCCGCCCCATTCCCGGGAAAGCCCTCGGACCCCGCATCCCCAATCCCGCCCCATTCCCAGGACACCCCCCGACCCTCACTCCCCCCCCCGGATCCCGCGCGCCCGGCCCCGCCCACCTGCGCGCGCCGCCCGCACCCGGAACCCGTGACGATGGGCGGGGCCGGGCGCGCGGGGGGCGGGGCCAGGGGCGGGGCCTGGCGGCGCGGCCGGCAGGGGGCGCCAGAGACCGGTCGGGGGGGGCCGGGAAAAGGGGGAAGGAAATCCCGGGAAAAGGAGGAAGGGAGGGAGGGAAAAGGGGGAAAGGAAAAGGGAAGAAAAGGCCCCGGGGGGGGCCTCCCTCCCCTCCCAGGGAGAGGAGAGCAGAGGGTTGGGTGGAGGGACAGACAGATGTAGTGAGTGCACAGCTGGGGGCATGGGCGGGACAAGAGACAGAGGGATGGATGGATGGAGCAGGATGGGTGGATGGATGGATGGATGGATGGATGGAAAGGGACCGATGGACAGAGGGATGCAGATGTAGGTACGGCGTGAGCCAACAGCCCCCGTGCCCAGGGCAGACGGGGGTCCCGGGAGGTCCCGGAGAGTGCAGGGTCACGGGCAGGGTCCCCCACGTCAGGGGCTGCTGTGGGTCCCTGGCCGGGGCTCCTGCTGTGGCCAGTCCCCCCCAGACTGGACCCCGGGCAGGGCTGTCACGGTGATGGCGGTGCCACCCCGGCTGTGGCAGTGGCCCAGCCCTGATCCCGGCCCGGGTTAATCCGCTTTGCCTGCGGGGACCAGATGGCCCCGCTAAGTGGGTCAGGCAGGAGCGGGGACACCGGGGAGCACCGGGCCCCCCTGCACTTCCCATCAGCTGCAAAACAGTCATCGAGTGAAAGGAGGGGAGAGAGGGACCTGGACACAGTGCAGCTGGGGGGACACGACTGCTGGTGCCTGGACTGGCAGCGGGACAGGGCTCGGTGTCACCGCGGAGCAGCCGGAGCATCCTGAGCTCCTGCTCTGCAGCCTCTGGGATGAACTTGCCCATGGCAAAGGCCAGGGAGAGGCCAACAAGCCACACAGTCAGGATCCTGCCTCTTCCACTGCCCGCACCCTGCCTGTACCACTGTGTGTACTGTTGCCTGCACCCTACCTGTTCCACTGCCTGTACTGCTGCCTGTACTCTGCCTGCACTGCTGCCTTCACCCCCTTCCCAGCCCATGCCGTTTATTTTCCCCTCCCCAGCCTGGAAAAGGACACCAGCTGTCCCAAGAGTGGCCGAGCTGCTGTTCCCCGTGTCCCACTGTCCCCGGTGGTTCCACTGGCCCCACCAGCCCCCCCTCCCCAGCAATTGCACTGGTTCCATTGTCCATGTTGACCCTCCCTGCCCAAGAGACCCTTCCCAAACCAGCCAAGCCCCCCCAGCTCCCCCCACTCACCACTGCAATGGGGGAGCCACACAGCAGGACAGGACCCCTAGGTCCCCCCAGCCCCCAAATCCCCCACTGCCATGGGGGGCATTGACACCCCACAGGCCTCCCACGTTGCCACCATCTGCCACTGCCTGCCCCCTCCCAGCCTGGCACTGCTGTGCCACAGCTAAAAATAAATCCAGCAATCTCTAGGAAAGTTCCTTGGAGAGCGTGAGCAGGAGCACACGGCCAGGAGGAGCACGCAGGGCCCAGGGGAAGCAGCATCCTCCGGAGCAGGCCAGGGGACCACCAAGCGGCTCCACAAGGCCAGAGCCAGCCCTGGACATCCACAAACCCACAGGACTAATTTTTTCCCATCCACTGCTGCCCAGAGTATCCAGCTGGGGAAAAGCGGAGCCGGGGCTGGGGTGGTGCAGGGGCTGCACATCCCCGGTGAAATCTCCCCCTCGCTCACTCCAGAGTGGGGGGAGGATGTCAGGGAGGCTGAGGGCAGCATTGTCCCTGCTCCTGGGGACAAGGCTCCTTCTTGACCTGGGTGGAAGGGGGCCAGCTGGCGGGGGGGGCAAATTTTTAGCAGGCGACGGAAGCTGAAATAGCAGCACAGGGTATTTGTGCCCCCAAGCCCAGCTGAGACAGCAGCCCCCAGCACATAACTGGGGAGGGCTCTGCTGAGCTGCTAAGCTCCCGTTTAAGCAGCTGAGAACAAGTGGCTGGATATCCAGCCAGTGCATCCCTCGGGCTGCTCACCCAGCCAGAAATGCCGGGGTGGGGGCCGGGTGCCGCCGTCCCCGGGGGGCACAGCCTCGCCCGCTCAGGCATTAACGGCGCCGTCAGCACAGATTAATTCTGCCCTGGGCGCCCAACACGGGGCTGACGTGCACCAGTCGCTGTGTTTTCCCTCACTGCAGCCTCACAGTGCAGGAGGAGCCAGATCCCCAAGGGAATTTGCAAAGGGTGGGTAAGAGTTGGGTCTCCAGACCAGGACACATTTACTCTGCAGGGAAATGCAGGAGCTCACCTTCGTGCCGCGTCCGCCCTGGCTGGGCCGGCAGTGCCACTGGCACTGTGGCGGGTGCTGGTGCTCTCAGTGCAGGTTCCACCAGGCCTCTTCCCACGTGCCACTTCCCACGGGAAGGACTCTCAGGAAGGACTTTGAGAAAGAGCAGATTCAGAGCCAGGACCTCTTCTGCTCCACGAGGCTCTCTCCTTAAAATGCCCTGTTTTATTGCAGGGCCATCCCTGTGAGTGAGCCCATCTCAACACCAGGCTGTTGGTGACATCCCTCCAGTTCCTCTTCCAGGCTGTGACTGTCCCAGGCCACTGCAGGGAGGGCTTTCTCCTCAGGTGACACTATTGCCTATCTCCAAGCTCACGTACGTGAGTAACAGCGCCGGGACAGACCAGGCTGGAGGCAGAGCCGTGTGAAATACTGGTGTGTTTATTGGTTGGCACTAGATTACAGCCCACGCGCTCGGCAAACTGGCATCCACGAATTTTATGGTTTTAACTTTTTACTTGACAGCTTCCCCCTTGCACACAACTCAACAGAGGAAACCCTTCCCGACAGGACCCCGACCGCCCGGCGACGGAGCGAGCGCAGAGCGGGCAGAGCCCTCTGGCCTTCCTGGAGACACTGCGGATGAAAGATCAGAACCGTGGAGGTATGTGCTACACCTGCCAGCCAGGATCAAGCAGGAGAGCACCTGCATTATCCAGAGGCTCCAACTGAGATCTGAGCCCTGAAGGAAACGGGACGTGTTTTCTACTGAACGTGTTTGACTTTGAGCAAAGGTGTCATAAAAATGAGTAAGAGAAAGTATCCACTGAAATGCTCCATTTCCAAAGTGCCTCTGCAGTTGTAAAGTGTTTCTGCAAACTATTTCACCTTAATTCATCATAACCCTCCCATGTGAATTTCACCAGGAGAAAAGAAACACCAAGCGCTGGGGTGAAGAACGGAGACCTGCAGCCAGGAGAAGAAACCCAAACAGACTACGGGAATTACAAGTCCAAAACCAATCTCAAATTCACAGAGAACTGAGCATTTCACTTATGATTCACTGAAAACACTTGAAAATCTCAGGCTTCTTTTAATTCTAATAAATTAGCAAGTTTGTTCTCTACATCAGCTTTCTTCTTCCAAACTTGCTGACACTTCCCTGTGGAAGCCAAGTGGCAAGAGCAGCATAAGGACCTCCATGAGACACCCCAACCGACCCACCAAATCCCAACTGACCCCACATCTCAACCAACCACACATCCCGACCAACCCCACCATGTCACACAAAGCAGGACACCCCAGGATCCCTCCAGGCTCTGCAGCAGCCCCACCCCAGGCCTGGACACTGGGATGACTCAGAACAGTGTCTGTGAAGGGTCAGAGCCCGTTTTCCCTCGGGCTGCTCACACCTGTCAGTGCCTGGGTCGGTGTCAGTCCCACTCAGTCAGGAGGGTGAGTTTGAAGGTACCAGCTCAGACACAAACCAGAGACAGGAAAGCCCTGAGGCTCTGACTGACCCTGGGGTTCCTATGGAGAAGGCTCAGGCAGACACGCTCACACCCGGCTCCGAGGGCTGCCAGGGAGCCCCAGCTACACAGAGCTCATGGAAAGACTGAGCAGCAAATAATGCAAAGAGATTGTTCCAGATCTTGAGATATAGTAAATATAAAATAGGACACACAGGAACTTCAGCAAACACTCTTGGACCTCCCCACATTAATTTCTGAGGCAATTCTAGAGCCAATTTCTCAAGTATAACTTCAAAATTCCCACCTTCCCACCAAAAAAAAAAAAAAACCCCGATGGACTAGCACCAAAAAGAGATTTTATAAATCTCCTAAATACAACTTTAGTCCAGTTCAGTTTCTTTTTCACCAGCTACACCTCTTGGTTATGTACAGACTCCTGACACTAACCCCAGTACAGCACAGCAGCATCTGCCCCCACCCCAGCCCAGAGCAGCTGGGTTAGTTCACTCCAACACCAGGAACGTGAGGATCACACCCTGTGTGTGTCAGGGGCTCGGGGACAAGCCCAGGGGTGCTCCAGCCGCAGGGTCACTCTGTCCCAGCAGAGCCACAGCCACCGGATGATACTGTTAGTGAGCAGGGAAATGGAGCCAGGAGGGAAAACAGCCTGGGAGCAGGAGCAGAGAGGGCACTGGGTCACTCAGTGCTGCTGAGCATCTCTCTGGGATCAAAGCTCCTCCCACGGCAACCCCACCACTGCTGGGGGCAGGTTTGGCTAAAGAGACCGAGACCTCTGACCCTGCTCCGGCCACAGGCTCCGCTTGGGAGGGTCAAACCCTCAAACCAGTCACCCCTGTTGCTTTGCACAGGTCCAGCCACTGCATCAGGCTGTGTGAAAGCACAAACACATCCACTGGGGATAAAACAGTGGGTCTGAGAACAGGCAGGAAAATCTACAGCTCTTGTAACTGGGGCACACGTTGGGCCTGTGCAGCCTCCAGGATTTTGCTCCCCGGGAGCAACCGCACACTGCGGAATGCTGGACATGGTTTCTGCATGGAAAAGCTGAGGCCCAGAGCCCGTGCTGGATCCAGGAAGGGAACTGAGGATTCCTGACATTCCCTACCCACATTTTTAGCCACTGAATACTTTGTGTCCGCACAAGGGAAAAAGCATCACTTGCAGATTCCAACCCCTTTTCATTTCTCCCTTTACAGAGTTTGCTTTAAGGCACACTCCAGCTGAGGCTGAATGAGCTGCCTCCGTGCTCCATGGAGAGCAGGGAAGAGCTCACAGCATCCACCTACCAAGGAACAGACCTGCCAGCTCAGGGGGGCCCTACAACTGCTGCACCTCGTGGGCATCCCCTGCGGGACCCACCTCACACCAGTGCCCAGGGAGCAGAGCTGGGCTGAGAGCCAGCTGAGAACTGCTCTGAGGGGTTGCTCCATGTAAGGGTCAGGCCAGTCACGACATGCTGAGGTAAGAATCCCCCTATCCAATGCTACCAGCTCAGAACAGCACCAGGTTTAGCAAGGCTGGGAGTCCAAGGCTCATCCCACGGGGTTCAGCAGGGTCAGGACAATGGCCTCAGCACAGACACCAAGCAGCACCGGCCCAGGCTGCAGAACCAGACACGGGGCCGCCCTCCCAGCAGGTCCCCTGTCCCTCACACAGGCACTGACTGTCAGTCCCAAACCAATTAACACCAGTTGGGATAAAACCACTGCAATTGCTGGGGTCTGCAGCTGGACCAGCTCTAGAAAGAACCTCAGGTGCTGAGGAAGACGGGAATGGTGTGGTGCAGGGAGAGCTCAGGGAGCACGGGGCTAAGGCCTGGTCTGAAATCTGCATCTCTTCAGTCAAGACTATTCCTGCCCCAGAAGCCATTTCCAGTTACAAGGCATAACATCAGCCACTCTGTGGGAACAGCATCAACTCATGCCACATTAAAACACTTTCTTGGCACAATTTATTTTTCTGACCCAAACAAATAAGCCATTAGCAAGTCATTAACAATATTCTACCCTATATTGTCAGTTTAACAGCCCTGTAAAAACATTTTTAGTTTAAAAACAAAAGTGTGCATGCTGCTGATATTAAAACTGCAGTTACTCTTTCAGGAGTACCAGCTGTTTTGTTGCAACGCGTTTCCAACATACTAATCTGTACAGAAGAGACCAAGACTCCTCGAAGGCAGTAGCTGGCTGTGTCAGGTGCCTCGCAGGGCGCGGCGACAGTGACTGTCGGAATTCCTTCTACACTTCCAGAGAGAATATTCAAGCCCTTTGAGAGTTTGGTTCAGGCTGACCAGCACAGAGTGAGAAAGGATTGTACATTCGTCTCTAAGTTGAAGTGAGCTGAACTGGTGTAATTTAGGCTCAATTCCAGATGCCCGGGTTTGAGCTACTCCTTGAATAATGGGCTGTTCCTTACGCGTGGTTTTCCATGTCAGCGATCGCTGGCACTGCTTTTGGCCTTGCTACTCCACACTGATGAAAGCAGGGAGAACAAGGAAAGGAACAGAAGAGGATCTTAAAATGAACAGCTTCTTGCCAAACCAGCAAGGATACCATTCCCCCTTGTCCCAGGCTCCATGGATATTTCTATCAGATTTTCATATTGTAAGCGCTTCTCGGGAAGAGAGAAAACTCCGGAACAGTGAGTGTTTATTAGAATATTTTTTGTTAAATAAAGAGAAGGAAAAAAAAAGAAAAAAAAAAAAGAGCACTGCAGATTTAATTTCACATCTTGGCTCTGCTCTGACAAAGGAGAGGTTACTGAACTCAGCAACCACTTCTTGTCCCAAGCCAGGGATTAATTAATGCCCCTCCCAAAACTTGTACCTGACCCAACCCACCCCCCAGCCCCAACCCTTCCCATTTTATTTCCCAACTAGACAACACTGTTGGCAAATCAAGACAGCATGAAACTTACAGCAATAAAACAACAAACCCCCGTGTGAAGTGTGCCAACGCATCGGGGAGCTCTCCTGCCAGCCGGGCGTGCTCCCCCGGGGAATGCTGCCGGAGCAGCTGTACCTTTCACGGAGGGCACACTCCACGTGCGACTGTAAGTGCTGCAGAACCACAGGACAAGAGACCCAACACCTGAATGTTTCCTCCAGGACCTCTCCTCAGGACACACGTGGCTGTCCGACCGCGGGCTCGCGCGGCAGCGCTCCGTGAGTCCGATCCGATGCTTCAGCACGAATTCCAAGTCTCCAGCTCAGCACGGCGTAAGGCATGTGGACGAGAGAGACACGAGCAGAACGCAGCAGGAGCAGGGAACGGCGCTGGGGAGCCACACTGCAGTCTGTCTGTCTGACCCCCGTGCAGCCCCGGCTCCCGCTGCAGACGCAGTCCGGGTTCTATCGCAGCGCTGCTGAGGCTGGTTGGTTTTGGCCAAGGGGCAAAGACCAACTCCTTGTGGTTTCACTCTGATGAAAATGCAGGAACATTGGCAGAAGCTGTCGGAGAAGCCACAGAGCTGCAGGGATGTCTGCAGGGATGTCTGCAGGGATGTCTGCAGGGATGTCTGCAGGGATGTCTGCAGGGATGTCTGTCTGCAGGTGATCCGAACTCTGCCCTCAACTTCAAGTGTCACTGCACTAAATTGGGAGATACTGGATGGGGAGTAAACTGGCCCAGCCACTAGCACTGTCACAGAATGTGTATTTTTAAAAAACAGAACAAAAGGCAAACAGATTAATTATGAACCCTTCTTTTCAGAAGCAGACCAGGATTAAAAAAATTCCCGCAAAATTAAAATGTTAGATCCTCCATCTAAAAAAAGTTTATACAGACGTGCTGCAAGCGACCCCCACATGGGTCTGAGCAGCACTTTACAGTACAGACTAAGACTTGAAGAGCTGATCTCACATTGAAGTCTTTTAATTAAAAAAAAAAAAAAAAAAAAAAAGTGGCTCTGGCTGGGGTGACACGAAGGGGACACTCGGGACACTTCAGAGCACAAGGCAGAGGAGGGGCTGGCAGCCTCCAGGCCGTGGAGCGGAGTACCGGGAAAGGGGCACTTCATGCACAAAATGTATTTTACAAAATACAGATCCAAAAAAGCAAAAAAAGCCAATGAAAAAAAATCCCACCTTGCACTAAATTGCAGCACTCTGAACACTTGCTCTGCCCCAGGCGGCTGCCCATGCCTGGTGTGAGGGAGGAGGCATGGAAACGGGGAGGGGAGGGAAGTCCAGGTCTCAGTCTGGGTTTGGAAATGGCTCTGGCAGGGACGTTGTCAGTCATCTGATGTCGGACACGGAGCTCTCGGAGTACGGCGTGGTCATCACCGGGGTGCCGTTGTTGGCCAGGCAGCCTTGCCTCAAGGTTTCGAAATACGAGGCCTGCACTGGTTTATGATATTGCAGAACTTTTATGGCATCTTCTATCTTAAACCATTCCCTTTTCCTTCCTGGGGGCAAGGAGAGAAATCAGTGAGTGCCACAGAACGACATTGTCCTTTCCAGTCTGAACATTCCTGCTCCTGAGCTGCCATTCTCTGTCACGGGCACCAAGGCTGCAGGACTCACTTCACTGTGAGCAAACTGGCAGTGCAAAGGCACTGGGAAATTCCTCCTGGGATTCTCTGATCTCGAGGGCTTCCCACTCCAACCTCACACTGGTGGCTTCCCATCCCCAGGACAGGTGTTTGTTTAGGGTCTCCTAACTTGCATTTCCTAATTAACGCCCCCCCATTTATGTTGCTATTTCTGCAATTTCTATTCAAGTCAGATACTCATTTTAAGACAATCCACAACACATACCAACCGCCACCCAATTTCTATCAGTTTGCAAGTGAACTTCAATTTCCTGAGGACAGCTCTCTTCCCATAAACCCCTTCCATACACAGTCTAAGGAGAGTCACATTCCAGGTGCTGCAGTGCAATCCCTCCTGGGAACAACAGGTTCATTTCCATTTGGGAATCCAATTTAAATGCACAGATAACAGGGAATGATTAACCCACACTGCCCACATATATTTCCTCTAGTCCCAGACAGGACAGCTCTTCATGCTCTTTGCTTTGCACCTTCCAGTGCAAGAATTAAACACAAAATTGCTGCAGAGACAGCTGGACAGTTATTTAGCTTCTCTTGGGCCACAGAGGTGACAAAAGCTTCAATTTGACCACAATTTTTTTTCCCAAGCAACCAAAGGACACACCACTGCGACCCTTCCTAACCACTCCCACAGGGATTCCAAGTCCCAGAGGGAGGCTGAGCTGAAATGGTTTGTCTGCATCAGTTAAAGGCAGCGAGCACAAAGCTTACCAATATTGACAGAGTCCTCCCAGTCCTCCAACACTTCGGTGACGATAAGTACGTAAACATATGTCCTGTGCTTCCTGTCCCGGTTCTGCAAGGCAAGGGGAACAGAGTAACCACAAACCATTTTGGGCAGCAGGACAGGGGGGGACTGCAAACTGCCCCCCACGACCCTGGGGCACCCTGGGTGCAGCTCCTGCCACATTACAGCTCGTCTGTAGCCACTAAAAGCTGTTGTGTTTTAAATGAGAGGTCTGAAAATATTGTTAGGGACTGGAGCCATAAAGTGTAGTTCCTGATCTGTGGGGAAGTGCTTGGAGGACTGATGTGCTTATAAATCAGTTCCTCAACTGGGAAAAAAACACAGGGAAGATTTTTACACAACTCAGAAATTCCAGAGTCAGGGACAGAACAAGGGCAAGAGCTGTGTCTGGTACCTGCTGACTGTGCAGCACCCCCCAGGTGTGGCTGTGCACCCCACGGGAGCACAAACACTGCACCGGCCCCTCTGGGTGCTAGAGAAGGAGGGACTTTGCTCCCTGGCTGGGGGTGGCCTTTGGCAGCAAGAAGGGTATGAAGGCACCGAGAATATTCACTGTTGCACCAGGTATCACCAGTGATTTCAGCTGAAGTGCCCACTGCAATGATCAGAGTTGCTGAACACATCAGTGTGAGTTTTTATTTAGAGGGAACTTTGAAGTTTCCCTCCACACAAGCACCAGCTCACTTCACAACACCCTGCAGAGCCATGGTTACTCCAAGACAATGTTTTGCAACAAAATTTCACAGCTTTGATGTCTGAAACTTACCTCAAAAATTCCCACTAGTCTTCCTAACGTCCCTTTCACTCCAGCCTAGGGGAAGTTCAAAGAGAAAAGAAACATGCTTTAACAACAGCTCAGTACGTGTTTTCTACTTCTTGTGCAGGACCAGTTCCTTAGGACAGGAAGCAAATGCTCTAAAATTCTGTTCATCTTAAACCAACAGTCACAAGATAAGAGACAGAAATGTATCCCGAGTTCTAATCATCCATGCATTCCCAGGATTTTTTATCTTGTTTTCCTTTATTCAAGCAACTTTGAATTCAATCTGGAGGAAGAAGAAATATTTGAGGAGTTACTCCTTGCATACCAATACACTCCTCGTGACCAGAATCTCCTCTGCAGGTTATTACAGCCTGAGCACAGGGAACATTGGCTTCAGGGTTTAGCAGTTTTAACTCCTCAAAATTATAGTTTAAGAAAGTAACTTTAAAGGACATCATTCACACCCTCAGAGCAACAGACAGCTCCCAGGTATTTCAGGGGTGTCCTGCACACTCCTGAAACCAGCCAACACAAACACACCAATGCTGTGATGTGGCCCCAGCAGCAGCAACAAGAGGATTTCGGATATAACACGAGCCATGCTGAAACAGGACTCTTGAATCAAGCAGAGACACAAATCAAGAGAAGATCTAAGCAACAGTTCTGTCTTTTTGAAAACTACTGAGGATTTACCACTTCATCACACTTGGTGTCCCTTTTGGCACCTGCTCCTCCCCTCACAGCTGTTCTCAGCTCTCCGGGGCTGCATCGTGCAAACCCCAGCCCAACCTTACAGTCCCTCCTTTTTGACTACAGAAAGGGAAGACTTTGGTCCATGATTTAACAGGTCTGAACCAACCTGCCCAGCCTGGCACACGACCCAGCCACCACTGGGAAGAAGGGCCAGCTGTGTCTCCAGCAGCTGGAGCACACCCTGGACAGCTGAGGGAAACAGTGCCTCCTCAGAGGGGATACAGGCATCTCACTACATCGAGCTGCCTTTTTTAAAAAAAAAGATGTTTGGGTGATGTTAATGACAAGACAAATTCTCTGTCCTACTGACCAGCTGCTGTACAGTCACGTGCCTTCAGAAAGGAAGAACCTTCATTAATGAGAATATATTCCTGGTTAAGTTCCAGCCTACTGAATGAACATTCACAGGTACAAAACAATCCAGCCACAGCACATCTCGGTGCTGCTTCCAACGGGAGCTGATGTGGAACTGCCCCAGGAGCAAAGGGTTTGCAGCTCCCCCACTACAATCAGTCACACAGATATATAAATCCTTTTGGTAATCCACTCACTGAGCTCTACTTCTAGGAAGGAGCTTTTCAGCTGAAGCTTTTCTGTTGGTTTTGGACACAAACTTTATTGTCTCCTCAGAATTTCTGCCATCCTGCTCAGCCTAGAGGTGCCCCACTGCCTCTGGCCCACGCAGCTATTTCTGGAGCAAACAGCAGCTCCCTGAAGGTCACTGTGCTGCACATGGCAGGGCTTGACCTTTGTGGGGGAGTGATCCCACCTCCTGAAACTGGGGCTGCTGACCTGGGCTCCCAAGGCAGCTGGAAGGCAAATGCTTCAAATACATTTCCCTCAAGGAACGCCTTCAGCAGTGGGATGTATTTTTTAGCAAAGCCACGTCCATCAGCCAGCAAGAACACAGGGAGGAACACGAGGTTTCCACCTTCACACCACACAGACACAAATGTGTTAAAAGGTGAAGTGTAATCCAATATTTCTGGTAAATAACTGTCTTAAGCCACTTCACTGGTTCCTGGAGAAGGCTGTTGAATTTCTGCTCTCCTTATCTACCTGTAGTCAACGAATCAAAAGCCAAGGATGTTGTTGTGATGGTTTATTGAACTCTCAAGCCTGACTAGAAATAAATTTATCTCCAGGCAACTAGCAAGCCTGGAAACTAAGGATGAATCCTGCCCAACCAGCCTCCCAGGCAGTTTATCCCCAGCTCTAGAGCTGTGCTTAAAGTAGCAGAGAGAGGTGGGGAGCCCTTCCTTCTGTACTGGTAAAGGGAGATGATGGAAATAACTCTGTCTGCAAACCAGGATCCTCCTAATCTATCCTGCCTGGTCTCATTCACCCAAAAAGGCACAAAAAACAATGCCAAGGCAACCATGCACTGTAGAAAAATCATGTTGAATTACCATCAGACAGCTCGAAAAAGCGCCAGGGTTTGTTTCATGTAAGAACTTATCACATGCAGCTTAAATGGCCACATAAATGAATGGTTTGATTCAAACAAAACATGTGCTGATTTTATAGAGCAAGTCCCTACCAAAGCCTGCAAAGCACATCAGCCTCTGCTCCTGGGGGCCAATGCCTCTCTCAGCCTGTTTTTCTGGTACAGAGGATTTTAAAGACAACATACAGGACACCCAACACAGACTGACAGGATTGTCAGGCCTATTTTTGATAAAGCACTAAATTCCCACACCAACAGGAGAGCCTCTGTACAATGGAACAAACAGACATGCCAGTGGAATTCACAGTCTCACACAGGTTTCTAACACAAAAGTTGCCCAAGACACCTGAGAAAATAAATAGCTGCTGTCACTAACAAAGCAAGCTTGGTAAAAAGCAACAGAACTGCTGGGCTCCTCTCTGGGCAAGCTCCACACGTCCTCCTTTCCTAGGGGCCAACAGCATTTTCTTGGAGACTTAAAGCACAGTCACAGGCTCATCCAGGCCTGCAGCAGGGTCTCAATCTTAATTTGCAACAGGCGACTCAGGAATTTTCTCTTCAACAGTGAATGGACTGAGAATCCTCTGCCCCCCTGGGCCGTGGCCATGAGTGTGGCAGGGGCAGCACAGCTGACATGGGGACGTGTTCCCCCCAGGCACTGCAAGTGCTGCACGAGGAGCCCATGGAGCCCTCCAAAACACATGGAGGATCCTAGGAGCATGCTAGGAGATGCTACTGAGCCCACCAGCAGGGCTGGGAGGGCACCAGCACCAACTGTTCCACCTGCAGGTGTGGAAACAAAGCAAGGCCATCACACGACAGGATTCCCTGGGAAGAGGCACATTCAGGCACAACAGAGGGCACACAGAGCTTCTTCCCTGCTTTGCTGATCCAAATCAGTGTCCAGTGGCTCGGGGAGTCCTCGCTGGAGGAAAAGGCAGCTCTGGCAAGAGCACATCAGCCACAGCCAGAGCCCAGGCAGCTGCCTGAGCAGCACACACTTCAAACCACTGCCGCACCCACAGGGGTGGGCTGGGGCTCAGGACAAGGAACAAAAATCCAGAGGAAATGAAGCTTTACTAGTTCTGCTGCTCATGGAACAACTTGTTTTAATAAAGAAAAATTACTGAAGACATCCAAGAACAGCAGGTTCAGGTTTCAAAGCTGAAAATAAGTTGGGGTCAGATGCAAAAAGCAGCCTGCAGCAACACCATCTGTTCCTCGGGACAGCTTTTATTTCCTTCCATCTGAGCTAAGGAAAATGTGGGTTGGAATTTCAGCTATTTCACTTTGCTCTATTAGGCTCAAAGCCTGCATCTACTACAGATTACTGCTGAGCAAGAGTACTGTGGTGGAACACCCAAATCTTTGCTCTCAGACCTGCACTACTGAAGGTGTAAATCCACCCACGAGGGCTGCGGGTTCAGACACGTTTGGAGGACATCGATCACAGACCTGCTGGGCAAACTGTGCTGTCACTGCTGTGTCTCACAGAGGGCTGGACTCATTCATCTAACTCTGTACTGCATGAACCAGTGTCTGCTGCTACGCTTGTGAAATACAGATGAAACACCACGACAGGGAGAAGAACATTCCGACACCGCACTCGGTTTTATGAATTTGAGTACACAGGGTATGGGACAGTGACTCTGGGCCACCACTTGCTCTGGGTATGACTAACTCTAGGAGGAGTTCAAGGCCCTCATCTTATCATTCATCCACGGTCCCTGCAGTATTTTTAAAAAGTCTTTGTATTTTAGCACTGAAAAATATCAATATTTGTATTCTAAATCACTAACAAAATACATGAAACAGTAAAGATGACTTATAAAGTATGTTTAAGAGGGGAAAAAAAAGGTCTAGTAACCAGATCAAAGTACTATGGACTATTTTGATATTGGCACCAATTGCCTGTTTGATCACAGGATCAAGCACAACTTCTCTGGCTTTTGACTCCCATGAAGAAAGCACGACAAAAACTCCTGTAATTTTATAAAATTTGACATTTACTAGGCATTTAAAGGTCAGAATGTGAAAGATGCTCTAAGTGAAAAATGAAATGGGTTTCACAGACGAATGTGCAGTGACTTTTTTCAAAGTCACTCTGTAATAAGTTTAATTTAAAGCATCTTTTTCTAAGCCATGTTCTTTACCAGTTGCTCACACCCATAAAACCCCCTTATTCCTAAGCAAAAAATACACCCCATGAGCACCAACACCTGTTTGGAAAGGGCACACACTTTCTAGAAGGTGAATTTCAGAACACACCTGCAGTTCCCAGCTCTGCAGGACCGATTACAGAATTTCCCAACAACCTGTCAGGAATAAGAGGTTTTATTCTTAAAAGGCTGCTCTGACCCAGAGCGGGTGTGTTGTCTACTGCCACTGCCACAAACAATGCCCAAGAACTCCAGTCACTTCCAATTTCATGCAGACAACAGTGAGCATGACAAGTGTTGGTACCTGTCTACTTTAATACTCGTGCTGGCACAGATTAATACAGATAAGGACTACCTCAAACTGGGACAAGGACTTGGACTCAAACTGGGACAGAGTGATCACAGCCTTCACTCAGAATCAACATTTCTCTTTTGGCACAGTCTTCTAGAATTTGGAATATCAGAAAGAGGGAAAAGCTAGATATCTTTAGATGACAATTATCCCAGTAATAACATGGATAAACTCAAACACATACAAGGTAAATTTAAAAGAGTGAATGGAGAAGTTAAAAATCTTCATTTGGGGAAGTGTCTTTTGAAAAGAAAATGCACACCATGCAAAAGAGAATGAATTGAGAAGAGGCAGCCTACTGTCATCTTCAAAGGCCACAAGCAACAGGAAGGGTCACGAGTCTTTACAGCTCTTCCAACTGGCTCTTATTAAAAACTGGAAAAGGCATACCAAAGTCAGGGGAAGAAACTCCACACATTTCTTCCCCAGCTTTGAGCAGCATGGAAACCACCTTCTTTCAGAATAAAAATTACTTTGTGCTCACTGACATGGAGGAAACTGCATTTTCCCTCTCCCAACAGGAGCAGCAGACTGGACCTGTGCCCTCGTGACAGACACGTCTGTCCCGGAGAGAAGCAAAGACATCAAACCTACTCAGAAATCAGCCTCAGCTCCAAGCAGGCTGAAAAAGCCTGGATTCACATGGAAGGGAGAGCAGGGGTTCCCAGCTGGCACACACACCAGCTGCCCAGCACTGCCAAACCAGCAGCATGAGCTGGGGAGGTGGGTGCTCTGATCCTTCCCAGCACTCCTGTTCCAACAACATCCCCCCCCAGCAAACAGCTCCTGGAGTTTGAGGCTGGGGCTGTAGGGGACACTTCTGTGTGCAGACCCTCAGCAGCACATGAGCACAGCCTGTCTGGGGAAGGCCTCACACCCCCAGAGCTGCAGAGCGCCCAAGTCCTTCTGTCCCTGTCGCAGGCTGGGCCCTGTAGACCCCTCGGGAGCCCTTGTGTCTCAGACCCCTCGGGAGCCCTTGTGTCTCAGACCCCTCGGGAGCCCTTGTGTCTCAGACCCCTCGGGAGCCCTTGTGTCTCAGACCCCTCGGGGGCCCTTGTGTCTCAGACCCCTCGGGGGCCCTTGTGTGTCAGACCCCTTGGGGAGCCCTTGTGTCTCAGACCCCTCGGGGGCCCTTGTGTCTCAGACCCCTTGGGGAGCCCTTGTGTCTCAGACCCCTCGGGAGCCCTTGTGTGTCAGACCCCTCGGGGGCCCTTGTGTGTCAGACCCCTCAGGAGCCCTTGTGTGTCAGACCCCTCGGGGAGCCCCTGTCCTGTCAGCTCCCACAGCCGTGGGTGCTCCGAGCTCCCCCTGTTCCCCCGCTGCTCCCCGTGGGGTGGGCAGAGGTGCCTGGCCATGACTCACCCCTGCCAGGCTGCCACGGCTTGAGTTACACTCGCAGTGGCACCGGCCCCGTGAGCAGGGAACACCAGCGAGGAGGGGATTATCCCAGCCAGCCCAAACCAGTTCCCGTGCTGCCGCGGCCGTGCCAAGGCTCCCTTCCAGCCGGGCTGCCATGGAAGGCGCTGGCTCTCCCAGGGTGCTGCTGCCCGGGAAGGGAGCGGCGATGCACAGATGCACATTTATTTTAAGGACTGAGAGGTGAAGCCATGCACCTCCTGAATGAACCCTGGGCTTCTGTATCAAATCACTCCATTATTAATAACACTTGGGCTGTAAAGCAGGAATCTGCAGCTAAAAATATTCCTATTGTTCTGGTTGCACTCACTTTGGCTTGTTATGTGGTTGAAAGGTTGCCAAGTTACTGGAAAAGCAGGAGCTGTGTTACAAGCTGGAAACAAAATTTGCAAGCAGCAATCCCCAGTACTAGAGGGACCTAAAGACACTGAAAAAAATACACTTTGACTGTATAATCTTTTGTATCTTTCTGATAAACTGCTAGTTTATAAAAACATCCAAAGAGAAACACATCACTCAGGAGCTGCCCCATTCGATGAGTCCAACAGCCCAAATATTCAGCATTTTGTTAGACAGCAGCAGGTACTTCCAAATACTTCAGAGAGAAACCTGCATATACCAGACATTACAACAAAGCAACTACAGGAGAAGGGTCCTCCCAAGTTCCATCAATTAGCTCTTGATTTCTGTTCTGCAGAGAGCACAAAGATTTATAACCCTCTCGAAAGCATTTTTAATCCTGCCTTATGTAACCATGAACCTACTTGGTCATCCATCTATAATCATTTAATCGTTTCTGAACACAAGCATCTCTCCAATTTGTTGATATTCAGAAGCAAATTCTAAAAACATGTTTTACATACAATGCAGTCAACTGCCATTTGCTGCCTTTACATTTCTTATGAAGAAAAAGATTGCTCTTCCAGCTTCAAAAGAAAAATATGCCTTCTTCGTACAGCCCACTGATCTGCATTTGATCTGCTGTTTGATCTCCCTCCTGCAACAAGTTCAAGTGAAAAAGAAAAACCAAGCTAACAAACCCACACACACTTTAGGAATTGTTGCAGGTAACTTATAGCCAATTTCACTTATTCACATAAACATCACAATCTCTTCTAGACCAAAACATACCAAGGTCCCTGTATTTGGAGTGTCTTTAGTGGCTCATAAGGGCTTTTTTCTACCTCGTAGCGAAGTACTAGACAGCTCCTCAAAGGCACAGCTGAAGTTCTTTTGAGAAACTGTTCTTCATACAGAGAAAACAAAGCAGAGAATATCTTCACAGGCATTGAAGTGCCTAGGGCTGAATTTTATCTATTTTCAGTTAAAGGTATCAGGCAAGGACAAGTTCATTCCAGCTAAGAGGTTTAATTACATTCTCATGCTTGCTTTATTTAGGACTCCAGTTTCCTCCCATGTGTGATGGGGATACCACCAGTGACCCCATATCCCTCTTCACCTCGTGGAACACAAGCAAGAGGGCTGGAAGCAATGCCCCCAGCCCAGGGTAGCAGTCCCTGGCATCAGACACTCACCTCCTCACAGACCTCCCGCACGGCGGCCACGCCGGGCTCCTCCTCGGGCTCCATGCCCCCCCCGGGGACGATCCATCGGTCCGGGTGCCGACTGCTGCTCACCAGCAGCACCTGTGGGGAGCAGAGCACAGTGAGGGCACCAGGGCAGCGCTGCCTCCCAGAGCCAGCCACCCCTCACCCCCGCAACGCCACCGACACAAGGCCAGGCCTTGCCAATACTCCACTCCATGAGCACCGACACCGAGGCACTCCCACGCTCCTCGGTACTTCAGCCATTGCCTCTCCCTGCTCTGACACTTTGCAGAATAAAACCACCTCTGCACAGCAAACCATGGACACAGCAGCACACACAGTGTGAGCTCCCTACGGAGCTCAGGCACTGCCGAGGCCTGACAGCACAGGATACACCTCATGCAGCAGATGCTGCTCAGCACCTCCACCCTTTGCAGAAGGGCCTTGATTTAACTGTCCTGGTACCTTTGGCCTTGCCTGTCCCTGCAGTTATGTCACCAACAACACATACACATCAGGGAACTCTCACTGCAGTGTTTATGTGCAATTGTCTGAGCAGAGACTCTCAGCCCCCTGTTTTCTGCTTCTTTTGCAGTAGGTACCCAGGAGGTCGGCTCTGGAGCCAGCACTCAGGTACTTTTGGTTTAGAGGAAGTTGTTCAATGAGGTGTAAGCAAAATAAAAACTTATATTAAACCACTTAAAATCCCCTAGGAAAGGGCTGCACAGACAGACAGACTTTTGTGAATGAGAAACATAGTTCAACCCTCCTCCCAGGATTTGCCATATTCATGCTTTGTGACCTCCTTCCCAGGAGGGATTTGCCATATTCATGCTTTGTGGCAGTTTTTCTTGAACCACATTTTATTCCAGTGTACTTCTGCTCTGTACAAGTTCAGGTTCTGATTTCCCACCTTCCAGCAACACAAACGCTCAGTGAGGCTCTCAACCAGCTACAGACTGTCCCAAAGAATAGCGAGACACTGAGCTTATTAAATCTACTTGCAGTACATCCATGAGCAGAGATGGAAACTAAAAACAAAACTAATACTGTTGCCCAGCTCTTTAAACAAAGCTTGTTCATTAGAGTCATCCTGCTGTACTTCATCATTTCACTGGCACAAAGCTCGGAGCCAAAGCGACTTGCTCCAGAAACTTTCCAGCATACCAGTCCAATTAGGTTCCAGGCCAGCTGTAACAGTGTCAGACACTGCAGAGTTACACTGCAGAGACACTGAAATCCCAGGCTTTACTGGGGAAACTCTGATTTGCCAGTAGGATATTAAAAGATTTGCACTAACTATCATGAGGAATCTACCTACAGAATTCAAAATTAAACTTCTGAAACAAAAACAAGCACAAGATTTCCAGGGCTTCCCAGTTCTTTTATCTCGAAAATTCTCATCTGCCAACCAACCACCTGGCAAAGTGATGTTTCATTTTCCAGGGCCACCCATCCCCACTGGCTCAGCACAGGGAAAAGAGGGGGGTCAACAGGCCTGAACACACCAGGGTGAGCAGACTAGGGCCAGCTGTGGTGGGCAAACCCCAGCTCTCAAACCAGGAGCAGCAGACCTTACAGCAGAAACTGCAGAGGGGTCACACCAACGCTCTGGCAACTGCTGGGCCAACCTTTTCCAAGTCTGGAACTGACCTCGGTGCTCTCAAGTGTCAGCACTCCTGTAATCATCACTTTTCTGTGGATCCCACCAATAATAAAGTCTCAAAGCCTCTCCCTTCCTGCTTCAGCCAAACTCATGAAGCATCATCATTTACCCAACCACCCCATCCACGTCCCTGAGCACTCCCCAGTCCATGGTATGAAACTCATACTGGAAAGGAATGAGGCTGCAAGAGCCACCTCAGTTCCACAGTTCCAAGTGGGATGGTCCCTGCCTGCCCCACCTTCTGGCCGAGGCTGAGAGGGAACAGCATTTACTTTATAGTGACATCCCGAGTTTTTGGCCCTCTCCAGGAGGAAGGCAGAATTCCTTTCCCCAGGCATCCAGTCCATGTAAAACTCCATCAGTAAGCCATGCCTAAATAGGGAATGTAAACTTCATTCATCCTGAGAGCCCTCAGGCTCGGGACAGTGGCCAGTCCTGGACTGTCCCAGCCACCTCCGGTTTGCCACCAAACCTCCTGGAGTACAGTCCCTGGAGTTATTCCTTCCTCACTCATCACCAGTGCTGTCCACAGGGCAGCTTGGACTCAAACTCCTGACTGCAGGTCAGCCAGTGATTGCGAGGACAAAGCTAAAAGAGAAGGAACATTTCGAGTGCACGTTTGCTGCCAGGTAAGGAAGCACCAGCTCTGCCGCTTCCGACTGCAATTCAGAGCTCCAGCTCAAAGGGGAAAAAAAGATTAAAAGAAGCTGCAGAACCAGATCTTTGAAACTCACACAGCACACTTCATGCTCCTGAACTCCTGCCACCTACTAGTCGTGAGAACAAGGATCTGCTGTGGAACCCTGGACACAGAGTGCTCCAGGAAACCTGCTCGGGCTGAGACAATGCCTCAGCAACACACCAGGAGGAACTTTTGGGTGTAAACAACTGTTTGAGGCAAAGTAAATTAACTTCAGCTGCTCTGGCAGTTGAGCATTTTCTGAATAGAATTAATATGAACAACCCTCGCTGGGAAGGAAAAACCTGTCATTCTCACACTTTTATGTAATCAGACTATTTCCTGTTTAATAAAAAGGAAATCAAATCAGGAGAGAGCAGGAAACAAGCCCTACAAGGTCATTCTTTTAAAACAACTTCAAACAGGATATTGCTACCAATGAGCTCTCCCAAGACAAAGGGGCCGAGTTCCAAACGAGGGGGAGACACTGTTGTGTTGGAAAAAACCACACTTCCCACACCAGCCCTGTGTCCCAATACATGCAGTGCACTCAGGGGGATCAAGGAAAAGGTGGTTATAATCCAAATCCTAGACTGGTTTGGGTTGGAGTGGACCTTAAAGGCCATCTCATTCCACCCCCTGCCATGGGCAGGGAAACCTTCCACTAGACTAGCCCAAGGTACAGTTGGCTTTTTTGCTCATTTACTTCTTTATTACATAAAAACTTTCATTTGAATACACTCTAAAGAAGTTAATTTAATCTAAATAGTCACCAAAAATACACCAGAAATTAATTCTTTTATTTCTTTAAATCAGATTAGAACACATGGGAAGCTTGGATATTTCCATTTTATTATTGCCAGGCAACTGTGTTTAAGATGGCTACTGAGACTCTTGGCCTACCAGGGATTTTGGAGCCAAGTCCAGCAGACTTTTGAGAAAAGCACTTGCAGGTATCATGCCACAAGGCCAAGTTCTGTTTTCTGGGATTTGAAAGACAATTATGTCATTTCAAAGCAGGGAAATGAGCAACACCAGCCTCTCTGGCAGGCAGGAGGTGGCCCTGCCGTGGCTCTCACACACAAACCCCCACTCGAGAGAAAGGTTAGAAAAATAAGCCAAGTTTGAAGTGTCAGCAGGGGCTCAGCTCAGAGCAGGGCCGCAGCCTCATGGCAAAAACCTTCAAAGCTGCACACAACAAACAAATCCAAACAAACTTGAGCAGGAACAACTCTGCCTGGAGGAGACAGGAAACACACCGAGACATCTAAGGCTGCCTGCATTGCCACACCAAGCGAGAATCTCCACGGGAAAAGGTGAAAAGAGTTTGTCTCCTGGATAAATCTGGGCATCCCCAATACATAATGCTGACCTTAAAACAACCTACTCACACACCAATCTGTTGTATCCACCAGGAGGGGGTTTTCTGTTTTTTCCCCAGGAATAATGGGGCTCTGCAGAGCGAAAACAAGGCAACCAGAATGAGGCAGAGACTTAACTCCCTCTTAGCAAAACAGAGGCAGAGGGATTCCCAGGTTCTTTCATGCTGTGATGGATTTAAACAACAACCACCACCACCCATAAATAAAACAAGAGTGTCTACACCATAAGGAACACGATTCCTCGAAAGAGGCTTTGCAGCAGAATTTCAGCAGACTGAAAGGCCCACAGCCCTGCTAGAAGCTGGGCCCCAGCGTGAGCAGAAAATGAGCTGAGAACCTTCCAGACTTCCAGGAAAAGCCAGTGCTACCCACCCGTGCCAGCCCAGGCCCGCCGAGCTGGCAGCCAGCAAGGGAACAGCAGGCAAGATGTTAAATCCGGGGGTTTGGCCCGGCAGCCTCCTGCTGCCAGGAGCCGATCCATAGCTGCTGGCTCCTGACACAGCCCCTGCACTGCCTTGCAGGCTTTCCCTCAATATTTTCAGGCTTTCCCTCAATATTGTCATGGTTTCTATCAATATTTTCATGCTTTCTATCAACATTGAGCCATAAATCACGTCATTTGCATAGCAACTAAAGCAAAAAGCCTCCCGACATTTAAAGTCGTTTCCCACTTCAGCATCATTGATCAGAGCCCAGACTGGAAGGAGACGCTGCCACAGAGGCTGCGGGAGCAGAAGATGGCTGACTGTGAGCTCTGCCTGTACAATCTGCCTTTGTCTGAAAGTTTCGGTGCAGCACGAGCCTGTTCTCAGAGCTGAGCTGTGGGAGCACCCCTCCCATGTGCCCCACGGCCAGGTAGATCCCGGGGCCGGTGCCATGTCCAGCATAACAAGCACCTTGGATGCCTTACTCAAAATTAACAAATATTCTCTCAATCCCCAAATATTATCCTTAGTCTCCTTAATGCTTTTCTATCTGACAAGAGTGGGATCTCCATTCGACCACGTCAAACCACCTTTATGCCCTGTGACCAGCACAGGCTAACTGGCACTCTGGAGGAGCAGGAGGGGAGGAGGGACCCTGGCGCTGGCAAAGCCGTGCAAAATTAATCTCATTTCCCCGGCAGAAACACGGCCTCGACTGCACTACAACAAATCATGTGCTGGGCCAAACTGCTAAGGCAGGACAGTCCCAGGGCACACGCCAAGGCTCACGGGAGGGCTTCTCCCACACTCTTGCTATTCCAGGCACATTCCGGAGTTTGCACAGGGTAGGAGCAAGTACAGCCTGTGGTCAGCAGGGCTACCCCAGCCCTGCACCCAACAGGACCAGGGCTGGGACCAGAACACACACCCTCAACAGAAATCCCTCTCCTGACCGTGAGGGCCTGTCCTCACAGGAGCACTCCCATTCCTCAGCAGGATATGTTTCCTTACACGTTTCCTTTTCACACACACACCAACACCAGGCTCCATGAGATAATGGGATTTAACCTACAGTGTGGTACCCAGGAACTGGAGGCAGGAAATTCATGGCAGGAAGCACGAAGGGGAAGGTATTCACACTACAGAACTTGACAAAAGTAAAGCACAAGTCTTGGAACGGGAGCAAGAGGTGAACTGGAAGAAGTTCAAGTAGTTTCAAGCATTTGGATCGCACCTACAGTCCTATAACCAGAGAGGAAAAAATAAGGAAGATTCTGTTGGTTTTTAGGCTGCTGCTTAGAATAACAATAATAAATCACCGTGTACTGCGCTGCTGCTCTGGCTGCAGAACACCACGGGTCGTGTTACTGTTACTACAGTGCTCCTGCACTCCAGAGCCACTGCCTGCTCTTACCAGGAGGAACACGATCCCAAGTGCTCCCCCTCCAGCCAAATTATGGCTTAGAGAACCACAGAAATTATCTACACCCTGCCTCCCCCGGCAGGGCCGGGGCCCAGAGCAGCTGAAGGACCTGCACAGCAGCCACTGCTCTCAGGGGCTGAGGGCTGATAAGGGGCACTCCCAGAGAGAGACCCCAAACCCCAGAAGCTATCTCTGACTGTCAAAACCAGTTTGGTGACCACTCAGTGCTTACACAACTTGTCCAGGCACACCTCTGCCAGCAGGAATGCTAGCTTATAACTGCCTTTTTTAAAAAGGAAGGGGGAAAAAAGAAATGAAGGGGTATTTGGGCCTTTTACAGAGCCCACATGACTCTGGCTGTCAGCAGCTGTGTCCACATGCACTGTTCTGGTTAACATAAAACACAGCACACAAAACCCGACAGCCACCAAAACCCTTGAGAAGCTGCTCAAGCATAAGTAGTTAATTGTACACACAACATCAGTACATGTCATTTACACACAGAAAAGTAACCCCGAGCCAATATGAACAAAAATAACATTCAATCCATCTGAAACATCAGACAAAAATCCACTACAGGTAATCATATCCCTCTGAATTTCACATGTTAATGTGAAATTTCTGAGAACAAAGAGTCAGAGTGAATTATCCACTGCCCAACAAGGGCAGCCCCAGAGACACGAATTCTGATACAAAGACACACAAAATTTGAAATATCCTTGACTGGTCTGTGCAGCCAGTCCTTCGGTTGGACTGAAAAAGAACAAAAGAAAAAGAAATGGAGTCCCTGCTTCCCAACCACTGAAGGTCACATACAGCATCCCAAATGGATGTTTGCTATTTGTAAGGTAGAGTTTTGTTGATTTTGCTCTATCCAGTTTTTGTGGGTGACCCCATGACACAGCATGAGGAGAGAAAAGCAGGAAAAAGAGCCCCAGACTCAGGTCAGGCAATAAATGGATGTGAGCTGGAAGAGATTCCAAAGCACTGTTCTGCAGAGTACACACCACTCCTGGGTCCTTCTCCACAGAGCCAGGGTGGAGCACACCCTCCTCTTTCCATATTCATCACTTTTCCCTGAGTTGCAGCAGAACAAAACTGACTCAATTCTTCAGTTTCAAAACAACTTACTGAGCCTCCAGTGAATGAAGTGAAAATTTAACAATTTTCATTCTTTTGTTGTTTGGGAAAGTACAAGAGACGGTGGAATTGCTTGTAAAACTGTTCAGTGACAGCTGCCTTTGTGGGAAGGTGAAACACTTTCTGAGATGAAAGCCAGGTCTTGCAAATGTCTGTCCATGCTCCTGCTCTTGGAGAACACGAGCTGTGAGCAGAGCTGAGAGGGGCAGGAGAAGCACAGGCAGAAGACCCATTTCCAAACTGGCCCTTATCCTCCTGCAGATGTGGTAATGTGTTAGCAACAGACAGGGAGAACTTTATTTGGTTTCAACCACAACCCTTTTATGTAGCTGACAGCAGCACAGCCAAGCTGAGCCATCGGAACAGGGATTCTGAGCCTGTATTCCATGGGAAGCAGGATGACCACGTGATGCTGGGCTCACCTACATCCCAACAGTGAAGCACTTCAAGTGTTTTTGGCTGTTATTGGTTAATACTGGAGCAGAGCACAAAGGATGGCCCAGGAGCAGCGCGTGATACCCAACACACCCCGTGGCTCCAATCCCGGCTCTGCCTGTTACATCACAGCTGGAGTAAAACCGGCCCAGGAGAGGTCGGAAGAAAAAGGTTCGTTTGCATTCCAAAGGCTTTCCCAGGGAGGCCGTGGGGCCACTCTGGTGACTGCAGGGCTTGGCAGGGCACTGGCCCCCGGGTGAAACTTCCCTTCTCTCAGCTCCATTCAGGCCTCATTCACAACTCAGAAAAGATGACCGAGCCCGGATCCTATTCTTCCCGAGGCATTTCCTCCAAAAAGTCTTTAAAAACGGCCCTGGTTAACGAGCAGCTTGTCCTTTCACAGACACAATGTGGGCCTGCTCAGACCTGCTGCTGCCCTGGCCTCACAGCCCTTTTATCCCTGTCAGATCCCACACGGAGCACGGCTCCAGCTGCCGCTGCACAGGAAGGCATTAGGGACACTTTCTGGAACATTTCCTCATGGAAACAGCTGGTCTACACAGAAGATACGTGTGTTATGTAAAAATAACACCCTGACAGCAATACTGAGAGGCAGGGACACCACTGAGTGCTTCCAGAGGTAACACAGGCCTCGGGAGCTCTCGTTCCGCACTCTCCTTCCCCACTTGTGCAAATATCCCGGGAGTTCACTCCACGTGAAGAGAAGGAAACAGAGCCCTGGGTTCCGCTGCCAAAAGGGCCTTTGAAGTCTGTTCCCACTCTCCCAACGAATCCTGTTGCTGCCCCTGCTCTCCCTCCTGCCCAAGGAGATGACTCCTGGTTTGGGACACCACACACATTTTGGGGGCTGTCCACAGAGCCCAAGTCAGAAATGTACTTTTTGCTCCATTTGAGATTCATGTCGAAATGAATTCTCCCTGTGCTGTTTTTTAAAGGAATATGTAACAAAGGCATCTTTTCAGCCAATGCTTGGTCTTCCAAAAACGTTCCAGAGCTTCTTTCATGTCCAAAAGTAGCAGTTTCCAAATGCAATACAGAGACAATGTGCGACCTCCAGCAGCATAGGGAAAAAATAAATCACTTAAAAACTAAAAAAGAAACAAAGAATTTCTCTGTTAAGACCCTTTATTTGCAAATGTATCATCAAACCAAGGACATGCTGCTTAAGCAATCTCCAGGGATTGCTGGGATTTCAAAGAAAAATACATTAGTGAAGTGACGAGTCAGGGACCAAACACCTAAACAGAAGAAAGCAGCCTCCTCTGTAAGTGTAAACAGAATTTGTCTTATTTCTTCTTATTCATCGACAGATATGTTTAATTCAAGAACTAATTAGGGGTTTGAAACAGGAGAAAACTGGGTTTTTCAAAGTCATAGGAGGAAATTAAGAAGAAAAGCAAGAGCAAAGTTCTACTATTTCTTAAGTACTTAAAAGAAAGAGCAACCAGAAACAGCCAGTCCTAGGAAAAAATCCTATGTAATGCAGTAAGTTTAATTTATTTATCAAAACATGGTTCTTTTCTTCTCTCTTCTTTTCAAACAGTAAGCTTTTAATAGATCTTTAATGTACATACTTTGGCTCTGACTCTTTCTCCCCTCCCTGGAGAGACCTTTTAAATAGATCCCAATTTCCATTTAAATAGAAGCAATCAATAATAAAATATGTCAGCATAAGAAAGTATTATTCTCCAAGAGCAGACCAAGAAATCTTTCACAGCCATGTTCAACCATCTACTTAAACATGTACAGGTAACACCTCACTTGGTATCAAAAAACGTGGGCAGCAGTGAGTGCACACACGTTGCCTTCCCTCAAAGTTTATTTAAGTGACAACAAATGGGAATTAACCTAAGGAAAAACTAGAAAGAAAAATTACTAGAAATCAAGGTGTCCTGCTCGCTGATTTCAATCACTGACACAAGTTTGACTCAAATGACTTCTTGGCCTTTTGGCCAAGGCCAAGCACAGGATCCATCCCAGTGGGACTGGATAAGAACTTTCCTAAATGTACTCGAGACAATCTCACTTGCTGGGCAGCTCCCACAGCAGGGGTGTAACAGGTGAGAGCAGAGGCTGCAGTTTCAGCTCAGGGTTCAAGTCACAGGCACCACACACAAACAGGGCCCTGGAAAGGCTGCATTCGGAATGGAACAGAACTGTCCCTCCCTGCCTCATCCTGCTGGGGCTCCTCACCAACAGCACACACAGGGCACACCCCGAGGAAACCCCCCCAGCCCAGGCTGCAGCACTGACACAGCAACCAGTGCTCCCTCCCCGAGGTGTCCCAGGGCAGCACAGCCACTGCCCCACGTCACTGGGGACGAGGGGACAAGGCCACACACCCACAGTGCCCACAGCTCCAGGGACAACACGACATTCACCCAGAACCTCCTCTGCCCTGGGCACTAAAACCTGCCCAGAGCTCCACCCGCAGCCTCAGAGACCCCTGGGAAGGACCCAGCACAACCAGCCTGGGGAGCAGCTCCCCCAACTCCTGCCTGCAAAACCAGGAGCAGACTGTTCTACCCTGGGTTGTACCTAGAAACTACAGCCTGAAATGGGACCAGCTTAAATCAAATGAGATCCTTCAATCTACCACAGGTTGTTGCAGACCACAGCAGAGGCACAACTGACACAGAGATGATTTTAAAGCTCAGCCTTACACAAACCTGACAGCTGGGCCTGCTGAAAGCACCTGTCCCACACCAGCTGCCTCTGGAATGAGTTCACTTTCCTCCTTCGACCCTCTTGGGTCAGCACTGGGACACTGCCACACTTGGGGTCCCAGCACTTTGAGGGCTCTGACACTGGTCCTCAACACACCTGAGGGCTCTGAGAGCAGCTCCCAGGGGCTGGAGGAGGTGGAGGGATCAGCTGGATGCTGCCAACTGAGGTGTGCTAAAATAAAACTCATAACCAAAGGCTGGTTACATCAGGTACCTGTTTAAAGTACATTTCTGCCCTTAACCACACTGCAATCAGACATGGCCAAGCCTCCACCTCTTGAGAAGAATCTCCAAACTGCCTCAGCAATTGTGTGAAATGGCACAAGGACACCCTGACACCCTCACCCACCTGTGCTGAGCAGCCCCACCACTGTCACACAATACAATTATGTTTTGCTTCACAGTTAGTTCAAAGTACCATAAATTTCCTCATAGTTCATGGGAAGGACCAGCTACATTGAACCTGCACCAAACACACTGTTGTAGCTTCAGACCATTTCTGCTGAAATGCTGACACTCCTCACCACACCAGCACAGCTACAAAGGGTTTGTGCAGCCTCCTTCACATTAAATAATAACTGGATGTATGCTAATTGCCTTTCCTCCAGTGAACTGTCTGCATTCCCTTCAGATTTCCTGTAGCTACAAATATGATAATCAGGAGAACAAAGACTTTAGCACAGCCACTCACTCGGGCACAGCAAACGCAGTGGAGTGTGTGTGCCTGGCTCCCGCAGCAGCAAGGGAGACCTGCAACCCTACTGCTCTGAGCCCCCCGAGCCCACCTTCATAAGGTATTAATAAAGAATAGTGCGAAACTGCACATCTGAGTGAAGTCTCTGGAACTGCACGGACAATGCAGCCCCTTAGCAACGCGGCCGCTCTGAAACCAACCAATCCACCTTTAATTCCCACTTCCTCCCAAGCTCTCTGGACAGCAACTTCTGGCACTCCATCAGTCCCCTTTTATCCCAGTTTCTTTTTATAAATCCAAGGTCAGGTTTCCTCTCCCATCTCATGTGATGTGCTGGACTGAAGTTGTGCCAGCGTGGTCGGTCCCCTCGGCTGCCAAACCCCCTCCCGCGCTGCCCCAGCCTGTCCCACCACCCCCGCGGCATCCCCCGGCTCTAACGGGGAGGAACAGCCATAGGGGGAAGCACCAACTTCCCCACTAACGCTTAATTACGCCTATTAAAAATAACCCCCGCTGGGACCGAGTTCCCCCCCCCCCCGGTCGGCTCGGGGGTCCCGGGCCCGGCCTCGCCCCCCGCCCGGCCCTCACCTCCTCCTCGCTCTCGCTGCGGAAGCACAGGCAGGCCGCCCGCTTCTTGTAGCCGTCCCCGTCGTAGGTGCGCGTCTGGTTGGACTTGAGCTTCATCATCCTCCGCTCCGGGGGCGGCGGGGCCGGAGGACGCGCGGCCCGGAGGGCGGGGGAGGGCGGGACCCGCCGGGCGGGGAAGGACGGGGGGGCGCGGGGGGGCCGCCCACCCGCGACAGTCTCTCTGTGGGTCTCGGTCTGTGGGTCTCGCTACGCGCTGCCGCCCCTCGCCCGCCTCACCCCTGCCCTCGCCTCCAGCCGCGCCTCCGCCGCCGCCCGCGCTCCGGCCTCCGCCGACGACGACCGCGCCGCCATCTTGGGGCTCGCTACGCAACCGGCGCAGCGCGGCCGGGCGGGGGCGGCGCTGCCGCTGCGGCTCCGGGAACCGCCCGCCACGCAAACGGCGTAACGGCTCCGGGAATCGCCCGCCACGCAAACGGCGTAACGGCTCCGGGAATCGCCCGCCACGCAAACGGCGTAACGGCTCCGGGAATCGCCCGCCACGCAAACGGCGTAACGGCTCCGGGAATCGCCCGCCACGCAAACGGCGCAGCGCGGCCCCAGCAGCGCTCGGGAACGGGGCGGGCGGCGCAGGGGCCGCCCCGAGTTACGCAAACGGCACAGGGGCGCGCGCACGTGGCCCCGCGGGGGCAGCGCCCGCCCCGTGCCGCCAGGGGGCGCTGCGGCACCGGGGGTGTCCGTGGGTCCGTCCGGCCCCCGGCGACACCCCCGGGCAGTGTCTGTCTGTCCGTCTGTCCGTCCGTCCGTCCCGTCACCGATCACCGGCACTGCTCCCCAGCGACACCTGGCGGCGCACGGCGGCCTCTGCTCCGGTGTCCCGGCTCCGCCCCCCCACGGGCTCTGTGTCCCCCCCGGCACCGCTGGGAATCCCCGTCATCCCGGGCACAGGGACAACGGCTCCGCCTTCCTCCAGGAATCACCTCCACACACCCGGCAGGAACCACCAAACCCGGCACGTTCCTTTCCTCGAAGCACAACTCATTCCCCCAGTGCTGTTCCACGTGCCGCACATCTGAGTCACCCCCTGCTCCCGAGATGTTTATGCACTTCAGTGAGACACAGGGATGGACCCAGTGGCATTTTCACCTCTTTTATTATACACAAAGCATGAGCAGGGGGTTCTACTGCGGGGGCTGCCCACGGCCACGGCCGAATCCACCTCTCTGCAACAGGAAAGGAAGAGTGTTAGAGATCACTGTGTCAGGAAGGGACAGCAGCAAACACAGAGCAAAGAACAAACACCACCGTCAAAGCTCTGTCCTCAGCTCAGCGTTACTTTGTTAACAACCTAAAACCGACCTGTTTGACATTCACTAGCTGGCACAGGTTAACCAGGTGATTGATACCAATACCAACCCACCCCAGCCAGTTCTATAACTCTTATTTCAGTAGTCATGGATCTCCAGAGAGCTCAGCTTGCTCTCAGACCTACTTGGCCTCTGTCCCAGCATGGAGGCCACCACGTCCTCTACTCACAGAGAGAGAGCTGGGTGTGAAGGGTGACAGCTTCCAGCCTCTCTTACACCCTCAGAGCCCCGCAGTGAGGAGCACACCCGTAGGACCTTCCAGCTCCTCCCATCAAAGCCTCAACAAAGGAAGCAAATCCCAAATGCAAACACTCACGAACTGGAATTCGGTGGCTGCTCCAGCACCAGCCTCAGCCTTCTTGTCAGCACCAGCTGCAAAGAGAGGAGCAGTCAGCGCTCACAGAACGCCCTGCCCAGGGCAGTGCTCCTGCCTGGGACCACCCGGGGTGGAGCTGGGGCTGCACCCAGTGCAGGATGAGGGGGCACTCACGTGGCACGGCGCTGCGCCGGTACGTGTCCCGGTCAGCCTCGCCCCGCGTCAGCCGCGCCGGCCGCTCGCCCTCCAGACCTGCAACAGCAACACCCCCCATCACTGCCCAGCCAGGCCTCAAACAGCCCCTTCGGGGGCACCTGTGCCCCAGGGTGCAGACCAGCCTTGGATCTGCCAGCAGTGCCACCCTGGAGCAGCTCAGCGAGGATAAACCTAAGGAAAACAGGGATTTAACATGGAAAACTTCACTTTGAGGGGGGAAAAAGTGCCCCAGCTTGTGATCGGGTGCAAGTTAAATATTATGTGAGAAATGGCTTTACAGCATCGTCTCAACAGTCTTCTGGCTGTCAAACAAGAGCCAAACATTATAGATGATAAAAGCCCCACAAATTCCGGGAATCTGCCATGTCCAGCAAGCCTGCCCACAGTGACAAAGTGCACATCACTCTGAAACAGCCACACTGTCAGTACTCAAATCCCCCCGATGGAACAGGTTCAGAACACCAAGAGCAGGTTAGCCCTGGAACCTCAGGTTATACCACACAGAGGACCAGCTGTGTGGGACCCACCAGCCCCTGTGCTGCTCTCAGGGGCCGGGCAGGACCCACGCAGGGGCAGCTGTACCTCCTCAGTGTCCTCCTGCACAGCCACAGGCAGAGTCAGTTCTTATAACTCTTTTATTACAAAGAGGAACACTCCCTGCTGAGGATGAATTTCTCCTGCAGATGTTTCCCTGTCCTCCCTTCCTGCCAGATCAAACCCCTACAGCACATACCCCACCCATGGATAGATCGTTTTAAACTTCATTTCTCTCCATCCTTAACACCCAAACGTTCAGTGACACCTAAGACAGAGACACAAATCCCAAAGATCAGCCCCCAGTTCTCTGGAACCTGCTCCAGCCCATTATTCCAGCATTTGCTCCAGGCCTTGCTGGAGAGCTGGCAGCAAACCAAAGAAGGCTCCAACTCCCCAAGAGCTCAGGCCAGAGCCCTGAGCTTCATCCTGCACCCCCATCCACACACAGCTCTGTGGCTCCCAGGCTGCTGCAGCCCCAGGCAGCTGATCCACAGGGAAGCAGAGCACAGGCACAGCTCTCCCAGGAATCCCTGCCTGGTGGGGCTGAGCGAGGGCTCCAGCAGGGCTGCAGCTCCTTCAGCTCCCTGGATAAACACAGCACCTAAGGAACAAACCTGGGAACATCCAGAGCAGCTTGAGATCAAAGGAGCCATCACCTTCCCAGCGTCAGTGCAATCATCACCCCCTTTGAGGCGGGTGATGCCCTGCTTTGCTGGGCTGAGACAAGAGCTGCAGGAGCTGGAGGGGAGCTCTCAGCACCCCCCACCCGCAGTCCTGGCCCTAGGGCACTGTCTGGCCCGCACATGAGTGGCTGCACCACCAGCACCTCCTGCCCTGTGAAACCCAACCAGGGAAACCCAGAGACACAGGCCCAACACACAGAACCACAGCGTGGCTGGGGCTGGAAGGGGCCTCTTGAGGTCACCCAGTCTGCCCCCAGTGTCCAGTCAGGGCCCCGTGGAGCGGTGGGTGTGTGACATGCCCATGGAGGGAGCCCCCTGTGCCCCCGCTCACCCTTGGGCCGGGGCCGGCCGGTCTCGGGGCGGCTGCGGCGCAGCGTGGCCGGGACGATCTCGGGGGGCAGGTGCAGGTAATCCCGCAGGTACTGGATGCCCTCGTTGGTCAGGTACCAGTAGAAGTGTCTCCAGGCAAACTGCTCCTTCACGTACCCCCGGGACTTGAGGGACTGCGGGGACAGCTCCCAGTCACTCCCAGCCAGGGCTGAGCCCCATCCAGCTCCCCCACCAGTGCCCCCAGCGGGTGTTTCATGGGCAATGGAGCTGCACAGGGATGTGGGGAATGGGGATGTGGGAACAGGGACCAGCTCACGGGCACAGAACTGCACCATCAGCCCCACTCAGGGGGAAGCACAGGGACCAACCCTCCCCTATGCCCCCAGATTCCCCCACCTGCCCCCCAGACCCCACATCTGCCCCCCTCCAACCCCACACCTGGCCCCAGACCCCACACCTGCTCCCCCGATGCCACACCTGGCCCCAGACCCCACACCTATCCCCCTAAACCCCACACCTGTCCCCCTAGACCCCACATCTGCCTCCCCAGCCCCCTCACCTGCATGGCTTTCATGACGTGCAGGTTGGGCACGTTCTTGTCCACGAGCTCGGGGTGCTTGGGCATGTGCACGTCCTTCTTGGCCACCATCACCCCCTCCTTGAACAGCAGCTCGTAGATGGCGATCCGGTTCTTCTTAGGCATCAACATCTGCAAAAGGAACAGGACACAGGGTCGGGTGACCCCGGGGCCCGCGGGAGCCCCGGAGGGACGCGGGCAGTGCCAGAGTACGGGAGGCGCCGACACCGGGAGCAGACCCCCCGCCGCACCCCCGGAACCGCCCCGCGCCCGCTCCCTCCCACCCCGCACAGCCGGGCGCGGCCCCCACAGTGGCAGCGGCGCCCCGCGGGGTGCGGTGGGCCCGGGATGGCGGCGATGCGGCGCCGATGGTGCGGCCGGGCCCGAGCGCAGCCTCACCGTGGCGGCGGCGGCGGCGGGGCCCGGCCGGAAAGGACTGCGCATGCGCCGCACCGCCGCTTCCGCCGCCGGAAGGACCCCGCCGGCGGCGCGCGGGTGGCAGCGGCGCTGCCTGAAGGCCCCACGGGCGGGGAGCGGGGTGTTCGCCACAGTGCCTGATGGGGTCAGCGGACGACCCCCCCCACTCGTGACACCCCCCGTGTCACCCCCCATGTCATCCCCAGCTGTGTCACTCCCCCGTGTCACCTCCACTCGTGTCACCGCCACTCGTGTCACCTCCACCCGTCGTGTCACCCCCCCGTGTCACCCCCAGCCGTGACACCCCCGGGTCTCAGAGGTGTCACCGCTCCCCACGGTGCCCTTTGGGGCTGCAAAGCCCTGCGGGGGTCCCGGGGGGCAAAATGTCCCACCCCGGGAAAAGGGGCTCCGGGGGACCCCAAAGCACCGGGCCGGGGCTGGGAGCCCCCCGCACCCCACGGTTCTCGGTCCGGGGGTCCCGGGCTCGGGGGCACCGGCCCCGTGTCCCCCCAGCCCGGGGCTCTGTGCGGGGTTTGAACCCCCCGGCGGCAGGACCGGGGTTCCCGCTGTGCCCCCGGACAGCCCGCACACGGCAGCGCCGAGCCCCGGGAGGGAGGGGCAGGGACCCGCCGCCCCCGGTGATCGCCGTCTGCCGGCGGTGCCGCTGTCACCTCGCGGGGCCGGGGATTGGCCGGCTAAAAATGCCGCCCTAATCTCCGAGCTGATCTTTACCCCCTCCCTCCGCCCCATCTGCCGCGACCTGCCCGCGATGCGCAGCGCCGGCCCCGGCACGGGCTCCGCCGCGGCCCCGAGGTACCGCGGGGACGGGGGGCTCGGGGGTGCCGGGGGTGTCCCGGGGGGCGCCGGGGGACGGGGGAGATGCCGGGGCTCGGGGCGCGGTGACAGGGCTGTCACGTCGCTGCTTTGATCCGGGTCCGTCCCCGCGCTGGGAAATGAACCCGCTCCCGGCCCATTTTAAGTGATTCCCAACTTGTGCCGAGGGGGCGGGAGGGGCCGGGGGATGCGCTGCGTCCCTGGAGCCGCCTGGTGCCATCCCGGGGCTTTGCTGCCATTGCACCCCCTCGGGGGGAGCAGGGACGGAGCTGGGGGGACGGTCCCGCACGGTACCCCCAGGATGCTGCGACAATTGCAGCAACCTTCGCCTCGTCCCGCGGAGCCAGAGCTGCCCCTGCCCTGCCCTGCCCTGCCCCTGCCCCTGCCCCTGCCCCTGCCCCTGCCTCATCTCCTCCTCACGGCTCCTGCGCCTGCCTTGGGAATGGCAAAGCCAGTGCTTTGCTAACCGGATTAGGGCTCTCCCGGCAGCCTCTCCGGCCGCTCCCTCGGCCCCCGCGCTGCCCTTCCCGAGCAAACCCCAGCCCTAAGCCAGGTCCAGGTCGAGGCCGTGGCCGCAGCTCAGCCGGGCCAGCAGAGACTGGGCACTGCAGGTCCCATCACATCCTACCCCAAACTGCAGCTGAGGGTCCTTCCACCTCCTGAGGGTTTATGTTCCCTTGGCAGGAGTGCAGAGAAAACAGGGCAGTTCACCAGGCACTGGCTCGGCTGGGGCTGGGGGTGCTGCCCCGCATGGACCCGTGACCCCCTGACAGTGCTGGACCCTTCTCTCCATCCTGTCCCTCCTGTCCCAGGGCGTGTGGCCCTGGAGGGGCTCTGGCAGGACGGGAGCTGGCTTTCCCTGTGGCAGGGTTGAGGGAGGGAGCCCGGGTGCTGGCAGGGCCCGGCGGTGACATGACAGGGCAGGGCGAGGAGGGAAGGGACACGAGCACAGCATCGGCATCGATGGGGCTCAGCCCAGGTGGGCCCTGCTCGCTGGGAATGCCGTGTCCCCAGACCTGCTGGTGCCCTGGCTGTGCTGGGACACGGCCCTGCCAGGGCGGGATGGAGCTGGGTTGGAGCTGGGCTCCTCCGGCACAGCCCCGGCGTGGCTCTGCCCAGGGACAGACTTTGTCCCGGGGGTGCCAACCTGGCCGGCGTTTGTGCAACACCTCAAAGGCAAACCCTGGACCTGCCGAGCTCCTGCGGGTGATCCTGGAGAAGGAAAGGCCACATCCAGCCGGCAGCTTCCCCAGGTGGCCGGGCTGGTGGCCGGCTGCCCCCGGTGTGGCACAGATGGGGGCAGGGGGCAGCGGGCCCCGGCACCGCCGTGCCCGTGGGCGATATGGACGGGCTGCTCGGGCAGCTGCTTCCCAGGGAAAATGGAGCCTTTATGTTCCGGCTCCGGCCCCTTCCCCGGAAGGGCTCAGAGGGTGCCCCGGCCGGTCCCAGGCACACAAGAGGGGGATTGTTTTGGCGGGATCTGGGTTTCTGGGAGCACCTGCCCCATGCGGGGCCCTCCACAATAGCTGCCTGTCTGTGTAACGGCCACAGAGCCGGCAATTATCCTCCGCGGCTAATTAGAGATGGAAAGTAGCACTTGCATTCTCCCAGCACCCCGGAGGGCTCCTGGGGCCGGCGGCACATCTGCAGTGGGGACCCAGCCTGGGCATGGGGCGAGCGTGGGGGCTCTGGCCCCATCCAGCCACAGCTCCTGCTCTGCTCTGCCCCGGCATCGGGTGGGAAGGGGCAGCGGAGCCCAGGGAAGGGCTCAGGATGCCCAGGATGCCAGGCCTCTCTCCCTGCCTTCCCTGGAGCACCCATGGGCCGGGAGCTCTCCCATTGCTCCCAGCACCAGCTGAGCCCCCATAACCAGGGGCTCTGCCGGGATTTAGGAAACACATTTTCCTTTCCTTGCTGGGGAGGCAAAGGGGAGCCAGCTGTGCTTGGAACGCCCTCCATCCGTGTGCAGGCTGGCTCTCCTGGCAGGGTGATGGGCAGGCAGCTGATTGCTGGTGGCAGCTCTTCATTCCTGCCCGCTCTGGCTCCTGCAGGAGCAGGAACACAGTGTGGGCTCATCTGCTCCACTCCCAGAGCCGTAATTCCAGAGAGGCAAGTGGCCCAATAAATCAGGACTTATTTCCTGTCAACACTGTCCACTGCTTCCCACAAGGCAACTCATTTACAGGAGAGGAAATGACTTACCACAGGAAACAGTAAGCAGTGGGATGGCAGAGCCAGGGCAAAGTTTGTGGCGTCCAAGTTTTTGGTGAAGGAACCAGCTGGACATGTCAGGGAGGCTGAGCTCCCACCTGCTCCCTGCACTGGAGTGAGTCTGTCCTACCTGCAGAGACCACGGAGCTGGTGGCAATGGCTCTTTGCACTGGGGAGCCCCCAAGTCACTGAGATCCCCTCTGTCACCCTCCTGGAGAGTGTTTGTCACCTAATGCTTAATGCCAAGGACATTTCCCCCTCTGGAGCAGGGATGCTGTGAGGGCAGAAGGTGGCTGGGACAGCCCGGCAGCACCTGCAGTGACCCTGTGCTGGGAACTGCCACCTCTCTGCAGGCAGGGATGATGTTCAGCACCCTCTGGTTCCTGGCCCTGGAACACCAACAGGCAAAGATCCCCCGGCTCCTGCAGGAACCACCATCCCTCCTGCTCAGGATCAGGGGCATTGGACCCCCGGGGTCTCACACGCCACTGCCCTGCTGCAGCTGGGCAGGAGACATTCTGGGGGCGGTTCTGTCGGGCCCTGGGGTGGGCAGACACGCTCGGATGGCACGGGGGTGGACGGAGCCGGAAGGCAGGTGGGCCGGAGAGACCCACCGAGCTTCATTAGGCAGCTGAAGGCGCTTGTTAAGGGAAAGCTGAGCCGGCGTCGGGGGCCGGCAGAGCCCCCCGGGACCGGGTCGCATTCTCTGGGCAACCCGATCCCGGCGGCAGCGGCCCCGCAGCCTCATTACTGCAGCTTCTGTGGCGGCTTCGGTTACTGCCTGGACGCTCTCGTCTCCTGCTGGCTTTTAATTTCCCTGACATCCCCCGCGAGCGCAGTGCGGGGGGAGCCTGTTGCCACCCCCACCCACCTCCTCCCTGCTCCCTAACAGCCTCCAGCCCCCTCTGCCCCCTGGGACCCCCATCCTGTGATAAGCCCGGGTGACCCCGGGCACGAGCCCTGGGACGTGGGAGGAGGCGGATGGACAGATGGCAGTGAAGGGGAGCTGCCCTGCTCCTCTCCAAGGAGCCTTGGGGGTGCAGCCCCCTCACCCCCTTCCCCAGCCCTGCCGGGGGGAGGAAAGACTGTTCCTACTTCTCCCGCCAGCCTGTTCCCAGCTGGCACATTTGGCAGGGAGGCGGCACCGGCTGCCTCTCCGAAGGCGTTTTGGGGTGTTTGTTCCTGCAAAAGCTGTGGCTCAGCCCCAAAACCCTCCTGCAGCCCCTTCCCGGGCCGGGGGTGACACAGCAGCAGGGCAGCAGTGGAGGGGGCACATGGCTTTGTGCCCTCCCGTGCAGGAGGGACAAGGACCCCCAGGGCAGCAGGACCAGGACCCCGGGGGGGTCCCCAAAGAGCCTCCCCGCAGCGCGACCGGGGGGATGGAGCCCGGTTTGGCCGTAACGGAGCCCCCCCTCCCGCGGCTGTGACACCCGCCCCCCGGCCGTGCCCGGGCCGCAGCCCCCGCAGTGGGGTGGCCCCGGGGGCGCCCTGGGCGAGGGTCTGGGGCCGGCGGGTCCCTCGGGGGCTGTCGGCAGTGCGGCACCTCGGGGTGGGCGCGGGCCCGGGGACGGGGGGGTCCGTCCCCCATCCACCCCCCCGGATGGTTTTCGCAGCAGCGGCTCCATCCCGGTTGCCATGGCAACGGGCGGCTCGGGCAGGCGCGTGCCCGCGGCCGTGCGCGCCGCCGCTGCCCGGCGGGAGCGGAGCGAGCGGAGCGGAGCGAGAGGAGCCCCGGCCCCGGCCTCGGGCCCCCCGGCCCCCCGGCCCCGCCAGGTGAGCGCGGCCCCCGCGGGGGCAGCCGGGTCCCCTCCGGCGGCGGGTGCGGGATGCCCGGTCCTGGCGGGGATGAGGCGCGGGATGCCCGGTCCTTTGCGGGGATGGGGTGCGGGGTGCCCGGCTCCCTTGTGGGGATGTGCTGCAGGCTGCCCACGTCCCTTGCAGGGATGAGGGGAGAGCGAGGGGGTGCTGGGCAAGGACCAGGCAGGATGGCGTGGGTTTGCACCCCCCGGCAGGACACAGTGTCCCCTGATCCCTTCTGCAAGCCGGGGAGGTTGGGGGGGGACGTGACCTTCACCCCTCCGTGTGCCCGGTGGGGTGCTGGGGTAAGGGACACCCCTTCTGCAATGCTTCTGCACTTCTGGGCTTGTGCCTCAGTTTCCCCAGCTGCAAATAAGAGGGGGGACTTGTGCTGTCCTTGCCATCACTGCCCCCCGAACCCCATCCCCGAACCCCCTCCTTCCAGCATTGTCACCCCAGCTTCCCCCTTGTTGCCCCTCCTGCTTTCCCTGTTCCCTCTGGCTCCAAGTCTCCTTCCCCACCACAGACAGCTGAATTCCTGCTGTCCCTCCACCTTTCCTGCTCCCGGCAACCCCATTTGCCTTCTGTCACCACCAGCCCCAGACCCATCCCACCAAGGCTCTGGGGACGGGACCCCCGTGCCCGCACGTGATGCTCCACTGCCCCCTCCCTGATACAGGAGCAGGGGGATGGCACCGCTGTATCCTCCACCACCCTCGTTTGCCACTTCTGGGTTTAATTGCAAACCTCATCTTTGGATTTCTGCCTAGACCCGGCTCTTGGGACTGCACAAATCCCTGCTCGGTGTCCGAGCAGCCTTGTTTACCTCGGCGAGCCGAGGCAGGAGGATGAGGTGGGCTGCAGAGCTGGGAGGCCAGTGGAGCACCCGAGCTGAGGCTGAGCCTCATCTCCCTTCCCCAGGCCTGAGCACATGCAGGGGGTTGGCAGTCCTGCTGTTGCCCCTCCCGGGATACCCATCCACATTCCCCATCCGCATTCCCGGCACATCCGCTGTCCCTGAGCCTGCAGGCTCCCCTGGAGAGAGACACTTGCGTTATCTGCAAATGCCAAGCCTGCTTCCAGAAATCATTGCACAAGGCTCCTAAAATCCCTACAAGACTGATGTGTGCCCTGAGCGGGTGGCTTTGTGGAGCGCAGAGAGAGGGGAAGGTCTCTGCAGAGCCCACACGAGCTGTGAAGCCGATCACTGCCACAGCTTGGAGTGTCCCTGGCTACTGCAGCCTGGCAGCACCCGGCCCGGCAGCCTCCCTTCTGTGCATGGGACACGTGGCTCCTGGTACTGCTCTGGATCACTGAACCTCCTTGGCAAATGCTCTGCTTTTGGGGAGCCCACAAGCCCTGACCCAGCAGTGTCCAGCAGGTCCCCAGATCCCCCAGTGCAAACCAGGAGGCTGCCGCAGGCACATTCTGCCTATGGCACATTCACTGCAAAAGTGGCTCACTGAAGTTTCCCATCGTTACCTCTGTGCCCCCTCCAGGGCCCTGCTGCCCTTGCAGCCACCTCGTGCACTACTCAAGCACCAGGTCCCAGCCAGCCCCATGGCACTGCTCTGGCTGAAATTCCATGGGGATGCACCCGCAGTACTGGGAACACCCGTCCCTTCCCTCTGGACAGGATTTGGCTCTTTGCCCCAGGGCTCTGGTCAGAGCGGTTTTGCCGGGGGATGCAGGAGGAACCCTGACGTGAGCCTGCTGCCATGGACACAGTGCCCAGGAAGGACCCAGGCTCCCCTCAGTTTGGGCTCAGTTTGATAATGAAGGAGCAGGACGGGGGTTCAGGCTGCTCAGCCCTGAGCCCTGGGCTCTGCTGGTGTGGAGCTGCCAGCGTGAATCAGCAGCACCCCCTGCTTAACCATTTCCTCTCAGGGTCCACGTCGGCTCCAGAGGGGGACACGGTTCGGCCACGGCCAAACCCCTCAGCAGCCCCTCCTCTCACTCCTGAGCTCTGACCCTCACCACCCCCAGGAGCATTTCCCTGCCGCAGCCCCGCGGGATACACAGGCCAGCCCCGTGCCGGTGGGAATCCCGCAGCCCCCCGGGCCAGAGCTGAGCAGCAAACCAGGCACAGCTCCTGCAGCTGCAAAGCCTCGTGCGACGCACATCGGCGTCACCAGCTCTGCCCGAGGACCTGCCACCGTGCCGGGGGCACCTCACCCCCTGCGTGGCCGTGGCGGGAGCTCCGGGGCCGGTGGGGGCTGCAGGGCCGGGGCAGCAGCGGGACAGCCCCGGAGTGTGGTGGGAGCTGCTGCTGCCGGGCTCCCCTGGGCTCCCTTGGCTGCTTCTAGTGCTGTTGTCTTTGCCACGAGTGGTTTCTTGTGGCCATAGAAGTGGTGCCTTGCAGTGGCATTTGATGCTGTAGCCCCCAACAGACCCTCAAGCAGCTCCGTGCCAAGACAAGAGAGCAAATGACCTTTCCTGCAGCCAAAAGCCCAAAGCCCAGCCCTCGGATTCCCACAGACCAGCGCAGCTCCCAGCCTGGCTTCCCAGCCTGGCTGCCTCCTGCCCTGGATGCTCTCAGCACCAGTCCCTCACTCACTGCCCTCCCAGCAACGGGGCTCACACCTGGTGTGAACCTGCTGCCTGGGGACAGGATGGGAACAGGGTGGGGACACCGTCTCACTCTGTGCTCTGCTCCCCTCCTTGCAGGGCACCCGCCACCATCCTGCCTTGGCCAGGGGCTCTTTGCAGCAGAGGAGGCTCTGCAGCCCCTCCTGCCCCACTGGGCTCAGCAAACATGCCCGAAGGCAGGATGCCTCCCACACCTGGAGGGAGCAACCTGGGGACAGGAGACAGCAGGACCAGACTGTCCCACCTGCCTGGGGACAGGGCTCTACCAGCCAGGGCTGTGGCCACAGGGGCACGGGCAGCTGCCCATGCCCTGCCTGCAGTGTCGGCAGCACCAGCCTCTGCATTGCAGCAGCCTCCTGCCTGCACAGGGTCAGTGGCCACGTCCCAGCCCCCACGGAGGGCAGAGACCCCCCTGCAGCTCTGGGGCAGCAGGAGCTGCCTGGTAGGTGAGATGAGTTGTGCCAGTGCTCAGTGCTGAGCAGGCTGACAGGAGGGACGAGCAGGGAGGTGGCTGCTGCAGGAGAAGCCCAAGGGCACCCGGGGCAGGAGCCGGGACGAACTCTGCTGTCACTCGATGCCAAACGCTCTGTGGGTTCTTCCCAGCAGCTCTGTGGAAACGCGGGGCTGCAGCGGAGCCCCCGGGCCGAGGGTACCCAGGCGGCAGCGCGTGGCTGGGGCTGGCAGCTCTCCCTGCCACGGCTCAGCCGCCGGCTCTGCAGGCGCCAGGCATCACCGCCAGCCGCCCTGATGTGAGGTGATGGGCTGGCCAGCAGGGCCGGGGGGCTGGCGGGGGGCTGGCGGGGGGCTGGCGGGGGGCTGGCATGTGCTTCACAGGCCCAGCATGGTGGGGGCACAGGCATGTGCGTGGGTGCACGAGGATGGTCGCGCGTGGGGGAGAGCAGCAACGAGGAGGCAGCGTTAGCTGGGAAGTGATGCAGAGCCAAAAATAACCCCCTGGCTGCGGCTCGGACCAGGTAGTGGCTCGGAGGGGGAGCTGCAGCAGCCACGTCCGCAGTGCCCCACGGCATGGGTGGCCAGGGGGCAGGGGGGGCCACACGTGTGCCCCTGGGTCCCGGGGTACCCCCAGCCTTGGGGGTGCTCCAGCCCGGGGGTCCCATCCCGGCCCCGGGTAACTGGGTCTGTCGTGCTGAGCGTGCCCTTGCTGTGCCAGCACAGCCTCTGCAGCAAAACCCAGAGCCAGAGACCAGGAGCACAGGCAGAGCCTCAGTGCTGGGCACTGCACCGTGCCCACGGCCTGCGGGGGGGACGGCACACACAGCACCCTGCGGGGTCCCTGTGCCACCGGGAATCTGCCACCGCTGCAGGTGCACTGGGGCAGCCCGTGGGGGTTTGGGTGGGGAGGGCAGTGACGGTGCCATGGGTGCCAGGCAGGAGCGGTGGCGGTTCTGTGGGTGCCAGGCAGGAGCAGTGGCAGTGCCAGTGCCATAGGTGCCAGGCAGGCATGGTGGCAGTGCCGTGGGTGCCAGGCAGGTGTGGGTGCCGTGAGCTGCCGGCTGCGGGGGGACGCTGCGGCCCCCCATCCATCTGCATCTCGGCGGCTGAGCGGGGACAGTCACGCGTTTATTTTTAACTGTCTGGGGAGGGCGGCGGGGATTGGTGCCTCCCTGGTTATATCACTAAATCCCTGCCAGGCCCTGTTAGTTCCAGCACAGCGAGCCCTGTGCTGCGCTCCAGTAACTGTTTCGGGCCCCCATCCTCCTGGGTCCGTGCCCTGTCCCAGCCCGAGGGTGCCTTGGGACCAGCTGTGTGCACAGCTGGACACCCACCACTGCTCCCCAAGGGACTGCCCCCCAGCACTGTCCTCCCACCCCATCGCCCTCTGGCTGGTGTGGGGTAGGGCACAGGCAACCGGGCCCCCCTCTGCCCACTCTGCTGCCCCAGGGAAGGGATGGTGTGTGGGGATCTCGGACACATCCTCCTCCCACAGGCCTTTTGGGGACAGGGCAGAGGGAAATTTGGGTTGTTCGTGGCCACTTTGTTCCCATTCCAGTGGCAGATGCCATGCAGGACAGACTCAGTGCTTTCCTGTGGGAGCACTGTCCGAGTCTGGGTCAGGATGGGGATGATGAGGATGCCCATGGCCACCACGGTGTCCCCTCCACCCCATGCGATGCCACCCCCAACCCCCAGCCCCCTCCCAGCTCTTGGCAGAGCGGCAAAGGGTTAAGCTGTGCAGCCAGGCCACGTGATGCTCGGGGGATGCCGTTTTTCTGAAGATCAGGATGGATTAGGGTGGAATATCAGGACGAGAATTTCTTGGGTGGCACATCCCCCTGGCCCTGCCACAGCCCCTCGCCCAGCGGCTCCCGGGGCCGTGGTGCTGAGCCAGGCCCCGGCTGGTGAGCACCCACTGTGCTGCTCCCCGTGATTCCCTGCGGGCACAGCCAGCTCCAGGGGGTTTGGATGGCACCAAGTGGGGGGTGGGCACTGGAGGAGTCTGTGGGTCCAGAGCTGGAGCGGGCACCATCCCCATGCCCGTCCCCTGCAGCTGGATGCTTGTCTGGCTTTGCAACTGGCAGGAAGGATGGGGGTCCTCTGCTCATCCCCATGACTCCCCTCTCCTCTCCCCTCAGTGCATGAGGCTGGTGTTTGCCCAGGAGCCACCCAGTGCCCGCTCTGACACCCAAGACAGCACCAGGAGCCATGTCGGGTTCCTACGACGAGTCGGCAGCGGCTGCGGAGGAAACAACCGACAGCTTTTGGGAGGTGAGTCCTGGCCATCCTCTCCTCCCATGGAGCCCTGACACCACTGTGGCTGCACCCCAGGTTCCCCGGGGCTGGGGGGGACAGGGATGCCCTCCCCTCCCTGCCTGAGAGCATCCCTGCTCTGCCAGAGGTCTCAACCTTTGCTGTCCCCAATGGGCACAAAGCGACAAAGGGGACTGGAAGGAGTTGGGTTTGAGCAGCCCCAAACCAAAGCACCCTCCCTGCACCCCCAAAATTGCCTGGTGCTTCTTCCATCCCCAGGCCAGGCCAGCTGAGGCTGAGCCAGGCAGCCCAGCCCAGCTCCCACACCTGCCTGTCCTCTCCCTTTCCCAGGTGGGGAACTACAAGCGCACGGTGAAGCGGATCGACGATGGACACCGGCTCTGCAACGACCTCATGAACTGTGTGCACGAGCGGGCCAAGATCGAGAAGTCCTATGCCCAGCAGCTCACTGACTGGTCCAAGAGGTGGAGGCAGCTCATCGAGAAAGGTACCATGGCTTCCCCAGGGAGAAGGTCCCTCCAGGACACCTGGGTGCCCGTGCACCATCCCAGCTTCCCCTGGCAGGGGTAGAGGGGTGAGGGCTGTGGAGTGACCCCCAGTGTCCCCTCGGCCCCCAGGTCCCCAGTATGGCAGCCTGGAGAAGGCGTGGGCAGCCATCATGACGGAGGCAGACAAGGTGAGTGAGCTGCACCAGGAGGTGAAGAACAGCCTGCTGAACGACGACTTCGAGAAGGTCAAGAACTGGCAGAAGGACGCCTACCACAAGCAGATCATGGGGGGCTTCAAGGAAGCCAAGGAGGCTGAGGATGGCTTCCGGAAAGCCCAGAAGCCCTGGGCCAAGAAGCTCAAGGAGGTGAGAGAAGCACAGAGTGTCCTGGGGCATCCCTGCATCTCCCAGCTCTGGCTCTGTGTGCCTGGTCCAGGCTGGGAGACACGGGTGGCACCTCCGTGCAGGCAGAGGGATGGACAGGGGCCTGTGACCGCTTCTCTGATGTCCCTTCCCTCTCCTCCCCACAGCTGGAGACAGCCAAGAAAGCCTATCACCTGGCCTGCAAGGAGGAGAAGCTGGCAATGACCCGGGAAGCCAACAGCAAGGCGGATCAGTCCAACACCCCAGAGCAGCAGAAGAAGCTCCAGGACAAAGTGGAAAAGTGCAAGCAAGACGTACAAAAGGTGCGAGCCACTGGGCTCACGAGGCATCAAGCAGAGGATATCAGTGGAAATGGCCACCACACCCCTTTGTCCACCATCCATTCCCATTTTCCCATCCCTGTGCTCCTGTAGAAGGGTGAGGACTTGCAAGCAGTCCCCAGGGGAGTGTGAGCAGGACAGGGATTTATCCCTCTTACTGGGGCAAAATCTCTCCAGCAACAAGGCTGATTCTACCCACAAAGGCTCTTGGGTCAATCTGGGCTCCCCAGCCTGGTGACCCCCAAACAGATCTCTCAGCATCCAGAAATGACCTCTGGGGTGCTCAAGGTACAAATGAGGTCCCTCCTACACCTTTGCAGACCCAGGAGAAGTACGAGAAGGTGCTGGATGAGCTGAACAAGTGCACCCCGCAGTACATCGAGAGCATGGAGCAGGTCTTCGAGCAGTGCCAGCAGTTTGAGGAGAAGAGACTCAACTTCCTCAAGGAAATGCTCCTGGACATCAAGAGGCACCTGAACCTGGCTGAGAGTAGCAGGTAGGGAGGGAGCTTCTGGGCAACACAATGGTCACCAAAAGGTACCAGAGTGGCTGGAGGCTGTGTGGGAGCCTGGTGCCTTGGAGGAGGTGACACAGCCCCAGCTCCCACAGCCCACTGACCCCGTCTCTCCCTGCAGCTACGCCAACGTGTACCGGGAGCTGGAGCAGACCATCCGCCTCTCGGACGCGCAGGAGGATCTGCGGTGGTTCCGCAGCACCAGTGGCCCCGGGATGCCCATGAACTGGCCCCAGTTTGAGGTGAGGCTGGGCACCCTGGCTGGGCACCCTGGCTGGGCACTGGTGGCCCTGGGGGCCGGGTGAGTGCTCAGGGGTTGCTCTGTGGTTGCAGGAGTGGAACCCAGACCTGACGCACACGATAACGCGGAAGGAGAAGCAGAAGAAGGGCGAGGGGGTGACCCTGACCAACGCCAGCAGCGCCAGCGAGTCGGGGGCTCTGGCGGGCGAGCGTGGGAGGTGAGGGCAGCGTGGAGGTGCCGTGGGAGAGGCATTGCCAGAGTGGGCACTGCCAGTGTTGGGGGGTGCGGGGTGTCCTCGGTGACAGCCACCTCCTCCCCCTCCTCCCTCACCCAGCGTGAGCAGCCACGACCGCGGGCAGACCTACAGCGCCGAGTGGTCCGATGACGAGGGCAGCAACTCCTTCAACACCAGCGAGGCCAACGGCGGCACCAACCCCTTCGACGAGGAGGCGGCGGGGAAGGGCGTGCGGGTGCGGGCTCTGTACGACTACGACGGGCAGGAGCAGGACGAGCTCAGCTTCAAAGCAGGTACGCTCCATCGTCTGCTGGAGCTGTGGGTCCCCCACATTTTGGTGTGAAATCCCTCAAATAATTCCTGAGTTAGCCCAGCCCTTCAAAGAGTTGATCTGTCAGAAAGGAAAAAGCAGAAGCTAAGCCCAAGCGTGGGTGGGACTGGAGTGATGGTGGGACAGGGCACGTGAGGTCTCATGGGTCACCCTTTGCTTTTCTACCCTACAAACCAACATGCTCAGGATCAGTCCTAGAAACCCCCAGCAGCTCCATCCCGGGGAGAAACAGGGGGTAGGAGAATCTCCAGCACCTGCAACGAGCTCTTCCCTTCCACCTTTCTCTCCAGGTGATGAACTAACCAAACTCGGTGAGGAAGACGAGCAGGGATGGTGCAAAGGGCGCTTGGACAACGGGCAGTTAGGGCTCTACCCCGCCAACTACGTGGAGGCAATCTAAGTCTTGTGGTGTGCTCCTCGTCACCATCAGCAGATAAATCCACCCTCCGTTGTCTCCATCTCTCCACCAGCCAACCAGCCATTCTGCCGTCTGGTCCTCCACTCCTCATACTTAGAGATTCAGACATATTTTCTGACCAAGCTTTTATTTTTTTAAGAGTTGTCTCCGAAGAGTATTTTGCATAGTCGCTTTCTTCTAAGATAACGTGAAGCGAAAGATGACGTTGTCCGTCCGTCTACGTTAGTTGATTTTTTTTCCGAGCGAAAAGCCGATACCTCAAGATCTTAAAGCCCAACCAGTGAGAGCTCCTGATTGGTTGGTTTTTAAAGATACTGAAATCATGAGCCGCCTTCTGATTGGCTGGAACTGTTCTGAAATGCACGGCGCCGAAGCTCCTGGGACCAACCAAATTCATCCCAGAAAACTGAGAGGGATTGGAGTCTGACTCCGGTTTTTTTTTTTGGTGTTTCCATGTTCTCCCCAGTTCATCCTCCCACCCCGAGGAAGGGGATGACTGGTCCCCTTCAGCCCCACGGCCATCCTTGAGATGCCCAGGTGAGGTGGGACCAGCCCCACTGTGGAGCTTGATGGCATCTCCTCAGCTTCCTCCTCTTCCCGAGCTGATGCCTGGCCTGTGCTGCAGGGAGCAGCTCCACCCTTCAGGAGGGCAGGTATCCAGCACACACCAGATCCAGGTGAGATGGCCCCAAAATCCAGCGCTGTCCAGAGAAGGACTCACCACAGCCCAGTGCTGCTGGAAGCACCTTCACACCCAGCCTGGGATAGTGAGGACTGGCTTGGACGTGGCTGGGATGGTCTCCGTCCACCCCCTTCCTGAAGAGAGGCAGGAGCAGATGAGGGAGGGGGGATGAGCATCATCCAGCTTTGCAGGACACCAGCAGCAGCTGCAGCCAGTGGAGGAGGAAGAAGAAGAGAAGGAGGAGGAAGAAGAAGAGGAGGAGGAGTAGGAGGAGGAGGGCTTGGCACAGGCAGCAGACCCAGCCCGGGCAGAGCAGCTGCCTGGTGAAGACGGCTGAGAACAAGGCATGCCAAGGCAGGGGAATGGCCACAGGCTTTGCCCTTTGCTTGTCCCCGAGTGGCTCTGCCCCCCCTCCCCTGGGCTCTGCAGGGGGCAGCATGGGCAGCAGCCCTGCAGTCCCCACGGGTGCTGCCCCCAGCACGGCCACCCCACCCCTCTGCCTCGGGTGCATTTGTCACCCCGAGCTCTTCCCTACAGATCCCCTCTCATTTTTTTCCATACCATCCCCCTTAGCAGCGTCGATGCCATCAGCTTCCTGCACGCTCCTCCCGCTCCTGTCCCACCCCCTCCTGTGGTTCGTGAATTTTTTGGCCCCAGGGATCCAGTGTTCTGGAAGCACCGTGTGCTGGGCATGGTGGGCGGGAGCCGCCCGGCCCCTGCCAGGTACCAGAAAAAAACCACAAAGTCAGAAAAGACCCAACCAACCACCTGTCTCAGCAATGCACCCCGGTTTTTGTACATCGATTGTGTAATTTAAGAAGTATATATATAATATATATATATATATCGTGATTGTATTTCAGTGGATACAACAACAAAAAGCAGCAAGAGAAAATAACCGAGCTCTGTCCGCGTCCTTGGCTCTGGGGTCTCCTTTGCCGCCGTGTGCCCCCCTGGGGGAGGCTGGGGGGCTGCAGACCCCCTGCAGCCCAGAGAGCACAGTCACAGCCACTGCACCCCCAGGTAGTGACTCCCCCCCCAGGCTCTGGGCTGCAGAGGGGTGGGGGGCTCGGATGCATTGCTGGGGTCCTTGGGGGCTTTGGGAGGGGGGAAGAGCCTCTGGGGACTCCTGTGCCCCTCCCAGACAAAGCCTTGGGAAGCCCCTGGGGGGCTCGTTAGGTTTTGGGGCCATTCCCAGCACCAGCCCTGACCCAGCACTCCCCGAGGCTGGGAAAGCCCTGGCACAGCAAGTTGATGCCACCATCTGCCCTCTCCCACCCTGGCAGAGGACCTGGAGAGGGACACCTGGAGGGGTCACCAGAGGGACACGAGATCTGGGGCACCACCAGATCTGGGGCACCCCCAGCCCACCCTCCTGGTGCCCCTGCACTGGCTGCAGGAGTGTCGGTCACACAGAGCAAATCACAAGACACATTTTGCTTTCCCCCCCCCTATTATTTGTTTTTTCATCCCCTTTTCCAGAAGCCAAGGCAGTTTTTCTCCTTCCCCTACTCCTCTCCTCCCTCTGGCTGCCCTCCATCCCTCCAGCCGGGATGGGGAGCAGGACTCACACACAGAGTGTGTGAGCAGCACGGAGCAGGTGGAACAGAGGCAAAGACAGGAGCCAGCACAGGCAGCTCTTTTAAGGTAAAAACAAAATACCAAGAACCAGGTGTTTTTCCTCTTAAGCTCCCACAAAGCATCCCTGGGAGCACGGGCCACCCCTCGGCATTTGAACCTAAACCACAATTCGCCGCCAGCCAAAACCAAAAAGTAAATAAACAAATAAAAAAACCTATAATATAAAAGATCAACATCTCCAGGTAACTCTGACTGTGGTGCAAGGCACAGGTGAAGCAATCCCCAGCTCTCTGTCCCAGTCCAGCCTCAGTGGGTCACAATCCAGATTTACTGTCCAGAGGGAAACAGCAAACTGACATCTCCCTTTTCACAAACCACAGAATCAGGCAGTCCAGATAAAATCCAAATCAAGGGAAAAGCCCTGTGCCAGGGCACAGGACCTGGGATCTTAGGAGGGCTCTGGTGGCCCCATGCCCAAAGGTGGAGGACCCAACTCGGGGGATCCCCACTGTGCACAGCCCCACACCCACATTTACAGCTGGTCCTTGAAAAACTCCCGTTTTCAGCCCCAAACCCCTGCAGAGAGGGGAAGCCAAGTGTGTCCTGGAGTGGAAAGCGAAGGGGGTGCACCTGTCCCGAGGGGATGCCCGTGGTCTCCAGGGGCACAGCTCCCATGGCAGGCAGTGGCAGGCTGCTCCTGCCTGGATTGGGTCTGGCCAGCGGCCCCAGCACGGCCAGGGGCAGGTGGTCCTGTCCCTGAGGGTGCCCTGTCCCTGCGGGTTCCATTGTCCCAGCTCATGCCCAGGCTTTGTCCTCCCCGAACAATGGCTGGGGCGAAGCCACCCGCAGGCAGCACCCGGGGGGAGGAGAGGAGGGGGGACAAGCCCAGCCAGGGGAGATGAGGGCTCTGCACAGCCCTTGCCCCGCACCAGGGCACGGGGGGTGGTCCCTCAGCTGGGGAATGGGGGGTCTCTGGGTCTGTATCCAGCAGGTCCTGGGGGCAGGGGGCCTCTCGCACTCCAGCCGAGGCCCTCAGTGCTGGCAGAGGGTTTCTGTGGCTGGGGGCAGAGGGAGGCAGTGAGTGCCCTGTCCCTCCCGGGGCTCAGCCTGTCCCGCTCACACCGGGTGCACGAACTGGTAGACGAGGCGCTGGGAGATGTCGGGTTTGCGGATGATCCCTTTCTTGTAGTACTGCCGGATGGAGCGGCTCAGCTTGTCGTAGTTCATGGCCGGGCGGTTCTTGCGGATGCCCCACAGCCGGGCCACCTGCGCCGAGTCCTCGATCTTGAAGATGCCTGGGAGGGGAGCGGGGCACGGGGGGTTGGTTGCAGCCCCGCCTGCTCCCCACCCCCCCGGTGCCCACCCCGGGGCCTCCGAGCATCCCCACACACCTTTGTCCTTGTTGAGCCAGCGGATGAAGCGCCCGTAGTTGTGGGGTTTCAGCAGCAGCTCCTTGAGGAACTGCCAGAGGTGGATGGGTTGCCCGGCGCAGGACGAGTCCACCTCGCTGTCGGCCCAGCTGGAGTCACCCCCTGCCAGGGGAAGGGACGGGTGAGAGGAGGGAGGGGGAGACCTCGCTGTTGTGCACCATCCCAGGGACCTGCACGAGTGTTATCTGGGAAACCCCAGCTCAGTGCCAGACTCGGACCAGGCACTGGGTCTGGAATCTTCATTTTCTCCTCTTCATCTTGGAGCAGGAAGAACAGCTCAGTCCTGCCTTGTACAGCCTGCAGGGGTGCAGGGGATGTGGGCTGGGGCCAGCGAGGGTCTCATGGCCATTCCCCCTTTGCTGCACTTTGCAGAGAGCCCTGGGGCTGCTCTGGGGCAGATCTGTGTAACCACACAGATCTCACAGCAACAGCCACTCCAGTGAGCCAGATAATTGCAATTAAGCAGGGAGGGACCCCCTCAAAGTACCCCAGACCTGCCTGAGGCAGGAGTAGGGCCAGTGGAGCCGAGCCCACACAGAACTCACCACAGTATCTTACATCTCCAGGGGCAGCCTTCTCTTTCATCCAGGCGGCTGGAAGGGAGGAGTGGGGGGTCAGGAGGGCATCTCCTGCTGCACGCCCTGCACTGCCCACCCTCCCCAGCTCCCTCCCAGTCCCTGGCACCCACCAGACTTCCAGATGTCGAGGTGGGCATGGAGAATGTCACCACAGGCAGGCGAGCGCTGGCAGAACTGCTCCTCAGACATGGCACACAGGTCCTTCCCTGACAGCTCCTGGAAGGACTTCCCGATCTGCGGCAGCCGGTACTGGTGCTCCGTCCACAGGATCCACTTCTGCACGTTCCCGGGGCTCCAGTCCGTGGGGTCTGGAGGTGGGGGGTGAGCAGAGCCAGCCAGCTCCCCCCACAGCAGCCCCAGGAGCCGTACCCTCCTTCCCTGGGGGGCAGCCTCGCTCCCCCAGCCCCCCATGGGTCGCAGCCCCCAAAGTGCAGCGTGGCTTTGGCTCCCACCCCAGCACGTCCCTCCCTGCCCGGGGCACCCACCTGCGGCGATGTTGAGGAGCTTGCAGGCCGTCTCGATGTCCTTGAGCACCTCTCCCACCACCATGCTCTGCACCTGCTCCAGCGAGTGCTCCTCCAGGGGCAGGCTGGCCTGCAGGTCCCCCTCGGGCCCCAGCCCCAGGCCCTGGCTGTCGATGATGGGACATTGCTCCGGCTCCTTCCGCGCCTCCTCCCGCCCGCCCTGGGCGCCGCCAGGGGACGGTTCTCCCACGCCCTTGGTGGCCCAGGCCACGTCCTCGGGGTAGAGCATGTCGAAGTAGTGCAGGCAGAAAGCGGGCAGGGGCTGCTCGGGGGTGCCGGGGGGGCTGGGGCTCTCCGGGCAGCCCCAGCTCCGGGGTCCGGGGTCCCGGGGCGGCGGCAGCGGCGCAGGGTCCGGCCAGGCGAGGCGGCCGGGGGGCAGAGCGGTCAGCCCGGGGCTGGCACTGCCCATCCCTCCGCTCAGCACCGGCTCCAAACCTGCCCGGAGAGGAGAGAGGAGCAGAGCTCAGCCCGGCGCTGCTCCTGCCTTCCCGCCCAGCAGCCAGGCACAAAGGGAGGAACTAAGCCTGTTAGAGATGAAAAAACCTCCAAAGTCGCCCCACGGCGCCCTGCAAACCTCGGGATGAGTGCGGGCTTGGGGTCAGCCACGGCTGGGGGGGCTGTCCTCAGCTGGGGGGACCAGCAGCACCAGCTGGCAGGGAGAAGGAGCACAGCAGACTGGCAGGATCTGACCCCCCTGGGTGTTCAGGGTCTCCCCATGGATTGCACACCAGGCTGGCAGCAGCTCAGTCCCAGCTGGAGCTGAGGCCCTGGCAGGAGGCAGCAGGGGATGAGGGGCTCCTGACACCTGAACAGGGCAGCCCTGGGGTAATAGGGGATGCTTGAGCCACAAGGACACATTTCTGTGCATGGAAAACCCCTCCTTCTGCTGCCACCTGAGGGTGCCCCAGCACAGCAGCCCCCAGACCCCAGATCTCCCCGGTGAGCCCGAGTCCAGCACCGCAGCACCGGGCCCTTGGTCACCAATGCCAACCCCCGGACGAGAACTCTGCTTGCAAGAAAGGATAATTGCAATTACCCTCACTCTCTTGCAAGAAAAACTGCCCAAAATCAGCCTGTCCCCATCTGTCTCCATACGCAGGGAGTCCTGGAGACCATGGAGAAGAGGATGAACCTGCTGAATTTCCATGGCAACACCAGGGAATGGCTTCATCCATGGATAAACCTCCCCAAGAGCCATCCTGAGGCTTTGGGAAGGGGAAGCCCCTGCCAGGGAGAAGCTGGTGATGGGCATGGCCAGGCCACTGCCCAGCTCCTCTGCCTCCAGCATTGCATTTTACAAGAAGAAAAGGAAGAACCATCCAAAATTGGTGGTTTAAAAGCAGAAAAAGGAGCTTTAAGAACAGAGCTGACACTGGGGAAGGAGCATGCCAAGCCCCCCTAAGGAAACCAGGCAGCCCTGAAGGGAGAACAGGGGGCACTGGTCAGGGAAATGGGGTGTCCTGTTTGCTCCAAACCCCAGCGAGGGGGAAATGCCCATCACTTCACCCTTGGAAAAGCCTGGAGAGCTCAAAAAAACACAGAGGAACCATGGACACCTAACCAGCCCCTCGGCAGCCTGAGCCCACGGGGACCTGGGGAGGGGTTCTGGGTTAAGAGCTGGATCTGTGTCCCTGAACGGTTTCCGTGGCACCGCAGAGAGGAGGAGGAGGGAGAAGGGGTGCCCAGATCACTGAGCTGCCCCCACCACCCAAACAGTTTCCCTGAGAGATGGCACTGACTTCCAAAGCTCTCCTTGATTGGGTTGGGATTAAAAGAAGAGCTGTAGGAGATCAGCCCTAAATCCAGCCCCACGCTGCTCCTGGCACAAAAGGGAAGTGGTAACAGCTTGTGCAGCTGCAGGGTGCCGGCCATGGGGATGTCTGGGGAGGGGATGGGGGTCTCCAACACCTCCAGTGCTCTGAGGTCATGGTGCATCCTCCGCCCTCCACAGCTGTAAACCAGACACACGGCAGAGCGGGGCTGTGGAACTGTACATGGACATGGCAGGACAGACAGCCTCATCCTGCTCCCCTCCTCCCAGCTGGGACCAGAGGGACCCAAACCCTGGGAAGTGTCCCCAAAAGCCCGTGCCGTGCCCCACCAAGGGCACTGTACTCTCAGGGCGGGGGCCACTGTTTGACTTTTTCCTGCTCCAGCAGCCGGGATGGGTGGGACCTGTTTGTGCCGAGGAGCTGCTTTGGGTGGCTGTTTCCCTCTCCTCTTCTCTCCCTTTTTGCATTTCCCCTGGAAAAGAAGAGCTGGAGGGGCAGCCCCAAGTGCACTGACCCTCATGGGACTCCCAAAACCTTCCCATTCCCTGCCCGAGCTGGACGAGGCTGTGCTGGGTGTTACATCAGCCCTGGTAGAGGTTCCCTGGTTGCTGACGGGCTGAGTGAGGCCCCAGCTCCACAGGATGGGATGGGGCAGCAGGGCTGGGATGGGGCAGCAGGGCTGGGATGGGGCAGCAGGGCTGGGATGAGGCTCCTGCGCTCTCCAGGACACGAGGCCAGCGTGAGCCCGGGTCTGTGGGTGGTGCTGGGTCACAGCTCAGCTCTGCAGCTCTGCAGGGACCCAACCCCACACGGATCTCACAGCCAAGGGGGATGGGGATGGGGCCAAGGACCCCCCACGTCACCCCAAACTCTCCTGGCAAACGCAACCCCCCGTGGCTCAGGGCCCCAGCAGTGGTGCAGTGCTGGGATCAGCCCTTGGGAGTGAGAAAAAAATAAATATCAGAAATTCACCCACCCCCCCCCCTCGAACAATGGGTCCGTTAATTAAACCAAATCCGCGGTGGAACAGGTTGTGCCGGAGCGCTCGGGAAGCCCCATGGGCCCAGGGTTGGCCCAGGGTACGAGGAGGTGCTGCCTGTGGCACCCGGGATGTCTCCCAAACCCCCAGGCACTTCCCAAAGCCCTTCCCAGGCAGCAGGGGTGGGGGTCAGGGCCAGGGTTCAGGGTCAGCTCCAGCCCAGGCTGAGGCTGGGGATAGGGACAGGGACAGGGACATGCTGTGCTGTGCCAGGAGGAACCAGGGACATGTGGCACCCAGAGCTGTCCCAGACTGCCCAGAGCAGCCTGGATTAAGCAGGCAAAGGGACCTGGGGTCCCTGCACAAGCCAGAGCTGCAGCAGGGACCCAGAGGAGTGCTCAGAGGCTGCTGATAATTTGGGGTCCTGTCAGAACGTCCCATCCACCCTGTGAGCCCCACAGTGCCAGCCGTGCCACGTCCCTCCTGGCTGCCAAACCCTGTGCCACGCACCCCTCTTATCTCTGGGTGGAGGGAGGAGGATTGGCCAAAACCTCCCCACAGCCAGGGCAGGGACTGGGAAGGGCACTGGGGGACTGGGAAGGTGACAGCCTGGGGACTGAGCTCTGGTAGCTGTGTGGTTACAGGGTTGGGACCAGGGCAAGCCCTGGGCTCACCTCAATGTACAGCCAGGAGGGATGCAGCCCATCCCAGGGGTCCTGGACCCTCAGCTCCCCACCAGCCTCCTCCAACACCACCAAGGTCCCCCAGCTCCTCCTGCCATTACCTGCATGGCTGCTGGTATGGGGACCAGGTGTCCCCACGGGTCCCCACACCCCGGGTCAGGCTGCCCTCTGCACCGGCACAGGGAGGCAAACAGCAGTGGCAGGGACAGGCACAGCCTGCCAGTGACCTGACCAAAGCCTGGTGCTTGGTGTCCCCCAGGTGAGCAGCAGAGCTTGGTGTTCCCCATGTGGGGCCAGGGAGCCCCTATTTATAGCAGCCCCTTCCCCCCCGTGCTGCCAGCCCGGAGAATGCCCGTATTGTGGGTTCTTGGCAGCCGCGCCGCGTTTGTGTTTCACCAACCGAGCAGAACCACGAAAACCAGACCCGCAGCCAAAGGGACTTCAGGGCTGACAAAAAAAACACCCATCAAGAGAGCAGCTGGGACAGTGCAAGTCTGGAAAAGGGGTTCAGCTGCACAGAGACACCCTGGAGCTGGCATGTCCTTGATGGCCACCTGGGCCCTGGGCCACTCCCTAAGGAGCCCCGGCTGCTGGTCAGTCACACGGTGCCCCAAGGACACTGCCCCTGCCAGCACAGGGGCTGGTGGGACCCTCAGGGTCCCTGCTGGTACCGGGTGGGCTTGGGAGGAGCCACCCTGGGAGTCCTGGCTCCCACCCTCCTTGCTTGAGCAAGAGGGGCTCGCAAAGACACAAAATTAGCAAATCCCATTTAATTTTGGGTGACACCATCCCAAGAAGTGCCAGAACCCCATGCCAAGGGACAACCTGTCCCTGTTTAGGCTTAATGGCACCTGGAGGTGCAAGGAACTGTGGGATGGGATGCTGACATGCGACGGCCCCCTGTCCTCCCCACACTGGTGCTGAAAGGGCTGTGGGAGCCCCTGAAGGGAGGGAAGGTGAGTCGGGTGGGTGCTGATGGAGCACTGGGAGCCGGGGGGTCATGTCTTACCTCGAGGGTGCGCGGGCAGCTCACAATCCACATGGGTGCCGGTGCAGGGTGGGAAGAGCCATCCCCGTGGTGCTCGGTGCGGTGGCTGTGGGGGGCATGGCCCCGAGGGGGGGCCCCGGCACTGTCCAGCAGCTCCTGCCCGGCTCAGCGCCGGCTCAGCACGGCCGGGCTGAGCCACATCGGCTCCGGGCGGACACCGACGGGAGGGGCACAGGGACAGGGACAGGGACAGGGACAGGGACCGGCCCCGGGCACCCCGGGCGGCTCCGAGGGTGGCAGAGGGACGGAGCCGTGCGAGGGGACCCGGCAGCGAGTGTCACGGCTCAGCCAGAGCCTCCTTTGCCCATTATATCCAATTCCTTCCTTATTTACCTGAACAAACAAGCGGCGCTTACCTCAGCCGAGGTGTTTGAACAGCCCGGGCCGGGTTAACCCTTGGCAGGCGCCGGGCTCAGACCCGAATGGGCCCGGGGAGGGGAGCGGGGCAAACCCGGCCACCGTTAACCCCTTCCAGCCTGACCTGGAAGAGACCAACGGCTCCTCCTGGAGTCAGACCTGCAGCACAGAGACCTGCTGGATGCCTGGGAGCCCCTGGCCAGGCCCTGTGCCATGGCACCGCTCCCAGAGCAGGTGGGAGCATCCCTGACCTGAACCCTGGGACCATCCCCTATCCAAGGTCTGCAGCCACCGGGGGTTTGTCACAGAGCCTGTGATCAAGAGGGCTCAGAGCCACTGGGGGTGAGGGGAGCCCCTGACAGCACCTAAACCCTCCTCACCCTGGGGACACGGCACTGGCCAGTGCCTGGGGTCTGTGCCTGCTGCTGCAGGTGGGACTGGGCACGGGGGCACGGCTGGAACATGCAGCACTCCGGGCCCAGGTTGTCTCCACCGGCATAAGCAGGAAAAAGCTGTTCTGAGCGAGACAGACACCGAGTTGGTATTTATGGTCTTTTTTTTAGCACATGAAGCAGGCAGGGCAGTTCAGGCGGTTCTCCCACACACGTAGCGCTGCTAAAATCCAACTCCCCCGTGCCCTAAATACCCATGTCAGACCAAACCCCACTACAGACACCCACGGTGCAGCTCAGGTCGGCCCCACGTCACCACATCCCAGGGGCCTGTCCCCAGCCCATGGAGTGGCAGAGCTGGTGACCCCCCTGCCCTGAGCAGGGCCGATAAGCCATCCATGGGAAATGTTTGCTGGGAGGAAAATAAAACCCGGGGGGAGGCGACCCCAGCCCGGGTGCTGGGAAAGGCCTTTGCTGCTATCGGCAGCACCAGGAGTTTCTACCTCCCTTAGAAACTCCTCAATGTTATCTTATCGTGGGGAAAGCTCCCCCCGGATCAGGGCTCCCATGTCCCAGTGGAGCTGTTTTGGTAAACACAGCCTGGAACACGTGGCAGTGGCTGTGGGGGACACGGGGGGACCCCTGGGCAAGTGGCTGTGTTGGGAAGCCACCAGTCCCTGGTCAGGCTTTGCCAGGGGTTGGGCACGTGGGATGGGGATGTGGCACAGCCAGGAGGGCATTCCAGGCCCCCCAGTGTCCCCCCTCAGTGCTCCTGACTCTTGGCAGCCATAGCAGAGCCCCCCCCCCCTCATTTGGAGCATCCTCTGCTTTGGGCAAGGCCCCACAGGCACCCAAACCTGTTCCTGTGTCCCACCCCACCATCTCCTGAGGGCACCTGGGGCAGGAGCATCCCAGCAAAGCCCCAGGGCTGCAGCCTTCCAAGCATGGATACCTCCCCCAGAGCATGGGAATGCAGGTGTCTCAGCCAGGGAGACTGAGGATGCAGGGTGAGATCACGGGTGAACTCTACACCAGGCTCACACAAGCCATGTTGGGAAGCCACAGCGCCCATCCCACCCTTCCTGCGGCCACTCTGTGCTGCTGCCCCACGCCCAGGCTGTGTGAGGGGCACATTTGGGGAGCAGGTTATGGTTTGCATGGGCTCTGAGAGCTGGATTTGCTGTGACATCACCTCCAGGTCACCCTCGTTTATTGGGTTTCTTTACAACCTCACCAGAGCAAACACCGAACCAGAGCACCCGAGGGAGGCAGGAGAGCACAACTGGGGACACTGGGCAAGATGTCACCAGGCAGAGGGGATGCACCAGCAGTCCCTGGTCCCTGCTCTGGAGCATCCCAGGCCCGCATCATCCTGGGCTGTCCAGGAACCTGTTGCCCAACTCACACCTCAGTCTGAAAGAGCTTTCCCTGCTCCTCTTATCAGTAGCACCGGGATCTTGATAAGAATAAGAGATTAAAGGGAAAAACATTTGCTTTTCTGGGGTCAGGGAGAGCTAGGCAGCACAGCACTGCAAAACCAGGCAAAAGGCCCCAAAATGACACCTCTCCAGCCCCGGGGTGTCACCGGCTCCGGCTGTGCCGGGCTCTCCCCGCCGCCTTTCGCAATCGCAGCTCGGCACAGCTCTGCTTGCACATGCAAACCAGGGAAAGGAGAGATTGCAACACCTGAGGAACAGCAAAAGAGAGAAACGAAGTCTGGCTTTTCTGCCCCCTGTGCACAGTTTTCAGTGCCTTTTCCTTGTCCTCCCTGTCAACTCATCGGCTCCAATTCCGGTGCCTTTTGCCATGAAACTTCTGAACGCTTGGGAACGTGGCCAGAGAGGAGACACGGAGAAACTACTCATGAATCAGCCTGGAAGAATCTCTGCCCATCTGCTCACAACTAATCTCTGGCTCCATCACAAGAATAATAGATAAGCAGCCATGTCACATATAATAAAACTATTGAAGGCCCTTGATGTCACTGCACAAACCACAGAGACCACGGAGCCCGACTTGTCCCCACACGCAGTTGTGCTTCCTGGTCCCCTGCAGTGGTGGGACTTCCTCTGCTCCAGTTCCCACACAGCCTTTGGGGACAGTGGTGGTCCCTGTGCAGAACCGGGGTCCCTCTGAGGCCACATCCTGCACCCCATGGCTGTGCCTCAGGGCGATGCTGAATCAGGGTGAATCCCCACTCTCAGGCTGCAGGATGGGCACACTCAGGCTTTTCTGCAGCCCAAGGAGACTGGAAATGGTTGAAATGGTTGAAGTACCTTTAATACATCCCCCCCACCCCTTGGAAGGGACCTGGGAGGTGACAAGTGCTCTGCAACAGAGCCCAAAGTTACCCAAGGGCAGGGAGTGCGAGTGCAGAAACCCACAGGTGTGCACAGAGGGACTTTTTATGGTGCAATGACCCCGTGCAGATCTACCGAGGAGGGTGCTGGGATTGCTCCAGAGCCAAGACTACCTGCATGCCCTCAGACTCCTCCTCACCCCATCAGACATTCCCACTTCCCGGGCAGCCCCAGGGCGAGCAGGGCCGCTCCTCTTTATTACCCCCCCAGCTCCTCCATCTCCCAGCTGCTGCCATAAACCCCGTTTACAGGGCCCTGTGTGTGCTCGGGGCAAACAGCCACGTTATTGCTGCGGCCCCCACCCTGACAGAGGGGACAGGGCTCCTGACCCTGCTCTGCAACTGGGTCCCCACTGCTGCACTACAGCCCTGCTCGGGTCCTGGCCACTGCCCTGACATCCCATCCCCACTGCCTGAGGCTCCTGGTGCTCCTGGGCTGCTGCAGGTGGGACTGTGGTGTCACCTGCACTCCAGGGCAGCCCTTGAGGGTGCAAAGAGGGGGTGTTGTAGAAGCCAACTCCGTGCAGGGGTGCAAGGGTGGATGTCTGCTCCACACTGGTAGCACGGACACAGAGGTGCTCACCTGGCCCCATGCAAAGGCTCCTTCACACCCTACGGTGACAGAAGGTGGACAGTGCTTGGCCCTGGGGTGTCACAGTCCCTTCTGCAGCCTGGCTGGACCTGGGATGGCAGCTGAGGAAAGACAAGCTGGAGGTGGGTGAAGATGCCAGGATGGTGGCAGCAGGGCCCTCAGCCCGGCCACTGGACTACCAGCTCTCCACCCTGGCCACCCCACTTCCCCCAGCACCCCCCGGGTTGGGTTCCCAGCTGGGCCAAGCACTGCCAGTGCAAACCCGGGTGACGCAGGGGAGGTCGCGGGAGCAGCAGATCCACCACTGTGTTTGCTGTTCCCTGCCCAAAGCCCTGCTCTTTTCTTCCTCCAGTTGCGTTAAACTCCTGCTTTTGTCTCTTGAGATTAAAAGCCTGGAAATGGCTGTGGGTCGCATGGCAGTGCCAGGAAGAGAGGGCTCAGGGCAGGCTGGGCGTGTCCCGCTCCCCGCAGGGTGAGGAAAGGTCAAGGCTCCCCCCACACTGTCACTGCCACCAGAGATTTGGGGTGCAGAGGAGGGAAACCCCCTGTGCGGGGAAGGATCCTGCGCTGGGCTCTTCATGCAGCTGCTGCATCAGCACACGAACCCCAGATCACACCCAGTACGAGAGAACCCCCAAAATAAGTCCCACAGGCCCCGCACTCCTGTTTGCTCACCATCACCCTCATCCCGCCGGCACACCGGGAATGGGGCGGCGGGGCCAGCAGGGCCTGGCTGTGCTGTGGGCCCGGGGCCGTTCCCAGGCACACACGGGCAGCCAGGTGAGACGGGCCGGGCCCGGTGCCAGCAGACGGGATGTTGTCTTTTCACACAGCCCCGCGCGGGCCGAGTGGCAGCGAAACCCTCCGCGGCTTCGGTTCCCACACTGGGTGCCACTGAGAAATGCAAATTCATTCTTCTGCTGCCGCTGGTTCTCCCCACATGCAAAACGATCCTCGGGCATAACGGCCCCACGGAGCGTCAGCCCAGGGAGTGTGGGAGCCGCTGGGCAGGGGAGCAGCCCGGGGGGGAGCGGGAGGCACGGGCAGCTCCTGCTCTCCTGAGGACACACAACGCTGGGGCAGCACGCGGTGCCCCAGGAGCAGGGGAGGCTCTTGGCAGTGGTTTACCCTTGGTTCCTGTGCTGTCCAGCCCAGGAGAGCCTGCAGAAGGTTCTGCCCCAGAGGAAAGACCCTAAAAGCAACCACAAAACCCACACTCAGCCCCGTCTCAGCTCAAAGTAAGAGCTGGTGGGGCTGGAAGGTGAAGGGCTGCAGGGTGACCAGAGGCATTCCCCTCCTATTGCTCCTGACCTGCTGAGCCAGATTTGCAGCCCCAGGGGAGCAGAGAGGGGAGGACTCCCCTGTGCCCCCCTGTACAGAGGGCAGGGACCCCACAAGGGACGAGGCAGCTTCACATCCTGCAGCATTCCATGGAGCTGTGGGTCCCCTGGGGCTGCAGAGCCAGCCATGACTCAGCCGTGACTCACCCGGCTCCGAAGGAAACGTGTCACTCCGGTGAGCATCGCCCAGCTCAGGCACCTCGTCCTGGGGGCTCAGCAAGGAGCCAGGACCTGGGGGCTCACATAGGGAAAAAATGGTGTGGGAGAGGGGCAGGACCCCAAATGAGGTCCCACATGTTCTGCCTTCCCCCACTGCGCAGGCCCTGGGCTGGCCTCAGAGCTTGGAGGGATTTACTTTTCCCTGACAAACACATGACCCTGGGGGCAGCTCATGGGTACCCCTGGTCTCCTCAGCTGCCCAGACACCGTGAGGAGCCACTATTCCTGGAGCCTGGTCTGGGGAGGAGGGAGCTGTGACAGATACCAGGAGCTGGGCAGGGGGGACACAGAGCTCCCCACAGACCTGAGCCCCAGCACCTGCCAAAGCCCTGCCGGAGACAGGCAGCATTCCTTGTGGCATCCCTGGTTTCTCAGGGCAGGATATTAAAGCACAAAGTCATTAATGCTCTGTGAGGGAGCAGAGAGCCAGAGCTCTGGCCCTGGTGTGGGATGTGACCCGAAATGGTTCCGTGTTCCCCTTGAAGGGCTGTCCCGGCCCCAAGCCCAGCTCTTCCCATCCCAGCTCTCCCCATCCTGGCTTTCCTCATCCTGGGGCTGGCTCAGGCACTGGCAGAGCAAGGACATCGCTTCTCTCCTCAGCAGTGGATTTTGAGGGCAGCAAAATGTTTGTTCTGTCAACACGTGCCTAATCCTCAACCAAAAGCCGATGAAAACGCCATGGGAGAGGAAGGATGGGAATAAGCTGCCCTTTGAGACAAAGCCCCGGTGGTGACAGCCACAGGCCTGGCTGGGGGAACAGGAATCCTCTACCAGCACCCCAGCACCGGGCAGGGCGGGGGGACGGCTCCCCATGGAGCAGGGATGGGCTCCAGTTGCAGCCTGGCCCTGCCACAAACCCAAGCAGGATCTCCAGCTCCATGTAGGAGGTGCAGCAAACACAGGGATTGCCTGGCCTCAGCAGCCAGTCCCGGCTCCTTCCCCTTGAAACTGCAGCCAGGGGAGAAGGCAGCACATGGACACGTCCCTGCAGCCACTCTGGGACTGTCCCTGCCCCTGCTGACACTGTCCCAGCACACGCTGTGACACTGTCAACGGGCTCACCTGAGGATTAGCATTTCCAGATGACCCATAAAACCTTTTTCCTGGTGGGATGAAACAACACTTTGTCCTGTGAGGCTCATTTCCAGGCTGGCTGGGGCTGGGCTGAGCAAGCAGTGATGTCCCTCACTGCCCTCCCCAGGGCAGGCCCTGCCCCAGCCCCAGCAGGGACCCCTCCCGGCACTCAGCAGCACCAGCCCTGCAAGCCCTGCACCCTTCACCAGCAAAAAAAAAAATAAAAAAGGTACATTTAGCAGTTTCCATTTGTTTGCTCTTTAAATAATTGTTTCCTTATCGCTATTGATTTAGATCCCTTTAAAATTCTGACAAACCTGCTTCTCAGGCACTGTCACCTGCTTCCTCCCAGCCTGGTCCCCGCAGGCAAGGCAGAGCAGCTGAGCTCCTCCTGAGGAGGGTCCCCTGCTCAGGGAGGCACCCACACACTGTCAGCCCCCACTCACCACCTCCTTAACAAGATGGACAAACCAGGATGCTCCAAAGCCGTAGTTTAGGAGCATCCCACTGCAGACCATGGCATCAGGCACAGATGCTTTAGGGCTGCTGCCATGTCTTGCCAGGCCTGGGAGGATTGGGGTAGCAGGCAGGGACACCCACAAGGGGGTCAGGAAGGAGATGACATTACACCTTCACCAGCCACCACAGAGAGCTCTCAGTCCTGTGATGGGGAGCAAGGACGAGCCCAGGGCTGCCCAGGCCCCCTCTCCTGGGGCAGGTGAAGCAATGGGCACTTGCCCAGGTGGCTGGAAAGGCAGTGGCTGCAGTGGCCACGACTGCCCAACTCCCTGCAGAATCCAGCCAAGCTCTGTTCTGGCCACCAACAGCCCCAGTTAGTGCAGCACAGGGACACCAGGGCCAAGGCAGGACAGGACGGGTTGAAGTGTCCCTTGAGCATGGTTGGGACATTCCTGTGGTCTTGCTGGGGACAGGGACCCTCTCTGCTGCCCACCACAGCAGTGCCAGTCCTCAGGCACCTCTCACTGCCACCTACCAGAAGGGTCACTGCCCCGCTGGGCTCACGGGGGCATGAGGGGCTCCAGTGCCACCCTGGGTCTGGGGCTTCACTGCTGCAGTTTGACGTCACAGCCCAGCCTGCAGCTGTCAATTAATTGAGGAAACCCAGCCATGGCAAACAACGAGGAGGGAAAAGGCAGCAGATTAGATAACAAGGAACGTGAGTTCTTGCTGTGTTTCCCCCTGGAAAGCCAGTGCTGCACAGACCCTGCTGAGCCCGGCTGCTCCACACCAGCAGCACAAGGGACTTGGCCCCAGGGGAGGCTGAAACCCCCATCCTGAGGGATACTTTCCTAGAAAAGGGTCTGGCTTACCCCAGCCCCGAGGTTTGAGGGTCTCTCCCTCCCTCCTGCAGAGTTGTGCATCGCCCTGGGGCTGGCAGTGGGAGCAGAGCACCCAGAAATCCTTTTCTCCACAGCAGACATCCCCCTCCAAACTGGGACACGACACAGACCTCCTGCTGTGCAGACCCTTCCTCATCCCCAGCCAAGGGGGTCCTGTCCACGGTGTCCCAGCCCAGCAGCTCCTGCTCAGCTCGGCAGCACTGCCCCAGCCTCACAGTGGTGGTGACAGGCCAGGTGACAAGTGTCACCCCACTGCCCAGCCCAGCCAGGGCAGCAGCTGCTCCGGGAGTGCACAGGGACACGGGACCTGCCTGGCCGCTGTCACCAGCAGGTCCGGGAGGCTGGAAAAGCCACGTCCCGCAGCTCTGAAGGGTTTTGCGGGCGAGGAGCAACCTCAGCTCCCTCTGCTGGCACCTGCCCCAGGCCGGGCCGTCCCCAGCACACCCTGTTCCAACACCCTTCACTGGCAGCCCGAGCACCCAGGGCCCAGGGCAGCCCCTCCAGCCTGCCCAGCATCGCCCTGTTCCCAACAAGCTGAGCCACCTCCCGGACACTGCACCGCTCACTCCACGTGTAAAGATGTGAAAACCAAATTTTTTTCCTCCCACTTTACGTTACTGTGAAGGCATCACTCCTGCAGGGAAGGATTAACCAAAAATACGGGAATAGGAGTGAGGCAGGTCTGGAGCCAGCCCAGCCCCAGCTGCTGGGGTTCCATGGGGCAAACAGGGCTGGTCCGTGCCCGCGCGTGCCATCTGCCTCCTCCCGGGCTCCCTGAGAGCTTTTACTACTCAGCTGTTTTATCAATGGGGTAGGAAACGTTTGAGATTAGATTTCCTTAAATAATTCCTGTGTAACTGGGTATTTTCCAACACAGGTGCAGCAGCCGAAGGGCGGCTTACAGAGAGCTTCCACAGAAAGCTCGAGTTTCTCCTGACCCTGCTCCCTCCCCACGGACCCCTGGCAGCATCTCCCCACTGGCTTGGCCTCATTTCCCCCTTGGCCTGTTAACAATCCCCTGTGCATCCCCAGGGACCTGCAGAGAAGCAGAAGCACAGATCCTCCCTCAGCATCACACTGCACACCATGGGCTGCTGCCACAGGTAGAAGAGAGAAAAATAAACGAAAATTACAAAACCCTGCCCTTTTCCTCTCTGCTGTTGGTCCAGGTGCTGATCCCAGATTGGTGGTGCCCACTGGAGCCTTTGGGCCCCCACCTGCAGATGTGAGGACACGCAGTGGTGCTGTGGAGGTGTTGGAGCAGATCCTGCCCTTCCCTCTAGCCAGAGGGGCACAGCCTCATCCCTGTAATCCATCACACAGAGCAGGGAACAGCCTCCTGCCGACCACCACATCTCTTCAGGGACCCAAAAAACCTACAGAAAACCAGAATTGGAACTTCTAATGGACAACGATCTGGTTCCCCTAAAAGCACCAAAGCAGCAGCAGAAGCACCCGAGCAGCTGCAGGTGCCTGGGCAGCCGTGTGACTTGGCCTCCTGCCCAGGATGGCGCTGTGGGACGACCACGGTGATCCCGCCGGGTGTTTGCCCGCTCAGGAGATACCATTGAAGGTGTGATGGGATTTTCCTGTGCTGGCAACCTCTGACAGGTTGCAACCCTAAAGACAAACAGATTCTTTCAAGCAAACACGGAGTAAATGCAAAGCTGGGCAGCAGCAGGGGCGGGCAATCCTCCCCTGCCCAAACACAGAGACCTCGGGACGCCCACGAGCGCCCAGAGCTCGAGGGGCGCGTTCTGCTCAGGGCACAAAACAAACACCCACAGGCACAGGTAGCAGGATGTCTGTTCCCAGTCAGGCTTTCAGTCAAGCTTAATGCCACATGAAAGCTCCAGGCATTTATTCAAATGGTAAAAGCAAACCCAGAACACACAGACTGAGGTTTCTCGCAGGGATTAGTAACAAACTCCCAGGTAAGCAAAGGAACGGCCTCAGCTGAGCTGCTCCACGGCACAGTTCATCCAGGCAATTCTTGGGCTGAGTGCCCTGAGCAGCAAGGCTTTACCTGGGAACTTGGATCCACCCAAAATGACCACGCGGGATGCCCAGCAGAGCGAGACCTTCACATGCCCCCATGCTGACATACAGGAGCACCAGGTGTTCCCTTAGGGACTGTGAGAATAGAAAAAACAGATCCAAACTTCCTTCCTTCCTCCCTCTCCTGCCTTCCCGAGCGATTCAGGAGCCAGCAGGTCTGATCCCTCTAGTCTGGGCCGTTTGAAGTGTGAAGCATCACAGGATCCTGCAGCAGGCTCCGAGGGAGGGGCCGAGGGAAGGGCTGGGATGCAGATCAGCCACGCAAGGAGCATCTGGGGCCGCATCTGCGGCATCACTTTGTGTGGAGATCACTGAAACCACCCCACTCCTCCTCAGGAATTGTTGTGGAGAACTGACCTGACCTTGTTACAAGGTAATCCACAGCCAGGTTGGTGAACAAGCTGTGCTGGCACCTGCTGCAGCCCCGGGGGATCCTCCTCCTGATCAGAGGCTGTAGGAGCCCCCTCCCAACTCTACCCCCCTCACAACCACCCCCACAGCCTCTTCCCACCCTTGACCTCACCTGAGGGCTGGACAGGTGGTCTGATAACCTCAATAAGCACCAAATCTGGTTTGGTTTCACAGTGATTTGGGGTAAATCAGGGTTGGAGCTGGGTTTAAGGATGCTCAGTGTCTGGGGATGAAGCAAACCGGGTACGTTTAACTACAAAGGTGACAGACTCAGAAGTTTTGTAGCTTCAATAAAACTCTCAACAGCTACAGAGCATTTTTTCTGTGTTAATTTAATCATACAAATATTCATTTATACATTAAGGAAAAAGCTTCCTTTATTTTCACCCCAATGTGCTATCATAGGACTTCTCCCAGACTCAGAGAGGCAACACACCATCCCGTGCTACACATGCACTGCCCCGGCGAGCACAGACAGGCTGGGAACCACCCACGCACTCACACACGGAAAAATGAAACACAACAGAACCCAGACGTGGGACAGCGTGCATTTCCCACCCACCCCACTGCTCCGACCCACGGCTCTGCCCAGCTCCCAAACCCGGGGGGGGCCCGAACCCCACACTCCCGAGGTGTGGGCAGCAGATTCCCGCTCCCTCAGTCCCTCCCATGGCACTGCCAGTTCAGGGCCAGTCCCAGGGACATCCTGCTCCAGTTTGCCAAGGCTGAGAGGTGCCACTGCTCGAGTTGTGTCAGTGACAGGGCCCAAGTGGCTCTCACTTGCCACAGGGACCCCCTTAGAGGCCATCAGAGATGTTCTGTATTATCCTTTTCCCTATGGGAACCTATACAACCTCAGTGTGCCGAGGTCACCTGGGCAGAGCTTTGTCAAACTCATCTTAAATCCCCCTTTAAAAACTGGACACCTGAAAGTACGAGCAATCTGAGGTCTGGCTGCACTACAAAGCTCCAAGGAACCAGGAGATAAAACCACCTTTGGCCTCAGTGAAACAATTTTTACTCTAGGAAAAACCCAGAGGTAGAGCAACCCCTGACTGAAACATCCTTCCACCACCACAGCCAGGGCCACAACCCCGACCCCAACGGGCCAGTGCTCCGTGGATCCCTCAGCAAATGGGCAGAGTGGGATGGGAGCAGCAAGAGCTGCAGATCTCAGAGCAAGTTGGCTCTGGCCCTGCCTTTCCTCACACCCTGGAGCATGTGACCCTTGTCCCCAGGACACCATGGACCGCAAACACGCAAGAGGCAGAGAAACAGCCTGTGCAGAATGCATGGGGTGCATGCAGGTTTGGTTTTTTCAAGACAAGGGAAATTCAGCCTTAGGAGGAGCACAGGAACACGAGTGTGGCAGCCATGGGACATGGGAGAAGCACACGTGTCTGGGAGCAGAAAGCCAGTGCGGGGTATCCGAGGGTCTCCCACGTGCCTCCACTGACACCAGGCAAAGGTCACAGCACCAGCTCTAACTCACAGACTCAGATCTTGGTTTCCCCTCCCTTCCACTATGCAGCTGACACAAGGAGCCAATACAGATAGGGAATCACCTCGTCACTTGAACCAACCACAGCCTTCAGGGGTTCAGTGCCCTCAGAAGGGGAGCAGCAGTGCTGCAGGAGGTGTGATGGGCAGGGATGTTCATGCCCTCAGAGGGGCTCACACGAGGCATCCGGGAGGAAAGGAGGGAGTGAGGAAAGACTCCACCTGCCCACACCACACTATGAGGCTGCAGATCATTCCCCAGATCACTGCTCAGGGGGGTAACTAATCCAAGGCAAAGTGTTGTTACAGGATGAAACCCAAGCACACAGAGCAGCGTAGCGCCTTCCGCGGGTTCACTCGGACTCCAACACTCCCCCAGCTCCAGCAGCTGCCAGGGCAGAGCCAGGTGCCCACCAGACTGCAAGAGCAAGTGTCAGGTTGCCCAAATCCTGAAGTGCCACTTCTATGCAGGTAATTTTTTATATTACACTTGTTTCTCCCAGCAAACAGATTTCTGGTAGGTGGGAGAATGGAGATTTCAGGTAATGGTGATCTTTAACTGAACCTGTGAAACATAAACAACATCTATCACTCAATTCTTCCTCTGTTGGACACAAGGAACTCCCACTGTCCCCACAAGGTCCCTCCATATGCATTCAGGTAATAGTACTTGGCAGCTGCAAAGAAGGATTCCCCCATTCAAAACCAACTCTAAAACACACAAACAGCCAACAGCAGTAAGGGCAGAGCTGAACCTGCAACTCCAACACTGGGAAAAACTTTCAGGAGAAAGATCTGGAAGAAGGTAGTGGGAGCTTTGCATAGTCCTGTATCTTTGGCAGATGGCTGCTCCAGCCTGGTTTATTGGGCAGGACAGTCCTCAGCAGGGTCTGTGGGACAGCACTTCACAATAAACCCTCCACAGCTTGAGGCCGAGCTCCCTCCCCTCACACCACACTTCCCAATCCAGAACTGGAGGAAAACACATTGGAGGAACAGCAGAGCTACCCAAATCTTTTTATGATCCCTCCCCTAACACGAGTCCTAGAGAGCCCAGTCAACAAAGGCAGATGAAGATGAGGCGACAGAAGGACCCAGGTGGTGGTGCCAACTCCTGCTCTGAGCTCCAGAACACTGGGATCAGCCTCCAAGCTCACACCTCAGCACAGGAGAAACAAATGCAAACTTATGGTCTGTAAGAGAGAGAGGAGACCCCAAACGGAAAGGACAGGACGTCTGTAAAGCTTTGCAACTACCACCAGGTGAATTACAGCTACAGAGACTCCCCTTGGCACACGGCGCTTGCGTGGTGGTTCTGGGCACAGCTACTGCACATCAAGAGTGAACAAAAAGGGATTTTAAACTGCTAACCACACAGGACAGCTTGGGAACCTGAATAAATTGGATTCTTATTAACATGGGTGTGCGTTTGTGCACCTCACGTACCAGGGGAAGGGAGACAAGGCCTCCACATCATCCCAGAAGTCCCAGAGTCTCCGTTTCCAACTCTGATACCAAGACCTGGCCTCAGCGCGGTTCCCAACAACACGCAGGACAACTAACAGCAACACCCAAACCAAAAGGAAAAGAAGACTTAAAAGATTAAAAAGTCGGTAACTAAAACCAGCAGATGACATTAAAAACGCAGTGCTGGGGGCAGACCCGACCTGGCATTAAAAAGGCCTGACAGGAGCAGCCCCTGCACAAACCCCAGCGGGCGCCGGGCCAGCAAACCAGGACATTCCGGGAAAATGCACGCTGTCCCTTAGGAAAAAATATCAACAAGAAACAAACAGAAATTAAACATTTGCTCAAACTACAACCGCTCTGTAGGCAAAATATTCTTTTTTAAAGATGGCTTTTAAATTTTCATTTTTAAACTTCTTTTTAAGCTACCTAATTATGCGTGAGGATGATTTCTAAAAACCCATAGTGTTGGTGTCTCTTCTTCCTCATAGCATTTACACCACTCTGAAATCCAGCAGTCACACATGCATACTCAGGTTTTGGATTTTCCTCTGGAAACATCTAGTCTTAAGTTACTGGGTTTTTGTTTATTTTCTTCTTTATCCAGAACACGGAGGCAGAGAAGGGGGGTCCATGCTGTGTCTGTCTGCCACATGAACCCCCTCCCTTCCCCCAAAAGTCAGTTTTTTCTTAAATTCTCCTCTTGTCGATACCCGTTTTGTGTTTTTGTGTTTTAAGACTGTCCGAAGGGATAAGGACCGTGGAAACCCTGAAAGAAAGTTGGAGACATAATCAATTCAACAGGCAACAAACAGAGCGCTCAGTGCTCACCTCCAAATCCTGCCCAGCCCAGCCCAGGGCTTCCCCCCAAAAACAGCCCCTCTCCCCCACCGTGCCTGTGCCTGTCCAGCCTCACAGACACTCCTGAACTGCACCTTCCAGGGCTGGTTTCCCCAGAGAGGGCAAATGCCATCACTTACCTCTCTCAGGTGTTTTTTAGGCCAAGGCCACAAAATAACCGGTGTTTTCTACACCAGAATCCCCTACAGATGCTACAACACCTGCAGCTGCAGCCCCTGCAGCCTCCCCAGTCTGTCCCAGAGACCACAGCAGTTACAGGGCTGGAACTGGGTAAGAGGCTATTTTAGAAAAAAAGTGAAGATTTGGAAACCCATGACCCCACAACTGCCATCTGTGCTCTCTCAAGGTAACAATGCACATTTGCCTTCAGTGAAATCAACCACAACATTTACCAAAAACCCAAAATGCTTCCTACAGAATCCATTTCCCTCCTTTACATCCTGAAGTGAGTCACCTAAAATGTCAGATCTAGTCACGGGTCTCAAATTAACATGAACTGCTTTTGTAACTTCTGTTGTTTGGATCAGCTATCTGGGGTTTCATCAGGAAGCAAAAGAAAGAACCACAGGCAGCACGAGATATCCCCCAGCTCACAGGAAGATGAAGTTTGTCAGTGATGAAGGTAAATCCCCTCCCAAAACCCTCCTGTAAGACCTGACATACACTGTGGTCAGGAGGCAGAGGAGGGAGAAAAGCTCGTTATATCTCATCATCAGAGTCGGTAAACCATTATGCAAATGTTTCTAAACACAGTCCAGCTCTTCCCAGCACACAGTGGGGCAGCTGAGAGCCCAGAGAGCCAAAGCCATTCCTGCTCAGGCTGTACACGAAGCTCTGAGCGCAGTTCTCACCACCTTGCCTTTAGCAGGGCAAGTTTCAAGGGAAACACCCTTCTCTGCATGTTCTCCTACAATTCCATAACCCCCTCATTGCAGGAGCCAGGGCCGTGGAGCCACAGGTCTGAACACAGATCATATAAAAAAGTCAATGCGGCCAGCAAAGCCCAGGCTGGAGAGCTCTGCTGCAGAGCTGCACTAGGGAGGAAGCACCATGAGCAGTCTGTGATCTTGCTACAGCTGGAGAGAAAAAGTTCATTCTTCGGGATATATCAGGTGCTAAATACAAGTGAGTGGTAAAGTGAAGCAGCTCTCAGAATTCAACAAAGAGAAGGACAAGCAGACAATTAACCAGGACATCTCCTGAACTGTGTGGGAAGTATGAAAGACTGGGAATGTGGAAATTGCTGTTTGCAGACAGAAATACATGCAAGTGATGGAAAAACAAACACGCTTCTACCCCAGGAATATGCTGCAGTCCCAGTTTGTAAAGCTTTTCAAAAGAGAACAGCCAGCAGATTCCAGCATGACAGTTCACCTCAGGAAGGAGACACTCCCAACAAAATCCAGGCTGAGCTACCCAACACTTCTGAAAAATAGTCACAGAAATAGGGGGAAGGGGAGGAGCAGGAGAGAAACATTAAGATGGTGTGAACAATTGCACAAGAAAAGGACACAGAAGGAAAGGAACATAGGAGCAGGATCCCAAGCAGTCTCACCTCACAGGGATTAAGCCATTGTACTTATTGCTCTGCAGAAGGAACACAGGATTTGCTGCTGATTTCCTGTGCAGACACATTTGCCAGAATTTGCTTCATCTTTGAGCTACCTGTACACAAGGCTTTGTTTGAGGCACTGCCTGGCGAGCACTTGGGAGGGGTTTAACCATCACCTGCCCCTCTGCCAGGAGCACCCAGGGTGCACCTCACCCCCGTTACCACCCCATGTTACCCCCCATGGGATGTTACAGGCAAAACCACCTTGCTTTAACCTGGGGGGGCCACAAGGCCCTGCTCCCCTTGTGGTGCACACAAGTGCCATCACCCAGCCCTCAGTCCAGCCCAGTAGAGCAGCTCCTTACTGGTTTTGGATGGAGGGACCTCGTGAAGAGGCTGTGAACCCTATCTGCAGGGGAACCCTCTGGATCTTCAGATACTGGTTCCTGTAGCATGTAATTCAAAGCTACACAATTATCTAATCATGTGTCAATTAAACCCAGAATTTAGCTCACCTTCAGTGTGGCAGATTCCTCAGTATGTACAGCTCTGCCCCACTGCACTGAACACCCAACACCCCGGAATGAGCTCCTTGGGCAGTGCCAGGAGCAGTCCCAGAATCTGTGACCACGCTCAGCTCCTCCTGACACAAGGAATTTCACCAGGAAAAAGCCCCAAACGTTTTCTCTGGGGATTGCCACTCTTCACAGCACTTCACCTACCCGAGACTCATTATGCACATGAGAACATGCAAAATCAAACACCACCTGTGCCTCTTTAAGCCGAGTGTGAGCTGGTTTAGCACAGACCCTGAGCAGGCAGCTCCCCCTCCCCAACACACTGTCCCCTGCTCAGCCAGGCCCAGGCTCTGCAGAGCCAGTGTCCCACATTTATTCACCGTGCACAGCGTAAGGGTTTGATACCAGAAAACTTCAGTTACTGCTGCAATGTAAATACCAAACCCTGGTATGACATTTTCAAGACTAATTATCCCTTCTATGCAGCATTTTACATAACAAACATGCAAAAATAATTCTGCAGACAATTGCAGTTTTTCCAAGATGTTTCAATGGAAGGATTATTCCCACTATTTTTGGTGCATTCCCGTCTGTTCTCCAAGTGGGATCACTGTCTTTATGAGAAGCTCAGCTGCAGCTTTGAAAACTCACTTTCAGTTCTTCCAGAATGTTCCCCAGAAGTAATTGCTCACTTGCTGGTGGGAGCACTAGGCTCTTCACACAGACAAGTGTGTGAGAACACAGGACCATGATTTTCCAAGAAAAGACTCTGCACGAAAACTACTGGTATAAATTCTCATTTGACTTGTGCATCTAGAAGGGAGGTGAGATGTTTTGGGAAGTTAAAGCCTTTGTGAATACTGAGCTCTGTAAATGGAGTCACCTGTGCTGGGAACAAAATGAGGGTTAAGTGAATCTTTCATAAACCATCACACACAGGCTTTCAGACAGCTCTTTATTTCACCTCCGTGAGCGAGTCACCACCAGTGCAGGTACACTTCCAGGGAAGGAGGTGGATGCACAGCGATACAGGAGTCTCCAGAGTACACTGACAGTGGCACAGCCCAACCCCGGCCCCTCAGGCCACTCCTGCCCCGCTGCTCTCACCTCACTTATGTAAACCAGCACAAAAGAGCACAAAGCATCCAGCACTCGAGTTTGATTCCATGCATGCCGTGTACACGGCGTGGCAGGGAGACCACCGGGAAGTTCAGAACCCTGTCGGAGCAGGCACAGGCAGGGCTGGTTCAGGTGCCCACAGGTGAGGAGGTGACAGGGCTCAGGTACCTCACTGAGCTCCATGCACAGCTCACTGATGTGCTGCTGGGCTGCAATGGAGCAAAGTTTAGCTAAAATCAGGTTGTTTGGCACTTCCCACAGTCTGGAAGCACGCAGACAGCTGGGTGTCATGGATGAGCCGACAGGCAGAACCCAAACACGCCAGTCTCTCACCAGAGAAGCAAACCAGCTCGTGCCACCACAGCCCAGGCTGCAGGTGCAGCCATGGCAGCTCCGAGTCCACTATTCCCCCTCCGTGCCCAAGTGACTGGAGCCACAGGGTGACCAGCCCAGCGTGGAGCCCACATGCCACGAGGGAAGGAGCTGCTCTCCTCCATGGATGCAAACATTCATGGGGCACTGTCCTCACCCACAAAGACAGCTTGATGACCAGTTTCCAGTGAAAAAAAATCTGTCTTAAAGTTTACACAGGTACTCCAAAAATCTGCAAATTGGAGGTCCTGGTTTGGGAGAAGCCTCTAGAAGCCACAGCAACGTTTAAGCACAGGGAGGGGAAGCCAGTTAAAGGCTCCAAGGACACAGGGTTGGTTCCCCCTTATGTACAGAAAGCTGCCAAGTAGCACGGATTAGAGCTCAGCTCCACACAGAATGGAGGGAGATGGGGAGCACAAACACAGCAGGAAAAAAGGAGTTCAGAGTTTAATGCTCTGATCTCCAGTATGTTTCTATTTCACTGGGGTTTGAAGAGCAACACAAGTCAGGATCAGGGCAGCCAGGCACCATTTGCTGTGGTGGAGACAATGCCCAGTGTCCTGTCTAGGCAAATCTTTGCAGAATCACAACTTCTATGTGCAGTTTTCTGCATGGCACAGAGAGCAGTAACTCCTCAATTCATCTGGGCACCAGATTTCGATACAGATCTATGGATTTTATATAGAGATAAGTACAATCTAAATGTCAGGATATGGTTATTCACTTCTGATCTATACAGACATGGAAACCCATATGTTTCTTCCCTCAGTTAAGCAATTAAACTAATTCCCAGGCACTGTAAGACTGGATCTTGGGCTTTTAATGGAAAAGCCAGTCACAAGAGAGCACCAGTGACTGTGCAGGGTTGCTATGAGACAGGAGGAGTAAATAGGAGGAAGCTGTATCAGCCTCAGCTCTGTGGAGAATCCAGAGAAAGCAACTGCCAGAGAATAAAACACCCGTGCAAGGGGAGATCTGGGATCCAGTGCAGCTCATCCCTACCCCGAGAGAAGCATCCTATCCTGCACTTAAGCACATCTTTACATCTAAGAACATGCAAAAACCCCACTGGGAATAGATTTAACAACAACATGCTTCAAGCAAAGCCCAGACAGGTCCTGGCCTGCAGCCTCCCCACAGTGCATGTGGAAGGTAGGCAGGGGGCCCAGGCAGGTGCTCATCACAGCAGGAATAAAGGGCACCATTTGTTTCAACCACTCACAGGTTTCATCTCATCCACTTACAGGGAATTCTGTATATGGTTTGGTTTGTTTTTCCCTAGGAAAGTTTGTTCCACTGAGCAGAGCACCCACACCACGTACTCTCTGCTGCTGAATCAAAGCATTTTGAATGTTTCCAGGTGTGAAATGCTGCTGTACTTGTCTAACCCAGCAGCAGATGGCACATCGGCATCACCAAGATCCCAACTGCAACAGGGAATTTCAGAGGACAAGCCACACCTGCTCAGTGCACCAGAGGGAGAACTAATTCCAACAACTTTGAGCATGTTTTACAGCTGCAGATGCTAGAAACTGCTCATCTTATCTCAAAGATTTCATGGTCTTGTGCACTGCATGACTGGGTTCCCCAACAGCCTCTCAGCAGAGGAATCCTCCACAGTGATCCGAGAAATAACTAAGGGCTTATTTTACTTCTAACTACACGGCACAGGCCCTTCTGAACACCTGCCCAGACCTTACCCATCCCCTTTGCCACATCTCACCAAACAGCCCCTCAAATACGACCAGGGATTCCCTCATTCCCCGGGTACGTGAACGGGGACAGAAATATCACAGGTCCTGCCCAAGAGAAATAAATGTCTGGGATGTCCAACTCCCTCAAAGTTGTTCACTACAGAACCAGAACTGTATCAATATGAATATTGGGTCAGCGGCAGAAAGCTTCTTGCTCTGGGCAGGATGGGCAAGACTGGAACAGGACTCTGATCTTCAGACCTACCTGAACAGCCTCCAGAGGAGAAGCTACCTTGTTTTACTATGTCACAAACAGAAACACTGCAGCAAAGACAAAAACCCTGCAAAAATCAATGAACTTTCACACGAACCCGACCAAAAAGGACTATAAAATTATCCCTTCTGAAACAAGCAAATAAAACATCTGCTTTAATCTTGAATAATCCACCTCAAATCCACCCAAGAATATTCTGTAAATACAAAAACAAACAAACAAAACAACAACAAAAAAGGGGAGGAAAGGTCACCTGCCCTCCGTGTGGGGTTAGATTCTGACTGCCCACGTCTCTCCAGAGCAAGGATCCTGAGCTCCAGGTTACCAGGTAACCAGCTCACTTCGATCTAGTGACACCTCCCAGGTGGTGCTTCACTCTCCTGTTGGTCTCTGTCCCCCAGCACAGCAGCACCTCCGAGGGGCTCTGGTTCCTCACCCCCACATTCTCAGCCAGCCCAGCCCGGCCCCTGGGGAGCACCAGGCCCCACACACAGCACTGCTAATTTGGGGGTGTTCCACTGACAGCAGAATCATTCCCAAGCCATCCACTTCACTGCCAGTGAGCAGTCTCGCAGCAGGAGCCAGCCCAGCCATGGTGGTTGGGAGCAGAGCACAAGAGGGTGGCAGGTTGGCACACTGTCACCCCGGCCATAAAAAGTGCACAGCCCTGGTGCAAAGGTCACTAAAACATGGTCCACTGGCAGAGGACAGGCAGGTCATCCAGGGAGGAACTAAAGTGCTGTAGGTGAACTAACAGTAGGGCTTTATTAAGTCATTCAGCAACCAAGTGTTATTGTCCTACACAGCCTGCTCAAAGTACAGTAAAGCATTTTTAAAAGATTTAAAAATCAAACTAGTTTGACATACGACAGTACACACCTACACATACTGCTGCATTAACAGGTGGATTCTGAATTGTAAATAATCCTGCAATTAATTTTTCACACACAAGCAAATAAAAACAGTCAAAATATCACTCAGACTCATATAGCATCCACCAAGCAAGCTTTTGAGAGAGATTTAAAGTAAAGATAATTTAAAAGTCACCTACAATTATAAACAAGACAAGGACATAGACAGGAACAGTCCTTTGATTGACTGTTCCTGACAGGCAGCTTCTGGGATCAAATGGTGAGCTCTCCCCCACATCAGCTAAAAAGAAGTTATCTGGTTAATCTGAAGTTTGGGGGTGTGGATATTTGTTCTCTGTTCGAAATTATGTCAAACTCAGGACACATCTAGAGAGATATTTTGACTTATTTGCACACGTGACCGGAGCAGGCTCCAGCCACTTGCAGTTACAGCAGCCAAACAAGGTTATATAAATTTGAAGAAGGACTTGAAGTGAAAACAAAAAGGTGGATCTGGTAGAGTCTATCAGAGGCAAAAATATTTTAATATAACATGAGGAGTTGGCAGAGTCAGACAGTCAAATTCAGAACCTTCCTTAGCAGGTCTGGCAGAAGCAGAAGGAAAGGGCTTTGCAGTTTGGAAGGAAGAGCAATCACACACCTGCCTGGCTCCTCCCCTACCCGTTCTCCTGCTCACCCAGGGCACCTACCTTACTGTACGTCACTACCGACAAGTTGTTCGAGTGACTGCTGGGGGAGAGATTTACAGAGTTTTGTGACAGTCCATTCTGATCTTGTTCGATTTGGTCAGGAGCAGGCCCCCATGTGTTTTTGCTGATTGTGCCTAGCTCGGAACCCCCAGGGTCTTTTAGGTTGTTTTCATCTGGTTGCCTGTTCTTCTGTGGAGAGGCGAACGGGTTAAAGTTTCCTTCTACCTTGCGATGTGGCTGCGTGTTGAACTCTGTTTCAAAGGATGACAGCTGCTGTGTGACACCCAGAAGTCCTCCAACTTCCACACTGAGGATCACCCAGATGACATCTGTGGAAAAAGAGACACATTTGGGCTGTCACATCAGAGTTTATGAAGAAGGGGCAGAAGGAGCAAAACAGAACATGAATTCAATCCTTTACACCAGCAAGAAAAAGACCAATAGTTTAAAGCACATTTTTATGAACCCTCAGTAATACTGGTCCAGCAGGCTCAGCAGCCTGAATTTTAGGAGCGAATTAAGGACGGTGGGATTGTACCTTAGGGACACACGACTTGCTCAGGGATCCTTGCATCCTGCAGGGCTGGGACCCCCCAGTACAGCCCAGTGCCCCCCCGCACGCCCCCAGTGCCGGTGCGGCCGCAGCGGAGCGGCCCCGCAGCGCCCTCTGCCGCCCGCGCGCGGCCCCGCACGCCCCGTGCCGCGGTGGCCCCGAGTCGGAGCTCGGTGGCCAAAGGGGTTCACTCGTCTTCTGCCAAAAGCAGCAACTTCAGGCTACGCAGGGACATCCCCACAGTCCGGGGCACTCGGGAATCCCGGGAACACCTCGGCTTTGTGAGCACACGCCATCCCTCCCGCACGGAGCCACCCCTGCCCATCCCTCCCCTCCTCTGCACCGAGGAGGTGCAGCAGTGCCAGCGCTGCCAGCAGCCCCCTCCCTCTGGGCACTGGTATTTGTGCCTCTAAGTGCCAACACCTCTCGCTCAAACTCCGAAACTTGGGATACTCCAAACTGCCAACAGAGACACAAAGATGTTCTCAGTGTAAACTAAAGCTGGCAGAAAAGGGCTGGAAGGCTGCACCAAAGGCAGACGTTGGAGGCCCAGGCTGAGGCAAAACAGCAAAATGTGTTCTTTAAACAGAGAAATGGCTTGCAGGGGATGCACTAAATCACTGCATTAAAACCTGGGCATTCGCTTCTCACAGGAGGCTTTCACCAGTAACAGATTTTATGCTCCTATGCAGTTCATGGTGTTCAGCACTGGCAAACTGGGAAAGAATCCCAACAAGGATCAACTGGGAAAGAGTCTCCAGGAGAGCTGTGCAAGTCCCTTTGTTTTCCAGAGTTTTGTGTAACCTGTAATTCGTTCCAGTGTTTAGAAAACAGTTCTGTGCTGACCAAGACAACAAAGCAGCTCCCTTGATGTTTTCCTGCATTCCATGTTCTATATTTAGGCCGGGGCTGGCAGAGCTCTGCCCTCCTGCTCTGTTATCAGAGCTCGGTGCAGGGGCCAGTGGTGTCCCTGCTGTCTGCAGTGGGAATGCCAGGGAGAGCCTGGAGCGCTGGGAAAGGGCCCACTCACCTCCGTAGTAGAGTCCCGTGGCAGTGCACATCCGCCACTGCCCCTGGTACATGCCGGCAGTGCTGGGGCTGCACATCTGCACGCTGACATCGGCCATCTCCTGCGGCTCCAGGGACCTCACCATCACCATGTTCACGTGCCCAAACTGGTCACCCCCAACATACTTCAGGCAAACCCCTGGGGGCCACGCCTCTGTCCCTGGGATTAGACAGGAGAGGGAATTACTGACAGTGCACCGGGAAAAGCTTTGTCTGCTTGTGTAAGCTGGGATGAAACACGCTCGTTACAACAGCTGTGCAACTGTCAGACAGTCAAAGGAAACCAACAGGACACAGGAGCAGTGGATGCTGAGGAAGAATAAATAGAGTTTTCGAACCAGGCTTAACTGGTGCATTTAGGGACCAGCAGAACAAATGATATTTCTATTTGACTAGTTTCTAGGTCTTCGCTACACAGGAAAATTCTCCAAGTCCCAGTGTAACTGCTGCAAAAAAAAAAAAAAAAATCAACATAACTGACACACAGGTCCCTTTCTCCGGAGGCAGTGACAAGAGCAGCACCAGGGGGTCTTTGTGTGTGTCCTCCATTTCTGCTTCCCCGCATGCAGCTCCTGAGTCACGCCACATCAAATACCTGTTCTTGATGCAAAGTGTTGGCAACACTTCCTTTCAGGGATTCCTTCCCTTCTAAGCCTGCTAGCAGTCTCAGGAGGAACTCATAGTTTGAGCTACAACTGAAGTGCCAGCACTATTTCCCAAATGGATTTATTTCCCTCCTTGCACCAACACTTTTCTCAGCCTTATGCAAAGGTGGGAAGGGTTGTGAACATATGATTTATCTGTGGAGATCCATGTTTAGACTGCAGACACTGGACTGACAGCGTGACCTGGCAATCAGAGAGATAGAAAACAGTTCCTGAGTGCAGGTACAGCCACCAAAGATAACAAGTGTTGGGGCAGACAGAAAGAAAAAGTGTTTCTGAGACTCGTGAAAAATCAGTTTAGCAGAATTTTCTTTTGCTTCTTTCCCAGTCACGTGACCTGACTAAGACAACAACTTTGAGAATATCTCCTGTTTGGCTGGGGTTGACAGAAATGGCCATGGAAAGCCTGAACCACCACGGTGTGGTCCAGGGCGAGCACGGCAGAGCCTGCTCTGACCTCAGGTTACCCCAAGGAGTATCCTTTGCAACAGCTTGCCTGCTAATTTAATCCCTGTGGATACTTCAGCGAAGACACGGCAGGGACTGGTTTTCTTGTCAAGCCCTTGTCTGTGGAATTCACAGCCTCTCAGGAAAGCAGGATGTGCATGAGTACAGCGGGATGTTCAGCATGAGGGAGGTACCAGCTGGAAAGGTGCTGAGAGAGGAGGGCTCTGAAAGAGGATCTGGGTGCCTGGCTGACCTCAGCCTGGGGTGTGGGGCACTTGAGCACGAAGTCTCATCTGCAGAGGTTGGCAGCCCAGCAACACAGTTTAGATTAAATAATTTATGTGATTTTTATCAGGTTTAATGGCTTTAGGCTTGCAAGGTGCCTAGAATGCTGCAACTGATAAGCCCCATAAAATGAAATTATGATTATGTCATTCTATTTCAGGACACTCTCAGGAGATGATAAATTGCAGTGAGTGTCCTGCAGAGCCAGCAGCAGCTGGAGGCAGAGTGTGGGGAGGAAGCCAGGTTGTTAAATCCTGCTGCCCTTTTCAGCAATGGTTCTACTACACAAACTGCTGTTTTGGCAGACAAGGCAGCACCGCCCTGCAGGTACCAGAGCAGGGCACTGGTTTTTAATGACACACGGGAGAACCAGCTGACACGCCTCAAAGAGCCAATCTCTGAGCTCTGCCTGTCACACTCGTCAGACCCAGAACACTCCAGTGACATATTCCTCAGGTATTCCGTGTGCTAGAGCTCAAGTCATGTAATCAAGGGCTCTTGGAGAGCTGTTAAAAACCTTGGCACTGCTTCAGTTACCTGCCTAACAAGTAGATATTATCTGGAAGCATTACAGCCCTTTGATATTGTACCTTAATTAAACGGTAAAATGGTTTTCAAGTGCTGCAGTCCTCCCCACACTGCACAGCCACAGCCAGCAAGTGAAGCTGCATTTCCCTGAACGTGCCTGGGCAGTGTGGCTGCACCGAGCCCTGGCCTCCAGCACCACCGTTAGGGCATGATGGACTGCCTGACAAGCTGGGCTTTAACCCACACAGAAGCCAAAACAAATGCTGGCCTCGCCAGGAACTCCCAAGCCAAGCTGAGTTCCCGCCCCTCATTTTAGAAGGCCCACGGATTTCAGAAGGTCAAACATTCCAAGAACAATGAAACATCACTTGAACTGAGATGTTAAGGCTGAATTTGCATGCAGGAAAGAGCACATCAGAGGGACAAGAAAGGGGGGAGTCTGAAGGGTCCAAGACAGGGGCGTAGTCATAACACACACAAATTGAGATACTAAGAGTGAAGAAACAAGACCTGCCACACTTACTAGATCTGTAAGACCTGTATTTGGGACAGTTATAAAAAAATTGCCGATTTTTCACAGTAGTGGAGTTTAAGGAAGTTCCACATGTCACCCTTCCATTGTACTGTCAAACAGAAGGAGGCAGAAAAAGTAAACCGAAATATTAAGCCCTTTCTCTAGAACACAGTCTCTATAAATCAGTGTTCTTAAACACCTCCATGTGTCCTGATGAAATACTCTTATATTTTTAGTGTGGTTTTAGTCTCTGTCATACTTGGATATTCTGTCCAAGCCTGTACAGCTCGAGTACTGCAGCTATTCCCAAGCAGAAATCCTGGGAGAGCTGAACCTGACTTGTGATGACTCCCAGTGTCAGGCCTCAGTGTGTGACCATTCTCCCTCATGTAACTGCAAGCAGGGCAATTAAATTCAGACACACATTTTAAATGTTTGTGCAACATCCTGTCAGTGCACTGCTTGAGGACAAGGGATTCCTTTGCATCCATGCATCTCGTTTTTCTCTCTGAGTGCATCCCAACAGATCCCAGTCTCACTTCCTGGATCCCAGCCCCTGCTTTGACTTATTTTGAACTGGAATGTGGTCTCTCCAGCCCTGCATCCTCTTGGAACATGAAAAGGCAATTCTGCCAGAAATGTATTAAAAGCAAAGGAGAGCTGCCATATGACCTTGTGTCACTGCCTCGTTTGTCTGCAGGTTTCCTAGAGCGTGTTTGTGTGGTGGCTGAGGAACAGGACTGATGGCCTGACAGAGCTGCACATCCCGCCACAAAATGTTTGTGCCAACTCAAGAAGAGGAACTTGCAGAGGTTGGCAGCATCTCCCTCAGGGACAGGGTGGCTCCAGCCCAGGTGAGTGCACACGAGCCCCCTGCCTTGGGCCAGCATCCCCCTCCTGGACCTGCCACCCCACTGCCAGCACCCGCTGCACAGGGTTTGCTGCAACCCAAAGGCCTCACCTGTGTTCTGTATCCTCCACGTCTTTGTAAACTGGGTATCGGGAGGGATGGACTCCCCTTCACCTATGGTGACATCTTCCACAAAGGACATCGAGGGGACATTGATATTTGGACTCTCGAAATCATAGTAGGCTCCGATGGCAGCTTGTAGATTCCTAAAAGGGAAAAAAGCACATTACAACCTGAAGTACAGGCGGGTCAGGCCCTTTGCACAGGTGCACATGTGTCATCCTGAACAGTTCAGCAAAAATACCCAGACTATAATAGCTCTGCTGCTCGTGTGTTTTTCAAACCTTTGATCTCTACCACATAAGTATTCTGTAGCCCAAGATAACAGAGCTCAAAATACAGCATTCTTCCTTGCTAGGGATACTGTTTTAGACCAGTTTTCTACTCTGCTTCTATTTTCACTGGAAATCTTGGAGACCTCTACCCCATCAGCTCTTTTTGAAGCTTGCTGAACAGTTCAGGACGCAACAAGAGGAGAGCTATGGAGGCAAACACAGGGCAGTTTCTTCCCACCAGCCTTGTTTCCTGAGCTAATTTCCAAAGGGCCAAACATCTCCACTTTATTTTGGTATAGAAGGTCCAAAAGGAGCACAAGAGGAACAAAACACACAGAATGCTCTTCTGATAACTCTCAAGGCCAAAGAGCACTGGTACCTACAGATAATAACTCCAGCCCTGCTGCTTTTGAAACATACCACCAGGTAGGAACTATTTACTCATCATTAAAGTGCCTGCTCAGCTCTGGATAGTCACAACTCACAGGAACTTATAAACCACCTGAGTCAAAAGTTCCCACTGAATAAAGACAAATGACAGTGCAAGCCTGTGATATATTAAGGACATTCAAAAAGCCACAAATGTTATTGATTCCTGAGCTGTGGTGTAGCTGCAACCCATGATAATTAATGTGAGAAGAGGAACAGTCAGGCAGGAAGAGGATTCATGAGCCTTAGCTCAGTTCCACGATATACTATTAAGTTATTACGTAAGTGTTTGGCAAGTCATGTAATTCTTCTGTTTATGCATGTCTGAGAGGTTGTGGCCCTAATTTACATGTTGTGAGTGGGTGCTGTAGAATGGAGATGAGTAAAATCTCCCCAAACGCAACGGGCACAACAACTGCTTTTTATTCATGATTACAGAAATCTGTGTTGCTTTTTTGAGCAGGATAAAAAAAAAACAAAACCCAAACCTTCAGGAACTGAGAACCACCACCTAAACCAAAGCCCTGCAGAAGCTGCACTGTGTGGGCACAGTGACATACTGAGGGTCTGTACTGTGGTGGAGCATCATGTGTCCGAGCCAGAGCCAGAAAGCCAAGGTGAAAGCAAGAGAAACATTTGCAGCATGACCCTGAGCAAGAGCAAACACAGGGCTTGTGGGGCTGCTTGCCAGCTGGAAAGAGGCTTCAAACGGTGAGTGAAGCAAACTGCCTCCTGTTCAATTCCTACACTGTTCATGGGAAAAACATTCAAATTGGACATTCTGGATGAAATCCCAACTGCATGGGAGCAGTGTCACTGCTTTCTCCTCCCAGAAAACTCAGGGGAGCTGAAGTGCAGCAGCTGATTGCATTGGAGCTAGGGTCAGAAGGGCAGAGCCTTGGTGGGGGCACTGGGAGAGGACCCAAAGAGCCCCATAGTTTGGCAACCAATCCATCACAGTGCCAGCAGACAATTGCTGTGTGAGACACTGGAGTTCCTGACATCCTGCTAAGGAGGCACCGGAACGTCCTGCACAACACGGCCCAGGGATCGATCAGCAATTCAGCAGCCCCAGCCCCACAGCCAGACCTTTGCCACCCCCAGAGTGGACTTTGGTCTGACAGGAGAGCCACCAGGTCCCACTGCCATGGCCAGAACCCTGGATTCCAGACAGAAACCATTATTCAGCCTGAGGCGTTTTCTACTCAGGAGTGTCAGGGCTCTATTTAATCCCGCCAGCTCAGTCAAATGCTGCAGGAAGGGGCCATGTCACATTAGCCAGTAAACAGAGACAAATGCTCAGTTTTACGTCACCAACCGCCTGTTGCTTATACACTGCACAAGATTTACATAACTCACACCAGGGCTGTGCCAAGAGACTCCTGCTCGCTCACCCAGCTAACACCATGAGCTGGAGCTTAGTTTGCACTAGGATTTCTTCCTGTAGTACAGCAATCCAAGGCAAAAGGTATTGTAGGAGCTACAAAAGACAGCAACGCAGCTCTTTCACTTCCTAATCCAGTACTACATAACTGCATTTTCAGACATACCACAACATCTTGTGAGTGATGATTCTGGAACCAGTTGTACTAAGGTTTTATTGACATTGAGAGGAAAAAAAAAAAATCTCTGAGGGGCAGATTTCTGCTGCAGTTCTGTGTGAGGCAGCCTCACTGTGTTTGTTTGCTTGGCTGCAAACAGGCTTCAGAAGGTAGTGGGCTATTTGTGCACACAGGCCCGGGGCCAGCACTCCCCTCCCGGGGTCATATTTCAGTGCTCTTTGCCATTGGGAAACAACAACACTCGTTTGCAGCATCGAGTTAAAAACTAACTAAAGAACAACACATGCTGAAAAACAGATTTGCCACCATTTGTGATCAGATATTCCCAAACCCACCTCCCCACTCCCACCGTGTGATCTGTGAGGTGGGGGCTGTTTAGGGTGAGCCCTTCTGTGTGTTCCGATGTCTCTTGGACTCCCCACTAGAGAACTACAAAGAAGCTTCCAGAAACTGAAGAGAAATTCACAGTGGCAAAAGCCAAAGTCAGGATGACAAAGCAAATCTGCCTTGAGTTCACGTTCGTTGACACAGACAGCCCCGGGAGATAGGGATGGAGCAGCGGTGGCCCTGCTCTGTGCCAGAGGTGCCCCCAGCTCACACAACGCTGCCAGCTCTGTCCCACTGCTCCCCAGAGACAGTGCTCCCCCTGCTCTCCTGCCCCGAGCCCCCAGGATCAGTTGGAGGGCAGTGCTCTGGGGCAGATGCCGTTTGCAGAGGCGAATTCTGCAGCCTGGTTCTGTGCAGGCAGCAGAGCCCCAGCAGCACACCGTGCCACGGCACCAGTGGAGCTCACAACCAAATGCCACCCTAATGACAGAGATGGCTTAAGGGCAAACACACTTAAGGCCCTGAAACTTGTCTATGCTTTAAAATACATGTAATTTTTATTTTAGTTTACCCTTGTGCCCAGCTGTAACTGCACAGACTCAAGTGCAGACACTGCAGGGCCAGGCAGGAGCAGTCAGCCCTCGGCAGGACGGGTTATCAGCTAAAGGCTTCTGCTCACACAGCCCTGCCTGCTTGATTTTCTCCTCCTCAGTGGAGTAAACTCACTACACTACTTACTCCCCCTCTGCTCTCTGCCAAAGGAGATAAATTACTATTATAAACCAAACAACTCTGCAAATGCAGCCAGTTTAATTGACATGACTGAGCTCTTCTAATTACAGGGGTGGCCACACAGCTCTTTCTTAACAGGGCCCTCCAGGTCCCAGGCCCTCCTTGTGTTCCCGAAATTAAGCAATTTTTCCATTTTTAGAGCACTCCCAGGCCACAGCAGTGTGTAGCCCTGCCACACTTACAGAGCAGGTCTGACAGGATCCAGGCCCTAACTCCTGGGTAAAGCCTCCAGTCACAAGTCACCCCAGTGAGCAGGTGAGCCCAGGGATCAGCACCACGCTCAATTTTAGTCCTAAGAGTGAGATTCCAAAAATAGAGCGGGGAGGAGGCAGCAAATACAGGTTACAGCTCCACATCATCACCCAAATCCACTCTACCTCTACTCCTTCCTCTCCAAGGGCACCCCATGACTCTTAGATGTCAAGCACTTTTCCCACACAACACCAAAGTGTTCCTTTTCAGATCAGTTCTTTTGCTCTGCTGCTTTGTTTCAAGCCTCAGGAGCTAAATTACAATAGTCAAGTTAAAATCCTTCTCTGTTAATAGCTCTGGAGATGTCCCTTAACAACTCTTAAGTGTTAGCAAAGAGGTGGCTCATCTTGAGCCCTTCTTTCCCTTCCCTGTTTTTTTCCAGACAGCCTTTTGTTGTGTTAAACCAATATACTTAGGCATTAATTACTCCCAATTAACCAGGTCACCACGGCAGTATTCAAAAATAAAAGAAACTCTTCCAAATCAGTTCACAAACTCGAGGCCTCCTTACACAGCCTCACTGTCCTACAAACAACCACCAGCACATGGGTAAGTGGAAATGGTTTTTTAATTAATTGAATCAGAGTTTTTCCAGGAGAATGAAGAAACCGAAGCACCAAGGCTACTGTGGCCTCACTAAAAGCACGGCAGGTGCCCAGCACCTTCCTGCTCCCCAGAACACGGAGACTTCTTTCAGCATCAAGAAGTTCAGCAGCTCAGAAAAAGAGCTGTACAACCAGGTCCTCTAAACACAGAAGACGAGGGACATGAGAACTTGAACTATAAATGTTACAGGAATCTGCAAATTTTCATTTATCGTCAAATTCTTTGATGAAAGAGCCAAAGATATGCCTTTTTTTAAGAAACAGATTTGGGGGATGTAGAGGGGTGTAAAAATTCAACTCAAATCGCAGTTAAAGCTCAAAATCCAGCTTGCAAATTTCCCTCTCTGTGGCTCCTGCCCATGCCCAGAGCACCCACCAGCTCCCAGGGGATGCTGCAGGGCTCTGGTTCTGCCGAGCTGTCAGAACACAACTGTGGCACCGAGGGCTCCTTCCATGTGCAACTGCAGATGGGGCAGCCCTTGGATCACGCCCGCCCAGCCAGCAGAGGACATTGCTGAGGTCGTGGAGAAGCACCGTGACACACAGACACTGTGAGGAAGGTGCCGAGGGGCACATCTGTCCCTGGAGGGAGGGAGGAGCCAGGCAGGTGCCGCTGGGAGGTGTGTTCCCTGCAGCTCTCTCCTGCAGTGTTTTGTCACGAGCAAGGCAGCTCAGGTGGTACCTCCTGGAAACAGGCAATGCAGACACCGAGCAGTGCTAAACATCAGAGTAAAACCTCCAGCACAGAACACACGAGGGAGGACACCTCGGACCCCTTCTGTAACTCAAGTCTCAACCTTCATAGGCCTTTCCTCGCTCTCCAAATGCACCGTGTAACCAGGCACCACAGCACCCCAGCAGGTGTCCATTGTTAAAAAACAAAAAGAAATAGTGCAGCAGATGGATAATTTCTTACTCCTTAATAATGGAACATCTCTACATGAAGCAAGGGGTAGAGACTAAAAATGCATATGGAGGCCATGCAAGTGAGGCAAACCTCAGTACACTCCTTTTGCCTCTGAGTTTCTGCTCTCTCAGTCGGATGTTATTCACCCAGCTCTCAGGGAACTGGGGGATTGCTGGGACATCTCCAACAGCTCCTATCGCTCCTGAAGCAGGAGTTGCCTCACTCCAAGCCTTGGAGGAGGCTGAAGAGGGTGGGGGGAAGAGCCAGGCTCATCATGAGGCAGGGAACCACTTCTACCTCAAGCTTTCAATTCAAATGTTCAACAGAGATGACACATGGCAATTATGTGCAAAGTCTCAAGATGGTTTGAAGGACTGGAATTTTAATCAGTGAATAGCTTTCAATAGAGAGAATTTCAGAAAGCAAAATTTGTGTGTCAGTTACCTTCATTCTTGACCTCTCTTACACCAAACTTACACTGAACTCTACACATGAGGTTAGGAAACTACCTTAGAAGAGGTTTGATGATGCAAAATGACCACTGAGGGAAGCTGAAAGCTTTAAGCTGAACTTAAACAGCTGAAGGAGGGGGGGAAAGGGCTGGCTAATTCAAAGGTTATGTATGTTCTCACATGAAGCCACAGAGAAGCATGTAATTGTCTTAGTTGAAAGCAGCAGTTCCAAATACAAGTGGGGTGTTCCTGGAAGAAAACAGAAACCTGTGGTGACAGAAGCCATCCCATGCTCTGCAGGGGCAGCACAAGGAGAGAAACTGAGCACCCACAGCGTCCTCAGAGCACCCACAGTGTCCTCAGAGCACCCACAGCACCAAAGGAAATCACTGTCCTCAAGCAGTTTTAGTGTGCACACAAACACCCAGAGCAGCTGCTGAAACCTTCCCGGGATACCTGCCCAGGGCTGAGCACAGTCCCCCACCTGGGCACGGCCCCCAGGACCTGGGCACGGCCCCCAGGACCTGGGCACGGCCCCCCAGGACCTGGGCACGGCCCCTTGCCCAGCAGCACCATAACCATGGCACTACAAGCTCGAGCCCACAGAGCCATCCCCAGCAGCTGAGCCCTCCCAAAGCAGGTGGTCACAGCAGCTCTAAGTGTGGGGTAAAATATCCTGAGAATGTCCCAGCAGGAGCTGCCACTGAAAACAGGCAACAACTCTTCCCAGTGGAAAGTCAGCAAGGGCTGCCAGTACACGGGAGATTCTGTAACTGCCAATTCCTCAGTACAAACTATGTCACCAATCTATAATTGTCTGCAGGAAAGTAAAGGGGGATTAAGCTGCAGAAACTGTCTGAGAACAAGTTGGGGCATGTAAGGCAGAATTCAACTGGACCAAAATTATATTGTACCCACTTCCTACTGCTACAGTTGCCTGCTTATGCTTCCATGCCACAGACACCCAATTTTTAAATGTTTTGTACATTGGAGCACAATTATAGTATGTTCCACAGTTAAAAATACAATTTCTTTAAAGTCTAGATTTCATTCAAAATAATCAGATCAAACACTTGAGCTATTCTGGAGAAAAGAGGTGTGGGTTTAGTTGTTTTTTTTGTTTTGTTTTGTGTTTTTACACACTAGATAAAAGCTTCCAAGAAAATATTTTTAAATTGTTTAATTCTGTAATGTTGTTATTTTTAGTAGCATCAGGAGACAGCTGTGGACACAGAGAGGCACCAGTCTGTGATGGTTCTCATGCACTAAGATACAGCCACAACGTTTCAAGTGAGCCACAACAGATCAAACAGTGTAAAAACCCTTTTCCCTCCCCAGCCCGAGGGTGTAAATGACCCATGCAGGGCTCCCAGACTGTCCTGACATCCTGGCGACTGCCCATCAGGAACCACCAGATCTGCTTCTAGGGTGTCCCTTCTGCCTGGGAGGACAGCGGGTCCCCCACTGGGTTAGAGCAAGAAAGACATCGAGTTTAAATCCTCAGCTTCTCTTCCCTACTAAAGCTTATCAAAACCCAATCGATGTTTTGAACCCAGTGCTTCCCTCTTGTCACCAGACTTGCTCCAGCTGGTCACCACCTACAAACATTAACCCGACCAGAGTCACACTGGGATTGCTCAAAAAACACCCGGTGTCCTGAGTCACAGCAGGAACAGGGGACTCTGCTCTCTGTCACCTGATAAGGACAATGGGAAGCAAAGACCAGGAGCTGCAGTCACTGCCCCACCGACACTGAGTGAGGACTGAACAACCCACAGTCATTCCCAGGGAAGGGGGAGGATTGACTTGGAAGATAAGGTCTCATTTCCTGCCTCTTCCACCACACGAGGATTCCCCACTGCCCTCTCAAAAGGGAGAGGACACCTTAATTAAAGTCTCAGAGGGCACCTGAACACCGGGTTCTAACAGCAGTTCTGCAAACACCTGGGGATACAAATCAGGAGCAGGAGTGCTGGTGTTACTGTGAGAAACACACCCCACCTGAGAGAATCCCCTTGACTGGGTCTGTTCTGTTAAATTCTAACGTCCTGATGTTTTACTTAAACAGACCTCAAGTATTTCTCTGAGTAGCACTACTATCAGGTGTAAAGAGACAAGCTTTCACACACAGACCTCAGCTGTACTGAAAGCACGAGCCCATCATCTTTGCTAGAACTCAAAAATCTAACACTTATACTAAGCCATGGGAAAATTAATTAAAACCCCTATTAGCTAAACCACATCTTTAGACTCCCAATCCAGTTGCCCACCTGGGCAGTACAGGTGTTCCAGTGGATATAAAGAATTTGAACAGCCAGGATGGAAATGGGCATCTCTAAGGCAATGGGAGTTCTGTTAAAAGCCAACACCTGCTCTCCAAAGCCAGTAAAAGGCACAGAGGTGCTAGATTTTTCCCCTTGCCATGCTGGGCAATCCCAGATTTCTGAGGTAAGAACTGCTATCCCCAACCTGGCTCCCTCACTTGCACACACTGAACTGCCCCACACCTGACACCAGAGAGAAGGAGGTTTGACTGCAGATTTCTGCAGTATTTTCAGAAATGAACTTATAAATATCTCCATGCAAAACATCACCTTGGGAGTACTAGTTAAACCATAGCTACAAATTCTCCTAAACAGATGAAAAAAACTAAGGACCTCTAGCAGAGATCTGACAACCTTAAAAATAATAACCTTAAACGGACCTTTTTTATCTGAAAGCTGGATCCAAAAGACTTTGCAACAGTAAAGCTTCCCCCCACACACAGTGGAAACCATCATTATCTGACACACATCAATTAAATATCACACCTACTAGACTCATAAAAATTCAGCTTTCTAAACAAAAGCTAAAAAGAGAATGTAAAGAAATATTACATGTAATTACTGAGATATATATATATATATTCTTCCAAACTAGGAATCCCTCACCCAACTGCACTGAAATATGGATTTTAAATCCACCACCACCAGGTAGTTCAAACTAATTCACTTTCTCATGGAACTAAAGAAGCTCCAAGCCTCTCACCCTTAAAGCTGGCACACTCTCCAATTAAAAGAAAATCATTCCTTTTTATTGTCCCAATACAATTTCCACACTAACTTTAGAGAAATCCAATGACTTTTATGGGGTTCCAGGAGCTCCCCCTGCATGTGGGCTGAGACTGGAGGGGTTCAAACCCACTCCTGCCCATCTCACATATCCCTGTGGAGCTGCAGGCAACATGTGGGACTTCACTGCACCACAAAAAGCCCTCACACGACCCCCCCTGCTCCCAGCTGTGGCACAGCCCAACATCTGGAGGGGAGGGAGCAGAGCCAAGCACACCAGGTAACCCAGGGGATTTGATCCTGGATGCAATGGCAGCAAAACACCCTCCCGACTTCACTGCCTGGAGTTTCCTCCAGAGGAAGAAACATTTTGGCACCACAACAGTTCACTTTTGGTTTTAGGCTGAAAGCGAAAGCTCAGCCTCTCCCTCCGCAGCCTCACAGCTCAGAACAGAAAACAAATAAATAAAAGGTAAAGTGGGATGGTATGTGCTGCCCTTGGGGAACCTATAGCTGGGCTCTGGGGAAGGCAAAGTCAGATTTGTGCAGCAGGAAGGCAAGAAGTCAGCACAGCCCATAGACAGAACCCAGCTCCACAGAGGCAGAACTCTAGGAAAGTGTTTCATAAATACCAGGGAAAAGACAAAGGGTTTAACCTGTATTTCTTGCAGATCAAGGAACAGCCTCAGAAACTTCAGATGCATATGCTCCACCTGAAGCATTTCTGCAGCACTTAACAAAACCAGCTGGCAGTTCCTTAGCACTGCCCAAGCCTGCCAGAATCCCAAAGGGGCACTGGGCAATTCCCGGGAACTGGAGGAGTGGGCACAGACCTTTAGAGGCTGCTTACAGGTATCTACACTCCTCCCCAGTCAGCCACTAATCTTCCCCCCAGATTGGCCAAACAAGCTATTTAAAAATACTTCCTCTGTTCCAGCAGAACTGCAAATTCACTGTAAATCCACTGACCACAATTACCAACGATGCTGTTGGAAATGGTCTTTCAAAGCACATTAACCTCTGTTCACTACGGTGTGTGAAAGGCACAAACCAGGGAAGGAATTGCAGGTCTGGAGACATTTATTGCCAAAGGGCAGCTTTCGCACCTGGGAAGAAGTTCTAGTGAAGTTATTTATGTCTTTGTTAATTAACTCACACATGGACATTGTTACATAGAACCCAGTCTGCCCAGTGTGTGCACTTGTCACCTCCACCACGAGCCCCCTCACCATCTCCTGCAGGTGAACACCAATCCTGATGCAGAAGGAAGGGTTCCCTGCAGGAACACACCATCCTTTAACACACGGAAAAGTGACCCGACAGTCTCACTCAGACAAATCATTTGCAGGACAGCCCGATGCCAGAAGGCTCTGACCCCAGTTCCAGGCCACACGAGGCAAACCTGGCTGGCCATGCCCGAACCACCTGGGCAGTGTGGATTGCACAGGGCCCTCAACGGCACGGGAGAGGAGCTTCCAGAACAGGGCCACGTGCCCCGAGCACACCGTGTGTGCTGAGGGAGAGCGGGGTGAGCGCGGGGTCAGCCCCGCCGGGCCGACGACCCCGCAGGGCAGGGACAGACCCCGGGCAGGACTGCAAACAGCGGCACAGGAACGGCACCAACCCGGGGGGAGCAGCCCCTGCCAGCCCCCCTGCCCGTGCTGGGAACGGGCACAGCACCCCCAGGGGCACTGAGCCCCCCCAGAGCAGTCCCAGCACATGCAGCCCACCAACCCCACAGGCTGCCTGGGCACACACCCTGGGCACACACCCATCCATCCACAAGGCTTATCAACTAAGAAAAAATGTGAAAACTTATGTTTTCAGAACCAAACTAGCCACCGGAGTTGGGAAACTAAAGCTATTTTAATCACTTTAGATCTTCTTCAACTGTAACTAAAAGTCTGAAAAAGCCCTTGGTTTTGAGGTTGGTTTTGAAATGCTGTTATTCAAACACAAATTCAATGCTGCCAATGAGAAAGAGCTGCTTCAACACAAACCAGGAACACTCTGGCTACACACAGCAACTCCACGAGTAACTTCCAGGTTCAGCTCTGCTCCCCCCGGGAAACTCAGAGAAAACCCCAGGATCACACTGCAGGGTCAGTTTTAGTCATATCACCAACAAACAAAGAAGTGGGAAAGCATCTTCTGCTGGGAACCAACCACTTCTCCAGAGCAAACGCCTGAACTCCACAAGACCTTCTCTCACGTTGTGTCAGCTCATAAAACACATGGAATCACTTGCTATTTCCCTACTCCCCCACTACAGATGCAGATTTGCCACTATAACTCAATATAGAACCAGAGGAGGAGGGAAAGACAAAAGCAAGGAACTGACAAAGTTTTCTTATCACTGTTTATAAGCTCAACGATTCCACACAAGTTTTCTCCCAACTGTTGATATCCAGACCTATCCCTGGATTTCAGGTTTCAAAGCTGAGGTTTCTGGGTTTGATGTTTCACCTCTAAGAAAAGGACACTGGAGACGGGCTGAGAGGGGCAAGTGCTCATAACGAGCCAAACCCCCCAGATCCACACGGCAGCAGCTCCACAACATTTTTGCAGTCACTGTGCTCACTGCACAGGAACACTCCTGGTTTCTGTTTTTCACCAGTATATTGAGGACTTCTCACGTTTTTCTGGAGCCCCAGCTTCCCTGACAACCTGCACCTGCTTTTCCCCTTGGCAGTGACACGGAGCCTTTATAAAGCCAAACACACCGAAAGTCAGCAGGTTTCGAGGCCCTCAGCCCGCAGCAGACGCCGAGTTTTCCCCGAACCCCCGGTGACTTTCACCCGTGCACAGTGGCCGCTCCCAGGCCCCCCGAGCGCCTTCCAGCCGCAACTCCCCCTCCCCTGAGGCCAGTTCGGTGTCGCGGGGCCCCGGCCCGGCCCCGGCCGCGGCCCCCCGTCACACGGCCCGTAGGTCGGTTCGCCACCCTCCAACAGCCCCGCGGCCCTCAGACCGGCGAACGGGCACGGCCGCACCCCGAGCGGGGCCGGGGGTCAGCGCCGCCAGCCACGGCTCGTCCCGCTCCCCCCCGAGCCCCAGGAGCGGCCCCGGGCCCGGCACAAACACCGCCCGTGCCCACGGGCCCCCGGCCGGGGAGGCCGTGCCCGCAGCCCCTCGGCCCCGGAGCCCCCCGGGCCCCGCACCCGCCCCGCCCGCGGCCCCGGCCCGCACCAGTTGGTCATGTCGAGGAAGAAGGCGCAGCCGGCGGGGCTGAGCTGGAAGCCGAGCAGGCGCTGGAACTCGCCGATGAGCACGTCCTTGTCGGTGGTGCCGAGGCAGCTGAACTTCTGCATGAGCTCGGCGTCCAGGTCCACGTCCATGCCCTCCATGGCCGGGGGTCCCGGGCCGGGCCGGCGCCGCCTCAGCGCCGCGCGCGAGGGGGGGCGCGCGGGGGCGGCCGGGGGTGCGCGCGCGCCGTCCGCGCTCTGCGCCTGCGCCGCCCCGCCCCGCCTCGCGCGGCGCCGAAGCGTCACCGCCGCGCTGACGTCACCGCGCGCGCGAGGGGGGGCGGGGCCACGCGCCCGCGGACAAGGCAGGGAGCGCGGCAAGGACGAGGGGGCGGAGGCCTAGTATGCAAATGACGTCCGGGCATGACGCGCGGGTTCCGCGCTGGGGTGCTGCGTCACCGGCGGGCGGCCCCACCCCCCGCCGCGCGCTGCCTTCCATATATGGCGGCGGCGCGGCCCGCGGGATTACGTATGCAAATTATTGCGGTGACGTCACGCGTCGCCATGCAAAACAGGCTGCGCAAGGCCCGCCGGGAAATCGCTTGGTGTTTTTTTCCTCCACAAAATGACGCTTTTCCCGTAGTTTTCGGCCGCGCGAGGCCGCTTCGTGATCCGGGGCAGGGGGTGTTTCCCGTGAGGAGAACACGGAGGGGCCAGCTCTGTCCAGGCAGCGCCGCGGGCAGCAGCGAACCCCGTGCGCTGTACACAGGGGCGGTGCGGGCGGTGCCGGGCCCCTGGGCGGGGAGCGGTGGCGTGACCAAGGGCGGGGCCTGCCCACCGTCCCCTCCGGGCCCTACGGCGGCCGGCGGGGGACAAGCGGAGGCGCTGTGTGATTGCGTCAGTGCGTGTGTGCGTCACGTCCGTCTGGCGGCGGCGGGAGCATCATGCCCAAGTGAGAGCGGGGGGAACGGGGGGACCGGGGCCGGGGAGACCGGGCAGACCGAGCCCGGCTCGGCCCGGCCCAGCCCAGCCCACCCCAGCCACGCGGGGCCGATCCGGGGCTCACAGCGCAAGGGAGGGCTCTCAGTAACCCGCTTTTCCCTATTCAGGTTTTACTGCGATTACTGCGACACGTACCTCACCCATGACTCGGTGAGTACCAAGAACATCAAAATAAACTTATTCGGGCTAAGACCGCGGCTCATGACATAAGTGATGTCACTTATTATCTCCTGGTTCCAGCCAGAAGAGGCCGTGCCGTGTTCCCGGCCCTCCCGGCGGGGCAGTGATGCTCCAATGCCCGCGGGGGTCCGGGGAAGGCAGCTGGGGGGCCCTTGGGGCACCTTCTGCTTAAACTGGGGGGTCAGCACTTATCACACAAAGGTTTTGCGCATCTCCCGTCCGCTGACTGGGCACAAACCAAGCTGCTTTGTGCTGCTGAATTGCCTGTGTTTAAAATCAGACCGAGTCCTCAGTAATCTCTAGGTTTCTGTGATGTTTCCCAGCCCTCCGTGAGGAAAACCCACTGCAGTGGCCGGAAGCACAAGGAGAACGTGAAGGACTATTACCAGAAATGGATGGAGGAGCAGGCCCAGAGCCTGATTGACAAAACAAGTAAGGCCAATCCTTCCGTGACACCCCTGCCCTCCCCTGCCTCTCCTCTGACTGCTCTTCCCTGCTCCCACCTCAACTCGTTCTCACTGCCCTGGGGAAGTCAGGAGTGAAAACTTCACTTAGAGTTTTGATCTTGAGCTCTTCAGAGAGTGGGCTGCCCCAGGGAGCCTGAGGGCTCTGCCCACCCCCCAGCAGCTGAGGTTCCCTGCCCAGGCTGGGGGCAGTGTCTCTGTGTCTGGTGGTGTCCCACAGGGTCACACAACCACTTGTGCTCCCTGGTAGTGACACGTTTGTGTGAAGAGCACGAACAGGAATTCCAAAAGATAGGAAAGCAGATGTTAAAACGTCTGCGTTGTTGTGTTTTTCACACACTGTGATTGCTCACCCTCAGTTCCCAAGGGATATTTTTCCCTTGCTCTTAAAGCCTTGACTGAAGCGTGTAAGTGTGTTCTGTGTCAGTTCCTGGGGCCCTTTTCCCCTTGCTTTCTTCTGAGGAATGGTTCTTCTCTCTGAGAAAGCAATACAAACACCAGACTTTGTGGCAGCTCTCCTTGGATCACAGGATATTTTCAGTTGGAAAGGACCCTTTGGGTCACTGCCCCCACTCCTAGGTCTGTGCAGGACTGCCTAAGACTAAGCCCTGTGACCCAGAGCATCACTCAGATGCTTCTTGAGCTCTGGCAGGCCCAGAGCCGTGCCCACTTCCCAGGGGAGTGTTCCAGTGTCCCACCACCCTCTGGTGGAAGAGCCTATTCCTAAAACCTCCCATCTGGGCTTCCCCCGACGCACCCTCATTCCGTTTCCTTTTGCCCATTTCCCTTGTGATGCTTCCAACCTTCCCATCTTTCGCCTTCCTCCTACTCGACTCCAGCCTTTTGAATTTGTGCCCTTGCCTTCCCCCCGTTCCCTGCTCCCTGTCCCTCCCAGCCCTTGCCCCGTTGCCATTCCAGCACAGCATGTCCCGGTGGAGTGCTGCGGATCCCGCCGTGTGTGTGGTGTTCCTGTCCCCGCCTGGGTGCCGTGGGGGTGTGACACAGCCCCTGGTCCCGTGTAACAGTGATTGTCTCCAGGAGTGCCAGGTGCTCCCGCCCGCAGGGACGTGTCCGGAGTCGGCTGCATGACGCGATGTTCTCTCCGCGGGGCATGAACGGACGAGTCCCCCGGCGCTTCCTCGGCCTAGTAACTGGTTTTTTTTTCCCTGGGATTCTTTCTTTCCTTTTTTTTTTTTTTCTTTTCCCCCCCAATGTAGCGGCTGCATTCCAGCAAGGGAAAATCCCACCGACGCCGTTCTCGGCACCACCTCCGGCCGGAGCCATGATCCCACCTCCTCCCAGCATCCGTAAGTCTCACTTGGCACTTTGGGACTGAGACCATGGCCCTCCTGGGGTGTGTGCCTTGTGGCCTCGACTTGGAAAGAAAAGTCCTTTGAGCTTGAAAACAAGTCAAGACATTTTGAGCTCATGGTACCGAAGTGTGGGGGAGTTCTGTGTGGGGGCAGTCCAGCAGCACCCCAGTCCTCGGTGTGTCTGATTTCAGGGATGCTCAGACTGTCAGTAGCAGGGAGAGCCCCTCCATCTGTGGGGGCTCCCGTGCAGGCAGCTCATCAGAACTACCAGTGGTGTGTGGGTTTGGGTTGGGTTTTTTAAATAGAATAATTTTGATAACCTTTTGCACTTGAGCTGGCAAAGGGCCAAGAGACCTCCAGCCCCAAGTCCTGCTATTGGGAGTGGCAGTTCCCTGCACTGGGTGTGCACAGCTGGAGTTCGCAACCAGCATATTCCTCTTCTGGGTCACCTGGCACCTGGAATCGGGGCTGGGAGTGAGGGAGGCAGATGTAAAGCCACCAAGGCCTTAGTTACTGCCATGTGCCATGAGAGTGAATAACTGCATTGCCTGAGGGTGCTGGCTGCTTGCAGTGTGTAACTGTCTCTGTGTCCAGCTGGCCCCCCCCGGCCTGGGATGATGCCGGCCCCACACATGGGGGGGCCCCCGATGATGCCAATGATGGGCCCACCCCCCCCGGGAATGATGCCAGTCGGACCCGGTGAGTCTGGGATGGGGTGACTCTGTCGGGGTGCTGGGGGGGTCTCAGGGATGTGTCCTGACCCACTGGTGACTGAGCTGTGGGGAGCAAGGCTGGGCTGGGCTGGGGGCACACTCTGCTCACACCTCTGTCACTGTTACCCCCCTGCATACAACAGTCTTACAACCACTCATTAAAGCCCCCTTACTCCTGCCTGAGAGTCACCAGCCCTCCCTGCACAGCTGAAATTATGGCTCTGGGAAGCTGTAGCTGTTCTTCCTCTGCTCTGAGCAGTAATTTTTTAGGAATTCAGTGTCTGCAGCTCTCAGGTTTTGCACAAGGGGCACGTTTCTGCACTAAATGAATTTCACTGTTTAAAATGTCTCAAGATAACGTGTTCTAGAGAAATAATGGGCCTGAAAAAGCTTTTTTTTTAGAACTGTAAAGGCAAACTAAAAGGTGTTTGATCCATTCCACTCCTGAGTTTCCTGGCATTTGAAGAATTCTCAGGGGTTGTCTTACTGGAGCATTTCCCAGAACAGCTCTACAGGAACACACACATGTGCACTGAGAGTAGTGAAGTGTCTTTGCAATTACTGTCTTGTGGTAGAAAGTGTTCTGTAAGTGTTTTTAAAGCACAAGATAAGTACACAATCTGCAATATTCAGCAGCCTGGTGAAAATAAATGGCAAAGTGGGATGGAAAGCATTATTTCAGGGCTGTGCAGCAAAGCCCATGCTTTTCCCTGGCCGTGCTCTTTCCCAGCTGGAAGAGGTGCCCGGTGCTTGTTCGTGGGCACATGGGAGGCTTTTGCAGCACTTTTCTCCAAACAAACTCTCCAGATCAGTAATTAAGCTCACGTGTCTCTCTCGTGACTGGCAATAATTTACCAGTGAATATTGTCAGGGTGGGTGTATAACCTATGAGCTTGGTTCCTCCTCTGCTGATGGCTGAGCTCCTTCAGGGAACAGAATCCATCGCAGCAGTTTCCAGACTGGAAGTTCCTTGATGGGGGGAGAGAACCTGCCCACTGTACAGTGTGGAATTTCTCTCTGTGAGGGTGGGAGGCCCTGGCACAGGTTGCCCAGAGAAGCTGTGGCTGCCCCATCCCTGGAAGTGTCCAAGGCCAAGTTGGACGGGACTTGGAGCAACCTGGGCTAGTGGAAGGTGCCCCTGCCTGTGGAGTGGGCTGGAAATAGGTCTCAAAGGTCCCTTCCAACGCAAAGCATTCCGTGTTCTGTGGTGACTGGGCATTGCTGTTCCCAGTGTTCTCTAACGTCCTGTCTTTCCCCGGCAGCCCCTGGGATGAGGCCACCCATGGGAGGACACATGCCCATGATGCCAGGGCCCCCGATGATGAGACCCCCCTCCAGACCCATGATGGTGCCAACCAGGCCGGGAATGACCCGTCCAGACAGATAAAGGTGGAAATGGAGCTGCCTTTTCATATTGGGATCTTCCGCATGGCAAATACCACAGACCCATGTCCCTGGGGTTTTGTGCTGGGTGTGTGCAGGGGCTCTGCCCTCACCTCAGCATGGACACCCCCTGCACTGACTGCTGGATGGGGTCTGGCTTTTGGGGCGTTCTTTTTAGTTGTGTTATATTTTACCCCCCACTGAGTCGTAAAAATAACAATAAAACATTGATGTTGTTTCCATAGGGACTCTGAGCCTTGTTCTGGACGCTCTCCAGGGGAAGGATGTAGGTGGGAAGCGGTGGTGGGGCAGCGCTGGTCTGGGGGGGGCGCGGGGGGCTCAGGGCTGACGGGAGTGGTCCCGGGGTGGTCCCTGGATCTCCCGGGAGGGGGTCCTGGAGGTCCCGGGAGGGGTTCGGGGTCCCGGGGCCGCCCCTTCCCCGAGCGCGGCGGGGGCGGGGCCAAAGGGGCGGGGCCAAAGGGGGCGGGCCGTGCCGAAGGGGGCGGGGCGAGAGGAAGGGGGCGGGCCGTGCCGAAGGGGGCGGGCCGTGCGGGGCGGGCGGTGCCGAAGGGGGCGGGCCGTGCGGGGCGGGCGGTGCGCGATGGGGTCCCGCCGCCCGCGGGCCTGACCCGCCGGCCCGGCATGGCGGGCATCATCAAGAAGCAGATCCTGAAGCACCTCTCCCGGTGAGGCTCCCGCTCCCCACCCTCCTCCTCCTCCTCCTCCTCCTCCTCCTCCTCTCGGGGTTCTGCGGGGGGCGAGGGCCGGGCCTGGGCGGGGGTTTGGGGACCGCCGGGCAGCGGCCTGGGGAGCTCCCGGAGGGGGCTGAGGGTCCGGGGGGCTGCGGAGCCGCCGGGCCTGGGGCTGTCCGGGGCTCGGGGGTGCCGGGCAGTGGGCCCGGCCCGGCTCTGCCGCCCGGCCCAGGAGGTCCGAGCCCGGGCCAGTGCCCGGTGCCGGTTCCCGGTGTCGGTTCCCGGTGTCGGTTCCCGGTTCCCGGTGTCGGTTCCTGGTGCCCGGTACCGGTTGCCTGGTGTCGGTTCTCGGTGTCCGGTGCTGGTTCCCGGTACCAGTGCCCGGTACCGGTGCCGGCCCTGAGCGGGGCAGGGCGATGGAGGTTCGGGAGGCGGGCGGGGAGCGGGATCAGCCCCGGCAGAGCCCGGGCGGGGCCGCACCGGCGCTCGGGGGCCGCCCGCGTTCCGTCGCTCCCGGTGGGTCCCGGGCGGGCCGCGGGGCGGGAGCGGGCGCTCTCTGGTGCGGACCCGCGGCCGCAGCCCCTGCTCGGGCCGGGCCTTCTCTCCTCTGCCCTGGGACAAAAGGCCCGTGTTGTCTCCCGGCCGCGGGCTCGGTGTCACGGACGGCGGGAGCCGTGTCGGAGCGGGCAGTGAGGGCACCGCTCTCTGCTTCTCCTCTGCGCTCTGCGAGCTGCGGCCGGGCAGGTCCCTCCCGTCCCTGCTGCTGGAGACGCTCCGGTGCAGAGCGAGGGGCCCGCAGTGACCCGTGCGGGCTCTGTGGGTTCAGGGCTGGAGCGAGACCCGCGGATCCCGACCCTCTGGGGCTGGAGCTGAGTCCTGGGGGTGCCTGGAGCCCCACACTGTCCCTGCACACCGTGGGCTCAGTGCAGGGTCTGTGTGCTCGGAGTCACCAGTTGCTCGGTGCTCCAGCTCCCTTGGCACTGTCCTGGACAGAGTGATGGAGTTGCTCTGGGTGCTGGTTTAAATGGAATTCTGCATTGGGTTTGGGATTTGGACATCCCGCATCTCCGAGTTTTGTCTCATTCCACCTCACACCAGCGTGTCACACTCAGTGCAGATTCATCCTCCTGGTCAGGAGGCAGTGAAGTGTTTATACCATGGAGAGGTGGGTGAGAGCAGTTTGTAATGGAGGATGGAACAGAGCTTGGCTTTATCTCTGGGTGCTGATCCTGCGTGTGTTGTTCTCATGGACAATTCTCTTTCTGTACGTAAATACACTTTTGCTGGTGCTTTTCCTTAATTTTGATTGTTGGTCTCCCTTACCTTGCACTGTTACAGCACTTTCCTGCCCCAAAGTGCCCCTTTTCCCCTCCAATCAGGCCTGATAATGTTCACCTGTGTCTCCTTTGGGCCGTTCCAAGGAGGACAGAGAGTCCCAAAACATTCTGCAGCTCTACCTGTTTACCTACTTGGACTTTGGCTTTCAGGTGCTTGGTCTGATCTTGCCCCTCTCTTGCACAAGGATTGTGGATGTTTTGCAGAAATGCAGTTCGAAAACAGTTTAATGGTGTATAAAAAGATGAAGTTTTTTCCGTTCTGGTTTTGTTTCCTCTAAATACCTCGGCTTCACCCTCCCTTTGGGTTTTCTTTCAGCCATGCTCATTTGCCTGGAAGAATTTTGCTACTGAATCATTAATCTACCTTTATTTTGTGCTCACATTTGCATATGAAATAATTCATTGTTCCTCTTGTTGTGTCTCCATTTGAAGTCGATTCCCCACGGGGTGTGTTTTTGTTCCTTCTCTCCGTGGAGATTTGCAAGGAGCAGTCAGGAGAGGGGCAGCAGGATCAGGGAGCTGTGAATGAGGTGTGATCCCGTGTCACGTGTGTGACCCGGTGGCGATGGTACAGCTGGGCTTTGCTCCCTTGTGGAGGTATTTGGGAAGGCTCAGCCTGTGTGTGCTTTAGCAGCTTAAATTCCTAGAGCAGGAGAATCTCAAAAGTTGCGGAGCTTTCACCATCTGTGCCTTTCACTCCTTTGTCCTATATTTAGCTTGGAAAAGCAAATAGATTAGGTGCTTTCACTTCTTGCTGCTTCCAGGCAGGCACAGTGCTGGTTCTGAGGGAGAGTGTTTGGAACCCAACATCAGGGGCTCCCTGTGAGCCCCCCGGGGATCAGCCCCTGCTCTGGGCTGGGGCCCTGTCAGCTGCCTGGACATCAGCTGCTGGTTGTGTGTGTGGTTGTGTTTACCAGCCTGTCATTATTCACAGAAGCACATCTAACGCTTTAAAATAAAATCAGTGAGCTGCCTTTGCCTCTTCCTGGTCTTGTTTGAAAGTAACTTCTTCTCATTGTCTTTTTTCTTTAACCAGTGTCGGTGCAGCCACAGCAGATCCTTGTTCTCAGGGACAAAGGCTGTTTATCCACAAGTCCGCTGCCCCAGCTTATTTCATATACCACCACTGCAGTGGAAATCCCTGCCAAAATTACTTTTATTTAATTGCATTGGAATGGTTTATCCCCTGCTGCCTCTAACAGCTGCTTTGTGACGTTCTCTTTTGGTACACGTGTTGAAGCGTGTGAGCTTGTGGAGTACCAGGCATCCAACAGCACACAGGACATGGCTCCCAGAGGAAATGCAGTGCAGTCCTGCTGCTGTGAAGAGATGAAAGCTGGTGTCAGCAGAGGAACAGCGGGGCTGGGGCTTGGGGGCAGGGGAAGGAGACCACAAGTGTGTCTCGCTGTAACAGGAGCCCTGGAGAATGGCAGCTGAGGAGAAACTCTGGGAATATCAGAAAGAAGGATGAGAAGGAAGCAGAGGAGAAATGAGAGAGGAGTTGGTTTAGGTAACACCAGCATAGGTGTTGCCAGAGAGGAAAACCAGCACAGGAAACGAGACCTGTTTGCTGAGGAGAGCGCAGAGCTGGAGCTGCTGCTCTGGGCAGATGTGTAACAGATGTGCACCACAGAAATTTGGGGATATCAGGCTGTGAATTTGGCAAACTGTCCTCAGGACAGTATGGAGCCACCTTTTTGGGTAAGTAAGATGGGCTTTAGAAACAGAATTAAAAAAACCTGCTAGAGAACAGACCCGTGGCGCAGCCTGGGAGGGTGTAACACTGTGGTGCTTGTCAGTGTAGGTCAGGTACTTGGCCAGGAGAAACAGCCTCGTGCAGCTCCCTGTAATAGTGCTGCACCTTGGTGGAGCTTTCCCTCATTCCCAGGGATTGGGTCGTACATCCCTTTTTCTGGGCGAGGTTGCCTTGCTTTCTCCCCTCTTCCACTTGCAGTTGCACCAGTCCTTGCAGCTGACAAAGCTGCTGGGAGTGGGTAAGTGAAGAGCTTGGGAGGGCCCCTGGTGTATCTTTAGCTTGTTCCAGATCCCTTTGGCAGCAGGAACTCGTGGGTGTCGCAGTGTGGGCTTCCGGGGGCTGCTGTTTCCCAACTTGGATATGAGGATCTCGGAATCCCTTCCTGGCCCTAAAGATGCCTTTGGCATTACCCATTCCACGCAGTTGTGCTACTTCTGTGCCAACACAAAGATCTGAGAGCCGGGTCCCAGCCCCAGCCCTGCCTGTTCCACGGGGGGCCTTGGAGCCTTCTGGAACTCAGTGCTCGGAACTGTGAGTCCTTTCCTGCTCCCTGTCCATCCCCCCCATCAGAGTCCTGCACTCAGGCCAAGGCAGGGCAGAGAAAGGCCACTGCAGCTGTGGTCACCCTGCCAGGGGTGAGAGGCTCTCTGGGGCTGGAATGGCAGGGGTGAGATCCCGTGCTCACCTTTCTTGCCCAAGCGCTGCAGCCTGGACGTCGCTGTGAGAGAGCAGAGCCCGAGTTCCTGTTTGCTCTCTTTGCTTCCCCCTCGCCGTGACGTGTTTTGCAGCATCGCTGTGTGCTCGAGAGCTGTGCTGCAGCTGTGCCCTTGCTGCAGTCACAGGATGGCACGTGCAGCTCCTGAGGGCTGCTGGGCACCCTCCGAGTTTGGAAGAGCTACCACTGTAAGAGACGTGTGCTTACCACCAACCTTCAGGCTTCTCCCAGCTTCCTGACCTTGATTACCAATTAACTGGAAGCAATTTAACGAGCATGGTGGGTAAGGAGGAAAGCAAGGAAATTGCATTTGGGAATGGCCTGAGGAAGGTACAGAAGCATGAGTGATTTAGGCAGCAAGAGCCCTGCCTTGGACAGAGGCTCTTCGCTAGAATTGAGACCAAGTTTGCAATTTTGGCTTTAGCTGCCTTAATATCCTCCTTTGGTGATGAGGGAAATTTTTGTGATGATCTCTGAGGTGATCATTTGCCTAAAATAGCTGTTGCAGCAATGGCAAGTTCATGAAACCACAGAGCTGCCAGCGGTTAAACACTGATAAGAACCCCATTACTTTTCCCTGTTCCTGCTGTTCAGTGGGGGCTGTTTGGCCAGTAACAGTTCCTTTGGTGCCCAGTGCCCCAGAGCACATGGTGGATCCAGAGCACGGAGCAGCTCGTGGCAGGACACCGTGAGGCAGTTTATGAGGAAAAAGCTCTGTCAGGTCCCAGCAGTGGCTGCACCAGCCCCAAACCACTGGCCATGAGCCATCTCTGAGTTCCTGTGTGCTGTGCCCAGCAAGGCACATGAGGCTGGATGCAAACCCTTTACTCAATGTGTTAATTTGGAAATTTCTTATTTTCCCAGTACGTTTTGATGGCTATTTTTTACTTTTAAAAATTTTAATATCAAGGGATTTTAATATCAAGTCAAGACACAACCCCAGCTACAGGTAAAGTAGCACATACCTGCCACTGCTTTGTTCAAGGCAGGGTGGGAAAAAGGAGTGGGCACAGACAGGACGTGGCATTTTCCCTTCACAGAGAGTAACCTCCAAAGTCAGGGTTGCTGTGCTGCTCTTTGCCAGGAGAACTGAGTGGTCAGTTTTACAGAGCATGTGTCAGCTGCTGGGTGCAAGGCACTTCCAAACACTTCCCCTCGGCTCGAGACACGAGTGTGCCATTTCTGGAATGCTAAACAGACGCTTGTTGCAGCAGAAATAAACTGCACTTGAGTAGCTCAGGAGGAAAATGTGGCTGGAGCTCTGTCACAGCAACTCTGGGTCTGCAGAGCTCTGTGCTGGCCCTGTGGAACCTCTCCAGAGCCCTTGAGCCTCTGCCATGGGAAGGGGCTGTCAAACAGGACTCTCCTCATTGCTCCTGTACTGCCTGAGCCTCCTCTGCAGGTCTTTGGCTGAGTCTGAGTGATGTAATAACCTTTAGTTTCTGCAGGTTGGAACCAGAACTGCAGATTGGATTGCAGGACGAAGAAGTGGGGCTTTGGACTAGTGCATGTATTTTTTCTGTTTCTTCCTAGTTTCCTTTTGTGTATTATTGTTTGCTTGAGGTTTAGACTTGGGAAATTCCCTGGCAGCTGCTGAGGGTTTTCATTCCAGATTGGGAGCGTGGGGCAGCTGGCATTTAAATTTCCCTGAGTGTCCAGCTGAGGAGCTAGAAATAGTAAAGCAGCCCCTTTACTCAGTGAGATGGAGTTCAGCCGCTGGCAGAGGCCAAGCCTCTTCTCTCAGATGGGTTTGTGGTTTGCTTTCCAGGTCTCCTGGTACCCCGTGTGGTGCTGTGGGTGTGGACCCAGGAGCACACCTGGTCTGGAGCGTCTCAGCATTCAGAACCCTTCGGAGAAATTTCTGCTTGGGACAAGAAAGTGTCCTCGAGGCCTGAGGGAGGCTGTAGGAGGAGTGAACCGATGTTCTGTTTTGTGTAATGGTTCAGACTCCTGTCTTATCTGCTTGGAAATGCTGATTTTTTTCCCCTGCAACTTTAACTTTGAATTGAAATTCTAAGCCTTTTTCTCTTAGCCATGTTGGGTTGCAGTTGGTGACGTGTAGCCAAGACAACTGATTACTCATCAGGATGTTTTGTGTTTGGCTTCGGGTGGCTGAGAGGTCCAGCCTTTCATTCAGTGCAGTTGAGGCCTGGAAAAACAGAAAGCTGATAATGTAAAGCCATCAGCAGTGGCCTGTGTGTACAGGGCTGTGAGTGTGCCTGAATGCACCCTGATAAGGAGCCTGGGACAGGCTGGTACTGGGGTGTGTGGGAACACTTTGCTGTGGAACTGGAGCAGGACGAAGCCATCGGGCTGATGGTGCAGGGACCTCACTGTCCCCACGGGAAGGTGTTCCTGCCTCCTGGGATATCTGGGGCACACAGAGCTGTGCACAGTGTGCAGCTGGAGATACAGAGAGGGTTAGAAATGTGGTGCTTTCTGTCTCCTAAACACTTGGGCAGTTTGGTGTTGATTGGATTCCCCTAAACTCTAAATGGGTTTGTGCTAAGTGGGGCTGACACCAGCTCTGTTAGATCTGGGCACCATCTCGTGCTGTGCAATCATTAGTCCCATCCTCTGCTAATTCAGCATGTTTCTCTTCCTCCTCTGCAGCTCTGCCCTTGTCTGCAGTGCCTGCTGTCAGGCAGAGTGGGCCCTGCTTATAGGAAACCTCGAGGAAGTAAAATGGCTTTTCTTCTTCAAAAGGCTTTTAGTTCTTCCTGCGTGTCCTCGAGGCAGCTATTTTCTCCCTTTTTACAGAAGTGTCGCTCACTTGCCCAGTTTTATTTCCTTCCAAGTTATTTTTCAGTTAATCCTCAGACACGTGGGTTGCAGTTAAAGCTTCCACTGCTGCCTTCCTTGAGAGTACCCCTGATTTGGGAAGTCACTGACCTGTTCTTTTAGCAGTTGTGAACGTTTTGTCCAAGTGAACCTGCCCTGTGGCTCCTGAGATAAGAAGTTTGAACGTGAGGTGAAATGACCTATCACAGAGATTTTTGAATTGTAGAAGATTCCCAAGGAAGATGGAAATCCCACTAAATGCCCTGTCCAAAACCAGACCAGGCAAGACTGGAAAAGGTTTTGGGAAGAAGCAAATCTGCATTGGTCAGAATATAGTTGTTGAGGTTTGTTTTTTTCCATGTCCAATTGCTGTCCTTCTGCCACAGTTACTTAAATTACATATTTGTGTTCCAAATCAAAGCAGAAAATCCTCATTTCTTCCCTTGCTGTGACTCTTGTGAAGGCAAGAACCTGGATCTGCAGCTGTTCCCGGGCCCTCAGCATTGCTGGGCTGTTTTCAGGTGGAGCTCACCAGTTCCCCCTTCCTGCCTTACCTGTGTTTGGAGGGATTTTCCAGCTACTTACTGCAGCTGTGGCTGGTGTCACTTCTGCCAAGAGATGATGCTGGTCATTGAGCAAAATGAAGGTTGCTGGTGTACAGCTAATTAGTTCTCCCAGCCTTAGTGATGAGGGTATCAATAGAAATACATGTGTGGAGCTGGGGGTGGTGGCTGGAGAGCTGTGGGGAGGAGGCTGAGGCAGAGCCCCCTCCTTGAATACATGAGAAGAGGGTTCCTGGTCTGTGTGGCAGCAGGGTGATGAGACATGGATCTGAGGAGAAGTTTTATGATTTCAGATGTCTTCTGACATTGTCTGTCTGTGCATTTGCTTGGTTGGAGACAGTGTGGCGAGACAGCTACAAATGTAAACATAAATTTATTTATGATTCTGGCCTGGCTTTGGGCCAGCAGTCAGACTGGGCCTAACTCCCTGTTGCAGTCAGTGGGTTTGTGGCCTCTGGATATGCAGGCTGAGGAATGGGGCAGTCGTTTTCAGCAGTGACATCGTATTTTGATATAAATTCAAGCTGATGATTAAGCAAATAGATTTTCAGGGTTGACTTTTGCCAGGGTAATCCCAGCAGGCTCTGAAGGAGTGCTGCCCTGTGAGTTTGCTGGCTCAGTGCTGCTTGGCTTCTGTTTGGGTTGTAAAAAAAAAAAAAAGTGCCAATATCCTCCCGTGTCAGTTTTCCCAATAGCCACTGTTTTCATTCTGCTTTCTCTAAGCCAGCAGTCCCTGCTGCCAGGAGGATGCTGTGGCTGAGGGTGAATGGGGTGAGCTGCCAGCAAACATCCACCACTGTCTGCACTCGCTGCTCCTGCTCCCCAGGACTGACCACGGTGGTTCCTCTTGGGAAGCAGTGGAGACCTGGCAGGGTGAGCCCCAGGTGTGCAGGAACTCTGGCCCCCTGTAAGTCCCGTGTCACTGCAGGTGTCAAAGTGGCTCAAACATGAAGGTTATTCCAAGATCTTGGATTCCTGTACCTGGCAGGAGCTGAGAGTGGGGTTTGGCAATAGGCAACATATCCTGGGGAATTTGGGCTGTGGTTTAAAACAAAGTATTTGTTTCCATTTGAGATTTTTGTTTCCAAAACTTGCAGCTGCTGTTGTCCCAAACGTCGGTGAGGTCTGTAAGCTCTGCTTTGGGGGTGGAATGTTGCATTTTGGTGCATCTAGAATGCCTTGTGAAAGGATTCTTCTGTAGAGTCTGGTAGCACTGGTGGTGGTTTTGGTACCTGCTCAGCAGGATTTCTGCAGCCTTTCCCTGGAGATGGTGACAAAGAGTTATTTGGTTTAGCTGGGTCCTGTTTCATACCGGGCTTTGCAGTGTCCTGTTTCAGCTTTGCTCTTCTTCCACTGTTGGTATTTCTGATATACCTCCACACTAAATAAAAGTGATGCCCTGGTTCAGGCATGTGCTTGTGCCTTTCCTCTGCATTCCCAGCTGAAAGCAGCTTCCCCTCTGAGCACGCTGATCCCGGGATGAGGATCTGAGCCCCGGGGCTGATCCCTCTGTGCAGGTGTGAGAAAGCTGCTCCCCACCCTGAGCTGATCTCTGCCTACAGCAGCCTGGGAGCTTAAGGGCTTTGTATCACCTACCTGTCCAAGCTGTGTTTGCTTTATTCCTAGTACCCAATCCCAAGTGGACACGATGCCATCAGCTTTCAGCAGAGCTGGTTCTCTGATGCAACACAAGGATGCTCGTGTTTGCCTCTGGAGGTGTTTGCTCTAACTCTCTCCCGCGTCTGGGGTTGTGGGTGCTCACAACAGGACTCCCAGCACTAATCACACCCTCTGTGTACCCCTGCAGCTCCCAGCCAGTGGAGCACCTGCTGGAGCACACTCCAGAATGTGCAGTTTCTTGGTACAGATGCTGAGAAGCCGGGTTGACCTCCACCACCCTCCTGGGTGTGTTTAAACACTGATGATCTTTTGCTTTCCTGGGTGAAAAGAATCTAGAGAGTTAAACTGTTCACTGCTGACGTCGTAGTTCTGGGAGGATAAAACTGCTGAGCTGTTGCAGTTAGGCTTTGAGTTTCTTTTGTTTTGTCCTAGGGCAGTTTTGCTGGTTTCCAGGATCCAGAGCTTTAGAAGGAACTTTCAGTTTCTCAGAGTTGAATTTGGTTTAAAACAAAAAAGTCCTTCAAATGTCAAAGTGTAGAGATGTTTTTTTTTCTGGAGCAACCGACATACCTAGGGTTTAAAAATGTCAGAAGGGGTTTAACGAAACACAAACAGACTCTGGTATTAAAATAGCTCTGAAATGCTCCTGCAGTCCCAGCAGCTTCGCTGGGGGCTCTTTTTAGAGTCTCCTCTTTCTTCTCTTGTAGGTTTACCAAGAATCTCTCCCCGGACAAAATCAACCTGAGCACGCTGAAAGGTCAGGGGCAGCTGACCAACCTGGAGCTGGATGAGGAGGTGCTGCAGAATGTGCTGGAACTGCCCACCTGGCTCGCCATCACTCGTGTCTACTGCAACAAGGCCTCGATCAGGGTGAGCGGGGGCTGCACCCACGGCCCCACTTCAGATGGGTAAAGTTACTGTGCACAGGCAGGATCGTTGGGATTGTGCACTTTGCACACTGGACTCTTGTAAATTCTTCCTCCTTGTACTTTTTAAAGCAAAATATTCTTTTAGCTGACATGAACTGCCAGGTTGCTTAATTGCAGTTGGTACTAACCACAGTTGCATTCCATGAATGCGAAAGTTTTTAGGATGTTGAAGAGACTTTCTATAAAAGAAATATGGTTCTACTCTGCCAAGTGACAATAAAAATGAGTTTGTCTTACTCATCTGATGTGCTCTGTTTTTAGAGTCAGATCTGCTTAGTTTAGTAACAAACATTTGTTCTCCCTCCTACAAGAGCTGCAGAGTGAGCGTTGCTGTATGAAAATAAAATGGAGCCTTTTGGTTTGTGCACAGTCTTCAAAGGACTTGCCTGACTTCCAGTAACAGCAGCAGTTAGGTGTAAACTCTGCAAGGCCAGGAATGTTCTCCATAACAGAATTTGACCTGTAGAATATCTATTACTCGTGACGATATCTGAGATCCAAAAGCTCATCTGGGTTTGTAGATCTGATGTCTGGAATGTCTTGTCTGTGTCTCTGTTTGACCTGGATACAGTGAGACATTGTGGACATTTCTCAGAGAAACAGGGCTCAAAGTTTGGACTCAGGTGGTTTCCTGCAGTTTCTAAAACTTTCCAATGCAAAGATAACCCCTGTAACCTCAACTTCATCTTTTCAGATCCAGTGGACAAAGCTGAAAACACATCCGATCTGCCTGGTAATGTTGCCTCTCTTGTCCCTTTCTTTTCTTCCTCACTCTTTTCAATCTCTTCTACTCGAGAAAAATTCTGCAGAGGGAAACCATGAAGGGCTCAAATTTTCATTTGACCTGAGTCCTCCAGGCCCTTAGCACATGGGGAGCACAGTCCTCTTTGGCCACGAGTGCCCCCTCATGAGATCCCCATTTCACTGCAGGATGGAGCCAGACGAGCTCTCAGGGAAGTCCAGGGCAACCTTGTGCCTGTTTTTGTTGTTCGTTTTCCCCACTTCTGGGGTTTCAGGTTACCCTGATCTGGGCACTGCTGGTGTGAGAGCTTTAACACATGAGACTCTTGGAGAGGCAGGAGGCTCCAGAGTTGGTTGTCCCTGTGCTGGAGTCTCACACCCCAGGCTGGTGGGCTGAGCTGGAGGCTGGGTGTGGTGTTGAAGGCTCCCACGTTGTGTCTCTGCAGTACCTGGACAAGGTGGAGGTGGAGATGAGGACGTGTGAGGAGCCTCGGCCGCCCAACGGACAGTCCCCCATCGCTCTGGCTGCCGGCCAAAGGTGAGACCCTGAGCCCTGGGGCTTCTCCCTGACGTCCTGCTGGGCTGTGGGGCCTGCTGGTCTCCCTGAGTCACCTCCCTGCACTGTGCCTCTGATGTTGCTTCTAAACCTGTGTGTGAGCCTTACCTGTGCCAGGCCTGTTGTCTGACGGGTGATGCCATGGAGGGCTCTTCTCTTTGCAGTGAATATGGCTTTGCTGAGAAGGTCGTGGAGGGGATGTTTATTGTTGTCAATTCCATCACCATCAAGATCCACTCCAAGGCCTTTCACGCTTCTTTTGAGCTCTGGCAGCTCCAAGGCTACAGTGTCAACCCCAACTGGCAGCAGAGCGACCTGCGCCTCACCCGCATCACCGACCCACAGAGGGGAGAGGTGAGCACTGTCCTGCCCTGCCTGTCACAGCCCCCACTGGGACCACCCCAGCCCTGGGGCCCTCAGGCTGCTGTCCGAATTGAGTTTGTATTGGGATCACAGAGGAAAAGTGTGGTGAATGATTTTGTGTGGCTTTGTTTCATTTCACATTGTCTGAGTGTTTTGTTTTTTTTTAAATCCTCGAAGTTGTGAAACTCTCAGTGTTTTTCTCCTCCTGGGCAGGTTCTGACGTTCAAAGAACTCACCTGGCAGACACTGAGGATAGAAGCAGATGCCACAGACAATGGTGATCAGGATCCTGTCACTACTCCTCTGAGACTCATCACCAACCAGGGGAGGATCCAGATCTCTCTCAAGAGAAGGGTGAGAGTCTCCTCCATGCTCTGCAGGACACAATCTCGCTGCCTGGTGCAGTGATGATATTTCCTCCCACATTCCTCAGCAGCTCTTCTTTCCCTTCAGAAATGTGGAGCCCAGGCTGGTGTGTCACTCCATGTTTTCTGTCAGAGGCAGCTGTGTCCTTACCAAATGTCAAAGCAGTTTATTTCCCAGGGGAGGATATCATGGATGGAGCGAGTTTTTCAATCTGTTTGAACATCCCAAGGAGAGCTGTCAGCTCCGTACTGGGAGTTGAAAGCCTGGCAGCCTGATTTTTAGCTGTCAGTGGAAATGTGATGATTAAAAAAAAAAAAAAAGAAGAAACTATCTCCTTTTTTTTTCCCTTTTTTTTTTTTCCAATTTTAAACCAGCGAGCAGTTTGCCTCCTAAAGAGAAGGTGTCTTTGACTACTTTCCACCTGAGAGGAGGTGCTGTGGACATCCAGCAGATAACATCCCAGAGGAGTTTCAGAGCAGCCTCCCTTCTTTCTGTATGTTATGAAGGCTCTCTGTCTGTGGTGGCAGTTTTTGAAGTCCCTGTCTCCTTGCTGTTGCAGACCAAAGATTGCAATGTGGTGGCCTCCAAGCTGATGTTTCTCCTGGATGACCTGCTGTGGGTGCTGACAGACTCCCAGCTGAAGGCAATGATGAAATATGCTGAGTCCCTGAGCGAGGCCATGGAGAAATCTGCTCAGCAGAGGAAAAGCTTGGCTCCAGAGTCTGTACAGGTGAATGAGTTTGGAAGTTGGGCTGCCAGGGAAAAGGGGTAGTTTCTACTTCTGTGGCATCTGTCCCATGCTCACAGGGTATCCCCTGATGGGAACACATGGGCTTCCCTGGTATCAGGTGAGTGTCACATGGACTGTGGGCTGATGAGGAGCAATGAAGTGACCAGAGGAGTGGGATTCATTGCCAATAAAATGCGTTTTCCAAGTCAAGGAAAAGGGAGAAGGAATATTGCAGCTGGAGTCAGAAGCTCTGGGGAAGCAGAGATGTGCACATGGTACAGTGAGATTGCATAGGAGGGATTGGGAATATTTGGCCCTTTTGGCCCAGGAGTCTTAAAGCATCTTTCAAGAGAAGTGAATTGCAGCTGGCAGAGCCACAGACAAAGAGCTTTGCTCATGAAAACATAGGAAAGGGAATCCCAATTCAGTTTCTATAAACAGGCTGGAAGATGACATAAATTGCTTAAGTGCATTATAATGCCCCTCTCTGTTTTCCCCTCTCTCTGAGCTCTCACCGAGCTTGTCTCTCTCCCACAGGTGACCCCACCTGCTCCCAGTGCCCAGCAGTCCTGGGCCCAGCCCTTTGGGGGCAGCCCCAGCCCCAGCAGCATCGGGCAGTACTTTGACAAGCACGACATGAAGGAGTCCTCGTACCACCTGCTCATCTCCCGCCTGGACCTGCACATCTGCGACGACAGCCACGCCCGGGAGGCAGGTGGGGAGAGCAGCAGCAGGGACAACATCACCCCAGGCAGTGGTTTTCTGGCTTGGAGGGGGTTGGAAAGCAAGTTTGGAAACTCAAAAACTGAGTTTTGCAGTTTGGGATTTGGGGTTCTAGGTCTGGTTCTTACCGTATAAACTGTAGGCCGGTTGCGTTCAGGTGTCCTTGCCTAGGACAAGATTTTGATACAGCTTTCTAGAGATGGTACCCTGATCCTGGCCATGGTGTCAGTCAGTCAGTGGTGGCAATCAGAGCAATGTAGTTGTGATTTCTCCTGGATCAGGACTCAGATTGCAGGGCTGACCACTGTTTTCTTTGTTCTGTTTCCCACAGGTGCTCTGAAGCATGGGATGCTGGGAGGTGCCATCCAGCTCACCTTCAGGAGGATGGCTTTTGACTATTATCCTTTCCACAGGGCAGGTAAGGAGCCTGTGGCCTCACAACTTGAGGAGGGGGATATAAAGAGTTTGAAGAACAGTCCTGCTCTATGGCTTCAGGCAGAACTAGAAGAAAGGAACCTCGGTTTTTAAAGCCAGGATGTTTGCTTTCCCACAGGAGATGCCTGCAAGCATTGGGTGAGGTACAGTGAAGCAATGGAGACACGGGGACAGTGGGCAAGGAAGTTGGTCAGTGAATTTCAAAGCAAGATTGAGAAGCTTTATGAAGAAATGGACCCTGCCTTTGCCAGGACTCCACTTTCCCCCTTCAAAAAGAAACCAGGTAATGGTATTTGATAAAACTAGTGAAGCAGGACGTAGTACCAATTTTGCTCCATCCAGCAATATCTCTAGTTGCTCCTCCCCAGCTGAGCAAGCTGATTTGTTGATGCAGAAATCCATAGTACTCTAAAAATCATAAATATAATGTCAAAGGAAAGTGGCTGTCATTCTGGGGTAGCTCTGCAGCAAGGATGGATGGGCTGCAGTGGTCCCTTTCCTGGCTTCTTATTGAGTTTCTCCATAAGTGAGTTTATAAGGATGAAATGAAGTACTTAAGACCTGGCTGAAGAATGTGTTCTCTTGCCACAGAGCAGACTCATCTTTCACAGTGTTCTTCCTTCAGAAGTCCTGAGGTTTTTTCCTGCCCAGCTGTGTTCATCTGTTTCTAATTTTGGGGCTGTTCATTCTGCTCAGTAAGCACAATAGGTGTCGGTGCTGAGGGTGGAGTTTGATGCAAAGGAGGTGACTAAAACCCTGCTGGTTCTGCTTGTCTGTCCCCACAGACGCCCCCCAGAGCCCCCAGACGAGCCCCCCGGAGAAAGGCCGAGCCCCTCCCACGAGTCTGCCGCGGCTCCGGCAGCCGCCCTGGCACCGGCTGCGCTCCAGCTGCGTCCTGGTGCGCGTGGACGACCTGGATGTGCACCAGGTAGGGAGCTGAGCAGGCTCTGGAGATGTCCGGGGCACTTTTAAAAGAGAAATGTAATCAGATATGACTTAAATAAATCATTTGGATCCCGTGCCATCCAAGGGGAACCGAGCCCTGCCCCGAGAGCCCAGGCGCCGTTAGGATGCTGCACGGGAAACTTCCCACCCAAGTGTGAACTGCTGGGAGTTTTCACGTTCAGAGGAAATTGCATAAGCACAGGTTTCTGCCCTCTGTTCATATCTAAGCTTGCACCAAGCATTAGGCAGGCCCTCAATAAAAGATCCCATACCTTTGAGAAGTCCATGAGGATGTGGATTTTTGACAGAGGATAAGTCTTACCTCAGGCTTTCTGACCTGGGACAGAGCATCCCTATCCTGGATCAGGACCTACACCCATGTGCCCTGTATCCTCTCCAAGAGCTGGTTTTGCTTTTTGCAGCACCAGATACTACAATGGACTTACCAACGTGCTGCAGATCTTGCAGACAGCTGTGATAGGTTTCATTCTGATTGCTCATGTCACCTAATTCTGCTTGTCATGGCTCTTACTAGCAGTGACAGGAGACATAAAGAACTAAATTCCCTCAAAGGAAAGGAGTTGGCAATATCAGCCAGTAGAAGAAATTTTTATTTTTGTTTGAAAGCAGCGTATGTTTGATGTGTAAATGAGGTGGATTGAATACAGGTGACTGTGGGGTTACTGGGACACTTGGGTTTGCCGTGTCTGAGTTCTGCACAGCTGCATTCCGTTGTGCTTTCAGGTTTCTACAGCTGGGCAACAAAGTAAGAAACCCTCCACCTTGGTTTCATGTAGGAGAAAATTCTTCAAACTCCCTGACCAGGTCTCTGCAATCCATATTGAATTCACAGAGTATTACTTCCCAGACAATCAGGACTTTCCAGGTAATACACCAAGGTTAGCACCTTCTTTTATAAGTTTCCTTAAGAATCATCAGTCTTAGTTGTTTAGGTGTGTTAAACCCTAGATATTCTCTGTCCATCATTGTTAGTTTCCTGATGTTTGCCTTCCTAATTTTAATTTTTTTTTTTGCCTGTGGGAAGGTGGGATAAAGTTTGTACATAGTGTGGATGCAGAGCTGTGCTTGCAAAATACCGTGAGCAGGAAGGAATTGCAGCAGCTGCTGCCTGCCCAGCTCCTGGTTCTGCCTTACTGGTCATTACTGGAGCAGGGCTGTGGGGTGCTCTGGGTACTCTGCAGCTGCTTTGATGGGAGACCTGGAACACCTCATTTCTCTGCCTGCACCACAGCTACTCCCTTTCAGAAATAGTCTCCCAGGGTGGTGAAGGCCCTGCATTGGTGCTGTCAGTGCAGATTCTGCACTGAGCTGTGGAGACCTGAAGGGCCTTTTCTGCTCTTATTGATCTGTTCCATTCCAGTTCCGTGCCCAAACCTGTACGTGCAGCTGAACGGCCTGATTCTCACCCTGGACACAGCAAGTGTGCTCTGGATCAATCTCTTCTGCCTGGATCTCTATCGCAGCTTGGAGCAGTTCAAAGCCATCTACAAGCTGGAGGACTCAGGCAAGCGTGATGAGCACGTTGATGTCCGACTGGACGGTTTCCACCTGAAGGTACCATTCCTTTCCTCCCTTCCCCAGCCTTCGGTGTTCTCTCCCTCCCTGTTGTGGAAGGCACACAAGACCAGGACACAGTGAGGAAACAAATGCTCTGACTTTCCTCTGTCTGCCACCTGTGCTAGTTCTGTTTGGTCTGTGGGCAGTACAGCGGGTGCTCAGGTTCTCATGCAGAATAGGCAACGTCTCTCTTCCCCACGTAGCTCAACATCCCTGTGGATAAGAAGGTCACGGACCATCGGGATCGCCCGCAGAGCCTCTGCGTTGGCACGTCAGAGGTGACGGCCACCAACACCCGGCACGGCCCCTCCTGTGGCTGCCAGGACCTGCAGAGCCTCTTCCGGAGATTCGCGGGCTCGGAGTTCTTCCACTCCGGCTACACCGAGTTCCCCCGGGCCCAGGGCAGCTTCAGCCTCCTGCACACCCTCTTCCTGCGCCACGCCTACCAGGTGGATGACAGGCCTCAGAAGCACCCGGGCCTGCCCCAGCTGCTCCACAAAACCTCTGCCTCTGAGGATCTGTGGTCTGTGAACTTCACTGAGCTTGCCCTGGGCTTTGAGGGGGCTGAAAGCTCCAAGGGCAGAGCCCTCAGCTTTATTGACCCTTTTCCCCTTTCCATTTGGGCCTGCCTGCCCAAGAGGTGGAGGCAAGCTCAGATATCTAAACGACAGGAACTGGCTGCCTCTGAGGTGAAAATCAAGCCTTCTGCCAGCTTTAGCAACCACTCAAAGAACGAGAACCTTTCCAGAGAACACGGCATTTGTCAAAGATCAAAGACTGACCAGGACCTGAAGAACATCTACAAGGCCCCAGAAACAATGGATGTCTTGGGAGAATCTGACTGTGAAGTTGATGATGGAGTAGACAGTGAAGAGCTGGAAGCCTCTGCTGATATCCATGTGCTCATGTCCTCATCTGTTCATGTCAAAGTTCGGCTCAACCACTACCAGTACTTGGTGCTGCTCAGGATGAAGGAAGTTCTGCAAACACTACAGGAGCAGCTGGCCCAAGATACCCAGGAAGTGACTGGGTGTCCTTTAGATCCCATGTCTGCTTGTGTGGGAGTTATGTTCCACAGTGCTGAAGTGGCCCTGCTCATGAACCCTGCTCCAGGGTCTGTCCCGGAAGGCAGATCCCTTGACTCGGACACAACCAGCCTGATCGAGTCTGAGCTCTCTCCTTCAGACAGCAAGGAGGGGCTGGCGGCCGAAGAGAAGGAGCTGAAATCAGAGAGCAGCTCAGAGAAGGGAGTGTGCAGCTCCTCGGAGCTTCCAGAGGACAGTGAGGTCGGGAGTACCAGTGCCAGTGTCCTGCCAGAGTCACTCCCAAGGTCTGCGAGTGACGGAGCTCTGAGCGCAGCTCCACGTGGTAAGGACACAGAGGAGAAGGGCTTGATAGAGGAAGCACATGAAGCTGTGGAAGCCCTGGTAGCAGAAAGACCAGCAGAGACCAGCAGCCAACCTCAGAGCCCCCCTGCTCTCCCTTCCAGCCCAACCTCGGATGTGCAGCCCTCGGGCAGCGGAGGCGTCGCCCTCGATGTCCAGGCAGAGCTCATCCCACTGAGGAACATCGAGGTGGAGCTCTCCAGTGCTCTGCACATCACCAAGGATGCCACAAAGGAGGCTCTGCACGTGACAATGGACCTCACCAAGGAGGCCATGTCCCTCACCAAGGATGCTCTGAGCCTGAGCCGGGACAGGATGACCTCCACCGTGCAGAGGATGCTCTCCCTGCCCCCTGCCAGGTGAGCACCACGGGCTCCCAGGGTGCAGGAGGGGGAACAGAGACTGAACTGCTCCCCCTCTTCCCATGTCCTTTGGGTTGGAGATGAGTTAAGTCTCCATCTCCTGGGGCTGGTCTGAGGACACTAAAGTCTGACTTGCAAGAGGTCAGAGTCCAGCCCAATATCCATGTAACCTGCAGGCTCAGGTGTCTGCCTTTATCACTGGTTTGTGTTGGGTTTTTTGCAGGGATTCTGTGCCCAAAGCAGAGGAGGGAGCAGTGACCCCGGGCGGGGGCCGGATGCGTTTCTTCTCCCTGAAGAGAACCCCGTCCCAGCACTCCTTTGACACCACGTCCGTGGACGGGAGCGGCCCCGAGGACGGGCTGTCCTTGGACAGCGACGGCAGCGACGGCTTCGTGCTGCTCACAGACTCTGGTACGAGCCCTTGGCTTCTCCTCTCCTCTCCTCTCACAGTGATGAACAGCTTTGTGCCATGGGCAACCCTTCCGTGCTGTGTTCGTGTGGAATTGCTTTTGAAGGCCATCAGTAGTTCCCCCCCAGTGGCTCCTTCTCCTTTTGTAGGTGCTGTTTCTTTGAGATGAGGAGTGTAAATGAGTGGGGGGGTGACCTTGCACATAACACGATGTCCTGAGGCCATAGCAGAGCAGGGGCTATGACTGTGCCAGTGGAGGGGTGTATGGAGTGTTTAGGAATGGTTTAGGAAGGGCTGGCTGGATATAGAGTACTCTGAACATCTTTCACTTCAACTCTGTATTGCTTAAACTCATCAGAGGAGCAGGAGAGAGTTCTCCAGAGGATGGTATAGGCTGAGAGGCCATGAGATTCAGGCAGATGCTGACATCAGGACTTCTCAAAACCAGAAAAAGAAGTGGAATCGAGTTTTGTTGTTACTTCATTTCAGAACCCAGCCTGGACCCTCTTTCCTCGAGGCAGCTTCCTCAGGCCCATGGTGACTCAGGCAGCAGGACAAGCCTGGTGGCCGAAGATGAGGGTGGATTGTCCCCGGAGGTGAACAGCTCCACGTCCCAGAGTGAAGACCCCAGCCTGCAGCTGGTCAGTCTGGCACTGGGGTTCTGTCCCTGAGTGGATCTGGAAGTGAACCAGAGAGATGTTTGTTGTAATCAATGAGCTCTTGGTGGCTGTTTTCAGGTGTCTGTCCTCGTGTTGAAGATGAATGAGGTGAACTGTGGCATAGAGGCACGAGGGGATGATTTGTCTGTGGCTGTACAAGTGATGAACGTGGTTCCAGAGCAGCTGAACAACGTGGGGATGTGGCAGTATCTGCGTGGCTACGTGGGTGAGACACTGCTCTGGGACTCAGCTGCTTTTACAGCTGTGCTCTTAGAACTGGCTTTTACAGCAGCCTTGCTCGGGGAATATTCCAGTAACTGGGACCTCAGCGTTTGGGGTGGTTAGGACTGAATACAACTCAGCTGCGAGGGTTCAGATCTGCATTTCAAAGATGTTTCCCAAATGCCTGCATAGCCAGGCTCTGTGGGGCTTAGTAATCATTGACTGGGATTTTTTTAATTCCTGCTAGGCTGCACGAAATGAATTAAAAGAGTGAATAAAGCTATCTAGGGAAACCCCAAAGTTATTCCTGCTCTGAGAAAAATGCTTTTGGTCTAGGGTACCTCCCCAGGGCTAAATTCGAATTAAAAAAACCCAACCCAAACCCCAAAACAATCAACCCCCCACCCCCCAAAAAAGGTAACTGAACCCCTAAGTAAACAAACCCCAGACAGCTCCAACATGGATTCATTTCAAGTGAGAGATGATGTCAGACTGAGGTCACTGTGAGCTTGGCTGCTCTCTGCAGCTGGGCAGGAATGGGCTTTCCAAGATGCCCTTTCTGGGTTTAGACCCGGCCGCTGGTGCCCCGCTGTGCAGTGACACCTCTCTGCTCCAGCTGTAGGAGCCCCGGGTGTGGAGGAGCCTGCAGCCCCCGTGCCCAGCCCGCCCCAGCCCCAGCTGTGCCTGCGCCTGGACGGGGGTCCCGCCGCCGCTGCCCACTCCCCGCTGGCCGAGCGGAACGGGCTCCTGCGGGTGCTGCTGCGGGGCTGCCACACACAGCTCGGCATGTCCTCCCTCACCAGCCTGGGCCCCTTCCTCGAGGATGAGATCATTCCAGAGGTGATCCCCATGGAGATAGAGGTGGTGGATGCCAAAATCACGATGCAGGTGAGTGTGTGGGGAACCAGAGATTCCTCCCGGGATGGCAGCCAGGGCAGAGCTCGCTTGGAAGATTCTGCTTGAGAAGGGACCCCATGGGATTCCTAGGGGCCTCTGTAGAACTTCTGTTTTCCTGAGACTGGTTTTGCTTCTAAAAACTGCCTTAGGGATGAACGAGGAACCCAAGGGAGCTGTTGATTACTGCTCACGTGCAGCCTCTTCATGCAGCCAGGCCCTTCCGTGGGTGGGTGCCCTGGTGAGCTCTGGCAGGGCTGCTGGGCAGGAATGCTGCTCCTGAGGAGGGTGCAGGCAAGGAGAATCCTTTCCAGAGGGCCAGAGCTGTCACAGCAGCTCATCTCCTCTCTGCTTTGTGTTTTGCCAGGATGACAGCCCCCGGGTGTACCCCACCTCCCCTGGCCCTGTCCCCATCACCCTGGCAGTGGATCACGTTGTCGTGAGGCGCAGGGACGATGGTGTGTTCTATCTCACAGGTCAGCAACATCCAGGAGCTGGTTGTACTGTCCCTCTGCACCCTCAGGCTGTGCTGGAGGAGACTGGAACTGAATGATGGTTGCTGCTGGGAAGGATGGGCTCTGGGGTGGGAGCAGTCCCTGCCTCTGTTTCCTAGTGTGGGAATTCATACTTGGTATTTCCTTGAGCACACACAGCCAGGACCCCTTTCTGCCTCTTCCTTTGCTTTAGTTTCTTCATTTTAAAATGGAAAAGAGAATTTTGTTTCCCTGCTTAAAAAGGAGAGGGGGGAGAGAAGAAAAAAAATATTATTCTTTTTGTGCCAAGAGCCCTCTTATGTGAATGTCCACACCTGAATGTGTTCTGTTGCTTTCCAGCTCCCCAGGGGAAGGACTCACTGAAAGAGGAAAAACCTGTGTCAGTTCCTGAGGAGCAAAAGGCCCCAGCAGAGTCTGTCTTGGCAGCCCCAGCAGCAGGAGCACATGGGCTGCAGGTGAGTCATTGCTGCCTGTTGCTGTCTGGACAAGGAGAGAGCTGGCAGGGGGCTGGAAATTCTCTTTGGCCTTCATGTGTTTGCAGTCCCTGGCAGGTGTGGTGAGCTGCAGGAAGGGAGTGCCCAGGGGAGCAGCCTGTGCCTCCTCTTATGGGAGTTCTGAGGAGTGAGGGCACCTTGCCCAGCATAAACCTTCCCATTCCCTTTCAGAAACCTGGTTGTTTTTCTGGTTGGGTCCATCTTCCCACTGTGTCCAGTTCCTTGTTCAAAAAACAGGAATAGAGAGGTTCCCACAAAGAGAAGTTGTGTCATATGTAATTCATCTCAAAAGCTCCTGCTCTGGTTCTCCTCTGAGCAGGTCACTGTGCACCTTGGAAACTCTGCCTTGTTTTCTGTTTGTCTCTTGTAGCTAAAGCAAGTGCCAGAGTTGCAAAGGGAGCTGCAGACCATGAAACTGGCCCTTGCAGAAGCCAACATGGACAAGGCTCATCTTCTGCAGGAGATCAGGAAATACAACCCCCTGTTCCAGCTCTGACAGTGCTGGCACTGCCAGGGAGCAGGGACCAGCACCAGCACCACCAGGGCAGGTTTGGTCACGTCGCTGCCAAATGGGTCTGATCCAGGGACTGAGACCAGCTGGGACTGCACAGGACTCAGAGAGGGAGGGAGGGAGGGAGGCCTGGCTGAGACAAACAGGGAAGGAATGAGGAGGAGTTTTCTTTGCTGTGTTCTGGCAGTGCTGCACTGAGCCAGGGCACTGCTCAGCCTGCAAACACAAGGTCAGATGTTGGGGGGAGACACATCCTGTGTCTCCTCATCCTTTCAGCCTTCACCTTCCATGGTGACATCTAGAGAGGGTCCATGTTGGGTTTTCTGCTTCTTTCACCCTCCCTTGTTGTGTTCTTGCCCAGTCCTGCTCACCAAGGGACATGGCAGGAGGAGGGTGGTCACTTCAGCACCTGGGGAGTGACAGGACAGGGGTGGCAGAGGGCTCAGGGCTCTGCTGGCTCCTGGAGGGAGGGACAGGAGTGCAGAAGGGATTTCCCCCTGTGGAGTGAGGGGATACAGCTCACTATCCCAAGAACAGGGTCAGGATAGTAAAGAAATCCCTTCAGATTTCTTTCTCCACCAGTAATTCCTTGTGTGGAGACAGTGTATTAAACTTAGTCCAGTTCATTCTCACTTAATCCCACAACATTTGGCTTTTTGATGCAGAAAAACAAAGGAATTGATTCCTTACAAGGCACTGTTTAAGTTTACTATCAAAGAACAGGGGGGAAGGAAGTTGGTTCAGTCTCAGAGTGAGATGACCTGTGTAATTTTTGGGGTGCACGTTGTCCTCACAGCTTTGTGTGCCGGAATTCCGGTGGGGAGAGGGAACAGCTGTGACCCCTGAGGAAGGAGCTGCTCCTGCAGGGCCGTGGGGGTTTGTCAGCACTGAGCTCCTGTCTGGGGGAAGTGCTTCAGCAGGACTGTTGGTCTGTGGCCAAGGGGGCTGCTTGGCCTGGGACACATTCCAGAGCCACCTGCTCTGTTCCCGAGAGGAAAACGCACTTGGAGTGGGTGTCAGGGGCACTGCCTTCCCCAGCCCTCAGCAGCGAAGGCAGTGCTGACGTGTCAGACTCCTCTGCAGGGAGTGACTTGCTGTGAGCAGCTCCCAGAGCAAGGCAGGAGGTGACAGAGCCTCTCCGGATCCAGGTGCTGTTGGAACAGACCCTGGGAACTGCCCAGAGCCTCCGAGCAGAAGTTGGACTTTGCTTTGCCAAACCTTTGTGCTGCTCCCTCTCCCCTGGGGAGCAGGAGCTCCGAGACTGCTTGCCTGAGGTGGAATGCAATGGTGTTCCTGCTTTTTCTTTGCTAATTGCTTGAAAATGGAAGGTTTCTCTTCTGCTCTTTCAAATTTTCATGATGTTTTGTTTGGGTGGGGAATGAGTGGGGTGCAAAGGGTTTGCTCTGCCTTGGTGCCCACCTGCAGGGTCCCACAGCTCCTCCCATGTGTGCAGGCTGAGCACAGCTGGGGCCAAGTTGTTTACAGCAAATTTCTTGCTCCAGCAACTCAAGTCAATGGGTTTTGTTGAAGAATTCAAGCGTTTTCTTTGCTTTGAAGTCCCAGTAAAAAGGACTGTAACCCAAAACCCACAGGCATGGGAGGACAAAACCTCCGGGATCTCCATGGATCACAAGTAGCAAAGTTTACTTTGTGGAGCCCCTTATCTAAGGACTCATCCTCTGTTCTGGTGGGAGCCCACGGAATCCTGCCCACCACAGGTGCTGTGGGAGAGCCCGTGGCCTCAGCACCTCTCTGGGGCAGGAGCAGCTCCGGGGGCCTGGGGACGGGGGGAATGTGCAAGTCTGAACTTGAATTTGAGTTTTAGCCAGTATTGGAACTTTGTTGCAGTTTGTTTCCACTGATGCATTTATTGGTTCTATGAACCAGGAGCAAAATTAAACTCCTTAACCTCCTTCCAGGCTCAGGCCTCTTCTCCCCCCCTCTCCCTCCCCCCCCCCCCCACCCCCGTCTTCTCAACTGTGCTGTTTTCTGGCTTTGGAAGCACAGCTGAGCCATGACTTCAGAGGCCCCAGGGACCCAGCATTGCCCCAGGCTGGGAGCAGCTCCAGGAGCACCTTGTGGTGGGCTGAGGCACAGCCTCATCCTGCCCTGCCCTGGCACACAGCGAGTCCAGCCGGGCCACCAACACAGAACAACTTTAATGTACAAAAAAAGCCACATCTGGGCCAGCAGGAAGCACAGCCCTGGGGGGTAAATACTCTGAAGGCCGTGGATGTTCCTCTCCCTGCTGTGCTGAGGCAGAGGAGCCCGTGGCTCCAGGTCAGGAGCAACTCCTGGCTCTGCCCAGTGCAGGGTCCTGAGCAGTGACTCAGAACTGTCCCTGTGGTCCCCGAGGTCTCACACCCCTCCCCAAGGGGCCTCAGGTTGTGGCTCAGCTGGGGAGGGTCCCAGAGGTTGCTGTTTCAGCCCCTCTCTGCTCCGGGGCCAGTCAGTGGAAGATGATCTTCTTGTACTTGGAGTTGGGGATCTGCCCTCGTGCCTTGAGCCTCCGCACGGCCTCTCTCATGTGCTTGGGCTGCAGGGGGGGCAGCTCCCCCCACTTCTCACACACGTCCAGGGCTGAACAACAAACACAGAGGTCACAGGAGGGGACACCTGAGCCCTCCCCCTCTCCTGCTGCTTCAGCTGCACTTGGAAAGGCAACAGGTAATGCTTGTGTTTAGGGTTTACAGCTCCTGCTTTGCCAATGCCCAGGAATGAACCTGCTCCAGGAGCTCCTCCCTGACAGGAGTCCCAGGAGTGACCAGGACAAAGGGCCTCTGAACCACTCAGCCAGTGTGGATGTGCTGGATCCAGTCCCACAGGGACTGATGTGCTTAAACCCAGGGCTGGGTGGGCTCTGGGGGGCTGTGGACAGAGGGGCTGTGCTCCCCCTGCTCCCTGTGACAGGCCCCGAGGCTGCAGGACCCCCGGCCCTGCTTGTGTCCTGAGCTCTGGGGGTTGAATTCCCCCCCAGCAGCTGCCACTCACCCTCCTCCACCACCTCCCCCACGAAGACCTTGGAGATGCCGGACATGGCGATGACGACGTTCTGGGACACCGAGGTGCCTGTGATGGACTGGATGAGCTGGGGGGACAGGCAGGGACAGTCAGAGCCCCTCACCTTGACCCACAGAGACCCCCGGCCCCCCGAGCTGCAGCCCCGCGCCGGCACCGCCCGGGAATCCCTCGGGATCGGCAGTGCCGGGACACCGGGCTGAGCCGCGGGGCCGGGGCGGCTGAGGAGGGTCCCGGGGGGCCCCTCAGCCCTATCCCGAACGCCCCTGCCCGTCGTACCCGTTTGATGGCGGCCTTGGGGAAGGCAGAGCGACGGTACATCTCGTACCGGTTCAGCTGCTCCTCGGAGAAGGACGAGACCAGAATCCTGCGGGGGGGGAAGAACGATCGGTCACAGCAAAAATACAGCTCTGAGGCTTCTTCGGGTCCCCGCGGCCGCCATGCAAAGGCGCCCCAGCCGGGGTAGGGCTGGGCTGGGCTGTGCCTTGGCGGCTCTCGGGGGTGAGAAGGGGGATCTGGGACGGGTCCCCGGCACTCACTGCATCTTCTGGATCTCGTCCTCATCCACCTTCTGCTTCTTCTCCTTCCGCTCCTTCAGCTCCAGCTTCACCTTCCTGGCCGCGCTCGGCTGCAGCCCGGGCTCGTCCCCGTCCGCCGCCTCCCCCTCCGCGCTCCTCACCTGAAGGACAGCGCAGCGCTCGCTCTGCGGCCGCTCGGACCCTCCCGGGCCCGCTCCCGCCCGGCCCCGCTCTCACCTCCCCGTCCGCCCCGTCCGCCTTGGGCTCGCCGCCCCCGCCGGCCTCTCCCGCCTCGCCGTCGCCCTCCCCCTCCGCGGCCGCCGCGTCCCCCGCGCCGTGTCCCGCGGGCAGGGCCGGGCCCGGAGGCGGCTCCGCGGCCGCGGCGGCTCCGAGCGGGTCCCGGGCCGGGTCCGCCATGGCCGCGCCCGCGGCGCCGCCTGATGGCGCAACACTGCGATCCCCGAGAGGTGGGGCCTGTCGTCATGGTAACGGAACCGCCACGGCGCCTCCTGATGACGCACTAAACGGAGGCCAGTGAGGGGCGGAGCCTGTCGCCATGGCAGCGGCGCCGCGGCGGCGCCCAGATGACGATTAACTAAGAGCGCCGTGAGGGGCGTGGCTTTTATCGCCATGGCAACGGCGCAGAGCCCGCGCCTCTTGATGACGCATAGATAGGGACAGGGCGAGGAGGGGCGAGGTCTGTCGCCATGGCAACGGCACTGCCGCGGAGGGCCTTGTGCTGGGCCCGGCCCCGCCCCGAGCCGGAGCTCCACACCCGGCTGCTCCCGCGGGGCAGAGAGCCGGGACACGGCGCTGGAGCGGCACCGCAGCCCAGCCCCGCCGCTGCGGGGAGGAAACCCCCCAAACCCCGCCCGGAAACGGGCGCGGCCTGAGGGACAGGGCGGGGCTGGGGGCGGGCCCTACGCGGGTCCCGCCCCATCTGATCCCGCCCCCCGAGGCCCCGCCCCGGAAGTGTCGCGGGCGCGGGGCCGCGCCGGCCATGGGGAAGGAGCAGGAGCTGCTGGAGGCCGCGCGCACCGGGAACCTCCCGGCCGTGGAGAAGCTGCTCTCGGGGAAGCGCCTCAGCTCCGGCTTCGGCGGCTCCGGCGGGGGAGGCGGCGGCGGCGGCGGCGGCGGCTCCGCGGGGGGGGGCGGCGGCGGCGGCGGTGGGAGCGGCGGTGTGGGACACCCGCTGTCCAGCCTGCTCAGGTGAGCGCGGCCCCGGGGCGGGCGGGGTGGGCGCCGTGCGGGGCCAGGGGCCAGGGAGGGAGCGGGGAGCTGGGAGTCCGTCCCCGGGGGGGTGCAGGTCATAGCCAGAGGCGCCTCAGGTGGGAGTCGAGGGCCGAGGGTGGGATAAGACATCGCGGAAGGTTGTGAGGGATGTGCGACCTGGAGACCCCGGGGAGTTCGGTGGGACCGGGGGCGCGGGGGGAGCCGCGGCAGAGCCCCTTGGGCCGGTGGGCCAGGAGGGGAGGGCGGCTGTCTGTCTGTCTGTTTGGAGCTGGCACTGCCAGGGCTGGCGCTGCCCAGGGGTGTCCTACTGCCCCGGGACCGAAGCGCGGCTGTGCGGGCGCTCCGACTGGTGTGACTGGGGAGCTGTGGTGCGTCTGGAGGGTTCTGGGTGCAGCCCAGGACGTGCGGGGGGTCCCGCGGTGGGAGAGCTGCCGGCTGTGGGTGTTGGGTGAGGTGTCCGGGCCCTGCTGGGACACCCTCCCGGTGACCCCCTGTGGGGTCGGGGTCGGCTCTGGAGGATCTCCCTCAGTGGCTTTGGTGTCCCCAGCCCTGCGCTGTGCAATTCTCTGGTTTGAAGCTCTTGGACCTTTTTTAGTTTTTTTTCTCGTCCCCTTTTTTCGGCATCTGCTGAGGAAACCACTCAGTGCTGTGCTTCTGGAGCCACAGCTTTGTACCACTTCAGCCTCTGCTGGAAATGCTGCTGCTCCTGGTCCCTGAGCAACTGGTTTGTACTGGAGCATGGGGAGGAGATTTGTGCCACTGTCACTACACACCTTGACTTTTGAGAGGGATGTGACTGGCCCGGTTGTGGCCAAATTTGATGTGATTTCCCTTTGTCATAGCCTGATCCCTGTATGGGGCAGAGGCCCCGGCCAGGAGAGCTGCCCTGGAGCACAGGTTTGTGTTTCTGAAACGTGAATGTGCCTCTGGGTCAGACTGTGTCCTTCTCCTTGGATACATTAAATGCTCTGAGCCCTGGTTTGGGAAGGGAGTTGCTGCAGCCCCTCAAGGGGTGGCTGTGCGGGCGGGGGGCTCGGGTCAGTGCCGAGGGTCTGGTTACACACGCTCTGAGCTGCACCAGCTCCACACGGGGCCCTTTCCCCACGGCCACGGTGCCTGTGGGGCTGTTTGACTCTGGCCGTGGCTTTGTGCACAGACATGTCTGACAGTGCCTGTCACAGCTGTCACCCGTGTCCGCTGACGTGGCTGTTGGGGACACTGCAATGGTCCCTTTCCCCTCCCGAGTCCCAGCCCCGAGGCTGTTTTCCCTGCACTGTGTGTTCTGTGTGTTCTGTGACAGCAGTTCCGGGTCTGGCAGCGCGTCCTTAACTCGCTGTGTGGCACCTGCTGCCACTGAGGGGCTTTGGGATTGTTTCCCACCTCCTGACCCTTTGTTGGGCTTTGGCTCTGGGTTAAGTGACTCCAGGTGAGGAGCTTGTGATGAGGTTTGGATGAGAAGCAGCTGCTGAGTGTCCCTGCAAGGAGAGGCCCAAGGGAGCAGCTGGGACAGATCAATTTTAGGGATGTGTTTGGTGGAGGAAACCTCACCTTTCCAACACTACAACATGGGAGCTTTTCTAGTGTAGGGTGTTGCCCCCTCAGCTGTGGGGAGAGCTCTGCCCTTGGTCAGGTCTGTGTGCTCCATGTTTTCCCTTCCTCAGGCAGCTGCCCCCTCCTACTCAGGGCTGATCCCTGCTCCTGCCGAGGCTCCTCCCGTCTGTAAGGATCTGTCCCAACATGGGAGCTGCTGAGCTGCCCTCCACCCCCGGAGCTCATTCCTGCTGCAGGGTCATGAATGCTCAGCTGGGCTGGCAGAGCTCCCTTGTTCCTTCCTCCTCCCGATTTTGGTTCCTTTGGATGTCGCTATTTAGTTCCTATTTTATTTTTTAAGTCCCACTGTTTGGACAACCTGTTCCCAAAGCCCATGTGTCCTGAAGTGCCTGTCTCAGCTTTTTCTGGCAGTTCTGCAGCATTTCAGGCATCTCAAAGATACAGTTTTGGATGAGGTACAAACCAGGCATTTCCTGGAATTCCCACGTTACACCTGGTAGGTGCTGAGCTGGTGCTTGCTCTGAGCTAGCACTCATCAGTTTGGGCCATTTTTCTTCCAAAGAGAACAAGTGCTGCTCCATGAAGTGGTAGAAGATTCCCCTGGCAGTAAATTCCTTGGAATGCGGTGTTTTATCACATCACCTGAGCTGCCACCGTGCCTGTTATCAGGCAAATGTGAACTTTGTCACAGTCCGGGCTGTGGTGAGGCCGAGCCAGCCCGCTGGGTGTGGAGCCATGCACAGACTCCAATCACCTACAGCTGCAGGTGAGCAGGAAGCAGGACAGGATGGAGTGGGATAAGCCACAGGAGCAGTAATTGCAAAGACAATGGAAGTCTCTCCCGAGGGGGGAAGGTGCAGGGTGTAACACTCAGGATTTCGGGCAGGGACAAACCCTGGTGGGGTGGGGGAACGAGGAGGAGATGGGAGTCTGGAGTCTGCCAGAGATGGTGGGCTCACAAAGAGGTGGTGTCTGCCAGGGTTTGGGAGGCTCAGTGGCCCCGGGATCAGCCCTTGTGCCGTGGGATCTGCAGGGCCTGGGGATGTGCTGGGGGCTGGATCCAGCCCCTTGGCTGTGCCCGGCTGCTTCAACTCCACACCTGACCACAGCACAGGCAAAGGCACCACGTGAGGACCAGTGAGCAGCCAGAGGGAAAATCTGCATGCAAGTGCAGCTTAGGGCTTATGAGCAGCAGCAAGTCCAGAAATCAGAAATGCACCGTGAATCCATGAGGGTTCTTGGATTTTCAGGGGCACTTTTGCATCAAGGCTGCAGAATTTGGATTTATTTGCTTTGGGTTTCTTTAGTGCTTCACTGTGAAGTTGAAGGCAGGAAACAACAAAATAATCTGTGGCTGAGCTATCAGGCTGCATTCAGGAGGTTTTGCCAGGAGCAGCGAGGGATGGGTTGTGTTAAAGCCAAATCTGCAGAAAAAGCTTTTTATTTTTAACTATTGTTGTGAAAAGCCTGGATCTTTGTTGCTGGGAGGGGAAACTGAGGCTGCTGCTGAGCCCTAGATGAGCTATGCAATCCTCTGGGAATGTATCAAGGAGACACTTCTGCTGGGAAGGAGGAGTTTGGGTGCACATCTGTTGTGGGAAGGGTTGGGTGCTGCTCCACAGAAGCCACAGCCTGTGTTCCAGCCCATTTGCTGCAGTTGCTGCTGGTGAGGGGGTCTGGTTGGTTTAGGGAATGACGTGGTGGGATGGCAGAACACTTGAAGTGGGTTCTGACAATTCAAGGGTGGTTTGGAGTCAGAAAAGTGAGTTGTATTAAAACAAAGAGGGGTTTGGTGTTTGCTCTGGTGCAGCTGATAGTTCACAGCATCACAGGGGAGCTGCTCCCACTGCATCCCCACAGAACTGGGCAGCACTGGGTCTGTCCCTCTCCTGCTGCTGTGATTAAGCATCTCACCCACTTCAGGCTGTCTCCTCTCCACGCCCTGCCGTGCACACACCACGGGACGGAGCCCTCTGTAATTGCACACCCAGCAGGGGCTGCTGGACGTGCTCCTGCCACAGGCACGGGTGTGCATTGGCGCATAAGCTTACTTTGTGCCTTGCTTTGAGAGTGTTTTGAAGTGCCAGTTGGGTTTTGGAAATAGCCATGTGCTTGTAGAGGTTACCTCAAATATTCCATGAGGGAGTTGCTGTGGGCTGAGATGTGGTGTGAGGAATATGAGGTGAGTCAGAGTCTCAGGTGAGGAGTGTCAGGTGGGTCGGATTGTGTTGAGGATGTTGGAACCAAGGCAGCTGCTGCCCACTGATGAGTGCAGTGTGTTAGCAGTCACAGTGTCCTGTGGTGGCAGGAGCAGAGCCCAGACACGGGGCTTCCCGGTGTTTTTCCAGTTGTCAGGTTACACACCTTCCCAGGAGCATTTGCAGGGCTCACTTAAAGTTTGTGCTCTGCCCCGTTGTGGGAGGAGCAGTGAAACACATCCATGACATGCATTTACTCGTGCTCAGGCCTGGCTCCAGTGCTGGCTGGAGGATCCTGAACAGTGTGAGGATTGAGCAGGTGGTTTGTGCTCAGGTGCTTGTGAGACTTGGGTGCACTGAGGGGATGTTGTGAGGTAATGCTTTGTTCCAATGAGACAGAAGGACAAACAAGCAGGATAGAACATAGACATACATGGAAGGTGTGACACAGAGTAGAGGGGATACAGAAGGGAGGAAATGCACCCCAGACCAGAGGGAAAGCCTCTTGCAGCTGCCCCTGGACAAGGGGAAGGCAGTTCCCGGAGGCTGAGTCCCTCCTGTGGCAGTGCTCAAGGGGCTGCCTGGGTGGCTGGAGACAGAATGTGTGCCAACACCTCCACTCTGCCTTTCCCAGGCTGTGCCATCCGCTCCTCGGATGCAGCTGTGGAGTGCTCTCGTGCTCCAGCTGTGGGAATCCTTTCAAGGTGAAGTGTCCTTGAGATGAGAAGGTGTCTCTGAACACGAGTGATGGCCATTTCCTCTTGGCACTGCAGCGCCAGCTCTGCCCGATGCTGAGCTGGCACTGCCACCATCCCAAAGCTGCCGCTCTGGAGTACAGCTTAGTCATGGAAATGAGATAAATCCTATTTCACAGAAACTGGTAAAAATAAAACTGTTGAGGATTGATTTGTTTCTATAGCAACCGACTGGAGAAGTGAGTGCAGCTGCTGTCTGCAGGAGGGAGGAAAACAGCGCTGGAGATGTGGGTGCACCTGGGCTGGCTGTGGGCAACAGGAGAGCTTGGGGGGCTGGAGAGGGAGAGAGGCTCAGTTAGAGACAGGACAGCAAAGTGTGAGCTGCCTTTGGAACAACATTGGAGTGTGTGCATGTGCCCTCTTCTACACAAAACCTGAAGAGCCTGTGTGATGTCCTCAGAGCTCTGCATGTCCTGCTTCCCAAAGGACTGTGCTCCTGCACCCTCATGGGGGGGGAATGCCCTGCTCAGGGTCAGCTAGAGCATTGATGCATGTGGTGCCTGGGTGTCCATCGTGTCATGGGCACATTTCTAAACCTAAATCTGAAATTACTTTGTCTTGTCGCCGTGGCTTGATGAGAAATGTTCAGATTTGAGAAGTTTGGATGAATAGTGGAGCTAAATTTTCTCGATTACCCTTTAACTCAAACTGAACAGCTGGATGCTGCACAGCAGCTTGGACCAGGGCAGGGGTTTCTTTTTGTATCCTGGAAGAAAATCCAGTTGGGCTTCCAGACTGCTGGATAAGGAGCTTGAGTTTGGAACCAGCTGTGGCACACACAGGGTAGTAAGGTGGCTATTTCCCCAGGGTTAGTGAGGGTGAGCTGCTTAAGTGCTGGGGAGGCTGCAGGATGCCAAGTGCTGGGACTGTGTGTTTAGGTAAGTGCTTAACCTGCTGAGGTGTCCCATCTCTTGTGGCTGCTGAGAATTTCAGGTGACAATCAGTGTGAACACCCAACATAGCAGGGTGTTGAGGGAATTACAGGAGGAGGAGTGTGTGCCTGGCTTTACCGGGTGCTCTGCAAGAGCCTGAGATATTCAGCTGAAGGGAAGTTGAGCTTGAGTTGGTGTTCAGGTTTGGTAAACCCAGGTACATTTGCACTCCTCCCTTGTTATTTAAACACGTGGCTTCTTTTAAAGGGAAATTAGATTTAAAAATTAACCTCAGGCTTTTTCCAGCTCAAAGGAAGTGTCTGTAGTGCCACGTACTGAGGACGCAAGAACAAAACCCTGTCTGAGAGTGAGTGCCATAAATATTATGTAAATATATTATCTCATTAGATTTCTATCTAATGCCATTGACTGCCGTTGTGCAGATCCTGGGGCGAGCAAGGCTGAAGATGTCATAGGTGGTCTTTCAAATGTAATATTGAGGTGGGTTGGAAATTAGGTGAAACAACTTTTGCCTCATCCTAATTAAGACAGTGTGAGAAATCCTCTCAAGTTTGGCATTACAAAGTGCCTGGTTTGAGAACAGAATCAATTCCAGAGGCTGGGTGGCCACTGAGGTTTGAAGCAGGAATCCAGGGGTGCTCCCCAGGCCTGCCACTGAAAGCAGCTCCTGGCTGGGAAGGCAGTATTGACCAGAGAAGAGGCTCAGAACTGGGTCTGTTATGCTTGCAGAGAAGTAGGCAGAAATATTTTAAGGGTTTTGGAATGTCTTATGTTGTGTATGTTCCCCAAAGAAAATGAGGTTTTTCCAGGTGAGGAAAAAACCTGTTTGAGACCGGCTGGTCATCATGGGCAAAGTCAGAGCTGGCATGTGGGTGAAAAGCAGGGCTGGAAGCTGCAGGTGCACTGTGAAATGTGTAGGAACAGCTCTCTGTGCTGCCTGTTCATTGCTGGTTCAGTTTCCCAGCACTGAGGGTTGGCACAGCTGCCTCTGCCGGCTCTGAGGGATCAGTCCCTGCTCTTCCCAGGGCTCTCGGAGCAGGAGCAGGGCAGGACCGTCACACTCCCTGTGCTCTGTTTGGCTGCCTGCCTCATGATCTCAGCTCTGGCCTTATCTCTGTAGATAGTGCAGATGAGTAATGACAACTCTCTGGGAGCTAGCTCAGGATTTGGGAATAATTTCCTGCCTCGGCCATTCACTCTTGTTCCTGTTCTGTAAGGGACTGGATTTCACGGATGCTTCTGCAGTAAAAGGATGTCCTTTCTGATCTTCATCTTTCTTTTCCTGAGCTTTCTCAGGAACTGGTGTGTAAGTTGATGCTTTCCCTGCTTGCATGGCACATACCAGGAAGGAGCAGGGGCTGATCACAGTGATCACAGAGCTCTTTGACTGCTCAGGTGTGTCTCCTGTGCCCCCACTGGAGCCACCGTGGCGGGTGTAAAACTTCTGGTTTACCTCCTTCCCTCGCTGTCTTTGCTCTCCTTTCCCTGTCACTTGCTCTTTGGGCACCCAATTAAAAAGCTCATCAAGAAGGAATGTCTCTGGAGTCGGTGGTATGTCTGTGCCTTGTTTGCGTCCCACACTGTTGCCAGTTAATCTCTCCTTGCTGTGTCTTTCTTTAGCCCTCAGGGACTCCTGGTTAAGCTGGAGCTGGGATTTGATACAGGCTTAAATGGAGCCATGTGGGTGAGCTGCTGGGCTGCTGGTGTGGGCTGCGTTCAAGGGCAAAGTCTGCTCAAAACGCTTCAGTGGAAGCTTTGTTGTGGCTCTGAATTCTCCACTCCCGTGTCCCCTTCCTCGAGGGCCTCGTGTCCCATCCCATTGTTCTGGTGTTCAGTATCAGAGCAACTAATTTCCTTTTACTCCAACGCAGCAGTGTTTCACAGCAGCGTTTCACAGCCTGTGTGATGTGTGGGCCAGTGCCTGGGGGTCCCTCCTGAGATGTGGGAATGTCCCCATGTGCGTGGTCCCTCCGTGGGAACGGTCGGGCACTGTGGTGCCAGCACCGATTCAGAGCCCTTGTGTCGCTGATCTGAGCAATGGCACAAGGCAAAGGGGATGTCGTGCGAGTCTCCATCTCACTGGTTTCAGTCTCCCTAAGGCAAAAGTGCACTCTGGATGCAGTTGTTGTTACAAAATAATTGCATTTGCTTTTTAATTGCTGTAGGGAAGGGGTAATTCAGTCCCTGAATGTCTGTTTCTCTGGCTCTGCTTGACTTGGCCTATTTACCTGCTTCTCATCCACCCCAGGTCAGACACGCTGCAGTTCAGCATTCCAGGCATCAGGGCTGGGCAGCAACCAGGCTGAAGGGACGGGAGTGGGTTTGGGGTGACACAAAGGGAGCCACGGTGGCCCAGGGAGCAGCAGCACGTGGCCACCTCGAGCAGCCTGTTGGCACTGAGATGGAGAGAACATGGGCGTGGGTTTATTGTTTCTGTACAGAGCAGGTCTGAGCCTGCACCAGGGGGAGGGTGTCTGTGTTTAAATAGTGTCCACCTTCCCTATGCCCTTCCAGGTGCAAGGTTCCTGCTAGAAATCCCAAATTTTGGATCAGACCTCTGTTCTGGGAAACAGAGCGCTGGAAACAAACAGTAACTTTGAGCTGTTCTGATCCCATTGGTGTTGTCTGACAGTGCCCACGTGGCCGTTGTGCAGAGCAGACAGTGAGCACAGAGGCACGTTTCCTGCCATCCCAAAACACATAAGTGGCACATCCATTCCTGGGCAGGGAGGGAATATGCTCTGCCATGATTTTTTTTTCTGGGTAAATTCCTTTTGGTGACATTTTTACTCCAAGCTCAGAGCTTTGTGCCTGTCAGAAGGGAACGGTGCAGATGGACATGTATGACTCCAGACACGATGCTCCATTGCTGTTGGCTAACTGACATGTCCCGTGGGATTCTGCAGCTTGTTAAATCATCTCACAAAGGAGACGGGGGAGGGAAAGCCCAGTACAAGGCTGCCAGCTGTAATCAGCTCGGTGCTGCAGCATCGGCTGCTTGGTGGCTTTGATCAGGAATTTGTGGCTGCCCAGGCAGCTTCCTCTGTTTCTCTGGGAGTGCTGGATGGAGGGAAGGCCAAGGGAAAGTCTGCACCATCTACACATGTCCTGCTAATTTTCTCTGCACCTAGTTCTTTTGTATTGTATTTTCTTGCAGTTAGTGGCATCTTCTCCAGTGCTGTGGAGCAGAGCTGAGCTGCGAACAGAGAGCAGGGAATGCTTCCCTGAGCAGTGCTCTGATTCCTGTTTGCAGATCTGGGATGTTGCCAGCTCCAGGCTGGTTTATCACATTCATAACATTGCTCAGTTCATTGAATTTTTGCACGAATGTTTTGATTCCTTTTGCTCTTACTCCTCCAAACCCCATCTAGTCAGATGCAAAAGAGGAGAATGGGCTGCAAAATTGGCATTTAGTAAACCTCAGTGAGAGGTTTGTGAACATTTGGTAAATGTTGTCAAATCTGTCCTCTCTTAGGGGTCACTTTCCTACTTTGAAGGGCAGCTTCAGGGCTTCCTGTCAAACCTTCCATCTGCATGTTGGGTGGCTGCCTTCCCATTTTCCCTGCTCTTCTCCTACCATCATGCTGCCCTTGGACGGGGTGTGGAGAGGAGGATGCTCCTGCACACATCACACCCCAGAGCTCCTGGACCCCTCCCCAGAGACTTGGCTTTCCCTGACTCCACTACTGACACTTTTTACACTTCTCCCAGCAAAGCTCGTTTGGCCATGGCCTGGTGATGAGCCTGTGTTGTGTGGGACTGTTCCCTGGCCTGTCATCGGCTGCAAATGCTCTCTAATGGGAGTGGATTGCAGAGTGCCTGTAATGCTTTTAAGAATAAAGGGCAGCACATGCACTCAAACCAGACCTGGATTTTTCCTGTCCTGCAGCTCTTTCTTTGCTCTGGCTCAGAGGGGTTCTCTGATGTAGCACACCCTGCACGCCTGACCTGGCCTTTCTGTCCCCACTGCATAATGCGGGTGACAGAGCCCACTGCCACCTCCCACCATACATTAAATAAATGCATTTCCACTGCCAGGAGCCATCTGTAAGGCTAGGGCTGCCCTCTTCCTGGGGGAGTTTTTAGCTTGGATGGACGAGTTTCTATTAGTGATGCCAACCCTGTCGGGTTCCTTTCTAGCGTGAGCTGCAAGCCCAGGGTTAAATGTATGATTGTTGTAGTCTGCACCAACCTGAACAGTCTCCCTCTGGAAATGAGGGGTAGGAGATGGCAGGCTGGTTCTGAGGGAAACAGATGAGCTCACCTTCTGCCTCTCAGCTCCTGAACTGATCCTTCACAGGCTGCAGTGGCTTTGCAGACCCGTGCAGGTTTCCTGCTCCTGGCCACCCGCAGCACATGAGGAGTGACTCTGCTCCATTCCATGGCAGAAGGGACAATTTGGCCATCAGAGGGTTGGTTGCTGCATGGTGTGTCTCCACTGGTGGAAGTGCTTGTTTCTCACAGGGCACTGTTGACCTTATGCTGGCTGAATTGTCTGTAGGTGTTGGGCAACGAGGCTGGAGCTGTTGGCGATCGTTGTTCAGAACTGTTTAACTCAGAATGAGCTGATAAAGTGGGAGCTTGGGGTCTGGTTCTGTGCAGAGGGCCAGGCATGGCTCTGCCTTCAGTCAAAGTGGGACTGAACCTGAGGGTTTTCACTGGAGTCCCTGGTCAGTGGCTCTGCCTTCACCGCCGGGTGCCTCGGGTAGGTCTTGCACTGGCTGTGGTGTTGTGCAATGTCAGCTGGGTCACTTCCACATTCCCTGCCTATATTAAGGTCCCTGTTTTTCCCCATTCATTCTGGCATCTTGTATTTGAGCTCATGATCCTTTAACTTTGAGGGAAATCCACCTGCTTTTCTTATAGCAAATGAAAATCTGGACCAAGAAGTTGAGGAGTGCAGAAGCTTTGGCTTCCTTTGCAGCCAATAGCTGGAGTCTGACTGGCTGCTTTCCCTGGGCTTTCCCAAAACCTGCCAAGAGGGGCTGAGACAGTATTACTTGTGATCCAGCCACGTTCTCCCTTGCCCCAGCAATACTCTGCTTTAATCTTCTCCAGCCTTGCATCAGCTGTTTATTTTTGGAAAGGCTGTTGCATTATCCGGTGGTTGAGGCAAGCAGGGAGTTGGGTTCCTGCTCCATTGGGAGTCCCACCATGCTGGACCCTTCCCATTGGCAGGGTGGAAACAGCAGTGGCTTCCTCACCCTTCAGGAAAACATAAGCAGCTCTCTGACTCTGAGGCCTTGCCCAAAGTGTTTGATTGTTTGTGTTCCCCTCTGTAAGCAGGAAATACCAAGTGAGGGTCCTTCACTGCAGGAATCCAGCAGTTGTATGGATGTGGATAGCTGGGATGTGTGAATGACCTTCTTCTCTCAGCTCTCTGTTTCCATACCTTAGGAGAACTCTGGCCTTCCTGGCAGAGCTGGAGAGGAAGAGGAGGGGAGAGACTGATGTACTTGACTGCACATATAAATAGTTCTCCTCTTGGATCCTTCCAGTCTGATCTTCTGGGTGATTTGACCTTTCTTTGATAAAAGCTTTCTTTATTTGCAGGAATAAAAGGTCAAAGGGTAGGAGAGGACACAGCAGATTTTTTAAAAATATTTTTATATCTTGGCAGTTGGTTTCTGCAGCACCCAGCACTCACTGCTGGGCCAGCTCCCCCCTGGGCTCCAGCTTTCCTCCTTCTCTGAGCTCCTTTAGTAAACTTGGCATTTAACTCTAAAGCATTGACCTGAAGATTTCTAAGGAAGTTTATGGAAGTGTTTTATCGTGGGGACACGCATGTCTTCCCATGGGGACGGATGTCCTGGCTCTGTCTGCAGGCCTGCTGCCGCCTGGGCAGGTCACTTTGGGCACAGGGCTCATTTTATGCCCACTGCACCACTGACCCTGGTTTTCCTTGGTTCATAACTTCAGCTGAAAGAAAAGCTGGTGTTAAATGCTGCTGGTTTTTCCTGTGTTCACCCTGAAGTAGTTTGAGCTCAGCATCCAAACACAGCTTGGTTTAATGTGTAAAACCATGGGACTCTGGCACTGCCCAGGTTATGGACGAGCAAAGGAGTGCAGGTGCAGTGTTAGAAGTGCTCCAGATGGCACACGAGGCTTTCTGGCTTGAGTTCTAACCATTAATTGCCACTTTAAATCCAACAATAAATTATTTGGGCAACCACAGTGCAGGATCCCACTGCCAGGAACAAACCGGAGCTGAGCACTACTCAGTCCCCTTTGTGCTTCAGGCCAGCACAGCTGGATGGGGCAGGGCACTCCTGCACTCACTCTGGTGTCTCACTGACCTTCTGGCCGTGGTTTAAGCCATCCATCGTCCTGCACCCCCTGTTGTTGGTGTTGGAGGTGCACTGCATGCGTGTGTTGGCTTGTGTTTGCTCCCGGAGCGCGGGATGGTGTGCGGGATGCCTCGGGATAAGCCTCTGATCCTTTGCAAATTGGATTTTGTGGCTCACTTGCCTGTCCTCTTGGATGAAGGTTCCCCTTAGCTGCCTCTCCTCTAGCAGAGCTGATGTCCATCTCAGGACTGCAAAGCCTTTTATAATGCTCTGCGGGTCAGGAGTCACTCAGAGGGAACAGGGACAGACTTTCCATTTCCCATGGAACACGCTCTAGAGTGAGTCTGTTGCTTCGTTCCCTTCTGAATTTCCACTCGGTCTGCACAAGATTCCCACTGGTTTGGTGCCTTTCCTGCTGGTTTTGCTCACTGTAGCACCAAGGTGTTCCTGGCTAGCAGCCCCCCAGTGATGATGGGTATTGCAGGAAGCCTCTGAGCCACATGGGTTGTAGTGATTGTGTGCTGGGGAGACAGTGGACTGCTCAGGAAAGGTCTGCTTCTAATAGGTTTGAACCCAGTTCAATTGGAAATTGAAGGCTATTAAGTTTTACCCCTAAAGAAGACAGTGCAGGAAAAAGTACTATGTTGGCACAAGGGAGATTGCCAGGGCTTGTGATAAACACTGGAAGGATTCCTGGAAGGATGAAGTGTAAAGCACACTGGCACATGGGTGGTGGGTTGTGCTGGTGAGGGCCCTCATCAGGAAAGGTGAGCAGTTCCAGTTTACCTGTAAGAGCATGGTTTGAGTTCCATTGCCTGTTCTGGGAGAGGGTGGTGGCACTGGTGAGGGGCAGCAGACACCACACTCCTTTCACAGCAAGGTCAGGAGCAGCACCAGCCCCTCACTCACACTGTTCTGCACTGATGTGAACAGGACACCTTCCAGGGGTGGGGGGAAGAGTAATTCTCGGCAGGGTTAATTCTTAAATCCGTGGTGCTTGACTTTTGAACAAGGGATGGAAGTGAATGCTCTCAGAAGTGCTGGGAGACCACCTACTCTTTTGTACAGACTGCCAGCAGCTGACAGATGGAAGTGATTTTGTGACAGTGAGAAGTTAGTGTGGAATCACACTGCTGACCAAGAGCAGGCTCTATATCCCACAGTCTTTGACTTACAGCCCCCGCTTGTGACTCTTGCCATGGAGGGAAGAGAGTTTCCCAGAGCCACTGGAATTCTTCAGCGGGGTGTGAATTAGCAGTGCATCGATGGTTTGTGGTCTCTTGTGGTTCACTCTAATAGGCACATGTTCCTCTGAAGATGCTTTTTGGCAAGCACAAGTATGGCTGAAGGATGTGTGGGAGTGGGAGCTCTGACTGGAAACCAGGAGGGTCTGGTAAAGCAGAGGAGTGAGTCCCTGTGCCGGTGTGTGCTGCGGCACTGACCCCTCAGCTCGACTCTGTGCTCCACGTGACTGCTCCTGACCACAGCTGCCCAGATACCCACTGTAGTGTGAGAGCTCTGCTGACCCTGTCCTTGCCCTGTCCCTGCTTGGTGTTTGCCTAAGTGTTCCATGTCCATTTTCTGTATTGCAGCATCTGGAGAGGGCCCAATGTGAACTGCGTTGACAGCACGGGATACACCCCACTGCACCACGCTGCTCTCAACGGCCACAAGTGAGTCCTGCTCCCATCTTTGCTCACGGGGGATGGATGTTTTGTGCTTTCCAGGCCACGGTTCTGTGTCGTTCATTCACTTGTCACTTCCATGGCGCTGGTGAGTGCTGGTGCTGCAGCACTACTCCATCTTCAGGGGAAATGGAGAATGCACTGCTTTGGCTGCTGCACAATGTGATCTTACACCTTGAAATATTTGGCAAAACATTGAGGTTTTCAACCAACCACCCTTTTATTTCAAAGCAATTTGGATAAGCTGTAACACCATGTGAAAGGGACTCCCTGTGACAGTCCCTGCAGTCTGTCTGGTGTCCAGGGTGGACTGGGCCTGCACCACTTAGAGTTGCCTTGTGTGCACATCACATTTGGAAGTAAGTCCAGTCTTTACCGTGGTGGATCTCGTGTTATTCATTGCTGCTGAAGGTATTGAGAAATGGAATAGAGTTAAAATCTTTATTCACCTTCACTGTGCTGATGCAATTCACTTTGCAGCAGAGGCTTGTGGCTGACTTCAGCCCCTGTTCAGCTCCATTAGCATGGAGGCAACGTGGATCTTTTCTGAGCTCATCTCATCAATATTTATTTCTCTTTTTTTTTGTTTTTTTGGGTGGCATTTAATAGGAACACTTTAAAATCATATTTCAGGAGGATCTCAAATATTCTGTTCAGACTCACTTTTCATGCAATACAGAATGTAAGCTGTGAAACAAGAACTGAGTGTCTTAGACTCAAGTTCCCTTCTCCTGCAGGGACGTTGTGGAAGTTCTGCTGAGGAACGACGCCCTCACCAATGTGGCAGACTGCAAGGGCTGCTACCCCCTGCACCTGGCAGCCTGGAAGGGAGACGCCGACATAGTGAAGCTCCTCATCCACCAAGGCCCTTCGCACACCAAAGTGAATGAGCAGGTCTGCCTGGTTTTCTCTGATGTACCATTGAATCACTGCCCTTGCATGGAGAGAGGCTCCTTCAGCTGACCCTTCCCAAACCAGCAGCAATGGTTATAAGGTCCTGTTTGCTGGTGGGATAAGAGGGGCACTGCCTAAAGCAATACCTTCAGTTCTGAGTTAGTGGTAGGATGAGAAAGGTATTTAAGTTTTATAGACAGACACATAAATATGAGAACTTCTCAACACCTAGGAAGTGTTCTCCTGCTTCTGGGCTTCTAAAACTAACCCATAGTTTTCTTTTCAGTTGCTGGATAGCTGAGCAGGTTTCTAGTTCTGCAGAAGATCCATTGGCTCCCTCCTTTGGGAACTAATCAAGGCAACTTTGTTTAGTCTCTGTTGGCCGTGCTCTCTTAGCTGCTCTCCTGGCTTGTCTCTGGCACTTGCTCCAGTTCACTAATTTGTAAGTTCTAAGATAATTTTAACCCTACTTGCCCCCAGATAAATCCTTAGCTTAATCTTAAAGAATTGTTTTCTCAATCGGGCAAGAAAAAAAGCCTCTTGGATTTCTTCCATTTGTCAAGCTGATAGTTTTGGTCTGGGGTGCAGAGGGAATGAGGGGTGTGAGATAGCTCTGTCCACTCCAGAGGACTGGCTCCCCTGAAACTGTCCCGTGCACATCAGAGGGACCTTACAGTTCCAGAGAACCTCTGGAATGCTACTGCTGGAAGACCCAAATACTTCTCTTGTTTCATGGTTTTGTTTAAGGGAACTCGTTTTCTGAGGCCAGCTGAACAGGGTCACTGACCTTGTCGCTGGGTGAGCCTGGCAAACAGTCACAGGCCTAAATCAGGGGCTTGAAGATGCAATGGGCCCTGGTTGTCCTGTCCCTAAGGCAGGAACATCTGATATCCCTGTGAATCAGCTCCCAGCCCACTCAGGTGTGCATCAGGAGGAGAGGAGTAAACCAAAATAGGTTTGCCTGCCTTAGTAGCACAAGGCTAAACCTGACCATTCATTCCGAAGGTAATTCCCAGGTAGGTCAGGCACCCGTGGCTTGAGTTCAGCAAATTGTCACAGTCAGGGTGAGCAGCTGGGAACTGGGAGTCCCTGCTGCTTGTTTGCTCTATGTGTGCACTTTTTCAGAAGCTGAGGAGAGCAAACTCCCTTCATAGTCAGGTTTAAGAGTCCCAGTCCTGCTTCCAGCTGCACTTTATGGGGACCCAAGTGCCACACTGCAGCTTCCTAGGACAGGTAGCTCGATGCACCAGGCTGCCCCAGGCCTAAATGCTGCTAAAGCAGCAGGAATGAAAAATCTCATTTCCTACACTCCTCAGTCAGGCAGGAATAATGAGGAATGTGTGTTTTAATGTCTCTGGTGGTAGTTTTCCAGCTTGGGGCTGTGGTTAATCACGTCTCCAGGCACAGCTGCAGGCACTCGGTCAGGTTACAGAGGTTTGAGTTCAGGTAGCCTTTCACAATCAATCTGATAAGAGTTGCCTGAGGGCCCTGAGTGTAAATGTTCTGCTCTGAGTAGGGCAGATAGAGAGGAGACCTTTGCAAAAGACCCAAAGCTTAGTGTGATCCTTCCAGGTAATGTTTCATTAATGTCTATTTAGTAGGAACCTTGTTAAATGAGAGAAGTCAGCTGAGGAGCCTGTGCTGCCTGTACTTGGAGCCTTGTCCATGCACTGCACAGGGGTCCAGGTTACAGCAATCCCAGCTGGAATGGCTTTTGCTGGTCGTGGCTCTGACTGGAACAAGATGCTGTGTTCTGGTGTTCCACCCCTTGGAGTCACCCATTGCTTTGTTGCTGTATCTCACCCATTTCATTATCACATTTTTTTCTTTTTCCTCTTCCTTTTTGTAGAATGCTCTTGAGATCAAAGAACTCAAAAAGTACGGCCCCTTTGACCCATATATCAATGCCAAGGTGTGTACTTTGCTGTCAGCATTTCACTGCATCATCACTCCAAGCTGCACTCCGTGATTCCAGGTGCAATAATACCTGTTCACTTTGCAGCTGCTTGGGGGAGAAGGAAAATGGGACCATTTATTTACTGTGGGTTTCTCTCTTCAAAGCAGTTATAGAAACATAATTAAAGGGAAGCTTTTCCTTACTTTCCTGGGGGCTCCTTCCTTGCTTAGCCTTGTAGGACTCGTGGTGATGGTCAGTTTGCTTGATTGGGCTGGATGACTTCCCAAAGGTAATGCTACTTCAATTAAATGTTTTAGGTTTTGTTTCATGTGCTGATGTTGCTGATAAATGCAAAGAGAAGGAATTTTTTTCCCTGCTTAACCATGGATGCATTTTCTCTGTGGGCTGTTTGGAGTGAATTTTTATGCCTTTTCTCCTACCAAATGCATAATGCTGTGTGTGTTATTTGAATGGACAGTTAATCCCTGTGGTGGTGGTGGGGAGAAGGGAAGGCAGTGACATTCCTGCCTCCCTTCCCAAGTCCTCCATGTCCTGCTTATTGCGTCAGTCTCTCTATTTTGATGTTCAGTCTGTGGTGTTGTCTGACCCTTCAGCCCTGGTTTCCTGTTCCTGTTTTCTGGCCTGTTTTGCTCCTCTCTTGTTTTTAGTTGTTGAGCTACAAAAAGCACAACATTGGCTTGTGTGATGTGCTGAGCCTGAGCTGTTGAGGAAACAGATCGAGTTCCTGGTGGTGTTTTCTCAGACACCCTTTTTCAGTTTTATTTCTAGTGAAGCTGCAAGCCAGGGATGGCAAACACTCTGCTGCTCTGTCCTGAGACACCTCTGCCATGAGCCACTGTACCACAGCTGCTTCCAGTCACTTATTTTGGATCAAGCCATCCATGGCAGATTTCTGTCTCTCAAAGTTGTTTGTTTTTTTTTCCTTCTGTTTGATTGCAGGGCCTTAGAAACACACAGCCAGAGTTCCTGCACTTGCTGGGAGTTAGGTGTGGTTTTGCAGAGTCCTTTTTCAGGCAGTACCCAATGCCCACCCTCTGAACCCAAACATTTTCCCATAAAGCTTATCTGAATTGGGGATTTTTACAAAAATCCAGATGGAATTTTTCACCAACAAATGTCTTCCGTGGAAACATCATAGTTAAGCAGTTCAGTTGCCTGAAAGAAGCTTCCAGAAACATTGTCAATATAACCAAGTAAAATCTTACACTCTCCAGCACTGGGATGTTGAATGAAGAAGGAATGTGAAGGGATCTCCAGTGAGATCCCTTTCCTGTGGATTTTTGTTTACAAAGTATTCTAGTTTGGATTTTATACTGTGGAGAAGTGCATTATTTAAAGCCTTGGTTCAGTGTTCACAATGGCTGAGGTGCTCTCTAGAGCAAGGCAAGATTTTGGCAACCTTTCCTTTGGTTTTAAGGAGAGAGATGATTTATGCACAGTTGTTGGGTTCATCACAAGTTCTGACCAGCTTTGCACCAGTTCCTGCCCAGGTGAGGAGCGTGTGGAGTCGTATCTGTCACAGACCTTCGGGTTTTCTCAGTGCACTGGAGCAGCCAAACAACAGGTTGTCATTAGGGCAGGACTCAGCTGGACATGCAGACACCAACAGAAATCCTACAAAGCAGTCTTAGAAGTAGGTTGGGTGGGAGCAGAGGGTTGTGCAGCCACTTTCCCCAGCCCTGGGTAGGATCAGGTCTCCCTAAACCATTCCTGATCAGTGTTTGCTCAGCAGCTTCTCAGAAAACTCAGAGAGGGGCAGCTCCGTGGACTCTGGCAGTTTATTTGACCCTTCAGATCTTTGCAGGTCAGAAAACTTTCCCTTATTTGACCAAGTCTCCCTTTGCTCAGTCAGAACTTCTCCCAGTGTGTTGGAAGTAGGGGGTGCAGGATGGAGGGTGCAGGGCAGGGGTGCAGGGCAGGGGTGCAGGATGGAGGTTGCAGGACAGATGCATGGCCGGATGCACTTTAAGGGGCTCTGGATTCTCCATTATAGCACGTGAGGAGGAGCAGCAGGGCTGTGTGTGGTGAGTGGTATCTCCTTACCAGGGCCTGGAAACTGTGGTGGAGCCCATATGGAAGCAAAGCCATTCCTGCTTGTGTCCCATTTGTGATCTGCAGAAGGCCATCGTGTGTGCCCAGCTCCTCTCCCCTGACTGTGAGCTGGGGGATGTGAGGATTCCTGCAGGAATGCAGCCCCTGGGCCCTCCTGAGTGCTCTCTTTTTCTAAGTAGTTCTGAAATTTGAAGCCATGTGCCTTCTGGCTGCTGGAATGGAATTTTCCTTTTCCATCTCCGATAAATCTGTACGTCTGAGTGCTCCTGCTCACTGCTCAGGCTCCACTCTGGTTTGTGCCTGGAGAGTGATGTGAGAAGAGAGCAAACTCCCTTGCCTAGAAGGGCTCTATTTTTGGCTGCTCAAAGCTCTCCCAAAATGGAGTCAATAAAGACTTGGGCAATAGCAGGAGTTTCCAGTGCACAGTCTGGGACAGGGAGAGACCTGCTGTAATGATCTCCACTGCAGGAGGAAAGTCTGGGGATTGCACCTGGAGCGTCAGAGCCCTGACCTGCTTAGGGAAAATTGGACTAAATTGCAGTGAAGATGAGGGAAGTCTCCAACAATTATGTTATTAAAGGATGTGTTCCCATTTATGAGCCCTCAGGCAGGTGTTTGGAGCTGCTGCATGCTTTAAAGCCCCCCTGATGGATATGGTCCTTGTGCTGAGGAGAGAGGAGAGGGGGACAGTCCTAGCCAAGGCAGTCCCCAGTAGCCAAGACAGGCCTGGCATGAGCAACATGTGCCCCCCCCCCACAACCCCCAGCTCTGGGGCAGGAACCCCATACTCAGAGGGGCTGAGGTCATCCACTCTTTCTGCTAAGCCTGGCAGCGAGACCCCCTCATGCCACAGGGCAGGCTGAGGGCCTGGGCCTGGCTGTCATGGGCTCCCTGATCCCTGCTCTTCCGACCCTGTGAAACGAGAATAATGGGATTTGCCAACCCTGTAAGTGCCCAAGAGCAGCAGCGTGAGCTGACGGACAAGTGTGAGCCCTGATGTTCTCTACTCTGTCCCCTCTCACTCCACTTGTATATTTTATGTGCAGACTTCTGTATCCTGCAGTGACCTCTGTCCATGTGTATGTGCCTCCCTCCAGGACAGAGCCTGTTTGACTTGGACCTTCTGTGCCTGCAGCAGTGCTTTGCCCCCTTTGCCCCTTCCCCCCTGCATGTGGCTGGTGCTGCTCCTGCCTCCTTCGCTTTGCTTCCATACAAGCTGCAGCTGCCGGAGCCTCTCCCCAGCTCCTGCTTCCCTCATGCTTTGCCTGTGACTGAGAAGTGATGCAAAAGCCAGATGTCAATGAGTGAGGGGTTGCAGGACTCCTGTGAGCCTGACAGTGACCAAACACCTCAGCGGGACCCGAGTGCTCGTACAGCCGTGCGAGTTCGTGCCGTGGTGCCAAACACCGAGCCGTGTCCAGAGGCATGTGTGTGCTCCCACAGCAGGAAGGCAGGGACCTGGTTCCCTTCTGAAATGGTTCTGCTGCCCTCCAGCAGGACAAGCACAATCTGTTCATTTTAATGGGACTGTTCTTAAAATGACAAATTCAACCACCATTCTCTCAGCTGAAGCTGAAGTGTGTAACGCTTTGTACTAAACTTTTTTGGGGTCAAATTGTCAGATAGTTGTTTCTGAAGTGCTTAAACCACAGTCCCTCTGTGGATAACACGCAGTAGTAAAACTAGAAACTTGAGGAGAATTTAATTTAAGAAGAGGCTCTGGCTGGGTTCCTTTTTTGCACCTGCATGTGCAGTGTGTCGCACCGCTTGTCTTTGGGCTTTGCATTGCTGGTTCTTAGCCCAGCTGCTGCTGCACACACTGGTTGGGTCTGGCTTCCAGCCCGGAGGTGCTGCCTTGTGGCTGGGACATCACTTCCCTCAGCTGATCTGAGCCCTGGCTCGTTCCTGGGGTGATGGAATTGCACGGCTCTCTGGTTCACAAACTGCATGGAACTGGGTGCACCCTGTCTCTAAACAGCTGGAATCGCAGAGGTGGAATGACTGTTGTAATCAGGATAAGTAGAATTTGAAACAATTGAAGTTTAAATCTAAAACTATGACGATGAAGCTCCAGCAGATAGAATTCACACAGCAGGTTGCCTGTCATGTATTCAACCTTTTATTTTTGTGGCACCCTGAAGTGAGGGATGCTGCCAACAGATACCAGACTGCTTTCCCCAGGTGTATTAATGGGAATTCAGATACAGCTCAACACTCCTTAAACTTTAGCATGGCCCCTGGATTCTGACCCCAGTGCTTGGAGAGGAGGCTGGTCCAGCTGTAGCCCCTCTTTCCCAGAGCTTTAGCCCATTGTTCTGGACGTTCCTGAAGCTGTGGCTGGGTGGGTAGGTTGACGAGCTTTTGAGGGGATGTCTGTGCTTGGTAAATGGCCAGGTAGATGGTGAGACATTGCTCCAGGCTGATTCAGACTGGGCTCTGTGCTTCCCCACTGCTACTGTGTCTTGTTTTTGCATTTAAACTTCAATGTTGGAGCAAGGTGTGGAGCGGCCGCTCCCCCCGCCCTGACGTGCTGCTGTTTGTGACCCCCAGAACAACGACAACGAGACGGCGCTGCACTGCGCGGCCCAGCACGGCCACACCGAGGTGGTGAAGGTGCTGCTGGAGGAGCTCACCGACCCCACCATGCGCAACAACAAGTTTGAGACCCCCCTGGACCTGGCCGCGCTCTACGGGAGGCTGGAGGTTGTCAAGATGCTCTTGAACGCCCACCCAAACCTTTTAAGCTGCAACACTAAGAAACACACTCCCCTGCACTTGGCAGCCAGGAATGGTCACAAAGCCGTGGTCCATGTCCTCCTGGATGCTGGCATGGACAGCAACTACCAGGTATCTGGTGTGTCTGTCTGCGGGGCTGGGCCGATTGCTGGAGTCAGAGGTCGAGGGAGGGACGCTCCAGAGGGAGCGCTCGTGGAAGATGTGGAGAGCTTGTGTTCTGCTGGGGTGTCTGTGCAGCTCTGGGTTGCTCGGGGGGGCTGCCCAGAGGGACTGAGGTGCTGTGCATGTCTCACGTCTGCTCAGGGGCCGGGCAGAGCCCCGGACACAGAGCAAGAGAGAGAAACGTCCTTTTGCTGAAGCTGTTCTGCCCCGCAGTGCTGGGAGCTCTTGATAGTGTTTGAGGCAAACGTGTCTCTTCCTATCAAGCCACTTGTGAATGTGCTGTTTTCACAGCAATGGCTTGTATGTGGGTCTTGTCTTTCCTTGTCAGGACACGACCTCTTGCCAAGCTGTAGAAGGGCCTTTGTTGGTCTCTCACCTGGGCCCACACATCTCTGACGGGACCATCCGCATTTTCCATCCCCCATCCTCAGCGCTGTAATAACACTGGTGGTCCTGTCCTCAGCTGTAGGTAGTGCTGCCCACACTGTGTACAATGCCGTGTATTTATTGCTTCTGTAACCCTCTAAGCCATGCCTCCCTCACCATTCCCTGCTGTCTGGCTTCATGCTATGTTTCCATTTAATTTGCAGACTGAGAAAGGCAGTGCTTTGCACGAAGCTGCTTTGTTTGGCAAGACAGATGTGGTACAAATATTGCTGGCTGCAGGTGAGAGAATGTTCCCCCTTTGAAGCACTAATGTGGCGATCCCTTCACCCAGAGCTTGAGGAAATCCCGTTCTAGTGCAGCAGGTTTTTCCCTCCAGCTGTCAGAGCTCTTCGGAGCAGGTTATGAGAGAGGTTGGCTCTCAGCGTTTGGCTTTAGATTTGCCTCTAGAGCGCTTTTTAGCTCCCCCCAGTGATGATCACAAATGTGACTTGATGAAAGACATGAACTAGTTAGACAGTATTCTTGCTTTTGCTCTTTCTACCCCATTGCCACAGGTATTGATGTGAACATAAAGGATAACAGAGGCCTGACCGCTCTGGACATTGTGAGGGAGCTTCCTTCCCAGAAAAGCCAGCACATAGCAGCTCTGATTGAAGGTGGGTGATGCAGCTCTGCCTGTAGGGAGGAGGGGAAACCTCGGGGTGCTAATTGTGCCAGGACAGGTACAGGATGTGCCTCTCTAGAGCTGGAAACTGCCGAAAGCAAAGCAGCTTCAGGCTGTGTTGGAAGGAATGATGCTCGAACGCTGGGGTGAACTTCTCCAGACCAAATGTTTGGAGGAGGACTTGGGGAGGACTTTTGCTGAAGGAGTGTGGCATGACTTTTACAGTGCAAATGGGCTTAATTGAGCTTTGTTCAGCTCACTTTAGAAGTTAATTGAAACTAAGGATATCCTAAATCTACTTGCAGAATGCAAAGTAATAGCTTTAGAAATGGTTTTGGTGTAACTCCCCTTTATGTGTCTGTGTAGGCAAATAGTCATCCACAGATTTCACATCCTGCTTCTCGCCTCCTTTCAAAGATTGGGCGTGGAGTTTGCAGATGAGATTTACAGAAAAGGCCTTGATTACTTGTGGCTTATAAAGGAGCTTGGCCCATTGTGTCTGTCCAAGTTCAGGAATGAAATGTGACATCTTGGCTAAATTCATACTTTGTAATTACACTGTCTGCATTTCCTCTCAGCTGTGGGGAGGATCAGAAGCATTTGGAGCTGGGGTGCGTTATTCATGCTGAGCATTTGGGAGCTTTGCAGGTTCAAAGCACTTTGCAGACTTTTAACTAAGCTTTGCCTGTGAGGCTGGTAGGTTTTAGGTCTATTCTAGAACTGAGGACAAAGATGGGCTTTAAAACTGAAGATCCTGCAGGTAAAGGCTCTCAGTTTGCCCCGGGAGAGAGCTGCTGTCGGACATTACTCACATCAGCTGATTGCTTCTGGCTTTACCTGTGGTTGGGGGGCTGCAGCTGTAATTGGTTTCTCTGTCTTATGCCTGTTCAGCAATGGAGCTTGTGTCTACAACACCAATCTGCTCCGTGACGCTGTGTCCATACAGCAGCTTTGCAGCTTTCTGATTAAAGACTCTAAAAGTTCAAAGGCCCCTTGTGCCTGTGATTAAAGAGGCCGCCTGCTTCTATTTTGGGATCTGAGCTGCAAGGTTTAATAATGTGCTTTGGTTATTTTTTGGAAACTTAATAAGCTGACAGTTGGCCTTCCACCCGCGCGGGAGGAGGTGCCATGTGCTGAAGGGGATGGAAAACCAGACTGACGTGAGCTGACCCTGTGCCTCACCCATTCCAGATTACACCATTGGGAAGAAAAGTGCCAAAGCTGCAGAGAAGTCCTCTCCAGCCCCGCTCGCTCCCGCCGCCGATCCCACGGGCCGGACAGCTCAGGGTGGGCACCCCCAGCTCTCCTCTCCCTGCGAGTGCTGACGCCGAGGGCGGGAGCCCCGGTGATGAGCCTGTCTCTCTTCCTCCCCCAGGAGATGTGGACAAAGCCGTGACAGAGCTGATCATCAATTTTGAGGTGAACCCCGAAGAGGAGAGCCCGTATGAAGCACTGTACAACGCCACCTCCTGCCACTCCCTGGACAGCCTGGCCAGCGGGAGATCCTCCGACCGGGACTCTGGGAACAAGGAAGCTGAACCCAGCGGCCCCAAAGCAGCTGCAGTCAGGCCTGTACGTAGCTGTGTGTGCTCAGCCCTGCTCACCCCAGGGGCACAGGGGACCCACCTCCAGTGTCAGGTTTTGCAGCAGGCTGCGAATCCCTCAGCTTGAGGAAATCTTTAAACCTTTCCCTGACACTGATTAAAGCAGACAGGTACCTCTCCTTCTTCCCTGGCCTGTTCACAGGGAATAACTGCACGTATTGCCTACAAGCAGCTGCATCTGTGTGTATTACTTGCACAGATCTGAAGAGAGTACTCCAGGCTTTACAAGGCAACACAAGGCTCCTGGAACTGTCCCCAGAGAAGTCTTCCTCACCTTCTGTCAGCTGCATCTGCTGCCCTGTTAGCAATCCACGGGAAGGCTGCTGTGGGGCAGATGGGACATGGGCCTTGCAGTGCTGGGTCAGCTTCAGGGTCTGTGTTCTGATTGGTTTTCCAAAGCCTGCTCCATGGAGGCATTTTTGGACAAGAGGCAGAGCAGCAATGAACACTTTAACTGCTGGGGGCACAGTAGCCATGGTTTCCCTCTCTGCAAAGAGGTGCAGCCTTTGGCCTGTGCTGAGAGCAAATAGAGTAGAAATGGGACAAAAGCTTTAGCAGATGGACATTTCAGCCAGGTCTCACTCAGGTGAGCAGTACCAGATGCACTGTCCTGTTACTGACCACATCTTGTCATTGTCTTGTACTAACAGTGTCTGGTGTGAAATAAGTTCAGCTCTGTAACAGATAAAGGAGAGGCTGAACTGCAGTGAGGAGGGAGCAGGAAAAGGGATGTGCTTCAGGAACTCGCTGGAGTTTCTCCCCAAACTTGCTGTTGGAGCAGTGCAGCTCTGCTGCTTCCCTTTGCCATTAGATGGAGCTGTGGCTGAGCAGGAGTTGGCCTGGGGATATGCTCTGCATCGGACTGGGCAGCAGCTCCAGCTGCCCACTGGCAATCCCTGGATATTGGAGGACTTTGGTGCAGCACTGTCTCTTCATCTCTAGTTTTCCACTATAAGAGCTGCCTCTGGCATCACTTATTCCTGTTACTGTTTCACTAAGGCACAAGGCAGGAGTCTTCCTTTTCTTCCCCTCAGCTCATTCCTGACTCCTTTGTGCAGTGCTGTGGAGAGTAGTCTGGGTGTGAAGTGAGACCTGTGTGAACAGGAAGAGCTCTGCCCACATCAGTGTCTGCAGGAGAGGTGGAGGAGAGGCAGCAGCCATTGCCCAGCTCTGTGCTGTCAGGGCTGAACTACTCCTCCATCCAGATTAGTGTGGGGAGGTCCTTGCTGCATCCACAGCAGTGGGGACTTAGGGCTGGTGGGAGCAGAAGGGCCGAGCTGTGCCAGCACAGCTGACAGTGCTTGTCTTACCTGCAGAGAGAACGTCCCCCACCGCCAGCCAAGCCCCCGCCCGACGAAGAGGAGGAACAGCATGTGGAAAAGAAGATAGGTCACAGTGCTCCCTCTGAGGTATGTGGGGCTTGATCTGGGGTGTTTTATGGGAGAGTGGTTTAAAGACCGGTTTTAATAATTTGGGAGGAGCCAAGGATGCTGTTACCTCCTGTGCTAGTTGGGCTGTGAATGTGAAACATTCCCTCACTCAGCATTGCTGCTGTCCTTGCCATGGGAACTTCCTTTGTCCGGTTCTTCCAGGGCACCTCAGTGTTGACCTTCAGCCTTACTTTCCTATTCTTGGCTGAGAATTCCCTTAGGAAGAGGCTTTTCTGAATCACATTGTGATGTGGACCATTGCCACTTGTACAGATCCCACCACGTGCATCTTCACTTGGACCGAAATGCAGACACACCAAGTGTTCCTGCTTCCTCTGAGCTCCCAGCTGTGGAGGAGCTGCGTGGGCTTGTGGGTCCCACTGACATGAACAGGGAGCAGGGGCTTGAATTCAGCTGAGGATCTGGCTGAGCACATCTGAAAGCTGCCTTCTGCATCTGAGCTGCTTTCTGATGGAACCAAAGCTCTCACATTCCGCATTGTTGCTCCTGGGCTTCTTGTTGCTCATCTTTATTCACCTGTCTGTGAACCTCAGATACGAGGGCTCTCCAGGAAACACGGCTGTGGGAAACCACAAATGTGTCTTGGCAACTTCTGCTGACACCCAGGAAAATCTTCAAAGCAAACCCAAATCTGTGGATTTTCGCGCTTTCCCAAGGGCAGTGGGTTGTGTGTGAAACCCATGGAGTGTGTGCCACCTCTGCTGTCGGAGCAGGCTCTGGTTCAACACATGCCTTCTTTGAATGTGCTGATCTGCTGGAGTTCTGCGAAGCATAAATGGGGTCTGTTGTCTGGAGTGTGTCAAATCCACACGAGACACGAGTGAACATGGTCTGCTGTAATACTTCAGAGAGAGCAGAGCTCCGAGCTGTGCATAAACAGGGGGCTGTGACACTGTGGACTGATCCCTGCACTGCTGTTCGAATGCAGGGTGTGATAACTGGTCCTGTGCCTGGCTCTGGCAGAGGAGAGCTGGGCAGCAGGTCATGGCATAATTGGGAAGCAGAACTTGTTTATGACAAGAAACACGAGGGAGGCAAACGTGCCCTGACCGCTCCTGCTAGAGGTATCTTGCCATGTTTAATTATCAAACACCTGCTGTGTTGTCCTGCCATTAATGGCTTTGGAAGCATGATCCATTAAAGGGAATCTTGCTGGCAAATGGCAGTGACTCACTGGGGAGATCTTGATTTGTGACCAACTTCGGTGATAGAACTTACGGGCAGTGTGTGGCTGCCTGGAAATGACCTGGATGTACTGATGAGGTAGTTTGGGGCTGATCCTTTTCCTTTGATTGCTTCTCCTGGCCTGCTCTGCTTTTCTCTGCTTTCTTGCCTATCTTTTATCACCTCAGTGCATGTTCTCTCTGAGTCAGGCAGGCATGAACAGGAATATGCTTTGGAGTGCTGTAAACATCTCGCTGCAGCATCCCAATGTGCCATCCTCCAGCCCTGCTCTCCTGTTAGAGCCAGGACAATTACTCATTGAATATTCTGGAGTTGGGCCAAACTCTAGTTTCCAAAGTAGTCTTTTTATTCCTTGCCAAGCTGGAGCTATCAGTTAAAACAGATGAGTGTAAACAAACTTTTCACTTTCATCATGGAAAAATGTTGGTACAAACAGGCAAAGGAGCTGATTGTGTGGAGGTGCTTGAGTGGTGCCTTTCACTATCTCCAGAAACCTTCTGGGTTTGGAGCTGAGTAAGAGCCTACATTGTCAAATTAAACTTGGGTTCCAGCTGTTTACTGCTCGTCTCCGGAAGGGAAGTGCAGATCAAGGACAAGGCGCCACGGTGGTTCCAGCAGTTTGGTCTGCAGCTCTGGGAGGGAGGAGAGAGGAAGAGATGAGTTACCCTTTAGAAAGTCTTTCAAAGTCCTCTGCTGTGGATTAAGTACCTCTTAAAGAGTATCCTCATTATTCACCCACAGCATCTTATTTTTGGGCTTTGCTAGAAGTGAACATTTGTATGTGCAAACAACATGTCTGAGGAACTGGAAGCTGAATTGGAAGAAAGCTTTATTTGGTTTTGTTGCTCCTGATCACAGAGCCCACAGAGCAAGCACAGTTCTCCAGCAATGGTCTTCATTTTGAGTGAATTTGAGCTTGAAACTCTTATTTAAGGCTTGGAAGGATGAGAGGTGGAGAAAATCAAGTGTAACCAGGCCCATGGATACCAGCACAAAAGTTCACAAAGCAGAAGTTGGGAACTATGTGCTGCTGGGGAGCTCCTGCCTTCAGTGCATTTAAAGAGGACAGCACAGGAATCATCATCCACTGGAGTGTCAGGAGAGCACCAGAGCCTGGCAGAAGGTCCAGGCTGCTGCTGTGCTGACAGGCTGCTGCTGGGAAGGATTTTTCCAAGATCACGGGTGAGAACCTGTTACCTGCTGTTCTGGTCTGATGGTTTTGTGCCACCATCTGGTCAGAATTTTTTCCCTAATTTGCTCATTATAAGCTCCTTCACCTGGAAGGGAGCAGGTCTGCCTGGCAGCTCCTGCTCAGAGCAGGTACAATAAATACTTCCCGTGCCGGACAGAGCTCGTTTCCTCCTATTGAGAAAGTTGCTTTAAAAGCCAGCTGGGCTCGTGCAGAACAGCACATGGATGTTGGAATCCTGTCTGTGCTGCTGACTCCTGGGTGTCTCTCCAAGACTCCCTAAGCTTCCAGAGCTCCTGGCTGGGTTGAGGTCAGGTAGGTACTGATTTGCCCTTGGAGCAGCTCTGGTGCTTTCACTTTGGGGCAGAGGAGGAGGTGGTGTGTGGTCTGCTGGTGAGGCAGTGGGAGGTCCAGGAGTCTGAGCAGTAGGAGCCCTCTCTGGGGGCGTGTTTTGTTCAGACCTGTTCTTCCCTGTCCTGGCAGCAGGTAGAGATCATTTGCTTTCTGGCTTTGGGTTGGCTGTAGTCACACATGGGATCACAAAATGGTTTGGGTTAGAAGGGACCTTAAAGACAGTTCCATACAGTTCCAACCCCTTGCCATGGGCAGGGACGCCTTCCACTAGACCAGGTTGCTCTAAGCCTCGTCCAACCTGGCCTTGAACACCCCCAGGGATGGGGCAGCCACAACTTCCTATCACCCCCTGCCCCTCCCCAGCTCTCTTGGAGCCCCTTTAGGCCCTGTTGCCGGGGCTCATTACCGGGTCGTGTTGAGCTCCTGGGGCAGGGTTGCATCAGTCTGCCAGGATCTGGCCAGGAGATGGTGCTGAAAGGCAGCCGACTGTGCTGGCAGGGTGCCCTGAAGGCCAGTTTAGCCCCATCAGCACTGGGATGGCACCCAGGGACATCCAGGGCCTGTCATCCTTGGCATTGGTGTAGGCCAACATGTGAGTCTGCAGCAAGACTTGTCTGGATCCTGTGCCAAAACCTCATCCCTGCACATGGATGGTAGCTTTCCAGAGCAGCTCGGGGAGGGTCTACCAGGGTTCCAAACCAGCTCTAACTAGAGGCTTTGGGGGATTTAAATAAGTACAGTCACTGCTGCACATCCTGGAGTTAAACTGAATTCATACAGTGCTGCCTGATGCTGTCCATCCTGAGGTCAGAAATGCTGGATCTGAGAAGGTAGCAGGTATTTGGGCTTTTGTTCTTTTCAGCCCTGTCCTAGTAGGACCAGCAGCTAAATAGTGAATGACAATGCAAATTCCAATAGCAACAGCCAGTCTGAGTTGGGATGAACAGGAATAACGGTCTCAGCTCTTTTCCCCCTCCAGGCTGTCTGCAGCTCTTGCACAGTGAGTCAGTTGGTCAGTGCTGGAAAGTTATCAGCATCCCGAGATACCAAAAATTAAAGGGGGTTTGGGGGGGTGTTTGTTGAGGGGGTTAAAAAAAAAAAGGGGAGGAGTATTAGATTTTGGCTCACACTCTGCAGCAAAGGTGTTCCCTCTGCTAATTCCTTGCTTAACCCATGGCATAGAGGCCGTGGGCTTTATGCCAGGACAAAGCATTGCTTTGCAGAGCTCCACATTGTGCTGTTCTTCATTAGGCCTCTGCTGCCTGGGGGAAGAGCAGGGGAAGTGGAGCTGAGGAAGAGGAACACCCGTACGAGCTGTTGCTTACAGCAGAAACTAAGAAACCGGTTGCAGTGGACAGGAAAACAAAAGGTGAGTGACCATCCAAAGAACAGAGCACTTCAAGCACTTCCGTGCACTTCAGGAAAATACAGAGGGCAGAGGGCAACTGGAACAATGAAAGTCTCTGCGGGGTGGGGGCTGGAGGGTGATTGTTGTGTTTCCTGGTAATCCTCCCTCTGGTACAGGAGAGCTCCGAGCGTTCCTGTACAGAGTGTACGAGGAGGAAGGGCAGCTGTGCTGTGGGATAGCTGAGAGATTCTGAGGACCTGCTCTGTGAACTCAGAAATACCCAAATCTTGTGCTCAGCTAAGCAAATGCAGAGGGTGGGAGGCTGTTCTAGGGGAGATGAGCAACGCGAGCGTTCCAGTGAGCCGTGTTCTGCATCCAGCTGGCGCTGCAGGTTTCTGCTATCCTGCTGTAAAATCAACATCCTGCTCTGTGTTAAAGCTAATTCGAGATGGAAACTAAGAGAGGAGGAAAACAAAAGTGTGTAGAGCAAGAACTAGAACTGACACAGATCCATGGCGTAGCCAGGTATATATTGAACCAGTCTCTCCTCCCCCAGAGGGAATTCTGCGCTTTACGAAGGATCTGAGAACACCTTGTCTCTTGTGTTTAGCTGTTGTTGGCTTTTTGGCTTTCTTGCAACAACAACAAAAAAGATTTGTTTAGAGAGAAAAGATTTCCAGCTTTATTCAAAAGTCTTGAGCAGGAATTTGGAAGGATTTAATTTGGACTCTCACACTGGAACCCTTCTCATTCTGAGGATGGACAAGGGATGCCTCACTGAGTGCCCTGTCAGACCTGCAGATGTTTTCCCTCCTTGCAGCACGTTAACTCTCGTTGCTCAAGTCCTGCTGCTCTCCTTACTGGCCCAGGGTGACACAAGAGGTCATTGTGTTCCCACCAGCACTTGCCAAAGTCCCCTCGCTGCCAGAGGCAAAGTCTGGGAGCTTTTCAGGTTGATGCTTTGCAGTCTGGGCCAGGAACAGACCCTGAGTGACAGCCACTGAGCCAGAGCTTTCAGGCTCTCGTCAGCAGGCAGCTATTGCTGGTTATTCAAGCACGAGCTGTTCCAACTGCTCCACTCCTTTCTCTGGCTGCTGTGTCCAGTCTTGATTAGTGTGAGAGGAGGTGTGTCCTAATTATGTGTCAGATTAAAGTGAAACCTCAGAGTAATGCAACTGTGTGTTCTTGATGCAAAACTCTTAGCCTGAACACCTGAAGACATCATGAGAGGTTGCAGGAAGATCTTTAGCCTTGTACAGATCCAGAGCAAAGTCCTGTCTTTTAATCTACATCTGGAAAGATAAAAGCTGTGACTTCAGGGTTTGCACTCCATGGAAAGTGTTGCTGTGTTTGTAACAAGTATAAAGCCCTTCCCACTGTTGTAGTGGGAGAAATCCAAGGATGCAGTTGAGTTTTCTCATCTTCCAGGGCTTGCCTGCTCTTTAAATGCAGTCAGTGGCTGATGGAGGGGAAAAGATGCATTTAGGGAGTAGCAGAGTCATTTTGGCAAAAAGTTAAACAAGGGCTGAGAGAGGAGGGACTGAAGCCTTCATTGGGGTGTTGAAGAATTTTTCCACCTCTGGGTCAGAAGGGTCCTGGAGCATCAAAGGCAGCAGCTCCATCCCAAGACATGGAACAGGCTAAAGATGGCTTTGAACTGCTTCTTGGCCCTCGATCTGAGGGTCTGGGCTTCTGGATGAGTTCTGGAGCAGTCTTTGGTCAGGAGATGAGGAGTTGGGTTCCTGTGGCTGTTGGAAGGGCGTTTCAGGGCAGCGGAAACGCTGAATTTCAGGCACGCGGGTTTAATGGTGCCTTTCATCTCTGATAGCTGCCTTTGTTCCTCTGGCTGCCAGTTGTCCTGTGTCCAGCGAGCAGATGAATGTGGCATTATCCACTGGCTTTGGTGGCCTTTGTGTGTGTTAGAGCAGCTTGCTGTCACATGCTGGAGCACTGGGAGAAGTTGGTCTCATGTTTTGGGCAGAGTATCAGAAGTGGTTTAAGCCAAATACTGTCCCTTCCCCTTTGGTGTGCAGTCACACGTGTGAAGTCAGGGCACTCAGACCTTGTAACAGGCGTGAAAATAAGTCAAGAGTGGGGGACTGTAAGTAGAGTGACCAGGAGGAGACCTCTTAACTCCTGCTGCCTTGAAAGAGATGTGATGGAAGGTGAATGTGGAAAAGATCTTTGAGTTCTCATGTGTCTGGCTTCTCAGGAATCACCCCCAGGTGCTGTCAGCAGTGACCAGCTGCAGGTAGGACTGACTTGGTGCCTTCTGATAGTTATTACAGACTGATGCTTGTTGAGATTGTTCTGTGCTGCTTCCATAGGACAGTGTCTCATTACTTTTTCTGAAGAGGGGAGAGAGTGCACAAGAGCACAAGTTCGGGTGGATAAACTCTATCTGGAGTGACTGAGCTTGGTGAGACTAACACAGGAGTGTGCCATCCTCAGCTGGGTTCCACAGGCACTACTGGCTGTGGAATGAGCCCGTGGTTCACTTCTACTGCAGGTGAGGGTTATTTTTGCCAGCTTCCTCCTTGGGCCTTCTGTGCCATGGGAAAGAGATTTGCCTGCTCCTCACTTGACAAATTCTGGCCTGATATAGCATGGAAAGCCTTTTCCATATGCAAGTCAGAGGCTGCTGTACACCCTTTCTAGTTTTAAGGTTGGGGAGCTTGAGCAAACAGCAGCTGCAGTAACAGCTTCATTCTCCTAATCCAGGGGCATGAGACAAATCCTGCTATTGATATATATAGGGAAAGAAATCCAGTTGAGGCAGGGTAGTTGCAGCTTAGTGTGGAGTGTTTAGGGAAGTGCTTCGTATCTGGAGTCCTCAGGCTGCTGGCAGGGAAGCTCTTAATTAAATCCTCCCAGGGAAGCAGACAGTCTGTACCCAGGAATAGGCTCGTGATCCCAGGAAGGGTTGGAAGCAGCCTTTCCTGTGGGTGAGACCTGCAGCAGGCTGTGGCCAAAGAAGTCAGGATCAGTCAGATGATCTGTGCTGGGGTGTAAAATCAGCAAAGAGAGTTGGGCAGAAGTCCCTGTAGTAGTTAAAAGGTGTAACTGGAGGAGGATGACCCTTCCAGATCCCTTAAAAGGTGAGACCTGGAGAGCCCTCAGTGTTCCTGCTGTGTGCATCTCAGTGATAAAAAGGAGTGAGATGACTCTTTTCTTTCTACATTAGTTCTTATGTCTGCAGCTTTCAGGACAGACTCTGAAATGTGTCCTGCAAGATGTTCCTCACATCTTCTGAGCAAGTGCTGTTGCCCTCACTCTATCCGTTCGTTCCCTGGCAGCTGCCCTGTGTTTTGGAGTCCCTCCTCAACTTGCAGATGAGTGGGTGGCTGTGATTGCTGTCCAACAGGAGCCCTTTGTGAGGCACTGGAGCTGGATTTGGAGCATTTTGTTCTGGCTGGACTCAAGTGTTCCAGCACGTGGCACAAACTTTTGCCAGCCCCCTCTCTGCCTTCTGCTGAAATGTCAGTAAAGGTTAAGCTGGGGCATGGAAGAAATAGTTTCTAAGGAAGGGAAGAGGTTTGGAAGAAAGACTGCAAAAGCTTTCTCCTCTCCACAGGTTTAGGTGAGTGTCCCTTCGCTGCTGTCCTGCTCACCAGTCGGTGGCTTTGCATTAGTACCACTCTGACCAATGACTGAAGCACATCTGATCTCCTCTGAGGTTTCTCCTCTTGCGGTTTCTATCCAGCATTGCAGCATCAGAGCTTTATGCAAAGTAACTGAGTCCAGTCTGGCCTTGTTATCTGGGGTGCTGCTGCTGACCCCCCCTCCAGCCAGTGCCGGGACCTGCCTCTCCCTTGGCGGCTCCAGTCACAGAACTGGTGGTTGAATGTGCCCGTGCGAGAGAGTCAACAACTACTTCACTGTCCTGGAATCTCTAACTCACAGGATCCAGGATGAGATAATCCCTCACATCACTAGATCCCAGGGAGCAGTGAGGTGCTGCCCTGGCCGGGCTCTGACTGCTCCGGCCCTTCCGTGCCTGTGCGAGGGACGTCGGGCACAGGGTGCCTGGGACCCCCACACGAAGGCAAAGGACTAATTCAGCCCTTTCCTGCCCATTTCTGGTGTGAGGGCAGACCACAAAACCCGATGGGTGTTGGTGTTTGAAAATCCCCTGCTCAGGCTTGGTGCTGGAAAGGTGCTGGGGGAAGGAGTTGGGCTCGCTGCTGCTGCTGCTGACAGGCTGCTTTTATTTAAAGTAGAATTCATTATTTTGCTCACAGAAAGGAGAGTTCCTTTGCCTTGGCTTCCCAGAGCTACTGTCTGCAAGGCAAACAATTTCCTCTTCACATCCAAACATCCTCCTTGTGTTTCAGAGCCTCATTATTGGGGTGCTTTGCTTATTGTTCCTTTCCAGCATGGATTTTTGGTCCTCAGACTGAAGAGGTTCTTCAGCACTAAATGGAAGTGGTTAAAATTCGCAAGCAATGCTGGGAGGGCAAAGAAATCCTGGGAAACCAAAGTTAGACTTGTTGATTTGACAAAGTTTTGCTTTTGCAGTTGAAACACTTGCTCAGCTGTGACAGGTGAGTACACGTGTGCGTGCACACGGTTGGCACTGGGTATCAGTCAATTATTCATGGTTTATGCAGGACCCTGGTACCTGATATTAAGGCTGCTGGGGCAGGAGTAGCATGGAACCAGTGTCACATTTCTGGGGCAGCTGGTGCTCTGCCAGCTCGGACCATTCTGTGCTCAGTGGTTCATTGCAAGAGAGACCTTTTGCTCGAGTTTTTTTTATTGCATAAACTGTTTATTTCTCTCCCCTGAGCAGGGAGGAGAGGTTAAACTCAGAAACCACTAGGGAGGAAGGCAGTGGGTTTTTTTGGGAGTGGATTTTGGAACTCGCAGGTCAATTACAGTCCAGGCACTTTCCCACCCTGCAGCCCGTGCCAAGAGTGCAGCTCCAAATAACGCTTTGGCCTTTATGGAGCCGGATCAGATGTTCCAGGAGCCTCCGTCCCTGCTGCTCCCACCTCACTTGCTCTCTCTACAGGATATAGTTAGCACTTCTCTTGGCCTTATATAGCAAGGCCTGATAGTTAGTGTTAACAGGAATAAAACAACACAGAGAGCTGCCAGATTGCGTAAATCGGGCCAGTGTTTGGAATTTCATAAATGCCATGACTTTGGGTACAGGCTGAGCACGCGGAACAATACGGAACTGTTCTCTCTTTATCTCTCCCTCCCTCGCTGAGGGAGGGCAGGGAAAGAGCTGGAATTTTGCTGCTTCTTCCATGTTTTTAATTTCCCCCTCCTCTCCGTTTCCATTCCCTCGAAGACCACAGGAGGAGCAGCGGTGGCTGCAGCCAGGACCCTACTGACAGCCAGGACATCCAGGTGCCAGAGCAGTTTTCAGGGTTGCTTCACGGTTCTTCTCCGATCTGTGAGATAAGTGAGGACCCTTTCAGGCTCGTTTCCTCTGCAGAGAAGGGGGGCACAGAAGCTACAAGCCAGCCTGCTGGTATGCAGGTGGAGGATGCCGACTTACCTGGCCCAGGATCGGTGCGGAGCAGCTCTCCCGACCGGGACCAGGCGGTGGTTTACGCCACGGTGCAGCACACGCACGTCAGCCGGGCGGATCCCGCGGCCGTAGTCACGCCCCACGTGCCGCAGCACCCCGGCGGTGCTGAGGAAGAGGGGGACAGAGCTGTGGGCAGGGCCCACCCGGGCAGCAAGCCCAAAGCCGAGCTCAAACTCAGCCGCAGCTTGTCGAAGTCGGACTCTGACCTGCTGACCTGCTCCCCGACAGAGGACGATGCCATGGGGAGCCGCAGTGAATCGCTCTCCAACTGCAGCACTGGGAAGAAGCGGCTGGAGAAGTCCCCGTCCTTTGCTTCGGAGTGGGATGAGGTAAGGCTGAGCTTGCTTAAGAGCCTCTGTGCCTCCTCTCTGCCACACTGCCCTGGGGGGTCCCGGGTGGGTTCTGTTGCTTTCACTAACTCTCACATGGCATTAATAGACACATGCTCAGCTGGGAGTCTGTAAGGTGTTAAGTGCCAAAAGATAGAGTTCATTGGAGTGGGGGAGAAACAGAATTGCAAGAACTGAGGGGCTTTTCAAACTGTCAAAAGTTTTTTGCTCAAATGCGGGGCTTGATTTCTCTGAAGCAAGACGTTCCCAAAATGAGGGAGACTTTGTAACAGTGCCCCTTACCAACCTTTATCCTGACCTCCTCCTTCCAGTTCTTCCCTGTGGACTCTCCCAGCATCTGGAGATGTTGTGTTGCTGGGTCTCTGCTGCTGGGGGGTGAGAAGTGTCCGGGGTTCATGGAGATGGAAGGAAGAGAGTACTTAGGTTGGTTTGTGTATTGAGTAGCTCCTGCTTTCCTCCTCACACGCTCATTTCAGCAGCTGTTTAGCAGTCACTTTATTATCATATCGGACACCCGCGGATAGTTAAATATTTCATGCTCCAAAAGTTGGCCCTAGAGAGCCACTGGGGTGAGATTAAGTGTCCCTCTGAAATTCAGCACCGCAGCATTACTGATACATTCTTTGGGGATGATTCTGTGCTGGGAGAGCAGTGGCTGCAGAAGTGATAAGCTGGGATGAACTACTCTTTGTACTCTGAAAGGAACTAAACCCCCCCACCCCCCCCCGGCGTGGTGCTGGGGGTGTGGAGCCGCGTGTGCTGGGCATGGAAACCTGTGGGAGGGTTGTGTCCCTGCTCCCCTCTCTGCACGGGCTGTTGCTCAGCTGCCTCTCCAACCTTGACTTGGAGAGAAGATCACCTTCTGTGGGAGGTGATCTCTGAATACTCCCCTCTATTCAGAGATGCTAAAAGCAGTGTGGGAATTTGTCCTCAGTATGGCCCATCCCTCAGTCCATTCTCTCCCTCCCCCTCACTCCCTGCTGGGTCTCAAGGTTGCCAAAAAGATGTTTTCCTCTGCAGCTGCTTGGGCTGGAGAGGCTTCACTGTTAATTGCCCGGGTCAGTTGTACCACAGCGTAGGGAAAGAGTGCAGCCGAAGGTTTTGGAAGGACTGGATAATTCCCCGTGCTTTTATCTGAGCTGTTTGCAGCAGACACTGAAAGGGCAGAAGCCTCTGACTCGGCAGTGCTGCACAACTGCAGTGGTAGCAGAGGTCAAGTGTTGGGCTGCCTGCCCCTGCCTCTGCTTCCTCTGCTCAGATGAACCCTCCGAGCTGCTTCCTCCTGCTTGTAAACAACCCCCTCATTTCCGAGGCAGCCAGACAAAATCTGCTTTTGCTTCCCCTTATGTTTAGGTGAGGAAATCAGAGAAAGAATGTGAAAAATTCACATCTGTCTGCAATGGGGCAGGTCTCACTTAGAAAAAAAAAAAGTACTATTAAAACCTGATGGTTTTGTCTTCCTGATTTCTGGCATAATGGAAACATTTTGTGGAATTGTTGTAGTCTGGCAGCAGCATCCTATGGCCTGGTTTGCCAGGGGGATTCTCGGAGCAGCACCTGTGGGAATGGCTGGGGGTTTGCAGGATTTGTATGTGCAGAAAGAGGTTGGTCTAGCTGGTCATAATGGAAACAGTGAGATTTAAACATAAATGCAGTGTTGTCATTGGGAGTTGAATTAGTTTCCTGGATGGGATAATGCAGCTGGTCAGAATTGGATGCAACTTGCAACCTCTGAATTTACCAGGCCAATGTAAACCCTTTTGAGCCACCCTTGTTAGGGATGGTTTGACTTTTCCTCTGTGTTTAGGGGAAACAATGGCATATTTATATTTATATTATTATCTTAATAGTCTTTATGCAGGCAACTAAGGAGGGAAGTGATCTCTGTGCAGTTCCCAGCTGTAGCCAGCAAGCCAAGGGCTCTGCCTGCCGGCCTGGCCAGCAGTGGGTGTGCAGGGAGGGATCTGTGGTGTCCCTGGCAGATGGCACTGCTATGTGCCATCCCTGTGCTCAGCCACTCTGACAGGGACAGCAGAAAATCTGCTGCTTGGAGGCGAAGGGTCACATCCCTGCCCTGGCTGAGCACTGCCAATGCCCTTTGTTGGAAGTGGAAGGTGGTGCTGGCTTTGCCAAAAGGGTGGGATGGGGAAGGAGTGATTCACTTGGCAAAGCTCATTCCTGTTCCCAGTTGCAGCTCCCCTACTCCAAGGACTGGCCTGGAGTGTTGCTCTGTGCTGCCCAGGAGCCAGTTCAGCCGTGTCCTGTCACCTCCTGTCCCTGCTCCTTCCTGGCAGTCCCTGTGGTGGGAGCTCTGTGCAGCCAGGCACTGAAACTCTCTCATCACACAGCCATGCCTTTCCCAGGAGAAGGTGAGGACCCAAAATGCTCGGTCCCTGCTGGAGTGGGAAGCAGAGTTAGGGGCAAGGAGGCATGTGAGGGGTAGAGCTCACAGTCAGCATAAATACATGAATCCTTCCAAACCTGGCTGAGGGCTGAAGTGATAGATTTGGGTTTTGTCATTGGCTCATGAATATTGAGCAGGTGGGGATGATCTGTCAGCTCACAATAACCTGTGTTTGCACCCCTGGGGTGGGGGGCCTCTGGCACCCGGCTCCACTCCAGCCCCACTTCCAGAGTGGATTAACCTGCATCTGCTCTGCCTTCCTCCTCTGCAGAGCAGCTCCAGCCCTGCACATCTGCCTGGCTCATGCCCCGGGCTCCCAGCAGAGATCTCTGCAGTCGAGGCCTGGGGCTGCTCTTCTGCCTTGGAGGTGTTGGTAAGAAAAACGATCTGTTAAGAGATCAGGGCAAAGAAAGAGGCAGGCTGCTGGGAATTAGCCTCAGACCTGGCTCCCTGCATCCCTTAATCCTCCACTTCCAGCTGCCTATCAAGTAAGTGGCTCCGATGCTGAATTTTTAATGATCGTGGCACTCAGAGGTTCCAGCATCAACCTCACAAAATGAAGTGGTTCTGTGTTCTGACTTCAGCTCTTCTAGGAAGAGATTAAACCTCCTTCAAAAGTAATTTAGGGAACTGAATAAAACAGGCATGTTACTTTAGCTTTTTTTAGAAAACAGGAGGTGCACAGTCCACCACTTTGATGCATTTTTTTCCCCCAAGTGAATTAGTTGAATAACTAATGAATATTCTGTAGCTATTTATGGCACTGGACATTCATCTCTCATGACTAACTGCAGTGGTGCTCTATGTCTCCTGTGAAAAGAATGCTTTCCATCTGCAGTAACCATGGATGTGGTGTTTCACTGGTTCCTGACTTGTTTTGGGGGTCTTAATGTCCCCTAAGGGTGGATGCCAGGAGCAGATGGCACTGCTGTGGGTGCCTTTAAACCTTGTCAGGACTGTTGGGTGTGCAGTACTCAGTGGAATCAGTGCCTTAATTACAGGCTTACAGTGGAGGATTAACAACATTTGCATCGAAAGGTGAAACTTTCAGGAAAGCTCTTGATGCAAAATCTGCCACTGCCTTAAAACACCCAGGAGTTGAAATTCCAAGCTGCCAGCCAGCACTGTTGAAAGAAAATGCAAATATCTCCCTTGTTCCTCAGGCAGAGCTGCTGGTTCTGTGCCTGATGAAGTTGCATCATGAGAGCTCAGGGGTTTGTGTTCTAAGCTCCTGCCACTCACCTGCCCAGAGGGGCTCCTGTCACACCCCTCAGCACCCCTGGCTCGCCCTGCACGCTCCAAGGACATCCCTGCCATGGGGGCACAAGGCTCAGTCCTCACTTCCCAGCAGCCTCTCCTCCCAAAATGTTTCATTTATTCTCTTGGTTCAGTGTTAAAGTCTCAGCACTTGGCTTGCCCCGGGTGTGGCTGGTGGGGCGAGGCAGGGCCCGTGTCGGAGCACGGTGGCTTCATCTGTCCCTGCTGTCCCCTGCCCCGAGCTGGCCCTTGTCCTCTGCTCTCCTTGCAGTTTTCCCTTTGCCTGAAGGGGTTTATAATTCATTTTTGTCTAGGGAGAAGCAGTAACAGGGTCAGTATTTTTGGTCTGATTTCTGCCAAAAAGGCGAGGTCATCAGGATCTTAATCACCTTAATTATTGGGCTGATTATTCTATTATCTCTGGATCCCAACCTTTCCTCTTGTTTTTCCTGTGCTAAGGTCAGGAATTCTTACATCATCCCTCGTGTCCAATCTTTTCTCTTTGCCCCCAGTGGTGAGATTTCCTCCATCCTGATGAACTTTTTGAAGTGAAAGCTTTTGTGTTGCCACCATTTTTATATCTGCTGCAGAGGGGTAGCCTGTGGAACTAAGCCAATCCAAGCCAATATAAGACAAATTAATGGTTTTACAGCTTGGTGTGCTGGTCTGAAAGGCAAATGCATAAACCAGGCTTTTCTCCTGTGTTTAGCAGCAAGGGGAAGACACAATAGGGATGATATTTGCCAGCTCTGAGAGTTGTCTCAGTCCATCAGAAGCAAATTGGTGACTCTCCCTGGGGCAGGTCTGACAGGGCAGTGAGACATGGCAGGTTATTGCTACCTGGTGGGGGGCTCCTCCCATCCACCCTCAGAAGGGTTGTGAAAGTGGCCTCAGACAGAGGCAAATGCTTCCTGACATCCTCTTCCTCGTGGGTCACCCCCTCAGGCTGCACGTGGAGCTCTGCCAGCAGGAATAGTTCAGCAGCTCCATCCACCTCTGGGGGTGCTTCTGGTACCTCCTCGAGTGAATGAACTTGGTATTTGTGAATCAGGAGCTTTTGATTCTTCTGTGTGAGCGATGGAGCTCGGGCGGATGTTTTGGTTATGTAACAGCCTCGTGATCGTTGGCGTTTTGGGGACGGTTTTGTTTTTTGGGAACAGAAATGTCCGGCTGCAGTGCCCTTACTAAATCCAGTCCTTCATTATGTTCTCTTCCGCTTTACATTGCATCTTCCAGCACTTCAGAAGCTTTTATTTTCAAAGTCCTCACAGCTCTCTCATCAGCCTGAAGTGACTTCCCTGTGCTGCTTCGTGTCCCGCAGGCTGGAGCCAGCCCTGCCCCAAGAGCATAATGTGTTTGGGGGTTGTACTGGGAGGTGGGAATACAGAAAGACAGTGAATTGGTTCAGTATTCTTCAGGGGGTTCTGCCTTTTTTATTGTAGCTGTTGTCCAGCCATTTCCCTGCTGTGGGCAGATGTGTTGCTGCATTTGACCATTTTCTTGTCATGTCAATGTTGGATTTTACTGGGTGTTTGTCAAAACAACACTGATATTTGGAGGGCTCTGAAAGTGCAGATTCCCCACACGCTGTTGTGAAATTGAAGTTTATGCTGTAAGTTCCTTTTGGTATGTGTTTAGATTTGTAACTTTGGGATTTGTACTAAAACACAGGCTGGAGAGTGGTATGAAGCAACAAGACCTGGTCCTGATCCAAATGAGTTTCTCAGAGACCATATTAAGCCTGAAATTGTGTTTGCCTTTATCACAGTTGCAGAATGATTTAAATAAATCCTGAACTGAGCGAGTCCCCATGCTGTGTGCAAGGCACACGCTGCTGGGGGAGGATGGGACACAGAACACTGGAGTTCAAGTGCTGAAATGTGCCACGAACAACTGGCTGTGTAGTTTAGCTTTGAATTAATAGATTGAGCATTATGTTTTCCAGGCCTTTGGTGTTTGTTATGCTGAGTTCATACAGGCTGGTGTCTCTTGGAGACACAGAATATATTGAGCGATGAAATACGAGCCGCGTGCTCCATGGGATGGTGATGGGAGAACATAAGCTGAAAGATTGTAAACTGAACCAGAAGTGGTTTATGGGCTGTCACCAACCTACAAATGAGACTCATGGCCCAGATCCAAATTTTCCAGGACTGCACTTGCACTGAGGAGTCAGCAGGTATTGTCCCAGACCCTTCTCCTGCTCCATCCCTTTCAGAGTTTCTGGTGGATGCTGTGATCCAGCCATCCCTCTGCTCCAGGATGTATCCCAGCAGGGTCTGAGCAGCCTCACTTCCTCCTTCAGCAATGCAGCATCAGTCAGTGATGTACTTGGGGTTTGCTGTGGTATTGGTGCAGAATGGAAATGTTAGTGGTTCTGGGCTGCCCCAGCATTGCCCATCGACCTCACATACCCCTAGTTCTCCCCTGGGTTTCAGAGGTGATCCCCTGGCTGTGATGGGGCTGGTCAAGTTGTCACTGGGGGGTTTGTTGTGCTCAGGGGGGTTTGAAACTGTAGAAGCAGCTATAGTTGGGGGTTTGTTTTTTTATAATTTGAAACCAAATCTGCCTCATCCCCCCGTTCTTAAAGCTTAGAAATAATGAAGTCTTAACCCCTGACACTCTCCTGGAATTGCAGAAATTTAAAAGACTGATAACCTTTCCACCCAACTTTGTAAGTAGCTTTCCAGTCTGAAATCTGGTGCTGGAGCTGCTCTTGTCTGCAGAGCTTGAGCCCTGGGTGAGTTTGTACAATAGATTATGAACCCTCAGTAATAAGGATTTATAATGAGAATCTTGCTATATTCTTAATTATGCTCCTGCTGCAGGGTGTCATTACAGTGCACTAATGCCCTCCATATGGCAGATAGCATGCATTTGGTTCTGTGTAGCTTTATTTAATTACAGACTGTGATCTGAGTAACTTCACTGCTCAGGCCTGTGCAGGAGCACTGCAGTTCATCTCCCTCATGCTCAGGCCCTGCACTGGTGCTTTATAATCCACCAATTTGGGAAGGGGTCACAGAGGAAGCAAAAGGCATCAATCCCATGCAGGGTGGGGAGGCCCTGGCACAGGTTGCCCGGGGAAGCTGTGGCTGCCCCATCCCTGGAAGTGTCCAAAATTGGATGGGGCTTGGTCTAGTGGAAGATGTCCTGCACATGGCAGGTGATTGGAACGAGGTGGCCTTTACAGTCCCTTCCAACCCAGAGCATTTGAGGATTCTAGATTTGTTTTCTTCTCTCGGGATGACCTCGCTGTGTCCTTGGCAGCCCCTGATGCTTGTGCAGAGACCGAGAACAAACTCCTGCCTTTGTGTCAAGGGTGACTGTAGGGGTTTTCCAGCTGCAGGTGAGGTTTTTGAAGCCCCCTCCAGAAAGCTCCAGGAGCATTGAGATGCCACAGAGGCTGGTTGAGTGTCACCCTGATGGGGTGCTGCTCGATCTAGTGATCTCCTTGAGGCCATTGGCTGCTTCTGCTGTGAGTGCTGCGAGGTGGGGAGTCACTGTGCAGGACTCCAGTGTCGAAATGTCCCCTGTCCTGCAGCGGGACAGACCTTGGCATGCCACGTGTCCTCCAGGCTGGCTTGGCCTCACTGTCCTTCTGCAAACAAATGCCTCTTCCTCCTTTAATAGAACTCTGCTCAGGACAGTTGGTTTTGAGTAAAGCTCTGTTTTGGACTCACTGGCCAGTTGCTATGCCTGCATGAAGAGCTCACCCCTTCCCTGGCCCCAGGGACTCTGGGCCTCACCCTCCTCCTTATGTCAGGGCACTTTTATTTTTCAGCAAAACGTGGGCAAATATGAAAATAGATCCAAGAGTTTCAGTCCTGGTAACTGCTCTGCAGCTCCTTCCTGTTGTATCCCTGGTTTGACTTTAATGATTCCCCATCCTTGCAGCCTTTCCTTCTCCCAGAATACTTCAACTCTGCAGGACTTTGTCTCCTTTCCTGGTGGGGTTTCAGGGCTCATTGGCCAAAACGCTTTCCCAGCATAGAGCTACCTGCCCCTCTTGGCAGTATTAATTTAGGAGGCAAAAGCATTTTGCATTTTTATTTCTATGGGTGCAAAAACAAATAAATAATTAAATCCCCACCCCAAACTCACCCCACAGCACCAAGCACAACCAGGGACGGGCGTTTGGTGCTTCAGTGGAAAAACACAGGTTAAGCCAAAACAAATCAGAACTGAGTGTTCAGGCTACAACTAAGTCTGAGCTGCAGTGCTATATTTAAACATGGTATTTCTGTATTTTAATAATTCACCAGTGGGAAAGAACAACCTAAAAAACTGTAGTGTAGGCTATTTCCAAGGTATCTTCTGTTCAACCCCATCTGAGTGCTGGAGTGCAGGTGAGGAAAGGCTGCAGAGGACAGGGATGCTCTAAAGCATTGGTTCCCTCTCTAGGTTTGTCCTTCCCCTCATTTTTCTCTTTGCAGCCTCCTAAAGAGTTAAATTAAGCTGGTCAACCATAAGCCTGTGTTTCAGGTGGTGTGTGACTGTGTTTGAGGTGTTTGCTTTTTGTGGAGAGCTGAGGGCATGAGGCAGGATTTCCCTCTGCATTAATGGTAATAGTTGTGACTGTGTGTAACTGTGACTGATGCTTGGCAAAGGAGGGCTGTGAAAGGTAATCCTCTGCCACGTGATTATTTAATTTCCATTCAGTTTTATATAGCACAAGGCAGTTCCCTGCTTTTGAGGAAAAGGTCGTGGGTGTTTCAGTGCTGCAGAAGCACCTGTGAGTCCTCATGGTGGTGTTGGGACTGGCAGTGCCAGGGGCTGAGCCTGGGCAGCATCAAGTCTCTCCTGAATTAGGAAAGGACAGCACAAAGTAAACAAGGGAACTTGGCTGGCACTCAGAGTTAATTTGCAACTTGAATCCAGCTAGAGATTCCCAGACAAGGTACAAGAGCAGCTCCAGCTCAGAAATGTACCTTGTCCTGAAGCTGATGGACACCAATCTGCAAAGCTTAACGTCCTTAAACTTCTGGAGCTTAAACTGAATTGACCTCAAGACCCAAACTGTGCAGCAAGTGCTCAGGATTGCAGCAGTGTCCCAGAAATCCTCTGCAGCCTGTTCAGTGTCTGTCCATGGGAAGGAATAGAACAGCCAGTACCAGAGCCCTGGTTCTGCACCATCACTTTATTTCCTTCCAGTCCTGCATGGCCACAATGCCCTGATGGTACCTGAGGGCACTGTGAAATTTGAAGGTTTTGCTGGGGAGCATTTGCTGCTTCAGGGAGGCAAAACCATCTGCTTTGGTGGTTCTTGCTGAAATGAGCCCTGCAGAGCTCAGGTGTCTCCCAACAGTTTCAGCAAAGATCACATTTTAGTCCTGGCTGTGTCCAGGGGCAGAGGAGCACGGACTGTTTTTGCCTTTAGGACAGGGCGGGACCCTTGTGTGCATTCATTCCAAAACCCATCTTTAACTGGAATTTCTTTTTAGGTCGTACTTCTCTTTTCTGCCATACATGTTTGGATTCTGATTATTTTTTCCCAGGCTGTTTTTCTAATCTCCCAGTAAATGGACATTAGCTATGTTTCAAGCCCAGTAGAGGTGTTTGTCCTTATGGTTTTCCAGGGGTGGGGATCCACATCCTTACTGGCCCTGTTACAGCTCACACGAGTGCCTTCTCCTTGGTGAGATTTAATGCTGCAAGTGCACTGCCCGCTGCTCCCCGCAGGCAGGAAGGGCTTTATGGAGATCTGCCTTGGCAGGAGCCTTTTAAGAGGTTTTTTCTTTGTTTCACCAAGTCTCTAGCAGAGGTCAGCTCCAGGCTGCCCCTGACTGTGACCCCAGCCCCAGGAGCAGGTTTGGGGCTTGTGCTGCACCCGAGCAGAGCATCGCACTGGGATCCAGGCCCGAGGCAGCCAGGGGTGAAGTCCAGAGAAACTTGGACTCCTTCCCCAAATCTGTCCTTAAAGGATGAGGGAAAAAAAGTCCTATAGGGATTGAGGTTTATTCCCCCACTCTGTGGCCAGTCTGGGGCTCCTTCCTCACCCCTAGTGCTGTGCTCCAGAGGGATGGTTTTGTTGGAGCTTCTTATTTCCAGGCTCTGGCAAGTTGTGGAAGGGAAGGCTCTACAGAGCACCAACTTCTGCAAATCCCTCTGAGCCATCCATCCTGATGAGGACTTTCCCAGGCAAAGTGTCCAGGGTACCTCTTCTGGTTCAGAGGTATCTTAACATCCTTCCCTGAATTTCTTTGGCTGTCATGTGGCAGTGAAATCCCAGGCTGCTTTACCTTTTTCTGATTTATGAGTAATGCAGCATGTGCTTTTTTTATTTCCAGATTGAGAAGATCATGAGTTCCATTGGTGAAGGCATTGACTTTTCCCAGGAGCAGCAGAGGATCTCAGGTGTGTACTCAGCGTGTGTCCACCTGTCCTGGCAGTGCTCTGCACACAAACAAGGTGCTGATCTCTTTAATCTGCTTTGACTCTGGGAGGGAGAGGAAGGCTCTGACACAGGAGGAGCAGACCTGGGCTTCCCATGTGATGCTCAGTGCTGCTGCTGGGAATTTTAATTCAACGCTCTCCAGGAAGATTAATTTAATTTTACAGAATGCAGCTGCAGGATTGTCCTCCTGGCTCCTTTTGTGAGGGCAGTAGCTGTGCTGAGCAGGGCTGGGTCATGCTAGTGGCAGGTCATTGCAGGTCCCACGGTGTCCATGCCCTTCACATGTGGTTAATCTGCCAAGTGCCTCAGTGAGGGTTATCCTGGGCATTCCTGAAGGCACCTGTAGGTATCAATACTCACTGAATGAGGCTCTTGGAGGACACGTGCTTCCCTCTGTACTTAAAGCGTGAATTCCTTTCTCTGCCTTTAAATCCTGAGCAAATGCAGAACTTGAGCTTGCTGGAGAGCTGCCACCACAAGGGATTCTGTCCTTTTAAATCCTTCACCTCCAGACTGCTGCCGCAGAACGGCTCCGGGTGGGCAGCGGCTCCTCCTGAGGAGATGCTGATGCGGATCCGCCCAGGCGGCTCACACGGGCTGTGACTGAGCTCACCTCACATCCATTTGTCACTCAGGTTTTTGCTCAGGTGAAGAGGAAGGCACTGTGTGTTCCCAGTGCAATAACCTTGTTCGGGCTCCGTATTCCGGGGTCAGGTGGCTTTGCAGAGGAGTCGAAGCACTGTGTGAGTTTGGGCTCAGGCTGTGGTCCAGGCTGTGATGGATCAATAGTGCCAGGGAAGGGACTGACATGGAGGGGAGAGGAGGAGCCAGTGCTCCCACAGATCTGCTCTCTGCGATATGGACAGCCTGGAGCTGCTGTGTCCTGGAGCTGGGGGTGTTCCCACAGGCTGTGCCCTGCCACGCTCGGTTTGGGATCCCTTGTGTGCAGATTGCCTGCTGGGCACGCTCCTGTTTGTCCCTCCTTCCCTGGAGTGGGCAGAGCTCTGCCAGCCCTTGCTGTGGGGCTGACAGGACCCAGGGAGCTCCCACACATTTGGCTTTTACTCCTCAGGGGTTCGTGGGGTCGTAACAATTTGGGTCATGGCAAATGTGCAGGGAGCTGCAGGGAACTTCCCAAATGCTCTCATCCTCAAAAATGGGGGAGATTTGAGGATATTTGGGCTCCTGACTACTTTGGGGTCTGGAAGGGTGAAATGCCTTGCTGGCAGTTACTGTGGGGATAAGTGTGTTTGGAGCCTGTTTGTACAAGCAGTTACTGCCTGTCTGGGGAAAGCAGTGGGTAAGGGCTGGCAAGGGCTTCTCAGAGCTTGGGCAATCAAGGAACACCATCACTTTGGGGATACCAGACTCCACCTGCCCTTTGCCTTAGAGGAGTTCTTGGCCTTGGAACAGACGTTTGTGTCTCTCTGCACCCAGTGTCCATGAGCAAACGGGGTGATGTTGGTCAGGATGGAGCTGAGAAACAGGAGTTTGTTTCAGTCACAAGTTGTGATCAGGCTCTGGACAGGGGGCACAGGGACTGGGATTCTTTTGTTCTTGTGTCATCCTCGTAACACATGAACAGCTGAACACCCAGTGTATTTGGGGCTTCTTTATTTTCAGCCTGGGATGTTTTGGGCATCTGTTATCCTCTTTTCCTTTTTAGAGGAAACCCCTCCATTCCCTCCCTCTAAATACCTCCCCCCATTCATTCTGTGATGACTTGAAGCAGTTTTATAAACAGAAAACCTGTACTTGTGTCACTGTAGGTTTCCCTCTTAAAAGCAGAAATACATTTTTGAGCACATGAAAGCCTGAACAGAGTAAATAATTTTTAAAATTAAATTCAGGAGCTGAGGGAAAGGAGCTGCTGTGGTTTCATTCCTCCTGCCAATACCCCGACTGCTCCCAGGAATGCTGTGGTAGGCACCAGGCAGTTCCTCACCTCTCTCTTGATAAATGAATTCTGAGCCAGCCACAAATCACTTGGAACTGTCAGAGCAGACCTGTGACATCATTTTTTGAAAACCCCAAGCCATGTCATCCATCATCCAGTAAATATTGAGGAGTCAGTGATTTCCACGGGAGAGTTAGGGAGCTGCTGCCTCCCTCCCGGCTGGCGGGCGGGTGGGAGCGCTGGGAGGGGTGAGAGGATGAGGAGAAGGGAGGGACGGGCAGCGCGGAGCGCGGGGCTCGCCGGCTCAGACAAAGCCGCCGCAGCCGCTGGCGGAGCGCAGGGACCGGCGGAGGGGAGGATGGAGCCCGGGGGAGCTGGGAGCCCGTGGGACACAGTCCGGGTTTAGTTGGTGCACAGGCTGGGTCAGGGGAGGGGGGGCAGAAGCCTTTTGTGATCTCGGCACTGCTCTGCGCTGGAAGGACCGGCCGGCACTACCCAACAGCTCCCTGGGCAGAGCAGCAATCCCGTGGAGCAGACAGCAGGAATCACCCCAAGAATCTGCAGATGACACCGTGAGCTCTGTGTGTGCAGCCATTGCAGCAGAGCGGGGAGGGATGGCTGGAAGGTACCAAACGGCTTCAGCTGACCAGAAGGTTCAAAGGAAGCAAACTGGGGTCTCCTGATCATCCTTTTCTTTGCATCCACGGTGGAAACAGATGTGCCAGGGAGCCTGAAAATCTGCCTGTCTTGCATAGCAAATTCCCTGATGAAAAGGAGAACTCTGAACTTTTTTTCTCATATTTAAGGTCTTGAGCTTTTCTAGAGGAGAGTAACAAGTCACTGGACTCATCCCAAGGGTGAAGGAAGGGAGAGCTCGTCCATACAGCTTCCGTAGGTGCTGGGAGGAATCTCCTTTATCAGAGGCTGAGGGGAGGTGGCAGGGCATGGCTCGGACTTGAGCTGCTGCAGCAAGAGGAGGGAGTGTGCTTGCATTTGCTTGCTTTTTGTTTTGATGTGGTTTGGAAGCAGGGAACCGAAATGCCTCCTCCTGCAGAGCTGCTCCTTGTCTGAGCAAGGGGCTCGATGCGGCGGCTGCGTGGGGCTGAAGAAAATGAAGGAAGGTCAAATCCAGGTGTGCACCCAATGCCTGGCAGGGCCGGCGGTGTCGGGTGAGAACGGTCCCGACTGCGCTGTCCTGCGGTGCAGCGGCAGGGCCGGGCTCTCCGGGGCAGCCAGCCCGGCCCGGGCAGTGTGCTGGAATGCCACCCGGCTGGGGCACTGGTAGAATGACAGTGCCAGGGCTCCTGGACTCGTGCTCGGGATCCTCATGACACGGTAACGGCGAGACAAAGCCCCTGCCATGGTTTGCCTCTCTCAGGACTGCTGGGAAGGAAGAGCACAAGCCCTTTCTCTCCGCTGCTGCAGTCTGTGCTTCCTTTGTCTTGCGTGTCTTCCCGCGGACAGCCCGAGCTCCTGCTGCTGTTCCGAGCGTCCGCTGTGTCTGTGCTGGCTCGGCTGCACGAAGCTCTTTTCTCTCAGGCTGCTCTGCGCTCCCTGCTGAGCAGGGGGTGCATCTGGGGGTGCACGGATGAGAGGACTGGAACAGCTCCGTGCGTTCAGGAGCGGCTCCGCTCCCTTCCCTCGCACCTGCAACTGCCTGGGAATGCCTCGGATGGAAGTTGACTGTTCTCCTCCCGCCCCCTTCTGCTGAGCCAAGGAGTGGATCCGCATTCCCGTGGGGTTGGGCTTCATGTGTTTGTCTGGCGAGGAACTCAGGAGCCCTGTCAGCAGTGCCTGTGATCTCAGCGCCCCAGCAGTGCTTCTGAACCTCTGCCCGGGCGAGGAGTTTCTGTTCTGAGTGTGAACTGCGGTACAGGTTGCACCCGGAGCCCACGGAGGCACTGGAAGCTTGTTGTCCATGGTCTGTGCACACAAGAGCAATTGTCTGCCAGCTGATTTGTTGTACTCTGAGCATAATTTTTTGAGTTTCTTTATGGTAATGACTATGATGTGGCAATGCCATCTGTCCTCCTCAGAGTGCCGCTGCTACCGCCTGAACGGTTTCTCCCTGTTCAAGCGGCTGCCGATTCCTCTCTCGTCAGGTTCGCGGATGCTGGAGCAGAGCGTCGGGGAGTGGCTGGAGTCCATCGGCCTGCAGCAGTACGAGAGCAAGCTGCTCCTGAACGGCTTCGACGATGTTCGCTTCCTGGTGAGTGTCCAGGAGGGACCCCGGGCTCCCAGGAGCGGGTTGGCCGAAGCTTCCCGCGTTACCGGTGCCCCGTGTCGGTGCCAGGCAGAGCTGGTTCTGCTGCCCGGCACAATGGTCTTGGGGGGTGTAAAAGGTTTGACAGAAGGAATAGATGAGGGTTGTGTTGGGTCTTCACATTTATTTCAGGTGTTATTGCTTTTTCACTGGAATTTTCATAGAAAATTTTGCTTAATCTGCCCCCTAAATATGTACTATTTGATTTGCTCCAGAAATGTGAACTGAAATTCATTGGTGTTTTGAAGGAGTCCCTGAACAGTCTGTGCCCTGGGCTGTGAAGGAGGCAGCAGACTTCTTGCTGGAACTGTACTTGCTCTTAGCATGCAGGCAGGATGTTAATGAACTGTACCTAATTACATTGACACTGTTGGCTCTGAAACCTAATGACGACACAGCAGTGCTCAGTGATGAGGGTTTCTAATAACCAGGGTCTATAAACTTGGAGCCGCATTGTGTAAAAATCTGAGAATTCGTGTGGAATGCTGAAGTGCAAAGATGGAAAATCTTGGTCCTGCAGGAGAGTTCTCCTTGCATGGCTTAAAGAAGTGCTTTTGATGTGGACTCTAAGTTTGGTAAATAACAAAAAATGGATGTAAACCTTTGGAAAAGTCATTCTGGTTAATGTTGCATCCTGCCTTGGAACGGTGGGGATCCCTCTGGTACTGGGGATGGTGCAGAGAGGTGACACCAGGAGGATGTGAAGGGCTTTGGGAACACACAGTGGCCATCAGCGGTGGGGAGGGCAGGGGAGGCAGGTGGAGAGAGACAGGAAGCCAGAAAAGGGCATGGATGGAGTGCACACCTGAGCAGTGTCTGTTGGGCTACTTCGGGGTAGGGTGTAAATAAGCTTTAAAAAATGACCCAACCAACAGGATAAATGTCGTGGGATCTATCCAGATGTATCTCCAGCAAGCAGCTGGTCCCTTCATCTGGCAGGGTCAGCATTCCCCCCAGAGCTGTCGTTTGCTGTGGTTTTTCCCCCAGTGTCCCACCAGGCTGGTCCCAACCCCCAGTGCACTCCCGGCTTCACTGTGCTTTGTGTAGGACATTCAGCTCCATGCGAGGGTCCCTGGGTGTGCTGGGGCAGTCTGGCATGACTTCTGGGGTGCTCTGGAGGTGGTTCAACAAATTTAAATGAAATAACCCTGTAGATCCTTTTGGGATGCCCTGCTGATGGATCTGTGACCATTATGGGGTTGGTGGCTGCTCTCACCCAGCAGTGGCAGATAAAATGCTGCTCCCCTGCCTGGCCAGGGGTGATGGAGCTCACTGAGCTCAGAACTTCAGTAGCAAAAGTTCCTGTGTGGTGGTGTTGGGTACGTGATAGGATTAGCTTTTCTCATGGCTGGATGTTTTTCTTCCCTGTCCAGTGCTGAGTGGCTGCTCCCAGTGCAGCAATTGGCTACAGCTAGATTCAGGGAATGGGACACTCCTTGCTCATTCCTCTCAGAGGTAGAAGGTCAAATAATTTCACAAAGATTTCCTACAAACCCCTGCTGATTTCCATTTTACCGCTTATCCCTTTTCCTAGGGAGTTGACTCCAGCACCCGTGCCAAGCCTGGCTTTAAATCCATTCATCCCAGCCCTGGGAACTCCAAGCTAATACGTCAGCCCAGTAGGAAAGTAAAATTATTCAGAATTTTTTCCTCTGTGATGTTCCTTGCCTTCAGTTTCTGGTGTTGGGGAAGTAAAACCGTCAGATACAGCACAAGTGAGGAACAAGTATTTAATTTGGTTCTACTGGTGATTTTGATGTTCTTGGATGAACTATTAAAATTGCAGTGACCACTGAAGCTGGGCAGACCAGGAGCACTGAGTGCCCGAGGCGCTGGACGCCTGTCAGGCTGCTCAGTCCTCTTCACACAACTATTTCTGTCTTACCTGCCCCTTCCAGTGGCTAACAAAGAATATTCCAAACTAAGTGGCATTGCTTTCCTGGAGTTAAACAGTTTCTATAAGAGGATTAGTTCCTCTTAGGACCTCACTGTGTTCAATATTTCAAGGTCCAAAGAACACCAGGTAATGGTTTGAAAATCGCCAGATGGGCTGTGAGGCTAATTAAATTTTAGTAGCCAAAATTAGGAAGTTGGAGTCCTTTGATAGGGTAACAGTTGTTTTCTGTGCAGGATTTTGCTTTGCACTGCTCCCTGCTCGTAGAGCTGCAGGGTATTCCAGGTGCCAGGATGCTCCTTTTGCTCCAGGGTCCCCAGGTGCCATTTGGGGGCAAACAAGAAGCTTTGCGGGAGCAAAGTGTTTGATGTGCAGAGGTGGTGCAGCTGCAGAGCAGGGCAGTGTCCTGAAAGAGCCCTTTAATGTACCGAGGAAGATACTCAGCCTGTAGTAGATTACAACTCAGAAGAGGAGTAAGAGCAGACACGAGGAGCGTGTCCTGTCACTGCAGTGGGGACAGTGAGAGCCAGTGTGTGCTGGCACCAGGCACTTGGTTCTTCCCTAGAGAAAGAGGTGTTTAAAGTGCCCTGTCTGCCCCAGGAATGGGGCAGGGCTGCGAGAGACACAGACTGAGGGTGCTGGCCTTGCTGGTGCTGCTCAGTGCTCTGGTAGCCTGTACTTCAGCTGGTTCTGGTTTCAGGGATTCCTGAATCCCTGGGTATTTTCAGCTGGCTCCTGTGTTAATTTGCACCCTGTGTCACAAGAACCTTTACCACCAGGTAGGGAAATGATTCATGAACACACCGTGTGTAAAGGGAGTCTGAGAAGTGCTCTGTAAATATATTGGGCTTCTTAATTAGACATTAATGTAGGAAGGCAGAAACAGGCATTGTTTCCAAGAATAACACTTCCGTTATTTTCAGAGCTCCAGGGATTGGGGATTAGGGGATTAGCTCTGGCCACACGCCAGCACTGTCGCTGGTGATGACTGGGCAGGCTGCACCTCGGGTGGACAGAGGGGAGGGACCGAGGGTCCTGCTCCTCTCGGGGTCTGCTGTGCACCAACAGCTGAGGGGGGCTCTGGATTCCTGCAGCTCCTACAGGTTTGCAGTGACTGGGAACCGTGAGCATCTCCCAGGCTGGGCTGTGAAGGGGGAAGGTGCAGTGTCTTGGAGCCAGGGTGAGCTGGCAAGGTCCAGTGGAGGCCTCTCTGCTCCTGGGAATTCCAGCTCTGCATCTGGGACAAAGTTGATCTTGGTCTAGCGTTGGCTTCACTCAGGGGTGGGTATTACTTGCACAAGTCAGCAGGATTATTTAGACATTGATGTGACGTGATGCCTTCACCCATGTACGTGTTTCTGGGAGGGACCGAGGTCTACATGGATCTCAGATTGTGTAATCTTTCAGCTTGGTTGAGGGAAGAAAGGGATGATAAAAGATAAATTTAGGTAGCTTAGTTTTCCAGAAGACTTGAGTTCTCTTTCCACATCTGCACATTGGACCACATCTCTGTGTCTGCAGAAATTCTTCTACTCCCTTCAGGTTGCCTGCAGTAGCTTTGCTGTGTTTATGGACAAGGCAAGGAAGAGGCTTTCCCTGTTATTCTGTTGCTCTCAAGCACAAACCCCACTGTCCAGGGCAGCAGCTTCTTGCCCTCTGGGTTGCCGAGTGACCTTCACGGGCAGCACCACTGCCACGGGGCAATCACACTGGGACACTCAGCTGCTGCTTTTCATATGGAGCTGGAATTGGGCAGCAGCCTGTACAGGCAGCTGGGATTAGGAGGAGTTCAAGTGGAGATGGCGCTTCCAAGTCTTCTCTGCTCTGCAGCCCGCTGGGATTCCTTCATTAGAGGGGAAGGTTTATTTGTGCGGTGGGTGAACACAACTGAGCCAAAGCTGCTGCCAGTGGCTGTACTGTCCTTGACTTAGCAAAAATACAGCTCTGCAAGTAGGATAAAATCCTCAGCAGAGCTGCCTGCCAAATGTGAACAGCTCCAGTGAACCAGGAATATCCCACCACCACCACCGAGGAGGAACAGCGCCGCTGCCTTCCACGTGGAGGAATGTGGCCCCGGAGTGTGAGCCAAGTTCCAGGAGCCCCATTGCCTCATCCCTCACCAGAGGAGGGAAGTGAAAGGTAATATCACAAAACTGCACCAGTGAGTGAGAAGTGTCATCCAGAAAAGTGCACAATAAATGGACTTAATTGTCCTTGGCCAGTAATGAGCCAGGGAGCAGGAGAGCAGAAAAAATATCACAGGAATATGGACCAAGAGGGTTTCTGCTGCTCCTGGAGCTTGGCCCCGTTTTGTCAGCTGTGGTCAACAGTGCATCTGCTGCAGGTGCTCCATGTGGGAATTCCATAGGAAATGAGCTTTGGGATGCCCAGTGCATTCCTGGTCCTTGCAGCAAACAGGGAGTGACCGGGGAAAGGCCAGGCTGGACTCTGCCCTTCATGAGAGGGAAGGGACGTGGCCACTGTAATGAGAAGGAATTGCAGTAATTGATGGTAGAATTTCCCCACAGAAATGGGGAGGGGAATGCCATTACCTGCTCCCTCACACAGTGTTTTGTGATCCCACAGATCCTATAAATGTGTCTGAGATGTTTGCAAAAGCTTTTCCCTTCCCTTGGGGCGCGGGATAGTTGCTGCTGCCCCCGACAGTTTCCAGGCTGACATCTGAGAAGGGCAAACCCCGTGTGCTCTGGCAGTTGTACCAGTGTTCTGGAGTTGAACTTTTTATTCAGTCCAAAGGTATTTTGATTCACAAATGGGCAGGTAAAAGAGAATATAAACCATTTTTTATGGCCTTTTTTTATTGTTCAAGCCTGGATTCCCATGGAGTGTGTGGAAAGCAGCTAATGCTGATTCAATGAGACAGCGTCAGAAAGGGAAATCTGTTCTCTGCATGTAGTGCCCTGGGCTCCTCTGGTGGGGGGGTTATTTATTTTTTTATAATTGGGGAGAAGTGGTGGAAAATGATGGTGTTGGAAGAAGGGCGTGTTCACAAATAATTTAAAGTACTGACATTAATTTGATTCAAAGCAATTCAGTGCCATGTTACATTATCCTGCAGTGGTGTTCCCTAACAGAAGAGCCTTTCCTTTCTCTTTGCCCCTCTGTGTGCACGGGAAAATGAGGATGAATACAGAGCTGAGGCCTTGGCTCAGGTTGACTCACCTTGGCTGGGGGTGTGAGCAGATCTCAGGGCTGGTCGTGTCTGCCCAGGCTGAGAACAGCCCCTGCTGCCCAGGGACAGGGTGTGCACGGAGCCAGGTCTCCTCTGCTCTGCAGATCCCTGGGATTTGGATGGGGACTCACATCTGCATGATCTTCATTCTCACCTGGTATCTGCCCCACTGGAGGACGTGGTGGCTCCTGTGTCCTCAGTCACTCAGCGTTGCCTGATCCACTCCTGAAGGGCCCAGCTTGGCACGCAGCTGCTGGTCCCCTGGGCAGCAGCCAGGCGTTGGGCGTGCTCTGGGAGTGTGTGTGCCCCAGAGCTTCTTTCTATTTTCATATAGAACTTGTCATTTTATAGTAGCCATCCAGGGAAAACTGAACTGACATGTTCCAGTAGCTGTTTGCACCCAGGAATGATCTGGGAGGATCAGGAACCCACCAGAGACCCCTAAGAGGGTTTTACTGTGTCTGCTCCTGGTGAAATGCAGCGAGAACGTGGCATGACTGCAGCTGGTGGAGGCAATTAGTGCAGGACCAGGTGAGCCCCCTGCAGCTCGTGCTTGGGCTGGTGTCAGGCTCTCCCAAAACCATGAACAACTTTGTCCTGAGCTCACTGGAGCCGGTGGGGGTAAGGAAGCCCTGCCCTGCCAGCTCCTGGCCATGCTGCCCTGCAGGGATCGTGGTCGGTCCAAGGAGTGCCTGGCCTGGTTCACACCAGCTGGAGGTACACCACCAAAACGACTTTCATTTGTTTTTGTGACATGGGGCAGCAGGCACGTTACACAGTATTGTCTGTGTGTCACTGCTGCAGCCCCCGGGAACGCGTGGCTGGGTCCCCAGACTGATTGTGCCGCCCTGGACGAGCCCGTAGGAGTGGAGTTGGACCCTCGGGTGAGGGCCTCTGCCAAGCCCTGAGTGGGAATTGCTTCTACAAGGAAATGAATTTTGTTTGGCAGCTCCCTGGTGGGTTCCAGCTGATCCTTGGGAGGTTCCCGAGGACTGTGCTTTATCCACCATGGTATGGGTGTTTGGGGTGTCTCTGGAAGGGAATGGTGAGAGTGGAGACATGCAGGAATCTGGGGCTTGAGGAGGTTTTTTGATCTGGGAAAACATGGCAGAGCTGTGCCAAAACTCCCTGGATGATGGAAATGGGCTCCATGGGGAGCAGCCAGGTTGGAGTGGATTTTGAGGAGCAAAGTGGGTGGACCAGAACTGGCAATTTAGAGGATACTTATATTTGATTTATTAGTAGCTCCAGGCCCCATAAACATTAAAAAAGCCATTAAAGTAGCAGTTAATTTTTTTTCTCTCAATAAAATTGCCTGGACTTGACAACCATGACCGATTCCCTCCGTTGCCATTGTCACGCTGCCAGTCTGCATGGGGAAGAAAATGAAACAAAAATGAAGTGGCTGTGTGCTAATCTCGGATTTATTGTAGGGTTTTGTGTATGAGCCCCTTCCCCAGTCGATGCTCTGTGGAGAGCTGAGGCTTCGTTGTTGTGCCCGTGACTAAACAAATCTTTTCCTCCAGTTTTCACTGACCTACCCCAGACTGCAGATGCCATTAAGGGAAGGCACCAAACCCTGTGGATCATGAGACCAATTACAAATGCAGATTTATGTGACCAAGTGGGGTCCCCCGGCTCTGAGATTGGGGTGTGGGGCCCAGCTGTGAGATCATCAACCCAGCTCTGTGCTGAGCTGGATGTGTCTCCATCTCCCACATCCAGGCTTTTGGTGGCCAAAAGCAGAGCAATAGCAGTGATAGCAGAATCCTAGACAAGATGCAAATTGTCTCAAATGCACTGAGAGGGAAAAAGAAAAAGAGCTTTGTATGCACTGAGAGCCTTTAGCTGGAGCTCTGCTTGGGATGTTTGCAGGAGCCTTTGGAGTGTGTTTGGGTTTTGCATCTGTCGCGTTTAATAGCGGACATGTCCTGGTCCCCGTCCTGATCCCCGTCCTGGTCCCCGTCCTGGTCCCCGTCCTGGTCCCCGTCCTGATCCCCGTCCTGGTCCCCATCCTGGTCCCCGTCCTGGCCCCCGTCCTGGCCCCCGTCCTGGCCCCCGTCCTGGCCCCCGTCCTGGCCCCCGTCCTGGTCCCCGTCCTGGTCCCCGTCCTGGCCCCCGTCCTGGCCCCCGTCCTGGCCCCCGTCCTGGCCCCCGTCCTGGTCCCCGTCCTGGTCCCCGTCCTCCCCCGTGCCACCGCCCAGGCAGGGGCTGCTCATGGCAGCACCGGCGTGAGCCTAGCGAGGCGTCGGGGCCGCGGCACTGCTGGCCCGGCCACGCATCCCTCACGGAACAGTCCGTGCCTCAGGCCCTTCCTTAGCTGGAATGAGAGCATGGACAGACGCCAGGCTCTGGGGAAGAAGCAGCATCTGAAAATTGGGTAGTTAAATGCCTGCAGAGTGTCCTGCTGGAGGAGGAATCTGGCAGATTTTGGCAGCGCTGCCTTTGGCACGCTCGCTTTGGGGTCACCTCAGTAGCAGGAGGGGATGCTGCTGCTGCCAGGTAACCTCTGACTGTGCTTTTCTCCTTTAATGACAAACTTGGAGCCTCGCAGGCTGTTTAATTACAGTGCAAGAGGTGAAGCGTGACCAAAGCCGACCCTTCCTCCAAGAACTCCTTTCTCTGGGGGGTCGGGTGCACCAGCATCCCAGCAGAGACCAGGGGAGGACATGGGTCACTTGGCAGATCCCTGCCCTCCCTCGGGGCGATGCGGAGGGCAGAGCTGGGGGCCAGGAGTGCCCCTCGTAGTGGTGTGTGTTTGTGCCTCTCCACAGAGGGGGCTGTGTTTGGCTCAGTGGAAGCTGGAGGCCAGGTTGGGGAATGAAGGCCCCTCCGACCACTTAGCAACCATTCTGTGCCAGCTGGGAACTGGGATGGGACTCGCCTTACCTGGTTTCACATGTCTGACTGAGCTGATCTTTCGGCTCTTTGGGTTGCCAGCAGGAGCAGAGGAGTTCTGTCCCGGGTCATGTGTTGTGCTCCCCATGTCCCTTCCCTGGCCGAGTGCATGAGCTCAGGGAGGAAATTGTGCTCCTGTGTCCATTGCCAAGAAAAAAATTCAACCTCTACTTTCTGGGGGATTTTTTTAGGGATCATCCCAGTTCTGGGAATAAAAAATTGCCAAAGATTTTCCTACCAAGGCTGATGGATGTGTGCACATGGTGCTGCACTGAAACCTGGATTAGTGCAGGGGTGTGTGGTCCTGGGACAAACCCTTCACAAGCTGCCTGCAGTGCAGGAAGTGCCCATGGCTGGTTCCTGACAGAGCACAAGGTGAGGTGTTGGGATGAAGAGGCTGTGGATGCCCCTTCCTTCCCAAGGGTGGGTGAAAGTGAGAGCTCTGGCCCAGGTCAGCCCTGAGCCACCCTCGCTCCACTCAGCCCGCAGAGGTGGGGCAGCTGGGAGGAACATGCAAGGTAAAAGCACTTGTCACAAGGAATCAGGTTGGAAACACGTCTTGGGAAAGTCGTTTTGATTCTAATTGGCATTTCTGAGGCTGCTGCTGGAGGCTCCTGGACTGGGCTGATGCCAGAGCACATCCCAGAACTCTGCTCTCCGCACTGAGCCCGTCCTCAGAGGACCCAGAGAGGGGCTTGTGGGAGCCAGGGCCGGTCTGTGCCCACATCAGGGCATCTGCTGACCTGTGGCAGCACCAACAGGGACCTTTGGGTAAAACCAAAAAGCAGCAGTGGTCCAGGCAGAGCAGGTCTACCCCTTAGCTCTGAGGGGGTGTTGGGTGCAGACAGGTTTAAAGTCTGGTTTAAGCAGCTCATCTGTACAGCTGGCAAAGGTTAAAAGATCTCCAGTGTCTTTGCATTTAATTATCTCTTTTAGTGGCAGATTATTGTTTTTCATGAGAGATGAAATCTGGATGGGTTTGAAGGACATTTCTCCTGCACCAGGGGCTGAAATGATTTGTTCAGAGCTGCTACGCTTCGTCTATCCTTGTTAAGTACCCAGGGAATATGGACTGGCACCAAGGGAATTTAATGTGACATATAAAAATAAGGAGTGTTGGAGAAAGCTGTAGGCTTCACAGTATTTAACTACCTTGTATCCTTGCTATATAGCAAGCAGCTTTCCTTGAATTTGAGATGCCAAAGGTGGGAGAACACCTACTGCCTTGCTGTGGGGCTGGCACTGGTACCCTGGGAGAGCAGGAGCCTCTATCCCTGTGCTGCTCATGTGGCAGTGTGGCTGTGCTAAAGGGGATCAGCACCAAAGGGCTCAACGTTGGAAAGTTAAGCATGAGTGAAAATGCAAATAGGCTCAGCAAGCTTTTTTAGTTTTTATACATGAAAATTACGCATCACCATTGTCACAGCTCGTTTGGTTGCCAACCGTTCCTGCTGTCCGGGTGGCACGAAGGGAAGGGCTGGCTGTGAGCTCTGCCCTTGCCAGCATTGTCTCTGTGCCTCCCCAGCTCCCAACCCTGGCTCTCTACAGAGGGATGGAGCTGCAGGGCACCAAGATGGGCAGGATGGGAGAGAGAGCAGGCTCAGGCATCAGGAACTGCATATTTTGGGTACCCAAGGTGTGATGATAACCTGCTTGGGGACTTCAGTCCTTCTCTGTGCTCTTCCCCAGGCAGGGCAGTAGTAGCTCTCCAGACTGCTCACAGGAGAAATCCCATCACTTGCTCTAGCCCTCTTTGTCCTTTTCAAAAAGCCCTTCTGAAGCCTCTCCCTCTGGGAGATGAATTCCTCTCACGTACACTTTCTCCAAGGACCTTCTGGCAACCCCTACAGCAGTGCTGCAGCATCAACAGTGCCAGGTGAGGTGCCTGTCAGGGGAGTTAATCCCTTTTAATCTCTTCCCTCCTCCCCTTAGCCGAGCACACAATCTCCTGCTGTTACAGGAGACAGGACAAATGGCTTAAAATTTGTGAGAAAGGGAAGGGATGTTTCCGTCTTTCTGGGGGGATGCTGCTGCACACCAGCCAGAGGTCACTGCCCCAGCAGCAGCAGCAGCCCCTCGTGTTACTCACGGGGGGTTTGTTTACAATCTGACAGAGCTGCTCTCGTGCACGAAAGGGGCACCCTGGAGCCTTCAGCATCAGTCTGCCTCTTACTCATTTTGTGCAGTTGAGGGGTGCACAGAACAGCTCCTGTGACGTGGTTCCATCCATGCATGGTGTGTTATGTGCAGCATCACCACCCAGGGGAGCCCTGGTGTCCTGACTCCTCCTGCTGTTTAAACAACTCTCAGACAAATGTCTTTGTGCTGCAGCTGTTGGCTCAAGCTCTGCCATGGTGGTGTCCCCCAGCCCTCCAGGAATCGAGTGTGTGCAGATCCAGGCTGCCAAGGCAGAGGGATGCAGTGGAGCCACGGCCATGGGCTGTGGAGACCTCTGCCTCCCATCACCCCTGCTTCTGTTTGCTAAATGACTGTAGTCTGGGCTCCAGGGCAGGTCCTGTGACCTGGGCATCTCTTACCTATGGCATTAATTCCCTGTTTCCCTGGACTCTTTTCTGTGGCTGAGGGAAGCGCAGCTCTTGGGCAGAGCCGTGTGCTGTCCTGCCCTGCTGTCCTGCCCTGCTGTCACTGTGCCAGGCCGTGGCAGGGGTGAGAGTGATGCTGCTGAACAGGGGCTCACGAACCAGGCAGGGGCAGGGACATGCTCGGGGTGGGGATGGCTGCTCAGTGGGCAGCTCACTGCCTTTGGCTGCTGCATTTAAGCAGGTTTCACTCAGCAAAGCACACAATCTGAAATCCCACAAACGTGTGGATGGAAAGGAATAGGAAGCACTTGCTGCCCTGTGTGGGGGAGGCCTGGCAACCTGCCCCTCACCTTCTCCCCCCCCGGCCGGCCCACCCCCCCACAGCCGCCTTTAATTGGGTTTCTCTTAAAAAACCAAAATGTGGAACAGCGAAGCACTGTCAGCACAGACCTTCTGCTGGGACTCTCTGGGGAGCAGAGGGAGGCAGGGCCAGGGAGGGGGTTCGGGCTCGAGCTGAAACCTTTGGTCACACAGCAGTGTGGCTCTGCCAGCCGTGGGGAGACGTGCCCAGGCTTCCTGCTGAGCTCTGCCCAGGTATGAGGGCAGGGAATCAGGTTGTGGTGGGTGGAGGCTCTTAAATGGGGGCAGAGTCTGTGTGCTCCTGCTCTGCAGGGGGAAGGGGGCAGAAAATTGGCTTTAACAGTGCAGTGTGTGGTGACAGGAGCATCTCTGCCAGAGCGGGTGACTGCCTTCTGCCCGGGGCTGGAGGAGACACCTGACCTTCCCCTGCTCCCAGTGAAGGCAAAACAGGTTTCTCTGTGGCTGTGGAGGGAGGTTGAGCAGAGCCAAGGGCCCCTGCTCGGGCATGGAGGGGGCTGGAGTTTGTCTGGATGTTTTACACAGCAATAAACATGTCTGTGCATCCCATGGGAGGTGGCTGCAAGCTGTGACCCAGGGCTAAGGGCTCTAAGTGGAACCCAGAGCAGGGTGGGAAGGGAGGGCATTGCTCCATGTGCCACAGCCCTGCTTGTGTCAGCCCTCTGGGTGCCTGAGGTCAGTATATGGGGCAGAGCTCCAGCCTTGGGCACCTTCCTCCTCCTTCTGCTAGGACATGCTGGGAGGTGAGGTCAGGAGGGTGCTGTAACCACCTGATCTCTACTCCTGCACCTGATGTTGCTCCTGTTGTCCCCTGCTCCCGTGTCACTCCCTCCTGTCCCCCCCACAGGGCTGTAATGTCATGGAAGACCAGGACCTTCGGGACATTGGGATTGGGGACCCGCAGCACCGCCGGAAGCTGCTCCAGGCTGCTCGTTCCCTCCCGAAGGTGAGCACCGATGCTCTCCATGGAGCAGGGACAGGGCTTTGCCCAGCATGGCTGTGGACTCAGGGGAAAACAAAAGCCAGTCCCTGTGTCTCTGGCCACAGAGGGATCTCAGGGGCTATGGGAAGGGTTCTGGGAATAGCAGGGAAGAGGAGGATTATACTGGTCTGCCAGGCTATGCAGATGGTGGTGGCTCCATGCTGGGGAGAGGGTGACTGTTCCTCCTGCCAATCCCAAGAGCATTTCTTGTTTATACAGTGATTTTGTTACTGTAAAGTGCTAGTGGAGATGTGCTGTAAACTGATTTTCATTGACCCTGTATGCCTCTGGATCCCTGCAGCTTTTAACCCCTTTCTTGTGCTTTCACAGTTGAAACCCCTGGGCTGTGATGGGAACAGCCAGCCATCAGTTCCTGCATGGCTTGACTCCCTGGGGCTGCAGGATTACATCCAGTCCTTCCTCTCGAGTGGCTACAGCTCTATTGACACTGTGAAAAACCTCTGGGAGCTTGAGATAGTAAATGTGAGTGTTGCCTCTCTCTGGCCAGGGTACCAAGGTCCTACCCCCTTCCCTGGGGCTGAGACTTGCCACGAGTCATCTCACGAAGCCACTTTGTGCCAAGGGCAGGAGAGCCCACAGTGACCATGGTCTGTCCCTGCAGGTGCTGAAGGTGAACCTGCTGGGCCATCGGAAGAGGATCATCGCCTCGCTGGCAGACAGGCCCTACGAGGAGCCCCCGGCCAAGCCGCCGCGGTTCTCGCAGCTGAGAGTGAGTCCCTGCTCGTGGTCCCTGCCTGGCTCGTGTGGCTGTGAGGGCGTGTCAGTGCTGGGAGAAATCTTGGCGTGTCCAGTGTGTCTGTTCAGCTCCTCACCTCATCCTCCCCAGCCACCCAGGCAGCAAGTGACCCTGTGATTGCAGTGAGTGGGGAAAGGTCACACCCAGCCCTTGCAGGTCAGCCTCTGGATGCTGTCCCACAGGGAAGGTCAGGCCACTCCTTGGGATCAAGTGCCTGCACTGGAGGGGTATAGGGTGCCACCCCCACCTCTGCCCTGCACCAAGGGGAATGCTGAGCCCACTTCCTCACCCTGGTTTCCTGGCCAGACACGCAGCAGTCTTTGGCAGGCAGGAGTGACCCAGCCCATCTGGAAAAGGGCTGCAGCTGGGGCCTGGTGTTTGATTGCACCGTTGGGAGCCGGAACCCATCTCCCTGGCCTGGCTGGGCTGCTGAGAGCTCACGCTGTCACTGCCAAATAGCACTCAATGAGATGTGTGGATGTTGATTTTTGCTGCAGGAGTGGCAGCATTTGGATGTCAGGCCCTTGTTATGGGAGTTGTCTGGGAGGGAGTGTCACGTTCCCATTCTTCCTGAAAACTGGCATTTGAGAACTGAGTTTGGCAAAAGCCACGGGGCTCGCAGCGACCCTGAGAGCTCAGGACTGTGGTGGCATGTGCTGCTGCCTCCTCACAGTGATTGCAAATCAGCTTCCTGGAGCAGGAATTGGAATGATTAGAGTTTCCCCATCCTAAGCATCCTGTTCTTGCTCTGCTGCAGAGCTCTGCATTCTTGTCCTGCATTCCCAAGTCTTCCCAACACAAACAGCCTTAGCCAAAGTGAGTTGGGCTGCTGTACCCTACTTGCTCACATGGGATATTTTAGGAACCAGGTTCAGGTGTGAGAACAGAGAGGGTTCACGTTGGTGCTACACCAGGAGGGTGCCAGGCCTTTGCCCACTGCTCATCCCCATGAGATGGATGAGACTGAAGGCAGCAGGGCTGGGGGGGAAGAAGGGTCCTTGGGTGCAGCTCAGCTGATTGAGATGCTGCCTGGGGAGGCTGGGTGAGAGAATGGGCCATTTGCAGCATTTCCTGGCGCTGCAGCTGGTGCGATCCAGGCTGGCTCCGGCGCGGGGGGGCGGAGGGACATCAATGGCAAATCAAGCGAGTGGGTTGAATGGGACTAAATGGGACTAATGTGGCTGCAGCTGTGCGGGGGCTCCACTCCTGGGCTGGCTGATCATCAGCACCCTGGGGTGCTTTGCTCAGTGCTTTAGGGGAGCCCGTTCCTCTGTAAACACCCTGCCTGCAGCCCGGTGTGACCCCTGCCCCTGGGACGAGCTCGCAGAGGCAGAGGTGTGCTGGGCAGAAGGGGCTGCATACCTGGCTGAAACCATCCTCGAGCAAATTATGGGGCTCGTGCAGAAGATAAAGGGTGGGATCATTGGCACTGAGGCAGGAGCCCCCAGAGCAGGAGCTGACCCCATTAGCTCTGCTCTCTGCACCCTGTGCCAGGCAGTGTAGAGGGGAGTGATGGGGGGCACAGCCCAAACTGACTGGGAGCCTTTGTGGTGTCTGTTCTTTTCAGTGCCAGGACTTGATGTCCCAGACCTCATCGCCCCTGAGCCAGAATGACAGCTGCACAGGCAGATCTGCTGATCTCCTGCTGCCCTCCGGGGACACCAGCAAGAGGCAACACGACCGCGGCACTGAGGTTGCTCCCTACTCCAGAGCTGAGCGCTACAAAGCACAGGTCAGTGGGTGCTTTAGTGTCCCAGTGGCCCTCTGTGCAGGCTGCCCTCTCTCTGGAGCCAGGGAGGAGGTAGGGTGATGCAGAGCTGGTCAGGCTCAGCTTTCCTCAGGTATTAGAGGCAGCAGCTCCTTTATGCCTCGGTTTCACCTCAAAAACAGGCAGCTCGTGCTTCCATCAGAGCTGGCACTTTCATCTGCCATGTGCTGCCTTCACCCAGCCCCTGGGGGGCTTGGCCATTGCCAGCCTCAATCACCTCAGCCCAAAGAGCCCTCCTGAGAGTTGTTTCAACCCAGGTTGGACCTGTTGTGGCTTCACATCCATGTTTCTTCCTTCCAGGAGGACCGTCGGGAATCCAAGCTGACCCTGCGCCCCCCCAGCCTGGCTGCCCCATATGCCCCAGTCCAAAACTGGCAGCACCAGCCCGAGAAGCTCATCTTTGAGTCCTGCGGGTACGAGGCCAATGTAAGTGGCTTTTGGCTTGTGGGTGTGATGAGGATGAGGAGGCTCTGGGGTCAGGCCATTGCATGTGGAGTTGTAGGGCCATGGCATTGCCTTGGCAGGGTTTAACATCTCCCCCTCCTTCAAACAGTACTTGGGCTCCATGTTGATCAAAGACCTCCGAGGGACAGAGTCTACACAGGATGCTTGTGCCAAGATGAGGGTACGGGGGCCCTGGGGCCGCTTGCAGCCTGTGGTGGATGATGTGGATTGGGGGATGGGGGATCTCAGTGAAGCTGTGGTTCCCCAAACCCTGTGGGGGCCCAGACCACCAAACAGGCAGTGCCACTCTGCTGAACTGCCCCTCCCCAGCACCGTTCCCTGTAGCTGGAAGGTCTGTGCAGTGGGAGAGTGGGTGTTTTCACTGGGGAAGGGGTGGCTGGGTTCACTTCAGGTCCCCATCCCTCCCCTTCTGTTTCCACCGGGAGCTTGCTTTCCTCCCTCTGGTCCAAGACCCCCAAAACCTGCCTGTATGGGCCTGGGGTCTCTGGGGTGGGCTGGGGCAGGGGTGAAGAAGGGAGCATCTATTCACAACTGGTCACTTGAATGTTCTTGTTTCTGAAGAAATCCACGGAGCACATGAAGAAGGTCCCGACCATAATCTTGTCTATCACATACAAAGGGGTGAAGTTCATCGACGCCTCCAACAAGGTGAGCTGCAGATGCCTTGGAGTTGGTGTCTGGAGGGACAAGACCTGCAGTCCCACCTGCCTGGGGGCTGCAGGTCACTTTTTGTGGCTCCAGAAGCCACGGCTGGTCCTGGGGAACTGTTCAGGCTGTGGGGGAGCACCAAGGTGATGATGGTTACCTAAGTGCCAAAGGCTTGGCAGACTAGCTGTTTGTGGGCCATGTTGCCATTTATTCTTGCCGTGGGAGGGAGCTGGGACTGGTCCAGCTGGGAGACTCCCCCTCCCTGCTCCCAGGACACACTCCACAGCCACCGTTTGCTGGGTGTATTTGCCATCCCCAGAAGGGTGACAGGTGCTTGTGGTTGACCCTGGCAGAATGTCATTGCTGAGCACGAGATCCGGAACATCTCCTGTGCTGCTCAGGACCCCGAGGATCTCTGCACATTTGCCTACATCACCAAGGATCTGCAGACCAGCCACCACTACTGCCACGTCTTCAGCACTGTGGATGTGGTGAGTGAGTTACTGCATTGCATCTCCCAGTCCTTTACAGTTTTATCTCTCAGCTTTGTTAGCAAGTCACAGACCAGGATCTAGTCCCTTCTAGGGTTCCTTCACCATTTCTACCCTAAAACAGTGCTGGCTCCAAATGCCTTTACTTTGGACCTCTGTGGACAGTATTTGTCTGGCTTTGTTCCTGCAGTCTCCAGCGCCGAATAAAGCAGGGCAGGAGCTTTCCCTTCTGGGGAATGTGCCATGCACAAACCCCTCACATGCTCTCAATTATGTTGTGAGCATAATGGGCTGATTTAACAACCTTTTAACTCGCTGAGAAGGTGGAAGCATGATTCGCTTTTATACTTGGGCAAAATCAACGGCATGAGATGTTTGGGCTTTTTTTCTTTATGCTGCTGAACTGTGGTGCTGGTGGGGCTAAGAGGCAGGCAGGAGGTCCTCGGGGAGGTGTGGGGACTGTGCACAGGGTGACCTGACAGCTTTGTGCTCTGTGTTCTCTCCAAGAACCTGACGTACGAGATCATCCTCACGTTGGGGCAGGCGTTCGAGGTCGCCTACCAGCTGGCCCTCCAAGCCCAGAGAGCAAAGTCTCTTGGTGCTGGAGCAGGAGAAACGATTGAAACAAAATCTTCCAAACCAGTGCCTAAACCGCGAGCCGGCATGAGGAAATCTGCGGTACGTGTGTGCGGGAGGGAACAACTGCTGGTCTGAGCTGGGCTTTCCCTTGGGCACCACACGCTTACACCTCCCATGGGTGGTGGGGGGAGCCCAGGTGTGGCTGAGGTGCCTGTCAGTGCAGGTGCTGCTGACATGCAGGTCTGTGCCTCTGTCAGTCCTGCGGCGGGGTTGGGGCTTCCCCCGGTAGGGGTAGGGCAGGCAGAGGTGGAAATGGCCTGGTGGAATGAGGCTTAAGGGCCCTGCTGGGTCCAGCACAGCTTCCATGTGCAAACCCTGCAGAGCTGCAGTGAGATCCATAGGTGACCTGCAGTTTGCAGTACAAGATTCCTCTGTAGCCAAAACCAGCCAAGACTGGAGCTGCTGAGGAGCAGGGACTGCTGCCATAAGCCACTGCCTTCCTTTAATGTCTCCTTTTGTCTGTGTTCTGCTTGCTCCCCCCGCTCAGGTGCCGCTCCCTCCCGACACCCGCTGTTGTTACTGTCACACCTGTACAACACACCGCCCCTCCTACCTGCCGCTGCAGTCTGTTAGTCCCGGAGCGAAGGTCTTTACCCTTCTTCCTGCCATCCTCCCTTCCGAACTCACCCGGGCTGCCTCCCCGCTCCCCGTGTCTCCTGCTGTGCTCCCGTGTCCTGCCTCGCTGCTGTCCTCCCCCTGCTCGTTCCAGCCCGTGCCGTGGGTTCGGACGAGCCCCAGGGATGTGCTGCTCCCACCTGCTCCTGCTCAGCAGTGTGGCAGCTCTCAGCTAACTCTGCTGCTCTTGCTGGTGGTGGTAACTTCTCTGTGGCACCCTGATTTAGGAGGACAAAAGGAAAGAGCCGTGCTTGGTCAGGAGAGTAAATCACACGGGAGCTCACCTGCCAGGAGCTGTCTCCCTCTCTCCTGTTTTTGTAGCGCTCCATTTTTCATGCTTGTTTGAGATGAGTTAAGCTGTCACCGAGGATGACAGGGACTCGCAGCCTAACGCAGGAAGTCATCTCGGGGTGCTGGGTTGAGACTGACGTGGCCAGACATGTTTTAGATGTGAAGGACTCAAATGTCTGCCCAGCAAGAGCTGCTTCCTTGCCCACGTGCACGTTTCTGGGACGGGCAGTAGGCAGAGCAGCAGTTGCTCTGTGCTTTGAATCCCCACTTGTTCTGTCCCAGAAGCATGGGTGACCTAACATGCCCTTTTCTCCGTATTTTCTAGCTGGATCCCCCTGAAGTGGACCAAGACTCCCAGTCTCATGCCAGTGTCTCCTGGGTCGTGGACCCCAAGCAGGACTCCAAGCGGACCCTCAGCACTAAGTATGAGACCACTATCTTCTAAAGCCGACACCGCGTCCGCCCCGTCTAACCGTGCCTTTGCGATCTGATCTGTCTGCTCTTCTAAACTCCCTCTTCCTCCAGCTGCTCGCCCTGAGCCCGTGTAGGCACCACGTCCAAGGCAGCAGCACTTAGGAGACTGTAGACTTAAACAGCTTTTGTACCTGATCGCTGCTGAACACTGTGAATCTCCTTACTCGGAAACAAGGGTAACGCGCTGTAGCTGAATGTGAGGCGGGAGGAGCAGAGGGCAGGCTGGGAGTCGGAGATGTGGATCCAGGAAAGCCGCCTGCCGTTTTCACGTCTTCCCCCTCGCTCTGGCACTGTGAATCCCTGGGGCAATGTGACACTCCCCAGGCCTTTTTTTCTATCTCACCTTGTCCTTGGACTGATGGAGACCTCTTGTCTCTGCGGTGCACACACTCCCTTCTCCTAGATCCTCCTCTTCCCGACTGAGCCACGGCTGTATACTGTTCAGTGAACTCACCTCTCCTTCCCTGCCAGTCGAGTTGACACTAACCACTGTGATGCTCTCTGCAAATAACACGCGGGCACTCCATTTCTCACCGTGACCCTTGCCCGCAGCCTCGCTCCTCAGAGCCCGGCACAGAACCCGCTCCGCTGGGGGAGCGCTGGTTTGGGCCGGGTGTGATCGTTCCCACTGTGAGCTCTGTCCCCTTGGAGATGAGGGGGGGGGTGGTTGCATGCATTTCAGTCCCTTGTAGGTTTTTCTTCACCCCATAGTCCTCCTGTTTACACTCATCAGACTACTCGTGAGCTCTGGGCGTAGTTCTCATGGGGCAGCCTGTGGTTAAGCTTCCAAAGGCACATGTTGCTGTTAGCCCCGGGCTGGGGAGGGGAGGTGTGGGCTGGACACCGAAAGCAGCAGTTGGCATCAGCAGAGAGAGGTCAGGGAGCAGCCCTGGGTTATTTGCTCCTCATGTTAAGGGCAGCAGCAGCTTGTCCAAGCTTTGCTGGGGCTTTAGAGCTGCTGCCTCGAAGCTTCCATTTCCCCAGACTTGCGGCCAAATCTGATGTTTCAAAGTCTTTATTTAGCTCTTTCTCAGGAATGAGTTTGATCTCCCAAGTCATTTGTGACTTAATGGTACTGAGTGGCAAACTGACTTCAGACTGAGGGCTGTGCTAGTGCGGATCCAAGCAAGAGGACTAAAAGTAAAAGGACTGTCTTAGAGGAAAAAAAATGAAAGCTCAGTCTAGTAAATACATTTCATGTGCCACAGAGCCCCTGATATAGAGCCAGCACTGCCCAGGTGCTGCAGTGCCACCCTGCCAGCCCAGGCCTTGTGGACAGAACGTTACTGTGCCTCAGGTGCTCCTCGAGGCTGGGTTTGGGTTCCATCAGCAAAATTCCAAGCTGTAAGAGTGCCCTAAGGTTCCTGTATCCCTCAAAGAGAAACTGCCTCACTGGTGGGGGTGACAGTGCAGTTTCTACGTGTAGGCATTCACCATGCAGTTGCCACACGTCCGCCCAACTTCAGAGGGTCTGAGCTCTGAGCTTTTCATTCCCCCCTGCTCTCAGCTGGGAAGGGCAGGTTCCTCCACACTTCCTAAATCTGGGTCACTAGAGCATGTGCCTTTCTAAGGGTGACCAAGCCCAGCAGGGATCACAGGCAGCCCTGCCCAAGCCACGACACTGCCAGTGTGTGTGTCCGTAGCCCTCACTCTCGTGTCCCATCTCCGGGGCCATTCGCCTCGTCTTTCCCAGCACGTGTTTTTGTATGACTTGGAAATTCATTCCATTATCTCCCTTTCTGTTTGCCTCTGCGAAGCTGAGCTCCAGGCAGCCGTCTCCTACCATGGAATGTAGTTACGGGGCAGAGACCTGGGACGCAGTGGCTGCTGACATGAAGATCGTCTCCCTCTGGCACAGGCGGCTGCCTTGGAGTGGGTGCGTGGCTGCTCGGTGAGGGCTCCCAGAGCAGAGGGGGAAGGGACTCAGCCCCCGCTGAGGAAAACCACTCTCTCCTTTCCTTGGAGACTTGGAGGCAGAGAGCGATGTCGCCTTTTCTAGTTTGAGACAAACGTCTTTCGACCTGTTTCTTTTTTAACGTGTGAAACGACACAGAGCAAATGCAGTTCACGGTTTCAATGTAGCACCGCAGCTTTTTGTTGAGGAAAAAGCCCGAAATATTTACTGAGAATCCCACAGTCCAGCGAGGAGTACGATAGAAAGTCTTAGCAAGGGCATGGTGTGCACATCTCTGACGGTACTTACTCTGCTTCAGCTCTGGGTGAACAGGAGAGAACGTCAAACTCTTGGATATTGCTTCCTCCCGTGTGAGAGCCGTGCGGGGTAAGTCTGCATCCTGTTCTCCAAGCCACTCCATGCTTTTGTAGCAAATGGAAGTTACTTGAGGAAAAGAGTCTGCAAAGGATCTTTCCCCCCAGAGCAGTTGTGGCCAATATCCCCAATGGTACAAAGCTTCCTTATCCCCTGAACTGTCGCGTTGCAATACTTGACATTTCTATGGCAAGGACCCCGTTTCTTCCCATTTCCGCATTGAATTCCTGGGGACGACTCCCTCCTCCAGCCTCTGTGCACCTGTCTTGTTTTTAAATGCAGTTATGCCCTGAAGGGTTGGGGGTTTTTAAGTATATTCAATTGTGATTTAGCACTTTTTTGATACTAGCTCATTATTTAATTAGTGCAACAGTTTCAGAAGATGAACAAATAAGGAGTTAAACTTTGGGCATTACACTGAAACAGTCCATTCCTGAGGATAAACCACATCAGCCTGAGGGTGGCTTGGCCCTGTGCAAGCCCAGTGTCCCCAAAGACACAACCTCGAAGGTGCTGTGTGCTTGCTTTTCTTTTGAATTACAGAGTGTTTAACAGTGGTTTGGGCTGTGACTGACATGTTTTCAGACTGTTCCCCTCAGGGGAGAATATTAATATAGTTGTGATTTAAATTCTTCAGATGCAAAATGTAGCGCAGTGCGTCCCTTACGATCTTGTCAGGCCTTTTCAGGGCTGTGGGACCTGCTGCTGCACGGGAACACTGTGCCCAGGTAATTCCTGTTTAACTCCAGTTGCTGCTGTATGTCAGGATTTCCTTTAATCTCTCTCACAGTGAGGCTGGGAGAGAAGCAAACCGTGATCCTGAGGGCTCAGACCTGTAAAGGATTGGGAGGGAGAAGTGAAGATTTTGGGTGAAGCTGATGAATTTAGGAAACCTAACATTCCTTGTTATGCACATGTTGCAATTCATACTGGTGTTAAGTGTAAATATTTGGTGTGTTGGCAACAAGTCGTTGGCGAGATTGCAAATTGAACCTCTGTTTGGGAGGTTTCTTTTCTGACACGTGAGCTTTTTGGAGGTTGGCTTGGAGGTGACATGGTGATGAAGACTCCAATCTTCAGGGACTGGGCTCGGTGACCCTGGTGGTCCATTCCAGCCCCACGTGTAACCCTGTGGTTGTCTTTAGTGATCCAACCGTTCTTTAGCCAGATACTCCCTTTCTCACCTGACAGAACAGTTGTTTTAGCAGTTCAGTGCGGTGGGATCTCTCAAGGGAGTCAGTGCTGGAGACTGACCCTGGGCCGTGCCAATTGCTGGCTCCTGGCCACATTAACCCACCCACTGCACAGTATTCGGGCTCTTCCTCCCTGCAGGGTTTTGTGGTATCTGGAGGAAAGTGCCCCAAATTTCTGGTGCTGAATATGACTTTGCATCAAACTGCATCTGCTGTATTTACCTGCCTGGGAGAAGGTGGGGCTGCCCTGGGCCTTGTTCCCCTCTTTAAGGACAGATTGTGTTTCACAGACTTTGGTTTGTGGGCTGAGCCCTCACTCACGGCCGGCAAACGGAGATGCTGAGTTTTGTCTTTTTTTATATAGGAGGGGATGATTTTTTTTTTTTTCAAATTGAAGATGCTTTATCCTTTTTTATTTTGTGTTTACAAAGAAAAAAACAGCGCTAATCTTAGCTGTTCCGCTGACTTTAAACTTGCTTTGGGATTGTTCTTTTTAGAAGAAATTATGCAACCTTTTTGGGGTACATGCCTGTCCCCTTCCCAGGGAGAAGATATGGCACCTTCCAGGCTGTACATGTCGTGAATTCTGTACCTTCAGGAGGCTGCTGAGACACAGAGCAGATGCCAAATAGCACCAGAACACGTCCCGTTCTGTGTGCAGCTGAGGTGGAGCCAATGCTTTAATGCTCCTTCCACCCACCTCATAAGTTTCCAGCAGCAGCGTTTCCCCAGCTCTGCTCCCATCAGTTCCGTGCCGTCAGATCTGTGGTTTGGAGCCGGTACAGTGCTCACAACGCTGCCTTGTTGCAAAGGTCTCCCTTTTAGGTCTCGCATTGGTATTACTTAATTGCATTTTTTTTCCCAAAAGAAAGTACCTGTGCTGCTCTCACTAAGTCAACCCAGCTCAGACATTTTTCTTACCCATGGAAGAATAACCTGGGATTCCCTGACAGGGTAGAGACAGTCAAGTTCAGTTTGCAATGTGGACATTTTTGCTAATTGTGATGTATGGCAGTGGGGCTGATTTGTATACAAATGTTATTTAATCTGTCTGTATTTTGATACTTGAATTTCCTTTTATTTCTTGTATATACAATTGTTAATCTGTTCGAATTTGTCTGAATTTTAAACATCTTGTGGTACCAAACGTAACCAATCTGTGCAACAACATAGACTGACCTCACTACAACAAGGCGAGATTGTAAATATTCCTGGGCTTCCAGCAGTCGTTTTGTTGTTTTCATAATTGTACAACTTAGAACAGACCGAATTAATAAACAACCTTAGACACACGTTTGTGCTGTTGTCTGTGGCCTCAGTGTTGTACCCAAGTCTCTTGGGTGTCTGTGTCAGACCAGTTCTTGTCCTGTGGGCACCAGCCCGGGGGGTTTGGGGCCATGCAGGGGGGACAGCACTGGGGGCTGAGCAGCTGCTTTGGTTGAAGCTGCTCTTTTTTGCAGCTAGTCATAATGACCCAAATATCGAATATTATTGAGACAAACTAATTTATGCATAAAATTGCATCCACATGTTCTGTTAAAGACAGCGCAAGGGTCTGCAGCCACTGTGGGTGTGTTCTCCACAGATTTTCATGTCAAGTAAAATCTGGCTGATGTAAAATACTAAATACGCCAGGGATTGCTAAATTTATACTTTATGTTCCATTTCTAATATCTCAGCAAGTCAGGTTTTCAGGCTGACTCTGAAACACACGGAGCTGGGTGAATGGTTTGAAAGACTGTGCAGTTTTATCCCTCACAGCCACAGCCCTGGCTGGGACCGACACAGCAGAGGTTACAGGCCCAGGGCAGAATGAACACCTTGAATTAAAAAGGCCTGAGCTGCACTGCAGTTCAATGAACTCCACAGCCCCCTTACCTTCCCCCTCAAATGCTGGCAGGTTTTTTGAGGAAAGAAGGCCACTACTTTTGTACTTTAGAGGTTTATTCAGATCCTGACATACCAAGGAGCACTTCCCACTGACCCTGGTTGGGTGGACTTTTACAAGCTGAGGCAGGATCTGAGAAACTGGAGAATGGATCCAACTCCTGCCTGGTACACGGAGAATGTGATGAAAAATAATCCGGCCTGTGTCTGGGAGAAGCACCTTCCTGAGAATTCCCGGACTCCTGCCTGTTTGGTGCCACTCATCCAAACCTGTACCCAACTTCCAGCAGCTCTTCCTGAATGGGGAACGGCCTTTGGGGAAATCTTTTTGAGAATTATGTCCATCAAAGAAAATTAAAAGGCTGAGGAAGGAATGAATCCACTGCCTTCCAGGGAGTAAAAGTATGAAAACAGAAAATTATTGGTCAATCAACCTTTGCACAGAAATCTCCTGTGAGAGAAGCACAGCACTTTTCAGGGAAACTCTCCAAGCCCTCAGAGAAGACCCAACAGAACATTTTTCTAGCTAGTGCTTGTTTTTGCAGTGAGAGTGTGTCAGGCACTTAAACAGCTCTTCAGCTCAAACGCTGACACCTCAGAGGGAGCTCCTCTGCAGAGTGTGCTTTGTTCTTGTCATAGTCACAGCTTACACAGCTGGAGCCTCTAAATCTTTCCATGCTAGTGAGTCATACCTGACACCAGATTTAAGAACTTCTTAGTACATCATAAAGCATTGAATAAATAAAACAGGCTCCAACTTCTTCAACTTATTTCAGGAGCTATCCTATTTTCTTGTTATTTCTAGTGTCATACCCGAACCACCTCCTTCCCCATTCTCACACGTTTTCTGTTACGTGACAGAGAGAAGCCAAGCCTATGTAGATATACACATCTATAGACAGATATGTGTACACACACACAGACTTTGTGGACGAAGCTGATCCCTGGCAGTCCCACGTGGCTCTGATGACAATTTCATGCACATGGAAATGTAAGTCCGTAGCTCCTCCAAGGAGGGAACCGGTGCAGGGCTGGCTGCACAAAAGCGGGATAAAAGTAAGAGAAGAATGCGGAGGAAGGGGGGTTAAAAGCATTACGGAGCAGCTTTTGAGTAAAAACGTGCGGGTTCGTGCTCAGACAAATCACCTGCTGTGGGTGTGAGGGGACGCTCCTCCCCGCCGGGCCCGCCATCCCCGGCGCGGGGCTGACCCCTAGTGCCGGCCGGGAGCGGCGGCCGCGCCGCCTCACCGGGGTGGCACTGGGGACACCGGGGAGTCACACCGAGGAGTCACACCGGGGAGTCACACCGGGGAGTCACACCGAGGAGTCACACCGGGGAGTCACACCGGGTCACACCGCCCCGGGGGCCCCGCGCCCGCCCCCGCCAGGCCGCGAACCCGCCATACGCGGACCCCGCACTCGCGGGAGGCGGCGCCCCCCGGCCCCGCGAATGGGCCGCGCCGGGCGCCGGGCGGAGGCGGCGCGGCGGGCCGCTCCCATTGCAGGCGGGGGGGGAGCGAGGGGGCGGTGGCCCCGGTGCGAGGCGTGTCCAGGCGCCGCGACCCGCGGGCAGCGCGTGTTCCGTCCCCGTCCTCGCGTCTCAGCCACCCCTTCCCCGCCATCCCGGCTGTGCTGTCGCAGGCGCTTCGTCCCGGGAGCTGCGGCGGGAGCAGCCGGGAGGCTGCAGGGAGCGCTGCCGGCCGTGCAGCCGCCGCCGCGTCCATCTGGGTTTGTCCGTTTTCCTTTCTGGCGGGCCCTGAGGGAAGGCCCTGACTCCGGCCACCTCCTGTAACCTCCCCTCGACTTCCCTGAAGTTGGGATTAAACCTTACGAGGGGCAAAACCGCAAAATCTGGGATGAGGCTCCTTGTGTGCCAGTAAACAATTTGCCTTTCTTCTCCCTCCCAGAACTTCCTTTTTTATTTAATTCCTCAGCACCTGTGCAGCCGGGGCTGGTGCTGGGGGGTTACGGAGCCCCCAGGCAGGGCATAGGGCAGCTGCTCAAAGCCACAGGAATGGCTCGTGAGCAGGAAAGCAACTGGTCATGAGAAACAAAACCAGTAACGCTCCTCATGGGACCAGTTTGGCCCAAATCCTGCACAGGAATTTCCCCCAGTGCTCCCTGTTCAGCTTTGTGCAGTGCCAGACCCACCTTCTGCCCTTTTCTGATCCTTAGCTTCAGGTGAGAAAGGTGAGGGTGGGGAAAAAGCATTTTCCTCACCGTTCCTGAGGGGACTTAAGTTTGCTGTTGTCTCTGTTTCAGAGGAGGGCCCACTGCTCCCAGCCCATAAATCCTGATCCCAGGGGAGTTAATTGTAAGTATTTAAATATATATGCATTTTCCCTTCATTAGTTTCCTCTCCCAAGTGACTGGTGACATGAAGAATTGTAATAGCAGTATGTATTTTTAATGCATTTCCTGCAGATTTCTGCAAAGCAGTCTAATTCCTGAGTGGCTTTAACTTGCCAGAAAGGCAGAAGACCTCAGGAGCACTGGTAATAGGCAGGGTGGGTTCTTCTAATCTACTGTTTTAATGAACTCCATCCATCTCTCTGATTAGGATAATCTCATTTATTTTAGCCAAGCCATCTAGCTGAAATCCCAACAGAGGAAATTGGGATTTTGAGTCTTTCAGGGTGAGCACTTGAGTGTCAGGCAGCAAACTCCATAGGGAGATTTCCAATTTGCCCTTTTATCATCTCAGAAATTTGTAACCCTGATGATCACATTGGAAAAGAACCATCTGAGCTACAAATCTGCACCACAAATGGCATCGATGAGGGGCCATGGAGAGTCCATGCAAATCCTCTGCCCTGTTTGAAGGAATTTCCCTAAGAAATCAAACCCAGCCTGGTACAGAGGGCTCAGCTTTCCTAGAAGGCTCCCATTTTCCCAGCAGGAGCAGAGAGAGCTCCACAGCTGGAGCATCCTCACCATAGTAGGAACTCACCATAGTTCCACCACAGTGGGACAGCCACACTTCTGCAACCCCACCAGCACAACTGTGCTGGGCGCAGCAGCAGGGAAGGGCCTGCCAGTGCAAACAGAAACACCTTCCCCATGGAAGAGGAAATGGATTTTTTGTTTAAAAGATGGTGATGTTTTTCCAAGCCTGACAAATATGAAAGTCCCCATTTAAAGGAGTCGAACCAGCAGTGAAACTGGTCACTGTTTGCACACCCACGCACGGCCAGAGGCAGCCGAAAGCAAACTTCCTGGGGTATCCCAATCCAAATGACCTGGGAGCGAAGCACAGTGCCCCAAGCTGTGAGCCACCCTGCTGAGCAGCCACAGAAGGTTCTCTGCAAAATAGCAAACCCAGGCCCAAGAGGAGAGGCAGAGCCCAGGTGGTGTCACAGCCCCCGCTTCCAAATTTGGAGCCTACAAGCTACAGCTGTGGCTGTTAGAAATCAGCCTTCAAGGAGGAGGGCAATGGGGGCAGAAAGCGATAGCAGGTGTTTTGGGAGGGTGTAGAGGGGAGAGCCAGGAGTTTTTCTCTGCCCCATCAGTTAGGAAAGCTATTTTTGCAGGAGCTCCTGGGGCACCAGACAAGGTTTGGATTGTTCCTGTGCTGGATGCTGGTGCAAGTATGTGGGCAGACAGCTGGATCCTGAGGAGCTCCCGGCATCCTGGCAGGCGCATGAAGGGGTGTTGTCCACCTTGTCCAGGTGAGAGGATGTCTTGGTGTTGGGTCTGATTTTGGTTGGGAGTTCTTTGGAGAATTGAGTATCTGGTGCTGTGATGACTCTGGCGTGGGTGTCAAGGCATATATGTGCCCGTAACAAGCCACGTGCTTCACCAATTACTATGGTATCTGTTAATTCCCTGCTTCTGAACTGGTGTGTGACCTTTTCCATGAGACATCCCGTATGCATGACCTGGCTGTTGCCACCTCAGTCACAGTGCACGTGTCCGAGCTGTGGGGACAAACCATTACCCACCCTGTCCAGTCACCTGTGGGCAGTGCCTGGTCTCAGGGTGTTTCAGGCCAATCTGTCATCTGTGTACTTAGGAGATGGGCTGGTGCTGGGTAAACTGAGGCTTGGAGGGGTTTGGCTCACAGCCATGTAGGCAGCCAGGCTAGAGCCCAGGCATCATTGCCAGGAGATGTGCCTGGAGCTGAGGACATGATTCTTGTGCCATCTCACCCCTCTGGATGCCTCTGGACCCGGAACTGCTCTTGGGCCCCACGTGCCAGGTCGCTGCTGGTGCCACTGGCTCTGGGTGATCTTTGTATTTGCTGATTTAATTGTGGGTCGGTGCAGAGCTCGGCTCTGGGGAGGCCCAAACCACACACAGTGCTCGGGTAGGGATTGTGATTGAAAAAAAAAAAGAAAAGTTCAAAGGTGTTTTTGGCTTAATGCGGTTTATCTAGATTGCTTTATGTTCATTAATCTGGATTAACACAAATTCTCTTGGAATGGCTGGCTGGGGAAGGGTTTGCTCAGCTATTCCAACAAGGACAGACTTTTTCAAAAGTGAAAAGTTAGAGCTGGGAAAAAAAAAAAACCACAAAAAAACAGGTCCTGCCTGGCATGAATACATGCAAGCCCTGCTGCCCACATCCAAGGGCCTCTTTGAGGGCTCGGTGGCCTCAGCCCCTGTGTACTCTAATGACTGATCAACCTCCCCTACTGCCACGGGGGATTAATGTCCCCCATTCTTCCTGGGACGATGTGAACCCCTTTTTCAGCCAGTGTGCCAGAGCTGGCACAATTAGTGAACTTCAAGGTAAACTGGAGGTCAAGCCCAGATTTGAAGGTGGTGGTGGGTGTGAGCATGACCCAGGGAGCCATGTGATGTGGGTGACATCCTGGAGAGGCAGGTGATCTCCCCGTCCTCTCCTTTCCCCAGGGCTGGGATTAGGAGAGATTTTACAGCTGAGTGGTTGGCCTCATGGTAAGGTTTGGTTTGCAATGGCTCAGCCCCCCCAAGCCCCTTGTCAAAGAAACTTTTAGGTCTTTCATGGCCAATTTGTATGCCAGCAGGACAGTTCGTGCCTGCTGGCGACCTGTTGCTGGGAGGGACCACACCTTTGCATCTGTAGGGACTTCCCACCTTGAGAACAGGCAGAGAAACACCCAGTGTGGAAACTGGGACTTGTGGATGAGGATTGCAAAGCTCAGCCCGTTGGAGAGGGTTATCTCATGCCTGAGCATTCTCCTGGGATCTGGGCACACTTTCTTGCCTTTTCTAAGCTTCTTGTGCAGCCTCGGGCAGGTCCTTGCACCAGCTGTCAGCCCTTTCCACCAGCTGCCTGTGATCAGGGGTGCTCAGGTGCCGCAGGGAGGGGACTTGAGACCTGTTGGGAAGTGACAGATCAGTTCCACGAAGGACCCAGCTCCAGCTCTTGGCAGCCAGAAGCAGCAGCAGGCAAGCAAAGTGCTCCTGCCAAGCTGGGATGGGAATTGTAAGCAGGACCTGGGCCCTGCCCCAAACCCAGGGGACTCCCTCCTCCCCCTGCCCGTGCAAACACCAGATTAACAATTTGTTTGACGTGTTGTGGCTGGTTAGTCTCTTTGCCTGCTCCCCTGATCAGAGGGAATAAGTGTTGCAGTGTGCAATAGTGTTCATTTCAGGTGAGGGTAAATATAGAAAGGAAAACCTGCTGAGAGCAAGCCATTTATTCCTGCGTTTGGAAGCCTCTGCTCATAAACAGTCAGTCATGCCCATTTGGAAAATCCCAGCATGGTTTTCTTGGCCATCCTAGAAGAACGTTTACTTTCCTGTAGGTTAAGAAGTTTGTTTTAAATAAAAAAAAAAATAATGTCATCTGACTTCCAGCTGCCCTCGGTGTTTGGGGCTTGTTGACACACTAAGCCTGCTCTGTTCTCATGTGAAAGTGGTCTGATGCAGGATCACAGAGGAGATCCTGCAGGGCTTCCCCAGCTGCCCAGGCTGGTGGAACCTTTTTCTTTAGGTTCCCCTTGTTCCCCTGCTTGTGTTGGCCTTGGGATTTTGTCAGATGTTTTAGCCATGAGTGGGGTTAAATCCCCCAGCTTTTGTGGGTGCCAATGGGTGCAGATTCAGGGAGGTGCTAGGGGTGCCTCGAGGGCCCCGTGGCTCAAGAGCCGTGGTCGGGAGGCTGGGGCAGAGGGGTGAACCTGCCGTGCTGAGCTCGAGCTCACACTGGACCAGAAAATCTCTGAGGGTTTTTGGGAGAACCTGCCAAAGGCAGCAGGATGATGCAGGCTGCAGGAGCAACCATCAAACAAGGCAGCAGCCGTGGTCAACCCGTGACCAGCTGCAGTGCAGGGAAGACATCCCAAAGCAGTGTTGTAGGGGGAGGCTGAAGAAGGTGGGGAGGCCCCGGCATGGCCAAGCTCTGCCTCCCTGCTCTGTCCCAAAAGTGGCAGTGAGGAACCTTGCGGGAGGGCGAAGCGGCCGCTCGGGGTTGGACGCCTGCCCTGCCTCGGCCCCGCGGCAGCACCAGACGAGCGGGAGCCAACTCCCACCTCTGAAGTGTTCTGCACTCAATAAGGGTCTCTCCCTGTTTTCTGACAGGCTTTGGATTTGGCTCGGGTTTGCCTTGGTTTCCGAAGGCAAGAGGCAGTTAAGTCTCTTGGAAGAATGAATTAATTAGCAAATGCCTTTGGTCAGGTCAGTGCCCTGAGCAGTGTGCTCATGATTTCAGCAACGTCTCTGCACCGGGTACCCGCTCAGAGAGGCTGCTGTTACCTTTCATACTTCCAGAGCTGTACATGCATCATCCCAGAGGAACCCTTTTCCAAAAAAAAGGGAAAAAGCCTCCCCCAGAATGGGGTATTGACTCTAATGGTGGCGTTTGTGTAAGCAACAAAATATTGACGCAGTTGGCTGGGGTCTGGCTGGGGCTTCTGGAAATAAACTGCTGCCTTGTTAAATTGTAGATGGAAATGCAAGTGGGAAAATGACTGACATCTTACACAAGGCGGGCAAATAAAACCGCTGCTTTACTACGGCGTGAAAAAACTCAGGAATTAATAGGTCTCCTTCTGCTGCAGGGTGTTGGATTTATCCCCAAGTAAGATTCATAAACTATTTTAAGGAGAGAAGTGCTACTTTTAAACATGTGCGTTTGGGTCCTGGAGTTCCCGCGGTGTCACAGTTAACCCCTGCCTTGTCATGGTGTGTGGCCCCAGGGCCAGGGGTGGCAGAGCAGCCCTCCAGAGCCCCGTACAGCCCCCACAGCCCCCTTCCTGGCAGGCACCATTCCAGCCAATGCCCAGACACATCAACACCTGATAAACACAGAAGTTACTTTCAAAGGGTGTTTACGTACAATGTGTCCCCGCAGCTTATGTCAGAAATGTGTTTCAGGCCTTGACCTGGACTCAGAGCTCGATTTTACTGATGTGGGGTGTAAAATGTATTTAAAATAAAACACCTGCTCCAAAGCTGTGTCTGGGATGAACTTGAAGCAGATGCACAGAGCATTGCTGATTCCATCTGGGGTGCAATCCAGTGCCCCCCAAAAGACTCCTTTTGAGTTCAGTAGCTGAAGACCTTTTATCAGGATATCTTCCATGGGAAATGCAATTAACAGAGCTTTAGAGAGTGATACATCGCTTTCCTTTCTACACAAAGCCCCTTCCTTCTCCACCCACACCCTGATGATCTCAGCTGACATACACACACTCCTGTAAAAGCAGGATGAGATAAAAGCTGTAGGGAGTGTGCAGCAAGTGTCCCAGTGGCACAGGGTCCGACTCACTGGCAGCAGTGACACCAGTGTAATTATACACACTCCAGTCCAATCTCCCAGTAATTATTCTGGAATAAAAGCCTGCCTATTTCTGTAAGACCTTATGTCACTTGGAAAGCTGTTATAAATTTAGCTGGAAAAAGAGACCCTTATTCTGGGATAAGTGTGGTTAGTGGTTAACTGGGGACTGGGCTATTCCTGGCGCTGCCATTGACCTTCCCGATGATGCCGGGTAAGTCACCTCACCTCAGCGTGTGTCACCTTCTCCTGCTGCAAACTGGGAATTACAAACAAGGGCTTTCGCACACAGCGTTTTAGGAAACTCCGTGACACTGGAAAAAAGGTGTCACAGGGTGCAGGCTCTCATTTAGTGTTACTTGGTGCTTTTCTACCCACCTTGGAGGCATCTTGATCAAACCATAGGGGAAATGAGGGACGTAGCGTTGGGGACAGGCTGGGTCGCACGAGCCTGGGCTGTTGGCATGTCGCTGGGAATACTGTGTTTTCCTCTCTGTTTTTAAAAATAGTCTATTCTGTTCCAAGTTGTAGGCTACAGCCCTCACTGGGGCATTGAAATGTCTGGGCTGCTGTTTCTTGGACCCGACACCTTCCAGCGTGCAGGGTGGGACACGGTGCCAGCATCCAACACCCCGCTGCAGCAGGGAGAGGGGGTCCTGCCCCGAATGGGCAGTGTTGTCCTTGTGGACTAGAGGGAAAGGGAAATCTCCCAGTTCACTCTTCTGCCTATAATATCCCTGCCTGATTCAATCACTGCTTCTGCAGGCCCTAAGGGCCTTGGGGAGTTTTGCTTCTCAGCAGCTTCTTCTGCAGCCTCAGAAACACCTTTTGGCTCAGCATCACGCAAGCACGTGCAGTCCGAGCTGGAGACGCAGCTCGTTCCTAGCACATGGCATTGAATTCATGCTAGAGATAGGGAGATTTGTTTCGGAGGGTTTTTTCAGTTCACAGACAGTGCAGGCTGGCTCACAGCCAGAATTTGTCCGTTTGCCAAAGCGGGTGCTGCCTACGGAGCAGCTGGACCAACGTGCTGATGCCGAGGTGAAGGCAGAGCCTGCCCTGGCACATTCCCACAGCCTCCGTCCCTGCACAAGCACTGGAGTGGGGCTCAGTGCTGCTCGGAATTGGGCTCAAGCCAAGGAGGCAGAGGGGAAAAAACCTTTTACAGTCCATTAGTGCTCCCCAGAGCCATTCAGCCTTCTTGTCGTAAAAGTGGTGGAAGCCACAGAAACATTGTGGCTGGTCTGCAGAAGAAGCTGGTCTGCAGAAGATGCCAGCCCGCCTCCTGGCTCCACGTACCTTCCCAGGAGCTTTGTCAGAGCCACTGGCTCTCGCGTCAGCTCTGGCTGCTGGAATTCCCTCGGGGAAAAAACTGATGAGGGCTGGTCCCCTGTCCATCCCAAGGTTCCCCAGCAAAATGTACATGGGAGGGTTCCAAGTGCAAATGTGTGTGTGCTAATGGGAACTGAATTGCCTCTTGCCCCGAAGCCTTGCAGCTTGAGGAAAACAAGACAGGGGCTAGGAATGACCTCATATCGCCTCCCAGGGAATGTTTTGCCAGATGAAGGGGGGAGAGGCAGCATCAAGAGAGCACAATGTATGTATCTCTCTCCCTGTGTAAACATCTCTGTAGCTGCAGAAACCTCTTAAAACCCTGAATGAGAGGAGAACAGCTGCTTTGATCTGTGGATGTGGTTGTTGTTTTCTGAGTGCAGATCCGTTCTTTTTTTAATTTTGCTTCAAATTAAAAAAATGCCTGTTGTGATCTTTTGCTTTTATTTCTTGGCGAGGGACTGGAGTGTGGTGCAGTAAATTTTCATGACTCCCCATGTAACCGTTTCAGCATGGTTGACAATTCCTTGCTGGCTCTTCAGCGCCGCAGCACAATGGGCCGAATCTTCTGGCCCTACATGAAGCCAAAGCAAATGGATTTTGCCCAGAAGTGCACAACGGGGAGTGGAGGCAGCGGGGAGGAGAGTCCTGCCACCTCCTTCCCTGCCACACATGCACACACACACACTCACAAGGCTCAGGCTGGCAGGGTTGTCCCAGTGCCTGTGAAGGCCTTCAGAGAGGGCTCCCTGGAACAGATCCATGCCAGCTCCGCGTGGCAGCAGCAGGAGCTGGTGAGGAGCCATCAGGGCTGTCCTGCAGGTGATTCAGGTGTGATTCATGGCCTTCTGTCCAGACTCCGTGTGTGATCTCGGGAGTCTCCATCTGCCTGACTTTCCCCATCTGTGCATGGGGCAGGGGGACACCCCTGTACTTGGAGGGGCACCGCAGCGTGCACAGCCCTGACGCCTCCGTCGGCCCTTCGGCCGCTTGACCAGGCAGCATGTTTTGGGAAGAAAGCAAGATCATATAATATTTTAGTGCGTTCCTGGTCAGCAGCAGCTCACCTCAACCCTGCTGCTTTGCTGTGGTGCTTTGCAAGCCCGTTGGAGGAGCGAGATGTGGGTGTCAGCCCCTTGGCTCACGTGGCATGAGCAAGGCTTCTGCTGGCCAAGGATCTGCCTTCAAGGGCAAGACCCACTTCCCTCAGTGCAAGGCACTGGTTTAACTGGGAGCACTTGGCTGGAGACTAGTCTCCACTGAGGCAGCCTGGGCACAAGTGAGGAGGTTTGCTCATCCCCCCATGCTGTCACGTGGCTGCCTGGTGTTTTGGTGTTTTAATTACACACGGTCCTGTGTATTTAAGGCTGGTTTATGGGTGTTTATACTAATGCGTAAACCTGCAATTTAGAAGCTCAATTATAAATCAACATTGCTGAAGGTCTTGTTCCTCCTGCCGAGAGATTGGTCTCCAGATTTAGAGGACAGGTTAGAGGGGAAAAAAAGGAGGACTGTTTAGTTTTCCTCTGGTTATGATGATAAAGATCACAGGATGGGGTGCGAGGTGCGGTGGCAGGCACAGGGTCTGCCGGCGTAACCCAGCGCAGAGTTTCCATTTTGACTCTGCTCTTGCAACAGCCATAAGAGACTCGTGTTTATGCAGCAAATCTCAGCCCGGAAAGAAAAGCAGAGTGATGCTCGTGGGAGGGTGGTGGCACCCCACTAAGGATGGTCTCAGCTCGTGCCAGGATGTGGAATGCAAGGACCAGGGCTCCTTCCCACTCAGCACAGTACGAGAGGAGCCTTCATCCCCAGGAGCTCCTGGCACAGACTGGAGCTGGCTTCCTCCAGTGGCAGTGCCAAGCGGGATAGCACATTCCCACTGGTCATGGTCCTCTCCCAGTACATCCTAAGGACAACACCTCTGCATTCGTACTTTTATGTGTAAAACTCTTTTGCAACTTTACTAATCACTCATCCCACGCCTTTGCCCTTTCCCGGCTGCCCTGGAGCCTGGCTGTACCAGGGATGGGTTTGCATTACTGGTGTGGCTCAGGGGAGCAGACCTGCTCCTGCAAACCCCCTCTCAAAGGGAAGGTCCCCATCCAATGAGGGCAGCCCAAGGAGGGATGTTTTTCTGGGGAAAGAATGACTAGACCCAGGGACTCCTCAGCATCCTCCTATCCAGCTGCAGACCCTCCTCTATGCAGCGGGAGCCTTGGCTAGGTTGGATATTTTCCATTGCCTACAGCCCCCTGTCGTATCTTTAGGTGTTATTAGGACAAAAGGGGGTACAGGAGGGTGCAGGGGCAGCATGGTGGGCTGGGAGGAGCCCATGGGCAGGATGACCCTGTGGGCATGGTGGCTGCTGCGGCTGTGGGACCCTGTATCCCTGGACAGGTGGAATCACTGCACACCTTCCTCCTGGTCATGGAGTGGGGCAGGGGTCCCCCTGCCTGCCTGGGGTGCCCCCAGCTGCAGAAGGCCAGGCTATGAGAAGCTCCCACAAGCAAACAAAATCCCTCAAATATTTCAGAATGGTCTTTTTCTTCTCCCTCCACCCTTATTTTCAGTCCCTCCTCCCACCTTTCCCTGCAGCCAGCAGAGCTACTCTCTGGCCCTGCTTTCCCCTGGCCCACAACTCTGAGATGCTCCCGCAGCTGCCAAGCCCAGCCGGGTTGTGCCATCTGCAAGCTCTTGGGTTTTTTTCTTATATATATTTTTTTCTTTCCCCTTTTCTTGTCCACCCCTTGCCTTTTCTCATTCCATAAGCCTCCCCCGGCACCCCTCCCCTTGCCACCACCTCAAGCCCTCGGCTGGCCAAGGGGCTGCGAGGTGCCGGGTGGGTCTGGGGGTTGCGGGGGGCTTTGCATTGATGCATTGATCGCCCATGGTCTCCGCCTGACCTCCCTGCTCCCAGGGAAGCAGTCTCCATGGCTACTGGCCCTTCTCCTTCAGCGCAGACTGTAAATTCCTGCAGGCAAAGCCCAGCCTTGGGGGTGCGAGGGGGGGAGCCGGGAAGGAGTAACCAAAGCCAAATAGAAAGAAAGAAAGAAAGAAAGGCTGGGAGAGAGAAAAAGGGCGTTGCTTGGATGGGGCTCTCCTTTCCACTCCCCTTTCCCAGGTCCCCAGCACCAGGGCAAGGCGCCTGCTTCCCCCCTTCAGTGCTGCTGCTGCTGCTGCTGCTGCTGCTCTTGCAAAACTGGAATTGGCTGGGATTATTTAAGGAAAAAAAAAAGGAGAAGGGATCAGAGCAGCCGCCAGAGAGAGGGCGATAGAGTCCACTTTCCTCCAACTGCCCTGGGTCTCCCTCCCTCGCTCTCTTCTCTTCAGCAACACCAAGAGCCCCAAACTGAACCCAAAGCAGCTTTTTCCATCAGTTCAGTTCCCTTCCCTTCCTCTGTCTCACACACGGCAAGGAGAGACCCCCTTCCTCCCCTTGATTTTCCTTCGCATGCTCAGCCCCTTGTTTCCTTTAAAGCACTAGAAATCCCCCTTCTTGCCCCCGCTCCTCCCTGCAGACTGGGATTGCAATGGGAGCTTTGCAGATTGCTGGATTTTCCATCCTTTTCTTTCTCCTCCACTCTGGAAACACTCTGGCAAATAAAGCCAGTCAAGGTAAGAGAAAATCTTCCCTGCTTGAAGGTTTACTGTTTGATGTGTGGATTGGGCAGCCGGATCTCCTCCTTAGAGCTGGGGTTTAAGTGCAGGCTGGAGAAGGCAGCAGCAGTAACAACAAACAGTGGAGGGGATTTTAAATGTCGCTTCCAGATATTCTCTCCTACTGCCTTGGACTGGGGTTGGGTTTGTAAACTCTTTAATGAGTTGCATTTCTTAGACTTCAGGGTTTTTTTGTTTGGACTCTTTATCTCAAGGCAGGGAGTGCAGAGGCAGAAAATTAGGGTGGGCAAACAAGTCTGCACCCATCACAGGGAAAATATGGCTGTTTGGAGGGGCTTAGGGGGGCTCTGCTGGTTTCGGTGTCTGTGAGAGGGGGCTGAGCAGGGCGGTGCAGGCAGGGAGGCTGCCCCGGGCTGGGCTGGAGGGCAGGGATGGCGGAGCGGGCGTCGATAACGCCGGGAGGCTGCATCTGTGCTCAGGGGCTTTACATCGGCGTGGGGGAATCTCAGATGTTGGCTCCAGGGGTGTGGGCAGCAGAAAACTTCAGGTAGCTGAGCACAGCAAAGCCTGAAAAATAAGGGAGCTCTTTCCCTGTCTCTTGGAAAGAGAGGTACATCCCATCCTTATCAACTTCGGGCTTTTCTGTTTCACCACTCCCGTGTTGAACCAGAGCCTCCCCTTCACAGACATACACACAGAGCTTTATGTATGGTCTGTCTATACCTTCGCTTTTCTATAGCACCTCTATATTTAGCTCGGATTTTTTCTATACACACGCGCGGGAGTGCGCGCGCACACACGGGCACACACAGCCCTATACATGATGGTGTTGGCTGCCTCAAAGGGGGTTTTCTCCTTAATTCGCCACTATCTGTACCATCTGTTGGGTTTTCTCTTTTCTTTCCGTAGCACTTACAGTATGTAGGATTTCTCCAGCCCGGCTCTGGCTGTGCTGTTGTGGCAGCTGCGTGTTTGTGCGTACGGCAAGGTTAAATAGCGTGTGAATGAAATCTCAGAGCCCAGAATATAATGAAAGATCTCTTATAGGCGGATTCCAGCCATGCGCAGGGTCACCCGAGCCCTGTCACCGACAAAGTTAGAAGGAATTTCAAGGCTATTGTCTTATCTGGCTCAAAGTGTTTCTAAAACAATAGGCGACTTTTCAGGAGGGCAGCCTGGGCAAGCAGGAGAGATTTTCCAGGGCAAAGGTTTGGTAAGAAGACATCCAGCTTCACATGAAGCTTTATGATTTAGGCACAGAAAGGAATGCTTAGGTTTTTATCCCCCCTCAAATTATCTTGAGTGTATGCATTGCTTTCATTTCTTATCATAATATTTATTTATTAAGGCCTTTTGGTTTCCAGTTCCATTTAAGCCTGAGCCAGAATTGCATTAAAATAGCAAAGTGAAATTCCATCGTGCAGAGACTTGACAGATCCCTTCAGGGAAGGAGAGGGGTGGAGTGGGGGTGGAGAGAGGTGAGCTCAATCCTGCACCGGGGTGCATGCTCATGTGTGCCTGGGACGGTGCTGTCTCCTCCTGGTCCTGCACAGGCACCGAGCTGCCCCTGGGTGTCCGGCCACTTGGCAGCCAGGGGAGTTGTGGTGGGGAATTAATCCCCAAGGCTGCTGCTGGGGGATTCTGTGGGCTGGGGAGGGGGAAGCAGCTGCAGAGGGGCGAAGGTTGGTGCCCGTGGGCATGCAAGGACTCTGGGCAGGGATGGACCCGATCCTGATCCTTTTTGGATGAGACTGAACTCATGGGCATCATTAGGGCATCACTGATGACAGGTACAACCTGTGCCTTTCCTCGGAACTTGCTGTTGCCTGGTTTCCTGCCAGCATCACTGAGCTCCTCAAAGCTGCCCTGTGCATCTGGGACATGTCTCAGCAGAATATTTCTGAAAAGCATCAGCACCCCCACATATGTGCTGGGCGATGCCCCAAGGATGGGGACACATCACCCCGAAGCCTTTGCCCTTTTGGGGACAGCCACTCTGACCAGGTGACTGTCACAGGCTGGGAAGGGCTCCTCTCCCGTCGGATTGACTTGTCTTCCTGGGATAACGTTGTGCCATGGGTCAGGCTTGCTGGCTCATTTCTTGCACTGAATTACCCCAGAAAGTTTAGTCTGTGGGGAAGGAAGGATTTAGAGAACCGGCTGCTGGGCCTGGAGGGTGTCTGCCAGCAGACCTGTCTGGCTGCAGGGTCAGCTTAGGGCTAGGAAAGCTTTCAAGAGGAGTACTGGCAATATAAATCTAAGTAACCACAGGGAGGCTGCTGACATGCATTCACAGCTGGGATGGACTCTCTCTTGGTCCCCCAGTCCAAGCTGCCCAAACACTGCCATGCCCACTGCTCCCCTGGGTTTTGGACAGATAATGTCACCCCCAGTGTCTCAGCCCCTTGTCTGTCAGTCCATCTCACAGCCTGCCAGGCAGAGGAGCTTGTCCTGAGCTCTTCTCTCAGCAGAGCAGTGTGCTTGCCCACTGCCTGCCAGCATCTGTCCCTCCCTGTGCCCTGGGACAGCCGAGCCCAGGGACTTGCAGCTCTGCAGCCTCCTCTTGTACCAGGCAGCACCGGCCCCTCTGGCAGCACCCCCATCACTGGGGACATGTACCAGGATTTGCCACTTCTCCCTGCAACTAATTGCACATGCCCTCAGATGATGCCAGGGCATGGGGCTGGGAGGGAGATGCAGCATTTCCCTGGGGGACCTCAGCACTCCAGTTTGTAGCCTCTGGCACTCCCACAGACCCAGTGCAGGGTTCTGTGTGGGACTGGGGCCCCAGTCCAACCTGCTGGTCACTCAGTGGTCACCCGTGGGTAACGCCAGCCCTTTTGGTGCTGGTGGATGGAGCCACCATCCCATGTGAGGGGCCAGTGTCAGTGGGATGCACCTGCAGAGCCTACGCCACCAGGGATTATTTTTTAAATATTTTTTTAAGGAGTCTAAAATTTTCCAATTGCAGTGTGGAGATGGTGTTTGATTCTCCTCCCATTGCCGCCAAACCTCCTCCCCCTTGGCCTCTGCCTTCCTCCCTCTCCGGCATTCACAGTGTGCGACTGTTGTGCCTGTCCCCTCCACCCCGCTGAAATATGAAATGTAAAACTGTAAACATTTCACATACACAGTTCAAAGGAGATCTTTGACTGAGGGCGTCTAACGTGCCTGTACTGAGATTAAAAAGGGGAGGGGGTGGGTACAAGGAGGGAAGAAGAGTTTTTTTATAACTGCCAACTGGAGTATAAATATTCAGACACCTTGAGTCTTCCAGTGTCGATGTATTGCTGTCTCCAAACTGCTAGGGTCTTTTTCCTTTTATTTTTATAGAGATTTTTCCTTTGCAGACAGTCACACTAGAGTAATCCATTTAGGAAAAAAACATGCATGAATGACCTTAACCTTCACTTCCAAAATTATAAGTCCCCCGAGAAGCTTTAGGAGAAGCCTGGGATGGCAAATAAGGTTTGCTCTGTCTGGTGGTGCTGGAGGATGTCCGGCCACGTTCCGGGGAAGCCATCTCCCTGCTGGGGATCTTGCAGTTGCTACTCCCAGAGCAAAAACCAAACAAACACATTTTTTAAAGCAAGGCTTGATCAGCCTGATAAGCCAAAGAAACAACAACAGCAATGACAATTCCCCAGGGAGATGAACATGCTGCTGGTGGGGAGCATCAAACCCTTCATGGGGAAATGGTGACAGAATTGGGCTGAAGCGACCAGGGTTAGCACAAGGAGGTGAGATGGAGATGCAGGGAGCATTTCCAACCCAGAGGGTGGTGATAAAGCTCCAATCCATCAGAACAACCTAAACTAGTGCAGGGAATGGGGATCTTAATCCGTCTCTGCCCTCGTGGGAGTGGGAAGCATCAATGAGAGGAGAAAAAAGCCCCTTTTGGGGCACTGCCATCTTTGGGGAAGCTAAACCCGTTGCAAGGGGTACAGAGCAGGGTCTAGGCATGGGACAATGGGGTGATTAGGCTGGGAACCCTCCAGGTCCTCACTGTGACTTGTGGTTCCTTGTCCTTCATCCGTGCTCCATCATTCCACAGGGCCAAGAGCTGAGACTGCCTCTCCTGTGTCTCACATGCTTTCAGGAGAGCTGGGTGGGTGCATGGGGCACTGGGCTGGTGCGAGGGTCTCTGTCACGTGGTGAGATGCAGATCCCCTCTGACGTGACCTGAGCGCAGGTACCTGCCCAGAGACTGCTGGCACAGCAGGACATCACCCACCACCTGAGTCAGGATCTCTGAGTTCAGATAACACATCTTTGGCCAATTTACAAAAAGCTGCCCACGGGGCATCCTCCTCCCCTCTCCCAGCCCCCGTTCCCTCCCGGGGGCTGCCCGTGGCTGTGCCCCGCTCCCATCCTGCCGTGGCACAGCACGAGTCGCCCTCACGAGCTCCCCGGATGAACAAATGATTAATAAACTGCACCACAGTGTCTGAGGTGGTTATTAATACCCTGGTAAAAAGAGCTACTGAAGTTATAAAGCTTTAATTTGGCATTAAGGCCGAGTGGAAACTCCGCATGTCTGCCAACAGCTACACACACATCCCCATACAGACAGGCCGTTAATATATATGCCCATATGAAAACAAAGAATAAAATTAATCTGAAGAAAAAGCTGAAGAGCTTGCAGAAGAGGGAAAAAGGATGGTGGGTTTGTTTGTTTAGGGATTTTCAGATGGGTTTTTGCTGCCCTGTTTTGCCCCTCTCCTCAAATTTATTGGGACTTTCAGCCTATGGATAAAACCAACTTTTATTATTTTTTTAAAGCAAAATAAGGAACTGAGGAAAGAGGCTCAATCCAGGCTCTAAAAATATCCGAGCTGTTGCTCTATCCCCCTGCTTGCTGTGTCGGGGTGTCGTTGGCAGTGTGATGCCGCAGGGTGCAGACATGGGACCCAGGTGCCCCTGGGCTCTGCCAGCGTCTCCCTCGCTGGCCTCAGCCAGAGCCCTGCGGGTGCCTGGTGAGCGCGCCGGTCCCAGGGACGTGGCGGTCCCCCTGCTTTTGGCACACTTGAAATGGCAGTGGCATTGAAACCGTCTGCCTCCGCTGCCTTTGAAATGGAGAATAAAGCTGCAGCTGGAGCGGAACGGGGCCCAACAGCCAGAGCTGGAAAATCCCACCCACAACGGAATAAAAAACATGGCCCAAGGCGCAGGGCGAGCACCACAACCTCCTGCCCTTCGCTGCAGCCCCTGGCCATGGCCGTGCCAGGGATGCTCTGGCCCTCTGAGGAGCCCTAATTACCCCAGCACAGTGGGATGGGGAGGTGGGGCCACCGCAGGCGAGACCTGCAGTCCCCAGAGAGACTCAACGTCTTCACCTAAACCAAACTCCCCGCCAGGTGCAAAACTCCCCAGTGCTGGGGATTTGAGGCGCGATGCGCCCATCTGTGCTGCCCTGTTTGGGCTCATTTCAGGCAGCTTGGGGTGAAAAACAGAGGTTTTGATTATTTGTGCAGAGAAGGAATAGAGGGGCTGTAGGGATGCAAGTCTGCTGGGAGCCTGGCAAACCCTCCAAAAATCCCACCTGAATTTGGGAGCTGGACTGAAGCAGGCACCTTGGAGTAGGGGGACAAGCAGGACATACCCCCAGTGAGGACTTTGTGGAAGCAAATAGGGACAGGAACATCAAGAAGGACTTTTTGTTAAAAAAAAATCTTCACTTGGTTTGAATATGAAACTCTTCATGTGGCAGCAGCAGCTCAGAGCACCTGCAGTGAGGCCACGAGCAGCTTTTTGGATGCAGAAAATTCTCCTGCAGGAAAAACAGGCTGTCCTGACAGCAAATCTTCCTTTTCATGGGAAAATGTTGCTTGCATTGACAAAAGTACTAAAAAATTAGTTTTTCAGAGGCTTTTATTTTAATTCACTACATCGTTTCTGAAGGATACTTAGGAGCCAAAACTTCAGCATTCTAAAAATTGGGATCTTCGCCAATCTCGGGATGGCTCCTGGGGTGCCGAGGAGGGTATTTATTCACTCTTCCCACACACACACACTTTTTTTTCCTTTTTTTTTTTATAATCCTGTAACCTTTCAGAATGTCTCCAACTTTGGAAAAATGACAGAGTGGAAAATTGATAATGTTTTCTTTTGTACTTTTGCTGCTGTGTAATCTTTCCAAAGTTAGAGAAGTTTTGAAGTTACAGAATGGGGGGGGAAAAGACAGAAAAAAAAAGGTACTATGCATGTACAAGTGGGAAAGGCCCGGCAGTGTGTTCATGGTATTGAGTTTGGAGGTGCAGGAGGAAAAAGAAAGCGGAAATAAAACCCCCAGAAAAGTGAGATTCCTGGCAAAAGGCTGGGAAAGTTTTAAATGATGTGATGTCTGGTGGATGCTTCGTGTTTTGGGTGTTTTTAGGGGAAGGAGATGGGGTCAATGGTTGGTCTGCACTGTTTGGGTGTTGGTTCCCACCCGTATGCCAGGGTGGGTGCCTGGGTGCCACATCCAGCAACTCTCACCTTGGGACCATGGCTGGAAACATCAAGATGTGATTTATAACTCTGGGGGAAGACCTGGAGGGGGGTTCCTGACCACACGGGACCATGACCAGGATCTGCAGGTTCAGTAGATCTCTGGGTCAACATTGGCTTTGTTGCTGTTGAGTCCCTGCACACATCATGGCCAGCACTTGATGTCCCCTCGCGTCCCCCTGCTCCAGCACCACAACCTCCCACCATCCTCCCAGGCTCCTATCACTGGGTTCCAGTGAGGATGCTGGAGCTGGAGGTGAAGTCACTGCCAGTGCTGAACAGCCACGCTCAGCTCCCCGAAGGGACAAGAGCCCCCGGGAGCCCTGGTGCAGGGAGGGCTGCGAGCTGCTCCCCGGCAATGCTGCGGGGTGCTGGGGTGGCCACAGTGTGGTGGCACCGTGGCCAGTGCTGTGGCTGACAGAGGTGACGGTGCCAGCCGGGATCCTGGCGCCCGTCCCCGTGCAATCCCTCCGTCGTCCGCACCGTGGTGGGTCAGCCTCCAGCCGGTGATTAATGGCCCAAGGGAGGCTGTGGTGGCCGCGGGCCATGGCTAATGTCAAATAACAAATATGAATGCGGGCTGTAAATATTTATACAATGCGCAGGCACGTGCCGCCTCCCTGGTGCAGAGACAAAGCTCTCCTACTCCCGGCCGGGTGACTCACATCTCCCAGCAAAGAACCGCCGGGGTGGCCGGGCCAGGGCTCTGGCTGGCGTTCCCGCGGCCGTGGCCCCTGTCCTGCGGGGCTGCTGGCCCGCCCGCCGCTTGCAGGGATGTTTTGTGTCTTGGGGGAGCTCCTGGAGCTCCTCTTAGGGCTGTGAAAAGCAGTTTTTTAAAGACAACTGAGAGCTTTGCAGCCTCACGCTCCTCCTGATGGGGGACTCTCAGGTCCCCCTTCCCTGATGAGATGCTCCCCATCCCTGTGAGAGGAGCTGGAGGCAAACCCTCAGGAGCAGCGCTGGTGCTCCCCGTATGCCAGTGGAGTTGGAGCAGGGAGCCTGGGCTGCTCTGGGAGCCCTGCCCATACCTGATGGGCTGAGGGTGATGCTTAGTCCCCTCTTGCCCCCCAGCAGCCTTGACCCCCTCCGGGCATTGGCAGTCAGGGCTCCCTGTCTCCCTTGCTGCCTCACCTGAGCAGCCTCTTTCTCACAAACCTCCACCCCATGTGCCTGAGGCTTTTCCGTTTCCCAAATGCCTTTAAAACCTCCATCCCTGTGGCCTCCTGACATGGCTGCTTGAGGCCATTGCCAGCATGTGGAGCTCTGGCTGTGATGTCCCGGGTACCACAGCGCTGCATCCCAGAGAAGAGGGTTGAGGGGCAAAGGGGGATGGAGGAGATGCAGATTTTGTCTGCGTCCCCAAAGAAGCTTTGATGTTTTCCCCAGTTCTCCCTCCTGTTTCTTGCTTCCCGGCTCCCCGGGGGTAGAGGTCCCTGGCTCTCCCCATCGCTCCTCCTGCCTGTCCTCTTGCAGATGTCGATGAATGCGTGGAGGGCACCGACAACTGCCACATTGATGCCATCTGCCAGAACACTCCCAAGTCCTACAAATGCATCTGCAAGTCCGGCTACACCGGCGACGGGAAGCACTGCAAAGGTAGGGACGTGCCATTGCCGCTGGAGCCGGAGCCAGAGCCAGAGCCAGAGCTCTGCTGAGCAGTGACAGCCCTGGCAGGTTGGAGGCTGGCGGTGGCTCATCAGCACCGACTGTCCTTGCTGGTGGTGGTGACAGCCATTGTGTTTGCATGGCTGGGGCTTCCCAGTCCCAGGAGGGTCACCTGGGGCTTGTTTTAAACAAAGCTAGGCTTATTTTCGAGCAGGACTTTCAACTCTGAGGCTGCAGAACTGTGATAGCAGTTAAAACATGACAAACTTCAAAATAAGATCTAGAAATACAGATATAGATGGTAGATATAGATACAGGTATAGATGTAGATATAGATGTAAATGTAGATATCGGTATAGATATAGGTGTAGATCTATATATAAATGCAGTTCAATGGGGAATGGAAAGAAAATGGGCTCCTTGGAGGAGCAGCAGCAGGAAAGCAGGAATGGCGCAGGGGGAAAAATTCCCAGCTTTGCTAGAAGCAGGTCCAGGGTCAGGATGGGCCAAGTACAAATAGCAGAGGGATTAAAGCACTCCAGGAACTGCTGGGCTTTGCCATGGAGGTGAACTGTGCTGCCTCCACCCTGGGAAATCCCATGTGATTCCCAGTGCGCTGCACTGCGCCAAGGCTGTAAGACAGTGTGTTAGCTGGGGGTCCAGGGTCTAGCCTGGGGAGAACGGGAATGTTTTTGCATGGTCTGGAGGAGTTCTGCAAGTGATAACGGAGCTGGGGACCTGCTGGAATAGGCAGAGAGAGCAGAAGACCCCAAGGCACAATATCAGCCGGGGTGCAAACACGCTGGAGGTGGGGAGCAGTACCCATGTGTCAGGTTAGCCACCGGCCCCTGGGGCGGCCCTGCAGCTCTCCTGCCCTCCTTCTCCACAGACGTCGATGAGTGCGAGCGGGAAGACAACGCGGGCTGCGTCCATGAGTGCGTGAACATCCCCGGCAACTACCGCTGCACCTGCTACGACGGCTTCCGCCTGGCGCACGATGGCCACAACTGCTTAGGTGAAGGATGGCAGCTTGTCCCAGCCCCTTGGCAGCTTTGGCAGCTTGGGACCAGCCTGCTAGCTTTCTCTACCAGGCACCTCCTGAGCCCCGACACCCCTAGGGCTGTTGCAGAGCCGGGGAAGCGTGGTGGCACTCCCAGGGCAGTAAGCTAGGTGCTGATGTGTCCTGTACTGCAATGGCTTGCTGGGGACAGGATTGCTCCCCATTACACAGGGATGATGCCAAGGGAGGATGCTCCATAGACTGGGAGGGTTGGGGCAAGGCAGGACTGTGAGGCTTGGGTTTGGGGATGCTGGGTGCGAGCCACGGCCTCCCCACAGCCTCATCCTGCTGTGGTGAGTGGCCGGGCTGGCAGTTCTGCTCCGCTGCCGAGGCAGGACCAGCCAGCAGAGCTCACCCGGGCCCTGCCACTCGCTCCGCTCTTGCTTGAGGTCAGCCCTGCACCTGCCAAAACAGATGAGTTAATAGCAAACATGGTGGAGATGGGAACCAGCAAAGGGTCTGGGTAAATAATACCCGGGCCAAGACAAACCCGGCATCTGCCTACGGAGCGGCCGTGCATCCTCCCTGCCACTTCCCACCGTCCCAAACTCCATCCGGCCGCGGCGGAGCCAAAGCTCCCGTCAGAGCCCCGAGGTCCGTTGGGCTGCCCGCGCCCGGCACCCGCTTCCTCCCGCAGCATCCACGGCAGGATCGCCGGGGCACGGGGCCGCCCACCTTCCCTCCGCCTGGAGCTCTTACTATTTTCTAATTAATGTCTGCACAGGGGTCATTAATGAGCTCATCACTTGGAGAAGGAGGAGGGGGAAGGGATTATGGACACATACTTTTTGCATTAACCATCATCACCGGGATCTTTGCAGCCTCCTCGGGGAGGAGGGAGATTTACACAGCTGGGAGGAGGCGTGGGCGGGTGGCCCTGCCTTCCTCTCCCGGGGGAGGATGAGCCCGAGGAGAAGAAAGGAAAGCCGGACTTGGCGAGCCACAGACGTCATGTGTTTACAGAGTTGGGTGGGAGGGGATGGAGATGGCTGGGGAGCAGCCAGGGAAGCAGGGATTGGGGGTGGGGGGCAGCCTGGCTCCCACCTTGAGCCTTTCCTCAGCTCATCCCAGCATCTCATCCCTGATCCTGACATGCTTTGCCCAACCTACCTGCATCCTCTCTTAGAGAAGCAGAGCAAAGCACAGCATCGTGCCCAGGCTTTGCTGGTGCCATGGGCAGGAGCTGAGCTGGAGAGAGGTCAGGGTGCATGCCCACAGGATCCCATCAGCCCCTCCATTTCCCGCCCTGGGCAACCTTTTGAACCAGCACAGGAATTCGACTGTCCTGACACGGGCCCTTCTGGCTTCTGCCCATCTCCATTGCATTTAATAAAACAGGTATTAGAGCAGTGGAGTCTCATTTCAGCCATTGGGTTTGAATGGCTGCCTCCTCATTTTTGAGCGTAGCTGGAAGAAGAAGTTGTGAGACCTTAAGCCTTTGTTCTAAGCGGGGGGATTTGAGGGGAGTTATTGGCATCTGCAGGACATAGTTTGGCTGGGACGAGCCTGGAGGAAGCTGCAAGCCTCCTGCCATTGCAGAGGATGTCCCTTTGTACCTGGCTGCAACACCTCCTTTCCAAGGCAGTGGTTTTGTGGGGTGCTTCTGGGTTCTGCTCCCTGGCAGTTTCCAGCCATAGCTGCAGCTCTGCTTCTATTTCTGAGCATTCCCCCAGGGCTTGCCTGGGGCTGGGACACAGTGTAGGGCACCCACACCCCTCAGGCATCCATCTGTCCATCCATCTCTTTGCCCAAAAGCAAGAGGTTTTGGTGTGTGCCTGGGGAGGGGGCCTGTCCTGGGGGGCCGGGGCTGGGAGCCCCCCGTGTGTGTCGTCACTGAGCCGCTGTTCCGGCATTTCCGGTGGGCTCAGCTTTCCCCTCAGCCACAGCTCTGCAATGCTCGAGTTCACAGGACGTTTTCTTTGGCATGGGGCCCCTCACAGAGGGGGCAAGGGGTGGCCACGGCAGAAGTTTGTCTCTGCCTGAACCCGGCGTCTGGTTGCTCTGGCACCTCAGGGCACTGGTGAGTTCAGCTCAGACCACTGTCCCCAAAAACCCTCTGGGGAGAGCAACAGGCCGTTGCTCTTCATTAAATGTGGGATTTGCAAGGCTGGAGCAGGAGTAGCCCAGGGTGAAGGCATTGCTGCCGCCACGGGGCCACATCTCCAGCCCCTTGCAGCCTTGGTTTGTTAAACCAAAACAGGTGTTAGGGCAGCCAAGCGGCTGGGGATGCAAGTCTCCTTACAAGTAATTATCCCTGCTCTGGGCTAAGGTTTCCCAGCTCTCCCTAATGAAGTGCAGGCATCCCCAGCTGGCGACAGGCTCTGAGGGGCTGGGAGTGGGGGCAACCAGCATCCCAGATAAACATCCGTGGTTATCTGGGATGTCCCATCCATGGTTATTTGGGGGTCCCGGGACAAGGAAAAAACCTTTGTCTGTATTCCCTTCTGTAAAACAAGGCCGGATACTTCATGCCCATCAGCTAGGGAAGCTGTATGGTCCCTGCACCCACCCCTTGCTGTGCTTTGCCTTTGTCCCCTGCAGCCCTCAAGCATCCCCCTTTCTTGTAGCTGGGGGGTCACAGATGTAAACCAAAAGTAGTTTACTACCCAGCAGATCTGTCCCACCTTGTCCCCATTGCCTGGGTGTGCCACGGAGCTGTGCTTACCCCCTGCCACTCTCCCTCTGCAGACCTGGACGAGTGCTCAGAGGGCAACGGCGGGTGCCAGCAGACCTGTGTCAACATGATGGGCAGCTACGAGTGCTTCTGCAGGGAGGGGTTCTTCCTCAGCGACAACCAGCACACCTGCATCCAGCGCCCCGAAGGTCAGTGCACAGCAGCTCTGTGCCCCAGGGCACCCTCCATCCCTGCATTTATCGGGCAGGTCTGTCCCCTGTCACCTCTGGCCACCCCTGTGCAGTGCCTGGGTTTGGCTGCTGCTGCTGGGTCATGACCCTTCGTGGTGTGGCAGATTTGAAAGTGAATCTATTATGAGCACACTGGGAGAGGAGGCTGCGAGGTGATAAACATTCTGCAGCAAAACCCTTGCAGGCCCCTTAGTCAGGCACAGCAATACTGAATGAAGGACGTTAATCCTATGCCCAGAGCAGTTTATTAATAAATGGAACCTGGAGGTTCTCACACCACCCTGCCAGACTCATCTTCTCCTGCCAGGTCTTGTACAGCACCGAGCCCTTCATCTTGGTATCAGCTCTAAATTGCTGCCGTCTGGAGCAATCTCTTAGCCAAAATAGAAGGAAATGAGAGATTTTTGCATCTCTGCTGATTTTTATCTCCACTGCTTGGCAAAGCAAGCTGAAGGTTTTTGCTTTCCTCTTCCCCCTTCCCAGCTGTGTTGGTCACTCTGGCTCCCCGGGAATCTTGCCCAGCCTAGGATGGCTCAGCAGCCACAGTGGCATCTCCCGTGTCCCCAGCCCTCTGTGTCTGGGAGGGATGAGCTGTCTGCTTCTTCCTCCTGGTGCTGCAGTGGGTGGCCCCACTGAGGAAAGGGATGCAGATGCTGTGTTTTGAGTCAGTGGGATTTAAAGCCACCTTGAGGTGTGGGAGCAAGGTCTCACCCAAGGTGGGAGGGAATCAAAGGTTGAAGGCTCCTAGGTAGTTTTGTCCCCCTTCTCGAGCAGCTCTGTGTCAGGAGAAGCTGCCCGTTGAGGCTGCCCAGGGTTAACCTGTTCCCCCAAGATCCTCACTGACAAGGTTTTCCCCTCATTGCCCCCATCGTCCCATCCCATCCCACCTCAGACGTGCTTCTGCCACTGCTGACCAGTGCCAGCAGCTTTTGGAGCATTTCTTTGCTTCCTTTTCTCTTTTAGAAGGAATGAACTGCATGAACAAGAACCACGGCTGCGCCCACATCTGCCGGGAGACCCCCAAGGGGGGCATCGCCTGTGAGTGCCGCCCTGGCTTCGAGCTCACCAAGAACCAACGTGACTGCAAATGTAAGGAGCACTCTGGGGCTGGAGATACAGCCTCCTGGAGACCCCCTAACCCCGTCCTCATGATACAAACACCTCCTGTCCCTGCAGCAAAGCCCTGATCCCCCGGTAGCAATTGATTCATCAAACCTGAAGCCCAGCATGCCCAGCTTTGCCTCTGTTCCCTTACGGACAGTATTCCTGGCACTCCTCTCTGCCATCAGATGTTCTGTCCTTACATGACCAGGCTGAAATGGCAGTTAAAGGGGTCCCAGAGACACAGCATCCCCTGTCCCAGTGTTTCACTTTCTGAAGGGGAGGTGAACAAGGAGAATGCAATCGGCACGTGAGGAGTGCAAGAATCCTCTTCCTGGGGGTCGTGGTGCTCTCAGCTCATCTGATCTCCTGCCAGCATTCCGCTGGCACTGCCAGGGTTATTAAATAGATATATATGTGTTTATGCAATTATTTTTATTTTGTTTCTCATTTGCTGTCTGCAGCGAACATGTAAAATCGCTGATGAAATGGAGTTTTAATCCTAGGAGCCTATTTTCTCTCTAATCTAAATGAACAGCAAACCTTGCCCCCAGGGGAGGGCTGGGAGGGATTCCCAGAAGATCCTGAGTCATTCCAGAGCTCAGGAAAGTCTCACCCTTCCCCTGTAACACCAGATTCAGGGTCAGGGGCAACCAGCCCACTGGTCCCCTTTGCTCAGTCTCCACTAGTGGCATTTAGCAGATATGAAAAAGGAAGACGTGAGAAACCACACAACAGTTTGCATCTGCCGAGATCCCACAGGGAAAGTGAAGGGCTTTAGGAATTATCCGTGAGGGAGGGAAGTCTCCGAGGGTACGGACGAGGTGTTCCCAAGCCATTTTTATGCACCACATGGGGATGCCAGGCAGGGAGGAAGGAGCTGGGGCCGTGGTGACGCCGGTGCTTTGCTTCCACAGTGACCTGCAACTACGGGAACGGGGGTTGCCAACACACCTGCGACGACACCGACCAGGGGCCCAAGTGTGGCTGCCACGTCAAGTTCCTGCTCCACTCCGACGGGGTGACCTGCATAGGTAAGTCAGACCATTGGCCACGGGGACGTGGGGCAGGGTGCAGGATGGCTCGTCCTCCTCCCTGGGTGGTTTGTCCTGGGCCTGCTGAAGGGTTTATCCCAAGCTTTGGGAATGCAGCATTTCCTTTTGCTGAGACTGGGGAAGCTCAGTGTGTATGTGAGGGGTGCTGTGGCACCCACAGGTGCAGGGATATGTTGCTGCTCAACCACCAGGAGCAGAAGTGACCAGGGGATGCTTGAAGGGACATCTGGGGACAGGTCACTGCTGGGGTGTGGACAGGGGTCCCTGCCTGCCTCCATGCTGCTGGAGGGAGAGCAGTAAGGATATCCCCATGCCAGAAATTGTTACTGTTGCTGTCACCAGCAGCTTTTGAGGAGGGACGTGGAGAGGACAGGTTTGGCCACAGCAATCTGTTCCAACTTGGCACTGCGTGGCCTTGGCCCAGGAACAATTGTCTTGCAAAAAAAAAAAACCAAAACCCCAACAACCTGACAACTCAACCACCCCAGAATTGTCCTTTTCCTGTGTGTGTTTTCAAATTGTAGAACATCAAACAGAGATAGAAGTTTTACTGGTTTCATATGCTTGTGCTGTTTAACAGCTGCTTTGATTTAAAAAATGTTATATTTGGGGAGTGATTAAGTCCACAAATTGCTTGAGACGTTTGAGTTCTTATTGCAAAATGAAAAAGAAAGCAAGAGAGATTTTGGCTCCCTGTGTCCCTGCTGTGCCTGAACAGAAAACCCTCTGCACTTTGCACAGATGACTCTGTCCTCAGGGCAAACGGCAGCGGAGCCCCCGAGCCCTGCCTGCTCCCAGCCGCCTTGAGGGGTGTCTGGGGCTGAGCCCCCAGCAAAGGCCCCCTACCCGTCAGCTCGCTGCTGCCTTAATGTCACCGTTGTCCCCCAGCCCACTCCCAGGATGGATCCCAGTCCCTCCTGGCTGCTGGCAGGGGCTCGCAGCCCCTGGTCCCCGCCGTCCTCGGGTTTGCGTCCTGTCCCCAGGGGGTTGTTGCTGTGCCCAGGTGGGCAGAGCTCCTCCAACAGGGTCCTTGGGACCCCGGGGTGCATCAGCTGGTGTGTTCCTCCTGGATGGAGGGCTCTGTGCGTGGTGTCTGTGTTGGTGCAAGGACTTGGGCAGGTTTGGGACCAATGATGCTCCTGACCTGCTGGGCATGGCTGGGGGCAGCAGCTCTCCAAAGCATCCTTTAATTTGGGGGATGCTTGAGAGTGGTCTGTTTACTGGGGGATCTCTGCAGTCATACCCTGGGTACCACAGGTGTGATGGTGAGATTTGGGGTTTTCCAAAATCACTCATCCTTATGGCCTTGGCCAGAATCTCCCTCTTTGTCCCCACACCCTGCAGCGTATCTGCTAGGGATATATCTCCCACCAGAGACAGCACATCCCTGTGAGCTCTCCCCTTGTCCACCTTCCCAGGGCAAATCAAACACTGCACAGGAGGATTTTAGGAGCAGCATCAGCCCAAAGCCCACCACCACATCTGTCTCATCCCTTTGGGGTCTGCAGTCCCCTCTTACAGGAAGGGGCCTACCTAGCTCCCACATTCCCTGGAGGATTCCTGGCCCCCATCCCCACTGTGGGAACACTGTGGGATTGTGCCTCGGCTGCTGGGAGCCAGCAGCAACCCCACAGGGATGCCCAGGCAGGGGATTTCCAGCCAAGGTACCTGCTTGGATATTTATAACCACCCTTTCTTGTTTTATGGCTGGGGCTCAGCAAACAGCCCTCCCCCATCCACGGTGCCCCCGTCACCGCCCCTTCCCCATTTCCTCAAAAATATTTCATCATTTCAAGGGAAATAAATTTTCCAGCGAGTGGAAACGCAAAGTCGTTCCCCAGGCCATGGGCTTTGAAATTGTACTCGGTGCGTTTGATGGGCTGCCGGGACAGGCCCCTGGTCCAGGTTCCCTTCAGATCACACCACGCGGCAGGAAGCACGATCAGCCCCTCTGAGTGACAGTTTCATTAGGCCAGGCTGGTGTTTTTCATTTTTCCGCTTTTTATTGCTGCTTTTAAAAATGCAGATAATGAATAACATGCCTCTGAGCAAGGGGGCCAGAGCTAATGGCTCCCGACATGTCTGCAGGCACAAGGGGGAGGGGAGGCAGGAGGGGAGGCCAATGACCTTGTATATTTATATTTATGCTCCAAAAGCAGTTTTAAAAAAAAAAAAAAAAAGCACATGCTGAGGGTGCAGTGCCCGTGGGGAGATGCAAACAGCTGTTGCAGTTGATGCACATTTTGGCTTTGTGGGAAGATTTACCAGCCAGGGCATCATTGCAGCTCCCCCCTGCTGATATGTGGGGTGCAGCAGGGCCATTGCTGGACCCCTGCTTGTGGTGAGCACTGGTGGAGTGGGAGGGGGTGAGTGGAGAGGAAATATTATTAGATGGAGAGGGAAACTAAAGCCAGCTCAAGTTTTATGGCTGATTTCCTGACCCACGCCCAGGCGGTTTGTGGCGGCACTGCCGATGTGCCCCGGCTTTGTGGATCCGGCAGTGTCGGGAGTGCCGGGAGCAGAGTCTGCGCCAGTCCCACTGCCAGGTCAATGCTGGGGGCACCCACACACGGGTGAGGCTGAGTAGCCCAAACACACCCAGACTTTGGGCTCACTGCTGGCTTGGCTGCTAAATCCAAGGCGTGCAAGTGCCACTGGCAGGTCACGGTTCCCTTCCCGAGGCCCATGGCTGCACAGTGTCCACACAGCTTCTCTTGGGAATTGCCACCTGCCCTGGCACATGCTGGATTTGCTCCAACAAGGGCGAGGACCCGGTTGCCCAGACTAACAGGCTGCACTAACGCTCCTCATAATATGCTTCTCCCTCTCGCATGGGGCTCCAGCCAGTCCAACACAGTGTGTGAAACTGGAGAGGGTTTGGAGAGGCTGAGGGACATGAGATGCTTGGGGCAGGGTGATGGAGGAGTCAATAGCACTGGACCCAAACCTCAGGTTTGGGCTCTTTTGGGAGGTGGGGGAGAAAAAGCCTAAAAGGACAGTTTCCACCAGGCTGGAAAGGCAGCGGAGTCAAACCCATTGACATGTGACACCAACCGAGTTCCTTGCTGGACACTGTTTCTAAATCACTTTTTTATAATGTTAAACAGGGGAGAGACACTTCCAGCAACACGTTATCCTTGAGACGTTTTCTAATGGTAAATATTTTTGTTCTCTCTATCTCTACAAAGGGGTCTAACTGTAGATGGTCTCTCTTCTTGAGATCATAACAGGGCTCGGGGGGCTGAGCTGCCATGCTAACTGCATGTCTCACTAACTGTGCCCCGCTGCTGCTTCCAAACCCTGCAGGGCCAGCCTGGCCCAGGCTGCCAGCGGGCTGGGCTGGGGGACAGAGCAGAAAACCCTCCCCTGGCTGTGCTTGCATGAGATGGGGGCTCTCGCTCTGCTTTGGTCAATCCAGCCTGGCCCAGGGGATGACAAATCCACTTTGCAGGCTGTGGTGGTTACCCCCCACCAACCAGGAGGAGCTCATAGTGGGCTGCCAGCAGCCATGCAATGGGGAGGGGGGTGCTCGTGCCCATCTCTATGCTGTGCACTCCCACAGTTACCCCTTCCCAGAGCCCACCCACTCACAGATAGTCCCCTCTGGGATATTCTGGGTGTCCCAGGACTAGGTCTCACAAGGCTGCTCGCCATGCTGAGGCTCCCAGCCTGGAGCTGCAGCAGTGGCAGAGCTGCAATGGCTCTTTACACGGCTGGGCACCTCTTCAGGGGTTTCTTTGCATCCCCGTGGTGTCTCCAAGCCCTTCAAAAAGGTAAGGTGATGCCTCTGCTCTACCACCAAGAAAACTGAGGCAGAAGGTGCAGCGACTTGTCTGTGGTGAGGAATCTTGTTCCTGGATGTGTTGGGCACAAGCAAACTCCTGGTACATCCAGAAGGAGCTGTGGGAGTGCACCTCACCAGTGCAGGGAGCACTGACTGCAGCTTTCGGGGTCTCTGAAGAGCCTTTCCCACAGGGGTGGGAGAAGGAAGGGAGCCCAGATCCACTCAGATCCTCCAATTACCATGGAATTATCCCCTCAGGCTCATGGAATCACATCCCAGAAGGTGGAGGCAAGGCTGCACCATGTGCAGCCAGGGCTCTGCAGTGATGGGTGGCAGAGGGAGGGTGCTGACCAGGGTGAGGAGCACCGTGGCACAGCAGCCGGGAAGTGAGACCACAGCTGAGATGGAGTGTGGAGCTGCTTTGCTCACTCCCTGCCCAAGTGGTGGAGGCCTCGCCGAAGCCCAGTGTGGCAGTGGTTCTGGGATGGTGGGTGGGATTGGCCTTACATCGGGGCCGAAAAGCCCGGAGGTTCAAAGGGGCCACGAGGGCATATGGGTGCCACAGTGCTGGAGGAGGCTGTGAGCACCATGAAGTGTGCCCAGGGCACTGCACTCTCTTGAGAGCCCCTCAGCAGTGACCCTGTTAAATCAATCCTCCCCAGGCTGCTTCTGCATCAGCTGCTGAAACAAAGGCTGGTGTTTAATAATTCACTGGGCTTCCAGAAAGTTTCCCTTCCCTTGGGCGCGGTGTCACCCGCCCTGTGCTCCTCGCCCTGGCGCCGCAGGGAGAGGACAGCCCTGGCACGGCTGGGCTGCGTGCAGCGCAAGGACCTGGCTGAAGGAATAGTATCTGCAGAAATCCCTCCCTTGCCATTAGGTTTTGTAATTGTGCTGGCGATTAATTTCATAAAATGGTCTCTTTTGTTCTCTTATTATGGGACATCATAAAAATAGCAGTGGCAAGACGAGCACAGAATGATCCCAGCTCCCGAGCCCTGCGGCGAATGGTTGGATGATTCTGTCATTCCCACCCCATGCAGTGCTTGCAAAGAGCAGGAGAACCTGGGATTTGCTCTTTCCAAGGAATTTCTTCAAGGCATTTTCATCTTGGGTTCCTTGAAGCCCAAATGCCTCATTTATCCAAGCAACCAGCCTTCTGAAAGGAATGTTTTATTATCCTTTGTGAACAACTTAATGCACTTCAAACCATTGTTCTAGTGGTTAGGGTCAAAATTGAGGATTGATCTCACAGGGAAGCTGTCAAGCTGAAAATGTTTCATTTAAATTAGTGTCCCTTCTAGTCCTACCAACAACAGCTGATTTTGATAATACTGAAATAATTAGCTTTTTTTTCAATTGGAGTTTTTTTCCACTGATGCTGCCTGCCTCTGAGTGTGTGTTCTAATTATACAAAGTGTCTCCCAAATTAGCCTGCAACACTGGACCAGCTGCCATGCCCAAGCAGCACGGGGTCACCTGTAGCTTTGTGGCTCAGTAGCTTGGTGGCAGCAAGGGGGCTGGGACCCCCCTGCCACCTCACTGGGGGACTGGGGCTGCACACCCGCAATCCCTGGGGAGCCACAGCCTGGGCACCCCCGTTGAGACCTGTCTCTGGCTGCATTTGCACAAGTGCCGTGACTTTTTCCCCTGGAAATTCAATTCCTCCTCATTGTTGCTGCCGAAGCCAGCCTCCGTGAGACCCTGTTTGTGGGGGACATGCAGCCCCCATGCCAGTGTGTTCATTAATTCGGGGCTCTGTGACCTCGTTACTGTTGAGTGAGAAGCCAAGAGCTCTGCAGGGAGGTTTGTATCTGCTGCTGCTTCTAGGCTGTGGCATGGTGGATATCTGGGTGCTGTGACCCCCCCAGCCTTTTGAACACCAGTCCCTAACCCCAGCCTTTCTCTCCCCTCCCCATGCAGAGACGTGTGCTGTGAACAACGGGGGCTGTGACAGCAAGTGTCACGACGCGGCCACGGGCGTCCACTGCAGCTGCCCCATGGGCTTCATGCTCCAGCCTGACAGGAAGACCTGCAAAGGTAGGGGGGTGTGAACAGGGCTGGGGTGCTCACTGCTCACCCCTGGATGCCCTTAAAAAAGGCTCTACATTGCCCACAGTGTTCACTGGCTTGGTGTTTGCATCCATGCGGTGGGGACAGGAATCACCCCCCTGCACGGGCACTTGGCTGTCTTGCTGCAGGCACCGTGCTTAGCCCTGCTCCTCTGGGAAGCCTATGAAGAGGAGGAAAAGGAGGTCAGGTCAAGCTGGAGGTGATGGCATGGCCCTTGTGGGGCTGGAGTGCCACCCCAGTGCCTCAGCTGCCCCAGGGGTAGGTTTGGGTGTGCAGGGAATCAACACCTGCTCTGGCAGTTTGAGGTGCATGAGCCCCTCTGGGGTCACTGTCCAGCAAGGTCCAAGCACCAACTCCCACTTGGGGGGAACATCCTGAGATGCAGCACATCCCACTGACATCCCCAACCACCTGCCCCCACAAGACAGGGCAGTCAAGGCTGGTTATCCCAGCACCACAAACTTGCCGCCCTTGGGAGTGCCCAGTGCCTGTGTTGTGTCTTTTGGCAGCTCCGGGAACTTGACCCCGGCTGAAAGGAAAGCCTGTCTTGCTGCCGTCTGCCTGTCTACCTGCTGACTGCTTCCAGAACCCCCTGCCCCTGGTATTTTATCAGAGCATCCCCCCTCTCTAATTCTGCAGTTTCCAGGAACATGCAATAACCCAGAGCCACGGCCCCTGTGTCTGGGGTTTTATTATGGCTGTGGGTGGGTTTACAGCTCACTCCCTCGCAGTCATATAAAAGAAAGCCTCAGCCCCATCGAGGCAGAGCTGTTACCCCAGTGCTGGGGGATGGAGGGACAGGGCAGGCCACTACGTCTTCCTGGTCTCCTTCCATTTTACAAGTCATTTCCTAGCAGTAAATTTTGTGATTAGTGGAAAAATTAGAAAAACAACTGAAAAAAAAGTCTCAGCCTCTTTCAAGTTTGTTGGGGCTCTTTGCAGTTATTGTGTTTCATCCTTTTTAGCTTTGGCTTTCATGGCAGGAAGGAGGTGGCAAGCAGAGAGGCCAGGGCTGAAAAGTAGTTTTTTGTTAAGTGGCTGTTTCTGAAGGAGAGTTTTTCCCTTCTGGGTTTTCTCTCTCTTCCTGTTGCTCCTGGTCCCCCCAAGCAGCCCCCAGCCCAAACCCATGACTCTGCAAATTCTGGTCTGGTGCTCTCCCTCAGCTGCAAGGCTCTTTCAGAGACCGTGGATCCCAGCTCTGCTCCAGGGGATGCTGAGACCTGCAGAGAGTAGTTGTTTTGCACCACTTTCAAGGGGAGCTGAGCCCGGAGTCCTGGCCAGTGTCACACATTGGCTCCCCAGATGCACCCAGAGAAAACCAGCAGCCACATTGCACTGGTGACCATCAGAGCCCAGAGGGTTTCCTCCGCTTGCCAGCTCCAGAGGGGAGCACCCGTCTCTCCTGGGCAAGCATCCCAGACAGGGTGTGACGGGTGTCCCTTGTTCCTACCAGACATTGACGAGTGCCGGCTCAACAACGGCGGCTGTGACCACATCTGCAGGAACACTGTGGGCAGCTTTGAGTGCAGCTGCAAGAAGGGCTACAAGCTGCTCATCAATGAGAGGAACTGCCAAGGTAAGGGACAGGGGGCCCCCAGCACCCTGCCCTGTCCAGGGATGGCACCTCTCTCCCGTGTCTCGCAGCCCTCCCACAGCTGCTGCTGGAGGAGTGCTGCCCTGGTTACTCATTCCTCTGGACCACATACATCCTTTGGGGGATTAGTTCTGGATTTGGGTTCTGGTCTGGGGCTTAGCCCTTTGATCTCAGAGCTGGGGACTTGTGGGTTCTTCTTGAGGCAGAGTTAAAACGGGCAATTAGACAGATGCCAGGCTTCCTGCTTTTTGGAGGGCGGGAGTTGGGGGGAAGATGTCTCCTGCTCACTCCGGAGGGAGCTGGCTGCTCCATGCTGTTTCTTCCCCATTTTTCTCTCTGTCTTGACATCCTTCTGCATGTCCCACATAAACACAGCAGGTTTAAATGACCCAGCAGGTCGCTGGGCTGTCCTGGTAGGAATGTGGAGCTCTGCCCCCCAGCCCACGGCCAAGGTCAGCATAGCAGGTGTGCATGAGCCCGAGTGTTGCCTCCTGAAAGCACAGGGCTGGGGAAGGAGGGGGCTGTTACGCTCTGGGGCTGCCACTGCTTTCATCTCCCTCCAGGTTCTGTGCTCTGGGAGTTTGACATGAGCGCAGCAATTAACTTAATGAAGCCAGTGAAATGACACTCCAATCTGCCAGGTTGGGTTCACCCTCCAGCCAGGGCCTCCCTGCCCCAGCGAGGTGCCCACGGGGCCAAGCAGACATCGCTGGCACCACCCCTGTGGCAGAACCTGCCTGTGCAGCATTCCTCATCCTGCCCTGGCACAGAGCTGAGCACTGGCAAGGCAGCAGCCAGCCAGGGGCTCTCACAGCCCTCCCATGCCAAGGACATGGTGCTGGCCTCGTTTGGCCCATCTGAGATGCAAAGGGGCTGCAGCAGCTTGCAGCCAGGAGATGCTGGTGTAGTGGGTGAGGAGGGAGCTTGGAGGCAGGCAGGGTGGGAGCACAGGGTCCTGTAGCATACTGGTGCTTGATCCCCAGAGCAATCTGGTGCTGGATCCTTGGAGCATCCCACTGCAGGGTCTCATAGCATTGCAGTGCAGCTCCCAGCTTGCTGGAGCAGTTGGAGCAGGAAGGGGACAGCCCTTGTGTCATGAATGGCCCCTCTGCCGCGCCAGCCCTTACCTCCTTCCCTTGCTTTCCCCCAGACATCGACGAGTGCTCCTTTGACCGGACCTGTGACCACCTCTGCATCAACACCCCCGGCAGCTTCCAGTGCCTCTGTCACAAGGGCTACACACTGTACGGGCTCACGCACTGTGGAGGTAGGGCCAGCTGAGTGCTGGCAGCAGCAGCCTGCAGCCCCACAGGGTTCGGGTCCCAAGGAGGCACATGGGGCCCCCGGGGGAGGGGCAGCCCCACAGTACGGCTCCTGTGGCACCCCTGGGGATAGAGCTCACCCCAAGGGCCCATGGAGAGGGTCGGTTCCACACATACCCCAGGCTGAGACCAGGCAGGGAGGGGGCTCACAGCCAGACAAGCTGGTGTCTGCAACTTCAAACAGAGCGACAGGAACAATTTGTGACTTGTCTGCAGCAGGAGAGAGGGAGAAATCCCCGACGTTTTTGGCAAGGAGCTGGGACAGGGTGGGAAGGGGAACATCAAAAGGGTTTGATTTAAATTTCACAAGGCAGATAGCTCCCAAGGGCGGGGGCGTGCGGCGCCCGGGAAGCGGGAGGCAGATGAAACGTGCTTTGGAGGGGTTGCCGGAGCGTGTCGTGGCAGCCGTGCCGGCAGCCCGGGATGACGGCAGCAGGAGGCCGGGTGCTCCGATGCCTCCGGCTGGTGAGGGCAAGCACCCTTCTCGTATTCCCAAAATATGCAGCCAGCATGAGCCAGCACAGCCCCCAGATGCTTTCAGGGTGACCCTGCAGCAGAGGATTTGATGACTTCCACCAGTGCCCCCAGTGAGGGGTAGCTGAGCAGGAAGGGCTGTGGGGGGCAGCTCCATCCCTGGCCATGCTTCATGCCAGACCTGAATCATAAACACCCTGTTTCAGGCTGGGGCAGAGGGTCCCTGCTGAGAAGAGAGGCCAGAGCTGCTGAGCAGCTGTGTTTGAATTCAGTTCCTAAGTGCTTCCATGTCAGCACTGTCTGCTGTCTCCCCTGCAGCTCCTCAGCCCAGCGGGGGCCAGAGCTGAACTCAGCCTGGATGGGCTGCACCCATCACCACCCAGCCCTTGGGGACACCAGGAGTCGGAGTGTCCCTCATCCCCACAAAGCTGGCATGGCTGGAAGTGCCCTGTGGTGCAGATCCCCTGCCCCAGTGTCAGAGCCACTGACCCTCACCCCCTGCCTCTCCCTTCCTCCCTGCAGACATTGATGAATGCAGCATCAACCGGGGTGGCTGCAAATTTGGCTGCATCAACACACCTGGCAGCTATCAGTGTACCTGTCCCACCGGCTGCAAGCTGCACTGGAACAAGAAGGACTGTGTCGGTATGTCAGGCCAGGAGCCACCACGGCTGGTGGAGGAGTTGGAGGATTTGGGATGCCAGGCTGGCATCCCCATGCCATGCTCCAGAACCCTCTCCTCCCCAGTGAATCCCCCCATGAGCTGGGAGGGTGCAGGGGTCCCTCGTGGGTCCCTGGGCTGTGCCAGCCACAGGTGTCCCCGATTGTCATCACCAGCCGGCGCATGTCCCATGGAGCTGGTGAAATGCCTGCCAGGTTCGGTGCCACCACGGGCCACCCTCACCTGCAACAAGACAGGCAAGAAGGATAGCTGTGCCCTCTCCTGCACCTCCAAGGCACGATTTCTGCCAGGTACCAGTGCTAGTGCCACGACCAGCTTGGGCAGAGGGATCCCCATTTCCCTGCATGGCCTAAAGTTGGGAGAGGGAGAATGGCTGCACAGCTGGGGTACAGAGCACCCAAGAAGTAGCTGGGTGAGGGAGGAAGGTTGTTGCTCAGAAGGGCTTGTCATTGGGTGTAGACCCATGGGATGGGCCCTGGTGCAGGATCCCCATGGCAGGGTGCTGGGCATCATCCCTCCACAGCACAGCTGTGCCTCCCTGCATCACCCTGGCAGAGCATCACGGGAACCAGACAGCTGCTCTGGCATCCACCAACTCCCCTTCCTCCTTCACAGAGTCCGACAGCAGCTACACGGTGAGCTGTGGGACCCCCGTCCTGCGGCAGGGTGGCCAGCACAGATCCACAAACAGCAGCCAGCAGTGCCTCGGTAAGGGGGCTCCTGAGGTGACCATGGCCGTCGCCAGCCAGGCTGGGCTGTGCCAGGTTGCTGAGCACCTGCCTTTTCTTTTAGAGACTGTCACTGCACCAGTCAAGCAGAAGGCCTCCTTCAAGATCAAAGATGCCAAGTGTTACCTGCACCCACGGGCCAAGGGCAAGCAGGATGAGGCCGGGAAGGCTGGGGCACAAGGTGAGGTGTGATGGCAGGGAGCCGGGGGGGTGCCCGTCCTCCCAGCAGAGATGGGGTCCTGACCTGTTCCCCCACGTGCAGGCGGTTCGGCACCTTGCTCTGACTGCCAGGTCACCTTCGTCAACCTAAAGTGCGACTCAACCAAGAAGGGGAAGGGCCGCCGGGCTCGCAACTCCCCCAACAAAGAGGTGACACGCATCACGTTGGAGTTCGAGGCGGAGATCAAGCCAGAGGAGATCACAGGTGGGTACAGCACTGGCCTGGTCTGTCTCAGGTGCAGGCAGGGGTGGTGGGACCACAGGGACAGTGGTGGGACCAGGGACACAATACTATCCCTATGCAGCAAGGAGAGACAAACTAGTTGTCATCCTGCACTGGACTGGGATGTACTGGGCAGCGCTTGCAACTGAGCATAGGGGGGATGATTTTAATCCTTTTGGGTTTCTCTGTCCATCCCTCACTTCTTACTGCTTGTTTCCCCCCACACCCCTATTCCCTTCTACTCCCCCAGCCAGCTGCAACCTGCACTGCCTGCGACAGAGAGTGGAAAAAAAACTGAAGTCAGCCATCAAAGCCCTGAAGAAATCCATCAACCAGGAGCGGTTCCTGCTCCGCTTCGCGGGGATGGAGTACGAGGTGGCGCGGAAGCTGAGCGTGGCCCCGGAGCGGCAGGAGAGCTGCGGGCCAGGCCAGCAGCGCCTGGCTGGCAAGTGTGGTAAGGAGCGGGGGGGTATCTGGGGGGGCCCCAGCAGTGACAGCCCCCACAGCATCACCGATGTCCCCCCTGGCTCTCAGTCAGCTGCTCGCAGGGAACCTATTACCACGGGCAGACGGAGCAGTGCGTGCCCTGTCCCCCCGGCACCTACCAGGAGAAGGAGGGGCAGCTTTCCTGTGACCTGTGTCCCCGCGGAGACACATTCGGACCCGTAGGAGCCACCAACATCACCAGCTGCACAGGTAAGGAGAGCATGGAGTGGGACCAGAGGCACACTTGGGGAACATCCAGGGCTGCAATCTCAACCGTCAGCCAGAAGAGGGGAAAGCCCTAAGCATCGCCAGAGCCCACAGAAGTTGCTATTTTGGGTGTTTATCATTTTGAGGGGACCCTGGGAAAGGCAGCACTTGTTTTGGATATACTGGTCCTGCCAAGGCTGTTGGGGGAGAGGATTTGGACACAGGGCAGGAGAGCTCTGGGTATTTGGGGTGCCAGGACTGAGCGATGCCTGTGCCCACAGGTCAGTGTCCCCCTGGCCAGCACTCAGCTGATGGCTTCAAGCCCTGCCAGCTGTGTCCCCGTGGGTCCTACCAGCCTGAAGTGGGACGGGCGCTCTGCTTCCCTTGTGGTGGGGGGCTGACCACCCGCCACGAGGGAGCCCTCTCCTTCCAGGACTGCGACACCAAAGGTAGGTCAGAGCTGGTCCCTGGGGAGGGGGCAGCCAGTGGGGTTGTGCTGGCAGCTGAAACAGCCCCCTTTGCTCTCTGACCCCACAGTCCAGTGCTCCCCGGGGCACTACTACAACACAAGTGTCCACCGCTGCATCCGCTGTGCCGTGGGCACCTACCAGCCCGATTTCCGGCAGAATTACTGCATCGCCTGTCCCGGCAACACCACCACCGACTTCGACGGCTCCACCTCTGTGTCCCAGTGCAAAAGTAGGCGGGCAGGGGTGTGATGGGGGGCAGATAGGTGTGGGGTTCTTCCTCAAAAGTATTTTAAAATTCTGTAAAATAGAGTTTTGGGTCATTTCAGTGCTTTATGCATGCAGGCGGGCATGGGGGGATGCATGGAGCAGTGCTAATGGAACACGCCCCCTCACCCACTAAACCACCCACAGGGGAACACTCCACCCCCAGTGCCCATGGCACTGATTCCCAGTGGAACTGGCTCTCCCCATACCTTGCAGACCGGCAGTGTGGAGGGGAGCTGGGTGAGTACACGGGCTACATCGAGTCGCCAAACTACCCGGGGAATTACCCTGCCAACGTCGAGTGCACCTGGAACATCAACCCGCCACCCAAGCGCAAGATCCTCATCGTGGTGCCAGAGATCTTCCTCCCCTCTGAGGACGAGTGTGGCGACGTCCTGGTCATGCGGAAAAACTGTAGGTAACCGAGCAGGCCACGGTGCTCACAGGAGGAGCTGAGGGAGGAAAAGTTCGGGGTTTGGCACGGCTGTCTTGTGCAAAGGGAGAAAGCCACATCCCCGGCCAGCAGGAGGAGAATTTTGGGAATTGAGTGGGGAGATCAGCATCACCCTACTGGCCTGGTGTCTTGCTGGATCAGGGGGATGTTGATGGGCTGGGCTGCACATCTGAGTCTCAGCATTACATTTTGTGGGTAAAAAGCCCCGTTCGGAGTTTTCCAGAGCAAGGAAGAAATAACAACATCCCTGGTATGTAACATGAGGGTTAGGGGGGCTCAGCCTTGCCCAACATGAACAATCCCCATCCCTGGTGCTGCCCTTCACCCTGAGCCTTTTAGCCCAGTAAGGCTGGGGGTAGGTCTGCTGATGGGCAACCGGCATCCCGTGTCCCCTTGCCGTTCCCTGCAGCCTCCCCATCCTCTATCACCACCTATGAGACGTGCCAGACCTATGAGAGGCCCATTGCCTTCACCGCCCGCTCACGGAAACTGTGGATCAACTTCAAAACCAGTGAAGCCAACAGCGCCCGGGGCTTCCAGATCCCCTATGTCACCTATGACGGTGAGCACAGGACACAGGAAGACACTATTCTGGCAGGCTGATGCCACCCTGCCCGGCTTGGGACCCAGGTCACCCCCAGTTGACATCTCCTGTGTGTTTTGGGGGGAGTGGACTCAGGGATGGGGACCAGATGCTTGGACACAAGTGGCAGCGTGTACCCTGACTGTGTTTTTCGGCTGGGTGTTGCAGAGGACTATGAGCAGCTGGTGGAGGACATTGTGCGGGATGGCAGACTCTACGCCTCTGAAAACCACCAGGAGATCCTCAAGGTGAGCGTGTGCCCCCATGTCCATGCTGCCCAGGGCTGCAGGGGATGCAGGAACATCCTTCCCTTCAGGAGTGCCTCATGCTCTCCCTGCACTCAGGGGTTCAGTTCGGAGCCACTGCAGGGGAGCACAAGGCAGGGTGGTGAACCTCCCTCTGGCTCGGTTTCCCTGCAGGACAAGAAGCTCATCAAAGCTTTCTTCGATGTGCTGGCACACCCCCAGAACTACTTCAAGTACACTGAGAAGCACAAGGAGATGCTGCCCCGCTCCTTCATCAAACTCCTCCGCTCCAAAGTCTCCAGCTTCCTTCGGCCTTACAAATAGCCCCCCGTGCCCCCGCCGTCCCAGGCCGCCCCGCAGCCAAGGAAACCCTCTTCTCCCTTCCTTCTTTCCGATTTTTCCTTCCTCCACCCGGCTCTGGCAGGATCACCACCGCTCATCCCGCAGACATCTCCCCACGATTTCCCCGCCGCTCCCTGCAGAGCAGCGCTCCCAGCCTTGGGGATGCTCTGGCCTCATCCAGCTGGGGACGAAGCCGCTCCCCTTTTTCAAAGCAGCTTCTTCGTTTTAGGAAACTGAAGTACTGGTCCTTTCACTGTCCTCTGTCCTGCCTTTGGTTTCCTTTTCGCCAGGTCTGTCCATGTTCCCTGGTGCCACCGGCAGCCCAGGACACTGAGGGGGTCACTGTCCTTCCAGCCCTTGGGGCTGGTGCCGGCTGCAGCCCCACAGAGCCCTTCGCAGAGGAGTGCAGGAGGTGAAGCCGTGTTCACCACAGCGCTGGGCCGTGGGCATCGGTGCTGCTTTGCAGAGGTCGGGGGAAAGACCATTGACAAAGCCAACTTCATTAAAAAGGAAACGTAAAGGAGAGATGGCAAAGCCCACCAGCATGGCAGTGTGGTGGCTCCGTGGCCATCCCGCTGGAGAGCCGGGCTGGCACTCGGAGGGAAGTGCAGCCAAGCCACATTCCCAGAGAACAATGTCTGGCTGCACAGGAGAAAACAGGGAGCAAAGGAGAAGGACTTTCAGCTGGGTTCGATTTTTTTTTTTCCCCCAACTCCAGACACTTGTGCCAAGAAACCAGACTTTGTTACAAGCTCGGCCAAAGAGTAACTCGGAAAAGCAAGCTTTGAGAAGAGCAGGAGTCGATGTTTGTGCACTAGGATATACTCCTTTCTACCTTTCTCATATGTATTAAGTGCAATCATTTGAGTCTTTATTATTTAGAGGGAAGTTGTTGTTTTTTTCTACTAGAAATGACAATATTTATACCTGCCTGAGAAATGAGAATGTGCATTTGCAAGAAAACAAAAACCACCCACCTAGAGCAAGCCTGGCCCTGGGCTGCACTGACCGGCACGATGGCGTCTTCAGGCCTTTTCTGCCACATTTGTCCCCAGTAAAGGCCCCTGTTCTGGGGGGAGATGGTGCCTCTCCTGCTCAGCACAATGGGGTGAGTTTTTGCAGGGAGTTTGAGGCATCTTGATCCGTCCACAGGGGGTGGAGCAGCTGGGCCGGCCGTGCCCTTTCAGGCTCATCTGCCACAGTTTGGGTGTTGTCCAAGCCTCATTGCGAGGGGGATCAGAACTCAGCCCATCATCTGCTTGTTGCAAACTGATCTGCTTTCCTGCAGGGGCTCAGGGATGAGCCAAGACCATGGAAGATGGGGTGGCAGATCCTAAGTTCAGGTCTGGGGGGCACGCTGGGAGGAGAGGGGAGCTGCGCCTCCACTCAGCCCCTAAATTTTTCCCCCAGGTACGGAGAGACCTGGAGGCAGAGCCGCCCTCCTGCCTCTGGGCAGCCTTTGTGCTTCCAAGTTTCTCTTCCAAGGTGCTTTTGGCTCCGTCCTTCTGCACGTGCTCGTCCCACAGGGATGCTGTGGAAGCCCCTCCCCAGGGAATGGGGTGCAGATCCCAGGAAAGACCCATCCTGCCACCTGCTGTTTTACTGCCACCTGCCTGCCCCCTGCTTTGCAGACAGGCTTGGCTTGGGGCAAGGGCCGGGTGGACACCACTGGTGGGTTTGATCCCCAGCATGCAGACAGGACCCCCAGGGACAGGTGACTGCTGCCACCAGTCATCCCTCCTCATCCTCCCCGAGCCTCCCTCCCTTTCCAGCCCTGTCACCAGCTCTCAGCTGTCACCTCCCTGTGCCTTCATCCCCATCTTCATCCTCTCAAAAACCTGGAGTTGTCAGAACTAAACATGGTCAGCTTGCCTACAGCTCTGCCAGAGGTAGGTCCCCTCCCACCCTTGTACCCACCTGTCCCTCCCCATTCCTTTGCCCACACCTGGACCCGTGGGCCCAGCCCTACTTTTAACAAACCAATTATTTATTGCTCTGCACATCCCACTGGGTCTGTCTTTCCTGAATCCAGGAGGCAGCTGCTCATCCCTGTTTTCCCTCCTTGATCCACACTGCTCCAGCACTCCAAGAGCCTCTCCCGGGCTCTGTGAGGGGCTGCCAGTGGGGTGAGCACTGGCACAGGGGCTGAGGTTTGTCCCCAAGATGTGTCAGTTGGAAAAGTCTGTCCTGATTCATCCCAGCTGTGGATTTTCCCCTCCTGCTGCCGGCTCCCAGCCTGTTTGGAAGCTCCACATCTGTGGGCCGCGCTGTTTACCACTTGGTTGCTGTCTGAAAGCAGCTGCTTTGATGCACAAAAGCTGCTGCAGGGATCTGGAGGGGCTTTGTGGCTCTGGAACAGTCGTGCAGGGCAGTGACCCTTGAGAGGGTCCTTCATATTCAGAAGAAAAAAAAAACAACAGCAAAAATACAAGCCTGGGAATAACCAACCCCACTGTGGTGCCCCAGTCCACAGCAGTCCAGCAAAGAGCAGTCCAGCATTAACTCTGGGTGATCTGACATGGGCTCGCTGTCCCACCCTTATCACAACCACCACCTCTGCTCCCCTAAAGCAGTTCTGGAAGCATGAGGTGGGCAACATGTCCTCCTGTAATGGCACCTCCTCCGCCACCTTTCACCAAATAGCTCAAAAAACCCCAAAAAAGTCCACAAGGACCCCGGACCCACCTCCTCCAGTGTGGCTCAGCCCCACTCCCCCATCCACCCCCAGCTCAGAAAGGGTTTCAAAGGCTGAAACCCACACCAGGCACCTCGGGGATGAACTGAATGTTTCAACACAGTGAACAGAAATGAGGGGGTTTGGGAGTTTGGTTTTTTTTCCACGTTGGAGTATTTATATCTGGCTTTTGCAGCAGGCCAGGACTTGCCATCTCCAGCAAAAATGATTATTAAAGTGATGAGCAAGATGTAGTTCATGAAGTTATTTGCACTTGATTAAAAGAAAAATGTATTTGAACTTTGTAAAAAGAAATGTTTGCATTTTGTATTGTCTTTTTTTAATTATTAAATGGAATTTCTTGGTGTCATGTTGATCTTTCAAAAAACTGGCTCAGATGCTTATTTGAAAGGTTTCTAACAGCAGGATCCAGAGCTATTTTCATTGTTTGGTTTCCTCAGATGCTGACAAGCTTTTCCAGGGCCCAGGGTACTTTTTTTCCCTGTTCAGACTTCCCTAAGCTCACTAGTCCCAGCACAATGTATTTATTTATGCACACTAATTAGATGCAACAAATCTGATTTTTAGCCCAGAATAAGGAGTTGGACATAGGTTGGCTCAGAGGGAAGAGAGGATGGAACACACTCTGTACCCTTGGCCCCAACCCCCTTGCTGGGCTGCAGCTCCATCCCCTGGCATCCCTGGGCAGCTGGATGATGCCCATCAAGTCCTCACAGGCTGCACCTTGGGCAGAATCCCCCCACCCGAGGCTGGAGCATCAAAAACCTTCAAAAGCTGGTGCCCCCCTCAGATTAAGGCTGTGGGCTCTGCAGCAGGATGGCTGCAGGTGAGCACTGCACGTGGGCACAGGGGGATCTGGGGGCCATAGTTCAACTGCTGAAACTCCACCTGCCTCGGGACACCTCTGCTCTGATCAGTCTGGGGCAAGTGAAGCCGTTCCCCCTCCCTGCTCTGAACACAGAGGCCCCTTCCCTGAAAAGCTCCATATACCACTTGGAATTCACATCCCTATCAACTCAACGCAGCATCTAAGACCTGGCTCACCACAGCTCGTTGGCAAACCCACCCCAAGCTCTGGAGTAACAGAACCACACATGGTCGTGGGTGCCCACAGAGTTTATTGCTGCCCCCTCAGTAGAGGCGCTGGGGCTTCCCCATGGTGCTCTTGATGTACAGAGCTCGCACGTTCTGCCAGTTCTTCTTCAGCAGGGACACCAGGAAGTTGATGGCCAGGTGGATGTTGTAGACAAGTTCATCCTCTGTCATCTTCACGTGACCGACAGCCACAGCCAGACAGAGCACCTGGGGACATACACCAGAACAGGTTTCATGGGCAAAGGTGCCGACCTGAACTCATCTATGTGCTGGACTGTCCCATGGTCTGTCAGCTGGACACAGCTTCCCCAGCCCACCCATGGGGTTTTCCAGTGCCTGCTGCACCTGGCCTGTGGCTCCCTGTGCCTGTAGCCCCTGGATGCCACCTCTAACACTTGCTTCCAGATCTGTCAATGACAGAAAAATTATTCCTCCTTTCTGACTGGCAGCAGAGGTCTCCCTTTGCTGGAGGAAACACTCGAGGGCCACCTACAGTCCATCCCAGATATAGCAGAGACACAGAACTGCCTTGGAGAGGAAAAGCCCTGCTTTACCTTCTTCATCTGGAATTTAATGGTCGATTTGACCTCATCAACCTTAGCCACCAGGTTCTCGTTGTGGGTGAGCAGAGAAGGGAATTTCCCGGCTTTGTTCAGGCCTGGGCCCAGGATTCGAGGAATCTGCTTGATCAAGGACTCGGAAGCCAGGAAGGCATCGTACTTCTTAGCTGCAAGGAGAGAACTGGGGAGGTGAGGACAGACTCTGCTCCCACTCTGAGCTCCCAGAGAGCGGCTCAGCCAAGCCTGCACAGCTCCACTTCCCCCAACAGACATTCCCACAGTCCCACCTGGACAGGGGCTGGTTTTACCAACAATCTATCAGGAATGACTGTCACAGCAGCCAGACCCCAGCCCCACTCCTGACACAGACTCCAAACGGCACAAAGCTCATTCCCTAAAGGAACTGTCCTTTGCTGAGCCCCAGGTGACACTGAACTCTGAGCTCTGCCAGGAGCCTCCTGCCACAGCCTGTGCACACCAGGATGGATGACCCATCTACGAGAGGCTTAGTCAACAGCCATAGTATCCCATGTCACTTCCTAACTGCACATGGTTCCGTGGCTGATCATGGATTGAGTGTCAAGGTCTTGTCTGCCTCAGGAACGTACCAAAGTGATTCTAGAGTTCTCAGGGAAGGAAGGATTTTCTCTCCGAGAGAAAAGAGACAAATTTTATTCTGTTCATGTAAGAACTGCAGGACTAAATCCCACTCTTGCCTCCAGCATTTCTCTGCTTTTGCTGCACTCCAGGTCCTTGACCAGAAAATCGAGGAACACAGCAAAGGGTGAAACTCTGTGACAGGCATGCTTTCCTATGTCCCTTCCTTCCTTCTGCAGGACAACCAGCCCTGCTCCTGCTGCACTGACCTGTTAGACCTGCACTGCCAACAGCTTGAGGGCTTTTCTGGGTAGTTTCTGGGCAGATTTTGGTACTCTACTCAGCTTTCTATCCCTGGAGCTAACCACGACATGGAAATCTGAGATGACAGAAAACCTCCTGCTTACTCAGACCCCTCCCAATTTGGCTAAGGTACCCAGAGCCTGACCCACACTCACCCAACTTCTTCACCAGCTTCTTGTTCTTGTTGAGCTTCTTCAGAGCTTCTATGTCCATGTGCGGGATGTCAACCGCTTTGGCCTCATCACAGTGCTGCTGGTCCCCCAACAGACAGACCGAGAACTTGGGCCGTGGCGTCGACTTCAGCCTGGGGATGGAAGGTCCGAGTCAGTGCCTTACCAGCACCGCTGCCGTGTCCCTGGAGCCAGCACGGAGACACCTTACCACAGCACGGGGCGTCCTGCACCGCTGCTCACCTGCCATCACAGCAGGCCGGTGGGGACAGCCCGGGGGGCTCCCACACCTCCCCTCATGTTTTAAGACCCAGGGTGAGGGTCCGTCCAGCCGCTCCCGCTGGGCCGGGGCGCTCTGGACTCCCCAAGCGGTTCGGCCCCGCGGCGGCCCCGGGCAGGGCCGGGCAGCGCCGAAGGCTGGGTGGGAGCGAGAGGATGGCGAACCTGACGGTGCCGGAGAACCGCTTGTCCTTCTGGGGGTCGTAGTTCTTGAGGCTGATCTGCAGCTCCACGGTCTCCACGAACCTGCGAGAGGCAGCGGGTGAGGCCCGGCCGGGCGGGGGGAGGCCGAGGCCGGGCGCTACACGCCCGGTCCCTCCGCATCTGGGGCTCTTACTTGCGCTTTTTGGCGCGGCTGCCGTGCAGCACCTCCTTCACCGCTTCGTACAGGGTGTCCCGGGACACTTTGCTGCTGCGGGGGGAAACGGCAGCGCGGGCTCAGGGCAGGCCCCGCCCGAGGCGCGGCCCCGAACCCGCCCCGGCCCCCGCGCTCTCCCTCCGCCATCGACCCCACTGCATCGACCCCCCCAGGCAGCCCGGGCAGCCCCGCGGACGGGGCGGACGGGGTGGATAGTGGCGGATGGCGGCGGATGCGGCGCCAGGACCAACCCACCTCATGGCGGCGGCTGCTCGGACCAAAGGGGCAGAACAGCTCCCGGAGCGCTATAAATAGGAGCGAGATCTCGCGAGATTTGGCCACGCGGCGCCATGGAGGGAGCGGCGGCAGCGCAGAGCCACCATGTTGGGAGCTGTGGAGAGCACCGCCCTGCCCTGCCCGCATCTCCTTCCCTGTTAAACGAACAACCAAGGTCTCTTTGCCTCCTGTCGCGGACCACTAGGACAGGAGCTCGTCCATCGCTTCACAGCGCATCCTAGGAGCCTCTGGCTCCCCTGAGCAGCTGCCGGGAAGAAGACGGGGTGCGTCCGCTGCGTGAGGAGCGAGCTGGACAGGCTCCCCGCGGGCGGCAGTGCTGTAGAACACCGGCATTAGGCAGGTCCCGCTGGCGGCCCGCGCAGCCCCCGGCCGGGAAGGGCAAGGGAAAGCGGTGCCTCGCGGCTTCAGTGTTAACATCGCGCATGCCCCCATTGGCCGCCTCACGGCGCGCGCTCCCCGAGCCGGCCCGGCCCGCCCCGGAACCTGCATTGCGGACGCGGGCGCAGCGCGTTGCTGTGCGGGTTGCGGGGCCGGCCGCGGTGCATGTCGGTCCGGCGGCGGACCCGGGCCCGGCGGGTCGCTCAGGTCGGTGCGGGGGGGCGATGGCGGCCGGGCCTCGGGGCTGCCCCAGCCCCCGGCACCTCGCGGGCAGAGCCCCTCCTGTCCCCCGCCACCCCTGGGCCCGCCGGCCGCTCCCCTCGGGCCCTGCCCTTCCCCGGTGCCGTCGCACCGCAGCCCGTACCGGGGGCTCAGCAGTGCAGGGCCGCCGCAGCCCAGGGGGAAGGAACCCCGGCAGGACCCGCTGCAGCCGCAGAGGGGTGAGGGTGCGGGCTGAGGCGTACTGAGGGGGCTCAAAGCCGAGCTCCCCCCGGGCTGCGGCGGGGACGGACAGGGCGGTCCGACTTGTTCCTGCAAATCAGACGATTAAGTATTTGGCTATCTCAGAGATGGCTCAGGAAGAACCCATTGTAGCTGCTTTGAAAGATAATCTGTCAGCAGAGAGCCTCTTTAGCAAAATGTTCTTGTGGGGGTGTGGTGGTTTTAATATAATGTGCTTAGAGCCTGAAATTCTGTTTCTCGAAAGGCTGGGAATTAGTCAGGAAAGGAAGGAGAGGAGGATGCTTCCAGGGATGAAGCTCATCCTGCCCCTGTCTCTTGCAGTACAGGACATGCTCAGCGTGTAGGTTCAGACCTTATAGTACTTGGAAACCCTCCCTGCAGATCATTTGGAAGACGGGAAGGGCTTGAATGTGGCATTTGCACTGTCTCAAAGAAGAGTCTGTCAGTTCACTGGTGTGATTTTATATTTGTCTGTGGAACAGATTGTTAGCCCTGCCTGCCATTGGTGGGGGAAGGATGCAGTGTGTTGTCCATCTTAATCCTTTATAACCTCAAAACTAGTTTGCGGCCATTCAAGCCTTTCCTGGTGTGCAGAAGTGAGTATACATCTGAGGAGAGAAAATAAAATGGAATTGTTCTTACTTAAGGCTTGCAGCAAAAAGGACGGCTCGGTGTCCCCCAGGCCCCTGGCTCTGGGCCCAGTGCTCCCGGCGGGATGGAGAGCCTGGGGCTGCCAGCAGTGACCCTCAGGGACGGCACCACGGCCTACCTACAGCAAGCTGCCAGAGGTAACGGAGCCTCGGGCTGCCAGGGCTCAAAGTCTTTTTCTGGGGCTCAAATGAAAGACTTGCCAAAAGTGCCCTCACAGCGCATGAGCTGCCACACGTGTGTGGCCGTGTCACACGAGCAGCACAGGTGATTCTCTGTTGGATTTGAACAGAAGTCTGATATAAAAACAGAATTCAAATGTGCCTCTGGTGTGGAAATGAAGCTGTGGAGATGAGAGAGCTGTTGCTGTAGACAATAAAGGTGCTGTTCAGACCAGATGAGCCTTGTTCTCTCTGGGATCACTGGGGGAAGCAGAGCTGATGCTGTGGCTTGGAGGGCTCTTTTCCACCAAAACTTGCCTTGGGCTGAGCAGGAGGTTTTCCTTCACTTTCCTTCACAGGGATTGGTTCACAACAGTGCATTTCTCACTCAGAGAGGTGCCAATTTCAGCACTTTTCCTTACTTTGATGCGTGTGAGGTGCCCCTTCCTCCACTACCCACTGCTCCCAGAACAGGAGCGTGCTGTTTCCCAGCCTGCAGAACAGGATGGATGAGCTGTGCAGCTCCATGTCCTGAGGGTTGCTCTCTTGCTTTCTTTTCTGTGAAAACTCACTGGAAGTTTATTTATATTCCACATGTGTAGAGTGTCTTGGAACCACTGGGTTGTGTGACCCCCCCCCCCCGACTTTGTGCTCCAGGTGAAACCAACCTGGATTTTACTTATTCAAGTGGGATGGAGCAATGTCCTCTCTGCATCAAATCTTTGGGTAACTCAGTCATTATTACAGGATTGCACAGAGTTAGGCTTTGTAAGATTTCAGTCTTCAGAACCCAACCCTGGCAGCATGTTAGGCCCCTTTAGGTACTGTAATTTTTTTCCAAGAGTTGATCCTCTGCCAAAGTAGAAAAAAAGAAATCTCCAGTCACTTGCTGATGCCACTCAGAGCTCCCAGTTGATTTTTTTTCTCCAGCACAAGTGTAACTGCTTTCTACTAGATTCCAAATGCTCAGCACACAATGTTCTTTCTGCTCCTTGGCACAAACTGCTGGGAGGGGCAGCTTGTCAACAAGTGATGCCTAAGGGTCTTTGTTGTGTGTCCTCCTCTCTAGGAAAGGGCAGCTCTGGCATTTCTGGGAAGTGAAGTGCCAGCAATCTGAGGGAAAGCTGGTCCCTAACAGCCTACAAGTGACAGTTTCTCCCTTCTGTGGGACTGGTTTCCTTGGGAAGCACGTGGGGCAGAGGGACTGGACTCGGCAGTGCTGATGGGATGTTATAACTGTTTCAGGTGAAAAGCTGATTGAACAAGTCATTGAACTTGAAGATGGGACCACAGCTTATATCCATCAGGTGACAGTTCAGAAAGGTGAGAACAATACATTCCCCTCTTTCTCTTTGGAAGGACACTGTAGATGTGGCTGTAGCTGTCAGTGCTCCAGCGCTTGGGCTCCTGTCAGCTCCAGCTCTCGCAAGTCCAGGGTTTGTGTAGGGCTTTTTTTGCTCATGGTTTTGAGGCTGGATAAACAAGGGCATAGAATATGTGATTTCCTGCAAAGTTTTCAGCAATCTGTCAAGAAGATCAGTTTGGTGGAGGTGTCGTTTCACCTGTGGGCTCTCTCTCCCCACTGTCAGTCTGACAGACCGCAAGCCCAGTGAGCTGTGTGCTGCTCCCACACAGACTTTGTTTCATGTGGGAGCAGTTGGACGGGAATTTCCTCTGAACTATGAGATAATATATTACTTTTGGAATAGGTGTTGGTGAAGGGCAGGTGGGGATTGTTGGAAGCAACGCCACCTTGGTCATTGACCCATTGGCCAATGTCACCTCCAGACTGATATGACATTAATCTGAGAGGTGACGGGAATTCATTTCATGTGGCAGGCAGCAGAGTGGCCCAGGCCCAGGCCCCTCCCTGACCACGCTAAGATGCAAAAGGGCAGGTAGAAAGAGCTCGGTTGCTTTGGGCAGTCCTTCTTTACCCTCCCAAGCCTCTTGTATGCCATCTCCCTCTTCTAATCTCAAAAGGTTGCTTGAAACCCACTTTTTATGCCTTTCTCCCCTTCATCCTCTTTACTGCCTCCACACGCAAAGTGAGAAGGGTTTTCCTTCTCATCCCTCCTTCCTCTGCCATGGGATATTTGTGTTACCTTTCACACATCCCTGTGCCAGAACAATCCTTCTTGTCTGGGATATAATCTGGCATTTTGAAACTGGGAAGGCACTGCACTAATACTTTGAGCTAAGAAAGTGGCGAATCTGTGCATGAAGCCTTGAAAAATCTCATAATTCACATCAGAAGGGTTCAAATGGTGTCTTAAAACCTACAGTTGTGGTTGCCTTCCAGGGCAAGCAGGAGCTCTGTGTCCTCTCCCGGGAACCTTAATGCTGTAGGGTTCAGGAACTGCCACAGTATTCCCTCCATCCTGAGTCCTCCAGGAAGGTGTGTGGATGTTTCAATTCTCTTTTAGAGTCTGTGGCTTTGGAAGACGGTCAGCCAGTGGTGCTGGAAGATGGCAGCATGGCCTACATACACAGCACAGCTAAAGGTAAAGTGCTCCCTGCTCTTCACTTGGCAGCTGGAGCAGAAGCTACTATAGTGTCCCAGATTTCCAGGGCTATGGGTGGCTGGGGAGGTGGAGCACTCTTCTGCCTCGCACTCAGCAGCTCTTTGCATTTGATGTAATTGGTTTCCTCTTCCAGACGGTTACGATCCTGGCACCTTCCAGGCCATCCAGGTGGAGGACTGCACTGCCTACGTCCACCGTCCTGTCATCGTAGCACCTGGCAGCACCATCCTGGAAGTGCAGACAGGAACTGGGCTCGAGGAGTTAGCTGGGGAGGAGGAAGATGATGCCTTTGGTGTGGAGACCACGAATGCATTACAGCAGTACAGCAGTAAGGTGAGGGCACAGCGCTGCTCCCGGGGTCTGCCAGCAGCACCACAGGCTGGGGGCCACGCTTGGCCCTCCCTTCAGCAGTACTTGTGTATATCTGTCTTTCAGCAGTGCCAGCTTTGAGAGAAGCAGCTGGACAGGGCTCCAGGGCAAGTGCCACCACTGATGGGTGGCTGGCAGTTAGGGGCCCAGAATGGGGCCATTTGGTCCCATGGAGTGCTGGGCCTGCCACCCTTAACGTGCTACAGGCTTGGATTTGGGAAGAGAGGAGAGCTGCTGTGATACAGCCTTTGGGATGTCAGCAGTGGCTAAACTATGGCCACTGTCCCCATGGTGACAAAGACCTCAAAAAAACAAAACAGCTTTCGATCCTGATGTGTTGTCACTGCAGTGTCCCACCTGAACATCCTGGGTGCTGCCATTTTCTCCTGTCTGCATAGCATTGTGGAGACGGGGCTGCCAGCAGAGTGCTGGCAATGCTCAGCTGGGCACAGACCTTCTTGCCATGGCAGGCCCGGTCCCAGCTCTCTGCAGAAGGGCGGGGTGGCACTGGCTGTCGTTGTCTTCCTGCTTGGGTTGCTCTCGTGCTCCACACTGTACAGGGAGGCACAAAGAGTGCCTGTGCTTCTTCACCCACAGGGGTCTGACAAGGAAGAGGAGGGAGTGACAGACACCTGCCGTATGAACCCTACGGACTCCAGCAACGTCCCTTCTCAGGTCTGAATTTTTCAGTGACTGGAACTAGGCCGAACTCCTCTTTGCCAGCGAATAATTAAAAAAGCGTTGGTGGCTTCTCTGCCGAGTTAGCAAATAGTAAGTGCACACTTCACAAATGAGCTGAGCAAAGCCCAGAGAGGGAGTTAGGTGTCTGAGAACCCCCAGTGAGGTGGGAGTGGGAAATGCAGGTTTGTGGAGCTCTGTCACCTGGGCTGCACCGTGCGGGTACAAGCTTGTTTGTAGGAACATGTTTTTGGAGGATAACTGCAGGAGTGCATATGTATGGCAAGGAGGGAAATATTTGTGTGGGCTTGGTGAAGCCTGCTGTGGTGGCTTGCTGGATTAGTTCCTGTACTTGTCTTGGCAGGATTTGCAGGAGGAGGAGGTGCACAGCCATGGGAAGGGGCAGCAGGTCAGCAGCAGAGCTTTCCCCTGTGGGTACAAAGGCTGTGGCCGCCTCTACACCACTGCCCACCACCGCAAGGTAAAGCAGGTGACATGGCAGTGTGCAGGCCAGACCTATCCCAGGTTACAGTGCCAGGGTTCTGCATTCTGTACAGCTGTTTTCCTTCCTCCTTGCCTTGGTCCTCATTTTAATGACCCGTTCTTCTTTTTCCAGGTACATGAACGTGCTCACACAGGTGACCGGCCATATACATGTGACTTCCCAGGTTGTGGGAAAGCATTTGCTACAGGTAACAGCTTCTCTTTTGAGAAGATTTTGCTTTCTATCCAACCCAAAATGCTGTTGAGCCTCAGCCCTGGCTCTGGTCCAGCAGAGCACAATGTCCAGAGCATCTAAAGCCTTCTGCGAGGGAACTACAGCACAGGAGCCTGCAGGACTTGATTGATTGTAGTCAGATAATGGTGGAAGTAGGGTTGAAAGTAGTGTTGGGAGCTGTTTGGATATTTTTTCCCCCTTAGCTTTGCAGACACAGGACAGACACTCAAGTACATGAACTGGGGGGTGGTACACAGCTTATCATGGCATCTCCTTTTTGTTACAAAATTAATTGTCGTTTCTGTCCTGAACAGGGTATGGGCTGAAGAGCCACATGAGAACACACACTGGTGAGAAACCATACAAGTGTCCAGAAGATATGTGTAGCAAAGCCTTCAGAACCTCTGGGGATCTACAGAAACACATCCGCACACACACAGGTGAGCAGCACAGGGGGAGAACTGCACTGCCAGTGAAAGGGTCTCCAGGGCATTCCAGGTAGCTGCATGGTAGCAGGGCTCATCCACATCACTCTGTCAATGCAGGTGAGCGTCCCTTCAAGTGCCCCTTCATGGGCTGTGGCCGCTCCTTTACCACCTCCAACATCCGCAAGGTTCACGTCCGGACGCACACGGGCGAGCGGCCGTACGCGTGTCCAGAGCCCGGCTGCGGGAGGGGCTTCACCAGTGCCACCAACTACAAGAACCACATGAGAATCCACACAGGTAGGAGGCGGCAGCTTCTCCCAGCCAGCAGCAGGGAGGTCTGTGGGGCTGAGATGGGCATTTCCAGGCTCAGCATTGCAGGAGTAGATCTGGGGGTGGCCAGGGAGTTAAAGCAAATAGTGGGAATTGCTTTGCTGGGTTGATTATTGTTCCACTGGTCCATCTCCAGCTATTTGCTCTGGTGGGGAATCCCTCCCTGGAGCATGAGGAGAGCGAGTGGGTGAAGCTGTGCTCTGTGGCCTCTGCCCTAGGAGAGAAGCCATACCTGTGCACTGTGCCAGGCTGTGGGAAGCGCTTCACAGAGTACTCCAGCCTCTACAAGCACCACGTGGTGCACACGCACTGCAAGCCCTACACCTGCAGCAGCTGTGGGAAGACGTACCGCCAGACCTCCACGCTGGCCATGCACAAGCGCAGCAGCCACGGCGAGCTGGAGACCATGGAGGACAGTGAGCGGGCCCTCTTTGAGCAGCTGAGGCTGGAAGGTGAGCCCCCACTCCCCCATCACCTGCAGCAGGCTCAGGTCAGGTACAGCAAAGGGGGAAGAGGTGACAGCAAGAGCCTGCAGCTGCTCCCCTCTCAGACCCGGGTCTGTGCCATGGCCTCCTGCCTCCCCATCAAATCCAGATCTGTGTTTGATGGTCCTTGCTGTAAGTCACAGGTTGGGAGCAGGCCCCTGCCCATTCTATAGTACAGGGAGAGGTAAAGGCCCTTCTTACCAGGCCATCACTGGGCTGGTGTCATCATGATCTTGTGCTCTTCTGTGCTGGCCCTTGAGGCCACAGGCAGGTCCTGGGGCCCAGCATGTGCTTTCATGTTCTGATAATGCTGCTCTTCCCCTTCCCTGACCCAGTTGCTGCTGCTGACAGAGGCTGCCCGCTGAAGAGCCAGCATATTGCTTTCCTGTCGGAGATGGAGGAAGATGAAGAAGATGATGCTGAGCCTACACAGGTCTCACTTATCTCTCAGGATGGGACAGAGCAGGTACAGACACTGACAGCCTCCAGCACATCAGGGACAGCAGTTATTATGTGAAGCGAGATTCTGCCTCTAGCCAGCTGCAGTGTTCTCTTCAGGGCCTTTTTTCAGCATAAAACAGACCCTGGGGCTCCATGGGCTCTGCCTGCTCTGAGGGATCCCTCCTACAGCCTCACCTGCTGCTGCAGTCTTGGTTTGAGGGTGTCTCTGATCTAGCAGGGAGGATGCCTCTCCCTGCTGATGGGGTCTCCAGGTTTTTGCCCAGGCTTGTGTGCAGTGCCTGTCAGTCCTCAGCTCCCAGCAGCTCCCAACATCTGCTGACATAGGCTGGATTTGGAGATGTTTTGTCATCATTTGTATGCAGCAGTGCTTTTCTTGTACTTCCCTCCACCAGCTGCCCATGTGCTGAGTGGAAAAAACTCCCTTTTGTGGTACAGGGCAAAGGAAGCAGCTGCCAAAAGTGACTTGTTTCCTCTTAGCCTGAGATGCTTCTGCTGCCACAATGCACAAGCTGTCCTGTACAGCCTGGAAAGAAGAGGCTGAGTGGGGAGGGGAGCTGTGGTACAAGCAGGGAGGGCTGGAGACCCAAGCTCCGAGTTCTCTGTCATCAATTCTGTCCATGACCCTGGGCAAAGTCCTTGGAGTTCTCTGTGCCCTGGGTCTTGGGGGGAGACTGTTTCATCCTTGCCCAGACCTTTGCATTGCTAAACTAGGGAGTTGTCTAAGACTCCCTGAGCATCCGCTGTCATCCCCCAGGTCAGTCTGTCGCAGGAAGAGCTGCGGGCCCTGGGCAGTGCCATCAGTGTGGGGACACAGAGTGGGGCCCTTGCCGTGCCCAAGGGAGAGGTGGCGGGTGACACTCGCACCGTGACTGTGGCCAACACCGATGGCACCGAGACGCAGGGGGTACAGACAAAACTGGGACCTTTCCTGTTCTCTGCTAGAAAGGAGCTGCATTTTCTTTTAAAACATGATTGTTTTTTATCTGATTTTCCTAGGTGACCGTAGTCGCTTCTGGGGCAGTCTTGTCAGAGGAATCCGCCGTTGCCCCTCTCCATCATCAGCAGGTGGCATTGCTGGCCACTGCCCACGGCACCCACATCACTGTGCAGGTACCACACATGGTGCAGGCTCCTGCCATGCACCCCTTTGCTCCCCAGCCACCTACTGCCCACAGCACTTGCCCTCTTGCCCTGCTGCATTGCTGCTTGCCCAGAGGGCTTGCTTCTTAATTCCCAGGTGCCCTGCATACAGAGGACAGCACAGGGACATGCTCCTGGGATTGCAGAATGCTCTTGTGTAAGCAGCCTTTCTGCATCACGGCCACGTCTGCCCCTCTGCTTCACACCTCTGTCACCGCCCCCTTGCCCCCCTGTCCTTCTGGGGGCTGCCCTGAGATGCCTTTCGGGGGTTCAGCACTCACTATCTCTCTCCCTTGCCTCCCCCAGCTGGAAGAGCAGCAGAGCCTGGAGGAAGGCGTCAGCATGGCTGCAGCAGTAATCCACTGTGGACCGGTGACGTCTGACACAGCCGTATCTGAGAAAGGGAGCTGAGGTCGGCAAAGCTGCTGGGGCAGGGGGAGAGGAGCCCTGGCCTGTCATGGGCAGGGGCAGTGGGTGCTGCAGGGGGACACGGGGCAGGGACATGTCTGAGCCAGCACCTGCCCCCCACGGGCCGGGAGGGCTGACACGGCAGCGTGAAGCTGCTGAAGCGACCCCGTGAAAAGGGCTCTTCTCTCCAAGGAGGGAGGGCAAAGATACTGGACTGCTGCCTTCTCCTGGAGGCTCTGCTGGAGCCTCTCCTGGGCTCTGAGCAGCAGCCCTGTTTTCAGAGAGGCACTTCCTGCCCTCTACCTCTAGGAATAGTCCAACAGCTCCCCTTTCCTGTCCACCCCTCCAGCTCAGGGACAAGTGGGCAGCATGTGTATGGAAGCAACAAAGGCCCATCAAAGCAAGCCCAGGCTGTCCTGGGCTCAGTGTCAAGGGTGACCAGTACCTGCCATTGGAGCCAGTGCTCTGACAGCAGTTCTCCCATCTCTTTGGCACATTCCACTCTCAAGCAAGCTTCCGTGGCTGACTCCTTGGCTGCAGAGCAGAGCAGCCTGCACTTCTCGAGGGCTGAGCTAGACCTGAATGTAAATGTTGAGTTGAAATAAAAATAAATTAACAATGTTGTTTTTAAAAGCAGCCCCCTTCTCTCTGGTGGAGGCTGGGAGGAGGTGATCCATGTTACTGTTTTGCAGCTGTAGGGATTAAAGAAATTGAGGAGATTTGTGGAATTGACCGAATGTGTCCTGCCAAAGCAGCGACTGTCCCAGAGGAGGGCAGGGAGCAGGGTGAGCTGTACCCTCTGAGCCCCCACCATGTGGCTTGGGGGGGCTAAGAAGTGTCTCTAAAATCTCAGATCAGATTTTGGCTCTTCCAGGGACCCCTGCAAGCCCAGATTTACAGAACTGTGTCAGTGAACACATCTTACAGGCCCCTGAGCTGGGGAGAGAGACTTGGGCAGGTGCCCTCAGCCCTTCCACTGCCCCAGGCACTGGGCAGAAAGAGCCAGCACGGGAAGCACCATAGAACCATTTTGGCTGGAAAAGACCTTTGAGATCGTTGAGTCCAGCTGTAAACCTGAGCCCAGTGCAGGATCCCGGCAGGCAGGTGGATTATTTTCTGGACGTCCCCGAGGAGTTCGCAGAGGAAGAGGTTTCTGTGGGCACGGAACGGGCACAGCCCGGGAGGGTGCAGCACGCTGGGTCTCCCCACACCTGCCCTGATGCGATTGATCGCAAAACAAGGAGAGCTGGAGCCGTTCCAAAGCGCAGCCCGTGCTCCCGCTGCGAGGGGAAGCTCTGCGTCTCAGTCCCGGGAGGGGAAGCTGCTGCTTGAGCCAGGGAGGAGATTTCTCTCCCCAGAGCGCAAATGCCGAGGAAGCGTTTGCTGTGTGGGCCGAGCCGAGCGCAGGGTCCGCGGGCCCCGGCGGCGCGGGGAGCGGAGCGGCAGCGATGGGGCGCGGGGGGTTCCCGGGGAGCCCCGGGCGGGCGGCGCTCCCGCCCCGCGTCCCGCCCGCCCGGGCGGCGTCCAGGAACCGGATCCGCGGGCTCGGCAGAGCCGCCGCAGCCATGGACCTGCGAGCGGAGCTGCTCAAGTCCATCTGGTACGCCTTCACCGCCCTGGACGTGGAGAAGAGCGGCAAGGTCTCCAAATCCCAGCTCAAAGTGAGTTCCCGGGGGGCTCGGGCGGCCCCCGCGCGCGGCAGGAGGGTGGGCGGCGAGGGGCAGAGCAGGTCCAGGGCTCTTTGCATCCCCCCACCTTTCCACGGAGGAATTGTTAAATATTGAGATCGGTAAGACCTTGCTGTTGCCTCCGTACTGATTCTGGTGAAGTTCTCGAGCTCTGCATCATCTCCCTTTAAAAAAAAAAAAAGAGGGAGAGGTGGGAGTTCATGCTCAAGTATGTTTTCTAGGTGAAAATGAGGAGAAATCTAGCTTTTAGTTCTTTACATTTTCTTACATTTTTTATGGCCTACTAACAGCCCAAACTCAGTTTATATTTTCTTGCTTGCCAGAGCACCTGCATTTCTGCTTCCTGCTGAGCCAGTGGGTCGGGAGGTAGGGGCAGCTTGTTTTTAAACTAAAACTCCATAGTGCTGTGGCCAGAAATAACAAGGCCTTTTTAAAAACTCTCTGCTTTCCCCTCTCCCCCTTCTTAGCAGCTTTCAGAGGGCTCCTGCCCTTAGCCCTTCATCAAACCCATCACAGCTTTAAAAATCTTTTTGCCTGCCCCCAGGCCGTGGTTGGTCGAACCTGCCAGGGAGCTCTTGGCTTCGACAGTAATTATTGATTTTTTTTTACTTTGCACGTGGTGGGCCTCATTTTTGTTGCCATGTGAGCGTTCTCTTGGTTCTTAGGCTGGCACCAGGGTTGGAAATGCTGGTCATCGTTGGGGGCTGAGATGAGAGGAGAGACCTGAGCAGAAGAATGCCGGGCACAGGGAGGTGTTGCATCAGGACTTGGCAGCTGCTGCCAGTTTGCGAGACCAGTTGTGAAGTGCTGCAAAGAAAGCTCTTTTCCACTATTTCCTCTATTTTATAGGGTTTCCCCGGGGACAGACTGCAGGGAAGGTGCTGCACTTGGTGGGGAGGCATGTTTTGCCCCAAAATTAAGAGTTTGTTTGCAGGAATCTGGAGGGAAAGTAGCAGGAGTCAGATGACTCCTGCTCAGCCATTGCCTTTGCAGCAAAGAGCCTTCTTCTGCTCCCCAGAACTCATAGCATGTGTCCTGCGAGCCACACTCACCTGCTAAAACTGTAGAAATAGCTGAAGGAATTAAGGAAAATCCCAAAGTAGGCCAGAGCTTAATTCCCTCTGCTAATCCCTGAGAGGGGCTGCTGTGCCCCCCTCACAGCATCCCCTGCACCCATGCTCGGGGTCAGGAGCCCAGCCCACACGTGTGATGGACCCGAAAGTGCCAGTGTGAACATGTGCAGTGCTTGTCTTGAGAGATCTTTATCACCAGATATGATGCTGAGGCCACAGAAACCCTCAATTTATGGCAATTTCCTGGAGAGTTTGTGCAAGGGGGGACAGGGGCTGCAAACCCTCGCGTAGGGGCTGTGGGGATGCTGGGGATGGTGTGTCCATAGCAGCTTTACCCAGAGGGGAAAGGAACTTTCCTCCTTGCTGTTCTCCCCCAGCCTTCAGTGACAGGACAGGTTGGTGGTGGGTTGAGCTGCACCGTTGAATGATGAAGCTCAATTCTGGATAACTTTACACCTACCTCGAGGCCTGGGAGAGCTCATTTCCATCCCCAAATATGCTCAGGTTTGCCCCAGCCTACCCAGGCCAGCAGCAGCATTTTTGTCCATTCAGCGCAGAAGGAATCCGAGGTCTTGCAGGCCTGATTAATAATGTGTCGAAGCCACAGTGGCTGAGCACTCTCCAAACCCCTCCTGAGCTGTGCTCTGCTCCTCACCCGGGTGTGTTGCTGCATGAAGCGTCTTGAACAAGGGTGGGAGAAGCAGCGGCGTTCACAGGGTTTGCACCTGCGGAAAGGAAGCAGTCCCAGAACTGGGTGGGATTGTGCTGGCACATGGGCAGTGTCCCAGCGGGAGCTGGGGCTGAACTCCAGCCTCGCTCCAGCCAGTTGCTGTAAACATATTGGGGTTTCCAGTGTGATGGTGCAGCTGTGGGAGCCGTTGGGCTCCTTGCAGGGGCACTTCTCCACCGGCGAGTGTGTGCAGACACTGTGAGTGTGGGTGTGTGTGTGCACAGGAAGGAAGGGCAGCTTGCGGTGGAGTGCTGCGCGCCCAGCGATGTCGGGTAGTTTTGTTCCCAGCGCAGGCACACGCCAGCCCTGCTCTTGGAAAAGGATTTATCCTCTCAGTGCCATTGCATCCTCCCTGGCTGAGCAGAGGGAGCTGCTCCCTGTCTCTGCGGATCCAGGCTGGGATGTGGGGTGTGTGCCTTCAGTGTGGCTGTGCGTGGCTGGAGCAGGAGGTGAGAGCCACCGAGCGCTGTCCTGGTGCTTTTCAGCACCTCTGTTCACAGGTGATGGGGATCATGACAGTGGCTCCCCACTGTCATTTTTTCCCCCTCCAGTCTCTGTTTAAGAGCCTGGGAGTGTTTCCCACCTCTGCTCAGTCCAGTCACCCCGCTGTCGGCCGGGCTGGGGCTTTCCTCCCAGTTTGTCCAGTGACGGCTCTGCGAGCGGAGGAGCTGTGGGTCACAGTGTGCCAAGGTGGACAGAGGGGCTTGGGGTTCCCATCATGGAACCCCATGGTTTTGCACGTGCAAACCTCCCAGGGCTTTTTAGGGATGCTGTGAGAGGTGTGAAGGATGGGGACGAGGGCCCACATTGGAAAAAGAGAACAGGATGCAATTCCCGAAGTTTCAGTCCATCCTTCAGGACATCCTGAAGGATGTCCAGGGTGTTCCCAACCCTTTCCAGTCCTGTGCAGACCCCAGAGCTGCACCAATCCCAAAAGGTGCAGCTGTAGCAACAGTGCACAGGGCTGCAGCCCTGGTGTGTGAGCACAGGGCGGAGTCCTGCTGATCCCATCAGTCCGGAGGGTGGAAAAGAGAAAGAAAATCTGGTTGAGCAAGAACCATCTCCAGCTGCAGCAGCCCAATGTGGCCTCCGGCTCCTCTCCTGCTGGGAGGAAATTTCCAGCCCTGCACAGAGGAGTAGGGATGCTGTACCCTCTCCTCCAGGCCCTCTCTTGAACCCTTGGCCAACTGCATCCGCAGATCCTGGTGCAGTGGGGCGGTGTCAGTCTGGGATGCTCATTTAGTCATCTCCTGGGAGGTAGAGGCAAGGAGAGCGCTGCCTGTCTGGCATCACAAGCTGGAGATGCTGGTGATGCTCGTGGACAGCCTTGCTTTGAGCTTACCAGCACGTGGGAAATTTGGGAGCTTCCAAACACCCTTTGTTTTGTGGAGTTTGAACAAAAATTAGCTGTTGGTGAGACTCGTGGAGTGAAACACGAGTTTCTGCAGATGGTGCATCTCCAGATCTCCATTGTCTGCTCCCATTCCAGACAAAACTTTTTCTTAGTTTCTTATAAATCTTTTCTATTTTCATACTTCCATCTTTCTGTGCCCCCTGGCAGACAGCCGCTGCTGCCAGGCTGGGCCATGGTTGTACCAAACACGTGGCTCGGGGTGGCTTATCAGCTTTTCTAGATCAGAGCAAGTCCTGTTTTCTCTGAGAGGTTTGAAACAGCTCTTTTAAAAAAAAAGTTCCTGATGTGCGAAGAAAAGTAACTAATGTGAAAAAATCCTTAATTTTTGCCTGTTTCTAAATGATTCTGAAAGGTTTTCATTTGGGAATGATGCCCCGTTCTCTGCCAAACCCAAACTCTGCCTCAGTGCTGTGGCTGCAGGGAGGTCACAGGGCATAGTGGGTATGGGGGTGGCACCACAGAGGTGTGCTGGGGCAGGGCTGGAGGTTGTTCACCTTCTCACCACCCCTTGTGCTTGGCCAGGTGCTGTCTCACAACCTGTACACGGTGCTGTGCATCCCCCATGATCCCGTGGCACTGGAAGAGCATTTCCGTGATGACGATGATGGGCCAGTGTCCAGCCAGGGCTACATGCCATACCTGAACAAGTACATCCTGGATAAGGTGAGCCCCTTAGCCTTGGAAGGGGGGACACAGTGGTGCCTGGGCTGCTCCTGCATCACACGGGAGCCCAATGGCTCTGCTCCCCACAGCCCGCAGGAGGTCACATGCCTTGATGGGTGGAAAAAGGGTGCAGAGAGATGGGGAGCACTCAGGTGAATACCAAAACAAGTGAGAAACATTTAATTCTCAATGTCTCCTTGGCAAGGATGAAGTCAGCCCTTTCCATCAAGGCTCTGGATGCAGCAGTATCTCTGCCCATGTTTCCTGCAGGGCACAGAGAGAGAAACTGGCCACTTTTTCCTCTCTAACCCTGTTCAAATTTGGGGTGTGACGTCATTTGGCAAAGAGGAGAGGGAGGAGGATGAGGTGCCAGGACAGGAGCAGAGTTGGGGTGGGCAGGGGCTTTCTCCCTTTTTTCCATAATTCAAATGCACCTTTGTCTAGTACAGCCACCACTTTGTCCATGGGTGCTGTTTCCTCCAGGCATGCAGGACTGGCAGCTTTCTTCCACTGTGTGCTCACAGAAGGGGGCCAGAGCTGGGTGCAGTAACCCTTTGTTCCCCTGGCTCTCCTGGCAGTTCTCTATGGGTCTCCATGCCCATCTTTGCCTAGCCTGGAGCTGGTCAGGAGCTGCCCAGTCTGGTCCAGCAAAGCTAATCTTGGCTGCAGGGATCTGGTCTGCAGTGAGTGAGGGCAGAGGCTTCCCCAGCTCCCTCTGCCCAGGGCAAGAGCTGCCCAAGGTCAGCCCAGCCCAATCTCCCCATCACAAAGTGGCCAAAATCCTTCTAGTTTCCTTTCTAGTTCTTTGGGAGATGATCTTTAAACCCCTTTTTCTGATTGACCATGGTTAATAAAATCCCAGAAGCAGCCTGAGAAGGGGAAGTGGGTTTTCCTAGTAAGAGAGGCTTTTAGCTTTTGCCACCCACCCGAAGGTTTTCCTCCAGCTCTACTGCCGCAGGCTGCAGTTTCCTCCTGTGCTGGCAGCATGTGGCTCCTACAGCTGGGATGGAGCACCCAGGGACAGCCAAGGCTCCTCACACATCACAGTTCACCCATCTTCACCAAACCTGCTGTGTGAGGCTGCTTGCAGTGCCAGGACATGGTTACAGAAGCTCACAGACAGCAGTGGGGCCGAGGCTGGTGGAGGCATCGTTCCTGCCTCTGCTGCTGCCTGCCCCCAGGCCAGCACTTCCCTTCGCTCCCCAGTTCCTCTTTATGGTGGAATGGGATAAAAAGAGACCTGAAGCTGTGGAGGCACTGGGGAGGTTGAAGAGCACCACACTGCTGCATGTGCTGCACCACAGGTTTTCTGCTGGTGCTCCAAATCACCCTGTGCTTCTCACTGGCAGGGACAAGAGATTTTAGGAGTGAGAGTTTCTTCCTGCTAGCACTTCCCCCTCAGAACCCCTCTCCATAGCCCTGCAGCTCCCTGCTCACCCTCACCCAACTCCTGCCCACAGGTGGAGGAAGGTGCTTTTGTCAAAGAAAACTTCGATGAGCTCTGCTGGACCCTCACAGCGAAGAAGAACTACAAACCTGACCGGAACGGGAATAGCGTTGTATCCCACCAAGATGCTTTCAAGCTCTGGTGTCTCTTCAACTTTCTGTCTGAAGACAAATACCCTCTTGTCATGGTGCCAGATGAGGTAGGACTGCCTCTCCCCCCATCCCTGTCCTCCCAGGGCTCTGTGCTCTGGCAGAGCCCTCTTTGGGGGTAACACATCCTGCTATCGCTTCCTGGCACGTCCCACCACATCCTGCAAGATGTGGTGCTCCAGGGGGTGAGAGAGAGCAGGAAAGAGGTGGGAGGAGGGGGGCCTGCTATGCCCACAGCCACCCCCTCTGCCCACAGAGGAGGGAGTGACTTGGGAGCATCTGGGAGGACCCCTCCAAAATGCTGGAGCCTGTCTCACGTAGAGGGCAGCGGCAGAGCAGAGCTGTCTGTCCCTCTCTGTGGCCGCTGCCACCGGGCGCTCAGCCCCTGCCCAGAATCTGGAGAGTTAAGGGCGAGGTACCAGCCAAAGCAAAGCCTCCGGCAGTAATCTCCAAATCTCCAAATTCCACAGAATTTAGCGGGGGAGGTTCTCCCTTCTCCAGGGTCAGATGAAAGCCCCATGAGAAGGGGGGCAGATCTAGGGAGGAGGCACAAGCATAGAAGCCAAGAACAAGCATCAGCAGAAGGAACTTAGCTGGGCAAGCAACTGCTGTTGGCTTCTACCCCATCAACATCCTGAGATCAGCAGAAAAGTCAAAAAAAAACTTCAAAAAACAAGAGGACAAAAAAAAAGGCAAGAAGGGCCATGCTGCGCAGACGTAGGAGGGCAACCACACTTCCTGCACCCTGCAAGAGGTGTTTCCTGTTCCCCAGACCATGACAAACTGAACCATCCTTCTGCTTACGGGGCTGAGCAAGCGCATTCACTGCTTGCCCTTCTCCTAGTTAAATGACATTAAAAATCCAGCTGGGGGGGGACCCTGCTGTGTGTCACCTTCCTGTGTGGCTCCCTGCAGTCACCCACCTGCCTCAATCCCCAGATCGTGGGCAGAGGAGAGCTGGCAGCAAAACTTAAGCTGAAATAAGTCTTCCCCACATCATGTCAACCATCCTGGCTCTTTTTAGAAACACTTTACTTGCAGTTTCAAAACGATGCTCCTTTGGGTCCTGTCCCCTTGCTCTTCCCAGTGATTTTGGAAATCAAAGTGGTGCTGAGCTCAGGGCTGTGCTCTGAGACACCGACCTTGCAGGCTGTGTGTGGGGTCCAGCAGTGCTGGCCTGTTCTCCCTCAGGCTCTTGGCTGCTGCAGAGTTTTCTTACTCTGCAGACAAACCAGCCAAAACATCTCAGCCTTGGGGTTAAAAAGGAAAAACCTCCCAACAGTGGTCAAGCTCTAACCCAGTGCCAACCTCCTGAGCCAGCCTGCTGCCTAGAATGCCTTGGCCATGACCTCAGCCATTGCAACCTCTGGGATCAGGGTCCTGCATCTCCAAGCTGGAAAGAGAGGCGGTCTTGGGCTCTCCAAAAGGGGTCGGTGGGGTGGGAACAGCTCTCGCTTCCCCACATCCCTGAGTTTCCCCATCCCCACAGGTGGAGTACCTGCTGAAGAAGATCTGTACAGCCATGAACGTGGAGCTGAACTCCTGTGAGCTGGATGACTACCTGTCCCAGGAGCCGCAGGGGCAAGAGGGGCTGACGGTCTGGCAGTTCCTAGACATGGTGAACTCAGGGCGGTTCCTGCGAGGCATCGAGCAGGAGGCCATCAGCATGGCCGTGGAGGAGGTGTACCAGGAGGTCATCGAGGATGTGCTCAAACAGGCAAGGAGCCCACATGTCCTGGGGCACGAGCCCTGTCCTGCCCCCATCCCCAGTTTTGATCTCTGTCTCTCGTGTACAGGGATACCTCTGGAAGAGGGGCCAGCTGAGGAGGAACTGGTCAGAGCGGTGGTTCATGCTGAAGCCCAGTGTCCTGTCCTACTACATGAGCGAGGAACGGAAGGAGAAAAAGGGGAGCATTGTGTTGGACAAGCACTGCTGTGTGGAGGTACAGCCAGGGCCACTCGTCAGCCTGGGGACAGGAGACCTGGGAGATCCCCTTCAGACCCCAGGAAGGCAGACCCAAGAACACACAATTTTACATCCAGGAGCACTGGAGCCAGGGGGATGAGGTGGGGTACGAGGGTAACACCATCCTGTGTCCTCACCCTGCAGGTGCTGCCTGACCGGGATGGGAAGAGGTGCATGTTCTGTGTGAAGACCTCCTCCCGCACCTACGAGATGAGCGCCTCCGACACCCGGCAGCGCCAGGAGTGGACGCTCGGTCTGTGCCCACCCCACACCCCTTCCCCAGCTTCCCCGTGCCCCCCTCCATGTCCCCACTGACTGTGGCCTCCCTCTCCAGCCATCCAGACGGCTATCCGGCTGCAGGCTGAGGGAAAGAAATCCCTGCACAAGGACCTGAAGCAGAAGCGACGAGAGCAGCGGGAGCAGCGGGACCAGCGCAAGGCAGCCAAGGAGGAGGAGACGCAGCGGCTCAAGCAGCTGCAGGAGGAGAAGGAGAGGAAGCTGCAGGAGCTGGAACTGCTCAAGGAGGCCCAGCGGCAGGCAGAGATCCTGCTGCAGGAAGAGGAGCAGCGGCGGAGGCAGCAGCACGAGGAGATGCAGAGGACCCTGGAGATCCAGCTGCGGGAAGCTGAGCAGGTGGGTGCACCCTGTGGAGAGTCCTGCCAGGGCTTCGTTGCTCATGGGGTAGGTGCTTCCTTCCTCTTCCCTTCCCTGGGGCAGCCTTTGGACAGGCCTGAGATTCCTGCAGAGCAGGAGATGGGGACAACCTGCCCCAAGGGTATGTAGGGGGGCAGTGAGAGACAAGTGCTGGTGCCAAGCTGGCCAGGGAGCCCATTTCTGACCTCACAGCCAGCACTGGCTCCAAATGATGCAGCCTGTCTCCTGAGCAGGGAAACAGCTTTGCTTTGGACCACTTGCCATGGGCTCTCCCTGTTTTGGGAGATGTCTGGCATCCACCCCGGGATGCAGGACTAAGGGGTTCTGGAGACAGTGGTGGTGGCCCAGCCAGCCGCCCACGCTGATGGCTCCTGTCCCCCCGGCAGGCTCGTGCCTCCATGCAGGCAGAGATGGTCCTGAAGGAGGCAGAGGCAGAGCGTCAGCGCAAGCGCATCCTGGAGCTGGAGGCCATGCAGGAGCGGCTCCAGGAGGCCCTGCAGCAGGAGGTGAAAGCTCGGCAGGATGAGGAAGCCGTGAGATACGCGCAGGCCAGGTAGGACTGGGGCATCCCTCCCCCTCCTCAACCAGCCCCGCTCCCAGGGCAGCAGCTGTGCATGGGAATGTGCTCCCTAGGGCAGCTCAATTCTCCTGGGTACTGAGGTGTGCTGGTGACTTCCCAGTATGCTGGCAGGGACAGGGGAAGCTGGTGGATGAAGTGGCAGAGGGACATTCTCACCTCTTGCTCTTCATTGTCAGGCTACTGGCTGAGGAAGAGGAGAAACTGAAGCAGCTGATGAAGCTGAAGGAGGAGCAAGAGGAATATATCATCAAAACTCAGCGGGAGAAGCAAGTCCTCAAGCAGGAGATGGAGAACAAAAACAAATGTCTGGAAGAGGCACAGAAGCAGCTGGAAGAAGTGAGAGTGAACAGACAACGGGTGGACCAAGACGTCATGGTGAGCATCACATCAGTGCCACATCCCTTCATGTGGTGAGCCCCAGGGGACTTCCCAGCCCTCCGTACTGGGGAGGACACAGCAGCTTTGGGAATCAAGGTGGCATTGCCTCGAGGGTTTCCGAGCTGTGCCATGTGCAGGCACGGGGTGCTGCAGTGGCTGAGACAGGACAAGCATGTCCTGCCCCGTGGAGACAGCCCTGGTGTCCAAAGCGATGTCAACAGTGGGAGTGTGTGGAGGGGTAAGAATTGAAGGAGGAGCAGGAGACCTAGAGGAGGGTGAGCTGGGTCTCCATCCCAGAGGGAACCTCCAATCCAGGCTTACTCAGGGAAGGGAAATCCATGCCCACAGTCCCGAGTTGGGGCAGTGGGGTGACCAGCTCACCCCTCTCCTCCATTCCCTCCCAGGCAGCCCAGCGGAAGCTGCGACAGGCCAGCACCAATGTCAAGCACTGGAACGTCCAGATGAACCGACTGATGCACCCCATCGGGCCGGGAGGTAGGAGACCAGCCAACCAGCCTCCCTTGAGCTGGGGCATGAGCCCAGTCCCACACCCATCATCCCCTCTTTGGGAGCATCTGGGGGCCAGAAGGATCCTCATCTTTCAGAGAAGGAATGCCTCTTGCAAGGAGAGACTCCACAACCCTTTTTCTCAGCTGAATGGTCAGTTTGGACCCCAGGTAAACAACTCTCTTTTTCTGTCCACCCGCAGACAAGCGTACAAACGTGAGCGGAGGAGTCTTCGCTGGCTACCAGCCCCTCCTGTCCCAGAGAGATTCTTCCCTCAAACTCAAGCAGAAAGTGGAGGATAAAAGCAGTGGCCCCATGACAGACAACAGCGAGGAAAACGTGAGCAATGGTGGGAACAGTGGTGTTCTGCCGTCTCCAGATGTGGACACCATGGCCACAGAGCCCACCAAGTAGCCCAACAGGATGGCAGAGCCCAGCTGGGAATGGTAGGGCCCAGCTTGTCCCTCTGAGCAGACGGTTGGTGCGGCTGTCTCTGGGTGAAGCCAAGTGTGGACCAGCACAGAGCCTACAGGGGACTGCATGAGGCAGAGATGCTCCCATTTCCATCAGTAAAGGGCTGCAGCCACCACGTGCCAGGAGGCTCAGGCAGCCCAACTCTGGGGAGAGGGCGGCAGGACCATCTCCTCTGGGCTGCTGGACTCAACTCCCTGCACTCTGGTTTCTACCCTGCCCTAAAAAAGAGGCACTGGTGGGTCAGGACTGCGTGGCTCAGGGCTGCAGTTTCCCCTTGGTTTCTACCACAACCCTTCTGCATCGCCTGCTGAACCCCAGGCTGTGGGGCCCTGCCAGGGATGCTTGGGCCAACGGAGCGTGACCTTCTCATCGCCCCCCCAGCACGGCCAGGGTGTCCTTAACTACCACTGTGTTCCCTGATGGTGGTTGTTAGTCCTAGAGTCACTTAGAATTAGCAGAAACCAACAAGCAATAAAGCTTTTGGAGCCGGTGGCCACAGACCTCCTGCCCTGCACACTGGTGGCCCTGCAGGCACCAGCCCTTTCTCCTGAGCATTGTGGGTTTTGGGTTCCCCCTATAGGAAAGGGCCCTTTGAAAGGAATCAGTGGAAAGTGGCTCCACCAGTAGATTTTGGGTTGGTCTGGAGGGCCAAGAGGGATGTAAAATAAAACAAAAAAAAACCCAATAGCATACACAATCATCAGAGTTAGTTTTCCCAAGCACCTCTGTTTAAATAGTCCCATCACCTGTGCCTTTGGGGTCTTTATTGTCCAGGGCACAGAGCCTCCGAGGGTCCCCCCGGAACAGGTCCTTGGAGGAGCTCTGCACCGACCCTGCGGATGAGCTGCAGTTCGTTGGGGAGATTACAATCTGTTTCCTCCCGGGCGCTCTGGGCGTTCTCTCTCGCACGGCACTGCCCCCTCCCACACCGTTTCACAGTTCTTTTCCATCGTGGGGAGCGGCCACTCCGCGGGGCAGGGACAAAGTGCTCTGTGTGCCCGGGGGGTGGGTGGGTGGCCCCGTGCCCGGTCCCACACAGCCGTGCTGACACACAGCAAGGGCAGGGGTGGTTTGGGGGCTGCAGGTCAAATTCAACACCTCTCCCCCCTTCCCAGTGCACTGGGTTGCAGCAGGATGGTCCTGAGCCCTGTGCATCTTCTGAGGTCCCTGCCTGTCCTGTGCCATCATGGCTGGATCACTTGGACACAGGATTCCTCTACTCTGCACATGTTTTCTGGCAGAGTGGGCCCTTCCCAGCTCGGCCCCAAGCTGCTCGGGCTCCACGTGCACGGGAGACTCATAAAATCATAGAATCAACAGGGTTGGAAAGGACCTCTGAGATCATCAAGTCCAACCCTTCATTTTTTTTTTAAATTTTTTTTTTTTTTGGAAATCTAGTCTGGGTTTCCCCCCATTCCGTACTCTGGCCAAAATCCAGTCCGGGTTTTCCTCCACTCCATAATCTAGAAAAATCCAGTCCGGGTTTTTCCCCGGCACGAGAGGAAATCTCTCAGAGGGGCTTCCCTCCAAATAAGCCCTGAACGTGCCAGGAGGTTTCAGCCGGGAGAAAGGAGCTGTGGAAGAAAACTACCCTAAAAGTAGCCAGTTGGGATCATCAGGTTTTCCAGCCAAGAAAAACAAGGAGAGAGATGAAGGAATCGGGTTCCAATTAATAACGATTTGATGGGTGTAGGAATGATTTCTGTATGTTTACAGTCCCCGCGGCCCCCGGCTCGCGCCGCCCCCGCCCCCTCTCCCCGCGCTGCCTTTCGCGGCCCGCCCTCCGCGCTCGCTCTGAGCACGCGCCGCTCTGTGGCGAAGCAGCGGTCCCGGAGGTCGCAGAGGACACCGCGGGGAAGCGACCCGCGGGGACAGAGCCACGGGGACAGAGCCGAGGGGACACTGTCGGCCGCCCCCCGGACACGCCCCGCCCCCCGCGCGCCCCGCCGGCCGGACACGCCCCGCCCTTCCGCACGCCCCCTCCGGCACGCCCCGCGGGCAGCGCCTACACTTCCCATGAGGCCCCGCGCCCACCGGGGGGCGCAGTGCCGGCGGTGCCCGGCAGGGGGCTGTGCGGAGCGGGGCGGGGCCGTTGCCGTGGTGACGCGGGCGCGAGGCCCCGGTGGCCGCCGCGATTGGCCGCGCGCGCGGGGTGCGGTGGCGTCAGGGGGCGCGCGGTGACGCGCGGGGCGGGGGGGCGGCGGCGCGAGCGGGGCAGCGCGCGAGGTGAGCAGGGCCGGGGGCGTGAGGGGCAGGGGCTGGGACAGGGCTGTGAGGGGAACGGGGGGCGTGAGGGGCAGGGGCTGGGACAGGGCTGTGAGGGGAACGGGGGGCGTGAGGGGCAGGGGCTGGGACAGGGCTGTGAGGGGAACGGGGGGCGTGAGGGGCAGGGGCTGGGACAGGGCTGTGAGGGGAACGGGGGGCGTGAGGGGCAGGGGCTGGGACAGGGCTGTGAGGGGAACGGGGGGCGTGAGGGGCAGGGGCTGGGACAGGGCTGTGAGGGGAACGGGGGGCGTGAGGAGCAGGGGCTGGGACGGGGCAGGGAGATGTGAGGAACAGGGGTTGGGGCAGAGGGGACGTTGGTGCGAGGAGCTGGGGCGCGGGGATGGCAGTGACTTGAGGGTTCAGGCTGTAGTTCCTGCTTGGGAAATCAGGGCAGACAGAGGATGGGACGTGGCCCACACGGGAGGAGGCTGAGGGGGACAGTGCCCATCTTCTGTGTCAGGGTGAGGTGGCAGAGGGGAATTGGGCTGGGGATTGAGGGTACCAGTGAGGGGCGCTGCTGGGGTCTGGGGCTGGAAGGAGGAGAAGCAAGAGGGTGAGGATGGTCAGTCAGCAGAGCATCTGGTGAGGGGTTGCTCAAGGAAGAAGGATCTGAGAGTTCTTTCCCATCCCTCATATTTCCATGTTCTGCTCCCGCTTTCCCTGAGATCCCAGATAAAGGACATGCTTTTTGGGAAGGAATCTATCTTTTGAGCCCCCACATGTTGGAAAAACCCCTGTGAACAGACTTGGGTGGGCAGAGAGGCAAGAAAGCTTTGGATGTGCTGTAGGGTCTGGACAACATCCCTCGTGGCAATACAGAGGGGTCTGAGCGGTGGCCACTCCTCAGTTGGAATCCCAGGGCAGGTTACAGTGTCGGTCTCTAAACCAGTGACCCATGGGTTGAGGCAGCCCGTGTCCCATTTCTCGTTTCTGCTCCACTCTCCTCTCCACAGCCCTCTCCATGCAAATCCCTTGCTGCCTTTGGCAGAGGATTCTCTTCTGCACAAACGTGCTCCAGGCTGTGCTGAGGTGGGAGTTTTCCTAGTGACTTACCATGTGTCAGCCAGGGACATCAGAGGAAGAGTCCAGCAGGGATGTGCTGGCAGGTTCCCTCCATGCCCTGCTGAGCTGGTGCAAGTGTTGCCTTGTGTGTGGTGTGATTGGGCATGTCCTGGCATTTAACTGTGAGCGGGGCAAGGTGAGCCAGTCATTTAGGTTTAATTCTCAGATCTCTGGCAGCAGCAGCAGCAGCAAAGCACTGGTCTGTGATGGGAGAGAGTTCAGGGTGTGATTTGTGCACTCCCTGTGTGTGATTCAGCCCTCGTTGACGGTGTCAAGGCTATGCTGATGGGCTTTACTGCAGGTGGAGGAAGCCAACTCCTGATGTGCGACTGGAGCTGGAATGACTTTATTATTGTTCCTCCTTAGGAAGGTTGAAGAGAAATTTTGTCAGGATTATTTAGAAAAACTGTCTTCCATGTTGGGAGAGAAAGGATGAGGAACCTGCTCTGGCTGTAATGCACTGCTGCAAAAGTGAAGCTCCCGAGGGCCATTTTATGGCCCCACTGAAGCAGAGGCTCCTGCCCCGCCTCTAAAGGAGAGCAGTTGCTGCCTGCAAGGGGAGCTGTGACTTTGACACCATTGACCACAAGAAGGGGCAGTCCTGATGAGAGTGATGCTCCAGTGTGAGGGACTGGGGTCATATTTCTGGATCTCACACTTGTGACCCCCCCTGGATGTACCTGATCTGCTTGGTGCTGTAGGGAACACCTACCACACTCAGGCCAGTGTGCTGAGAGCCTTGGCTTTTGGGGCAGGGGATTTGCATCCTTTTTTCATCCTCTCCTGAGCAGCTGCAGCTCCTGGTGCCGTGTCAGAGCCAGAAGGGCAGGCGACACCAGGGGCTCACTCTCAGCCCAGCACTTGCAGGTCTCTGCCGAGCTGCCCGTCCTGGTGGGGGCTGGTGACGCTGGTTTGTTGCTGGTGCTCGGCTGCTTCACAAGTCATCCCGTGTTGGGGGCAGCAATAGGAAACAGGGCTTTTCTATTGGGGTGGGAGGAGCAGCTAAGCCTGGGTAATGTCAAGGAGGGTATGTGGGTGCAAATAGCATCATGTTCACAACATCTTTGTTTAACGTTTTAGTCCAGTTAGTCTGCATAACTGTCTAAAAATAGGACATATTTTCTCTAAGTCCTCTAGTTCAAAGCCTCATAAGCCATTTTTTTCTAGCATTGGTCTCTTACTGTTGTTCTGATCCTGAAATTCGTATAAGGCAAAGTTATCAGGAAAACCAAGAAGAGCGAATGAACTCTGTCAAATCCTTAAGTTTCAGCCACCCGAGAGGGAAGTTCATTAAAGTTGCAGGAACTTTCTGGCAGCCTCCTGAAGGTGGATTAAGCAAGCTGAGTAAACAAGCCACCTTACGGCCACCACAGACCCTTTTCTAGCATCAGCTTCATGTATTGTCAGAAAAGCTCAGGGTCATCAGCCTCTAACTGCAGGTGACATAAGGCAAAGGTGACATCTCGATGCTCAAAGCCTGGTGAGGGGTTGGGGCTGTCTCTGCTGGGACATCCAGGGGTTTGCTCTACCTCCCAGTCCTGGGGCAGATGCTGTGACCGCCTGCGGTAGAGGGAGTGTGTGTTTAAATTTCAGAGCTGCTGCTGGACCCAGCCCAGTGCTCCCAGCGGCATAAATATCTGGCCTTCAGCACAGCCGTGGAAATCTGCGCTCTGTCCTCTTGCAGATTGCTCCAGGTTTTGGCTCTCCATGCTGACATGGTGACCGAGCGGTGGCTTTCGACAACAGGCAGACAGGGACAGCAGCTCCACAGAGGTAACCCTTTCCCTTCACATGCAGGCGACTGACCAAGGCACTTACCTTATGTATGTTTCTGTAAACTTGGGACACGGAAGAGCCTGGGAAGAGCAGTTTGCTTTCAGCAAGTTTCACTTTCATCCAGGAGCTTAAACGTTCTTAAATTTCTTTGTAAATTTAAACTCTATACCTTATTTTTGTTTAGTTTCTGAATATGATCTTTATGAATATGATCTTAGAAGTACGTTGTGAGGACCGTGGTCTAATCCTGTTCTTCTCAGCTGGCTATTGCTTGTCAAAGCATAGTGACATAATATTTCATTGTTTCACTGATGATTATGACTGAAATTGGCTCCTGTTAGGTTGGGGAGGGCACATGAGATCCGGGGCCGCGTGTGGGTAACCAATCACGCACCGATCCGACACGCGTGGCACTGCTGACGTCTGCTGGTGCCGGACAGAGCCGAGCAGGTCACGGCAGAGCCAGGGTAGGGGTTTGGAGGAGCTGGTCGGTGGGATCGGGCAGGGCACCCTCCTGCCTGCAGACCTCTGAAGTGATGCCTGGAAGTCTTCACTGAAGTCCCCGCACCGGGACAATGTGTGTGGCTTCCAGCGGTGCCGAGGCTGTCTGCACCTGGCTGTGGGTGTGTGTTTGCCACAACACAAGTCTGAGGTGTTCAGCTCCCGTGGATTTCTGTGTCAAGTTTGTGCAACTGTTATGCTGTCTCTGTTCTGATATTCAAGACACAAACTTCCAAGGATCTTCACAGCATATGGAGAGGATTTTGTAATGAGCCCTGTGAGGCTTTGCTGATCAGAAGAGCATTGTTTTACAGAATTGCTTCCTGGTGTTGATGGGCTCCGTCTCTTTTGCGTGATGCTTTTTGACAAATATGTATTTTTGTACGGTACATCTTGTTGCCTTTTGGGGAATATTTCGTCTGTGGCTATTGAATTATGAGCTGGAAATCTGCAAATGTTCTTGGAGACTGCAGAATTGGCACGACAAAAGGCTCTTCATCTCCTTTGAACAGCAGAACCTGACATGCAAATGGTGTTTTAATTGGGTGAGATGATGTTACAGTGCTTATGCCTGAAAGGTTATTTGCTGCCAGGCTGGCTTGCCTTGACTATGACATTTTAGAGATGTCGGGGGTTTGTGTTTTGTACTGGCTTTCTTGCTTAGAGCAGGAACAAACTGATACCTGTGGATTTGTCAGGCTGTGTTCACTGCTTCTCATCAGGTGCTGCAGAACAATCTCTGCTTTTCTAGAAGTGTTCATGTTCAGAGATACACTGCTTAGCACTGCTGCAATAATTTTGGAGACCCTGGGAAAGTCTAGACAAGCAGAAGTCATTTCCATAGTGAGTACAAATGAGATTTTTCTGTAGAGCTAGTTTTATTTTTTTGTTAATACTCTGAAATGTGCTTGCCTTGGCAGAATGCCTGGGAAATTACTTTCTCAAAGCAGGGTTTAGAATGGAACGATTGATGCCACTATGAGTCCTTTTGGTCAAGGAGATTGTGAAATGTGTCTTACCCAAAATATATGTTTTGGGGTGACATTCACCAGAGCCCTGCTTGATTTCAGGAAGGGTTCAGAGTAGAACTGACTTGAGATGTATCTCAGTTTCAGGATGACTTCTTGAAATGCTCTAATATTCACTGTTTGGATCACAGTATCTGGAAAATGTCTGTGTCCTCCAAAGCTTAGTCAAGAGCTTGTGAACATCTGTGATCATTTGGGTCAGGTCTTTCCATTTGGTTTTGCAAAGGGTTCCAAAGTACATGTGACTGTCAGGGTGCTTCCCTGGGGACCCCATGGACAGGTTCTGCTTTGAAGGTTTGAGTTTTGGGGAGGCTGTGGTTTGCAGGAGAATCATGACCAAGGAGGAAGTGACAGGATGAAAGCACAAGCCAGAAGCGTGACCATTTCTCATGGTGCTGGGTCAAGACAGAGCCCATCTCTGGGCTGGGGCATAGCCACGGCCAGGTAACCTCCATGCTAACCAGAACTGTTTCCATCAATGTGTTTCCTGGTTTGCCCTGGTCTGCAAACTGCAGCTTGGAAGAGCAAAAAACAGAACTTACATGTTCAACCCATAACATAGATGTGGGATGGAGACAGGGAATAGTTCTGGTGATTTGAAAGGCCAAATGAATTGACAGAGAAGTGTTTCTTTGATGAGCTGTTAAGATAGGCTTTACTGTGAACCACATGCCTGCCTAATGAATGTCTCCTCAGGAAAAGCTTTGTCAGGCTGAGGAGAGGTCCATTGAGATGGCTTCAAAATAACAATACTTTGTGCAGCCACCTTGCTGATGGGAACTTAAGCTCAAATCTCTATCCTGCCTGACTTGTTACAAACATTTTTTTAATGCAACTCTCGATTTCATCATAATGCAATCTGGGACATTTCTGAAAATGCTCAAATCAGCTTTTCACCTTTAAGTTGGTTATATGGATTCTGCTAGAGATGTTGGCCCTTGAAAGCTGTTAACCCCATAAGGGCTGATGGTCAGAGTCCCATATCTCTGAAAATGTCCATGGGTTCTTATGTCCGTGAGGTAGGTGTTGTATTGTGGGACTTAGGGACATGGGGATCTCTGGAAGAGGTTTGTTTGTGAGCATGAACTTGTGGAGCCCACTAGGCTCCCAGCAGCTGGCTGTGTTGGGAAACAGTAGTCGTTGGCTTGCTGTGGACCACTGCAGCTCACCCTGTACTCTCAAGACAGTGCCAAAGACACAAGGATGTTATGAAAGGTATTAATGCTTTGCTCAAATGTTTTGTTTTCTGGGGGCTGGTGCAGAAATTCAAATGGTCAGAACACACTGTGAATCTTGGCAGAATTATGCTGACATGGTTGCTGCTCATTTCACTGCTGAAAGTGCAGGGAAATCTCTGTTCTCCAGCCAGCTCTTGCTATGTGAACGTGGCCAAAAATAGTAAGGAAACAGCATTCCCATCTAGTTCCCTGAGAGGATGTTGAACTGGTTTGTGTAGCAAAGTGATTCTGATGTTCTCTGGAGGTTTTCCCATGGAGACCTGTGCAGTTAGACTTGGACCCCTCTGTTTTCCTGCTCTGTGGTTGAAGTGGAGCTACAGCAGATGCAGGGATCTGTTCGATCTGTCTCAGTTCCCTGGCACGTGTTCCCTGGCCCTGCTGAATCATCGGAACTTGTGCCTGGGCACAATTGCTCTCTGTCAGCTGCATCCTGGGATTAGAGCAGCATGGCTGGTGCCCAGGATATTTTGCTAAGGTCTACAAAACCAATAGCACTTTTCTGTGAGTCCAAGTGTAAACATAACAAAATTTACAGGCTGATGGATTTATTTTTTTTTCCTGGTTAGCCCATGGGATCTAAATCTGTCGCTGCAAAGAGGAGAAGGCTTGCTACTGGTTTTATGGGGTTTTTTCCTGGACCTGGGAGCACTGGCAGCCTCGCAATAAAACTTAGGGGCCTGCTGGGTGTTTGGCTCCAGAAAGAAGGCTGCACACACGTGTGTGTGATCCTGAGCGATGCATTGGCCCGCTGCTGCTTTTCTGCCCCCCATTGCTTTTCTGGGGAGCTGATTGCCCCATCCAAAGCAGAGGTGACTCTTGCTACTGTCCCAGTGACACTGAGACTTTGGGGAAAGCTAAGCTGGGTCCTGGTGTGTGCAGCACTGCCAAACGATGGCCTCACTGACCATCAGCACTCCCGTTGGCAGCCACAGCTTGTTCCACTTGCCACTTTCCTGGAGTTCCATTTCAGTGCTACTCTGAGTCTGTAACAGCCTGTGCCCAGTGTTTGCCTTGGGAAGTGGTGTTGCTGTTCCTGTGAGCTCCTCCCTCATCAGCCCTGTTCTATAATTACTGATGTTCCTGAAACCAGATCCTTCCACGTGTCCTGCTCAGGTTTGGGAGGACAAGAGGTCCTTAAGCAAACCAGCAGCCCTGGAGTACAGCCAAGAGAACTTCAGCAGTATGGGAAAGCATCATCTTACAGTGGTTCAGTGAGTTCTGAGCCCTCAACCTCTCCTCACCTTCAGGATGGTTAAGGAAAGGAGAGTATATCCCAGACAGCTTCTCTAGCATGTGTGTGCTGGGTTTGCAGTGTGATGCCAAAGCATTACCACAGCTTCACAGCCACCTCTGCTTGTGCCCTGGGCTGTGGGGGGATGATTCTCTCTCCTTGCCAGTCTTAGTGGTCTTCTCAAATAGCAGCACTTCTGTGCTGTTTCCAGCACTGAGAAGCCCCAGTGCTGTCACCTTTCCAGTACCTGCTCGTTTCCTGGCTGCTGTTGTTCCAGTGGGTCAGACCCACATGCCCCTCCTGGCCCTGGGTGCTCTGGGCTGGTGTGAGTTGACAGCAAAGCACAAATGCCGGTCAGCAGTTGTCAGAATGAGATGCGCCCATTTATTTGCTGAAAGTCTTCCTGGAAACGGCTCGTACAGGAATGTATAACAGGAGAAGGTGGTCACGAGAAGTGTGGGGTGCTGACTGGGGGCTGGGCGGGCCAGACCTGCAAGCGTGACTGCGAACAGGTGCCAAAATCCATAATACAGGAATAAACAATGACACTTGGCACTGATCGATTGCTCTGCACTTCCAAAACGTTCTGTCTCTGTGAGCTAACGCAGCAAGGGGAGGATCAGGAATGAAGCACTGTAGAAGTCCTAGGTTTGTTTTTTTGTGGTGAGTCTTGGTTTTGTTTGTGGGTTTTTTGATGATGAAGGAAATGAAGGTATGGGACTTGACTGAATTTGCTGAAGGTTGTGGAGCAGCACTTCAAATAAGAGCTAACAACTGTGCAGCTCTTCCCTGCATGTCCTGCTGCTGCCCTTCTGCCAATGGCAGCCGTAGAGCCTGATAAGGGTAGAGAGTCTCTCCACTGGGAAGGTGTGGAGGGACGATTCCTCTGTCTCTCAGTAATCTGCCATCTCTAGATTTCCGAGCATATCTTATTCATGCTTGGACCTGCTGGAGCCAGGAATGGCTGCAACTCCTGGAGGCCAAGCAGCCTGGCAGACCCTCCTTTGCACATGGCTGAGAGTTCAGTGCCCAAAGTCTGATTTGTTCCTATGTCTGCGATACCTCTTGTGCTCTCAGCAAACCCAGCACAGGCGAGAAAGCAGTTCCTTTTGCAGCAAAGTGCTGTGACCTTTTTTGGGTAACAGCATCAATCATGGTATGAAAGGAGAAGAATCCGTTGAGTTTTGTAATCTTTTTAACAAGTTTCTTTTTTCCCCTCAATACCCAGGAAGTGGGTGAGTTAAAACACGCAGCATATGTGTGATTCATTTTGGCAAGCCTGGCTTCTCAAGGCAGTCGAGGGAATCTCCTGCACCGTGTCACATGTCCCTGAGTAATTAGCAGCAGCACGGTAATGGCATCTCTGGCAGCACCCTGCTGCTTAGTCAGCTGGGCTCATGCTTGGGGAAACACAGGTGGTCAGGCTTGGAGAGAGAATCACAGGACTGGACTCTGGGGCACGACCCAACATCTGAGCAAGCGCTTCAAGGGGAAAAATCCGGCCCAGAATATCCATCCTAGTCAGGGCTGCATGGCAAGGAAGAACCTATCTAGCTCCAGTAGTCTGTTTTTGTGTGTAGCCTGCCTTGCAGCCAAGACTTTGAGTAAGGGAGGAAGCACTCGTCTAATAAGTGCTGCTGAGATCTCATTGGCTAATGTGGGGGCATGCTGATCTTCCAGGAACAAACACAAACATGTTTTCAGTGTTTGTCTCTCCTGTTTTGTACACTTAGTTACCTTTCCTGTATTGCAGCATCTGCTTAGCTCATATTTGGCTTTTATTAGTGGTAGCTGACGTGGAGGAGGAGGAACAGAAACTGGTACTTGTTCAGCAGATCTTGGAAGCAGTGACACAACCTGAGGGGAGTCTGCCAAGAGGTGGTCAACCAGCAGTAATCACATCTCCTGTATGGATTCAGGTCAATTTTGGATTCAAAATATGCCTCACAGCACTGCCCTACGGAGGGCTGAGTTCTCACCCATTCTGCTTCTGTTGACTGTGAATTTGGCTAACATTTTTGTCCAGAGGAATAAAAACACAAGTCAGAAGTGCTCCCATGATAAATTGGTTTCCTTTTACAGTTCCTGGTGACCTCTTTTACGGTAAGTTGAACAACTACTTAGAGCAGATCAACTCTGTGACTTGACCTTGGGAGGTTTGGACCTTTATTTGGCGCTTGGCTTTGCCTGGGAACTCTGAGCTTGGCTCCACGGTTTATGCACTAAGCAGCACTGGGGAGCTCCTGGGCCACAGCACAAGCTGTGGGTTGATGAACTGGAGGCTTGGATCTTGGTCAGCTCTGGAGAAGTACTGCCTTCTTGAAGGGAATCCACACGGAAGATTTATCTCTTTTTAACTTTTATTCCGGTTTTTTAGCTCCCTGTGTGCCACATCTCTTTCCCTGTTCCCACCAGTGTTTTAGCTTGGCGTAGATACCAGCTTCTAGGAAAGACAAACCTGTTGCCCGAGCTGTTTGCAGCCAGCCGGCATGAGCCCAAGCCCAGAACCAGCAAACAAACCCTCCCTCTGCCAGCTGCGGGCTCCTGGGAGAGAGCTGCTGGCTCAGCCAGGGTTACCAAAGCTCCTTGGAACAGGGATTGAGGCAAGAGCAGAGCAAGTCACAAGATGTTTGCCCTCTTGCTCATTCCCCTGTGGGAAGAAGAAGGGAAACAGCTTTGCTGGATTCTCTGGAGAAACTTAGGAAGGAATTCACAGTCTTCATCCTTGTTTCCATCACTATTCTGTGAGAGCTGCCAAATGGCAAAAAGGAGTGGTTGGCTATGCTGGGCAGAAATCTCTGCCCTTCTCCCTGCAGCTTGAAGCTTGTGTGTTGTGCTCTGGTGTGGGGGACTCCTTAGCCAAGAGGAGGAGATGGAGTTCTCTTATCCTGCTCTGTCCACTTGACCACTGGATGTGGGGGCACCAAGCAGCTGGAGAGGTCCTGGGGTGGAGATGGGTCCTTTGGCCATCCTCTGTTATCTCTAGTGCTGTCTCACAAAGATTCCAGGCTGCAGTGCTGGCAGGGCAGGTCCCTCCTTGTGCTCAGACAGAGCAGGATGGATTTTCCACTGTAGATGAGTTTCTCCTTCCACAAGCTTCCCCCACTAACTGCTCTTCCAGGCAAAAGTGTTTCCCTGACGTTTGTATGATCATTTATATAGAACCTTGAAAACGATTGAGCTCATTACCCTCCCTCTCCAGTGAATAGGTTTTCCTGCCTGTGTGCCATGTCCCACTGCACTGGATGTGTGAGTGGAGGCCAAGGATAACACAGCCTTTCAATGGTCCCTCAGTGCTCGTGTGGGAAGGAAGCACCCCTCTGCCTGCTCCTGCCACCAAGCAGTGTGCTCACTGCTGCCACTAAAGTACCTCTCCTGGAAACAAAGACACCTGTCCTGCAGTCTGAATTCCCAGTGTAGAGGGGGAAAAACAAAGCCCTTTTGGCTGCGGGAGACCCAGGCTCTTGTGCAGTACCAGCTCTGGGGGTGACTTTTTTCCTGGCTTTACAACATGTTTGTGTTCACCCTCCCACCTGCAGGTTTTGTCCTCTCCCTCAGCTGCTTCCTTGATCTTGCAGGGAGCTCTGACCTTGACAGCTTTCCAGGAATCCAAGGAACTGGCTGCAGCTCTAAGTGCAAAGTGTGAGGCATGAGGGTCTGCTGCAGGAGGGCAAACGAGCCCAGGGAGTCCTGGGTCACTGCACCCTCCCCCAGCAAGACCTGAGCTGTGCCACGGACTTGGGCACAGGGCACAGGCCATCCCAGAGCTTAGGGTTGCCCTTGTATGAGGCTCCTGTGAGATGCTGCATTGGTTTAACTTGGGCCTGCAAATTGAGGCTTTCCTGGAAGAACCTGAATTTTAGTGGCTTTCCTGATGGATATTTCTCTGCTTAAAAATAGCTCCTTTAAGGAAGTGGATGGAACTCTACATAAACCGGGCTTGAGATATTAATTACTCGAGCAAGAGTTGGTTTAGGAAGCAAGATCTGGAGGTAAATGAGCACCAGGATGTTGCAGCACAAGCTGGATGCTCAGGCAAGATCCACATGGTTGGGAGGGAGGTGGGAATGGCTCTGCAATGGCTGTGGTAGTGGCGATGCATCGTTTGCACAGCTTGAGCTTTTCGTGCGCTCTTTGGGATAGAGTAAGGCAAACAAGGAGCGGAAGCGCGGGGGGAGGATGGGGCCATTCCTCCCACAGGAAACTCAGGATTAAGACACTGGTTGGATTGTGTGGCTGTTGGGATTGTGCTGCTGGACCCTGTGGCTGAGCAGAGCCCGGCAGCTGCGCAGAGCAACAGCAACACATTCAACCCAGCAGCTCTTGGCAGAGGAGCCAAGTGAAAACAAACACAGAGGCTGTAACTGGCAGTGCTGTGATGGAAAGGAGCACGAGCGCAGGGCCAGCAGGAAGCCGTCGGTCTTGCAGATGGCTCACACGGGCCAGGGGCTTTAAGCCACTGCCTGCTGCTACATCCAGCCCTGCTCCCCCAGCATCCCCCACCCATGGGCACAGAACACCCCGGTCAGCCGCCGCTCCTGGTCCCAGTTCTGCCGTGGCTGGATGGGGATGTAGGATGAAGCCAGCCCTACCTTGATCCTTCTGGAGGTGTTGGCTCTGAAAGACACTGGCCTTGGCTGCCACCGTGACATCCTAGGGCACTGGCGGCTCTGGGGGACGTTGTCTGGGGCGGTGTTTCTGCTATGGGACTTGCAGGCTGGGGACCCCAGGTCCCTGGGTGGCATCTGAGCTGGTTTGTCATCTGGGTTCTGTCTGCTGGCCTTTAAATACAGTTCTGTGAGGTTTTGCTTCCTTGAGTCTTAGGGAATGTTTATTCCAGAGTGCAAAGGGGTCTTTAAAGGGCCCCAGCTCTGCATGTCTCACGGGCTGAGGAGCGAGCGCAGAGCAGGACTGGTGTGGTTGGTCACACACTGTCCTGCTGCTGAGCTGCTCCGTGCAGGCACTCAGCGCTGACCCCGGCCTCTCTCCCGTGTCCTGCAGGCTAGCAGGAACAGCCTGGTGGGGTCCATCTTGGATAGACACGGATGATGCCAGAGCTATGACAGGGATTGCAGTCTTGGCACTGAGGGGTGATCAATTATGGAACAACTACAGGAGGAAGTACCTGAGGTCAAGGAAGAGGAAGAGGAAGAGGCAGTGATGGTGGCAAGCAGAGCCTCGGACCCAACTGGAGGACCAGACAGCTCGCTGCCTTCAAGCAGCTACACAGGTAAGTGGAGCCATGGGAGCTCATCTGCCCCCAGAGCATACAGGCATCCACAGCCCCCAGGCAGCGTGCTCAGCTGCAAGGGCAGAGGACCTGTCTCTGAATGGAGTTCAGCTGGTTTTAATTTCTTCCCTTTGTGAAATAATGCACCAATAGCCAAGTCATGGAGAGGCTCACTTGTTGCTCTGCGGTCACTGCACACCCATTGGCAATGGGTTGTGGAGTGGAAATTAAAAGGACAGGCAGGTAACATTATGCCTCAGAGCAAGGGGCCTCCTAGGGTGCTTAGGAATGCTTCCCTGGACACTTCTTGAAGTCCTCAGTGCAAAGTGATTGTAGGAGCTGGGAGAGAAGTTTTGTGGCTGCTGAAGAGGCTCCTCCAGAGCCCTGGACGTTCCAGCTGGGCAGCCCTGTGCCAGCGGCTAGCCAACCAAGGATTATAAAATCAGCTGGTTGTGTTTCATTGCCTGGGCATGAATGCCTGGAATCTGCCTGGAGCCAGTGCCTGATTCCTGGTAACTGGCCAGCTGCTATGGCAGTGGCGGGCAGCACAGGGCTGGAAATCCCTCCTCAGCCCCATGGCTGGAGGAGCTGGCCAAACCAGGAGCTGGGCCTATGGCTGTAACGTGGAAGGACATGTCCCTGTGTGTGTTTGCAGACGTGTCACAGAGCTCCTCTCCCTCGCTGTCGGACCAGCTGCAGGTGGGCTGTGAGGAGGCGGCCCTGGGAGCGCTGAACGTGGAGTGCAGAGTCTGCGGAGACAAAGCCTCGGGGTTCCACTACGGCGTGCACGCCTGCGAGGGCTGCAAGGTGAGTCCGCAGGGAGGGCTGGGCTCAGCTGCACCGAGCAGGGCTTAGACCCCAGGGACTGGGCTGCCTCCTCAAACAAGCAGATTTGCAGCAAAACAGGGATGTGGGATTGAGTGAGTGTAAAAAACCTGTCCAGAGAATGTGGCAAGTACAGGCAGGCAGCAAGTGCTGCCCTGGGAAGGTGGCTGAGACCCGTGTGGCCCAAATCTTGCCCCATCATGCTTTACTTTGAAAGGCAAATCCATCTGTCCCCACAAGGCCCCTGAGTTTGCTTTTCAAGGTTGGTTTCTGTGCCGCAGATCAGCACTGAGCTGTGTGTTTATCCCCCTGGGATCGCTGGCTGTAGCTTGGATGTGCTTCCTGCACAACCTTCTTGGGATAGAGACTGCTTGCATCAGAGACCCAGGGCTCCCCCTACTCACCTGCCTGAACCTCCCTGAGGCTCCTGGGGTTAAGAAACCAGCCAGGTCCCAAACCACAGGCCCTAACACTGCTGCTCCATGTCCCCCTGCTCCCTGCCTACAGGGTTTCTTCCGCCGGACAATCCGCATGAAGCTGGAGTACGAGAAGTGTGAGAGGAGCTGCAAGATTCAGAAGAAGAACCGAAACAAGTGCCAGTACTGCCGCTTCCAGAAATGCCTCTCCCTGGGCATGTCACACAATGGTGAGTGTCACTGCTGACCACAGGCCTGACTGGCTGGGTGACACGGGGCCAGCTGCCCTCCTATGAAAGGTGCATATGGCAGGCTGTGCTTTAGCCCATGGTTCTCCTTGCCAAAGGATCATTCAAACACAATATTTCAAGCTTTTGACTCTTCATCCCTGTCTTCTATACGAGAAGGGGCTGTTCATTCCCACCATGCAGGACAGCTGCTGGTACATGGCTGTGCCTTATGAACTGGCCCAGAGGGAATTGGACACACAGATTGCTCTTCTGTGCCAGGATTTTAAAACTTCTCGTGTAACCATGTAGGTCATGACCAAGCAAAGGTGTTTATGTGGGTTTGTGCAAGAGCCCAGAGGACTGGGGTGGGAGTCTGGTGTGAGGGAAGCAACAATGGCTGGTTCATGAAGGTGCCAGTGCTGGAGGAGCTGCATCCTGGAGAAGCATTGTGTTGTGCAGGGGTTCACCAGCAGACCTGTCTGTCTGCGGTGGCAGAACAACCTGCTACCTCTCTGGATGCATCTCCTGGAGTCACCCCCCTGTCTTGACCCACTGGTTTTGCCCCCCCAGCAATCCGCTTCGGGCGCATGCCAGAGGCAGAGAAGAGAAAGCTGGTGGCAGGGCTGACAGCGAGCGAGATCAGCTGCCAGAACCCGCAGGTGGCTGACCTGAAAGCTTTCTCCAAGCACATCTACAATGCCTACCTGAAGAATTTCAACATGACCAAAAAGAAGGCAAGAGGTATCCTGACCGGGAAAGCCAGCAGCACCCCAGTAAGTTCCCTCCCAGGGCAGGCGGGGTTGGCCATGGCCAGCACAGAGGGCTGTTCTCTGGGAGATGCTGCACATCTCCCTCCTGCCATAGCTGTTTCACATGCACCAGTTCCCACCTGCAGCTAGGTGGGCCCTGCATGTCCTGCCCCTCGCTAGGAAAAGTCCCATTGCTGTGCAGACTTGTGCTGTGGTGGTGGGTGCAGGTTGCCTGAGCATTGTCAGTCCCAGAGGCAGGGAACAGCACAGGGACAGGCAGGCAAACATGAGTGTCCTGGGCAGAGCTGGCACCTCGAGTCCCCACAGCAGACTCCTAACTTGCTTCTTGTTCAAGCAGCCTTTTGTGATCCATGACATGGACACCTTGTGGCAGGCAGAGAAGGGGCTGGTGTGGAAGCAGCTGGTGAATGGCATTCCCCCCTACAAGGAGATTGGGGTGCACGTCTTCTACCGCTGCCAGTGCACCACGGTGGAGACTGTGCGGGAGCTCACAGAGTTTGCCAAGAGCATCCCCAGCTTCATAGGCCTCTACTTGAACGACCAAGTGACTCTGCTCAAGTACGGGGTGCACGAGGCCATCTTCGCCATGCTGGCATCCATCATGAACAAGGATGGGCTGCTGGTGGCCAACGGGAACGGCTTTGTGACCCGTGAGTTCCTGCGTAGCCTGCGCAAGCCCTTCAGTGAGATTATGGAGCCCAAATTTGAGTTTGCTGTGAAGTTCAATGCGCTGGAGCTGGATGACAGTGACCTATCCCTGTTTGTGGCAGCCATCATCCTGTGTGGAGGTGAGCGGGTGCCCTCGGCCATGCCAGAGTCAGGAAGAGTCCTCCTTACTTAGAGGTGGGTCAGAGGGGGCTGGGGGAGCTGAGCTGCAGCTGGCCCTGGGGTCAGCCAGGGGTGTGTCAGGGGCACAAGAGGAGAACTGAACACTTCCAAACCCAAAGCTGCTCTGTGGTGGTGATGCCTGGCAAGCTTGGACCAAGAGCAAGGAGTGTAGAAGTGGCATCTCCTTCTCATGTGCTGCTGTGGGCAGCACTTCTCCCCTTTCTAGCTGATGAGGTTGGAGTCACAGTGGGTGGGATACAGTCCCCAGCTTCCTTTCCTCAGGAGGAGCATGTGCTTTGGAGGGCTGCCCCATGACCCTGCAGCTACTGTGCTTCCTCTCCACAGACCGTCCTGGCCTGATGAACGTGAAGCAGGTGGAGGAAATCCAAGACAACATCCTGCGAGTGCTGGAGTTTCACCTACAGGCCAACCACCCGGATGCCCAGTACCTCTTCCCCAAGCTGCTGCAGAAGATGGCAGATCTGCGGCAGCTGGTGACAGAGCATGCCCAGCTGGTGCAGAAGATCAAGAAGACAGAGACAGAGACATCTCTGCACCCACTTCTGCAGGAGATCTACAAGGACATGTACTAAGGACCTGTTATTTATGAGAATGAAGCCATGGATTCCCATCAAGACTCTTTGTACAGAAACAAAGAAAACCCTTCCCTGTGTCTTCCATTTCTTCTACTGGAAACTCTTTTCTACGTGACCCTGACATACGGTACGTAGGGCAAGATGCTGTCACGATTTGCAGCTGCCTCCTGCTCGGCCAGGGCTTCCGTTAACACACACTAACAAATCTCCACAGCTGCTGTTTCCGTTACTGCGGCCCAGCTCCAGCTGCTCCGGGGCCTCTGGAGCGGCCGCCCGGTTTACATGGCACAGGCAGTGGGGTTCTTACAGCACCCCAGGTGCCCAAGGTGGGAGGAGCTCTGGTCCTTAGGAGACCCGAGCGAGGTGCAGGGGTCCGGTGGGACCAGCAGCAGCACTTGCAGCGTGTCTGTATTTTCTTGTTTGTTTGCACTCCGAAGACATAGTCCTGAGCCGTGAAGTCTGGGGCAGTTGTGATGTGAAAGGATGTTTCTCTCTTTCCCAAAGAAAAGCTAGAGTATTTGAACACGGGTAAGGCTGTCCTAGCAGGGACCCTCAGCAGCAGCCCCCTGTGCTGTGCAGTGTGTTCCTGTCTCCCAGAGGGACTGTGCGAGCTCTGCCTTCCTGAGTGCTGTGTGGGAACCTGTGCTCCTGGCACCCTGATTCCAGAGGGAATGTGTTCCTTGGCACCTCAGTATGAGAGGAGGGATGGGGAGGTGGGAGGGAAAGGATTTGACTCGTTAAAATTCACCTTCCCAGCAGAGGCTGGAATTTGTGGCTTCCACTGGCTGTTCTGCACAGCTGTGAGTTACCAAAAAGGTCTGTGCAGGGTCAGGGGCTTTGGGCTGGTCAGGGTTTGGTGTCCTGTCTCAGTTTACCCTGTGAAAGGGACCTGGATTGTCACCGGCTCTCTGCTTCGAGGGGGAGCAAAAGGATCCTTTAGTGCATTGGTTGCAAAGAGCTTTACAGCTGTAAACCCCAGTATAAATGCCAAGGATTTATAAACTGGGAGGGAGCGGGTAGGATGCTCACAATGGGCAGGAGCTTCCCAGAGAGCACAGCCAGATCGGGGAAGCTGCCAGTCCTCCTCTGCCACTGTCCCGAGAGCTGGGACAGCTCCAGGCTTCAGGGTCTGCCTAAACCCAGCACCGTTTTGGGACTTTACCTCATAACTTCTCGCAGCTGTAGTGAAACGCCATAGTGCTGCCTGGGCTGGGCTGGGCTAAGCCCCCAGTGTGAAGGGCTGCATCACCTGAGCTCGAGGGGAGAGGATGGACCCGGGAAGGGCTCAGTTTCCCTCTCAGGATGATGGTGTCTGACCTAAGAAGTAGCACTTACCTGTCTGCAGCTCCTGGTCCTGTGTGTCCTGAGCAGCCTTATTAAAATGCTGAAATCCCCAAGGAGGGGTTGTGGGAGCAAATTAGTCGGTTTTATTTTACTTTCCTTGTCTTCAGGGTAGCAGATTTCCCTGGTGCAATAATTCCTTTAAAAAACCCAAAGGGGAAGAGCACTGGGCTTCCCCACCCTGTCACAGGGCTGGCGATGGCCAAACCTGCCCCTGCTGCCGCACTCCAGCCCTTTGCTGTGCCTCAGTTTCCCTGCCCAGCCCCTCCCTTCCCTACCTTGCAGGGGCGTTAGGAGTTACCATTTCTGAAGCACTTTGAAGCCCTCTCCGGGAAGGCACTGGAGATATGCGTGTGCTGGATGGAGCCCAGGGGATTTGCCCATCCCAAAGCCCTCGTGGCATCCCCACCACAGCCACATGCAGGACTTGTGCCCATCACCTGGGGAACTCTTTGCTCTTCCTTCCTCAACAGTGTAACAACCCTCAAACTGAAATGTATATTTTTGCTAGAAGTACAAACCTCCAAGTGTTTTTAATAATATAAATAGTGTCCACAAACTGACTTGACTTTAAATAAATCTGAATTAAATATTTAAGAACCTTTTAGTGTCCAGCTTATCTTTGTGGGATTTCTCTTGGCACCTGGGGGGCTGCCCATGGGAGGGTTTCCAGCAGAGGTGATGGGATTTGCTGGATCTGTTGTGATTTCCAGGAATTTGCCATGATTCCTAAGCTGTTCGCTGCCTCCCTTCCCAGTGAGATGGGGGAGAGAACTGAGAAAAAAGTGAAATTTATAGGTTGAGATAAAGATAGTTTAATATGACTGAAACAAAAAGGAAATAGTAATGATAAAAGAATTAGAATATACAGAATTTAGTGATGCACACTGCAGTGGTGACCCCCGCTAGGCTTCTCACTTAGGAGCAAGAGGAGCTGGAAAGTCCTTGACTCAAAGTAAACAATGCTCACACTCCCGCGTGCTATCAGCCCGGGCTTGTTCGGGCTTGTCTTCCGCCCAAATCGCAGCACAGCCCCCACTCCGAGGGGAGAATTATCCCAGCCGGACCTACCTGAGGCCATAAACAGCCCCGGGAAGTAGCCGAGCCCTCTTGGCTGCCGGGGAACAGATGGAGCCGGGCTCGACGGTGGCATCTGGGACGTTAACGGGCAGGGAGAGCTGTCTGAGACCCCGGTGCAGGTAAAAGGCTTGGGGTCGGGAGGGCTGGGAGCAGCTTTTGGGGGAGATAGGCTTGAGATGGGACCACGAGTCCCTCCTTGTGGGGACAGAGAGTGGATTGGGATGGCCTTGACCCACCCCCCACCCATTTCCCCATGCAGCTGCCCCACCTCCGGAGCTGGGGGTCCCCAGAAACACTCCAGCCAGGCACCTCTTTCCCGTCAGCTGCAAACCAAGAACTCCTTGCCGCTCTCCATGGCTCCACAGGGAGCCAGGGGCTGCCCCAGTCCTCAGCACCCCTGGCTTGCCCTGAGGAGAGCCCCCAGGCCAGCCCAGTCCTAAGCTTTATTTTGCTTTGCAATTAACCAGGAGAGAAGGCTGGATGGGGCTGGGAGAGCATTGGCTCCCCCGGGCTCTGCCCTTGACAGGGGCTCCTGAGCCGGGACACCAGGTGGGGCTTTTGCAAGTTATGGCCCCACCCAGACAAAGCTGGTACCCGGAGGGGTGTCAGGGTGGCTGGTGGAGCAAGGTTGGAGTGGGGTCTGACCCCAACCATGCGGCTCCTCTGGCCAACAGGAATTTTGCCCGTGGATCCTGTCGATGGGGCCAGAGCTGCCGCTTCTTACATGACAGAAACTCAGCTCAGATCTGCAGGTACTTCCAGACTGGGTTTTGCAGCTACGGAGAGCAGTGCAGGTAAGGGGCAGCGAGCAGGAGTCTGATGCCCCAAGGATGGGCTGGGAGCCAAGAGGAGTCATGCTGGGCTGATGAGACTCTCTGTCTGTTTGTCTCTGGGCTCCTCCAGCTACCAGCACATCCAGGAGGAGCTGGTGCCATCCCGCCATGGCCTGGATCCCTCCATGCCCCCCTGCCACTGGGGCCCAGAGCCTGGCACTGTGCCCACGGCCACGGCCCAGGGCTGGGTGGGACCCCAGCGCACCTCGGACTACCCTGCCCCCAGCACGACACATGTGGCCTTCAAGTTCCCAAACATGGAGGTTGAGGTGGAACAGAAAGACAAGAAGAACGTCGCAGCACCTGATAACATCACTGGAGAATTTGTCCCCACACATGCTCAGCGTGCCTCAGGTAGGTGCTAGGCTGCCCAGGGGACCAGTGGGGCTGAGGATACTGGAGTGGTCACGGTGGAGCAGTCTGAGCATGTTTCTGCCTGTGCTCCAAACCGTGGCCAAGCTGGGGCTGTGGAGAGGTCTCCAGGGGACCGTCACTGCTGAGGCTGCATGCTCTAAGCAGCCTGCCTGGCTCTCTGATGGGGGGATGTGCTTTTCCCCTCTAAGAGCTTTCCTCCTGCAGGCTCCCAGCTACAAGGGCTGGCACTGGATGCAGACTCCTCTGACCCCAGAGAGACAGTGGTGGAGATGGTGACGGGGACTGACCCTGCAGAGGTGGGTTTGGAGGTGTCCTGTGGCCGGGCACTCCCCAAGGCCAGGGCATTGATGGAGCTGGGGGGTTGCCATGCTTTGCTTCTCTGCGTGCAGGTCTCTATGGATCTGGGTGCTGCGGCAGCCCCAGTCCCCACCGAGGCACTGAGAGCCCAGAGTGAGGCCGTGGTGTGTGGCATCTGCATGGACAGGGTGTACGAGAAGCCGCTGCCAGAAGAGCGGCTCTTTGGGATCCTCCCGAACTGCAGCCACGCGTACTGCGTGGGATGCATCCGCAAGTGGCGTCGCAGCCGGGACTTCCAGAGCACAGTCATAAAGTGAGTGGGGATGGGGACAATGGAGAGTGGTCACCATCACCCCTTCTGCACCCTGAAATCCTTCCTTAGGTCTGGTGATGTGACTTTGCATTGGCACGACTTTTCTTTGGGAACACGTCAGTGGGAGTAGGGATGGGGATACTGGATGAGGCCATGGCAGCAGGACCACCCTGCATGGGTGCTGAGCCTGTGCTCCCTGCTCCCTTTTTGGGACACCCATCTGCACCCATTGCCTTCACCCAGGGCCTGCCCAGAGTGCCGGATCACTTCCAGTTACTATATTCCCCACAAATACTGGATCTCGGATGTGGGTGAGAAGGAGAAGCTCATCAGAACCTTCAAGGCGCGGATGGGGTGAGTGCATGGAACTGCGGGTGGCAGGGCTGTGGGCTCTGTGCTGCCTCGGGAGCCACACTCACAGCTGTGCTTGGAATCCCGCAGGAAAATCAGATGTAAATTCTTTGTTCGAAACCGTGGCCACTGCCCATTCAGGTCTGACTGCATCTACCTGCACGAGCTGCCCACCAGCCGGCTGCCACGGCGCAGACAGCAGCGGCTGAGGATGCCCACTGTAAGTGGGGTGGCAAGTCATGGGGCCGGGCTGGGTGCAATGCAGTGGGAGACCGGGGCTCATCCTCCCTCCTGTGCTGCAGGAGTTCAACCCTTCTTCCTCGGAGAGCTCTGGTGAGGAGGATGAGGAGCTCTGCATGCTCGAGTGGGCTCTCACCCTCACTGTGCTGGAGACGGAATTTCACTACTCAAGTTATGGCCACGAGATGCTTCTCATTGACTTCAGCAACTCGGACTGAGCCGTGGGGGGTCACACTGGGCCTAGGTGATGCTGATGGCATCTCTGGGAGGGGGAATCATCTGCTTTTGACTTCCACCATTGTCTTGGAGTGGCTCTGGGCATAGGCAGTGTTGCAGGGAGGGGGTGGGATGGGGAAGCGGTCTGGCTGCCATTTATCGGGGCGCCGGGAGTGACTCAGGGTGGTGGGGCACAGTCCCCATGCTCTTGCCCTCACCCCCTCAATGGGAGACCCGCGGGTGCCGGGCGGGGGGCTGGGCTGGGTGCTGGGGGGGTTAACGTGGGGATTTAAGGCCCACGGGCCGGGGCGGGCACTGTTTTAAACTGGTTTTAGCCAAATCCGGGAATTTCGAAATAAAACGCGTACGTAACATCACGGTACCGGGGGTCTCTGTCCGGGGGCTGGCTGGCTCCACCCCCAGGGGGCGGGGCGTTTTTTGGGATTAGGGGATATTTGCATAATGACTCGTTTGCGCGCCCTTGATCAGCGTTTCCCGGGGTGGGGCCGGAAGCGGCGCGTCCGGGCCCGGGGCAGCGGGTGGAGCCCGGCGGGGCCCCCCGTGAGTGTCGGGGCTGCCCCGGCTGTGCCCGGGGCACGGCAGTGACTGGGGCAGTGCACAGGGGGCGGGGGGAGCTCCCCCGGGAGGGCAGCGGGGATTGAGCCGGGGATGGGGGAGCTGCCGGGGAAGGGGTGTTGGAGGGCTCTGAGGGGCTCCTAGTGCGACCCCAGTGACGCTCCCGCATCCTCGGGCGGAAGGGTAGGTAAGGGCAGTCCCCGAAACTGGCGCCGGGGTCGGCTCCGAGCACGGCTGGCCGGGTCCTGATGCTCCCGCGCCTCTCCCCGTGTGACCCGTGCCCGGCTCTCCCCCGTGTCTCGCCCCCGTGTCTCGCAGGCGGCTGTGGAGCCCCTGCAGCAGCGATGGAGCCCCGCTGCCCGCCCTGGCTGCAGAGCTTTGCCCGGCCGTGCCGCCTCCTGCTCCACGCGCTGGCCTCCGGCCCCGCCGGGGCACTCGCCGCCCTCCGGATGCTGCAGCGGGACCAGCCCCGCGAGGGACCGGGACAGGCGTTCCCCTGGCAGGCCCTCACCGCAGCCCTGTGCGCCGAGGAGCCCGTGCTGGAGGAGCCACAGGGCGTCCTGGCTGTGTGAGTCAGATGCGTTTCTAAAACTTGGTGTTTGTGGGAGGTTTGGCGTGTCAGATGCCTAATTTGAGTCCGCATGTCCACTTACCCCAGTGCAGCGGTCCATGCCTGAGTCTGGGATCGTAGCAGCGGCCAGCTGGTCTCCCAGCTTGTGTCTGCAAAAGCTGGTGAAGGCGTTAGCTGCTGCCTCCTCTTGCTCCATAGAGAGGCACACAGGGCAGCTTGGAGTCAGGACGAGGAGGTTTGCTGTGACAAGTTGCCTTTCCTTTTCTCCCCTTACCCAGCAAGCCACGGCTGCTGCTGCTGCCCATCATGTGCCAGAGAAACTTCTTCTCCCTGCTCCTCATGATGCGGGATGCAGTACCAGGAGGCTGCCTTGGCCAGCTGCTCCAGGCCATGGAACAGGATTCCCATGTGGATCCCTGGATGCGGACGCTGGGGGATCTGCTCCGGCAGGGACCAAGAACAGAAGAGCGCTTCCCATCTCCCACTCCACTCTCGTCTACATGCCAGCAGCAGCTTAGGTGCCTGTGCCAGAAAATTGCCCAGAACAAACCAGAGGGGCAAAGGAAATTGAACTGGTGCTTTAGGAAGCAGCCTGGTGCCACTGGAGATGTGGCTGACTCTGTGCCTCAAGGTGGAAAGCGCAAGAAAGTGTTGGAGGAGGGAGCGGAGTTGGTCAGTGACAGAGAGAGGAAGAGATTGCTGCTGGAGGAGGTGGCGTTTGACCCTCTGGGACCCCAGGAATGTGGGGATGTGACAGGGATAGAAGAGGAGGTGCCTGAGGAGCCTTCAGTGGGTACATGTGCTGAGAGCACAGATGGGGCTGCTCCAGACAGCTCCCAGCAGGATGCAGTTGGGGAGCTCAGGAAGAGTCCTGAAACAGAGCTGGCAGCAGAGGCCCAGTCCTTTCTCCAGGTACTGGGTAGGGTTTGCTCTCCCCTTCCAGACAGTGAGCCTTTACAGCCTGATTCCCCTTCCTTCATCTCATTTCCCTCAGATGCATGGACAGAAGCTGAAAATGCTGCTGCTGCAGGAGTCCAGCGTAAGTGGTTGCTTCTGTCTGTCTCCTGGAGCCAGTGGTCTAAATGGGCTCGTGCCAGGGCCTCAAAAGGGGTGAGAAAGGAGGTGGGTTTCATGGGACTGACTGGACAAGGATAGAAAGCCCTAATACACCTCCTCTGGGCTGGGATACCGATACGTGCCTGCACCTCGCAGGGATTGCTGTGTGAGGGGCAGCCTGTGGGCACAGCGCTGGCTGACGTGAGGGGAAGGGAAAATTCTTAGAGCCATATATTGTGTGTTGATTTATTTGGTGCATTACTTAGGACTGTTTTCCCTCCAGCACTCCGAGCTGAGCATCCCGCCTGAGCTGTGCATCCTGAACAACTGCTCCCCCAGCCAGGTGAGTCTCAGCATCCCTGCTGCAGCTGCCAGTATTGCGGAGGGCCTGCTGCCATCCCTAACGTCCCATCCCCTCTGCCATCCCCAGCTTGAAGGACTGTGCTCCTTCCTCCAGCTGTCTGTGTGCCCAGAGCCCTTCCTGGGGCGTTTCTGCAGGTGGCTGCTGGCTCTCACCCCTGACTTCAGCTACACCAGTGCGGCCATCCTGGCAGAGCAGCTCTTCCTCAGGCGAGTACGTGCAAGGGCAGCAGAAGTTTCCTGCTCCCTGTTTCCCTTCTCCACCATCCCCACCTCCTGCCTTTTCTGTCCCTAGGTCCTGTCCCTTACCCAACCACCTTCCCGACACCTCATGGCTGCCCTCGCTTCATTTTGCTCCAAGTATTCCCAACCCTTCTGCCATGTGCTGGTGGCTGCGGTCCTGCAGGAGCCAGGGGAAGGTGCGGTGGGCTTGTGGGAGACATGGCTGTGGGAGCTGGAGAAGGACCCCAACTGCAAAGTGCTGTCTTCTGGGAGGCATTTGTCACGTGGAACATGTGTTAGGATCCATGGAGACATAGGGCTGGTTTTACCTGGGCAAGCAATCACTTGCATTAGAATGGGAGATGGGTTTACAGATGCCCGAGATGGAGAGGGAGGGGAGGCCAAGTTAGCTTCCAGCATCAGTTTTCCCAGCTGCTGGCTGAATGCCTCTCCTCATGCGTGAACCCCTTTTCCTAGGGACTGGTGCTATTTAAACCCTGAGTGCAGGTGGGCAAAGGAAGCAGGATTATCCTGAACAATAGAACGGGGCGCTCTGTGGTTTTTGCATGTCCTGACTGACACTATGCCTGTGTGAAGGGCTGCTAGGAAGAGCTGGGCACATCCCTATGGATTTGGCAGCCTTTGGAGGCTCTCCCCATCTGACTTGCCCTTGCAGGTGCTGAGCAGACCAAGCTGGTGTGTGAGCTTGTGGAGGAGTGCCTGGAGCCACACTGTGTGCAGCTGGTGCTAAGGTAAGGGATTACAGGGTCAACAGTGCTGCTTTGGCCTCATGCCTGCCTGGATGGGTCAGCTGGCTCCAGCCACTCGGGAGCACCAGCAAAGCCGTGAAGCAGCACGTCTTCTCTTCACTGTACTTTTAGCCAAGTCTTGGAGATGCCTTTGTCAGAGAAGCTCCTGCCGGTAGTGCAGGCCGTTCTGGGGCGGCAGGTGAGAGAGGCCCCTTGTCCCCCAGGTTTCCTCGCTGACTCCAGCAGTGCTGGAGCAAGGACTAGTTCTCCTACCCGCTCCTGGGTTTCTTCCAGGAGGTGCTGCCCCCAGAGCTCTTGGATCTCCTGGTCCTGACGCTGTGCCGGCAGGCCTCAGCCTTTGCCACATCGCTTGACTATGCCAAGCTGGTGACGGCCATGCTTACCATGTACCAGAGCCAGGTGAGCGAGACCAGGCTCAGGTCCTGCAGATGGGCTGGTGAGCCGGCAGCCAGGGCTGCAGCTGGCCTGGGACCTGGTCCAGTGGTCTCAGGTGGGCTCCTGGCAGGGCAGCGCTCCAAACTCACACTCTCTTGATCCCAGGTCACCCCAACTCACCGGAGCAGTCTGGCTGCCGCTCTGGATCAGAGCAATGCAGCTCTGAAGAAATCACTACAGGCTGTGCTGGAAGGGGCCAGATGAGGTGGGTGCAGGGGTCTCTCTCATGGGGGATGACAGGCTCTCTGCTCTAGGCTGCCCCAGCGATGGTAAACCAGCAGGCGCCACAGATGCCGTGATGGAGCTGTGCCAGAGCCGTGCTGGCACCATGCCGTGGTGTGAATGGCAGTGGGCTTCCCTGTTCTTGATTTGTCTTCTTCTTTTCTTAGGTGACCACCAAAGGGAACTGCGAGGTGACAGGTTCCTTGCATAGAGAACACTCATTGCGCAGTGGCAGCTGCAGCGCACCCTTCACTGGGTTTCCCCCAGTGGGGTGGGACCCCACAGATGGGGTCTCTGCCCCACAGAGTACCCAAAGCCTCACGGCAGCATCTGATGTGAGGGTATTATCACTGGGCAGCGCCATCCCAGCCTCCCACATCCCCGGAGCTCGAAGGTGAGGGCTCTTGTTTGAACAATTAACGTGTTTCCAGGCGTTTCTGTATGTGCTCTCCCTTCGGCCCGCCGCACTCAACATGGTGGCTCCCGCCCCGCCACACTCAACATGGCGGCCCCCGCCCCGCCACACTCAACATGGCGGCCCCCGCCCCGCCGCACTCAACATGGCGGCCCCCAAACAGCCGCACTCAACATGGCGGCCCCGCCCCGCCCCTCCAAGGATGCCGGCCGGGTGGGGCTGTTGGGGCTGAGTTCGCAGATTCTGAGTTATTAATGTCCAAAACACATCGCTGAACCGGGACAGATATTGATTTGAGGCTCTGTGAGGCTAATAATTCTGGACCTAATTCACTATCCTGATTTTACATTGTCACATTCCAAGGCAGAAGCTCTGCATGTGTCAGCATTCCTCTCCGAGAGCTGAGCTGGTTTCGGAGCAGTGTGGTGGTGGTCTGCTGCGCTGTGTATCTGATCGTCTGGGATTTACAGATTTCTGGGTTCAAGAGAGTGGGATTTAGCTGAAGAGCTGGGAAACTTAAATTTTCTGCTTTAAATCCACATTTTTTTTCCTGTTTGATAGGGACCCTGCTGCGTGTGACACATTTCTGGGGATGATGACACTTCCCGTTGCAGGATGTTTAATGATACTCTAATAAAAAGTGCTTCTATAGTGTGACTGTGCCCAAAGTTCTATCCTGTATCCTTGAAAATACCTGCTGGAAACCTCATTTAGGCACCTCCTGGTCTGGGAGCTGGGAAGAAAAGGATGGGAGAGAGTGGATGGACTCAGGAGGTACTGCTAGAGTTTTAATGAAGGTTAGAAGTGTTGCATAGTTCTGGAGCTATTTAAAAACCCATAAACATTTACATCTACAAAGGGAGAAAGGGAACTAAAACTTGTAGGTGTGACATGTGACTGCTTTAAGTTTGCTCATTTAGATCCAGCCAGAGGAAGAAAACTCTGAAGCATTAGGTGATGCTCTTAAGGCTGAGAGCACAGATTTCTTTATATAAGAATCTCTTAAGCTATTTTAGGTGACAGTGGACTGATGAGGCTTCAAAGTCTGCATTAGCTGGAAGACAGAAACCTCCAGGGAGCTGGATTGTTGCTGTGTTTGCATTCCACTGAGTTAGTGGCTCAGTAAAGTGAAGCTATTGTAGGGCTGCCCAAAATACGACATAAATAGAAATTGTGCCATGATCATCAAGGTCTGAGACTGCTGTTCTGGCTTTATTAGGTAGCAGGCTCTGGTCTTTGCAGTTTCCCTGCAGAGCTTCTACCAAGTGACCTCAGTGTCATTGTCCCCACTGCTCCATCTGGCCGTGGCTGTCGGTCATGTGAAGATGACCAAGGACAAACTGATCTCTAAAATTCATGGCAATCAGCTTCCCAGTGTCATTGCTGAGAATGCACATGCTGGGTGTACCTGGAGCTCTGTGGGGAAGCCTCAGTGTCTCTGTGGACTGGGCAGTGATAAAGGGCTGGAAATTTTCCGGCCATGGCGCACGGCTGCTCCCCAAGGGGTGTCTGCTGTTGTAACTCCTTGGTGTTATCTTTAGGCAGTGGGCTCATTGTGACAGTTCCTGGCTGCTGCTGCTGCACTGCAGCTTGTGCCTCCAACTTGTCGGGACACAGCGGGAGCTGTGCTTTGGGCCAGCTTATGTGGGTTTTGCAAGAAATGGTAGTCAGGAAGGGATCAGCTTTGCAGACTGCAAGGGGGATTCCTGTTCTGCTGGGAAGCATTACTCTGGCTTGTGGACAGAGCCTTCTTAGCCCTGGTTTTGCTCTTGGCTGCTGCTTATCATGTGCTGTGGATTCTTCTAGGGTGTATGTGCAGATAACAATTGTGTAAGGAGAATTTGGAGCAAACCCCAGAGACACTAAACATGCTGGTGATAGACTGCTTGTTTATGTGGCAGTTGGTAGCACCCATACAGAAAACCTTACTTTTGACTCCTCTTGACCCTCAAGAACTTTAAAATCCAGCTTGAACAGTGCAAAGAGGTGCATGCAGCATAAAACATCTGTCAGATTTTATAGTTTAGCAGAACCTTATCCAACCAAGGGTGGAGGGAGCACCAGGACTGGCTTTGCCCTTGTCCTGATTTAATAGCAGTATTGGTGAAGAGAATTGTCTGAAGCTTTGTCCAAGACCTTTCTTAGGCTGGATGTTGAATGCATATATTATAGGTGTATAATTTTCAGCCAGTCTACTTGTGATATTTGACAGTGGTTCCTTATCTGCTTCCTCTTCTGTAGAGATTTACTTCCTTCATAGTTCAGTGGGGAATTCCCTTTTTGGCCTATTAGTTCTTTGGTTTTTTTAAAGGAAATTCATAATATATGATTGCATGAATTATCTGTCTACTTTGCTGCTTCCACAGTAATTTTTGAACCAGTTTCATGACAAGATGATCCCTCCACTCCCCAAGTGCCATCGTGGTGCCATGATCGGGCAGCAGACAACCTCCTTGGGATGGGCAGGGGTGTGCGAACACTGCATCCACAGATATTAAACACCAGACATCAGAGCCCTGGAGGAGCCTTGGGCCATGCAGCAGCTTGTTGGAAAGGGCTGAAACTCAGCAGCTTTCCTGAAAATGGTCCATATCCATCCCCAAGGGGCTGCCCCTCTCCAAGCAGGAGCTGCAGGCATGTCCAGGTAGTTGCTGTGTCACCCTCTTGCAGCAGTGTCAGGGACCAGTAGTCACCCTGCTTCTCCCTGGAGGTAACTGCATGTCCAGTGACAGCCTGTTAATTGCCTGTGTGTAATCCCCAATGTGCTGATGCTGCTTTGCATGGAAACTTGGGGGCTGTGACACCCAGATGTGAGGCTGAAGTGCTCTGGGGAAGGCTCAGCAATTTTTTTGTTTTTAACTTGGAATTTAAAACTGAATAAAAAGAACATTTATCCTTCTCATCCTTTTGCCAACAACCTTTTTATCATAAGAAGAGAACCATGTTCTCCCTTGGGTAGTCTGGTTGCTGCCAGGTCCCTGTCGGCTGAGGAGCCAGGCCCTCAGAAAGGTGACTTTGCGGTAGGGCTGGGCTGTTGTTTTACTGTTGGGCCCCTGCACAGACCTAATAAATCACGCTTGCCACATCAGCAGTAGCAGCCAGTGTCGGTGTGAGCAGCTTTCTTCCAAGAAGTGGATAATCCAGATGACCAGAGTCTCTGCAATCTGAGCTGCAAGTTCAGCTCAGCTTCAGCAGGAGCCCTGGAAGATGCTGCTGCAGTAGCTGCTGCGCTGCCGGAGGGACCTCGCTGGAAGGAGAACAGGGGGCAAAGCCAGATCCCACAGCCACGTGCTCACCTCCCTGGGCTGGAGAACTCCCAGCAGGGTCTTGTTCATTCCCACTGATCAGGTCTGTGTGAGGGGAGCTGGGCTGCTTTTTCTTGTTTGAGGCTCTATGATAACCTGGATTGCAATAGCAATTTAGATGCTCTAAGGCTAAAAATAAGAATAGAAAAAAAATCTATGGGTGCTTTAAGTAAATGCTTTAGAGGCTGTTTGAATGGGATGGTTTGCAAAGAGGGGCACTGCCTCTTATTAACTCTCCCCAGAGCGTGGGAGGGAATAGGGGAGCTAGTGTGATGGTGTCCTTAGGTCTGTGTCCCTCATGGAGCACCTTGCTGCAGCTGTGGACCTGCCAGGACACTGCAGGAGAGGCCACAGAGCCTCATCTGCTGCTTGGTGCCAGGCTGCTGCTCCCGGGGAGGAAGCCAGGGCTCTGTGCAAAGGTGTCTGTCCTCTACCCCCCTTGTTTTGTAACCTCTGGCCCTGGGGCCACACCCTGGCCTCTTGCTCTGGCAGGCAGGGCAGAGGCTGGGCCAGGTCTGTCCCGGGGCTGGGAGATGCTGTTTGCCCTCTCAGGGCTTAAGAGGTTTGCAGCCCCCAAGGGGCTGCATTGTTCCTTGGGGTACATCAGGGTACCTTGGGCACAAAGAGGGGGGGCAACAGCAGCTGCCTGCTTAGCCTGGTAGTGCTGAGCATCGAATCTGACTCTGTAAGCTCATTAGGGGAAGAAAGCTGCTTTAGAGGATGTGATGGATTTGAGTAAAGTGATTGGGCAGGGGAAGGGGCAGTGGGGTGATGGCTGGTGGGAAAGTAGGACTGTTGAGAGGAGCAGGAGGAATGGGGGGCCTGGGCAGAATGGCTTCCCTGCATCACCTAATACAGGGGTTCCTAATCAGCTATCCTGGTTTAGCCTGGTGCTGAGTCTCCCATGAAAGCATGGGGGGATCCCCCGTCTCTGTGGAGGTCCTGAGTGCCACCACCCTGCCCTGAGCCTCCTGCTCAGGACTGCTCTGCTCTACAGACACCCGGCACAGAGGGAGCAGCCGTTGTCTTTCCCAGCTCTGTCACCTCCTAAGAGTGGGTGCAGGAACTGGCCTTTCATCGAAAGCAGAGGTCACCTGACCACCTGCAGCCCACTCCACCCGCCCCGGCCGGCACAGGGAGCTCCCAGCTGCTCTTGTGCATCTCCTTTAAAGGCCTTCTCTCATCTGGCTTGTCCCTGGCAGCTCCTTCTGCTGCAGATGCAGTTGCTCTCCCCTCCGGGGAGGCTCTGCTGCTGGCAGCTTGCACCGTGTGGGGCTCCAGCACCCCCCAACCCACCATCTGCCGGCCACGCCACGTCCCCTGACCCCCTCCTGGGTCTGATGGGGGCCCAACAGCGCTGAGTGCTGGGTCTGAGATGGGTGGCCCCAGCATCTGCCTTCGGCTGCTTGAGACGAGTTCAGGCAGGTAATGACCCGGGGAGCGTTTGGTAAAGTCGCCAAGCTGAGGGAAAGCGCTTGGTTTGGTTCTCCAGGGGGTTACTTATGCCAAACCAGCCATGTGCCTCTGTATTTCCATCCATAAAACAAAGATAGGAGTGAGTGTCTGTGAGGCTGTCAGAGCTGTAGTGAGACAGCAGGGTCTGCCATGGCTGTGATGGAGCAAGTGCTTTTCAGCAGGGACCAGCCCTCCAGAGGACTCTGATGCTTGCTGGTGTGATGAGTTTGGCTGATGCCCAGTGGCTGGGGGCTCCTGAGCCCCTGGGGGGGTGAAGGTGTCAACGACAATTCCCAGTGTATGGGCATGAAATGGACTGGCTTCGATAGATGCAAGTGCTGCTTGCTTTTACACCTTCATCAGGCTCTGCGAGTCGGCTGATGGCCCTGCTCGATGCTGGGGTGACCTAGACTGAGCTCGGCCAAGGCTTTGCACAGGTATGGGGGGCTTCAAGCAGTCCCTGCTCTCTGTCCCCTTAGACTTCTGCTGTATTTCTTGTCCCGGCCAGAAAACTTCTCCTTCTGCCCCATATCTGCATGTTTGTGGGAACAGCCTCTGAGGAGATGTGTCCTGTGGGACAGTCCCTTCTGCACAGTGACTTTACCCTGGGCTGGGAGAGGGACTCTGTGGGCTTTCTGCATCTTTCTCTAATTCTTTAAATGTTATAAAACAGCTTAAATGAGTTGTCCAAGCTCCCTTAGACTCGGAAATCTTTCATATTAGTCTCTCTGGGAGCCAGTGTTGCAGGAAGATGCTTGGAGATTGCTCTGTCTGCAGCCTGGGGGACAGTGGGTCGCTCTCACTCTGCACTAGGTGCTCACACTGGTTGGTGGGTGCAAAGTTACCTCCCCACACAGAGATGACCCACATCACAAGCCCCAGGCAAAAGTCCACCCTCGGCGCTGCCCACAAATGGGGCTTGTATTAAATTCCTCATTTGCCTTGCACCATGCCCACCTGAATCCCACCAGCCTCCTCCTGAATCACAGTGGGCCTCCCCACCTCTTTTCCCACATGCCCCCATGCTAAGCAGAGGAGCTTGGAGCTCCTGCTGGGTGAGAAAATGCTTTAAAAATATAACATTTAGAGGCGTTCTCCATCTGTGCACAGCTACTGTGTGTCTCTCATGATAGGTGTGCTGGTCCTGGAGCCTCTGTGTTCCACAAATGAAGCCACTCACAGGGACCTCGTTGGGAGAGGGGGAAGAGGAGGCGCAGGGACTCACCCAGGGGCGCCGGCGGCGGCAGCGGCAGAGAATGAGCTGCCAACCGGGCCCCTCACCTCGGAGGTATGTGCACAAAAAGTTCACCCTGTGGCTCTTGGGGTACTGGCAAGGATGGGATGGGGATGGCAGTGCCAGGCAAGGGACACTGAGCGTCATTTTGGCATGGCAGCCTCTTCTCCTGCAGCCACTGCTCTCAGGGCATGACCCCCAGGCTTGCCAGGAGGCGAGGGAAAAGCCCTGCTGTAGCCCTTTCCAGAGCTAAGGGCAAAGTTTGGGGATTCAAACCCTTTCCAAGTTGTGTGCTGGGATCCAGCATGGTGCCACAGAGGCCCTTTGCACATCAACCCCTGTATCTCCATGCACTGGTGACCTGCCATCCTTGGCGAGCTCCAGCATCCCTGGCCCCAGTGAGCAGGGATGCTACAGAGCTGCCAGACTTTCCTGCACCCAAGGCAGGGTTTTGGAGTGATGAGGCCATCCCAATGCACTTTTAGGGGGGCAAAAGCATGCACCCAGACCTGCCATCCCCAGGGGGTGATGTGAGATGGTGCTTGGGCTCTGTCAGCAGCTGGGTTCGTTGTGGTGCTGGAAGAGGCCAGTTTGCAGTGAGGTCGGCTTGGCAGCCAGGGCGAGAAAAAAAAGACTCTGCTGAGGAAAAGCACGGCCGCGGGCCGGTGACTCATTGCTGGCTGGAAACGGCTTCGGCAGGCTCCTCGGTGGCGGCTCTGCAGCAGCAGCAGGAGTGGAGGGGGTTGCTGCACCCGTGCCAGGGAGAGCGGGGATGGGGACGGAGCAGGCTGTGGAGGATGCTCGGAAAGGACCCAGGTCCGGAGCAGCAACACCAAAGGGTGCCGTGGCAGTGGGGGGAGGGTGAGGGGTGGGATGTTGCCGATGCTTTCTGAGTTTCTTTAGGGTTTACCCAGGCTTCTTTCCACAGGGAGCAGCAGGCAGAGCTGTCCGGGCTCCCCACGTCTCCAGATGAAGGTAAGTGCAGCCCAGGGTGGGGATGGGGGCAAAGTGGTGGGTTTTGCACCCTCCCTTCCTGAGCAGCAGGAGGGTGTCCCCTGGCCTGGCAGCACTTGCCTGCAACCCCTTCCAGCCCTGGGACCCCAACCCTCTCCCCTGTATCTGCCTCACCAGCTGTAATCCACCCTCTGCACCTTGCCTTCCTCCCCCTGCCCTGGCCCAGCCTAGCAGCAGCTCCCTTAATCTCACAGGGATATTTTGCAGGGCACCTGCCAGCTCACATCCCCTGTGAGCCTGCAGGCCGCCAAAATGCCAGTGATGTTTTCAGTGGTCTCCTCTGAAGTGGTGTCAGGCTGGGAGGGGGACCTTGGTGCCCAGCTCCCACCACCCTTTCTGTCCCCAGGCAGGATGAGCAGTCCCCAGAGGCACCCAGAGAAGGTTTTGGCTGGGAGCCAGCAGAGTGTGGAGCGTGTCAGTGAGGTGAGAGGGAGGGGAGGTTAACAGATTGGGGGGGGCCCTTCCCTCCCCAGTTCCTTGGACTCAGCCTCTTGGTGCTGGTCTTTTTGGGATGCCATGCAGCACCAGGGAGAGGTTTGTTCTGACAGCACCCTTGTGCCTCCCAGGTGCCAGGCACGGACAGGCAGGAGCAGGCTGCTCACACCGGGGACAGTGACAGGACTGAAGAAGGTGGGTGAATCCCCATCCCACATCCCAGCTGAGTCCCTTTAGGGGAAGGTTTGAAGTAGCTGTGGATGAGTCTGGGAACATGTTCTGATGGGGTCATCTCACTTGGTGGGTACATGGGGAAGGGGAGGCTGGCTTGGGGGGACCTGAAGGCCCCCTGATGCTAGAGGAAGGATTGGGATGGTTCCACACCAGGGGCACCTGCTCCCTGCCAGGACAGAAAGGCAGAGGGAGGAGGGAAGGCTGAGGAGTTCTCATGTGTGGTCTATTGTGGTGTCCCTGCCTCCCTGCAGGTGCAGAAACCCTGGAGGAGCCAGTGCTGAGTTTCCCCAGTGAGCTCTCGGTGCTGGACAGACTAGGCTTGCACAGGTAAAACCAGTGAGCACCTGCATCTCTCCAGGGGTTACCAGGGCACCACATGGTCCAGAGATTGGACTTTCCTCCTTTATCATTGCATAAGAGTTGCTGTCCAGGCAGCGGGCACTTGGCTTCCCACTTCTGGTGGTGGCTGGCACCCCTGGGGGCAGAACAAGGGCATTTTCAGCATGCAGCCCCCATGATGCCTTTGTCCCTGACAGCACTTCTTTTTCTGCAGGGTGGCTTTGACAGAGCAGGATCTGGAGGTGAGGGCTGCCAGGGGCTGCAGGTGGGCTAGGGAAGGGGGACACAGGGATGGACACCTTGCTGGCTCAGAGTCCCTTGGCTGTGCTGCTCCTGGACACCCTTCAGGCACCGCAGTCCACTGGCAGACACCTTATAAACCCTTTTCCAGCAATGCTTTTGGCATTTGGAGGCAGCTGCATTTCCATGGCAAGATGAGTCTGTCCTCTGAGCACCCAGCAATCCTACAAAGTGCTCTGCAGCTGTTGAAGAGCGCCCTTAGCTGGGGAGCTGGCGGGAGCCACGATAATAAAAATAATTTCCCTGCGAGTGCCAGGGCTGAGTCAGGCTCCACCATCAGCCAGGACCCGCAGCGAGGGCTGGCGTCTGCCCGGCGCGTGCTCTTGCCAGGAGGGCTCGGGATTTCCGTGCGTTATCGGCTGCCTGGGAGACGTGTCTCCTCAGGCTGGCATCTCAAGGGACTGTGCCCAGCATGCAGCAACCTAACTGGTGCTGGGGAAAGGCAAGTGCTAAATGTCTTTAGCACTGCCCCGTTTGGTGGCACACTGTGAGGTCTCTCTGTGCCTTGAGGACAGCAGCACATTGTCCTGGTGGCTTCCTTTCTGCCCCATGTCCCATCTCTCGCCCCCCATTTCTCAGGCAGCCTTTGCCCACCTCGCGCTGGCTTTTCGCTGTGACATGTTCACCCTGCAGCAACGGGTTCAGGTGGAGAAACGGGCACGGGATGCAGCAGAGGAAAACATCCAGGAGGAGCTGGGGCAGTGCCGGGCTGCCCTGGAGGTAGGTGGGCACGGGGCTGGCATGTGCTGGAGACATCCAGCCCGGGAGGGGTTTGGACATCTCAAAGTCCCAGCTCCAGCAGCTCCATTCTCTCCCCCCACAGAGGCTGGGTCCATCCTGTGCCAGTGTGGGCTGCAAGGAGATGCTGGAGCAGCTGCAGCACAACCTGGCTGTGCTGTCGGCAGCTGTCGAGCGAGCAACCAGCGCTGCGGAGAAGCTGGGGGCTGTACACCAGGTCTGTGCACAACCAGAGCTCCCTGCCAGGGCTAGGAGTGATGGAGGGTGCTATAGCTGGGCTTGGGGACCCATCCCTGGGCATGCTGGGGTTTGTCCCTCCTCCTCGTGGTGCTGGCCTTGACCTCATGTTTGCACGTACCAGGCTGCATCTGCCTGTCCTCGGGAGCAGGAAGGGGATGTATCTGCACTCCCTGAGTGGAGGCACTATGGGATGCACAGGGAGGGACTGGCAGAGACCTGGCTCCTTAGGGACCAGGAGATGGGGGCCCTAATCTGCCATACTGCCTGGCTGCAGGAGGCCCGAATGAGCCGAGCAGCAGAGGTGATGGTCCAGCACGTGGAGAACCTGAAGCGGCACCACATGCGGGAGCACGCGGAGCTGGAGGAGATGAAGCGCCTGATCCAGCAAAACTCCCGCAACCGGCAGCTGGCAGAGACCCAGGGTGAGGTGGGCTCTGCCATGGGGGCCCACATGGGGTTTGCAAAGAGCAACCCTGCAGGATTTGGTCCCACACCCCTCCGGGGGGGTCAGTGTGACCCTGCACCACAGAGCCAATGGGTTGTGTGAGCTGGGGACCAGTGGTGGGGGAACAGCTGGGACCTGATGACAGATGCAAGGGGCCACTGTAACAGCAGACGCAGCGTGGGAGCAGCTGCTGGTGGCTGGAGAGCCATCCCCCCATAGCCCAGCTGGGAATGCGGGGCAGGGGGGCCCCGTGCACACAAAGAACTCTCTGTCCCTGGACACCAAGCCCCACATGTGCCATTGCTGTGCACGTGACTAGGTCCCCCTGCTCAGGGCACCCCTGCCATGCACAAAGAAAATGACCAGGACAGCTTTTGATGGGAGGGAGGTTTGTGACTGCCTGCACATCAGCCCCCTCTTAGTGTCGGGGGACGATGTAAGGTGGTTTCTCTTTGCTCCCAGATGATGTGGAGCCACGGCTGAGGCCTCACCCTCTGAAGCGAACTTTCCAGCAGGTAACTGGTCCAGTTCAGCCATCTTGGAGCCACTGCCTCCCCATGCCCTGCTGTTCTCCCTTGGCTGGCTGTCCCAATGCACCCCCTAGTCCCCAGGCAATGCCACTCTGGCTCGCTGCTTGCTGCAGGGAAGATGTGCTAGAAGTGCTGGGGATAAGGCAAAATGTAGGGGCAGCCTCAAAGTGCTGGGGGGACACAGACAAGGTTTCCCGTGGCTGCTTGTCCAGGAGATCTCAGGCAAATCCCTCTGCATTGCAGGGTCATAGCTCGAGAACCACAGGCTTGGCTGTTCTCTAGCACCAGCTCGAATTCGGCACTGATTCCCCTACAGCTCAAGAGGTAGGGGAGTGCTTGGGAAGGGGGTTAGGCAGCCCCACCAGCACAGCTTGTAGCAGTAATGACAGGCGCAAACCCCTTGGCTTTGACCTTCCCTCATCTCCCTGGCTTTCCGGTTTCCCCTCTTAGTGCAGGACCAGTGGGAGCTGGCAGTGTCCCTTCTCCTCGGTGTCCCTTGCCTTTGCTGGGGAGGTGATAGGGAAGGAGGTGATGAGAAGCAGCCGGTGTGTGTTCACCCCCAGCCCCTCTGTTGCAGGGGTCTGCCCGCCGCAGAGTCAGCATCGCTGTCATCCCCAAGCAGCTCTTGGTAAGGACATGTGCAGGGGGGACACACAGAGCTGTGCCCTGCTGTTGGGCATGTGTCCCCAGGCTCAGTACTACTGGGGGTCTGAGTCCCCACTGATGCTCCTACTTTTGGTGCCCAGCCAGGTGCCAGCCCTGACAGCCGAGCAGCCCTGGCAGGTGAGACGGAGCCAGAGGGGGCCCAGCGCTGGCCCAGCACCCAGAGGTAACTGGTGGCAGGGCAGTCATGGTACTGGCTGCTGTTGGCCCATGCGGGATGGCACAGACCCTGTCCTCTCCCTCCCCAGGAGTGAACTGGAGCCACAGGGCCAGGGCAGTGCCATGACTGAGGAGCTGGTGGCTGAGGCAGATGGCAGAGGCTCAAGGGCAGGGGATGAGGAGCCGGAGCAGCTTGGGCTGACGTGAGCAGCACTGTGTGTGCCCAGCATTCCCCTACGGCTGCTGGACTCTCTGTGGTCCCCAGGTGGCCAGCACTTGGGAAGCAGGCTGGGGGATTTAGTGGTGGAAGGCCAGAATGTTGTTTGGCTGCCTCAGCCAGACCTTGCTGTGCCTCAGTTTTGCCCATGCATTGCGGGTCACCCACACCCTCCCCGGGCTTGTTGCATTTTGGTTTGTGGAAGGCCTGGGGCTGTGTTAAACGCCCTCCCTATCCCCAGCTGGGGTGGAGGTGGGATTTGCTCTCTCCCATGGATGATGAGTGTCCCCCATTGCCTTCTCCCCAGGTCCAAGGGATCTGCAGTGGAGCTGTGGCGGCCGTGGCTCTTCCTCCCGCAGCACTACTGGGTTTTCTTCTGGCTGCTTCTCCTGAGCATCGCCTTCCTCCTCCTCATCCGTGTCCTAGAGCTGCAGCGGCTGCAGTCTGCAGCATCGCCCAAGGCCTAGCTGGACCAGGGAGGGGAAGGCAGCTGGGAGGTGTCACTGCTCCTTCCCCATGCCACAAATCACCAAAACTCTAGAATAAAAAGTTAGAGGAAAAATGGGGCAGTTGTAATGCTGGAGCAGGTGGAACACCCTGTGGTAGGATCTAAGGTATGGTTGGCACCACCACATAAGCGTGAAGGGTTCAGGGAGCTGCAGCAGTCCTCACTGACACTGTGAGTTTGCCTGTTCTTGGCACACTGAGGGGTGCAGGTGTGCCCCCACACGTCCCCTCTGCTGGGGACAGACTGGGCTGCCCACAGCCATGGCCTTTCAGTAGAACCGTGTCCCATGGTGCTGGCCACGCGCCCTCTGCCACCGCGCGCCCTCGGTCCCTGCTGAGATTCAGATCTAATGCTCGTTTGCTGCCAACTGGGGGATAATGCTGGGGCTGGAAGGAGCAGGTCCCTGTTCAGCCTTTCCCATGGCACCACAAAATGCTTACAAACAGAGAGAGCTATTTCCAACCACTCTGCTGCATAGGAAAATGGCCTGGTTTGACTCAGATGCCCCGTTTCCACGTCCGAGTGGCCCTGAAACACAGATGGACTTCACTGTGCCTGCACCCAGCAACTTTGTGAGCCCAAAACAGCCCAGCCAAGCTGTGCAGGGCCATGGCAGGGGGTTCTGCACCAGGAGCCCCAGGAAGAGGTCCGAGGGGGCTGCAGGAGCCAGGGATGGAGGGCTCACTCTGCTTGCCGTAGCTGCCAGCAGTGCCACGGGTGACTCATGGTGGCCTCCGTAACCCACACCCTGTGTCCCTGAGTCACCGCCCCCAGCCTCGTGGCAGGTTGTCCCTGTGAGTCACAGGCTGCGAGCTCCTGTGCCACCCCAGCACACGGCAAGTGTCCAGCAGCACCTTAAGGACACCAAAAACCCTAAAGAGCACCAGCTAGGAGTGATCTTCGGTGACCCCGGCAGCTCCACCCCCCGCCCTAAGCTACCTTCACGCCCCCTGGGAGCATTCCCACCCGGATAAACCCAGGTGGAAACATCAGCCCAAAAGTTTCCACGTGAGTTGTGGTGGTCTGGGATACTGGTCGGGATCTGGAGCTTGCACTGGGCTAGACCCCCCGTCCCGGGTCTTCCCATGGCTCCAGCTCCCTCCTGGCCAGTTTATGGCTGCGGGGGGAGCAGCACAGCGGCGGGGGCGGGACGTGAAGCGGTTTGGCTTCATCACCCGAATCTTTTGGTCTGCTTTGCGAAAAGTCTGGTTTCTCACCCCAAAATTCAAAAAACCCTGCCGGAGTTGTGCTGTGCCGCTCATCCCGCTGCTCCAAACCTCCCGCCGTACCGGGCACGGGCACAAAGCCCCTCGGCCGTGGGGGAGGGTCGGGCAGGCGAGGGGAGGGGAAGGCTGAGAAGGGGAGGGCAGAGGAGGGGAGGGCAGGGCCGGGCTGGCCGGCAGCTGCTTGCGAAGCCGGAGCTCGTTTCCTGCTCGCCCTCGCCTGGCTGCACGCAGCTCCGGTCCCTCCCCACGCCCCGGTCCGCGCCTCAGTTTCCCCCTTCGAGGGGCTGTGGAGGTGAGTGGGGGGTGGAGAAGGGCAGAACATCCCTTGGCGGGGGGGGGTCAGAGCTCTGCTGCCCCCCCAGCCCTATGTCCCCCCGCTCGGCTGCGGACACGGTGGTGCCGGCATCCTGACGGCCGGTCCCCTCCGCCCGCCCTGCTGACAGCATCGCTCCGCAAGGCGGGTGCGAAAACCGAGGGGCTCAGCCCCCCCGAACCCGTGTCCTGAGTGACCCCGGGATGTCGAACGAGGGTCCCTGTCCCTGCTTCATGGCAGGGAAGCGCTTTGTCTCTGCCTGCCCCCTCCCCGCAGCCTCTCTCGGGGGCAGTGGTGTTCCCCTGGCTAATCGTCACTGCTCTTCCCCTCCTGCCCCTGAGTTCTGCTGCTCCCAGGACAAGGGAGAAGACAGCAGCCTCTGCCCATCCTCCTCCACTCCATTCCCAGAACCACCAGTGCTCCCAGTGCCGAGTAGGATAGGGTGGGAAGAACTTTGCTGAGATCTATGGAGGGATGCTCCATGGCATCCTCGTGGGGATGACTGTGGTTTGTGGTGAGGGAGAAGCAGGAGGAGGAAAAGGATGTAGGGTGTGAAGCCTGGTTGTAAGCAGACTTCCCCTTTGTGCTGAAATTCAGCTGCAAGAGGCAGCTCCGTCCATGGGGCTGGTGCGGAGCGGGGGAGGCCAGGCTGAGCAGCCAAAACGGGGGGGCAGGTTTGCTCCTCTCCAAGTGTTGTCTCTGTCCAGGGCTCCCTGGGACATTGCCAGGCTGTGGCTTGTAGATCCCCTGCAAAGGGCAACACCAAAATGTCCCAGAGAAGTGCCCACTTCTGCTGACGGCAGCGCAGGAGCCGAGGCTGGGTCCTGCACCTCCAAGGGGAGGCAGCTTCCCCCACCATCTCCCAGGAGGCTGCTTCTCTCCATGCAAGGGTAAGGGGAAGACCTCAGCCCGCAAAGTGGGATGGGGCATCCCTGCTCCAGGGATGCTCCACATGTGTAATACCTGGGTGATGTTCCCATAGGCATGTCTGCAGCCACCCCAACCAGAGCTGATATGAGCTGAGTCAGGGCTGGCTGCAACCCCCCCTCCTCCCTCCTGCTTGCAGGAGCAGTGTTAAGGGAAGAAATGCAAAAGGCATTGAGGGTGAGAGCAGAGCCAGAGGCAGCCTGGAGCAGTACTGTGCCCTTCTCTGTTGCCACTGGCCTTTGTGGGCTGAAAGCTGTTTATTTGCATCAAACCTGCAGGAAATGAGTTCTTCCAGGAGTTTCTGTCCTTGCTTGCAGTTGTCAAAGGGATTTGAGTGTGCCAAAGTGCTGGCATGATCATTGTTTCTGCAGGAAATGGTGTAACACAAGGCTTGTTGTTCTGCCTCCTCTGAGCCTCCCTGCCAAAATGTAGGGGCTGGAAAGCTTTCCTGGATGGAGTGCTCCTCCCAGCATCATGTCCAGTGGGAATAGAGGCCTTGAGATGGGCTTATTCGAAGCCAGGAGCTGCTGAGGCTGGAGGAGATGCTCTAAGCACGAGCAGCTGCCTTCACCCCATCTCCCTGGGGCTGCTGCATGGTGACCTTGGCAGGCACCACTGCAGTAACATGAGCTCCTGGGGGGAAACCCATCCACATGGGCCAGTGGTGCCTGGCCAGGAAGTGCTGCCTGGGCAGCCTCCATGGCAGGAGAATGGATGGCTGGTGGGACAGCACGCCTACACTCTCCAGTGAGGTTTGTAGTGCTGCCTCAATTTCCCCAGGCTCATTCTGTCCTGCTAGCAGCACTCAGGGAAAGAGCAGAAAGCTGTCCCCAGGTCTCACAGTCCTGTCACGAATGCAAAGGTCATGTCCTCTGTCCTTACGCTGCCACTCTGGGGTCTGGTGGGTGTCAGCTCCTGCTCTGCTTGGCTGGATGCCTTATCCTATGTCTGCCTAGGAAGGAAGAGGTTAAAATGCCTGGATTTCCTGACTCTGATGCTGGGAGGGAAGGTGACCTGCAGAATTGCTTTGCAAAGCACAGTTCTGGTGTTGGGAAACTCCTGGGTGAGACCAAACTTGAAACACAGCTAGAATTCAGTCTTTCCAGCCCAAATTTAAGCCTAGGCTTAACCAAGTTGTTTTCCCTGCCCCCACGCCTCCCCCCCCAGGGCAGCTTGGCTCATTCATGGCATCCTTCCCACTCCAGTGTCCCACTGCAGGGGTGGCTGCCACCTTTGGGGTGCCGCCAAGTGCCCAAGGTAACATTGAGTGGCAAGAGGGCAAAGAGCGGTGGTTCAAAGGTAGGAGCACTCCGTAATCCTGAGCCGGATCCTCCTTGGCAGTGCCGTGTCTCCACCAGCTGCTTTGCTGGGGTGGGGGAGCCTTTCACAGCCCCAGGGCTTGGCGACTGACTAGAAAGGGCAAAGCTTTGTTCTTCATGCTTGGGCTGGCAAGACAGAGGGTGGCACAGGCTGATGCTGGGGGGGATGGTGCTGGGAGCAGGAGACAGATGTAAGGAGTGCCAGTCTCCTGGGACATGCCAGGGGCAGGGGGTTTTGGTGTGCCCAGGGGAAATGTGCTGCACCACCCTTCCCCTGGGTTCCTTGGCATTATGGGGCCATTCATATGGTGGTTTGACTTTTTTTGTTTCCTCAACGGTGCTTCCTCTGTGCTAATCTGCTTCCACCTGCTCTGGGAGTGGCAGAGGTGGAGGCGAGGGAGAAAGTCTCCTCACTCCCAGTTGCTGAAGCCAGGCTGGCAGGACAGATCCAATCCTGCTGCCTCCTGCCCCAGGGCTGATCTTACTGGGTTTTGGGGCAGCTGTGTTGGTTCCTAAAGCCAGGAGCCTCTTCCCAGCCCCCCCAGCAAGGCCAAGGGTGAAGAGGAAGGAAGCGGTGTCTGCTCCAAAACAGCTTGCTCTGCTCTCAGCTGCTGCAGGTACACGCTGTATGGAGGAAGCCACTTACTGCCACCACAGCCCTCCCCATCCCCTCCCCTGACGTCACCCTGGCAGGATGACACCGTGGCTCTCTGGGTACAGCATCCGGGGGAGTTTCCGCCAGCCACTGCCAGAAAGGGCCCAAATTTTGATAGTGCCATCACCCAACGGCACCTGTAGCTGGGAAATCTAGTGCTGAGACAGCAGGGCTGGTACTGGGTGGGTTTTGGGATGGGGTCCAGGAGGGTCCCCTCCCTGCTGATCTCTGCCTTTCCTCACCAGGCTTTCGGGTGACGCAGGATGAGCGTGCCAGCTGATGAGCCAGGCAACGTGGCCCATACCATCTTTGAAAGGTTCCTGCATGCAGGGGAGTGCCAGGAGGTGCTGGGCTGCTTTGGGGAGCTGTGCCAGCAGCTGGGGCTGCAGGGCAGTGGGCTGCAGCTCTACCACAGCCTCAAGGCTGCCCTCAACTACTGGAGTGCCAAGGCCCTGTGGAGCAAGCTGGATAAGAAAGCCGGGCACAAGGTTTACGACCAGGGCAAGGCCTGTGCCAGCACCAAGGTACCAAGGATATGGGGCGAGGGATTTGGGTCCCTCCCTGCTCTGTATCCTTGTTCCCAGGGTGAGAGCATCCCCTGAGGCACTCTGCCCCTCACCCCAGCGGGATGCAGGATGTGCCAGGCAGAAGGTTGATGGGGTTTAATGGGACAGAATGTTAACTAGTGCTGCTCCACTTTGCATGGTGTGATGCCACCTCGATGCCACCTAGCCAGCAGCGTCCTTCTTTCTCCCAGCTGTTCTTTGCTGAGGATGTCCCATGGGAGGGCTGCAAAGGGGCAGAGGGACCTGACAAGCCCTTTCTGGGAGACAGGAGCATGCTACAGTAGGATGTACCCCTGGGGCTGGGGTTCCCCTGTCCCACAGCTGACGGCTTTTGTCCCCACTGCTGTGCCCCATCATCCCCTAGCCCTGTGCAGAGGCTGCCAGGAGACCAAACCGGTGTCAGGGCTGCAGTAGACCTGCATTGCCCTGGACAAAGGCAAGGTTCAGAGAGTGGTGGGGCCACCTCACAGGGTCCCCTGGTTTGCAGGGAGAACCACTGCTTGCAGGTGAAGGGCTGGGAGGGTCAGATCCTGACCTGGGGAGCGGGGACATGCTGCCTGCGGGAGTGCTGAAGTCCCTGGGGGTTCACTGAAACCCCTGCTCTGGGGACTGCCCGCCCCCCTCACGCCGCCCATCCCATCCCGTGGCAGTGCCTGGTGGTGGGAGCCGGCCCCTGCGGGCTGCGGGCGGCCATCGAGCTGGCGCTGCTGGGTGCCCGCGTGGTGCTGCTGGAGAAGCGGGACTCCTTCTCCCGCAACAACGTCCTGCATCTCTGGCCCTTCACCATCCATGACCTGCGGGCACTGGGCGCCAAGAAGTTCTATGGGCGCTTCTGCACCGGCACGCTGGATCACATCAGTGAGTCTCAGGGGGATGAAGCTCTGCAACCCCGCAAACCCTCCTGTGGGGAGCCCAGGGAGTGCAGCCCCGAGTACCCCTCTCCCCTCCCAGGTATCCGGCAGCTCCAGCTGATCCTGCTGAAGGTGGCTTTGCTCCTGGGGGTGGAGGTGCACATCAGTGTGAAGTTTGAGGGCCTTGTTCCCCCCACACACAAGGCAGGTATGGTATTGCTGCAGGGTACGTGGTATCCCTGGGGACAAGAACAGGGCTGCGTGTGGCCACTCTGAGCCCCCCAGTCCCTCTGCTAGCCTGGGGCATGCCTTTTGGGGGGAACAAGATGCAACCCTCTCCCTCTCTGGAGCAGGTCCCAGCTGAGAACCAGCACACTTATGACCATCCCCCTCCTTGCAGGTGGCTGGCAGGCTGTGGTGCAGCCCAGTTCCTCTCCCCTCACCCACTACCAGTTTGACGTCCTCATCTCAGCTGGCGGTGGCAAATTTGTCCCTGAAGGTGACAAAAGGGGTCCCTGCAACCTGTGGACCAATAAGGGGGACTGGGTGGGGGCTCATACCTCTCCTCTCCTGCAGGGTTCAAGCGGAAGGAGACACGGGGGAAGCTGGCCATCGGCATCACCACCAACTTCATCAACCGCCACAGCCAGGCCGAGGTGGAGGTGGCTGAGATCAGTGGTGTGGCCCGAATCTACAACCAGAAGTTCTTCCAGAACCTCTACAACAAAACGGGTCGGTGGTCCCAGCCCCAGCACAGGTGGTGTTGGGAGTCCCTGTCGACTCCTGATGCAGCTGGAGGCTCAGCCCCAGGATGTCCCCTGTGATGGGATGCATGTCCCCACATAGTACCCCATCGCAGGGGCCATTTGGTGACTGAGCTCAGTGCAGGGGCTCCCTGTGGCCCTGGCTTAGCCCTTTCCCCATCACCAGGCATTGACCTGGAAAACATTGTATACTACAAGGACGACACTCACTATTTTGTCATGACGGCCAAGAAGCAGAGCCTGCTCAAGAAAGGAGTCATCCTCCAGGTAAGAAGGGCAGGGTCTGGCCCTGGGATCCCACAGTGATGGGCAACTGAAAGCCTGGAAGGTGGGATGCAAATCGTGTGTGCTGGTTTGATTGCATACCCCTGGGATAGTGGGATTTTTGGCAGCTGTTGCCTGTGCCACAAGAAAAATCCTTTCAGGGGGCTCAGAGCCCAATGGCACAGCTGCACCCCAGATCTGAGTGCTCCCAGGCTGAGGGGCAAACACCATCTCCCACATTCCAGCCAGCTTCAACCCATCCCCACAGGACAAAGCAGACATCGAGAGCCTCCTGTCCCCAGAGAACGTGAACCGGGATGCCCTCCTCAGCTATGCCAAAGAAGCTGCCAACTTCTCCACCAACTACCACTTGCCTGAACTGGAGTTTGCCCTCAACCACCGGGACCTGCCGGATGTTGACATGTTTGACTTCACCTGCATGACACGCTCGGAGAATGCGGCGCTGGTGCGGGATTACAATGGGGCTCGTCTGCTCCTGGGGCTGGTGGGCGACTGCTTGGTGGAGGTGAGGGTCCCCCCTGCAGCACCACCTCATGTCTCTTTCTGCAAGATGCACTGGTTGCAATATATTCCCCCTCCCTAAGTGCCTCTTGTCCCAACTGGCCAGTGCACCCCATCCCAGGCTCCCCAAGCCCCAGTAGTGGCATGCCTTGGTGAGGTTATCCCCTTCTCCAGCCCCACCAGAGATTTGGGGTTGGTTCAGGGTGGAGAAGCAGCCCAACTCCTCCCCAGACGCATCTGTACCGTCGGGGAGGAGATAGCCACCCATCCTCTCTCTGCGCGTCTGCCGCCGCTCCCGCTTTCATCCCCAGCCAAGCCCCGCAGCTCTCAGCCTCCTCCCAGCTGCCCTGACCGGCCATGTGACTCCAGCTCCAGCTCTGCCTTTCCCTTTGCAGCCCTTCTGGCCGCTGGGCACTGGGGTGGCAAGGGGATTCCTCGCCGCCTTTGACGCAGCATGGATGGTGCGGCGGTGGGCAGCTGGGACCCCCCCACTGGAGGTGCTGGCCGAGAGGTGAGTGTCCCCGTCCTGCTGGGCTGGTTCTGGAGTGGGCAGGGATGGTAACAGTGACCCAGGCCCTTTCCCTTGCACCCAGGGAGAGCATCTACCAGCACCTCTCGCAGACCTCCCCAGACAACACCAACAAGAACATCAGTCAGTACAGCATCGACCCGGCCACACGGTACCCCAACATCAACCTGCAGGCCATCAAACCCAGCCAGGTACCCAGCCAACTCCTGCCACAGGACAGCCAGCCAGCCCAGCCTCCCTGGCAGTCAGGGTGACACTAATTTGCACGGTTCCCAGTCCCCAAAGGGTGCAAGGCTGAAGCTGTTAGTTCCCAGGGCATTGAATACATTGTCCATTGTGGATGCAGGAGGGTTCTGGAGAGTTATGGAGGGATCCAGGTGTCTCCCTTGCCAGGGCCAGCTCACCTGCATGGTGCCATTGGCTCTGTGCATGTGGTGACCTACCACTGGCATGTCCCCACTGGCAGGTCCGAGACCTCTACCTTGTGGGCATAGTGGAGGTGGACCACAAGAGGAAGAGTGACAACCGGCTCATCACCGGTAGGAGCAGCCAGTCCTGCCCTAACCCCCTGCAGCAGCTCCCCCATTCCTCCCTGAAGCCCATGCCCGAGTAGCTCCTGCCCTGATTTTCCTCTCCATCCTTGTTTCTTGTGCCTTGGCCTGTGTTCAGCTGTCTGACTGTGTTTCTGTCCCAGTGGCACCTCTGGTTTCCCTCTGCTCCCCATGTGGGGACACAGCCCCCCACTGCCTTCTGGGGAGGAGGCTGCCTCCCTCCTAGCCCACACTGATGCTGAGCCGTGAAATATTGACAGATGCTTTATGAAACAATTTATCGAGCCTTGCAGGGGTGGTTGTGGGGGTAGCAGGGGGAGTCTCAGGTCACTCCCATTGGACCCCTCCCCTATTAAAGCGGTGATGCTGCAGTGGGAGGCAGACTGGGGGGGTGTCCCCTGCCTCTGTAGGATGGAGACACATATGCTGCCTCCCCAGCAGCCTCTGGAGACGTCTACGAAGAGCTGCTGAGCTGGTGCCAGGCCAGCACAGCTGGGTACCGTGGCGTGGCAGTGACCAACTTCACCACCTCCTGGACCAGTGGCTTGGCCCTCTGTGCCCTCATCCACCGCTTCCGCCCTGATCTAGTGTGAGTGTCTGGGACCCCTCAGGACCTCCTCCCCTGCGGAGCCCACCCTGATGGCACCCGTGTCTCCCCCCAGGGACTTTGACTCTGTGGGCACCCAGGATGCCGTTCAGATCCACCAGATGATGCTGGACATGGCAGAACAGGAGCTGGGCATCCAGCCTGTCCTCTCCAGCATTGAGATGGCCACCATGACAGAGCCTGACCACCTGGGCCTCATCACCTACCTCAGCCAGTTTTATGAAGCTTTCAAGACCTCACCAGGTGTGAGATTTTGGAGGTATTTGTCCCATCCTGAGCCCCACTGGGGCTGGCTGGCTGCTTCCCTCTTTGTAGAGTGGGTCCCACCAACATGGCCGTGTCCTTCTGTGCAGAGGTAGAGGAGGTCAGCAAGAAACCACTGTCTCCCCACGGCACACGAGGGGCCATCCTCTTCCTCAGCAAGCTGCAGAAGAGCCGGAACCTGACACGCAAACGCGCCCACGTGAGGGACCCCCACCCGGATTCTCCTGACACACCAAAACCCTGTCCCCCTCCCCATCCTAGCCACTCCCTTTGCATTTACAGGACAGTGCCCAGAAGGATGCTGAGGCCAAGAGGAGCCACAGGGACACTGAGGTGGGTCTGCCCCAGGCACCCCGAGGAGTGCTCTGCAGGGGTGCAGCTTTCCTGGGGGGAGAGTGGGGGGCTGACCCTCCCCCTCGGGTCACTCGTAGCTGGATGTGGGGCTGGATGGAGACACTCTGGACAGTGCCCGTGAGCCGCTGCAAACCACCACGACGGACCCAGGGCAGGTTGGTCCTCGTGTCACCCTGGGATGGGGGGTTCAGCTATGTAGGTGGCACTGGGGGCACACCAGTGGCTGGCAGGGCTAAGCCAAGGGCTGGGACCAGGGCTACGCAAGCAAACGCCCACGGGTTCCTGACTCCTCCCTGCTTGTTTCCTGACCCAACTGGTTTTCCAGAGCCAAGACTTGCCGCTCCCTCACTGGTGCCAGCAAATCCAACCTGAGCACCCAGACCCGTCTCTGCAAGAGGGGCAAAACCCCCACTGCACACCTATGGCTGCCAGCAAAGCCGCGGGGCAGGGTGGGTGCCAGGACCCTGGTGCCACCCCGGCCTGTCCTCTCCCCCCACAGCTGCCGAGAGAGAGGGCAGGGGAGAACAGCGATGCCTGCTACTTCTGTGGCAGCCATGTCTACATCCTGGAGCGAGCTAGTGCCGAGGGACATTTCTTCCACCGTGGCTGCTTCCAGTGCCGGCGGTGTGGGGCCACCCTGCGCCTGGGCGACTACGCCTTTAACGAGGAGGATGGTGAGGCGGGTTTTGGGGAGAGGGGATGCTTGGGGCAGGACTTCTCCACCTTGCAGGTCATCACGTGAATTTGCCCCCCAGGTAATTTTTACTGCTCACTTCACTACCCCAATCTACCTGGCATGGACCTATCCCAGCACGAGGCCCCAGCACTGCCTGATTTAGGGGTAAGTCGCCCTAAATCACCTAGGTGATGGAGGAAAGACAGTATGTGGAGGGGGATGCTTGAGCATGGCCCCCATGCTGCATCACTCCTCTGCTCTGGCTCTGCCCTAGGATGCTGATGCTGCCACCGACCCACCCTTGGATGCTGGGAGACCATGTGTGTCCCCCAAGGAGGGGGCGCCTGGTCCCCTACAGCCCACTCCAGCGGCTCCACACCAAGGGGAAGAGCCTGGCGCAGTGGAGGATGCTGTGGATGCTGGTGATGTGGAGGAGCAAGAGCTGCTGGCACAGCCCGGGGGGGATGCAAGGGAGGAGGAGGGTCCTGGAGCAGAACTCCAGGGGGTGGCAGAGGAGGGTGAGGAGAGTGGGGGCAGGAGGAAGATCATCCTTACACCACTGGAGAAGCTCAGTCTGTCCACCCTGAATCTCACCAGCGAAGCAGAGCCTGATCCTCCACCGAAGCCAGCTCGTCTGTGGCTCCAAGCAGTGCCTGAGGCCCTCCCTGCCCCAGGGCAGGGTCAAGACTGCTGGAAGGAGGAGGAGGAGGAACTTGACATGCAGAAAAGTAGGTGGTAGAAGCTGGAGTCTCTGGATGAGCAAAGCTCTCAGTCCCTTCAGGACCCTGCTGTAACCTGCTGTACCCCACATCTTGCTCATGAGGCACCAGCCTGAAAGGGCTTTTCTCTTTGGGCAGCTTTGGAGGAGAGCGACAGCGAGGAAGAGGAGAAGAAGAAGAAAGAGGAGGAAGGCACAGACCTTGGCATCATGGCAGAGTTGGTGAGGATTTTTCCAGAGTGGCAGTGGCCCCACCAGCACAGGTGGTAGCTGGGGCTCTTGCTGGCATCTCCTCTCACAGAGGGATCAGGTCTGGCTCAGCCATGTCTGCCGAGGCAGGAGGTGCCTGGTGCAGGGACTGACCCCCCTCTGCCCATGCCACCATTTCTTCATAGTGCCTGAACCTGGGCAAAGAGGATATGTACTCCACCTCTGAGCACACACTGTCCCGCCGGGCCAGGGAAGCCCACATGAAGCGGTTCTGCAAAGCCCAGGTAACCCCCACAGGGGAGAGCTGGGTCCTCAGCCCAGCACCATCCCCTGTCCCCTCCATCTGGCTCCTGGTGGCCTTGTGATGGCAGGTGCCAGCCCACAGACGAGTGCTGCCCTTCCCTCGCAGGCCATCCAGAGACGGCTGGAGGAGATTGAGGTGACATTCCGGGAACTGGAGCAGGAGGGCATCAAACTGGAGAAGTTACTCCGGGATGAGAATGGTAAGACCAAGGTAGATGGAGCACTGTGTCCCCCGTGACAGGGGTTTGCACCCCACTCACCATCTCCCTGTCCTGCAGGCAGCCCAGCTGACCAGCAGACACAGTGGACAAACCAGCTGCTGTACTTGGTCCAGAAGAAGAACAGTCTGATGACTGAGGAGTCAGACCTCATGATTGCGTAAGGCTCGGGGGGATGTTCCCTGGTCAGTGTGGGAGCTCAGCTCATCCCAGCCCCTCTCGAACCCAGCACTCAGCATACTCCTTCCCTCCCCACAGGGTGCAGGAACTGAAGCTGGAGGAGCAGCAGTGGCAGCTTGATAAGAAGCTCCGGAGTTACATGAACAGGGAGGGTGAGTGCCAGTACTTGCCATGGGAGGGGGGTCCCTGTGCATGGTGTGGGGAGCAGGCCAGGGTTGTGGCCCACCCAGCCCTACTCTGGCCCCCTGCACCCACAGAAACCCTAAAGACACCCGAGGATTGCAGGGCTGAGCAGGAGACTCTGGCGCAGCTGTTGAAGGTGGTGAATGAGCGCAACCTCCTCATCCACATCCAGGAGGAGAAGCGGCTCAGTGAGCTGCGGGCCTGATCCCCACAGCCCCTGGACCCACCAGATCCTCCCTAGGGGGACAAGCAATGTGTGTGTGTGTCTCCTGGTACAAGCATCACTCTGAGCAGCCTCTGTGATGGTCGTGATGCCTGAGCTGCTTGCAAGCACCAGCAGCTGCCATGGCGAATCCAGCTCCCTGCTTGCCAAAGCCTGTCACGGAAGGGCCAGACCTGCTGGTGGATGCCCACATGGGGAGACACTGAGAAGCCCCCAGCTTTGGGGTGCAAAGAGGGTGTTCTCGCATGTGGCTGGATTGCCTTTGCCTTGTGCTTGCTTGAAAATAAGATTTGCAGGGGGCTCCAGGAGTGCCCAGCAGCAAGGAGGTGACCGTAGCCACCACAGGCAGGTCACAGGGGAGATGTCAAATGTGCAGGGGCAGCATCAGGACAGGTCCCTAGAAGCTACCCTGGGACATCCCTTCCAACTGAGGGCATCCATCCTAGCCTGGACTGTCCATCTCTTCAAGGGACATTTGGCTGTACAAGTGGGGGCCAGTGACAGATTGGGCTGATCCTGCCACTCTGCATGTCCACGCTGTCCCCAGCTGCTGCAGGAAACCAGGATCACAACCCCACCATGAGCCCCTTGGGGCAGGGAAGGGCATTTTGTCCAGATTGTGCCCAATCACTCTGTGATACCAAGGACAAGGGACGCCAGTGGCCGTGTCCTCCTTGCCCCTTTCAGGTTTCTCCTGCTTGGCAATGCCACAATGGCCTTTGCACAGACCTCAGACCCCTCTAGAGTCTCCAGGTGTTGCAGGGTGGCCTCTGTGGCTGAATGGATCTTGCAGCAGCCCCAGACATGTTGGGGACGGGGGTCCCAGGCATGGGTTCTTAGCAATACCACCCTGTGTTCAGCCCTTATCCTGCCATTCCCCTCAGTGTCTCCTCCAGCTCTCCCTTGTGTTTGTACCAGCCCTACCATCCTGTTGCAGCCCCCCTCCTTTCTAATAAAGCCCCCCTGACCCGGCACCAAGGGCTAAAATACCACCTTTATTTTCTATCTGAGTCAAATCTGGTTGTTAGAGCAATCACCGGCGTTCCACCCCAGGCATGGGGAGCCTGAGTCTTTCAAGCCTCCCAACCAGGCCAGCAGGTCCCTCCAGGTACAAAGGGTGTATTTAAAAAGCAATAAAACCCCACGTCCATCGTAGTTCCCACAAGGGCCAGTGCAACAAATCTACCCCCAATATCTTAATTTCTCTCAGAGGCAAATGTCAAACCTGCACTACTGCATTGGCTGCACTGCTGCCAGAAGCCAGCTAAAAAAAGGATCAAAAAGGGACACAGTGGGGCTGGAGGGGTATTGTGGGGCACCCGCAGCCTCAGTTCAGCTGTCACTGGAGGGGTATTGTGGGACACCCACAGCCTCAGTTCAGCCGTCACTGGGACATTCCTGCAGCGTCTGCAGCACCATCCGCATCTGCTCCTCGGTGCTGTGCAGCATCTTCACCTCCATGGTGTGAAACAGGTGGAGACCAGTGGCAAGAAGGAGGATGCCGATGGCAAGGAAGGCCAGCAGGCAGAAGGAGAGCTTGGGGAAGGGCTGCCCAGCGTCCAGCCCTGCCAGCGCACCCAGTGCGGCCACGGCCTGCAGCAGCAGCAGCAGCAGGGCCAGCAAGGCCATCCTGCCCGAAGAGTAGCGCTGCCGCTGTGCTGCCCGCAGCCCCACGGCCACCTCTGTCCGTGCCTCTGTCACCACATCTACCAGCATTGGCTCTGCGGGGACAAGGGGCCTCAAGAGGGTGGGACCCCTCTCTACCACTCCTATACCCCCTCTTTTTCGCATCCCCACACTGTGCCCTGTTCCATGCACCACTCCACAAGCACCACCCCAAAGGATGTCCTACGCAAAGAGAAACATCCCCAGAAAACTCCATCCAACTCCATCAGTCCATCCACCAGCCCTCCCAGCACATGTGGACGCTGGCAGCAGCCCCCCAACTTACCAGCAGTGGCGAGGGTGGCACCCGCAGCCTGTCTCTGCCTCTGGATGTGCAGTGTTGCCATCACAGCTTCATGGTCTGAGAAGGGGACGTCCATGCCCGGAGCTGCCCCTGTGGTGGTCTTCAGCTCTTCACACTTTACCATGAAGCTGGAGATGGCCTGGGTGAGGGTGCAAGGGGGTCACACCAGTTCCTCAGCCTCGCCACTCACAGCTGGTGGCGAAGGGTCCCCCGTTACCTTGTAGAGGATGTAATCGATGCGGATGCCCAGTGGGAAGGGCAGCAGCTCTGATTTGTCCGTGAAGCAGTTGTTGGGGACAAGGGTACAACCATCCTCACAGCCCTGAGACAAGCGCTTTGGTTGGTAGGGGCCTCCTGGTTTGCCCCTGGACCCCACTCAGCCCTTGCTCCTCACCTCAAAGTGTGCGGCCTCAGCAAAGGCATCCCGCAGCCCCGTCCAGCCACGCAGCAGCCGGATGCCCACATCTTCGGGGTGCATGTTCAGGTCCCCTCCCAGCAGCACCACATCAGCCGCCTTGGAGGTGTGTCTGCAGGGGAAAGGATGGCTAACCTCCCATCCCTGCGCTGCCCTGCACCAGACTGCAGTGATTGGGACCCACCCAGTGCTTCTCAGCCTTACCCCTGACTGGGACTGGTGCAGCTGGGAGCTCTCTGCAGTGCATACCCAGGGGCAGGTGTGACTGCACATATCCTGGGGACCTGCAATGGGGGACCCTGTGGGGCACCCCTTGGCTGCTCACCGGATGAACTGTGCCAGCTCCCAGGCCTGCACCAGGCGGTGGGGCAGGTAGGCGTCCTTCTCCCGGCAGTACTCGGCGTGCAGCTGGTGAGAGCAGGGGAGCAAAGAAGCTGACTCCCATGCCAACACCTGCCTTGCTCCCAGGCTCCCTGCAAACCTACCCAACCTCTCTAGACGGTTCACCTGGGGTCTGGCCAACACCTCTGCCTTTATCTCACTCCCCTGGGGACAGCCTGGGATGCTCACCCCACTGCACAGCCAGACTGTGTGTCCCTGCCCCCCCTTCCTGAGTAATATTTTATTAAATCAGTGCATAGTCCAGGACAGAGGGTGAAGAGCAGGGCTTAAAGCAAGCGGACAGCAAAGAAGTGGCCCTTCATCTCCCTCCTTCCCATTGTCCCCCCCCCATGCTGGGTCCTTCCCTGGGATGCTCACGTGGGTGACATAGATGTTGAAGATGATCCCTGAGATCCTGATGATGACAAGGCCAACGGATTTGCCACAAAACCAGTCCCCATGCTGGAGCTGCCAGAGGGGAAGAAGAGCAGGTTGGGGCCACTGAGGCTCCGTGGGGGTGGACACAATGGTGCCATATGCCTCCTGCCCCACTTACCATGTAGGGGTACCCATTCAGCGAGTACTGGTAGAGGAGCGTGTCCAGAATGCGGAACCTGGAGAAGACGCAGAGGCCGCTGCCGATCACCCCACTGCAGGAGGAGAAAAGCACAGTGGGGAAGTGTGGTCCCTAAAACCTCTGCCTCCCTCCAGCCCCGAGCCAGGAGGGCTCCACGGATGCCTGAGTCCTAGTGTGCTCCCATGAGCATCCCACTCTCCAGACACGGGGTCTCCCACAGTGACAGAGGTGACCTACAGCACCTGCACCAGTCTCTACATGTGTCAAACATAGGACATGGCACAGCCCTGCCCACTGCCCCACAGACAGTCCTGGGGGGCTGGCCTTGTCCTTCTCACCTGCGGAAGTAATGAGAGAAGGGGTAACAGCCTCCTAGTTTCACCTTCAAGTCACTGTAGTCCCGTTCACTCCACACCTGGAGAACAGTAGGATGGGCTGAGAACAGTCACACTCACATCCCATGCTGGGAATGGGCACACTCGGCTCAGAAACTGCCCTCACCTCCTGAAGAAGCACCAGATCAAAGTCCTCCTGGCGCAGCATGTCCCCGATGAGCCGGATGCGCTCCTGCCGCCGTTTGCTCAGGTAGCGAATGGCCCTGCCAGAGAGGGGTGACAGTCACAGCCTGGCAGGGACGGGGTGATGGGGGCTGTTGGGGCACACTGCCACCCAAAATGGGGGGAGAGGGCTCCAGTACCAGCATAAGCAGGATGCAGATGGGAAAGGGCTATGCGAGGCCATTTGGACAAGAGGGATAATGCAGGGAGGCTGTTTGGGGACAGCTTCTCCTACCTGCAGATCTGAGGCAGCTCATCCTTGATTGGGGTGCAAATGGGGGACCTTCCCTGGGGTTAACAGGCACAGAGGGGACTGGAGGCACTACCCAGGCAAGCACCTCATGACCCTCTGGGGCTAGGAGAGTGGTGTGACTCCAAAATGAAGGGGACACAAAGGTAAACCCAAAGTGGGACCCCTCTCCCAATGTGGTGTCCCCGTCCCCACCCATGCAGCTAGGCACAGCCCTGGAGAACACTGGACTCACCAGCAGTTGAGGTCAAAGACACGAAGGCGCAGGGCAGGATCGCCCTCCATCTCTTGCTGGATTTTGCGGGGGCCAGAGGGCAACGCTGGGCAGGGGGGGTCCTGCAGGGAGCAGACTGGGGGGACAGCCCCGGGGAGCCGGCGGAAGGTGCAGGACAGAGCCAGGGATCCGGGCTGGCGTAGCAGAAAGGCTGAGCCAAGGCAAAAGCCAGGAAGGAGTGCTCAGGGTGCTCCAGCCTACCCTGGGCCTGACCCCTCCTCTCCTGTGCACAAGGCCCATCCTGAACCCCAACTTGCCCCCACGAAGGGATCCATGTACCCCGACCACCATGTGACCCTCCATCCAGTTTGGACACCGGTGGGCCAGGGATGGCGTACAGGGCTTAACCTTCTGTCTGTCAGTGAGTTGTGTCCAGGATGGACTTTCACCCTGGTTTCAAAACGGAGATGCAAAGCACGGGCATGAGACAACTCCCCACAGCTCCCCACTCGGGAAGCTCACGCATCCTTTTGGAGACTCCAAACCGCGGAGGAGCCAGAAGCTCCCTAAACAGCTCCAGCGCTCTCCCAGCCCCAGCGCTCTCCCAGCCCTCGCTTCTCTCACGCCTGACCCCCTAAGATTATCCAGTTTCCTGTTCAGAACCGAAAAAGAGAAACTCTGGGGCTCCAGGATGCCGGTAGCAGGCGGCCGGGGGAGGGAGCCGAGCTCTGCCTGCTCCGGCGGCATTACCGAGCTGCTCGTCCCGTTCCTGCGCAGTGCAAACACCGGCGTCTCCTACCAAGGCCGAGCCCTCCGAGGCGCTCTCCGCTCCCAGCTCCCCGAGGGACGGGCGGGCGGCGCGACAGCGGCGGGGCGCGGAGCGGGACGGGGGAGCGGCAACAGGCGGAGCGGCAACAGGCGGAGCGGGACAGCTGGAGGAGCGGGGCAACAGGCGGAACGGAGCAACAGGCGGAACGGGGCAACCAGCCGAGCGGGGACGGGACCGGAGCAACAGGAGGAACGGGAGGCGGAGCGACCGGCGGGGCCGAGAGCGGACCTGGAGCGGAACGACGGCGGAGCGGGGCTGCGGGGACTACACGGACTACACGGACTACGCGTCCCGGCAGGCAACGGAGCGGAGCGGAAGGGGAAGGGCCGGGGCGGATGAATGGGACTGGGGCGGGTCTGGGGCCGGGGCGGATGAATGGGACTGGGCCGGGTCTGGGGCTGGGGTCGGTGAATGGGCCGGTGGGTGTAACGGGGGGCGCTGGGGGTGCACTGGGAGCACTGGGGTACGCGTGTCTCGCAGAACGGGGGAAAGCAGCTGGTGTTAAAATACGTCATCTCTGTCTCCTGTGTTTGGAACCGGGTGTGTGTGTACCGAACAGCCGAGGCACTACGAGCACACTTCGAGGGGTGTTGCTGACTGGTGGGACAGACCAGCCTTCTGCCACCTGCTGCTGGCGTGGGCGAGAATGCGACCCCCTAAAACGGGTCCCTGAACCCAGCGATGCTGCCGGGATTTGCAGGGAAGCGTCTTCCATGGGGTTGGTCGACCTTTCCCAAGCAAACCCTGCACCAGTGATTCAAATCAGAGCAAAATACAGCTGGATGTGGCATCCCGGTGCCGGGAGAGGGGGTCGCGGGAGAAACGTTATCCAGCCATGGGGTTTCATGGGACAGAGCAGCTTTCATAGTCCTGGTTGTTGAAGAAAACCTCAAGAAATAAAATATGAACTTCAGAAGCACTTGAGCCAACCCATGAACAAATAATTTTAATATTTATTTAGCAGACTGTAGTTTTTTCAGAGCTCTACAGTCTCCTCTCTTTGAAGTTGGACAGATACAGTAAACACAACAAATATATGATACAACCCATCACAGCTGGATTAAAAAAAATACACAAAAAATATAATACATAAAAAATTGGATTTTTAACATTGTGGACTGACACAGCTCTAAAAATGGTGATTGTAACCCTGGTAAGCTTTACAAAGTCTTTAAAAAAATAAAACAGTACTTCATGTGAAATTCATAAATACACTGGAGGAGAACAGAGAGGCTGGGGGGCAGGGGAGTTGAGAAAGTGTCTCTAGGATCCTGGCTAAACCCCGGCCAGGGCTGCTGGGGGCACCAGTCAGCGTGTGCCTGGGGTGTGGGTGCACACCCTGGGGCTCAGTGCAGGCGGGATGGAGGGATGCAGGGATGGAGGGAGGGTGGAGACACAAACCAGTCCAGTTAATGAGGAGCTTTGTCCCTGGTTGGGGCTGGGAGTGGGGCACACCTGTGTTTCATGGTGGGGGAGTTTTGAGTTTTCATTCCCAGAGTTTCAGATCAGTGAGTGAAACGGAAGAAGAAAAAAAAAACAACAAAACAACAAACAAACATGCTACATATGAGAACTCAGCCAGGCCACCCTGGCACAGCACTGGGATAGGACTCCAGTGCCTTGCCTTGGATTTTTCCCTCTCTCTTTCCACCCTGCTCCATCTTGCCCTGTTCAATGCAGCTGCCTAAGTCCAGTCCCACCACGGAGCCCTCAGCTGGGCGTGGGGCCAGGATGGCTCTGCCCTGTCCCACAGGGATGGGTGTCTTCTCCCAGCAGCAAGAGGTCAAAGCCCCCATGCCTCACCAGACACAAGGCATCACAGTGGCAGCCAAGGCACTTTCCTGGGCTCTGAGGCTGTTCCTGCTCCTTTGCACCTGGCAGCATTGAGCCTAAACCTGCCCTGTCTCCCCATCCTGGGCTTTAGCCCCCCTCAAACCACTCCTGCCCCCCCTGCAGCACTGGTCTCTGCATTTCCTGCCACCTTCGCTCCCCTGCCAACACAAGAAATCCGTCCAGACCTGGCCACCTCGGGCTCCCTGTCCCCCTGCCAGCCTCCTGCCACCTTGCTCCATGCCACCTTGTCTCTCTGTGCCCCTCCTGCACCCCGGGGATGCTCTTCCCAGCCTCTGTCCTTGCAGTTGCAGCCTCAGGGCTGGGCATGCTGCATTGGCTTACTTTGGGCTGCAGCCATAAAAATACCTCCAAGCAGACCCAGTCCCTTATCCTGGCATCCTTCCTGTTCTCTGTCCCCTCTCTGTCTCTGTCCCCTCTGTCCTAAACTCTGCCCACTGACAGCCTGGCCCTGTGTTGCTCAATATGCTTTTCCCTGCACGAGCCACTTCTCTGGCCACTTCCCACAGGATGCAGGCAAGTGGACAGAGCAATCCAGAACAGTCAACACAGAAAAAAGGCAAAAAAGGTGAAGAAAAAAGAACCGAAACAAAGAAAATGTATATATGCAAAGTAAATCAGGCAAATCTAACCTCACTGCTCTCTACTCCTCAGCAAGTGACCACAGCAGGGACGTTGAGCCTGGGCCACCCCCAAGTGCTATCCTTGAAAGCCCACACAGAGCTCAGGGGATCCCACACAAAAACCAGCCAGAGATGAAAACATCCTGAGCCTTCCCTACACAAGCCACTCCCCGTGCCTGGTAGTTCCGCTGTTGCCTCCAACCCAGTAAACTCTGCTGTCACCTCTGCTGGTCACCAGCACAGCACGGGGCAGAGGCCCAGGCACTGCAGAGGGTCATCATCCCGATTACAAGCACGGTGTCCTTTTAAAAAGTATTAAAAAAGCACTTTAACTTAAAAAAAGGAAAAGAAAAAAAGAAAGAGACATAAAAAAACATGGTTTGCATTGTCGATGCCCTCATGCCTTCACTGCCACTGGTTCCCAGTGCCCCAACTGCACACAGAGAAGCCCCCAGCTGCCAGTCCCAGGGAGGCAGCAATGTCCCCCTCCTCCACTCTGCTCTGCCCTGCTCCTGCCTTGCACAGGTCCCCACTGCCACCTGGGCTCTGCCAAGCTGTGCCAATGACACTGCTGCTGCCATGCCAATCAGTTTTGGACCAGACCTGGTGCAATGCCCCTCCTCCAGCCCATCTGTGCTCACTCCTCTCCACTCAGGACCAGGACCACTTCTGAGTGAGGGTGGGGGTGAAAGAAAGGGTCGTTCTCTGCTCCGACATCCCGCTGGTGACGACACGGTGGGATCCTGGCCTTTATCAGCAACACCGAGGACCGGTCTCTCCTCATCCAGCACTGGATGTGGGTTTCCTTTCTCCCTATGTTTCTTTTCTCATTCTTTGTTTTTTTGGTTTTTTTTTCATTTATTAAAAAAAAAAAAACAAAAACTGTTCCTAAGTAGAAAACATCTGCAATCACAAGTCAGTCTTTTTTGGCTATTGTTGTTCTTCCACCTCCTCCTCTCTTCAAATGACTTCTCACAAGGCAACAGGCACGGGCGGCTACTCTGCGTGGCCCCCTCCCTCCCCTGCACGCCCCTTGTGCCCCTGCCTGTCCCCGAGTGCCCCTAGTCCTTGACCAACTTGTACACATGGTGCTGGGCGCCGTGCTCGCTGGTGGAGACCTCGAAAACAAAGGCAATGCAGAGCAAGGTTTCCTGGGTATCCCTGTTCGTAACAACCTGTAGCAGAGCAGAGCGTGTTAGGGGAGTGCTGTGGGCAGATGCAGTTATTCAGGGGGTTGCATGGGCTCATGCACATGGGCACAGCCACTTTGCATCATGAAAAATTTGTTACCCATTATTTGTAGGGTTGCACAGGCACTGGCAGAGTCAATTTAATTGCACCGTCAATATTTACTACCCAATTTTGGGGGGGGGGGAGGGGACAGGCTGAGGAACAGCCTGAATTGCACCACCAAAAATTTGCTACCTGTTGTTTGGGAGAGTGTTGCATGGGCTCAGGCATAGCCACTGCATTTGCACCACAAAAAATTGCTACCCATTATTTGGGGAAGGCAAACAGGCTCAGGCACAGCCTATTTAACTGTTCCGTGAAAAATTTGCTTCCCACTATCTGGGAGACTTGTCCAGGCTCAGGCATAGCCACTTTGTTTGCATCATCAAGATCTGCTCCCTGGAATTCAGGGGCTGTGTGGGCTCAGGCACAGCCAGGAGTATCTGAGCTGCTGGAGCACATGCCCAGGACCGGCAGGGCCAATGCAAGTGCGGGCTCCACACTTCCGGTGGGAAACATTCCCTGGAAAAGGAGTGGAGGTACCTGCAGGATGGTGAAATTCTCCAGGACACTGTTCATCATGTACTTCTCTGGGAGGTGCTTGAGTTTGTGGATGAAGTTGATCATGTACTCGCACATGGGAGACCGGTGGATGCGGTAGATGAACCGTCCGTTCTCCAGACGTGCATACTCCGTCTGCAGGGGACAGCCAGGGTGAGCAGCTGTCACATGGGATGTAGGCATAGGCAAGTGGTGGCCAGCTGGGACATAGTGATGTCCTCTCCACTCCGCTCATGGACAGGTATGAAGCCACATGTCCTACACCCAGCTCTGGGGCTTTCTCCATCCCAGGACCCGCTGTGGACCAATTCCTACCCCTTCCCGATGCAGCAGGGCATGGAACTCACCTCCACCTTTTCCACGACCTGCTTCCCAAAAGAGCACACCTTGGTGGATACTGTGATGGTCATGTTCTCTGCACTGCTGTACTGGCTGCTGACACCGTAGAAGGTCCCCGGCCCGTCCTGGATCGTGCTGTTCAGATCAGCCTGGAGAGATGAGGGGAGAGAGGGTCCCATTAGGCACCACCACACCCAGCTCTCGATGGGGACAGGAGACACCAGCTTTCATGCTGGCAGGGGGCCCAACCTGCAACGAGCCCATGGCTCAAGGACAACCCTTCCCATCCTAATCCTCCCAGCATCATACCCAAAATTTGACGAGAAAGAAGGAGTTCTGGGGCCCACGCTCATAGAGTTCCTTAAGGCCACCTTTCTTTTCAGGAAACTTGTCATAGATCTGGCGGATGTCCACGGCCTCCAGCAGTGGGTCGCTGTATGAGGGGTTCGTCTGGCCAATGTGCACAAAGAGGTGTTTGCTGTACTGTAGGGACCAGGGACATTAGAATGAGAGGTCAGGTGAAAGCAAGATGCCACCAAGCACAGGTGTGTGTGCCATCCCCCACAGCTGGTGGGGATACGGAGGGGACCGTTACCGTTTCAGCATCCCGCGGCACCTCCATGAAGGCGGAGTACTCCAGAAGCCGGAGCTTGGCGGAGGCGATGGTGCGGTCCTGCCAGACAGGCACGGCTGATGCAGCTGGCGGGAGCGGAGCCAAGGGCTCGTAACCTGGGGCAGGGGGAATGACATGGGGATGGGGGCAGCTGTGAACTGGGGGGAGTCCCCCTGCAATGCCATGGTGCTGCTGTCCTCACTGCATTCCCCACTCTCCCTTATCTCCCAGCATGGGGGTTTTCCCACAGAGTGGCTAAAACACAGGATGTGCCAGTCCTACTCCTGAGTGGAAAGGGACTGGAGGGGACCCAGCCAGGAGCAGCAGGGTCCTGCTCACTGCAGGACTTTTTGCCAGGTTTAAACTCAGGCTTTTCCCCCATCAGGACTGGGGAAGAGCCTCAGGCGGGTAGCACCGTGGGTGGGGAGGGGACAGGGGACAAATATGACCTGGCAGGGGCACAGGGTTCCCTGCAAGGGGGCAAGGACGTGACTTACTGGCTAGTGATGGAGGCATGGGTGGCTGGATGGGGTAAGCTGGTTGTGCAAACGGTTTAATGCTGGAAAGTAAAGAGCATCATCAGGTTACCAAGCCCGGGATACCCCACTCCCTTGCCAAGGTAGGGTCCTGCCTGGTGCCAGGTAGTGGAGGGGTTTCATACTTACTCCTGAGAGGGTCCAGGCTGTCCTGGGATAGGCCCACTCCAAAACTGGAGAAGTAGCACAGGGAAAAGTCAGCGGCTTATGACTTTCTGCCCCAGCCAAATTCCCCTCACCTGCTGCAAACAGCAAGGAGCCCCCATTTCTCCCCCTGCATTGCCACCATGGCTGAGGATGGCTGTTGATCATCCCCCTGTCCTGTGTGGCTCATGCACAGGGATCCATGCCCCCCCTGCCCCAGGGGGTCCCTGTATGGGGGAACATGGGGTTGTGCTCACCCTGGGGGCAGCAGAGAAGACGGCCTGAGGAAGAGGAGGTGGGGGGCTGAGCTTGTTCTGCAGGACGCTGGCTGACACGATCTGCGCAGAGGACATGGAAGCCATGCTCTGCAGAGCTTTATCCTTCGAGACCTGGTCCTGGAGGCAAAAGGGAAGACAGGAGGGTAGTGGTGGTTACAGGGGCAGACTGAGCTCCCTCAATCCAATTGTGCCTGACAGGTTTTGCAAAGCTAGGAGCCAACTCTGCAGCCTGGCCAAGGGGTGCGGGCAGAGGGATCCCCCCACCCCTCTCAAATGTACCCATCTTAATTAACATTTGAAGCTTGAAAATGTTCCCTGGGCAAAAGCTGACAGCTCTGGAAGATGTGAATCCCAATCCCTGTCCCACTCCCAACCCCTGTCGCCCCCCACCCTTGGGGTTAGCCCCTCCATGGAAGAGGGCAAAAGGCAATGGGGAACAAAAGGCATTTCAAACTCAAACTCAACTTACCAAGTTCATGGCCTGTCCACAAAAGAAAGGAAAAAAAAAAGGTTAGAGTGTTGTGGGAGCCTATGGGTACTGTGTGCACCTCCCCATCAGTCAGGTATCCCCACTCCCAGCTCATCACGGCATCACACAGATTTCGGGAGTGAACCCCTCGACCTGGTTGGTCACCAGGGGATTGCACATGGTGGCCATTTATGCCTGGGCTTAATCCCACCAGGAATGGGATGCCAAAGTCCCCCAGTATTTTATGGGGTCACTGAGGTGAGCCAAGCCTGTGTCTTTCTTGGCTCTTTAATAACCTCTACAACCTCTTCAGGGGCCCTCAATGCTTGCCAGGGCACAGAGAGAAAGAGCTGCCAGCTCCTGCTCTGACTGGCAAAGGGCACCTGCACCTGCCATGTGTGCATTTATATAGGAGACCAATCATTTTTCCTTTTCCCTTTTGCTCTGGAGGTCACAGCACCGCTGGGCAGGAGCACAGGGCTCAAGGCTCCCAGGTATTGCCTGGGGCAAGGCTGTTCCTCCACTTGCACATACAGGACATGTGCATGCTGGTCCCAGTGCGCACCCTCTGTTTTCCTTCTGAACCTTCCCCAGGGATCAATGCTTCATTTATTTTCACCTGGGGTAGGGTGGGAGCGCAGGCATGCAGCCACATGCCGGGAGCATGAACACTCACATGACTGCAGCTCAAAAATACAGACACTGCTCATGGAAGGGAATTTCCATCCCACAGTGCTGCGTGAGGGCAGAGGGCTGCCTGCACCGGTCTTGGGAAAGGATGTTTTGTATCCCCGGAGTATTGCTCAGGGGGATCTCTGTCCTGGCTGTTCCCTGCCAAATCCCACAGGGAGCATGCCTGGGGATAGAGAGCACAGCCATGGACACAGGCCTCCAACCCTGGACCCCAGGAGTCACTGCTGCCTCCAACTCCCCCTTTGCCCTGCACTGTGCTGTGCAGCAAGAAAAGCTATTCATTCTATGTTATTTTGTTGTAAAGGCTTCTGCTGCTGCTGCTCCTGCTGCCCCCCTCACCTCCCTGACTGCCCTTCTCGGGAGCTGGGTTTAAGACATACAAGCGCAGAGGAGCCTCCCCAAATAGTTTCAGGTGCCATCTCCTGGCTTCTCCCAGCAGATCAAACCCTCCTGGGCTGTGGGAGCCCTCCTGCCACCTCAGTCATGGGGCACTGGGGTCCTTGCTGAAGGGCTTTGGAGGGCACAGCTTGGTGAGCTTCCAGGCAGCATGAACTGGAGCTTGTTAAAGCTTTGAGGACAAAACTGCCAGCTCCAGCTCTGATGGTGGCCCTCGCTCTCAACTCTCTGGCCCCTGCTGCCAGCCTCAGTGCTGGAGATGGATAGAGCACCCAGGACAGGGGGGGCTGGTGATGCTTTTGGGACCTCAAGGTCAGCGGGCTGAAAGGCTTTCTGGGCTCCCACACACCCAGCAAGGCAGTAGGTCACCCCTGGAGATGCCCAAGGAGATCCTCCCTGGTGTGACAGTCAGGCACATCCCAGGAGCTGGCTGTCCCCAGTGGGCAGTCATGCAGTGGGGACTGCTCTGCCCCCCACCTTGCACCGTGTGCGTCCAACCCGAACAGGGCTCGGTCTTTCGGTGATGCTCCCAGGCCTGTCTACGCCCCCCCATCATCACCCTCCCCACTGCCACCACAAAGCTCGGTGGGAACGGTTATGGAAGGATTAGTTGGGCTCCAGTTAGGAGGAAAGAAGAAGAGAAGGAAGGAAAGAAAAGCCAACCAGAGAAGAGAGACAGGATGATCCAGTTTTTCCTCACTTGGCTCCCTTGGCTCCTGGAACCATGGACTGCCCCGACACTGCTGAGCCTCCTTCCCAGCAGCATGGCCCCATCTGGACCTGCTGCCATGCACATCCCTGAGGTGCCCCTAGGCCATACTCACATCCTGGTGTCTCACAAGCCACTGGGTTGGCAGCCTGCAGGGAGCCCCCTGACCCCCCCGCTTCTGCCCACATCCCACCAGCAGCTGTCCTGAGTAGGGTCAAGTCTCAGTTGAGGAGGGGAGTGGGCCTTTGCATACCTTGCTTAAACCTTACTCTGCTTCATTGGCTGCTCTGGGGAGATCTTCCCCTCCTGGGAGAACCCCTGATGGCCCAAAAGAGGGGGCAGCCCTCATACATCACCGGAGGAGGGTTTAAACCCACATTTTCCCACGGCAGAGTTCTTGCCCAGGTGAAAAGAGGAGATTCGGCACCCAAATTCACCCTCCTGAAGGAAAGGGAAGGGCTCTGTTGCCCCTCCTTGCACTTCTCTCTGGGCATCCCACAATGACACCTGTAAAGATCATCCGGACCTAGAAGCCAAGTGAGCGGGAAGAAAAATAAAACACCAAAAAAGAAAGGTAATACAGGGAAGCAAGCAGCACACCGCAGAGCCGAGGGGGTTAGTCGTCAGCAGGCGGGGGCCAGCGATGCGGGGAACGCGTACCTTCAGCTTGGACTGAATCTCACGAGATTTCCGTCGGGCAAGAACCTGCAAGTGGCTAGAGACCTGCAGAGAGAGAGCAGAAGGAGAGGGGGAACAGCAGAGCCGTCAACCAGAGGAAAGGAGGAAGAAGGAGAGGGGCTGCCCATGCTCACAGAGACACCGCCGCAGACACCTGGGCAAGGGCGTCAACGTACCTTGATGCCAACCTGGTACTCCCGCACCTTCTTCCGAGCTAGAACCTGTATGTGGCTGGACACCTAGCGCCCGCCACGCCGTTCAGAAAGGAAAACACAGAGAACGTGAAGATATGTTCCCCTTGCAGGGTGGGATGCTGTCCCCAGGGAAGGGAGTGTGGAGAAATGGGGGAGCACTTTTTGCTGCTTCTGGATGATGCTGAGGGTCGTGCACCTGTCGCGAGCTGGAGGAAGGAAAAATGAGGGGGACCCTGGTGCTGCACTGGTTGATGCTTGTTTGTGCCCCCCTGGCTGGGGTGAAGCTCCTTGGAGTAAAGCTGCTGCAATTGAGTGGGTCAATATTTACCATCTCTTGGAGATAGACAGACCCTGCCAGCCCCTGCAAGCACAATAACCTGAGGATACAGCCTTGCAGGTTTGGGGTGCCCCTGGGTTACTTGGCAGGGGCTGCTGTGGGACTGCCAGTCCTAAATTATTCCAGGAGGGACTGGCTCATTACCCCAGGGCTCCGGCTGATTTTGCAGGTGGGAAAGATGAGAAAGTGGTTTTTTATGTCTAGGTCCCTGTAGGAGGAGGATTCAAAGAAAAGGGACTGATGTCCAGGCAGGAAAGGTGCAGCATGGCTGGGGGGCCTGAGCCACAGGCAGGGGGGCATCTGGCAACCCCCAGGCTTTGGGGCTGATTTTAGGAAGAACCTTCTCACACCAGTGCCAGTCTGTCCAAGAAGAGACACAGGGCTGTCCAGGACATGAGCACACAGAGAGATCAATGCCATGTCAGCTCTCCCCTGCGCTTTTCCTGAGTCCCTCCAGAGCATTGCATTCTTACCCCATGGAGGGGGGGCTCACCTGTGTCTTTAAGCCAGAAATAAAGCACTGCCTGGCACTGGTCTAAACACAAGGACAGTGGCCAGACTGTGGTCCCTCTCCCTCCAGCATAAGTCCTGGAGCAATGTCACCCTCCAGTGTCTTGGGACCAGCATTCCTCTCTTGCTGGGACTCATGGCAGTCCCAGCCTAAGTGTCCCGAACCCATCCATCTCCCTATGGTGGGAAATGCTCCCCAGCATCCAAGGCCACTGGTTCTGCCAGGATGGGTGGTTTGGCTCCTGGCTAGGGGCCACCGTGGAGGGGAGGGAAGAGCCACTGGACATGTGACAAACAGATGTCCCACTGAAGGCTGCAGCAGCCTGGTCCTCAGACAGGTTTGGTGCAGTGAGGGCTCCAGGGATGAGTGTGACCACTGTGTGCTCCCTGGCCTGTCAGCGTCCCTGTCTGCCCCAGCATCCAACAGCGCAGGGCAGCAATGTCGGGGAAAGGGTTCTGCAGTACCTCTGACCCCACCAAGACCAGCACCACAGCCCTGCACAGTCAGTTCCTGGATCCCTGGCTGAGCTGGGGATGCCTTGGTCTCAGCCCAGGGGTGCCTTTGCTGTGGCGTCTGGCAGAAGTGGTAAAATGCCTGGCAAGGGGCAGAGGTAGGAACAGTCTCCAGACTCAGGAGGAGTAGCAGATTCATGCCAACACACACAGATACACACACTGCCTGGACAGAGATTTTGAGGGCTCCTGTCACCCATGGGGTGACCTCAACCAGGCAGGGGGCTGGGTGCTGCCTGCTCCTACAAGCCCTATTTCAGGGCATCCTGTGAGAGAGCAAACCCGAGGGGGATTGTGCTCACAGGCGAAGCTCCTCACAGAGGATGGGGGACCCGCTGACAGCAATGGTGGCTCCAGGAGGGGACACGGAGGGCGGGCGATGCAGCCAGAAAATCCGCTCCCCCTCGGGCTTACCTGGCACCCCCTCCCATCCCACCCTGAGCCCACCCCAGGAGAAACAGCAGAGCAATGCCTCACCTGCTTCCTCGTCCGTGTCTTTCCCGTTCGCAGCTTGATGTACCGGGCGATCAGCTCGTTACGACCTGCCGGCACAGCCAGGAGTCAGCCCCGGGAAACGAGGCCCGGGGGCATCACCCCCGCGGGCCCGCGGACCCCCGGCCAGGCGAGGGAGGCGCTGCCAGGAGGTGGCGCTGCCGTGACAGTGTCGGGGCTCGGGGCGGCCTCGGGGGCGGCCGGGCCGGGCCGGGACAGGGCAGCGCTCCCGCCCCGTGCCCCCACCCCACCGCTCTGCCGGCCCCACACACCGGGGCTTAGAGGGACGTGACAGTCACCGGGGACTACAGCGGTGTCCCCAGCCACAGACTCCCCCAAAACTCATCCCAGCTGGAACCCCCTCGGAGCCGATGAACCCACTCCCCGCAGCCCTGCCCGCAGGGGTCGCGAGCTGCTCCCCCAACACCCCGCTTCTCGTTTGCAAGCCGTGCTGGCCTTTCCACCAGTATTTCCTAACGTCCTGGTTTAATTCGAAGCAGAAGTTGCTTTTGTGCCACATTTCAGGGGCCAGCTGTGGCCAATCTACGTTCAAACGTCAGAGCAGCTGGGAGCTTTCTTCTCCCGGTCCCGGCCCCCCCGGCCCCCGCCGCCCCCCTCGCCCCCCCCGCGCACGGGGGCGGCCAGGCACGCCAGATTTATTTTAATGGACCAGATGGTCGCGGTTGGAACTTGTCGAAATGCCCTTGGAGTGGGTTTCAGCTTTAAAAGAATAAAAAAATCCCTTAAAAAAAAAATACACTCCCCTCTCCTCTTCCACTCCAACTGGCCCCCTCCCAGCCCCACAGCAACTGGGCCCTCCTGGGGACACACACACATGAGGACAGACAGGGCCAGGTGCCATGCAGGGATGGCTGCACCCTGGGGTGCCCACGCCAGGCAGGAGCTGGTGGGTGGATGGCAATGGGGGTACCCCTTGCACAGCCAGTGTGGCACCCTAGCACTGAGCACAGCTCCCATCCCTCCAGCCTCCCAGCCTGTGCCGGTGCTTGGCCTCATTAGCACCTAACAAGGGCCAGGTCCTCCAGGGTGCCCAGGTGAGGTGATGCCCACAGCAAGGTGATGACAAGGGGTGCGGGCAGAAGGGACTCTGGTGCTGAGCCCCAGCTTGGGGGTAAATCTTCACTGAGCACCACAGCATCTGCCTTTGCATGCCCTTCTCCTGAGTCCCACCTTGTCCCTCCCATACTCTGCTTGCGGGAAAGAAATATGGGGGAAAAAATATGGGAAAGAAATGTAGGTGCCTTCATGGACCCAGTGGGGCAGTGCCAGCCCAGCACCTAGTGCCCAGGAGCCAGGGGCAGCATCTCCTGCACCCGTCCTGCCTCACAACATGCCCAGGCCACCCTAGGCTACACCCTTGCAGCCATCCCTGTACCCACGTGCCCTGTCCCCTTTCCTTGTGATTCATCTGGACCGTGCCATTCCCTCTGAGAGGGCATGTCCTCCTCCAAATTACCACATTCCTCAAATTCCTCTCCCCTGACACCACCACATGAACCAGTTGGACAGGCTGGGTTAAAAATAACCCATCAGGCAGCAGAGTGTAGCAAGGCCCAGTATGCCCGTCCTGGGTCCTGGTCCCCCAGCTCCCACCTACTTTGCCAATCCCGCATCAGTGGGGTAGGGGTTGGTGTGGCCGTGGGCATCCCATTGGACCCCCAAAAAGAGGGGTGGTGGTGGAGAGCAGTGGCACTGGCACACCCTTATGTCACATGCTGGCATCGCTTGTGCCTCCGGTGACCCTGGGGGTCCTGGTAAATTTGGTATGGCCAGCCAGGGATACTGTGAATCCCAGTGGGGAGGTGCTGGAGAAGGTGGGGGGAGATGAAAGGCGGCTGGAGGGGGCTGCTGCCTCTTTAAGCAGCTGCCAGATGTCTCTGAAAGGCTGGAAAAACCGGTTGGGGTGTGCTGCGCAGGGCCAGGCTCCCGGCGGCACTTCAGCTATTCCCGGAGAAATCCAAAAAATGCACCCACTTGGGAAGCCCTGTGCTCCCCCCCACCCCCCACTCACCAGTCCTGGTGCTGTGAGTTGGGGGCCCTGGCAAGCAGGGTAGCACAGGGAGCTGGCATGGGGACAGGGACAATGGCATAGTGCTCTCCACAAAGCTGCATCCCCTTTGCCCCTCTCCACTGGCAGTGGGTGAGCCATTGCCCTGATAGCAGCATCCTGATGTATTTTGTAGGCTGGGGATAGAGGTGTTCGCCCTGGTCCTGTTGTCACCATGGGGTAATAGTAATAGCCTGTTGCTGACTTTGAGGTCACCAGCCCTGGGGGGTGACACCCTGGGAGGTAGAGGGGAAGAGAGACGAGCCCCTACCATGGCAGGGATAGAGACACCATTGCACCTTCCACTGCTCTTTGGTGGCACCATGCGCCCCACGTCAGTGTTACCTCCTGCCTATGTGACCCATCCTTATCCTCTTTCTCCCAGCTGCAGAGTCACCAAGACAGAAGTGTTTTGGGAGACACTGGAAACAAGGCTGAGACACCCCCAAAATCATTGTCCCAGTGGGGCTGACCAACCCTGCTGCTGCCAACAGCGTCACCAAAAACTGAGCGGGCTGCAGATGGCTCAGGGTGGGTGAGTGACCCTTGCCATAGGGTGCTCACCACTGGGTCCAGCTGGGGAGAGTTTGGGGAGCGATGCAGAGGCACACAGGAGCAGGAGGGTTGGGGCTGCCTCTGGCCCTGCAGTCCTGCACCAGCTCCCTGTCCTCACCCCCTCCCTGCCTGACAGCTTCACCAAACCAGTCAGTCCAGCAGGGCCGAGAGAAGGAGGGAGCGGGAGGGAGAGCCAGCACAGAGGGAGGGGACGCAGGTCACTGCCACCTCCCCAGTCCAGCTCTATGATGAACCTGGAGAAGCTGCTTTCGGGGCTGGGGGGGTGCTCAAGGGCAATGCCCCAGTGTGGGTTTGGGGCAGAAGGTTTTGCTTCAGCCCTGGCCACCCCATTCTGGCCAGAAGCCCAGTCCCTGCCTGCTGCCTCCATCCTGCCCCTGTCACTCACCGTACATCTTGCCCTCATCTGAGAGGATGATTTTCCGCCGGCCACAGGGTGGGTAGATCGCCAGCGCCTCCTGGAAGCTCTGCTCAATGTCCGGACTCCACACACCCTCGGCATCATTGTCCAGACTCTTGTCCATGCCATCCTGGCCATCTTCCCGCCCCTCCCCGGGGCTGCCGCTGGCGTTCCAGCTGTTGGACGCTATGGTGCTGGCTGCTCTGGGCTCCGACCCTGAGCCCCCACGGACACACGACAACCTGCTGGGACACAGGGGACACCTGTTAGACCCAGAGACCTTTGCTGGGGGCGTGAGACTGCAGTGACAGTGCGGTCCCAGGTCTGTTCCTGGCTCTTGCTCTGTCCCCACTCACACCCAGAGCAGCATCTAGATGTGGGGCATCAAACAGGCTTTCCTTGGGGACAGAGCCATGATTTCCCCCAAATCCAAGCCACAGGTGACCACCCAGGATCCACCAAATAAAGTCTGGGAAGAAAACTGCCTGGTTACTGCATTATCCATACAAGGAACTTGGGCACATGGTGCTCACGGGTGACACCTTGGGACAGGGTGGCAAGAGCCCTGCAGCTTGTGAACCCTGACCCCACACCAATACCAACTGCCACACAGCAGCAAACTGGCCCCAAGAACAACCCCAAACCCCAAAATCCCTGTTCCACTACGCATGGCAAAGGCAGAGTTGGGATTTGAAGGGAGATGCTGGGTGGCTCCAAGCCAGACCCCACTAATAGGAACCAGGTGGCCGGAGCTGTCCGGCAGCCCTACCCCTGGCACTGGGAGAGGCCCCCCACTCTGAGGATGCTCTGCTGGGGCCCCAGGCCCTCCCCAGCTGGTGGGTGATGCTGGAGAGTCTTCAACCCTCCTCCTCCTTCTGCTCTTCTCCTCCGTTTGCCTGGCTCCCAGCGCAGTGTTTCAGTGTTTTGCAATAACATGTTTGGCGGCAGCTGGCGGCGGTGGGAGCAGAGTAGAGAGGTGTCTCCTGCGCCGCCGTGCTTCCCGGACAGGCTGGGAGTGTACAAAGGTCTCCGGCACAGACATCTCCTTTTAAAGGAACTGCCGAGCCCGCTGGCTCAAGTACGCTGTGAGGCCTTGCCTTTTTTTTTTTTTTCCTTTTATAAAAAAAGAAACTTACCCCCCCATCTCTCTCTCCCTCGTCGTGATGTGATGTCAGCCCCTCCGGTCCCGCTGCCCGTCCCTGCCCGCGTCCCCCCCGCCGCCGCTCCCCCTCTTGCCGAGCACTGTGGCCAAATAAGGAGAACTGGATTGTAGGATCGAGCCAGCCAGCCAAGGGAGGGATGGCGGCAGCAGTGCCGGACGGGCCCGCGGCACCACGAGGCCCGTGCTGTGCTTGCTGCTGGGGCGCTCTGTGGGGCAGCCCCCTGGGAGGGATACATTGTCCAAACCTAGGAGGGTGTTGGGATGGGAGGGTGGGGGGACACCAGGACCAGGCACTGAGCAGGGACGGCACTGAGTGGGGACAGCCACAGTGGGACCCTCTGCAGCTCATCAAGCACATCAGGACTCTGTCCCAGTGAGGCACCTACACTGGGGTGCAGCTGCTTTGGCCGGGTGCTGAGCCCTGGCTGCTCTACAGCAGTCCAAGACCCCCCCAGCAGCTCAGGAACCCTCAGACATATGGAAACCGGAGATGACTCAGCGGCGCACGGCAGCCCAAGACCCTGCTGCTCCCAAAGCCCACAATGGCCTCCAACCCCACAGCAGCACCATGGCAGCCCCAGACCCCCCAGCACCATGGCAACTCAGAAGCACCCAGCCTCAAGATACCTCAGTGGTCAGAGACCCCACAATCTGGTGCCAGCCCAGCACCCAGCAGCACCCCAGGACCCCAGAGCACCACAGGGCTGCCATCAGCTCACCCTAAGAGCAGGAGCTGGTGCCAGGGGCTGACTTTGCAGGGACCCACTAGACTCCCTGCCCTTCCTAACTGATGAGTGCAATTAGGGCCAAGAGTGAAGCTATAGGGCTGAGAGCAAAACCATGGGGCTGGCTCCACCACTGCAGGCAGCATGCCCAGTGCCCTGGGTCATCGTCCCTGTGCCAGGAACTGCATGCACAGGCAGAGTAACGGCTGCCCCCACACCCTGTCTGCAGCACATGTGCCCCCCTCCCTAGGAGATCCCCAGCCCCCTCCCACCCCACTGCCCCCCCCAACAGGGAAATCCCAGTCCAGCCTTTTCAGGGAATCTGGGAGAGGAGGGAGGGTGATGCTGGGGCCCCGACCAAGGTGCGAGGAAGCAGCTCCTCCTCCTTCTCCTCCTCCTCCACCGAACCTGCTTTTGGCCAGGCCAAGACATTGGATTTCCTGGAGGGAGGGTGCATGCACCGCGCTGACGCAAGGCACGGCCGAGTGCCGCTCCACCCTGCCCCTTACAAAACACCAACAGCAGCAATTAGGGAACCGGCAGGGCTGGACGGCCTGTGGAGAGACTGCGGCCAGACCTGCTCCGGGCAGGGAGGGGACCGGACCTGCCGGAAAACACGTCACCTGCTCCTGCCTCCCGGCTGCTCCCCAGGGACAAGGGCGGGAAGACCCCTCCCACAGCACAGGCATCTCTGCAGGCTTTGGATCGGATCCCAGGACCACTGATCCGCGGAGCGGTGCTTACCCCCTCTGGGGATGCTCATGCACCCATACCAGGCAGGCGTCCCCACATCCAGCTCACTTGCCCCTCTGCATCCTGCCTTTGTGGGGGGACACACTCTAGCCCACGGCTTTAGAGGGTGATGGAGGGGGCTGCACCCTTGTGAGGTCCCCCAGCGGATGCAGGACGAGTGCCCGAAGCAGGCAGGGGAGGATGCCTCCAGGGCAGCCCTTATCTCCTTGTGAGGACAAAGCTGCGCCAGGAGACCAATGGTGTTCCCACGAGCTCACAGAGCTCGGCCCCAGCACCACTGCGGGGGACGTGAGGGAAACCTGGGGCCTGAGCAGGCAGCAGGGCTGCAGGCAGCTGCCCTGTTGGGAGAGCTGCTTGGGTGGGAGACCCTGCTAAAGCAACAAGAAGCCTCTTTAAGCTCTGCAAAGGCAAAGAAAGTTCCAAAGAGGGAGGGGTCCTAGGGAGATGAGTGTTATCTGGTGGGTGGGGGGAAGGAAATACTTCAGAGGCGACTAGCTGTGGTCAGAGAAGCGTGGTGGGTGCCGGGGGCACAGGTGTCAAGGCCAGGAGCAAGGTGCTGCTGGGACCAGCACAACCAGCTGTGATAGAGATCAGGTCAAGGGTGTGTGGGGTGGGATGGAGGAGAGCACTTGGGGCTGGGGGCACAGGGAGGTTATGACATAGGCAGAGGTGCCTGTCACCCCCGCAAAGTCCCTGTGCACCCTGTCTCCATCCCTATCCCGTGCCACCGAGCTGAGGGGACAGCATGTTCCTCTCTCCCAGCATGGTCAGCCCCAAAAGCACTGTCCCATCTGGTGTAGCCACAAGGCACAGCCCAAGCAGCCTTCACACTGCTCCAAACCCTTCTGTCCTGGCATGGTACAGAGCAGTGCTCAGCCTCCCACCAGCACAGTGCTGCCAGCGCCAGCCCTGCAGGGGGAATGAGTGAGGCCACCATCACCACTGCACTGTCACCATGACCAGTGGCACACCCACCCCAGGGGTGAGGGGGAGAGAAGCCCCCATCCTTCCTGGTGCTGAGGGTGCACCCCCCATCCAGGAATGGCTTTACAAGACCCCAGCTGAGCAAACTCCAAAGCCGAGACTCCCAGGCACCCCAGTTCCTGCCCACATGCCCTGGCACATTGGGGCTCAGTGAGAGCACAGCCGGGGCCCTGACTCCAGGCATTGATTTGTAGGCAGGCAGAGGCCTTCATTACTGTGCCTCTCGTTTCAGGCAGGGGAGCACTGGCCGGAGGCAGTGTCCATGATGCTGCCTCTGCTCACCTGGTGACACAGCCGGAGGGAATGCTACCCACACCATCACACAGCCACCAGCTCTGCAGAGCCCCTTGAAAGAAAACCAAAAGCCGTGGAGCTCCTGGGGTACACCAGCAAGACCACAACACATCAGGAAGATGTTGCTCTGTCTGCTGACAACCCCAGTGAGTGCATAGAGCCGAATGCTCTTGGTTCTGCTGAGGATGACCCTACATCTCTTCTCTTGCTCTTTGCAGGAGTCCCGTATCCCTAGCACCTTGCCCAGAGACCCTTTGGGAACACCCTGCCCCACGTCCTGCCCCAGACACTACCCCATTCCCACAGGGACACCATCCTGGTTGGCATGAGGCTGTCCCAGGGACAATCAGAACTCATCAATGCGGGTGGTAGCAGCTGAGCAAGATGCAGCACGGCAGAGAGGGTGGGGGAAGGAGGCTTGTTTATATCGTGCTCCTCTTCCAAACAGCTCTCGCTGTGCTGAGGGATTCCCTGGATCTGGGAGAGAAGGGCGGCCACTCTGCTTTCTCCCACCCAGGTTTGCACCTCTCTGCCAGGGCAGGAGGACCAGCCACGTTTTCCCAAAAGGGTCCCCTGGCACAGTTTGGGGACCCAGGCAGTGGCAAAGCTCCCCATGCACTAGGCTGGCTCCCTGTGAGACAGCCCAACTAATTTCCTCCTCTCTATTGCTTCCTGTCCCTTCCGGCTTGGCGGGCAGCTCAGGAAGCAATCGGAGCGAGAAAACTGCAGGAGGCCATGTGGCAGCATCCCACTAGGGTCTGAAGAACTGCCAGGGCTGCCTGGGCACAGGGTCCCCAGCTCCAGCTGGACCCCTGCTGCTCCCCAGCTCCCAGCAAAGCCCTGAGCCTCGACCTGGCAGGGATGTGGCTGGTCCTCACTCAGTGGTACACGGCTGAGAGATGCTCAGACACAAAGGGCTGTGGACGAACAAAGAGGAAATGTGAGTGATTTGCCCCAAAATATTTTGTCAGGAAGGAGGGAGGGGATGGGGCAAACGCAGGGCACAGCTCCCTCCTAATAGCAGAACCACGGGCAGTCAAACCAACCCCCCCATCCCCTCCTCTTTCCCCAGCCCTGGCAGGGCAGCAGAGCTGGGTTTCGGCTTCTGGAGGACCTGAGCCGGTTTTGCTCAAGCCTCCAGGCTCAAGACCTGAGGGCAGAGGACAGACGGACACTGTAACCCAGCATGCCTCCATGGCCCAATTACATTGCCCTGCCCAGCCAGGACGGGGCGTTTCACCCAGCAGCGCATAAATAGAAAGCTTTTACAGCATTAATTGCTCTCTGTGTTATGAAACTAGCTGGATGGAAACAACAGGGTTGGAGTCGCCTGCCAGGGATGGGCCACTGCCATGCCGTCCTGCAACACCCCCAGTGCTAGTGGCCCATGGCACAGCCAGTGCTGGACACAGCACTCCCTGGGGACCGTTGAATTTGCTTTGCTTCTGTGCCAAAACGTGTCCATTCCAGAATGTCTCCCTGAACATCTCCTGTAGATGAGCTTGGAACAGCCCACAAGTCTTGAGTCCTCAGGGACTCCCAGCTTGTCCCAAGGGGAAGCTAAGGGGCACTGCTGTCAGGGGAACACTGGGGGAGCCTGGGCCAGGCAGTCCTGTGCCTGCAGTGGGATAGTGTCCCACCATCTGGGCCAGCCAGGCATTTCAGGGACCCCAGCAGCCCTCAGATTTTCTCCTGAGAGGAGAAATGCCTCCACAGAGGAGCTCCAGGTATTGCTGACCCCATTTTTTGCCATTGCAGCAGGGCCAGGGAAAACGTCTTCCAGGGGACACTGGCTGCCAGGCAAGGAGGAGGAGGAGGAGGAGGAGGAGGAGGAGGAGGAGGAGGAGGAGGAAGGCTGAAATGAATTTCACACGCGCCCCCGGCTGCCTCCACCCCCGCGAAACCCAACCCTGCCTGGGCAGCAGCTGCACCCACTGCCTGCGCTGCAGCACCCGCCAGAGCCCAGGGTTAGCACCGACTGTCACACTCCCAGCTTCCAACCAGGAGAAATCCTGTGGGCTGGAGGGTGCAAGAACTGACTGGGGGGGATCGGCACCTGAGACACCGGGCAGGGGGGCTGTCAGGTATTACCGTCCCAGCTGAGACATGGAAATGCCCCTGGCTGCCAGAGTCTGGGACAGAATGTGACATGGAACTGTCACCTGGCCACTGTCACCCGTGTGAGGGGGCACACTTCCCTGCCCTCTTGCAACGAGTTCACAATCTTGAGGCAGTGCCAAGCTGAGGTCCTGCAGGAGCTGTGATAGCAGGTACATGCTGCCTGGCACAAACTCCATTGGTCACTTTTTCTCAGAGAGGTATATTTTGGTTTAGCACCATTTTACTGCCACCACCCCAGACAGTCCCAGCAAGCAAATCCTTGTGCATGCCAGGAGCATGTCAGGAGCTTGTGGCAGTGAATCGCCTTCTCCCAGCACCTCTCACTGCTGCCTGAGCCGAGAGCTGGAAATGGGCACAGTGATTCCTGTTCCTGCAGATTGAAAAATTGCTCTGGAATTCTCAGGAAGGAAAGTTGCTAAAAATACATGAAGGCAGTATTCCTGGTAAAAGAAGGAGCTCCAGCAAAGAGGATGGCCCAAGAGCACCAGAGAGCCTGGCACAGTGTGCTAGCCCCCTACCCTGCACACTAACGTCCAAACATCAGAGCTGGACCCTGACCCTCCGCTCTGTGATGCCACCCAGGCAAGGCTGCAAGCAGGGCACAGCAGCCGCCTCACATGAGAGCTGGAGCTCAAACTCATGCCATAGATGGGCACAGGTGCTGGCAAGCACCAAGGGAGGACCCTGCCCAACTTATTCACCAAGCACGCAGGCACAAAGCTGGGCATGGAAAAGCAGAGTCTTGGACCAGACCTTTGCTCCTAGACTGTGAAGCACTCAGATCTTCTTGCTAATAAAAACCTGACGCTCACTTGGGTCGGGGGCTCACATGCCTGCAGGCGGGTGTGCTTCTTCCTAAACCAAAACTGCCTAAGCTGGTGGGGGGGAGGTAGGGGCTGGCTGCCTCTGGGGGAAGGGCAGGCAGCAAAGAGCTGGCATGGGAACGGCAGCCCATCCTCCACGCACCCGCGCCACTCCGCGTCTGTAAACTTTGAACATCTTCCGGAGAGAAGTTAGTGGCTATTGTGAACAGCTGGATTTAATTTTACGAGGAGCGAGGAGGAGACAGTTGTGGAGAAATAATAAGGCTTGGCGCTCCCAGGCGAGGATCCCTGAGCCCGGCCAGCCTTCCTGCCTTCATCGCACTCCGCCTGGGGAGCGCTGGCGAGACAGTCACAGTGCAACTGAGGCATGGAGCAGCATGGGGCTCACCCATCTTCTGCATGATGCAAACCTGAGTCCAGATATCTGGGGCTTTGCCCCTGTGTGTGTCCCCAGACCCATCACCCCTCCAGCAGCCAGGGCATCGGCAGTGGCACATCTCTTCCTCACAGCAGAAAACTGGGCTGCCAACACAGGGCCTACTTCCCAGCCCACAGCAGCACCTTCAGACCTAGGGACCCCCAGTGCTCATTCTCGATGCTGGTGGGCCACTGACGCTCGTGGGCCACTGTGGCGCAACACCTCCCTCCAGCCGGCTGCTTCCCGTGAGGCTCTGCCCACCTCCTAAAATCAGTTTTAGCTCTGCTGTCCACTTACCAGCCACCCCTTGCAGCCAGGGGAGCTCTGCCAGCACACACTCCAGGTCTGCACTGATCCCCCCACAGCAAGGGGGAAGGGAACCAATCAGCCTCTTCCAGCACTTGCACCTCACCTGCCACCCGCGAGGCAGCACTTCCCAGAGTTACTTCTCCCGGGGAGAAGCACAGCCCTGAAGCTCACTGCAGTCACTTCCGTGCCTCTGGCTCGTGGGAGGATGGCTGAAGGTGAGCTCCTGGGTCAGCTTTAACCAGCTGAGACCTAGCAGAGCTCGTGACACACCCAGTGCCCATCTGGAAGGTGGCAGCAGTGGGCACGCTCGGTTCTGGTGCTGCTGCTGTCTCATGGCACATAATGGGGGACACTGGGAACATTGGAGCATTGCATCTCTTTGGGACCAGGTGAGGGGACATGCTCCATTGGGATTTGCACCGCCAGGATGGGACATGCTTTGTAAAATCAGTGTTCCTCCAAACCCTTCGCTGACAGGATCCTGTTGGCTGCAGAGCCCTACATGAACACTGTTACCACTAGGCCACCAGCTTCAAACCCCAGGAACAAGACTGTCACCTCCAAAGGGCTCCATGTGTGCTCATCAGGAAACTCCACAATGAGCTGCATGGGGAGCCTGAAACAGCAGCCAGCATCGCGCTACCCCCTGCTCCCCACCACCATGGGCAGGTGAGCGGCCCACCGGCACCACGAGGAGGTTTTGCTGGGGCCCCTCGCTCCCATTTCACAGGCGGGGAAAACCAAAGCGCTGGGAGCTGTAACAGCATGTCTGGACCCGCAGCAGGATCTGGACGTGCATTATCACAGAGGGGGGCTGCTCCTGCAGCGTGCCCACTGCAGGCTGGTGCAGGGCATGGCTCCACCGGCTCACCCCATCATTACCTTCCCTCCCTCCCTCCAAAAAAACATTTCATAAGTTGCCACGTGATGGTGGCAATAGCAAACACCCATGCGCTTCAGGTGCCTGCCCCAACCACAACACACAGGTGCCTGGGCTCGGCCGCCGTGGCTCACAGCCCGGCCTCGACCCCAGATAACACCTTGGACAAACAGCTGAGAAGCTGAGAGCATGACCTGGCCACCCAGCAAATCCCCCATGGATGGAAGCTCCCAAAATCAAGGGTAGTTGGTTATATCCCATCCATCAACAGTGCTCAAGGCGATGTAAACGCTGTGGCAGTCTCGCCAGCCCCTTGCAATTGCCATCAGGGACCTAATAAGAGAGGGAAGCTCCCAGAGGTGGTACAGTTTTTGGACAGCATCCAACCCGTTCATTGAGGGATGGAGGAATGCCAACTCCACAAAGAGCCCCAGGATGGCTCTTGCCATGTAAGTCCCAGCAGCACCCTTGGTTAGGGCTTTGCAGCCCCTTCTCTTTTCCTCTCCATTCTCCACTCCCATGGACAGAAGAAGAGGTACTAATGCAGGAAAACACATTTTTTTCCCAACAAACAGCCCAAAATTGCCCATTTATGACCTTTCTGGCTGCTGCATGCCTCCACCAGTCCCACCACTGAGCTCACCTGCCACCAGCCTTGTGCTCTCTGCGTGTTTGACAGGAGCTGCGCAGTTACTTGCTTTTTAATACCTTAATTATAGCTGATTACCACTGCCATCCCCACCTCCTCAGTGCCATGACCTGCTCACACACCACCAGGAGAAGGCTCCTTCCTTCGGCACAGTGCCAGGGCCACCAGGACTCGCCTCCCAACCCATTTGGTGGTGGCAAGATGGGGATTAAATGGTGATTAAAAGGAGATGCTGTTTCTGATATCATGATAAATAGCGACCGTATGTCATGGCAAATGGATACAAGTCCCTTTTACTGGCGGACCTGGAGGCTGCAGGGTTCCGCTTTGCAGGAAAGGGATGTTAGATGTGGGATGACTGCTGGAGGGTTATGCTGTCCAAAATGCCTCCATTGAAGCATCCCCCCACTCTGAGTTGTGCCCCAATGTTGCAGTCACCCCCATCAGGACAAGGGTCCTTGAAATACCTGGGTGCCATTTACCCAAGGCATTTGGAGCCCACCGCTTTCAAAGGGTTATTTCTGTTAGAAAAGCCAGTGCAGTGCTAGCTGCATGCCCACCCTGGTGAGGTGGCTGGGTGCTTGAGGTCCCGGGGGACAGGAATGTCTTCCCCTGCATCACCCAGCTGGGAGGGGAAGCTGCTCACCCCACAGCCATCTGCAGTCCCTTCCCATGAGAATGTTGGCCTTGCACACCCAAACCGGGCCAATTCCAATGCCTTCTCCCAACAGGACACTTGTGCCTGTCCAGTCTGGTGGGGAAGTGCTGGGGCACTGCCACAGTGACCATCACCTGCCCTGTCAGCAGGGGTCCAAGTTCCCTCCCATTTCTCTCCTACCTTCCCTGTTGCGTGACATTGGTGAGTCCTCAACCCTTGCCCACTTTGGGGACCCTCTTCCTTCCATTCCCAGGGAAAATGACCCAGCTGGGGTGTCGGAAAGGGCTGTGGGGCCATGGAGACCCCAGGGCAGCTGGGTGCATGGGGAGGGGGTCACCAGCCTAGTAAACTCCAATTCTCCACCCATCATTATGAGCACTTCAATACTGTGGGGGGAGGTAGGCAGCCTCGCTGGCAGGGCCCCCCGGGGTGGCCAGGCTGTGCCAATGCCCTGACTCACGACACGCACGTACCCGCGCGGGGTAAAGCGATAGGAGGGGAGAGAGGATGCCGGAGCCCAAAATACTCTGGTGTGCCTGACACGGGAGATTATCGCTTTGCTGATGGGACAGTTGCCCAGCCTGGCTTGTCCTGGCTCCCTGCAAAGCACCAAAACCTCCCAAAAGCTCTGCCCTCACTTTTTCCTCTGCCACCCCATGCCAACCACCCAACAGCTGTGAGAGGCTCAGGATTCACGCTGCCCCAGCAGGGCCACCGGTACTATTTCCAGCTGGTTTCTTCCCAAACTCTGCTTTTTTTCTCAGCCTTAGAACCCAAACACATTGTATAGGGCCTGAGCAGTTTCAGGGGGCAGAGGTGGGTGGCACTGCAAGGGCTTGGCCTTATTTTCCTTCCAAGGGGGTTAAGGGGAAAAAAACAACCCCAAGCCCAAGGAGGGTGTAAAAATAAAATAATAATAATAATAATAATAATAATAATAATAAAGATGACACACTGCTGAAAATTATACATCTAATTGCTGCCTTGTTAGCAATGCACCCCTATGACGACGCACAAAGTGTTTAGCATACAGTGCATGGTCATCCCCTACATGCGCGTGACACACATGTAGCGTGACACACGTGTGACCCCACACCTCACCGGGGACCCTTCCGCGCCGGTTCCCGGGGAGCTTCAGCTGGGACAGGCTCTCGCTGTCCTTAACGCCCGGTGCCCGCCCCGCACGCTCCCGACGTACGGGCACAAGGCCCCTTTGTAACCCCGGGGATGAGCCGCAGCAGGGGCACTCGGCGGGGGACCGGTGCGGGGGCAGCGCAACCCCGACGGGGCGGGAGCCTGGGGACCCGATGGTGAGAGTGGAAACACCTCGGCTGTGCCCCCCACACGCACATACCCCATCGGGGGGCGTCGAGGGGAGCCCCGGGAGGAGGTACTGAGCTGGTGCGACCCCGCCGACCCCCGCCATCCGCCGGGTCCAGATGCAGGCGGAGGTCTGCGGGCCGGGAGGAAGGAGGGGCTGGAGGAGGAGGAGGCGGAGGAAGGGGGGTTGGGAGTCTCTTCCCGGCGAGCGCTTACCTGCTCCGTGCTTCGGAGGGCTGGGCCGGCCGCGGATGCCGGGATAGGAGCCGGGGCCGGGACCGGGGCCGGGGCCGGGACCGGGACCGGGGCCGGGGCCTGGCCGGAGAGGGCGACAGGAATGCGGGGAGCGCGGCGGGCTCCCGGGTCCGCGCACGGAGCCAGGCGCAGGGACGGGAAAGTTTATGCGAGGGAGGAGCAGAAAGTTGGGAGTCAATCAGGAGGCGGCGGGGCCGGGTTGGGCCTCCTCCTCTCCCCTTGCTCTCCTCCTCCTCTCCCCTTGCTCTCCTCCTCCTCCTCCTCCTCCTCCTCCTCCTGCTCCTTCTTTTCCTCCTCCTCCTCTTCCTCCTCTCGGCCCTTCCTGCCGGCCGACTCTCCCGACCTCCCCGTCGGGGCAGCAAGGACGCGGGACTTCCCCTCTGCAGGGAGTTTTTTTTGGGGAAAGGGCAGCCCTGGAGCTCGGCTCGGCCCGGTCTCTAGGAGCGCCCTCTATGAACCTTCCTCACTATCCTTCTCCTCTTCCTCCTTCTCGGGCCGGGGCATGAGGGTGCTGCTGTCCCATCCCGTCCCGTCCCCAGCCGGCCAGGGCTCCCCGTGAACACCTTCATCGCTTCTGTGCTCACCTTCATCCCACTCTGCATATCCGTGCCCCCCTGCACTCACCTTCACCCCTGCACTTACCTTCGTCCCTGTGCTCACCTTCATCCCCTTCTGCACATCTTCATTGTCCTTTGCACACTCTAGTGCCCTGCTGCACATCGTCATCCTCTTCCTTATTCCCATCTCACATCTTCAACACCCTCCCAAGACCTTCATCCCTCTCCTTATCCTCACATATACTCAGTTCCCCGCATCCCACCAGACTGCAGATTCCCCATCTCTCCCAGACACCCACCCCATTGTGCCCTGGATGGGGATCTCAGCCCCCACTGTTGTAATGAGTTCCCAAGGGAACTCATCCAGGAGCCAAGCCATGGTCATTTCCTCTGAGCAAGCTGATGGATGGCAACGTGCTAAGCCACAGCTGGCTGATGGCATACGAGTCCCTGGCCACAACCCAGCCCCACTGTCGGGAGCCACAGCCCCAACAGGGGCAAAACCTCTGGTCCTGCCGGATGAAGATGTGCGGCACAGACCTGTGCCGTGGTACTCAAAACCCACAGAGAGGAATCCTCCCATTGCCTTGCTTGGAGATGGGATCCTCTTTGCATCCCATCCCTTCTAGAAACATATTTTTCTAATTTTTGTGATGAGCTTGGTTGTATTCAAGCATTTTGGGACAAGCCAGCTCTTCAGCCCATGAAGTGACAGGCTCTGAAGCATCCAGCACATTCAGCAATTGTGTGTGATTCATAAAGCCATATCGCATTCTTCCACCCTTGGCCTGGTGTTAACTTGTAAGAAATCTGGACTAAAAACTGTAACAAAATGGCTGCTATTCTCCAAGGACTGTTCAGAGCCTCGTTACTCATCCCTTACTTGGGCAAAAATGACATTGAGTGCTCCTGGAGATGACAGCCTTAATTGAGTTCAATAGTAGTTTAGGCTGAGTAAGGCATGAGCAAACAAGTGTGCATTAGCCCATGAATAAAAGCCTGATCTGCAAATGTTTAGGAACACATGTAATGCTGTGCAGGGGAGTACCAAGGGGGTCACTGCTGCTCTGGGCCTGCTGAGCAGGCAGGGGTCTCGCTTCAGCATCCAATGCAACCACTAGCGGTGCTGGGATGAGCTTGTTCTGGAGTGCAATGATTCAAGCCCGGCTCAGTGGTTTGTTTCTGTTCTGCCTCTTAATTTTTTTTTCTCTGCTTCAGAAGTCCGTAATCCTTGTTTCTGCTATTTTTTTGTCCACTGGTGGGAACAAGCAACTTCCTTTCCCAAATTATAATATAAAAGAGCTGCAAGCTGCAATGCCATAAATAATATTTTCTTATGGCCAGAACATCCAAGTCTAGGCAAGACACCAAGAACAGCTACAACATTGTAAAACTCCAACACTTCTCCAGAATGGATTCACTAATTAAGAAATGACTCCTTTTTAAAAAGCAGTTGAAAAATATTAGCTTTCCCATTGCTGCCTGTTGCTTGCTGCACTAAGAAGGAGCCTATCCTGCAAAGCCACAGCCTAGCTTACCTTGCCTTTCCCTCTAAAAAAAAGTCACCAAAATAAATACAAGGGGAGGGAAAGGGAAGAGAAGAGAAAAACACCTCGTCACAATCACTTCTTTAATTAATTAATCTATCACCACTTCAAAGCTGGAGAGAGAGCCCCCAGGGCTGAGACGCTGTTCTTTGCTAGGCAACTTGCTGGGAACCAAACAGCTCCAGCCCTTCCATTGCTGGACAGGGAGTTTCCCAGTGCTGGCCTCCCCTCCTGCACTCTCTGGGAATGCACCAACCTTTTCCCTTTTCAGCTGCCTGCCCTATGGGGCATTTACCTTCTGGAAAATATCTGTCAGCTCCCCAAGAGTGCAGGGGCTAAGCCTTTACTCAGGGCTGGGTGTATGGAGCCCACTGAGCCCCAGAGGTCTGGGGAAGAGGGAGTAGCAAGCGACTGGAGAAGAACCTCCCAGATCCATCTTCCTGATCAGCTCTAGACCAGCATATTTCCACTCATGAGCATGGGATGGGGATGCCAGCAGCCACTACCTGAGAGAGGTGCTGGCACCACAGCAACACTGGTCCTGACAGGGACACGTGCTCAGCATCATAGAGTCTTATTTTTTTTCCTCCCCTTTGCCTTATAAGCATCTCTGCGAAAATAAAATGCATTTCCCAGTAGGTTCCCTTGAGGAGCTGACGACAGTTGCCTCTGGCCATCCCTGTAGCATCAGCCTAACACCAGCACCCTAAAATGAAGCTTCAGAAGCCTCAAAGTCTCATGCAGGGAAAATATCATCCCTCGGGATTGAGAAAACCCTTTCTCCAAGGAAGACACACACTTTGGGTTCAAACACCATTGATAAGGCTCTTTCTTCTCTTTTTTTTTTCTCTTTTCTTGCAGCGAGCATTCCTTTCACACCCACGCACACCCCAGCATCCTCAGTCATTGGTCTTCTGGCGCATCCGTCACACTTTCTGCCGGCCAAAGTAGATACACATTTAAACTGCTTCCATCCCTCCTCTCCTCTGGTGTTAACAGCCAGCGCAAACAAAGGGCCCGAATATCCATCGCCCTCTTAAATTGTTTTCATTTGTTTCTTGTGCCGCAGTTGGTTTGCATTAGAGGGTTTGTCTAAGGGATTTGGGGTGGGCGACTGATGCAGTTACGGCTCTGAGATGGGGTGACATTGTGTTGGACACCCAAGGCAGATATTTTGCTGTGCTTAGGCTACAGGCCAGGAAACCTGAGGGGTTTGCAAGCAACAACCGGCAAAACGGAGACTTCTTGGGTGAGGGGAGGGAGAATCATCCTGGGGAACGGCTGGGATAACAGCAGCTTGTGCTCCAGCCAGAACTTGGGGAGCCCAAACCCCTCTCTCTCACCCTGCTGCTTCTTTTCTGCTTCCACTGGAGGAAACAGGGACAAGTGTTAGCTCAACCATCAGCTGAGCTTGTCCCAGTTTCAAACAGATGTTGAGTTCCTGGCTGGATTTGGGCAGAAAGCTCTTGCTTTCCTCACATTTGCTGGCCATACCTCACGAGGGATGCTGCCCCTGAACTGCTGTGGCTGGTTCTCCCTTTAGCTCACAAGACAGTCTCTGATCTCACTGCACGGGTAATGGACAATGTCCCATGCCAGCCCGTTGTCCCCAAGTTGTCCACCTCCCTCTGCCCCTGCCATGAGCATCTGCTGATGAATGATGGAGCCTGGATTCATGCAGCTGGTGAGAAAATTTTCACTCTCATCTGCAAAGCTACCAGAGCAAGATGTTCGGCAGTGGTTCAGCAGCAGCTCATAGTCCCACTGTCACTGTCATCTGTCCTCAGCTCCATGCAGAGACAGGTTCGGGCCATGTCAGTGTTGCAACACTGTCCCGTGAGGACGAGCATCCCTCTTGCACAATTACATCTGTCTCATCCATCTACTACTCCTCAGCCCAACTGCTCCAGCTACCTCTCAGATGCAATAACTTGAGGGGTTCAGATCACCTCCAGAATGGGGAAACAACCTATATGTGTCCTGGGAAAGGAAGCCCAAATTGTCCTCGGGTCAGTGCATTAGCTGAGCAGGTAAGAGAAACTGCTCAGGGAGTTGAGGACGGTGTTTCAGGGGACCTTGGCATATCCCTGTATTTCTTATCACTGAATTAATCAGATTTGGGACTGTCTTTGAAGCCAAATCCTCACTCCATAAAGGTGGGATTGTGCTGCAGTAGGAGCATGGGCTGATCTGCTCTCACTGAGCTAACCCCTCTCCAGCATCTCCCCTTCTCACTGTCTCCCTGCAGCTCCCCATGATACCCTACCAGTCTGAGACAGGGGGTGGCACCTTCTGGTCACCACCTCCCCATGAACAGGGAGCACCAGTGGGGCCAGTTGCAGCAGTGGGGACACCCAGGATGTGTGGGGTCTGGAGGGATGTTGCAGGGTGAAGGGGCAGTGAGTGGTAGAGGCACAGGGGGTTTGGCAGGGCCTGTCTGGGTGCTGAGCATGACTCAGCACCACACCACACCTCATGAGTCACTCCATTGCTTCCTGGGTGCACCCTCAGTTTTCTCTTCCAGGTCCCTCCTGGAGAACTGACCCAGCTGGGCCCCCTGCCAGCAATGCCAGCTCTGCCTCACGTGGATGCTGGCCCTCCTCCACTGGCACCACCATCCCTCAGCACGTGCCCATAGGTTGTCAGTGCTCTGGGTGCCAGGCTGCTTCTCAGGGACCCAAATCCCCAACAGTTTCTGGGCAGTGGGGTGAGACCCAGTAGGTGAAAAGACACCATGGGCACTGGCCATCCACTCACACCAGGACAAAATGGGGCAAAAGAAGGGCTTTGCGCCCAGTGGGCATCGAGCCAGGATGGGGGTCTCTAGCTGGGAGCTTGGGCAGAGCCCATCTGCATGTGGGCTCTGTGCAGACTCACAGAGGGATGAAAAAACACAGAGCAAGGAGACCACTCTCTCACTGGGGGACTGAGCATAAAAATACAAATCAGAATCTAAAAAAAAAAGAAAAAAAATGGGGGATGAGTTTCCAGGATCCGAGTCCAAGAAACATCTCAAAGGGATGAGATAGGGCTCACAGTCAGCCTCATCTGCTAAATATACCTCAGGCCTGACTCTGCCATCACCCCAGACCAGCGGTCTGTCCTGAATTTGCTCGGAGAGGGTGGCTGCAGCTGGATGAGCATCCCATGGTGCTTGGCAAGCATCATGCTCTGTGAACCACCCCAGGAGCAACTGTGACTGCAACCATGCACTGGACAGAAGGTGGAAACACAGGGAACGGAACAAGACAGGGATGAAGGAGCATCCGCCGGGCACTGGCAGGTGGTCCCGGTGGTCCCAGCAGGCCCAGTGCAGGCGCTACTCGCAGGCCAGCTTCCCGTCGAAGCTGGAGAGGGCGATGGCAAAGGCCTGCACAGCACAGAGAGGGTAGTTGTAGTCCATGGTGAAGGCGTCATCCGCCACACGCCCAAACTGCATCACGATGTAGTCGGCTGTGGAAAAGAGGGCGAGCAACTGGAATGTCACCTGTGCACCCATCCTGCCTTTTCCCAGTGTCTGAAAGAAGCTGCCCACCCCCCAGCCCCAAGCTCTGCCTGTGACTCCCACACTGGCTGCACCATACTGCAGCACATGTTATAAAAAAGCATCATTTTCTCATTGCACAGTCCAGCACAAGGACCACGGCACCCTCTAGTCCCTTCAGCAGCCCCTTCCTGGGAGTCACAGTCCCCCAAGGGACAGGGACCGCACTCCCATCCCCTGACTGTGGGACTGCTGCTACTGGAGGGGGGTGACAGGAAATCTGTAAAAATAACCAGGGGCCCTCAAGAGGTTTCTTTCTGTGTAGTAACCCAACACCCTGGAGGCTGAGAGCTTCTGACTGTACCAGACAGGTGACAAGTGGCCACATCCAGACAGAGCTGCTGCCACCCCTGACGGACTGTCCCCAAGGTACAGTGTGGCTTGGGCTGAGCCCACTGGCGATGTGGGGTGCATGATGGGGCTAAAGCTCTGGGGTGTTCTGGGCTGAGTGGGTGGCTGTAGTGTGATGGGGGGCTCAGCACCCTACAGGATCTGTCCTTGCTCTAATCTCTGTGGCAACAGGAGCCCTGCACGCTGCCTCTGCCAGTGCTGGGGCCCAAGGGCAGCTTCTGCGCAACACTGATCTCCCTGTCCGGCTTCATCCCAGCTCCAGCAAAGGCAGGCAGGACCCCAAAGCATGAAAAAACTAAACCTCAGCAAAATAAGGGGGTGCTGGGGCCAGTTTATGAGGCAGTGCTTCCCCACCTCATCCTCCCATCCCATCCTGCCCCCTTTCCAGCTTACGGTCACTGCCATGAACAATCTGGAAATTTTTGACAGAGGCATGGGTGACCCGGCCATGGAAATTGAGGACATAGGATTGGGTCTCGTCGTTCCACACTGGTGCCTTGTTGTGCAGCTCAATTACATTATCCATGTTTCTGTTCTGCCATCGCATCAGGAGGCCGTCATTATCCTGGGGAGGGACAAGAGCAGGGAGAGCAAGGTCAGGGTGACTTCCCCCAGAGGCCTGCCACCCTCTGTGGTGTGCCTGGGGGGGATGCTCTGTAGCAGTACCCACATGGAAATGGGATCTGTCACAGAGAAAAAAGTACAGACACTGTGTCTCCCACCTCCCAGGTAAGTGCCTTGAATTTCAGGGACATCTGAAAGCCTCTCCATGCTCCAAACTGGTAAAATCCAAGGTGATCCCCAGCAAACCCAGCCCCCAAGGAGTTTCGCCCAGCCTAGCCCCTGACTTACATTTCGGGGACGGATGGGCACCCTCTCACCATCAGCATTCATCCCAGGGATGATGACCGTCATCTTCCGGGGACCTTTGAAGCCTAAAACATTGGTCTCCTGCAGGAAAAACCGCGTCTCTAAAACCAGCAACCACCAGTGGCTGCAGCCACTCATGGGGGCTGAACAAGGACTCAGGGATGGCTCCAGCTCATCCTGCATCCCTGCAACTCCCCTGGGGCAGCACCCAGTGAAGGGGTGCATGTTGGGACCCCCTCGTTGCCTGCCCAGGAGGTCCAGGAGGGCTTCCCACGCTGCTGCTTACATAGACCACGGCCGAAAGCTCCTGCCGCACATTGGACCAGTCAGCATTGGCTCTGTCGGGGTTTGCACCATTGTCGAACACTGTGAACCTCGTACCCATCAGGTTGGATCTGCAGCCAAGGATGAGAGATGGTCATGGCTGATGCCACTGACAGCCCCACAGCCACCACAGCCCCCCTGTGAACCCTCTCCAGGCACAGGCTTTGTTTTGGTCTAGCTGCAAACCCCTGACGCAGCCCCCAAGCAGTGCCATCCTTCCCACTCCTTAGTCACTTGCTGTGGTTCAAGGCACCCTTAAATCAGGGTGTTACGGGGTGTTGCCACTACAGGGATCCCCCAGCACTGCTGTGTGGCTCCTGGTGATGCAGTGGCCTGGGACTTGCTGGGCACCTTTTCTAGCCATGACCTGTCTGCTGGGAGGAACCGGACAAGCCTGTTTTCCCCTCTCAGCCCCCTGCCACTCCTCAGGTCAGACCCAGCAGTGGGAAATGCTGAATTTAGCCTCCTGTCTGACCCAGCCATTTCTTGGAGCAACCAGTAATCCATGGGTGGGAACAGGGTGCTGCAGGAATGGGGTGCCACCTCTGCTCCTACCTCAGCTTCCCGATGAAGTTCTCTCCCCCCCGTGACAGATCAGTGGGGTCGATGGAGATGAGGTAGTTGGAGGTTTTGCTCTTCTTACGCTTCCTCCCAGCAAGGAGGAACACCTGGTAGAGCAGTTGGACCATGTGAGGATCAGACACTGTCACTGCCATCGACAGTGCTGTCTCTGGCTCACCCCCCAACAGGTCACTGCCATGACCTTGAGCAAGTCATGGAGTGAAGATGATCCCCAAAACACTGGCTGTGCCATAGGGTGAGAGGGGCTGAGCCCAGCCCAGCATCAGCAGGGCTCTCTAGTTGACACTAGCTCATCATCCCAGGTACCATCAACGTAGGGCATTTCCCAAGAGGAATTGCAGGAGAGGGAAGCAGCCCCATCCAGAACCCACCACCACAGTGGGGTACAGGTAAGCATCCCCCCAGAACCCTGGGAGTGCTCCCCAGGATGGATGCAGAGCCCCATGAGTCTCCATGCCCTCACCCTAACTAACCTTCTTGTCATTATCCAAATGAAGGTAATAGGTGGGGTAAAGCCCCCGGTCCATCCCCTTCTTGTCCCGTGTCACCCGGCACTTGATGGTCACCCCCTGCGGCGCTGGCTGCAGCACGAACTCCTCCAGGTTGTCCACCTCAATGACAGGAGATGGGGGCCTCTCCTCCTTCAGCTGCTTCATGAGAGGGGAAGGTGACCCCAAAGTCAAACCTGCTGAAAGCCCCCCTCCTTTCCCAGTTAGTTGCTCCTTGCTTCCAATTCCCCCCTGGGCTGTGGCCCTGCAACTGATGGCTTTGGAGATGATGCTGCAGTGGGTCTTGCTGGGGGATGCTGCAGCCTCCCAACTCACCCTGGGTGGAAGAGCTGCTCTCCCCCACCCCACCCCAAGGGGACCCCCATGGATCTGAGGGGTCCTTTGTACCTTCTTTGATTTCTTTGCTTTCCCCTTCTTGTTGGAGTTTTTCTGCAGGGTTTCCAGGATCTCCTCCTCACTCTCAGCCCCTTTGGGAGGAACTGCAGGCAGGAACAGGCAGGGGCACAGAAGGGGGAAGATCCTGACTCTGCTGAGCCCCAAAATCAAGCTTGGCATAGACACATGCCAACACCATTAATTGTAACCCCCATCCTTCACGACCAAGCTCACCTACACTCCCAGAAGCCCCTCCAGCACATACCACCCTCCATCACTGGTGCTGGACTCTCACCTTTCTTTTTGGATTTTTTCTCCTTGGGGGGGTCCCCACCAGTCTGGAAGAGGGATGCTGGGTTTTTCTTCTTCTCTGACCTGATGGGTTTGGTGCTGGAGTCAGAATCATCCTCCTCATCACTGCTGGTGGTGACTGTGAGGGACATGGGGGAAATGGTCATGCAACACCAGGTGCTGTTGGCTCAGGGTGATGCTGTGGGGCAGCAGGACTGGATACCTCCCCCTCCTGCTCACCCTATACCTTTCTTCTTGCTTTTCTTCTCCTTCTTCACCTGAAACACGGACATTTGCTCCTTCTTGGTGCTTTTGGCAGATTTGGCTTTGCTGTCAGAGTCACTCTTGTCTCCTGGTGGGACAGAGGAGCTGATGAGCTGCTGGAACAGGCAGTGATGGGGACAGGGAGGCAGCAGGGTGGAGGGTAGCAGGAAGGGCTGGGCTGGGGGTAGATTGAATGGGGAGGGGGCGATTGCTCTGCAGCACCCTGAGCCTCCCGGGACAGTGATGGGAACCGGATGCAGGCAGTTCCCTCATCCCAGCAAAGACAGATGCAAATGATGACAGAGCCAGGCTTAGGCTATCCCTACCCCTGGACACTCACCCTTCGGCTTCAGCTTTTTCTCCCGGCTCTCTCCTGAGGGGGGGTCTTTAGGAAGCTTCTTTTTGAGCTTTTTTGGCGGGTCTTTATTCTCCACCTCTTCTTCCTCTTCTTCATCCTCCTCGTCCTCAGCCAGCTCTGCCCAGAGGTGACACCATGGCATCAGCAACGCAATGTCCTCTTGCAGCGGGGACCCCCAGCCTCGTGGTTTGCGAGGACGGATCCTCTTGCGACAAGACTGGCCGGAATGGACAGTCATCCTGTCCCAGCCGGGGTGCGGGGCTGTGGGTCCCGTCCCGTCCCGGTGTCCAGCGGCGCGTGGGACGTGGCCGGTGCCGGACGGTGCCGGCGCGGTCCCAGCGCCCTCTCGCGGCTGCAGCCCCGGTGCAGAGGAGGGGTCAAGCCCAATCTTTTCCTGCAGGAAGGTGGCTGGGGACCTGATGGCACTGGCTAGCCACCAACTGCCACAATCCCAGGGAGTGCGTCACTCCCCACCTCCCCCCGGTCCCAACTCCCCAGCCAAGGCCATGAGTGCAGGTCCCCTGACATATTCCCATTCCTCCCAGGTCTGTAGCTGGGTTTTGGCCAAAAAGCTCTGCCAGGGGTGTGCAGAGGCCCAGCAGACACCGGGAGCATCAATGGCTCTGGTGGGACATGGTGCATGGGTACATGAGGAGCCATGAGCGAGTGCCTGCAGAGAGGTGGGTGCTGTCACCACACCTTGCTGCTTCTTGGGGCCCTTGGCCACATGGGAGCGAGGTGCTGGATTTTCCTTCTTCTTCCGAGGCTCCCTGGTGAATTTGGAATAGGCATCCTTGTCGCTCTCCTCCTCTCCCTTCTCCTCCTTTTTCTTCCTCAGCTTCTTCACCCCTGCACATTTCAAGAGATGCTCGTGATGGAGAGAACGGCAGGTGCAGGATGGGGCCACGGCGGGTTGGGGGGGAGGGGGGTGGGTGGGCAGTATGTCCTCCCATTTCTATGGGAGCTGTGGTGATCTGTGCTCACCCTGTGCTGGGGCATGTGGCTCCTCGACAGCCCCCGCCTCACCCGGCTTCTTCACCCGCAGCCGCCTTGGCTTGGCCTCAGGCTCCAGCCCAGGTTCCTGCCTCTTTTTCTTCAGCTTCTGCCCCCACAGATGGTGCTGCAGAGGTGGTGATGGCCTTAAACCCCTTTTCTCTTTGTGAGGCAACCCCTGCTCATACAGCACCAGCTCCCTTTCGGAAGTACAGCTGTGCTTTTCCTGGCCCAGCATGGAAGCAAGGACCCGCTGTGGGGTAGGGGGACACACTTTAAAATGAGTGACTTACCATGGGGCAACCCCCCAGGGAAGGCAGAGGAATGAAAACAGAAAGGACTGTTAGCAGACAAACAGAACAGCATCTACCCTGGGACAGGCAGCCATGTGCCAGCCCCAGAGACAAGGGGTTGACAAGTGATGCTGGCACTGCCCTGACACCATGGACTGTGTCAGCATAGAGGAACAAGCCACACTGTGCCACAGGGACCCTGGCTGAGAGCCACTCTGGGCACTGATGGGCACTCTGGGTACCTGAGCCAAGACAGGGTACACGAGGAAGGGCAGACAGCTTTGCTCCTCACCTCCATCTCTCACCCCCGCAAAAGGAGCTGCAGGGCCTTGCTGGGATGGAGGTCAGCAGGAGCAAGGAAGCAGGAGGATTAGACACAGCATACCTAATCCCAGTTAGCTGGGCTATAAATAACCCTGATTTACCAAATACAGAGCATGTGGGTCAGCACTTGGCTCTGGAAAGGAGGTATTTGGGGAGTGGGTATCAGTTCAGGGCCCTCAGAAGGCAATCTAAGCAAATCCACATGCTCTAGAGCTTCCACTACCTAAGAGAGCATCTTTCCCCTCATAGGGATTGTGTTCCTCCCAGATGCTCCAGGGTGGTGGGTGAAGGTGTTTTGCAAAAGGTGTGATCCAGACAGATCCCAGTGGGATCCCAGTACTGCAAATTTGGGGAGGGGGAGCTGGGAGTCCCACAGTGAAGCTGGGAACCAGCTGTTTTCTTCCATGTCAGCAGCTCACACTGAAAAGCTCTTTCACATCCCCTAATCCCTTAAGCAGCTGCAGGGAGGACAGCCATTCGTTACTTAATGAAGTTCTTTGAGGAGGGGGTGCTGATTAAATTGGGTGGTGGATGAAATTGCTGCTGAGACCCCTCCAAGGTCGGGTGGTACGTGAGGGCTGTGCCGAAATGCAAGAAGGGGGTCTGGCTTTCAGGGTCACAGCCTGAGGAAAGTGAGTCACAGCTGACAGCTTAACTGAGGGGCTTAATTAAAGTGTTAACTAGGAACTAGGAAACCGCCACATGGGGTACTTCAAAGTCATGGAAAGGGGGTTCAGAAGGATGCACAAAGGAGAAGGGAGGGCTGTGGGATTTTCTCTACCCACCTGCTCTGAAGAAGGTTCCCAAAAACCTCGTGCCCTCCTGGGCTGCAGCACCCCAATAGAGAGCCCATCCAGCCCCTAGTCAGCCTTGGTGTGGGGCTCCAGGGTTTCAGGGTCTCTGATGACTCCAGCCCTTGAGGACAGCCCACAGCAGGGAATGGTAGCACATGGGATGGAGGGGAAGGATTTTTTCTCACCTGTTTGGGCTTCTGCTGCTGGGGGCTCCCTGGCTCCTCGCTGGGACTGTGGGGCACAGAAAGCAAAGCGGTGAGGGCTTTCAGACCTCCACAGACCTTGGGGGGCATGAGACTGCCCCAATTTTTGGTGAAGGAGGAAAGGTCAGCCTTTCATGTGGCTCCAGAAGCATTTTCCCCTGTCTCGACTGGGTCAAGCTTGTCTGACATCATCCTTTCTAGCAGGGAGCACAGGACAGGCTCTAACTTGGGCAAGGGTGACAGCAAGGAGGTTAATTTGGGGATTCCCCTCTAACAAACGCTTTTCCTCTCTGTAAGTCAATGAGCATCATCACACCAACCCCTGAAGCAAAAAGACTCTGATAAAACTGCTCATTAAATTGCATTTAAATTGAAAATAAGAGAAAAAGGCACTGGAGGAGATGGGAGTCTGGTGGGGACAGCCAGCACATCATCCACCCCACAGGTCACATTCTGCCCCATGGCACTCACCTGTCCGCAGCCCAGACCTCACGCAGGATCTCCGTCTGCAACGGCATCGCTTCCTCTGTCCTGCCCCGACTGCCTCCCCTCCTCCCTGGCACCAGTTGCTGACCTTCTGGTGCTGCAGCCCCTACCAACCCAGGACCGGATCCATGGGGTCAGTCACAGCTACAATAGTCTGAGTGCTCTTATAGCATTGGCTCAGCCACCTCCACAAGCCTTTGTGGTGGGAGGAGGAGAAGGAGGAGGAGGAGTAAGAGCAGGTGAAGGAGATGATTAACTTTATTTCTCCTGAAACTCACTTAATAGGATTTCAGGGGCTGTCAGCCAGGCTTGCTGGGAGAGCAGCTGGCAGGGTAGTAATTACAGGAAAAGGGGGCTCTGCAGGAATGTAGAGGGTGCACAGCTCCTCCCTTGCTGGGTGGGGTCCCCAACACAGCAGAGCCACTCACTCCAGTCTGGTGTGGGCAGAGGAATGCTGTCTGACTGTATTTAGGGTTATCCTCCCTGGATATTCTTTTTTTTTTTTTTCACCCAAAAAGTCTTCTTGGTGAGAGAATAGCAGGATTTGGACTGGTTTGTGTGAATTGTGCATGGAAAGCCCATGCAGGGGTAGGCAACATCCCTGGCTCCAGGCAGTGCTAAGGGTTTCCATACGGACCACCACTTTCCTTCGACCCCTGTCCATGTCCCCAGGTCTCTTTGGGTGATGGGATTCACGCCCTGCAGCTCACACCTCACGTCGTTATTACACTACTTAATATTTTGTTCTTAATATTCCCTCTCAAAGGCCCCCGCAGATGCTGTTCGGTTGCAAAGCCGGACAAGCCAAGTGTCTCCACCGGACCCCTGGTCTTGCCCCGCCCACCACAGTCACCCCAAAACCCCCGCCACGCCGTGCCCGGTGCCACTAGATGGCATTTGAGCACCGCACACCGAGACCCACCAGCACTGCAAACTTCCGATGCCTCCGTACAATATCCTCCTGGTTTCCCTTTAATCTCTAAATCACATCACATCACCCACATAAGTTTAATTTCTTTTCCAAGGGATAGAAAAACACCAAGCTAAAATACATAAAAAATCTCCTTTAAAACGGGAAGCAAGCCCGGAAACCGCAAAGTGAGTTGGGTTTTTTTTGGTAGAGATTGTTTCCTATGGAAAATGTGGCTTGGGCTGCCCCCAAGGGACTTTTTTGCCCTGCCTGCAAGAAAAAAAAAAAAGAAAAAAAAATGTTTTTCAGAGACCCTGGGTCTCACAGCAGCTTCCCTGGGCAGCACGCCCAGGGATACTTTGCTGGCTCTAGGACATCTCAGGGTGGTGGAAAACCCGAGACCTGGATGAGCAGCTGGAGCAGCAGACCCCCAAAGAGCATCCCCTAGTCAGGACTTTTCAAAGCACAGCATTCTGGTCCTTCACTGGCTCTCCAGTAAATGACAGCACTGATAAAAAGGGGCAGCAGCATCAGACTTTGGAGACACCATTAATTTCTTAATTGCTGGGGCATCTCCACCTGGGGAGTACACACCTATCCTCCCCACAGCCACCTTCTTTGCTGAGCAGGATCCAGAAAAAAGTACTTCTTTTTTTTCTTTCAGTTGTTTATTTTCAAGCTCCAAAAGGCATATTACAAAGAGACAGGAAAAATAACAACTGGACAGCTGTTCTCACGCAGAAGTGACAGCATCCCTTTAGGATGGAGAGGGTTGATGGCTGAGGAGGCAGCAATATCGGTGCAAGGACACGATGCACCTCCTCACCATGGGAAAGCAGCTCACTAACAAGCTACAAACCCATGGTACCAGCTCAGACCCAGTCACTTGCCTTCTGAACCACATGTCAACCTGTTCTTTATTTTCTCTAGGTATGGATCCCAAATAAGCAATAAAACTCCCATTTGAAGTCGGGAGCCAAGAGATGGGGTGCAGGCTGCAGGCTGATTGCCTGCAAACCTGGATAGGCTTTTATTCTCTAAAGAAATAGAAACCAGCTTCTTCAGAAGATAAAATCTCTGTGTGTCCCCTTCCCCAAACAGTGCTTGACAAATTACATCCCTGCACTGAGGGGCTGCAGTGGAGGTGATGTGGGTCCTCACATCGAGCCTGGCTCCACTTTGCAACCCCTTTGGCCACAGGCAAGAATTCAGCAGGAGAGAAAGCCAACCACCATGGGTGAGAGAGCCCCGGGGGCCACGTCCCTGTCAGCCAGCCCTGGGCTCCCACCGTGCCCGTGCCCGTGACTCAGCGCTGCCCTGCGTGCTCAGGGCTGGCGCCGGGGCGGTGCAGCCCGGTCGTGTGCCGGATACAACCAGAGGCAGCACTGCAGCGTACAAGGAGTATGTCCCACATCCCAGCGCATCTCAGAGCACCCAGGATGCTGTGCTGACAGTGGATATAAAGCCAAGGGAGCTGGGAAAAGCTGTCTATGGAAACGTCCCAAGACGTAAGAGTTTTAATTTATTACTTTTTTCTTTTTCTTGCTCTTTAAAAGCTATTTGTTCCACGTGCGGTGGTCCCTTGGCATTCCGCCGCTCCTGGTCTGTCCCCGAGCGCACCCAGGCGGTAGGACAGGGTTTGTTTTTCTTTGCGGGGCTCTTTTTGCTTTCACAATCACACAAACTGTAACAAGCTTTACAAGAAAACACTGGCAAGTTCCGAGGTTTGGCAGAAACCTTTTTCTGTGTGGGCCAAGGGCAGGAGGCTCTCCTATCCCCTCCTCCTCCATCATACATGTCCTTCAGCCTCTTCATCTTCAGCACCAGGAGTTTTCAGTCCTTTTTCACAAGCTGCCTTCTCTGCTACTCTTTCCACCCCGGTTTTGCTAGCTGCTTCCTGCCAAACAGCAAATAAAGCACAGTGAGTTGGAAACAGAAAAAGGAAGAAGCAAGCAGGTGACAGTGATGCTGGGGATAGGCAGAGGCAGTCAAGCCTGGAAGGGCAAGCAAAATTGTCCCCAACAGCTCCCCCATGCTTATCAAATACCGCAGCTTACACTGGAGGGTCCTGTTTTCTCAGTGGCTGGTAGAGGTTAAACCTCACCAGCTCAGCCAGCTTTTGGGGAAGGTATGGGATCCCTGGGAACGATCGTGACCCACCTCAACAGAAGCAGAGCACTGACATGGAGTGAGCCTGGACAGATGGGTGCAGAGGCACAGAAGAGAGGGACAAGGAGGTAAGGCAGTAGCATTGGAGTGGAGTCACAGGTGCAGCCTGTCCACCCAGCTGGAGGTGTAGGTAGCATGTACACCTGGTCATGGCTGCAGGCCACCCACCCAACTGTGGGTGCAACCCATCCAGCGGGTGCAGGAGAGGAGTACTAAGGCACGGTGAAGCCTTATGCCTGCTCCAGCAGTGCCTCTTCCTGTCACAACCAGCTGCACAAGCCAACCACAGTGCCAGCAGATGGCCAGGGCAGCTCCACTCCCTGCCTAAGCCAGTTGCCCCAGCATGCTGCTCCCCAGAGTCTGCACTGGTCACTTAATCCACAGCCTCAACCTCCAGGCACCGGTTCAGAAGAACTTATACTAAAAATTACCCACACAGATAGCTTGCAAAGCTGTGTCCTCTCTCATTACAGTACACCAGGTTTCCAGTGGAATTTTGGATGAGAGCCTGTTATGAGACAGCGATCTCTCCATATGAGCAGAGGAGCAGGCTATTGCCTTACCAACTTCAGGAAATCCATACTATCATGTCTCAAAATACCCTCGGCCTTGTCAGAGATGGAATGATATTTCATTTTACTGAAGACCAGGAGTTCATCAGTAGTCACTAGCTGGGAACAGCAAAATTAAGTACCAATGCTGACTCTGTTATCAGCCCATGTGAGCTCACACTGCAAATCCTTTTATTGATGACTGAGCATCTGATGGCAGTGTCTGCACAAAAGAGACCAAGAAGTAAAATGCTTTCTCCCATTGCAGCAGGCTCTATCCCTCCATCCTCAGCCTGATCTATAATTCAATTTGGTTTAACCCATCTCTTCTCATCATAAGCCTGACGAGCATCCCTCAGTGCAGCCTGCTAGATAGCCAAAAATGGGCAACAGTCACCTTTGCATCCCTCTCTGCAAACTTTGTGAACATGTTTGCGTAGATCCTCCGGTCCCGGTCATTGTGCTCCTTCGTTTTCTTCTGGCACACAGAGATCTGAGATTTTGCTGCTTTGTTCTGTGGATTCACTTCCAGCACTTTTTGAAAGTCACACTTTGCCAGCTCGAACTCGTTCATCAATAACCTGGCTTCGCCCCTCCGGTACAAGCCCTTCTCATTGTCCTGATCCAGTCCCAGTGCCTGGAAACACACAAGTCCCCTTAGCACCCTGGAGCTCCCCCCAAAAATTTAATGGTCAAAGCCTCATTAAATCTGTCAAAATTAGGAGAAGGTGGTTTCAAGTCTCCAGAGCACTTGCATCTTGCTCAACAAAAATTACCTCTTCTCCATCAGCAGATGGCAGGTCACTAATATAGATTTTTATTTCTCCTTGCTTAAAATACCCTTGAGTGTGACAGTCAGTGGGAGACAAATTCACAGGCAAGAAATCAGGTGTAAACACTCAACCCAAGCCCTTTAGTCTCCTTGTTCTAGCAATGACATTATTTTCCTTTAGTAAAAGCCATATATGCACCTCAGATATGATTTACCTTTTAGATTAAGACAACTAGCTTTATTAGCTTTCCCACATGCAAGATGCTTAAATTTAAGCCTTTTGTAAAAGAATTCAGAGTTTCCTGACAAAGACAAGGTCAAAGACTTTTAGGGACTGGCAAAGCCCCATCCCACTCCTCAACTGGCTTGGAGATCCACTGCAGCTCCACACAGCCTGCCTCTGTCACACCCAGAGCAGAACTCAGTGCCCAGACCCAGCCTGAGCAGATCTAAACAGCACCCCAAGGTCATCAGTCTACGCAGATCCAGTCTCATGGATCTGGCTTAGGAAGAAAAGCTGTTGTAAACACACGTCCAGGTGGATTTTGAACCCCAAAAGGCACTTTTGGTCCTAAGCACACAGCATCCATGGAGACCTCGAGGTGCAGAAGGGATGCCATCATCCCATTGCTGTTTGGAAATTGTTTCTTATATGAAAAGAAATCAAAAAAATTCCCAACGAACTCCCAATGAAAACAAGCAGGAGAAGAGGATGCTCCATCCCCGGGGCTCATGCACCTCTACCTTATCACAGCACTCGACAGCTTTGGTGTACTCTCGCAGCTTCAGGTAGCACATGGCCAAGTTGAGGAAAGCAGCCAGGAGGAATGAGTCAGAGGCTTTTGACTCTTTTTCAGACAAGCCATACTCCATTTCCAGCCAGGACACAATCTTCCCATACTGAATCACTGCCTGCAGGTACTTGCCTTCCTGGGATGGAGCAAAGAAGAGGCTAGAGGAACCCAAGCGACAACACTCATCTGCTCCCGCAACATCTCACAACAGGTAACAAGTGTAATGTGGTGTGTTCAGTAAGTAAATGAAAGGAGGAGGATGCTGAACACCTACAAAAACAGCAGGCTTGGGAAAAGCCAAGTCAGAGCAGTGGGGAGGATTGGGATGCCCCAGCTGTGACAGGGAACTCCAAAGCCTCTCAGCATTAGCCCTAGCCCAGGAAGGGTTCAATCTGCTGTCCTGCTCTTCAGGGAGCACATACAGCCAAGGAAACACTGGGAAAGGAGGAGATATCTCGGGGAGCATCAAGGAGTGAGCAAAAGACAGAGGGAGGGCAGGACTCGCCTTCCCCAGCACTGTATGGGGGCACATGGTTTCTCTGACACTGACAGCTGCCAAGTCATGCATCTGATGTCACCCCAAATTAATTTCCAGCTCCCTTCCTTCACCTCTGTCATCCCCAAGTTCACAAACCTTGAAGTACATTGTGCCCTTCTCCTTGACGACAGCAGCCTGCTCCAGCTTCTCTTTGGTGTCCATCTCCCACGACTCCTTGGCCTGCAAAGGAATGCTTGGAGCACTCCTAGGGGAGTGCAGCAGCCCCTCTCCCCCGGCAAGACCACACCATTCTCTGGGACAGCCTGTTCATGCTCAGGGCTCACCAGGGCCACATCCAGAGCAAGGAGCCAACTCTGCTCCTGTTGCAGCCAGGGCGATGGCAGGGGACCCATCTAGGGATGCGGCGCAGCAGCACCTGCCCCATCCCATGGGCTTCTCCTGTATCCCATTCCCAGGCTCCTCATGGGCACAGACAAGCTCCTCAGGGCTAGCTGGCTGGATGCACCAGCTCCTATCTGTGGAGCCCAGGGAAAAAAAAGGGGAGAAAAAAAGAGGAAGAAAATAAAAGAAAAAAAAAGAAAAAAGAAACAAGGAGATAAAAAGGAAAAAAGGAGAAAAAAAAGAGAAAAAATGAGAAAAGTAAAAAAGGAAAAAGAAAAAGGAGAAATAAAAGAAAAAGAAAGTACAAAAGGACAAGCCTAGAAACAAATAAGAGACCCAGCCTTGGACCCCAGCCACAAGAATAAAACAAACCAACAGAGAAGAACAAATTAAGAACACGAAGCTCCTTGGTGACGTGTCCACTTCAGCGGGGGTCAGGCTTGCAGACACACCAGGGACAAAGGCTGGATGCTACACAGGGCCCAGCATTCCTGTAATCTTAGAAGGGACCAGAATGCCTCTGCCCTCACCTTCTCAAAGCTTTTCAGTGTAACCTCGTACACCAGCTCAGCATTTGCCTGGATGCCATATTTTGGCTTCCCCGCCTCGCCAAAGCCGTACCTGGAGGGCAGAAGGAGGCAGTCAGAGGACGGGGGGAAACCTTTCATTTCAGCAGCCCTTGGCCATAAACGCAGGCCCATGTTCCCAATTCTGTTTTCACATCCAAGCTCCCTGCCCACAGCTTTCTAACATTTTGGGGCCAGGATTATGTTATTCTCCACGAGCAAAGATACCTGACAATATACAATGCATTATATATTGGGAATCAGCCCTTCTGGCTGCAAAGCCATCTTTTTCCATAGGCTTCTCTCCAGCCTAAGGACACAGCCCTGGCAATTTCCAGGGAGACATCAGACACTGGACTTGGATAAAGCCCTTTTACCTGATTTTTTTAAAGCATCTCAAGATTCTTGTCTGCACACCACTAGTCTCTCTTACTATTCCTGCTGGCATTGCTAAACTGCAACTCTCCTGGAGAGTTCTGTTTTCAGGACAGCCATCTTCCATAAGTGCTAAAACAATGCTGGAAGCTGAAACTCACACAGCATCCCTGCAGGGATGATCCTTACCGTGGGCTGAGGTAGAGAATACAGTGCTCTCCCCTCTGCATCTTCTCCAGGGCTTTGTCAATGCCAATGGGGATGTCGTGGTCCTCTCCTTCGCCCACAATGAACTTCACATCTTTGCAGTCAAACCTGCTGCCGCCACAGAATCCCTCCAGATGAACTGCAGGGGGACAAGAGGGAATGTGGCAGGATCACACCCACAGTTACCCAAACCTTGGAGCAATGTGGGCTCCAAAGTACCAGAAAGTATTTTATCTCTCCCAAAATTCAGCAAAGCCTCCAGCCCTGGAAGAGGGAAGACAAAGGGCTGGGGGCAGCCAAGGACCTCCTGGTGCAGAGAGGGATAGGGACAGCTTTGGAACATTGCTGAAAAGCAAGGCAGGCATATCTCGTCTAACCAAGGACCAAACAACAGATAAACATCGTGACTAATATGTTCCCCTTGTACTCAACTGCACGAGTCAAGTCTTACTGGAACTGGATATTGCTCCTGGCACGCCGCCACACAGAGTTTATCACGGTGATTACAAATCTTCTATACAGCACTATACTGCCTTGACTTCTACCTCGAAAACAAGGCCATGTTCTCCTGACTCTCAGAACTCAAAGTACAAGATAAACTTTTTATTTTTAATCTTCAACCAGTAACTGTGCTGTTCCAGCCCCAGACGCTGGCAGAAGTGCAGCCAGAGCGGACACTGGGTACCTGGCACATCCACCACCTGGCACTCCTGGCTGTGTTTCCACAGCAAGATTATTCTTTATTTATTCAATCCTGAAGATGTTCCAGGCCTTGGGGACGCTTTTACGATCTTTGCATTCTGCTTGCAGGGTACAAGGCATACACATGCAGGCAGGCACAAAGTAAAAGCAGTTTTATAAGGAACTCCTGCATACTGTTAAAAAAAGTGAAACAAAAAAAAAAGCTTTTTAAGAGGAAAAATTCACAATGGGCATTCCTGTTGTCACAACTGTGCTTAGGGATTTTGTGGCCTGCAAGGATGTGAGCCTAATCTTTGCTTGGAGAGAGCAGGATGCTACCTGAGATGCTACAGGGCACTGACCATCCCACTGTGGTGGCAGGAGGTGAGCAGCAGGACAAGCCAAAGACGGCACTGTACCAGAAACAGCCATGAGGATCTGGGCTCTGCATTGGACAGCTGAAGCCTGCGCTGAAGGAAACCCACCCATCTCCACCTCACGGTGCTGCCCTGCCCTGGGGCCTACAGGAAGTCCCCAGTATGAGATGCACGGACCAAGCAAGCCCACAGGCAGTCCCCCATTCCTACGGCAGGTTCAACCCTTTAGTTCCTGCCACCAAAGCCATGCTAGGACTCAAGCGTGGAGGAGCAGAGGATGCCAGCTTCCCAGGACGCATCCTGCATCCACACTGGTGCACAGTGACCACCAGGCTCAGGCTGGTGTGAGCTCACCCATCTTGGGATGAGGACAAAAGGCAAATCCAGCTCCTACAGAGTCAACCTCTGCTTCTGCACTACCCAATACCAATCTGGCTATTTCCTTAGGCATAGGAAAACTGAAAAGTTCTGCCTAAAATACAGGTAACCCAGCAACCCCACAGCACTGTGCCATCTCCCTGCATGTTCCTAGGGAGTACAGATCCATAATCCCTGACCTCAAAAGCAGCACTACAGCCCTCCCAAGTTCCACACCCTCTGTGGGACGTGGCAGCAATAGGAAGATCCCATGTTAGAGTAGGATGCACGAGAAGATGCCATGATCCTCCCTTTCAAGGACAGTTTTTCTCTGTTTTAATTGCACATAAAATAAGGCAAAGGGGGGGAAATCTCCACTCAGGTTTCCAGGAGCAGGTCAGCTGGTTGCAGTTGCTCTTGGATTACAGAGAAAAAAAAGCCACTGAAGGAACATCACTCTGGTTGCAGCTCTGACTTATTGTTCTCTCGGTGCCTGCAGCGATTTTGTTTTTGAAGAGCTGAGAACAGAGTGTACTGAGTGTGGCTGGCACACGAACTTGATGTGCTGACAGCAATTTGTACTCAGATTAAAAACGGAGAAGGAGGAGGGGTGGGGGGAAAGGATGTAACAAAAGCTGGAATGACAGATTTTGAGTGCAGCCCAGGTTTTAGAGATCAGAACTGTGAATTAAGGTCTATAAAACTTAAAACCTATAAAAACCTGGAGATACTTGCTCCTGGAAGCATGGTTTCTTCCAGCCTAATTCCAGCACCTCCCAAATACACAGCTGAGGGAAACCATCGCTGCCCCCCTGGATCACAGCCTCATCCCAGGGTGGGCTGCCTGTCCCCACAGCTGCTGTGCCATCCCCAGCATAGTGCCCACCATAAACAGAGTTGCATTTGTTACAAAAAAAAAACCACCAACCAACAAAATCTATTTGCACCCAAAACATTCACTGCAAGGCTGCCTTCTCCTTGTCCTGTCTCACGGGGATGTATTTAAGGTGGTCTCAGGGCTCTGAACATATAAGGATGTGTAGGTCTCAATGAATTAGGGGCCACAGCAGCTACAACCAGAAAGGCTGGCAGGGCCAGTGGGCTGCCACAGGGATCAGCCCAGCATTCCCCATCCCTGCCCTACACGAGCAGCGCTGGCTCCGCAGGATGGCCTGGCAGGGCATCTACCTCTGTGATTCTGAGACACGGGTGCTCCTGCTCACGGCATTTGCTCCAATGGACACATTAATTTGAAACAAGTAAAGCAAGGATAATGGGCTGTGGGACATTGGTGTATGAAGAGACTTGTTATTTGGCTCCTTATGTCCTTTCAAAGAGATGATTCCTGGCTGATGACCTCCCCCGCCCCCCCCAGCCCCTGCCTGAGCCTGAGCATCATCACGTTCCAAAAAACCTCAAGCTGCAAAGGGAACAACTACAGAAGGACCAGTGCTCTTCCTGTCCTCCCCACTGAGCACAGCGCTGTCTTTAAAGAGCTCAGACCTAATCAAAATAAAGATGAGAGCTGGATCTGTGATGATTTCAATTATATTTAGTCTTTCAGTTTAATCTTTGGGGTAGCAGAGCCAGCTTGAAGCTTAGCTTGTGGCTGGTCCACAGCTACGATGCTCAGCACGGGAGAGGCAGACAGTCAAATCTGAGTCAAAACCTCATTTTTCCTTAAAAAAAGCCTAGTTAGAAGAACCGGCCATTTAAGGCCGCAAGCTTTATAAGCTGTCACAGCTCAGATTCAATTTCTCAGTCGCTAAAGGGACTTTAGGATCTTTGCACAGGAGCTCTGGAAGTGAGAAAAAAACTAAATGTGTCCCATATGAAGCAAGCTCTGGGTCTGTGTCCCAGTGGTTCTTGGGAAAGAAAAAAACCAAAATCCAAATCTGGCTTCTCCTCTCCAGCCTCATGAAACATGTGCTCCAGAAATGGGATCAGAACAGGGAGAGCCCAATGGGACCTGAGCTCCTCATCCTCCCACGAAAGCTGAAACCACCCTTATTACAAGCAAACCCCTTGTAATAATCTCCTTCCCCCCCATGAGCAGCCCTCTGGCCATAGGGAAAGGAAAAGGCCCCGTTCTGCAAGAGATGCGATAAAACCCACCAAAAATACCATCAACATTGGAACAAAGAGGCCAAAGAAGGTGCCAAGCGCCTGTATCATTGCCCAAAACACTTAGCAAGTGTGTGTTCCTCCATGAAGGGAGGAAGGCCTGGCAACTGATGCTTTGGAGGCAAGGCAGAGCCAGGGGTTTTGGCAGATGGCACATCACAGAGCATCTTGGACACTGCAGTGAGATGCAAAAGGGTCAGGGGAAATGGCAGAGTTCTGAAACCCCATGGGCTTTGCTTCTTCCATCCTCCCCACAGATGTTGGCTGAGCAGCTCTGGGCTCAGGGTTTTCCAACCAGCCCTCTAGGGCAGCAGCTCTAGTAGAGCCATCACAGGGACCAGCCAAGGAGAGCTCAGAGGTGCATCCCTGGGTCAACAGTACACTGCTGCTCTCCCAGCCTCTTTCCACCCCATCTGGCCTCCGGATGGATGTAACTGCATCCTATCATGATGCACAGCCACCTACAGCCTGTACAGTAGGTCCTTGCCAGGGAGAAGAAAGTGGAGTGGCTCAGGACAGGCTGATCCCTCCAGCTCCCCTACAAGGCACTAGCACTCACTCTCCACAGTGGCACCCTCATTAGGGTTGGAGTAACCTTCCCCCTTTCTCTTGATCCTCCGGATTATTCCTCCATCCTCAAACAAGTCCTCGCCTTTGAAGTCAAGCAGCTCAACCTAAAAAAAATAAAGAAAAAGTGGGTAGAGCTTAGGGAGGGGGGAAGGAGAAGGGAAAAACAAAGCCACAAAGCAGCAGTTCATCCTCTGGCTGGAGAACCAAGCCAGCTTATTCTCCATTCAGCTGAGAAGCAGAAGTTGTCCATAAAATCCAGCTCCAAACCACAGCATAACACACACAATTTATTAGAAATTGGGGCACATCCAGTACCTGAAGCATAACACAAAGTAACAGTAAAAATAAATGTATTAAACCTGTAAGGGTACAACACAGCTACTGCTGGAAGATGCTGTGAAAGTTGCCTGGGACCAGGTTAGGCAGGAGTTTCCCCTTCATCCTCTGATGGGACCAACTCCAACCCACAGCTTAGTCCACACTCAATTTGGAAAGACTAAGCCTTAATTTAGGACAGACCCATTCCTCCTGCCTTGTCCCAATGAGCCCAGCCCAGGAGGAATGCCTCGTCTCAGCAACCACACTGTGCCAAAAATGTGGCTTTCCTACCGCTCGACAGCACTAATCATTTTTTAGCACCTGGAGGCATTTCCCACCTGCTTTCTCCTTCCCCTGTACATGTTTAAACCAGGAATCTGCCCACTCCCTGCCCCAGCACCAGTGCTCTCCTCACCCAGAGTTTCAGTCCCAGCCTCCCAGCTCAGACACACATTTCTGAGAAAACCTTGGCAGTAGTTCCTGGAGCAGAGAGACACGCTTCAGGAATCCAAGCTAGGTTTTTTGTTGTTGGTTTTTTGTTTTTTTTTTTTTAATTATTATTATTATTTCTAAGCTGGTTAGCAAGGCAGGAAGGGAGCGAGTGAGCTCATCCATGCGCCAGCTCACCAGCATTACTCACCTCGAAAAAGAGGGTGGCATTGGAGGGGATTTTGGGGGCACTACCAGCAGAGCCGTATGCATAATCGGGTTTGCAGAGCAAGTAGCAGATCTCTCCCTTCTTCATGGTAGCTACCCCAATGTCCCATGCCTTGATTACCTGACCTAGGAGAGAGGCAAATGTCAGGCAGGAGGGAGCAACCAGCAGCCCAGAAAAAAAATAGCCAGAGTGCTGTAAGGATGGCACCTAAAAAAAGCCCATACACCCAAGCTACTTAGGGCAGGGCTGACATCGTCCATCTGTACTGAAACAGGGTCAGTTGATCCCACCAGAATGATCCCACCTGCTCCTACTGGGATCATCCCACCTTCCAGCATCCCCATGGATGAACTTCCCTGGACCAGCTCACCCTTGCCCAGGCTGAAGACAAAGGGCTCATTCCGATCGCGGCTGGAGTCAAATTTTTTACCATTGGCCAGTTTGCCTTTGTAGTGGACATAAACCTTGTCTCCGATCATGGGAGACTCATCTTCACTCCCAGGTCGCTTAATGATCTGTGAGAGAGAAACCACCCATGAGCAGGGGCCATAGGACAGCTGAGGATACGTATGGAAGGAGAGAGAGAGATGCACACACACATGCATTTACATAAACATATATATATATATACACACACAAGCATATACACCACAGTGCCGCTCTAAACAAACAGAAGGTTCAAGTGGGAGTCATTCAATTCATCCTTCCATCAGCCCCCTAAAAATAAATCTCAAACCAGAGCCAAGACAATGGAGTGGGACAGGGCTGGGAGGGGAGACCTGCCCGTACTTTGCGGAGGTGTCTCGATAAACACTGTGGTTCGAAACCCAAAGTGAATGCAATTACGTTCACTTTCTGTCCGTACGCGTTTTACTCGCAGGGGTGTGTCTGTTCACTACTCACTTCTTGTCAACACTTCTTTTTTTCTGAATGCTACAGCCTGGAACAAGCAGTTCTCAAGCTGAGGATGGAGCAGGGGAGGATGCTATTCTTAGAGGAAAGGTGCTATTTAACTGGAGAAGAGCAAGTGCTGGGGAGCAGATCTATCCAGAAATGGCTCTGAATATGAAAAGGGGGTGTGGAGCAGACTGGATGACCTCAGTAATGTGCTCTTTCTAACGTCTGTGAGTCACATACAAAAATTCTTTGTGGATTTACAGCTAATAATCTGATTAGGAACACAATGGCAGTGAAATTCATGGAGCAGCTCAGTCTCAAACACCCCTCCCATCCTTCTTCACTCCAATTGATGCCTTTCAAATGAAAGAACTCAATCCTACAACCCTGAAAGTACTATGTGACCCCAAGGACTGGGGATGCAGCCCAGCAATGTGACCATGCACCCCAAAATGCAGAAAGAAAGGCAGGACATTCTTGGAAGCCCCCCTCACCTTCAGAACCCCTCGGTCTTGAGCTGGTGTGATGTCCTCCCCGCGCTCAGTGAGGGCCACTGCCTGCACCTCCCCTTCGGTCTTGGTGGCCTCATCAGTGGTCATGGTCTCCTGGCATAGGCACTGGACCTGGGGAAACACAGCATGCACCCCATCAGCCCAGCAGGATCATGAAAGGTGGTGTAAAAGGAAATGGTTTATCACCCTTCATGGAAAGACAATGCACAGCAAGCATCTTCTCCAAAAACCAAAGCAAACCCAACACCAAAAGAATCTCAACTATCTGGGTGGATAAAGAGAAAATTCACAGCAAGAATCTAAGGAACTGAGGTTTTTTGGGCAAACTGCTGGAGCACTGTCCTCCCACCACCACCACATAAGCAGCCAAGGTGCCAGAAAAGCCACGTTTTCCATCAAACAGAGACTTTTTCCAATGGTTCCTGGTGAAAAAGGAATTGCTTATGGTTTCAAAAACATATTTCCTGATGATTTCCTTCAGACTGTAAGGCTATTTTGGTAGCTGCACTGCTGCATGACACGTCATCAAGAAAACATGTGACAGAGAATTGGAAAGCAATGGTTTTTTTCAGACATAAACCAGATCTATTAAAGTCACTCTAATTGTGAAACTTTCCCACAGTCTTTGGTGTGGAAGCTGATGTTAACCAGCAGGAGAAATCATTCATTTGGGGGATTCAGAAAGAGCAGAGAAAGGATGTTTTCAGCTCCAAGGGCAGCTAAGTCATGTTGCAAGAAGAATTGTGTTCCTCGCACCCGAGTGGAAAGGGAAGAACTGGAGCCCAGCCCCCCCCCCAGCACAGGAAGCCACCGAGACACAAAGAGCTCTGCAATGGAAGAAGCAAAGTGAAAAATAAGGGAACTACTTATTGCAATGCTCAACAGTCTTGAGGGTGATATTTAACTTTCCTCTGCTCTGCTGAGGTTTCAGATGGGAACATCTTAAAAAAAAAAAAACACTGAAAAAGCAACTTGTGGTGAGATCCACTATCTTGCAGGTACTTATATACTGGAAAACATGCCATCAATTACTTTGGAAGAAATGTTTGATGATGCGGGTGGTGAAGCACCGGCATAGGTTGCCCAGAAAGGTGACGGCTGCCCCATCCTTGGAAATATTCCAGGTCAATTTGGACAGACCTCTGAGCAACCTGGTCTAGTGTAAGATGTCCCTGCTTGTGGTGGGGAGGTTGGACTAGAAGGCCTTTAAAGGTTCCTTCCAACCCAAACCATTCCATGATTCTATGATTCTGGTGCTGGGATGGTCTCCAAGCCCTCACAGTTCACACTGCCCTGCCACCACCACGGCCTTCCTCTTGGAGATGAGCAAGGAGGTAGTGGCACCCATCATGGCATGGGCATGCCATTGGCACCATGTACCAGCTCAGGGCTTCCTGGCACAGATCCTGTGCATCACCACGGACACAGCATCCATAACCCATTTATTAAGGACCAGAAGCCTGAAAAGGGGAGAAGCTTGCCAAAGAAGTGCCACCTCCTGGGACAGAATCTCCCAAGGTCCACCAAGCAGCCACCGCTGGGATGCAGAAGACGGAAGGGGAGGTGCTGGCTCTGGCTTGCCGGTTGCTAAATCCCACCAAGAGACATCTAAAAATACACCATACACATCCTTCTCATTATTTTTCTACGTAAGCAATTAGAGGAGTCATCCAGGGAAGCTGGCCAAGGCGAGCGGGAGGGGAGACGCTCTGCGTCAGAAGCAGTGGGAGGGATGGAGCCCACAAGACCAGCTATTAAGATGTGGTCCACATTATAAAAGAGCTCACGACTTCTCCGTCCAGCAAAAACAGTTCCAACTAGGTTAGAAAAAAGAGCATGCTGCTCCCACTTATATCCCATTTGGAGCAACAGAAGGAGGCTGGCTAGGGTCCAAAATCCCAATTAATTTGAAACAAACAGTTGTAGGGCAAAAAGAAATATCTGCTACTCCCTGAGACTTAAATGCCAAGCCGACAGGGATGTCACTGAGAGCTGAGCAAGTTTGCTGGAGGTGTCAGAGCCTGAATCTTCTCATTGCAGGACCATGTGTACTCTGGATATAGGGAGGGAACTAATTAATTACCCTGCACAAAAGCCCATGGGTGTTTCTGACACAACAAGCAGATTCTGCTCTCCCACTGCTGCTACTATACACAAGTTAATGTTGTACATCTGTAAATGAAGCCAGGATAAACCATCCTCCCTCCTGCTTCATTTCCCTGGGATATAAATATGGACAGGTAGGAGAAGTACAGAAATCCGTGTCATAAAAACAAGCCATTTAATTTTACAATTCCCCCTCCACCCAGGTGTTTGCTATCTTCCAATCCAGAGAAATGGGTGAAAATTCAGAGCGGAGAACGGGATGCAGATGTCTGACCCCAGGCTGAGGACAGGCAGGTATCACACATGTTAGGGTTTCACCAACCACACGATCCCGATCCCAAGCCACGTTTCCTAGAAATCAGCATACCAGGAATTTGTCAGCTCCAAATGGAAACTTCATGTTGCAGATCTCAGAGGCTCACAGAAGGGGAAAAGGAGGAAGAAGAGCAAGACTGGGGAGTGTTTTGAGGGGTCTCACCTTGCCACCATGCAATTGCTGGAGAAGGATTGAAGGTCCAGGGAGAGTCTGGGGAGGTGTTCACCCAGAGACACAGTGGGAAAACACCTGGTAAGAAGAGGTGGGGGTGGAGGGGAAAGAAACCACATGTGCTGTATTCTAAAAGAGGATTTCAGGATTTAAGAAGAAGGGAGAACTGAGACAGCAGTTTCGAGCTACAGATGATGCTCCACCATGGTCAGAGAGCGGTGATGAGACTATGGTGAAAACTTCCCATGGCAGCTCCTCTGCTCATTGCAGCCATGGGAAGATGTTTTGACTTGCTGTTTCCACAAACAGTGTTTAGCATCTTACCATCTGCTTTTAAAAAAATAAACCAAGGCTATATTTGGTCCAATTTTTTTACTAGAATGAAAATTAGCAGGATGGAAAAATAAGAGTTGGCTGCTCTGGCGTTTAGTTTTTAAGACTCACTTAGCACAAAGTGCTTGCACTTCCACAGCACCACAACAGCCCTAAAAGCTTCAGATTGCAACCCAGGAGGGAGTTTCTTTAAAATGCAAAGGTCAGGCTAAAAAACAACAAAGCTAAATGCATAGCAGGAAGATGGGCTATGAATGCTAGTGAACATCACCCCGAATCCCAGTCCCTCAAGCTAAGCAGCAGCATGGGGCTGCACCTCCATCCTTCATCCCCACCACACCTGCCGACTGATAATGAAGAACAACCCAATTAGCATAGCAGCTGGCTCTCTCCACTGTCCCAACGGGGTTCCAGTTCCCCTTTGATCACAAGAATTACTTTTTCGGGTAAAATATCTTCTTGCTGAGCAAACTTGTCCCTGTGCAGCAGGAGAGGGAAGACCAGAGCAGCGATTTTACCCAGACGAGAGTGTTTTAAGACACCTGCAATGCCAACCTGCTGAGCACAGACCCAGTAGATGGTGATAATAAATTCAAATTGGGATTACTAACAAAATACGACCTTCTTAAGACCAACAAGGCAGCTCCACGTAATCCTCAGCTCCATCCCAACACATAAGGATGCACCCAGACATCGAGTGCCATTTCTCACACTCACACATCACAGCTTGAATTAAATATTAACATTTTTTCTTTTTTTTAATACTGGCCACTTGACTTTTTCCTCCCTCCTTTAAAATAAACAGGGAAGCCATAAAATTGAAACTATTGCTCACATGGATCGATTTACTTCCTAGCACACACATTGTGCAAGCAGCCAACATCCCAGCAGGCCGGGCATGGCAACTTTTATTCAAACAAAAAACCAAAATGCAAACAGAGCTGCTTTAATTGCCCAGCACTCTAACAAACCTCCATCATGCCCAGGGTGAGCCCTGACTCACTAGGGACCGAAGCAAACTCCCTGCTCTCCTTTATCTACGGCCAGTCCCTGCTCTAGGTTTAACACCTTCTGCCCATGGAAACCCGAGCTTCTCCCAGGAAAAACGGTGCCACCCATCCCATGGGGACATCTCAGAGGGGGATGCAGACACCAATCACCTCCCAGGAACCAGAACATATCAGTCTATTAACCCAAGAGCAGCAGCAAGGGAAGGTTTTTAAACAATGAAGAGTAACAAAGTCAGTAAACTACTGCATGCAACTAACTTAAATACAACTGTGTATGTTCCCATCACACTTGCTTAACCATTCTGCCTAGCTAATATTTTTAAGCTTCTGAAATGGTTTTAGTTAAGATCCAAGTCATAACTATCTTTTTTTTTAAATACGTGAAATAAGAGCCTGCCCTCAATTTCAGCTGCAGCGAGAGGAACAAGTGAGCAGGACGGGTCACTAATCCCTGCCAGAAAAAATATTTCAGGCGAAAGCAAGTTGGGTTCAGTCTCTCTGCATCCCCCAGAGTGAAGCAAACACGCCCATGCCAACAACACACAAAAGACTTCCAGAGAGGGGTGGTTTTATCCTCCCAGTTTACAATATAAACCCATTAAAAATAATCTGGCTCTTTTGCTAGTTACCTAGCAAGGCAACAGCAAGGAAATGCTTACTTGGTGCTTTTTCCAGGTTGCTTCAAAGTAAAAAAATTCACAGATAAAATTCCTTTGAACTCTCTTGCGAGCATCCCATCGGCAGCCTGTGGTCCATCCCCTCCAGTGTGGGGACCCAGAGACACAACACCTTTCGCTTTCACGTGAAATGGAAAAAAAAAAGGCAGCGTTTTCTTTTCTTCCTCCCTTATTTCAAAAGATGAATGTATACTGGGGAGAGCAAAAGCCATAAACATTTATGGGTTGTTGCTCTTCCAAGGGAAAAAGGTGCTAGGGACAGGATGCAGTTGAGGATATTTTACACATCGATGTTCTACAGCTCCTGGCCCCCAAAGCCATCCCTGGCCCCAGCATGGATTTCAGCTGCTCCCATCACAAAAATCACAGCAAGATTCTGCCACAGGCAACAGATTTCAAAAATACTGGAAAAAAGAGGAATGCAGGAGCCAGCAGCAAAGCCTCTGCTCTGCATCAGCAGGGAGAGGCAACAGCCTGCACCCCTCCTGAGGGGCTAACACAGCTTTCGATGATGGTTAAAAGAAAATAATTAAGGAAATATGGTAACAATAAATGTATAAATAGCTATTCCACACCTGCCTGAGCTTCTTGGGAGATGGTTGGCAGAAGGGCCAAGTGCTGCATCCTAACAAGCTCAGAGGCCTTTGTATACAGACACATCACAGTGGGGAATGCAGTGGGGAAAGCTTTCATAAATTAGGATTATGTAACTGTATGGGAAAAAAATATAATAATACAGACAAGAAGGTTACATAAACCATCTGTAAAATGTGAGAAAGTACTTGACATCCCACTACCCACTCCTTGGCACTCTCTAACTGGGTCTTTTGCCATCAAAAATAAGCAGGCTCCTATCAATCATGTCTTCTCCCCTGGTCCAAACAACCAGGGAGAACAGACCCAGCCAGGCTTTTTGGAAGGAAATATTTCACCTCTGGCTATTAAATGTGAAGTTTCCCTCCCCATACAGCACACCCCAGTGAAGTCCAAGCCCTCCACAGGCAACTCAAAGCAGCCTCCTGGTAGCAGCTACATCAATGCTGAGCAAATTCAATTTCAAGGGACAGCTTGAGGAGACTAAAATAAATACAAAATGGGAATAAACAAGAAACTCCTTGTTTGCCAATTCTGTTTTGATTCAGTCTTTTCTCCAGAATAAATCTGACAATTAAAGTTAGATATTTTTTTTTCCATTTCTAAAAGCATCTCATTGCTTGCAACAGATTTCAGGCTTTCTCCAAGAAACTATCAGCCAGGTGACCCCAAATGGCAGCACCCCCTGGCAGTGCAAATGCTGTATTTAACCACTTATCTCCATGCACGAGGGCTCGGCAGCACCTCGAGAGCCCAGTGCCGAATCCCAAGGGGGGATCCCCGACTCAGCATCCAGCATCGCTGCCAGCAGTGCTGGCGCCCAGAAATAACTCGGCACACAAGACCATCTGCACCAACGGTCTATAAATGCCAAATTATTTTGGGCAAAATGCAATTCCCAGCATGTTGTGAAACACCAGCTTGTTCCTCTGCCAAATCAGGATTTCTTGGAGAGGACAAGGAAATGTCACAAGTGGACAAACTGCAGGAGGGGGTCCAGGGTGGCCATCACTGAGGGACACTGCGAGGTGCAGGCAGGGTCAGCCCTTGGGCAGAAGGAGGGCTGGGGACTGAAGACACTGAAGCTTTGGGGATGATGCTGGACCATCACCAGGGCTCCCGGACCCCTGTCTGCCCAGAGGAGCAAGAACATGCACATGAACACACATGGGCACATGTACACACTCGTGTACATCACTTGAGGGTAGAAAAGGAGCTCTGCATCCCACCAGGGCTCCTTGACGGGATGGGGGTCACATCCTAGACACAATGCTATTTGCCGGGTGGTGCCTCCTAGAGTTCATTTTATTAAGTGATTACATTTAAAATAAATCCAAAAGTACTTGAAATAAGAGTATTTTTAATGAGGCTAAGTATCTAAGAGTCATACTGCTATTTACAAAGATGGGACATTGCAGGCAGAAGATGATTTAACTGCAGTCCCTCATCATCCCAGCTCTTCACTTCAGACAGTTACTTTGGTATTATTTTCCTAATTTTCCAACACACTCACTTGCAAAATCAGAAATCCTTAGTAATAACAATTACTAGTTACGGAAAAAGCTTGTTGGCTCCATGACAAACAAATTACATGAACAACTTGTACATTAGAGCACTCACGGCCACTTCTGTACACCCACAAACATAGATCACTAAAATAAAAGAAAACCTTTGCTAAGTAATTTGCTATTTCCCTGTGATATGCACGAGATCTGTATGAGTTCTGTAGCTCCCTCAAGGGGCTGAAACAATTTTATATCAAGACATATAACTGAGAGTAACTATAAAATAAAATATAAAAAAGTATAAAAGGGTAAATAACTGAGGATAAATTATTCTCCAATTAGTTTATAAAATACTCTTCTCCTGAGGCAGCCTGGGAGCTGCAACCAGACAGAAGACAGTCTTGGTGCTGAGCATCTCAAACCTTCCAGAAAACTTTCTCCTTCTGCAAGCAGGTAATTAAAACATATCTAATTACACAGCAGTGATGTTCTCAAGGGATGCAGTATGGTTTTTATTCAGGAATTGTCCTTATTTTCTGCCTCGTCCCAGTGGGAAGATGCTCTAACAGTGCTGGGAAAGGACCTCAACATGGGCAAATACAACCTTGGGAAGTGGAGATTATCTCTTTTTATTTTCTTAGAAAAGAAGAAAAAATAATTGCACAAGCAGTGATCCCAGCAGACACCTCTGCTCTGGGCAGGATGGGCACCATGAACAGCCCCCATCATGCCAGCCTTCCCCACTGGACCCCCTCCAGCACCAGTCCCGCTCCATCCTCCAGACTCGAAGCCACCAGAGAGGCCACATGCTGTCACCCCTCCTCATGCATTTCAGCAGAAGCAATTACTTCTCCACCAACTCTCCAGAAATCTCCTTTTCTTGATGCCACCACATATTTTCCCTAGCACAAGACCCACCTGCTTCACCATCTCAAGCCTGCAGAAAAGCCCCCGGCCACCCCTTCCTCCACCAGCACCCCACTACCACTGGCTCCTGTGAGCACCCAGCTCCATCCCAACCTTGCCTTCCCCTTGCTGCATCACACAAGTTGCGGTCACCAAGCTGCAGGGCCAAGGACTAGCACGCCTCCAAAGTCCAGCATCCCACCTTTGGGCTGCAAAACTCTCAGCACCACTGGGAAGTTATTCCTGCTCAACCCCACACTCCTGGTACATCCCGTGGCAGCGGTTCCCTCTCCATCAGCGGCATTTCTGTCCCCCCCCAGCAGTTTTGTCCCATCTCCAGGGTACCAGGCTGGAAATAAAGCCCAAGTCATCTCCAGGGTACCAGGCTGGAAATAAAACCCAAGTATCTCCAAATTGCAGCACTGCCATCCAAATCAAACCCACACCTTCAGGAAAACAGCCCATAAAAGCCAGATACAGGCGCTACCAGATGTATTTAATTATTTTCTTCTCCCCAGCCCTTCAACAGGGCAGGGAAGGAGGCAGGAGGGAGACAGCTTTCCTACATTTTAAAGGAAGGAGTGATCTGTGCTTTCAACTTCTCTTTTTTAACTTTTATTGCCAGTTTCCAGGCTGTGGTTGATACCCCAGTGATATCCCAAATCCACCTCAACAGTTTAATAGCCCGTTACGGTGAGACACTATTTAAACTCTATGTTTAAAACTGTAAAGTATCAGCTCCTGGCCCTTTTTTTTACTTTATTTTTTAAGGGTTTTTCGCACCAGCACCCACGAGTTCCTATAGCTCATTGTGTAAAATACTGTCTCCTGAGAAGAGTAAGTTCACTCGAACGTTCATTTTAAAAACAGAAGTTTTGAAAGAGTTTGTATGCCCAGAGAGAGGGAAAAATAGCAGAAGTTAGAAAAAAAAAATCACATTTACCTTGAGCAACTACTTATACCTGCTGCCAAAGGTGCTATATAGTAATGCACACACCCTGCAGGGTCTTTCTGGTCGGTGGTGTTAGAGGAAACCCTACTGCTGCGCCCAGGAGCCTCGTCTAGTGAGGTGAAGCGGGGAAAAGAAAAATGCCCTCCGTCGAGCACCATCTCGCTGGCACAGATGATGACAGCCCCGTCCCCTCCCCACCCAGCGCACCCCAGTGCCTCCAGCAACACTTCGGGCACCTCCGCATTAATTCTCTCGGGCATTCCCTGCACGGAGGGGGCTATATGGGGTGGGAACCCCCATCCTATCCTCATCCCACAACAAGAGCTGAGGGCACCATCTCCTTCCCCACACGATGCTCCAGCCCCACGCGGGACCCCGAAGCCCTCCACGGAACCCCAGGCAGGGTCCATCGGCCCCACGAATGCCTCTCCCCAACACCGCACTGCCCCACGCTTTCGCCTCCCTTACCCACGGCATTTCTTCAGCCCCACACAGACTGCCCACCGGACCCTACAGCCCAACGCGTGGCACCCACGAGCGCCCCAGACCCACCTGCCGCCGCCGCCGCCCGGCTCCGAGTGACCCCGCGCGCCCGCCCGGCTGCGCCTCCCGGCACCGCGCCCGCGGCCCCGCCCCGCCCGCGCCCCATTGGCCGCTCGGCCGGCTCGTCCCGACCAGGACGGCCGCTGTGCCTTCCCATTGGCTCCACTGGAGGCATATGCAAATGAGGGCGTTCTCCCCGCCCCCGACGGGCCGGACCGCTCGGTCCCCCCGGTCGCCCCCGCGCACTTGCCGGGGCGGGGCCGGCGAAGCCGGGCGGGAGCGGCCCCGAGCGATGCTCCGCGGGGTCCCGGCCCCGAGCGGTGCCCGCGAGGGTCGGCTCCATGAAGTGCTCCAATGCTCCCTCAGCCCCGGGCTGTCCCCCTCGGGGGAGAACGGGGGACCAGGTTCAGACGAGCTCCTCAAGGGCACCCCGGCCCCAGAGACACAACCAGCCCCGTGCGATGCCCCAGAAGTGCCCCAGCCCCCCACAACGCCCCACGGGTACCCCAACGCCTGCAAGCTCCTCGGGGTTTGTAATGGGAAATTCTGCGCTAGACAGTGAAAAATTTGTCTCCGCAGTTAGGGGCAGAGAGACGTGGGTTTGGAGAACACACCGGCTGCTGGGACACACAGAAATGTTCCACTTCGGTGTGAAGGAGATAAGATTTTTGTTAAAAGCTGCCTCAAAATACCCCCCGAGATTAGAAATAATGTACATTTGCAATTAAGCATCTCATCGCTGCTTGTGCACGTTCAGCTAATTGCAGCGCCTGAGCAAAGAGGTGCAAAAGAAAGTTGGGGACAGATTTAAAATGGGGCATCTCTGAGTGCTTTATAAAGTGTCCTTTTTTACAAGGTTTGTGTTGGAATGAGTCCCTGCTGCTCCCAACCTGCACCCTGATTCCCACATGTTAATCCAAAAAAACCCCCAGGGCCAAGCTGAAGGCAGCACTGCCTTGGCAGGTACTTTCTCACAGGTCTGCTCTGTATTCTGAGTTCAATTTCCCCAGCTGTAATTTAGACACTGATGTCACTTATCAGAAATACAGTTAAAATTAAAGCCCACTTTAGGGAAAAAAAAATTGTTTTCACAACATTTCATTTTTCCTTCTCTAAAATGACCCAGGTGAATCTTGCATTTTGGTTTTAAACATTTCCATTTTCCAAAAAAAAAAAAATACTGTGTGTTTTCAATATTAGAAAACCACATAGCTTAATTCTGTCAGGCTCCCGAAATAACACCTAAGCCCTGAAAAATCCCGTGGGACCAATGGCAGTAGTGAGGGGGTTCAGCCTGGTTTGTCCTTGCAAACCTTGCAAAAATAGTAAATTTGCATCAAAAAAATCACACAAAACACATGGGAAGAAAGCACTAGAGCTGCTTTTTTTAAAGACATCTTCCAAAACACTGCTATATCAGCCCTGGACCCCTCAGCTCACTCTGCTTTCTTGGGTGGTGAGATGTCCAAAATCTCCCACTTGGCCAGTGCTGGGGTCTGCCCCGTTCACCCACATCCCTGTAACACAACCTGGAGGAAATCTGTTCCATAAATAATCCTGTCCGGTTTTGGGGCGGCTGCCAGGGGTACTGCTTGTTCCCCCTCACCGTCCAGCTGGCTTAACATGTCCGGCCCCAGTCCCATGCCTAGCCCCAAAAGGGCAGGGAGTCTGGGGGAAAGTCTTGCCCTGCACTGGAACAAGGGAGCAAAGCCAAGAAATCTGCCCTGCCTTGTACTGCTCCCAAGCACCTTGTGTGAGGTAAGAGCAGCAGTTCCTGAAAGAGAAAAAAATTTAAAAATAATAGGAGATATTTTTATTCATCCTTGTCTTCTGCTAAAAATAACCAGTGTTAATCTGCCTCGAGAGCATGAGGAGGAGAGGAGTCCTTCCACCTCAGTTTCACAGTGAAGAGCCACATCAGTCAATCTCTCAAGCCTTGGAGAGTAGAAGAAATGGGTTTTCTCCATGTTGTGTGTGGCAGCACAAATCAATGGTCCTGGGCTAGATGACCCATGCAAGATGCTCCCTTCCCAGGGGGATCAAATCCATCGTTCCCCCCAGTACCCAGATCCCCATTGCCCATTTGGGGGATCAAAGCAGTTTTTTGCAGCCTGATGATGCCATGGCCTCGCCCACCTGCACCCCCTGTATGTGCACCCCTCCAAGGGCCCAGTTTGTCTCAGGCAGAGGGGTGCAGTGTGGCAGGAGCCTGGCATCGTGGTCATGGGAAGTTGTGTGTTTATGGGAGGTGCAGCCGGGTGTTGCACAACAGGCAGCAGAGCACAGGAGAACACTGTGTCCTCGCTGCTGGCTGTAGGTGCAGCTGCACTGGCAGCAGGAATGGACGGACAGGGTGGACAGGAGGGCATGGGGGAATGGAGGCAGTAGTGCAAGACCACTCATTTGGTATGAGGATACTTGCCCCGGAGGTGCAAAGCAGCTGGAAAGCTGCTTTCTGTATTAAATTCCCCCCCAAATCCTCCTACCGGAAAGGCCACAGGAGGGATTCTCTGTCTAGTCGTGGAATGATTGATCAGACCCAGCCTGGGGCAATCCCTCCGATCCGTCCTGAGGCTCCAACACCGTCCCTCTCTTAGCTTGGACTCATGGCTCCTACAATGAATTTTGAACAGCAGAGGGGCCAAGACATATCCCCCACACATGGGGACCTCCAGAGAAGCCCTGGCTCCATCAGAGGCTTGATCCTGCTCCATTCTGCATCACAGCTAGGGCTGGCTCTTTCTACATGTATTTCCAATCCATAAATTACCAGACTGTGATCCAAATTCTGGTCCCTTTGCAAAAAACCCTCTTGCCAGCAGACAGGGGCACCTCCAGCCAGAGGCTTTGCTGGGGCTGGACCCATCCCTGCATCCCCATCTTCCCTATGACACTTCCTTCCAGACACCAGGGACAGCTTTTACAAGATGAAAGGACACAAATATTTTCCCAGATTATTTGTCTTCTGAGGAAAGGGGGAAAATCCCTGTCCTCCCCAGCTGGCGATGAGCAGATGAGGGGTGGACAGAGTCTAGGGCTCCCCCAGCCCTGCTGGAGATCCAGCCCCACACAAGTAAGGGCAGGATGCAGCGGGGCCAGAGCAGGGAGGATAAATAAAGTCCGGCTTTGCCGTCCTGGCTGGTGGCCACTTCCAACACAAAGTACATTCCGGTCTGGACATAACGAACTGTACCAGCCTCCGCCGGGGAGGGCGGATGGCTGGGGGTGGCTGGGGCTCCTCACCTGCCCCACTCGAACGGGGGTGTCCGGGTGGAAGGGTGCAGGCTGGCACCTCTCTTTTGGGTTGGGTGCGGGGGTGGCAAAGGGTGCAATACCCTCGAGGACGCTCAGCAGCCAGGCTGTGCCCTGCAGTGGAGATGCTCCTGCTAGAGGGGTCTGAGGCCCGAAAACACTCCGGGGAGATCCCCCCCGGGTGCCCTAGTGCTTGCTGGGTGCCCGGGGAGCCCTGGGTTCAGGGCACACCCGGCAGGGATATGTACAAGCAAACCTCAGACCAGTGCTACGGCTGCGTCCCCCCAAGTCCCGCCGGCAGTTCCCGGGGCTTCGCCCCCGGCCTCAGCCCCACCACTCCCGGGAGCCGCAGCCCGGAGGAGCCGCCGGGGCCGGGCCGGGCCCTGCCCCTGCCGGGAGCAGCACCGGGCGGGCGGGCGCGGTGCCAGGGCTTGGCGTGGGGACGCGATGTACCGGCTGCGGGAGCTCCAGGAACAGCCTGACTCAGCGGCGGGAGGGGGCGGGGGGGACGGAGGGGGGAGGCGACGGGGCAGGGCCACTGCGGGACCTCCAAGCGGCTAGTCCTGCTCGGGTCCCCTGGCCGGTGAAGACCGGCGTGGCCCCCGGCATCACCCCGCATTCCCCCAGCATTCCCCCCAGCAATGCCCCTGGCATCACACCCGGCATCAACCCCCAGCATCAACCCCAACACCCCTTTCTGCATCCCCCAGAGTGCATCCCCAGCAATGCCATGCCACACCAGGTATCCCCTCAGTATCTCCTCTCCCACCTATGGGGCTGGCCTGCTCCCCCAGCCCTGCTCACTAGCATTTCAGGGAATTTAATGCTAAAAATACTCATCAAGGGGGATCCGATCTTGACACCACCTCCACAAAGTGGCTGTAGCAAAGCACCTACTGTCGAGCTCTCACGAGGCTGAGGCAGCCCATCAGCCTCCCTCACTCACTCTCCTCACATCCCTGTATTGCACTAATTAATTCTTCCAGCAGGGCAAATTATTCAGTTTGAGGATTTTTCCACTTGTGCCCTGCTGGACAACATCATGAGGGGCTCATGGAGGTGTGTGGGGTGCCTGGATGTCCTCCAGGGCAACCTCTGCGTCCCCCATGTCCCACTTGCAACCTCCACTCCTGCCCCAAGCTAGGCAGTCCTCAGCCCTGGGCTGCTCTGGGATGGGGGAGCCTCCTCGAGAGACCCTACTTCCAGCCTCAAAGCCAACCCTGAGGATGGAGGAGAGACTGAGATCCTCACACCTAGGTTTGGGACCCCGGGGGCTGTGGTTTGCCTGGAGCAGATCCCTGCCCTTCACTCAGGTCCTTTTCTGTTCCAACTCCAGGGAAAAACATCAGAGTGGGAAAAAAGGAGAGTGTCTGACGTTGTTCCCTCTGTCACATGCAAAGGCAAAGCCAGAGAGGCAGCTCAACACACACTTTCTTTCTTGGAATGTTTTGCAAGGTTGGGAGTAGGGCATCTTTGCTGGGGATGTCTGCAAAGCTGGGCATTGTGTGGGCACACCACTGAAGATGCAGTGAATTGACGGTGCAGGGACTCCCTAGGAGGGGCAGAGAAGGAGCATCAGTGCATCTGTGCAGAAATTAAAAAGAAATGAAGAAGAAGAAGAAGAGGAAGAGGAAAAGGTGATGTTTTGGGAAAAAAACAGAGTTAAAGCAGTGCAGAGGAGAAGAGGTGAAGGCCAAGGGCTGGCGGAAAGGGGGGAGAGAGGGGGGAGAGGAGCTCGGCTGAGTGAGAACATCCTGTACCCTCCAGTAACAACAGCCAGGGCGGGCGGGGGAGCACAGGGGAGGCAGGAAGGGGGGACACTCAGGCGGGTGGAATGTTCCACACACCTCCCTGGTAAGCAGGGCACCCCATGGGTGAACAGGAGGGGATGGGGTTTGACAGTGGGGTGCAATCCTGATGATGGGGTGAGGCTGGGGAGGGTCTTGGGCTGCCCTCCACCCCAACATCCCTTCAGTCTCATACTCCCCATTGCTTTTAAACCAAAGAGGGTTAAACCCCATGCAAAGCACTGAGGGAGGAAGGAGTACCCCAATGCTTGTTCCTCTCCATTACCCGGTGTGAAGTATGGTCCCTGCTGGGGGGCTGCATCTCCCACATGTCCCCCCACAAGGAACCTTGCTGCAGCAAAACCTGCCTGCACAAGGTTGGCCTGCTCATATCCCCCTTCCCAACTTAGGTTACCCCTATGCTAGTGTAGGGTCCCCCTGTCCCCAGGGCTGGCAGCACCCCACACACACCAGGGGGTGCACTAGTGAGGATGTTCACCTGGTGGCCTCTTGCCAGGGCCACCATTACGATGAGAACAAGACTCTCAAAGCTTTCACCACCCACCACAAGTTTAAAACTAAAATCCAGGTCAGAATTTTGTCCTCTTGTAGCTCCGCCGAGTCAAACTTTCAGGGGCCAGAAGGTCCCCACGCTGCCACAATGGGGACCCTCCAAGCTGTGCCACCCTCCCAGACATGTTCCTGGTGCTTCTGCAGGTTCATATCCTCAAGCTGCCAGTCACCCTTTTCCTGGAAAAAAGTTTCCTACAGCACCTTCTCAGCTGCTTTGTGGCCTCCCTACCTGGTGCAGAGCCCCTTGGGGCAGTGGGAAGCGGCACTGGGGGTGCCTGATTGTTGCCGTGCCCCCAGGGCAAAAAAACATGCACGAAATCTGCATGAGAGAAGCCAAGAACACTCTCTCTGATGACCCCTTCGTCTCCTGCTCCCTCCTCAGCTCTGCCAGATGGGTGCCTCCTCTTCCTCATCCTGCTGTAGTACATCTGTGCTCCCTCCCCATGCCCAAAACGTTGACTCCCTCCCCATGCCCAAAGCTGGGCATTGCACCTTGCAGGCTACCCTGCCCAGGGCACAGCTCTGCCGGGGTCAGGGCTTAGGGGATTTGCCACCTCACTGCGAGCCAGGGCTGCTTCCAGCACCATCTCTCCCCAGGTCCATCCTGAATTCCCAAAGCCCCTGCACATCTTTCAGCCAGAGAAGATACTCTACAAGATGCTGATGGAGGTGCTGCATGAGGGTCTCCCATGGCATTTACAACTGCTGCCCCTACAAGGTCCTTTTCAGGGAGGACTCCCACCTGGCTGACCTCTCACCTCCTGGCCACATCTGTTCACCCTGAGGAGGAGGTGCAGGCATGGTCATCCGAGCCCACAGTGTGGCATGACATGGGAGGTGGACATGACCACCAAACACCTTGAGCACCCACAGCTTCAACAACCCCTGGAAGTTCCTCTTCCCTAGCAACAAACCTTTTCTAGGAAATGTTTCCAATCAGAGCAGCCACAGCAGGAAATAAAACAAGTCCAGCACAACCAAAGTAGCTCTCTCATATCCTGGGGCTGCTGCATCTTCCCCTCCCCTGCACCCCCTTTTGCTAACACTATCCCTGAGCAGAGCTCACCCCATGGCTCTCTGCTGACCTAGACCAGATTATTATACGATTGCACACACATATAGGTAAAACTATCGTCCCTGTGGCTTTTTCCAGGACCTTCTGGCCCTGTTGTCCCTATCCTGGGCCAGGGGGCCTGTGCCGAATGAAAACGCTGGCTTGCAGCTCAGCAGAAGCTGCTCTTTACTCAAATTCTCCCACAGCCAGATCCAGGCACCCCTGGGAAGGGGAAAGGCAGGGTGGCAGGGGCAGGGACTCCAGGGGGTCTCTTTCTTCACCACCTGTAGAAGCCCCGGGGGTCCTTGCAGACGCCGAAGTTGGTGTTGGTAATGGAGCCCACGATGGTCTTATCAGCATCACAGGTCAAGCCACTCTCGCAGGGACACTTGTAATAGACCCCATAGATGGTCTGCAGGGAACCAAGACACGGTGCAGTGTGGGGGACATGCCCCCATCCCCAGCCACTCCTGGGAGCAGGAAAGTACATACCTTTGGGGTGCATTCATGGAACTCGGCTGCCTTCGGTGCACATCGAGCCATGCTGAGGCCACTGTCCCGGTGGCAGCAGCCGCTCTTGCACTGGGCACTCTGCAGGCACAGCTCCCCAATCTCCTGCATGACAAGGCAGCGTTTGAGCACCAGGTCCCTCTCTGTCCCCCCTTGATCCCTCCCTAGCTGTGGGCCCAGGGGGTTTGGGTGGGTGTCAAACATCAGCTCTGCCTTTCAGCTCAGGGTCAGCACCACTGCCAGCATGCCTGAGTCTCCCAGTCTGCAGCATTTCCTCAGTCTGGCCCAAAATGCCACCCACTGAAGTGCTGGTTTTGTGGGGCTCATGGGAGCAGAGCTGAGACACCACAGGAAAGCGTCTCCCCTCCCCAGTCCCTGTGAGCCACCCAGGGTGGGGGTTCTGTCTGGCTCAGGCAGCTGAGAGCTTCAGTTTCATCTGCTCTGTGACTTCCCTATTCCTTTACACAGCTGCTTTTCCGGGCTCCACGATCTCTCACAACTCTGGAAAACCCAGCACGTCATCCCCACCCGCCTCAGTTTTCCCAGACATGATAAGTTTTGCTCTTGGTGTCTGCATCCATCATCCTGGGGGTCCCTCACATAACTGCTGCCAGAGGCCAAAGCACCGGAGACACCTCCAACCCTCCATGCACTGCGTGCCCCACTGCAGCACTGGAGCAACCCCCACTGTGCCAAGATCATGGTTAGTCTCCTCTTACCAAGTTGAAGATGAGCCCTCGTTCCTGCTGTGCTGACAGGGCTGGGGCCAGGAGCATCAGGGCCAAGAGCAGGCAGACAGGCACCACGTTGGCCATGGTGGGCTCCCTTGTGCCTCCACCATGGGGCCAGCAGGCGCTTTATAGCCGGTGTCTCCATCAGCTGACGTGGCTGCTCCTATCACATCTCAACTCGTGGCATTAGGACAGTGCTGCACCGCCCAGGGCAGGGAAACAGTGATGCCTGTGCTACCAATGCTACCAGCTCCCATTCCCAGGTGACTGTCCCTTGCTGGCGATGTCAACCTGCCCTTTGGCAGCTCCTTTGGCCAAAGTGAATGCAAAGTAACAGCACTCCTGTTCTTCCAGTCCTCCCTCCTCTCCCTCACCTTGGCAACAGCGAGCTGTGGAGCTGAGGTTCTCTGAAATGCCCTCCTTGCTGGGCTCTGCTGGGGTGTTCCCAGGCAAAGTGAGGGTTGGTGCCATGGTAGGAACTCTGTTCCATGAGAAAGTGCCCGCCACCAGATCCTCCATCACTCAAATGGTATGATCACAGATGCCAAGAAACCCAAGCATACAAGAGAGAGCTCGGCCCCCTGCAAGCATCCTGCTGGCCTTTCTCAGTGCTCCAGAGCTCACCAAGGTCCCCAGCCCATGGGCCAGAACCTCACCCTGCCCTGCCAAATATTTGCTCTATGTTTAAGTGCTTGGGGGCTGCAGCTGATGAAAGGAAAACAGCCCTGGGAACAGCACAGCTTTTCATGCTTGGCTGTTCTCAGCAATGATTAATGGCCAGGCAGCCCTGACCTTTGACAGCTGCAGGGGTGATGCCGAGGATGACGCTGGCTATGGCTGTCACGCTGGCTTGTGGCATCCAGTCCTCATGACAGGAGCTGAACCTGTGTGGTCTCTTGGGATGTGAGGCAGATGTGGCTCCTGAAGAGAGGCCCCAAGGTGGCTGCAAGTGCCTGCAACCTGTCAGGGCAGGCTCTAGGGCTGCCCATGCTCCTCTGGCATGGGGACATGAGAACATGGGGATTGGGCAGAGACCTGGCCCTACCACAGGTGCTGGCTGACACTCTGGTGTGTCCTTGTAGCAGGATGAGCCATTTCCCTTTCTGCAGTGAAACTGTGGGGATGGTCCCCTGCCTGCTTGCAGCCCCAGTCAGCCCTGGAGCTGATGGTGATATCTGAGTTTTGAGATGCAACAAGAACTAACAATTTTTACAGAGGAATGTACCGTAGAAACTACATATAGCTGAGCCAAGTGATTTAAAGGGGCTAACCAAGCAAAGTAAAGAAACAATGAAGAAGGGAACTGAGGCAGCCAGCCAAGCAACACCCAGTTCCTCTATAACCAGGTGTATTGTCTTGAAGTTCATAAAGCAGTTACTTTGGGGGTTCCAGACATGGACAACCAACAGAGATCACTGATGAAGCCCCTCAAAGACCCTATAAGGATATGTATGCATGCTAAAAAGCGTTGAGAGATGTCATAAATATGCAACAAGAATTCAGGGAACGAAAAATGAATAATCATGTAATACTGACATATAAGCTGTAGTGAAGATGATACCTCTGTGTGCACTTCGGTGAACTGATTCCCAGGGCAGCGCTGTGATTATACAGCGCATTGTAATAAAGAATGCCTGCCTTCTAAAACTCACAAATTGACTCTTAAAGGTTTCTTTAAGAGCCAATTTTAGGCTACAATGGGGGGTCAATGGGCCTGCAGTCCACCACCCCAATGATGCAGCACCCTATGTACTCCCCACCAGTGGGGGAAGACCCTTGTGACATGAGCTGGGAGGCCGGAAGGGAGCAGCCGAGGAGGCACAGAATTTGGAACATATCCTAGGGCACACAGCAGAGCCTGGTGGGATCCCAAGGCTAATGGCACAGCCCTTGGCATATTCTGAAGCACATACTGGGGGGCAAGACATATCCCAGGGTGCATCCCAACATGCATCCTGGGGCATGTGGCACATCCTGGGACACATCCAGGGGTACACAGTGCAGCTCAGCACATCCTGCCACACATCCTGGGTGTGCATGGCACATTGCAGGGCACACAGCACGTTTCTGGGGCAAGGCGGGGGATAGAGTGCACCCCTGAATGCACAGCAGGGCACAGGGTGCAACTCTGGTGCACAGCCCAGGGTGCGTCGCAGGGCAGATCCTAGGGTGCACATTGGGGATATTTGGCTTATGCTAGGGTGCATGGTAGGGCATACGGTGGAGGCAAAGGGCAATCCCGAGAGAGCATTCCAGGGAACACAGGGCACACCCTCGGGGCACCTTCCGGGGGCCCATCCCAGGAGCGCATCCCGCGACCCCACCTCGAGCCGCGCCGCCCGCCTCCTGCCGCGCCCTCCCCGGCTCAGGGGGCGGGGGTCGTGCCGGCTCCTCCCGGGTCCTCCCCGGCTCGTTGGGGGTGTGGGGGAGGTCTCACCGCCACCGCCCCCCGGGGCGGTCCAGCCGCTGCCGCTGCCGGGCGGGCGGGGCCGCTCCGGGCGCCCCGGGAGCGGGGCCGGGACAGGAGCCCCGCCATGTCCAAGCTGCTGCCGGCTCAGGAAGCGGCCCGGATCTACCATACCAACTACGTGAGGAATGCGCGGGCCATGGGAGTGCTCTGGGCCCTCTTCACCCTCTGCTTCTCCATCCTGATGGTGGTGACCTTCATCCAGCCGTACTGGATCGGCGACAGCATCGACACGCCGCAGGCCGGCTACTTCGGCCTCTTCTCCTACTGCATCGGCAACGCGCTCACCGGGGAGCTCATCTGCAAGGGCAGCCCCCTCGACTTCGGCACCATCCCTTCCAGTGCCTTCAAAACTGCCATGTTCTTCGTAGGCATATCCACCTTCCTCATAATTGGCTCCATCCTCTGCTTCAGCCTCTTCTTCTTCTGTAACGCAGCCACTGTCTATAAAGTGTGTGCCTGGATGCAGCTGGCAGCAGGTGAGCAGGGCTGGGGCGATGCACGGGAGGGGCCGGGAGCTGCCCATGATCCGACCAGAGCCGCTTTTCCCTTTTTGCCCCCACCTCGACCCTGCTGAGAGCGGGGCTGGCCTGTAAAGAGACACCTGTGTCACCTTCATGCCATTTGCTCTCCCTTACTGGTTACCAGTGTGGAGTTTGTAGTAAGTAAAGCCTGTCAGAGCAGCTGAGACACAGCAGACTCACTGCATGTTGGGCGATGCGTCCCCCTGGGTGCTGCTGCTGCAGCAAAACCGCGTGGCACCTCCGGCCCGGCCCCGGCTTGGCTCCACTTACCTGGAGGAGCTTCCCTCCAGCCAGCGCTCCTGCTCAGCCCCACCGTGCAGCGAGCTTGTGGCTCTGGAGTATCAGTTGAGAGCACAAAAACCCCCGCAGGGCTGGGGCATGGAGCTCCCTGCTGTGTTTGGAATCCTGAAGGAATTAAGCAGGGAGACAGTGATAACATTTACTGGGCTATTTTAATAACTCTGTGGGCTCAGGGAATAATGTACTAGGAAGATGGAAGAGGAGGAGGAGACTGACTGTATGACTTGGTATCATCACTCGCATTTTCCTACTTTTCTGCTCACCCCTGTGGATCTCCAGCCTTCCCCACCTCTCTCCCAGTGCACTTGAGACACCTGGTAACCCAGCTCCTGTTTTTGATCAAAGCCTCAGCTGAAACCCAACCCAGCCCTTTGCTGCTCCTGAATCATTCATGCCACAGTTCCCAGGGAAGGGACAGCCCAGCTGACACCCCGTGAGACATCCATCAGGGTTTCTCCAGCTCCCAGCTAAAGAAGCGAGCTCAAGCAAAGATTTAGATAAGAGGCTTGGGGCAGCTCAGCATCCTGGGGAGCTGAACTGGAGCAGGGAAAGGCTTTGCTGTGGTATGTGGGGCTTTTACCTGTATTTATTTTGTTCTGGATGGGGGAAGAGAAACATGTCACAGGCAGAACTGGTCAGGTGCTGCTGCATTTTAGGAATTACTTTACAAAGGGGGCGGGCTTAGAGAGGATTCACTTCCTGGCCTTTGCTGTGCACCAGGATGCATTTTCACAGAAATTATTTCATTTCAGCTTTCCCCATTTCTCTGTGCCTCTCCTTTCAGTTAGTTACAGGGAAGATTAATTAAATACAGAATAAACCAGCTGCTTTTCAGTGAAGAGAAATCTTCCCTGCAGACCAAGGAAGCTGCCTGCTCTCCTTGCTGCTCGCTTGTCCCCAAGCCAAGGAAAAAGAAAACATCGGAAAAGGACAAAGCAACTGCCTCAAAAGTCTTTTCTGGTTTACTGAGCACCCAGTGACAGAGAAGAGGCACTGGTGTGGGGCAAGGTGCATCTCACTGGTGCAGGAGGCTGCAGATGTCCAAGAGGGGCATGGACAAACATCTGCTTGTCCAGAGGTCCCACCATGGGGTTGTTTCTTGTGTGAGAGGAGTCGGGAACAGCCCTGCATCTGCACCAAAACACATAAAACACGAATTACTTCTATGCTCTGCACCAAGATAACAGTGGAGGATGTGAAAGGCCTCTGTTAATCATGTCCCAAAGCCTTATAGATGAACTCGTCTCTTATCCCAAGCCCGGTCACTTTTCTTGTCCAGTAAATACAGCAGTTTTTCTGGCATGTTAGGAGGGAAAAAAAAGTACTTCCAAGGTTTTGGGACAGGAGCTTCAACAGCCTGCCAGCACCAAGGTTGTTGCAACTCTTGTGGCAAAGCTGCAAAGGTGACATGCTGAGGGCCCTGGGGCCAGGCTAGCTCAGCTGTTGAGGTCGTGGGTGCACTGAGAACAGTCACAGGAGGAGCTGATGTGTTGTGGCTGGGCAGGAACCACCACAGCTGAACAAGCAGAATTAATATGCCTGCAAAGCTGCTGCTGACACCAGCTCTAACTTAGCAAACCCTAAGCTGAAATCAGCTACTTGCAGGGTGCTAGGAAGGTTCTCCATCTTGCACAGACTAAACCCATTCCAGTTTTGTTTGGAGAAAACATTCCTTTGAAGTGACATGGCCAAGGATGCATGCAGAGGCAGGAGAGATGTTGCTTGGGCAACAGAGTGATGGGAGATGCTGGTGCAGCATGTCCTTGACTTGTGGGAAGGCAGCATACTGTATCCTGCTCCTCCCCAGCTGTGGAACAGAGCAGAGCCCACAGTGATGGGCAACCACAGGGCCCCTTTAAGCCTGGTAAGCCAGTCTCTAGTGCCTTATCTGTTTGTAGCGCTGCCTTTGCAGCCATGCTCCTCCACCTCCCAGTATCAGCTCAGGACGCAACTTGTGGCCACTGTAATGTCCCCCAATGGCAACGTGTGTCCCTCTCCCTGCAGCTACTGGGCTGATGATTGGCTGCCTGATCTACCCTGACGGCTGGGACTCGAGCGAGGTGAAGCGCCTGTGTGGGGACAGGACAGACAAATACACGCTGGGTGCCTGCACCGTGCGCTGGGCCTACATCCTCTGCATCATTGGCATCCTCGACGCTCTCATACTGTCCTTCCTGGCCTTTGTGCTGGGGAACCGGCAGGACAACCTCCTCCCATCCGATTTCAAAGTGGAAAATAAAGGTAAAGACAGCTAGGGCTGAGCTCTGGGGTCCTGTCCTGCTGCAGTGTTTCAACCACCCAGCTCATTGCTGTTATTTGGGAGGATGCTGGCTTCCTTCCTGGCATAGTCATCACACTGCTTCATAGGGATGGAGAGCCAGCAGCAGGCGGAAGACTGATGGAGAACAAGGCAGGAGCCCAAATGGACCCGTACTAACTTTCACAGGCATGGGGCTTTCTCCTCATCCTGTTTTAAATTGTTTTCTCCCTTTTTGAAAACAAACCTGTAAAACACACCAAGTACTTTTGAGTTTTATACCACACCCCATTAACACTGTAATTATCTTTTTGTTTTACAGAAGAGGGAAATGACTGACAGAGCTCATTACCACGTAAGTGATACCCACAGACTTTTAATGTTTCTTCCCAGCATACATAATGTTGCTGTTGTATTCTGATTACTAAATGATTGACAACTGGTTTTGGTGCTATAGTCACATTGGTTTTATTTGTGGTTAGAGAGGAAATAGTCTTTGCTTTGCATCCCAGAACTGGGAAAACATAAACCCTTGCCAAATGATGAAATAACACAAGCTTAAAATTTGAAGTCATACTCCATTTGGCAACAGCTGACTTATTCTTTTTGTTCCCAGGAAGACCCAGAGCTCTTCTTTCATCAGCTCTTTTCTTTAAAGTGACTTTTCTAGGAGATTTAAACTTACCAAATTCTGTGGATTTTCTACAACAGTTTTCTTCACCCATGGGGCTGCTCTTGGCTCACAGCTCTCGTGGAGTTTATTTGATGGGAAGAGCCCAAACTGGACATGGGGTTTTTCTGAGTCCTGGGTAAGAGGGGAATGACAGTGATTTGCTGCTTTTTTTGTGGAGTTTGTACACTTTCTTTCAAGGAAATTACTTATGAATAAAAAGTAAAATAAAAATCAGTGTTTTGGATTTTGTGCTAGTCTGCTCAGGGCAGAGGAAACCCTCTGTCATGTCCCAGATTGCACTTTTACTTGAAAAATATGATGACAGCCAATTCCTACCTGAGCGGTGAATCAGTTTCCCACTCTATGCAACAATAACCAAAAGGGCAGTTTCCTGGGAAAAGAAAAAACAAACAACAAAACCAAAACCCAATCTGCTGGGCTGTAGCAGGCCTGTAACAGCACCTGCAAACCACAGCAGATGGTGCCAGTCACTGTACCACCCCATTAACTTGATTTAGCCATCATCTCTCATCCCATCCAACACCCGCCCACGGCAGCCTGTGGCACAGTCCGTTTCTGCAGAAGATAAAGCAGAACATTCTCCTGTCCAGCTCTTACCTCGTCAGAGCCCAAAATTAGCCTACATTATTTTAATTTCTACTTGCTGTAATTTGTTGGTTCATGTAGCAGTCAATTCTAATCAGTTCCAACAAGTACCTTACAATTTTATGTTTCCTTCTAAAAAAGTGTCTGGGAAGGTTTTGTTAATATTCTTGGCTAGGGAAGACAGCAGAGATACGACAAACTTAAAGAAAAATGTATTTTAGAATGGAAAAATTCCAGCAGAGTTGTCCTGCTGTTTATTACTCTTCCCCCCTTTTTGAAACAGATCACAATACCAGCAACAAAATCCTCACCTACACCATCTCCCTCTGTCTCATTCTGGAAATCACTCACTATTGAAGCAAATTTCATCCACGGGCCACTGACTCAGAAAGAACAGACTTACAGAGGGAATGTATGAAGACTAGGGTTCAGTTATTAAATAATCTGTTTATTGTAGGGCTTTCACAAAGAAAAAAAAGACAAAGCACCCAAGTAGAAAGAATAAAAATGTATTTTCCTTCAGGTTTTAGACTGACACAGCAAGTACAAATCCTTTAGTGTGAGCACATTACAGCAACTTGGAAATTTAACAAACCCCAAGTGAATAAGCAGACAGTACAAGACTGAATTGTGGCAGCTGCTTCTGCAGGTCTTTAACTCCCAAGCTGGCTCTAGCCTTAGCTATCTGGGTAAAAAACCTCCTCCTCCAGTCAGGGGTGGCAGATGAAAGGGAAGAAAGGATGGGCAGGAGCTCTTAAGAGTCAAAGCTTGCAGACCCCTTCTAGGAAATGTTCCTTCATCAGCCAGTCTCAAGTACGCAGGACTGGTCAAGCTTTCAAGAGCACAGGAATTGTTTGCCTGCCAATGTATCTTCACAGTAAGTTGGAACCCAGTACTGTCTGCAGTCCTGTAACAGATACAGAAGAGACCTAGAACTGGAAAACTCCAGATGAACGGGGGAAAAAACCTGTTAAATCAGCCATTTGAAACGTTTTTGGTATGTTACCTGCCTTTCGCTTTATATTATATGCATAGAGAATCTGATCTACCACTAAAGGAACATGCAGCATGATTTGCATAAATAAGCCCCATCAGGCTCTGAACCAGAGAAACTCTTTTCCAGTGGATTAAATGATCCGGTTTATGAATGAATGATCCTTATAAACCAAAATTTCCAAACACACACATAGAAGTGACACGTAACAGTGATCTTTGCAGCTTTGGCAATGTAATTGTCTTGGATAGCATCTGCATGGCCTCCAGCAACTTCTGTCCTCTGAAAGCCACCACAAATCCAAAGGCTTGTTTGGTCCAGAGTAAGGAAGTGCCTCTGAAGTCTCAACGCTGCCAAATCTTGCTTAGAGAAGAGTGGGATGCACTGAGTCTGTAATAGGATGGGCAACTCTAGAAGAAGCCATCATAAAACTAGCAAATGCCACAGTGATTTAACTTTTAATTAAAATTAACCCATTTAACTCATTATATCCAAACCCCCTCTGAGAAGTTTACATAGAAGCCCCATAGAACACTTTTTACTTGGGGTAACTCTAGAAACAGCTTCTAACCCAGTATCTACATGGAAAAGTCAATTCTCTTCCACTTCTGCTAGCTCTTCCTGTGCTAATGGCCCAGAAAATAAAAGGCAGTCCCATCCTGGGAAGTTATTTCTGAAGGCCCGCACTTGAAGCAAATTAAGAGAAAAGAAATCTTTACAGAGATTTCAAGTTTTAATTTTGAAAGTCCAGGGCTATGGCATGGCTGTGATACAGGCGCTGCAACCCTTTCCTTGGGAAAAAGTGAATGGTCAAAAATTAAAAGTCAGAGTAAACTGCATCTGTGAAAGGCAGTCTTTCACAAATACAGTAACCACCTCAAGCAAGGCAAAAAAGTGCCAGTTAGGGATAAAAAAATCCCAAAACCTTACATCTTGCTATAATGTTAAGAGTTGCCTGCAACAAGGCTCTCACTTCGCAGACCAAGGGGTGAACCCATCTGTGTGCTGAAGATTGTGCGTTCAGTCAGTTCCAGCTTTTGCTTATTTTGCTTGCCTTTTAGTCACAGGCATTGAAGTAGAAAACATCACCAAGTTCAGAAACTATTCTACCAAGGGTATGGGGAAGGGAAAGGTTAATGGACAGGACACTTTGGAGGAAGAAATAAAGGATACTAAAACCTAGGTTTAAAAAGCTTTTTCAAAAGCAGCTAGAACTAAATAAAAGTTTGTGACTGGAAAGAATGCAGTAGATACCTAGAAAGTGATGGAGGATTTCAAGGTCTTCGCTCTACAGGGATGTGGCACCACCTTGATGCCACCTGTTACTTCTCACCCCGTCACTAGCTATTAGATCAGGGAAATTTACTCCTGAGTCAGTGAGATCTTTGCATGGCCCTCATGAAGAAAGGAGAGTTGAAATCTAGCTAAGAGAGCACATCTGAGCACAGGTGAACTCACATCTGTAACACATGGTGCCTAACAGTGAGGAGACTGAGGGAAGATTTCATATTCTAGTCAATTAGTTTTTGGTGAAGCCCAATCAAGGCAAAACACAGATGATGCCCACTGGCTGAGGAAAGTCCCCATTAAGTCACACAAGCAAATTCAGCAGAACAGGTTAGATTTATCTAAAATCTTGGAAGCCTTGAAGGAAGAACTTCACACTGAAAGTGAACAAGGAGAACAACGGATCTGGGAAGGGGCAGCTGGGTGTGTGTAGGGTATGCTGTAAACCAGAGTGTAACGCTGTGGCACTGCACTGAAGCTTCTATGAATTAAGCCAAGGGTGCCTGAGACACTCTGCTGCTGTAGCTCGTTTCTCTGGGATCAGCTCCAACATAGGTAGTAAGAAGTCTGTGAATGCAGCTGCCTCATCTTGGGACCACTCGTATTTTTCCACCAACACTTCAAAAAGGCCCCAGGGCTTCAGTTTGGTGATGTGCTTCAGATCACCTGAAAACCCAAGACAGACAGGTTAAGTCTGGCAAGACATGGAAACAGAGCAGCTCAATAAAATAGGCTGAACAGCTAAACATGACAGATTGAATTCAGAAACTGTTCTAATAGTTGGGCATAGGGAATATAATGTGGTAGGGCATGCTGAAGGGGGAAGTAAATTACAGCAAAACCCCTTTTCTACTGCTTTGTAAGCGTATTACAGAAATGTACTTCCTTGAAAGGTTCTTTTTTCACCTCCTGCTATTTCAGATCCAATATAAGCAAATATTACCTTCATTAAATCACCAGCTATACTGCTTCGACATGACAGATAAACACTATGCCATTGACTTTGGAATACATGCAATGTATACTGCACTGTTTGAGAAAGCAATACGCTACTAAGAAAAAAGAGTTTGTTTTTATTAAAAAAAAAAAGTGTTAAATTAGGTCAAAACCTACTTTTTCGACTCAATACATTTCTGGGGTACTTAGGGGTTTATGATAATGTTATGTGCTCTGAGCAACATGGCTCATGATGCAAGGCACTATTTAAGGTGACTGGCATGCTAGAAATGGAGTAAAGCTGTCTAGAGAAGTCTTCAAAAATGAGTCACCACCTCTAGTTGACAAAGATCAGCTAAATAAAGCTACATCAAGTTTGACTATGTACTGTTTTTCTACGTGCTACATTTGATCTACACCAAGATGTCAAGTACTAGGATGTAGGATACTTTTAGCAGTAAAACAAGAATGCCTTAGATTTAGCTGCAGTTTTACTGATGAAGGCTTTCATAAAACAAAGGAAAGACTTAAAGAGGCATCTTTGCTGGCAGTTCCAGCAAGACATTACTGTGTATTTGGGGTAGAAGATGAGGGGATAAGTGGTATTTCCTTTGTTTCCTTTTACCTTTTTTGGTGAAAAACTCCTTGGAATATTTTCCTGCCAAAATGAGCTTGCGAGGTATTTTCCCCAGAAGTTCTATGATCAATGCAATGTGATCTGCATGTTAAAAAAAACAACACCAAAAATACACAAGACATCTTTATGCTGCCGTTTCCTGTTCTGGGATATAAGAAAGACATTATCTGCCTTAAAAATGACTTTGATATCAACCTGAAATCAAGATTACACTAAGCAACAACAAAGCCAGGGGGCAAGGGGGGAAAAAAATAAGGGCAATTTGAAGCCCTGATCAGTTTGAGATGCAAGGTAGAGAATCCAGGAGCAAGAGGAATGTGAAACACCAGAACAAGAATATAGACTTGTGGCACAGTGTTTTACTGCAGAGGCTTTAGCACAGTTCCTGCGGATTTGGGTAAATAATGTTTTTGCAAGGAGCCTTTGCATTGCTCACTCAAAAGAGAAGGCTCATTCTGAAGAGGCAACCATTGAATTTCATGTCTCATTTTAAAAAGGGAAGACTTAGGCAAACAGACCTTCATCTCGTGAGTAATCTTCTCCAGAGTGAGGCTCAAACAGGTAGTCTCCTGTTGCTAACTCAAAGGCCTAAACAAACAGAAATGAGACATTAAATCACTTCAAAACACTGTGCAAACCTCTGTGGGCCATAAGCAAAGCGGTGGGAAAAAATAAGATTATAGCTGTGTACGAGATTTTTGCAGGTTAAGTACACCATTACAGCCTAAGATGTGCAATGACTTTGCACCATTCTAACAACTCCATTAAAAACATCATAGGCACATCTATGATGAATTCTGGATCACAGCACAGTGGAGGACACTAGTGTGAAACACATGTGTAGCCTGTCCTCCTCCTCCCCTCAACAGCATTTTGCAAAAACGATGTCATGTCCAAACTATAGTTTCTGGGGTTGGTTTTTTGTTTTGTTTTGCTTGTTGTTTTTTTTTTTTTCTTTGTACAAAGATTCTTTCCTCTCCCCAAATTTCAGAGGCCTTTTTCAGTTAATTTCTGAACATTTGTCTGTAGATATGAAAACACGTTTTAAATGAGAAGAACATTTGCATTCATTTCAACTCACTGCTCCTAAATTCTGTAACGTATTTACCCTTTATGTATTCATTTTTACTCAGAATACTACCTCTGACCTTCTGTATTCTTAGTTTTCTTTATGAACTGCTGTTGCCAAATTACTGAATTAGGCACACAGTGTAATTATGGCCAGATGCTCTGCAGAGAAAACACGACCCTGTCACCTTTTCTTTTAACACATTTGTCAAAATCACAGCTTGTTTTCCAAAACAGCAAAAATGTCTATTTTCCAAGCTTAAAATACAAAACCCAAGCTTTGATAGGTAGAAAACACAGAATGGAGACACTAAAGAGGCACATACGGTAACTGACTAGACTGATCTTTTTAATCACCATATTCTACATTTGCCAGCTATTACAGGACAGCTTCAGCCTCATCTCAGCATTACTCAGATTATACACCAGATTAAACACGCAGAGGATGACGAAAATTAGAAATTATACTGAGGGCATCTGTGAAACAGTGCTAGATACAGCAGGAAGGCTTTTTTAATATAAAAAGATATCGTCTTCAGAATTGCATGGTTGTCTTGTTTTCCCAAAAATCACAATGGGCAAAGTACAATCACATTTGGAATCCGCTGATGCTGTACAACTAAATTTTCAAAAGGAAAGCCACACATGGGGGAAAAAAAAATAAAACAACTCTGCTATGGAAACACGGTATTCAGCAAGTCTGGAAATTGACTGAACACTTGTAAGGGTTTTTTGCCAGGCCTGGCCAGTCACTCAGCAGCTAAGAGCACACAGCACAAACGAGTTCCCCAGAATGCTCTGTAGAAAGAGTGTAAAATCCCCCAGCTGACACCACTCACCATGCATGCTGTGCTCCAGATGTCAGCAGGGGTGTTGTACCCGGACCCTATCAACACCTCCAAGGACCGGTACTGTCTTGTCTGGATGTCTTCAGTGAAGTGCTTGTGCTAAATAAAAGAAATGTTTTACTAAAAAGTTAAAGACTGTTTAAAAGAGGAGAATCAACAACCTGGAAGGCCACAACCTTGGAAGATCAAAGCTCATTACCATTACATTTCATCTGCATTTAACATCCTCATTAACTATTTCCTTATATTCCTACAAGTGCTGTTTAAATGCTCTACATGAGACACTCCTCCTCAAGTGAAACAGTCCAGCAATTTAGAGGAAAGCAAGCCACAAAAACAGAATAAGGGAAGACTTTCAGAAAATGCACCCTTCTCCTACCCAGTCATGACAGAGAGGCCATGATCCAGCTACCTTAAATCAGATAAGCAACACCAATGTAAGAGATCACCTTGCCAGACACTGCAAGCCTGATGTGCAATTCTGAGTTGAGACTCATCTGTCCCACAAGATCTGAAGTATTTTGCCATTTTAGAAGCCAAGTAAAAGAGACATTTTTTTCTATTTGAAATGTCAAACATTTGAAAGCAGCACAGCACAACCATCAGAGAAAACTTTTTAGTTTTATTGCACGAGTATCTTTCACGCAGCTCCCAAATCCACTGAAATGCTGACCAACTACAGAACTAGCACATCAGAGCAATTGTTTGCAACTTTCACAGTCTCCAAGACAGCTACAAACTCCTTCAGAAATATCACATACTCAGATTTCTATGCACTGTATGTGACATGGTTCACAGGGCTATTAGAAGTAAATCTAATGCCAGTGAGGCACCCAAAGCATGGACCAAAAGCTTATGTTTAGAGGACCATTTCTTTCTTAGTGTCCCTGCTTCCCCTTCTGTTTTTCCCTGTCACAGTTTCAAACTCACTACTTTCACAGCCAGGTCTAAAAACCTTTTTTACAGATTATTTTCCATCTGGGCATACTGTGAATGAATTTGCAGGTTTAAACAGTCAATGTGAAAATAGTGTACACTTACCACCCAGCAGGCATTTCCTAGGTCAGCTATCTTCACTTTGAGCTTATCTGCATTCTTGGGCTCAAGAGGATTAAGAAGGAAATTCCCAGCAGTTGATTTTCCTAGAGGCAATGTGTACAACAGCTGATTAAAGCTACACAGACAGTGTCACCATCTGTCACCCAAATCCTATCACCCTCTCCCTAGCCAGGAAGGGTTTTTCTTACAGATCAGAACTTTTCCCTCCCTGATGCTTAGGTATAAAAATCAGCAGTCTCCACTATCAGCAACAGAAGTACCACCATTAAGAACTGACTGGTGTCACAAAGCAGAAGGACAGAAGGACAAGTAAGCACATACAAGAGTGACTTTCCCAGCACTCTTTGCACAGCCTTAAGAAGTCTGTCTATATTTAAAAAAAACGCTGAAATAGGGGCATTGCCAGAAACAGAACAAGCCTCACAATCCCTAAGTCTCTGAAGAAGGAAAGTCCCCATATTATACTATCTTTTTGATATACCCATCACTCACTGCTGCAACACAATTACAAGAGCTAAAGTATATATTGGGAAAACTGAATGACACAGTGGAGAGCAAAAATATTAAGTCACTAAATTACATCCAGCAATTTGGAAAAGGGCCGTAAGAAGCAAAAGACGCCTAGTAATCTAGCAGATGCATCCACCTAATTGCAGTTCAAGTTTCAAAATATAAACTTCTCTTGCTACTTTTCATCCATGTAACTCCCCAGTAGTACTCTGGCAAGAAAATGCTAGAATACCTTTTTTTTAACAAGTACAAATGTTAGTTTTGCCCTCCTTCTCCAAATAGATATACTTTACCTGACATTGACACAAAGATGCAAAAGTAGACAGTTTTATCCATTCATATTTTAACACACACACCTGGAATGTGTTTAAACTGCTGTACACTATCAGAATACATTGAACAGTACTTATCCCCTAATTTAGCAGCCAGTGACAATTTGTAAACTTGTGTTTCTAACTATTAGTGAAAATCACACTTGAGTAAGCAACACCTTATTCAAAGGAGGAAATGTTCTTACACTGAAAACCAAGTGTATAAGTACTTGTTAAAAGTAGGAACACTTATGCATTGAAAAGTCAAAAACTAAGGTGCAACTACAACCAGGAGCTACAAGCAGTGAACATCTTGAAGTATAACTGTCAGGTTAATTACTCCTGGCAGGAAAAATCTCAAACAGGTAGTTCTGATCACTTCAGCCTACAAAATGCACATTTCTATTAATACTCTGATGAAGTGCTGTAACAGAACTCTCCCACATCAAGGAGAAAGGAGCCCTGTCTTACAAGGTTCCCCTTATACCTTTGTTGTCTGACGGGCTATTATTCTCATTCTCGTCTTCTGAAGGGATCTCTGTCCGGATGCTTTCCTGAAAATTGTTAATCTCCTGCACATCGAATGACTGCTTGTCATTGGATGTGGGCTGACACGCCATGGAATCCTCTGAAACTAAGGGCACAAACGAGTCCGACATTGCTTCTTGAGGCCTGTTCTCTGAGTCAGCGTTATGCTGACTGTAATTACGGCTATGGAAGTTCTCAGTCTTCTGTGTATGAGGGTGATTGCCACAGTCATTGGCATTATGAAGGTCATCCTCAAGTCGCACAGACCCTTGATTTCCAGAGTCTGTGAAGTCCGTCATTTGTATCACTCCGTTGCAGTTTATTTCTGTTACACATTTTTCCACACCGCTTTCCATTAGATTAGATGGCTCTTGTACAAGGACTTGTGCTGGAAGAGTGGAAAATGAGAATATCGCAAAATATGTCTAAACAAATAGCTGGAAGCTATTCAAGGAGCCCACAGAAGTAGGGAGTTCTCAAAATGTAACTGAACACAATCATGCATTAATTCAGTTTGCAACAGGACATTTCCCAGTCTCTTTAGAAGGGCAGAATGCAATGCAAAAAGGATAAATGACAACAGCCAACTCTACTAAAGGTACTCTCTCCTCATACCCACATGAGTGAATGGACAACACTGCCCACTCCATGTCAGCAATACTTCAGGTCCATACCTGTCTTTTTGCCGACACTTTCCTCTGGTGGACTAACTTTTATGAGCATTTCCAGAGGGGTCTGAGCTTCTTCCTCCTCCTCAGGCTGTGTCTGCCCAGGGCTTGCTTCCTTCTCCATTTCCTCTATCTCTTGCATTCGCTTCTCTAACAACTCAGCCTGCCGTTTCTGCTTCTTTTTCAACTTCTTTTTCTTGTTCTTTGACATTTTGTCAGCCTACACAGAGGCAAGCAGAGAAATTTGACTTAGCATTTCATATTTCAACAAATCTAAGATGTGCCAAGTTTTAATTTATTTTAGAGCTGAGGAAGCAGTCTGCAATGAAAATGTTGAAGATAGCTCTTCTCTCAGATAAAAAGCAGCTATTATAGCTTTCAAACCAGTTGTCTATGGCTTTTATCAGTGCATTTTTGCCCTGACCTGAGAAACCTACATTACTCTCCAAGTGAGGGATCTCAGACTCTATAGAAAAATTGCTTTCACAACAGACCTTGAGATCACCACAAGGACTCGTTCTGGTGATATATGAGCTAATACTATTTACATCTCCAAGACAGCATTGAACCTGATGCCTATGCCAAACACAAATCACACTTTTTCTTCTGATATGATGTTGCTTTCCCTTAACACTGACTGGATTATGAAACAATGCAGTAGATGCTATCAGAAGATGGATACTTACAGATGAAAGCTATTACACTTACTGGTTTTGGCTGTGGTGCAGTGCTCACTGAAAGGAAAAGAAAGATCAATAAATTAGTATGTCTATATTCAAAAACTATAACTGAATCCTGATCTTAAGGTAAGATTTTTCCTATGTGGTTTGGTAATAACATTTTAATGATATCAGCAAATGTTATTTTAAGGGCTCATTTCTCTACAAAAATGCAATGATAAAAAAAATGAGAAAAGTATTAAATGTGTAAATGCATAATTAAAATTCCAGATAGAAGACTTCCTTGACTGATATCAGAAACAAACTTCCTGTCACGTAGCTTCATTTACTGCATGTATTACGCATCTTACCTAAATGAAAATGCAAATCAAAGCATTAAAATACTAAACTTAAGGAAGCTTCCTTAAGCTAAGATATGCTATGATGGGCTCAGCTCAGTGTTGGTCTTGTAAGATTATGACTGACAGAGCCTTCCAATACACACTGCAGTAGTTCTTGAAAAGTACACACTGGTACAGCTTCATGCAATGGAAGATAATAAACTTTTGAAGAAAATGTGAGAAATATGTTGCCACATTTTCATCCCAGTTCTATATTGAGTGCATCATGATTGTGCTACGTAAGACTGACTATCCTACCACTTTATGAGTGCCAGATTAGCTGTATTAAAAGCAGGTGCCAGAGTGCATTTATCGTCCCTCCATTTTTCTTACACAAACTGCCTTCCCAGTCATCTTTGAGTGACAACTTATGACTAATTTCACCGATTACAGTTGGGTTTTCAGAGGCTGCCTGCATAATTGTTCCACTGTACTCAGGAAGTTTTCCTTAGTGAGACTAGTGATGATTTGGGGGTATGTGGGAGAGATAGCACCAATTTTCAGGGGAGGGGTGAAAAAAAAAAATTCACCTGCAGAGCCAGATGGTGGGGGAGCCCCAGATCTCTGCCACTCTGTTGCTTCTGCAGCCAGTCTGCGAATATACTGGTCATTAACACAGAGAAGAATGTTCTCAGGTTTAATATCTGTATGAATGATTCGACATTTTGTATGCAAGTAATCCAAACCCTGAAGAACCTGCAGATAAGAAAGAAGGAAATCAACCATTAGACAAAGCAAATAATGAGCAAATTGAGAGTGAAGTAAAAATGCAAAATAGCCTAGGATGCCCAATGAACCTGAAGGGCTTGCTGTGTTTGAGAATGCTCCAGATTAGAGCTAATGTGATCCGTGGTTATTACGCAGTGTCACAAAATAGAGATTTGCATACAGATTTTAGCTATGATTTGAAAATGTTATTTACCCTCATAACTTATCAAAGTTGAAAATGTAATCTTAATACTCTACAATAAAAATCACACTTTCCTCCTCCCCTCCACCTCACATGTAGAAAGATGTTTCTTCTTAGGCAACCATTTAGTGGGGAAAACTGGTTTCTCTTGTTCTTCCTATCACTAAGCACTGTGCTTACTGTGACACTTTAAAAAAATACTTCACTTATGAGGAATGACTGGGGTAAGAAGAGGTAAAAGCACAGCTGGCCTCCCATCACGGTTTAACTGGCAGAAAATAATTATCTGCAGCAGGAGTTTGCAGTAGAGAAAGGAAATATCAACCCAAGAATATTTTGCTGCATGAGAGAGATACCACTGATTTTTAACTTTTGTTTTCTTGTAAATGAGAAAGATTAGTGAAAGAGTTTTAACTGGATCAAGGGGAACAGTGCAGTCAGAACTGGAACTTACCTGTTTGATGATTTTTTTGACACAGGGGAGTGGAAGCCCCTGATAATTTGACTTTATGATCCACTTCAGAAGATGATGTCCTAGAACTTCAAACACCATACAGATATCTGGAACTCAATCAAGGGAAAAAATGGACATCCTGACCCAAGGAGCCCTGAATTCCCAGGACTGAGGATCAAAAGAAATCCACACCAGTTATATTTTCTTATATATTAAAGAACCCTCATCCTTCTGACATAGCTTAGAAAAATTGCCTTCCTCAACAGCATCATCCTATCCTACACAATAGTACCATTATCTAAAACACGCAATACAGAGGGATGGAGTTGGTTAGCACAATGGTCCTACTGCAGCAGTAGCAATCTCCTGCTTTGAGTGCAAGCCAGTTACACAAGAAAGCATGCATTAGTATTTCCTGCTAGTAGTGAGAGGGCTTCAAGCCAACAATGTACGGTTTGGAACAGCCTAGGCCTTCACCCCAGGCAAAACTCGCTGCCAGATCTCTCTGTAGCAGCATTATCTGAAAAGATAATAAGTCATCTTCAGAATAATTAGGTTACTTTCTTCACCCTCCCTTGCCTCTTTACCAGCAAAACAAACTTTTGACAAAGCCTGGACTTCAACAATATTTACATTATCTGCTTTTTGGCTATAAGATCTCAACAGCTACAGTCACTCCAGTGACATATTCAGTACAGTGCCCTTGCTTTAGAATCCAAATTCCTAAGACTTTATTAGGCTGCTTTTTGTATACACTGGCAGAAAGTACACATTTCACAAGAGTGGAAGAAACACAAGATCAGGTCAACATTTACTCAGAAGAAGGTTAATAGAGGAAATACATTATGAGCCTACTGTTTTCTGAAGTGTTAGAATATTTATAATCTACAGCTCAACTATCTCAAGCACTTAGTAATTCTCATTGAAATAAAATTTAAGCTATTGCAAAGTGAAAACACGCCTAGAAGTCCGACTTTCAAATGTTAAGGATCCATTAGGACTTGCTACAAGTAACTGCCTATTAAAAGGCTGTTCACAGAATTACAGGGTATTTTCAAAGCAATACACTTTAAACACGCTAACAATGTTGATAAAGTACAAAGTAAGATGCTTCTATAACTAGAAAACAAGCTTATTATCAAGTCATAGATGGCATGTGTTTGCTATTTTCAGCTACTGATCTTACTGTTTTGTATCGCTTTACTTAAATAACAGGTTATTTAAGTAGGCTTAAACAGGCTGCTTGCAAAATAGAGGGGTTGGGATAGATAAGTTCTCCTACCCCAAAGGTACCTCTTATACAGCCATTCAGTCCAGATTCACTGATTGCCATCGGCACGTTAAAAGCAGGACCAAACAGTGAGGCTTCCACGGCTGACACACGTTACATCAGGCTGAAAGATCACTCTGAACCTGAGCTTAGCAGGCAGTTTTGAAGCAGACCGTTCTACAGCAGGTTTCCTTGGGCAGGGAAAGGGATGCCTGGGCATTGCTCCCCAGCCCAAACAGGACAGCTGCCCAAGCAACTCCCATTTTATGCAGTTCTTCGCTGTTATTCCACAAAAGGATACGAGAGCCATTGACTCCTGAAATCTTGAAGTCATCTAATAACTGAACAACTTTCTCTTTACTTGGATCATTTGGATCACTGTTGCGGACCTGCAGAGAAAGAGATTATTGTGAAGTCAGATCTACTGCACTACTGCTAGGTTTCTACACAAAGTTTTTGCAGCTAGATGATGCAGAAATATCAAGCACATGACAAATTTAAACTCCTCAAAATGGAAAAAAAAAATATAAAAAATTAAACACAACTCAGGCACTCACCGATTTTAGCAACTTGATTTCATCTAGTGCTGTTTCTGTGTAGTGCTCTGCACTCTTCACCACCTTCATTGCCACAAATCTCCTCCCTCTATTCACACATGGCAAGTAAATTGGAAACAGTTAATGCTCATACAAAGAACTTGTTCTCCAGGATTATCCCAATTCTTTTGCATGAAAGAGAGCTTATTTTATGCATAATGGAAAAATAAGGTTTAAACACTCAAAGACTGTCTTTGAGTCTTTTTTTATAAAACATTCATGTTAATAATTTCTCCTAAAATGTAATAATAGGTCAGAAACTGCTGAACACAAGAGTACTCTTCCCACATATGTGGTTTGTCCTGTTAACTCCCTCCCACACATTTGCATCCACAATATCAAAAGAAACTTCTGTTTAGGATGCAGACAGCTATGTTTTGTGTTTTTATCTAAAAGTAAAAAGATGTTTTCTGATCACATTTGTAAATTCCCACCAGAAACACTAGCTAGAACAGAAAGACTTACTGGATGTCCCAAGCCAGCCACACAGTGGAGAAGTGGCCCCATCCAAGCTTCCGAATCACGTGGTATCGTCCATTAAAGAGATCTCCTATTTTCACAAGGTGATAACCACCTAGAAAAATAGCAGGAAGAACCAAAGAACAGGTGTGTGGAACAAGCGTCAAAACTTAAGGCAGACTTATTTGATGTGTTTGCAAGTGTTTCTCTAATTGGATCTTGCTAGTACAAATACACAGTATGTTGGAGAAGAAACCGTGAACAGCCCTCTAGTTGACTTGAAAGTTTTAATATAACTGAACTAGAATGACATGTCCATCTTTTCAATTAGGTAATCTCTACAGCATCACAAAATAATATTTCCTCAGTGCAAGCATCTGAAGTCTGCTAGGCTGACCATCTTTGGAAAATACAGGTTGTAATGGTCAGTAACAGAATCTTTCAGCTAAGTATCAGTATTGCTTTTGCATGCTCTGACCCCATAATATGAAAGGGTACTGCAGCCGAGATCCCGGAGTTTTCCTTGCAATTGCCTTCCTGACTGAAAGGCACTTTGCCACTTGACATCACCACTGAAAACAGGGAAGTCTCTTCCCTGTTCCCTTCATATCTCTCAAGCTACTGACTAAGCAGGAGGATTCCATAATAGAAGCAAAAACATGAAAAGCCAGACATACAATGGAACTAGCAGAAAACAAGAAAGGAAATTGTGATTTGGCATTTCCATTTACTCTGTATTTAGTTTCTGCTCAGAGAAACAGTGGAAGACTATTTGCAGACGCAAAGTTTTCTGAAGAATGGACCAACATGATGATTTGATCTTCAAAAGAAAACTGAAGAATTTGAAAAGGATTTGAAAGTGTCCTTTTTACAATGAAAATAAAAAAAGGAATTAAATGCCTACTTGCTTTTATCAATAATGAAAGCCCTCTGGCACAGAGGAAAAGTTAACAGCTTTAAACTCATGCATTAAAAACAGCTCTTAACTCAAATCTTGACTGACAACAAGGAAACTTGGAGAAGAGTTTCTCCATTTCATGTTGGCTTGAAAAATGTTATTATCATGCAGCCTCAAAACACCCTTAAAGTATGATGGAGTCTATTTTCATTCTCTATAGTAAGTGAGAAATGAAGGGAATTAAATTGCAAATCCTGCATCTTAAACGGGCAAATTCTCACCTTTACAGTAATCATTTGGATCCTCTTGCTCATCATCATCTGATCCCAGGATTTCTTCCTCTTGCTCTGGGACATCACTCTCTGAATGAGCAGCAGGGCCCCGGTGCTGAGTGTCAGGTCTGAAAGAGAATACACTGTGTGTCTCACACATGTTCTCTTGAAGCCTGTACCTCTCGTGTCACACAAGGGATTGTTGATAATGGAGGAGGTGCAATATTCAGCCTTCAGAAAAACTATTCACATTTAAATGCTTTTACTCCTAAGCTAGTATAAAAGTAGAGAGAAATAATTTTTCCTATACTAGAGAGAAATGCAACTTAATGTCCTAGATTCACTTTCATAGAAGAACAAAGAAAAGACCAGACCAGATAGCGAGTTAAAAGCTTAATGATCCACCAAAACGTTAGCCTCTTTGAACCCCTTCCCAGCCTTTCATTCAATGAGGACTTTTCTAAAGCAAATTTATATTTTATTTGTTACCTCTTGTAAAACCTGAAAATTTAAAATAACATTCATCAACATTTAAAGACTAACATCAATCAATTCTCACTCCTTTGGAAAAAAAGTAAACCAGTGTTTTAGAACTTGTGCCCTTCATCTCTTTCACGTTCAAGGTCAAATGAACGTTTAACAATTCTTCTGCTTCTAACACTTTAGAACTCTAAAGCCCCTAACTGACCTTTATTTCTCCTGTTCTCATATGGTAAGTTGCATTTCTAATTCTTCTCTTCACCAGAGGTTTATTACAGTTGTCTGAACTACAGAGAGGGGAGTACACAGAAGATGTTCAGCAAACTGCTGAGAGTTTGTTATTGCAGAGGGATTGAAATCAGGCACTGAGGCGATGGAATTTTTCACTCCCACGTTCATAAATAAAACCAGTAATGTTAGGTGTTTAACTTTTCACCCAATGTGCTACTCTGAGTTCCTGCTTGTGAAGACCATGTCTGCAAAGGCCACCCCAATGCTCTCACACATTCACGCTGTGTTCGAGTTCCCCAAGTTAAAACATACACTGTCTCCTGTGTCTCAACTCCTTTATGGCATCACACTGATCACAGCGAAACAGCTCATGAAATAACACTAAATCAGGTAATTTATTTATTTTACAAAGCATTACAGGGAACGGTTAAATGTCTACGAAGTTTAATATTCAAGATCCTTCCATAAAATGCAAACATTTATAACTGCAGGCAGTAATGGCAAGAAAGGGCCATGGACAGAATGGTCGAAGGGGAAACTAGATGCTCATAGACAACAAATCCTATAGACAGGGTAAAGAGAACAAGAACACAGAATTGGATGGAAAGAATTTAAGCCCAGGAGCCACACATATAGCATAAGAGTAATTCTCTCCAATGCTGTTTCAAGATTTTTACTTTAACTGCACAAGATGTAGGGGATTGGAAAGGACTCAAAACAAAATTCACCTTAAGAACTACTGACAGAAACATCACGCCATTTTGCAGTCCCAATGGTTTTCAATAATAGTAATTTCATGCATCGAGGGAGAAGTTACTGGAAGCATTAAAACCCATTCATTCTCTTGGAAGCTTTCTGTGTCCCTCCTAAAGGGCTGATGGATCATGCTGACAGTCTCGCACATGACACACCCGGTAGTCTGCATCTGAGTCTGTCATGGGGATCCAAAAGCATTTCACTTTTACATTATAATCTATTATACTAACTAATGTGAGAGCTGTATTCAGGTCATATACATTTCTACAGTGCTATTTCCTTTATGAAATCATCTCCAAAACACATCTCTTTCCTTCACCTTCCTGTGAAAATTCGTTTGATGTTATTACATCCCACCATATTCTTCCCTCAAAATGACCATGTCAGCTGAAGATTAAGAGAGAATCAATCAGTGCAGAATATGTATTACTACCTAAGAAAAACTGATACACAAAAGCACAAGCCTCATCTGTCTGCTTTGCTCACAAAGACACTACTCTAAAAAGCACAAAAGGCTGTTAAAGACAGCAGAAAAATCCATACTATACCCAGTATTTAAAGATGACAGCTGAAACAGCTGTTGGCAGTACTGCAAAATGCAGATAAAGTATATAAAAACTCTATACTAAACGATTATTTACACATTAAAAATCAAGTGTTCTAGGGTACTTATTTTTATAGACACCTCTGGTCTACCCAAAAACACCCTGATCACCTTTTCCTTTTGCTCTCTTAACGTGCTAATTAAACATCAGAATAAACTGGATATGCAGGGTCCCTCTGCAGCTATATAGCAGTATTCTACTTAAGAAAAACAATGTGAAACAGCAATGCTAAGGCAAAATGCTAGATCTTCTACGGAATTTGTATGAATCCACATCTAGAGACCCTCCTGAAAGTCCTTATTCTCTCAGCAATGCCTGAAGAACAGCATAAATTCACGAGACAAAATTAAAGAGGGTAACCTACCTGCATGAAGCACGGCCTCCCATTGATAAAGAAATTCCCGAAGTCAGCCCAATAGTTTTCAAAAAAGCCATCAAAAATCAGACACCACACTATCTGGGGAGCAGGGGGACATCAGCAGCAGGCAGAGGGGCTGGTTCTTCTCGAACACAGCAAAGCTTTGTGTAAGAGTGAGGGAGAAGAGGGATTTGCCTCCAGCACCCAGCCGCAGCTGCCCAGCACTGCATTGCAGGTGAAGGGCCGTGCAGCAAGGCTGGGGTTTGCTCTCAGCTGATCTTCCTGCAAATTCAGTCATGTTAGGGAGTAAGCATAAACAGATTCATCCCCTTCTCTTGATGTCTGTCTCATTCTTCCCTCTCATGAAATTAGATTTTCAGTCAGATACTTTGTTTCATCTTCCTGAACCAGCCGGTTTTATTTGCCTATTCAATAGCCCACTGCATTCAAAGCTGGAACGAAGACAAGGATCATGGTAATTGTCAACAGACCAACCCTGTGATAGAGAAATGCCAGCACATACATGCAGAAGAGAAAGGGCGTTCAAAGTAAAAATGAATTTTCTAAAGTAATCCCAAACTTCCCCATCCAGAGTTACAAGAAAAACTTATCTTTTATGCTTAAAAGTAACAAAACAAGCAGAAGGAGTCAAATTTTCTTTAAAAAGTCGAACTGAGTATTTTTCACAGCAGCAGGCACTTAACATCATCCTCCAACAATGCAGAAGAATTACCAGCCATTTCCTGTGCCTGTTTATCCTGCTGGTTTATGTAAGTGATAGGGGAAACAAGTCAGCAACATGACAGCAGGACTTTATTAGTGAAAGACACTCTGAAGCTGGTCCTGCAGTTTCAAGCCAAGAGGTTTAAAGAAGAAATGTGTTCATTCGGTTGTATATCTAAAGTATTTTCACCTTAAAAGCTTACTGAAATATGAACATCCCTTTAACAGTTTAGCGTTGCCAAACCTCTTCATATTAGAAGAGGTACTAACAACATGCAAAATTTTCCACTGTAGACAAGATTTTGATCCACGTTCATTGAAGATATCAGCCAATAACTGTTCACCTCTGCAATGCACAGCAGGGATGGTAAAAGTTATTTGCTTTAAGTAGATACAAAAGCAGATTCCTTCCACCCTCAGACAAGGAAGGCAACATACATTTAGCCCAAATCACTTTTGTCACACCCATCATCCTTATATATGTACTAACAAAAAAGATACTCTTTTTACACCTTTTTATTTCAGTTTGCCTCTCCCTTGATATTGGCAAAGATGACACCCATTTGTAGGAAACTGAAGAGAAATGCTTTCCTAAATGATTTTTAAGTCACCTGCAACACAGTCTTCATAAACATTGTCATCCCTTATTTGTGAGCTCAAATTACACACATGAATACCCCCAAGAAGAATTCAATTTAGTGAATGTAAGATGAATGATGACTCCAGCTCACCCTGTAGGTGCCACAGATAAAGGTTAACACACCGTAGGACTTGCTGAACAAAGTGTTGTCTTCCACCTTAACCATCCAGCCAATCATTTCCAGGGCTCTACACCCACTACAGCAAGATCTCACCTTCAGTGTTGTTAAAAATTCCTTGTTTTCATTTGAGAAAAAGAAAAAACTCCATATGGCATGGTGAAAAGCCAAGACTTAAAAGCTCCCTCCCATTTTCACATCTCTGCATCGAGACAATGCCTCTTTAAGGAAGTATGCTTGCAAGCTGCATCTTATTCCTATTCCTTAGTGTGTCTGTAATTTCAACATCATGTTAAGGCACATCTAGTGAGAATGACTGCTTCTGATGCCAGCCTCCAAAATGCTTACATGCAGATCTCCTGGCAAACTTCATGTTCAATAAATATGGTAACTGATTACACATGAACTCTCAGTACGAATTCAGGTCCAAAATGATAGAAGTATTTTTCTGCTTATATGCAGTTGATCTTTCTGCTCAAGAAATGTCAACTATTTTGAGGGGATTTGAGAGAATAATAAATCATAGATTATAGGGGCCTTTTGAGTCTACAATCCACATTATTTTGTGATTATTGCAACTCATTCACTCCTGCATCCCTATTTTTCTGAATAAAGAACTGGTATGCTCTCACAGTAGGGCAGATCCACAATACTTGCTGCTGTAGAGCACTCATCCCAGAGCTACAGGACTACCACTTTCAAGAACTTAAAAGAAGACTGGAGATGGTTGAACATTTAGCTTTTAAAGAACAGTACTCAGAGGCACCAAGACATACTTTTGATTAGTGGATCTTCAGGATCTCAGTTTGAAGATAAGTAATGGCTTCCACATGGGAACAGTATTAATACACAAATAACAGGCCATCAAGTTTCTTGCTCCCCATACCTACTCCCCCACACAAGCACTGAACAAGCTGTTTGTAGAACTGTCTGCTATTCCAGCTATTACAAACCAAGGTACTTCCACGGAAACCCGCAGATCTTCAGCTGTGTCCTGTCACAGTCTGATAATCACTTCTGCATTTGAATGAAAAAATTCAGAGGACAATGCATTCTTACTCTACCTTAAACTTATGTTCAAAATACTTATGAAAGACATATCCCTGGTCTTAATTATGAAAGACAAGTGAGGAAAACATAATCCAAGATCCTGATCTCAGGCAAAGCTTTGAACAAGTTGAGAAAGAAACCAAGGTGATTGTCAGAACTCCAGGGCTCCTCAAAGACAGAAGTAAAGTGATACAAGCAAGACATACAATAACAACCTGAAAGTATCAGATCTTACTAAGAATTTCTGCTCCCCAGACTGCATAGAGAAACTACCAACTTTGTCTCTCTTCACAGCAATACAAGAGAGGAAGAAGAAAGAAATGAGGTTTCACTCCATGTAAAGAGTCTTGCCAGAAAATTTCAGGTAACTGTAAACCAGTTTCTTGAAAATAATGAATATTGCAGGCACTTGGGAAGATAGGGCGGAAGCAAGGCTACACAGAGAATTATGTTTGCAATTCCACAGAAGTCACACAAGGAAAACTAGTCCGAGAAGTGTTCCCAGGAAAGCACTGTGCATCTCTCCCACCTTCCTCAGGAGCAGGGCAAATACTACATCTAACACATCTGTCTCCCAGTGTTGAACTCCAGAGACATAGTAACTACTTCAAAGAACTGCAAAAGACTTCTGCATTTTTGACACTTCAGCAAAAATAACTACCTGAATGTACCTCACCAGATACTGCTATCTGAAGAGTTTGTAGTTAAACTTACTAATGCTTTTGTACGAACAAAAGCTTGTAAGCCTACGGGCTCCTTTTTGAAAGGCTTTTTTGAGTGTCTTTGGGAATCAACTGACTGTCAGCACCCAAGATGTTCACACCTCAAGAAATTATAAAATTATTACACCACATTCTTCCCCAGATAACTTTCAAAGAGCCACCTTTGGGCAGCAACACGAACCGCAATAACCTACGTACCAAGCTCCCTGTGTTTTGTTAGCAACTAAAGCTTTGACATGCATATTTCCTGACATATTCTTAACATTAAGGAAAAAGCCTCTCATTTTCTAAAAACAGTTTAGACTAAAGGAATTTTCATTCTAATTCCTTGTCCTTCTGATGGAAAATGGTGAAATTAAGAAACTGAAATCAGTGCTTCACTCAAGGCTACAAAGCAACCCAGTGACATCAATATTAGAACTCAGGATCTCCTTGTATCTAAGCTTGCATTTTGTCCCTCCAAGGCATTCAGCTGTAACCCTCCCCGTCTTTCTCCTCGGTTTTCACAGATATGGGATCTGAGTAAAAGCACACAGCCATGATATTCTTCCAACTCTACAGTGGCAGCGATAGAACTAACAAGCAGGCTTGGCAAGTAGAAACTTCCTGAGCAAACATTGAGACAGCTGGTTTAATGAGTCTTCCGTATCACCAAAGGTCTGGAGTAGTTTTACTGGCATGGGAAAACATAGGCACCTCACCTTCATAATTCCAAGAAACTCTACCTGTTGTCTTTCTACAGAAGTGTGTTGTGATAAATGCATTCTCTCCTTCATGGATATCAAATGCAACTTTTAAGCCAGGAGAGATGGAAAGAAATAGGAACATCCTGAATTTGCAGAAAATTAAGAACGTGGTTGACCTTCCCATAAAAAAAGCTTATACACAGAACCATAATTAGTATTTAGAAGGTGTTTCTGTAAATAACCAGTTTAGGCTTGTCTTGTCTGAACGATGTAACTACTGCATGATGAAAAAAAGAAGTAACTTTCCAGTTTTGTACGAAACACAACTCATTTTGATTACTTTCACCTTTCCAAGTGGATTTTTTTGTTCAGTTGAGAGGTAAACTTAAAGTAGGTGCAGTTATTTTCTAAAATAAAAGATATTTTGAATTGTTTTAAATCCCTTCAGAACATTCTCTGCATTTTTATACTTACTCATAATAATTCATAGTACTTACTAAACTCAACCTTTTAAAATCAGTTGTTTCATGTTTTTTACTGCACAAGTACAGAATACAATATATTACAGAAAAAGTTACATGCGCAATCTAAACTACCATAGAACATCAGATGTTAAAGGCACATTCCACGCAGTTCTAAGTTTAGATTTTGTGGAAAGTCTTGCAACAACCCAGCTAAGCTTATTTTAGAAGATTTAACTCAAGCAGCTTTGTATTAAATAGCATAAATATTGTGGAACTGTACCTAAAGTTAGAGGCTGACACTGGGTTCTTTTAGTTGTACAACATAAAGCATAAAGTATATGCAAGCTTCTTTAATTTCTGAGGCATGATCTAATAAACCTATGGTACCAGAAAACAGAGTCGAAGCATGTAGTTTAAGAATATAAACACAGCATTTTACAAAGAGTACAGCTCTGCACTCAAATCAAGGTTAGTGGCAAGATCAAGAGCTAGCCAGCAGTACAGATAACCTGTCCTGGATATGTGGTTAAAAAGGATTAAAAAAAGAAAAAAAAACAAACCACCACCAACATGCCAGCACTGAAAGTTACCATTCAGCAACCTCAGAATTTACACAGAAATCAGTCTTTCCAGCTGCACTGTGGACTCTATTGGCAGAGTCAGTATTGTTTGTCTGCAGCTAGAGAAGAAAAAAAAAGTAACATGTATAGAATTAAACAATGGATTATTCGCACAGAAATTAGAAAAATAGAAGAGTTTCAAAAATTGTCCTAATGCTACCTTCAAGAAATACCAGGAACGTGTACAGAACAGCATGGAACCATAACATGCATCTCCCAAATACTTTAGTTAGTGCTCCTCGCTCCTCAAAAGTCCTATCTCAAAACAACTGAATCTCAGCTGGAGACAACGAGAAAAAAAATGAAAATCCACATGATTTTTCTTAGGAAGTGACTAAGAAAGCATCACTCTAGGCCTAAAGGAAAAAACCTCCAAGTCCCACCCTCAAAGCCTTACTTATTGAAAACCTTTGGTTCCTAGGTACCAGCGAGTAAAAAACCTCCTGAGACACCAGAGATTTTACAGGAATAAGCAGCATGTTAAGGAGCACACAGAACCAGCTCTAGTATTTACATCACCTTTCACTAGAAAGGAACCCACGAGCAGCACTGAACACAGTACTTAATGCAGTCTGGTGGAAGTCATTGTTTAGTATTTACTCGAGTTCTTTTAATTTTTATATCTGCATCCAAAAGCTCACCACACATAAAGACTTGTGACATTCCTGTGGTAGGAGAGAAGCCACACGAGAGCATCAAAGTTACAGAAAGAAGTAAACAACGCATTATGGCATTCTTTCGGCGAGATTAAAAAAAAATTAAAAGAAAATCTCAGGGGGCAAGAGGAGGAAGAAGAGTCAAGAGAAGCTGGTTCCCAAGCCAGCAGTTACTGAAGCGCTCGAGGGGCTGCAGAGAGGGGACGCTGACAAACTCTCCCCGGGGTACAGCCTGCGACTGAGGAAAGGAACCTGCAAGGACAGAGCCCGACACGGAGCTCCATCCATAAGCACGACTACAGCTCCATCTCTGGGTTTCGGGGAGAAGCAGGGAACACAGAACCTGCCGTTCCCCCGTCCAGCCAAAAGAACCGCGACAGGGGACGGCGAGGGGCCGCGGGCGGAGAGCTGGGCGGCAAAACCGCCGCTCCGGGCCACGAGCACGAGAAACGTGCCCTCAACTGAGCTCCCGTTAAACACCGGCCCAGCCCGAGGGTCTCGCACGCTTCGGCCGCCGGGCTCGGCAGCCCCTTCCCCGAGGGGACAGCCGAGGGAAACAAAGAGGCGGCGGTGCCGGCGGGAGATACCACCTGAAGAGAGTCGGGGCCGCACTTACTTCCTCTGGGCCTTGTCCTTCTTGGCTTTGGTCCGCTTCTTTCGGGCCTGCAGAGCCAGCACTAAGGGAGAGAGGGAGAGAAGAAGAGAGAGGCGTGAGGGGCGGCGGGGGCGGCGGGCCCGGCGGGGGCCGATGGAGGCCGCGCCGCGCTCACCTTTCCGCTCCATGGCCGCCAACGCCGGCGCCCCCCGGCGCCTGCGCTGCGCCCGCCCCTGCGTCGCGCCGGGCCCGCCGGGCTGGGCACGCGCGGCTCGGCGGCCTCGAGCCGGGGGAGCGGCACCTCCCTCGGCACCTCCCTCCTCGGGGCCGCCCCGGCCCGCCCTCCGCGGCTGCGGCGCCCTGAGCGCAACGGTCAGGAGTGACGCTGTGAGCTCCGTTTGTCGCCCGCCCCCGGGCCGCTCGGGGCACCCGCCGGCCTCCCGCGCCCGCACCGGTCTCTCCTCAGCGCGCAAAGCTTTGCGGTGAACCGATGTGTAAAGTCGTGTGTCCCGACAGGAGTGTAATGCCTCTTAAGAGATTTTTAATATTTAATCATTTATTCAATAACGACCATGAAAAAAACCTTTTCAGTTGCTGGGCCGTTCAGACATTTTGCTGCACGCACTGAACAAATACCTGTGTATAAGGTGGTTATATATTCACCTTAGAACTTTCGTATGTTCTACTATCTGCAGTTTTCTTAACACCATTTTACTCCTAAAAACTACTTGCAGCTCTGTTAAAAGCATGTTACATATTCTGTCAGGTGTCTGTCGAGGGTTCCTGTCAGGAAGCCACAGAGGGAGTCAAGGCCATCAACTGGGACTGGAGCATGAGCCATGTCTGGTCTGGTTTTAATTTCTAGGACATTTTAAGCAGGCCCAAGAGGTGGGCCCTTTGGCATCAGATCATGAATATTTTCAAGGAAAGGCAGGTATGCATGTGTGCAATTTTGGAAGACAGAAAAATCCTCTTTGTTGCTCTGTTATTACAAGCATCAGATGTTTAGGACATCTATTTGTTCTGCAAAGAGTTCTATGTGAGAAACTAACACAAGATTTTGGGATAACACAACAGAGGGGCAAATTTCAGCCTTTGCACAACTACGGTGTTCAGGGTAAGGTTGAGCTGAAAGTCCTCAAGTGTCATGGAGTCCCCCCTGTTAGCATTGGACAGCAACATCCTACCTCAAAGACATAACATTAACAGACCACAGAAGCTATTATAATCTCAATTCAGAGGTAGCCTATCTGTCATCCCATATCTGTACAAAGTGACTCGTGCTGTTGGCTCTAGCAAGGTCTGTGCTCACACCTGCCAGACCGCTCTGTTCCCTAGTCCCACTGGATGGATTTGGAAAGCCCCCAGTGAAGCACACATGCAGATTGGCATCGTATTCCCTTGAACCAGTAGCTGCCACCGGAGTCTGAACAAGGAGCCTTCCACAGAGGTCTGCTACAGAAACAAGATACTACTAAGCATCTTCTTCTTGCCATGTTTCTTCCATGCTTTTCTAATTTGGGAATGGAAAACACAGGGCAGCACCATCAAAGGGTTGCTGAGCCAGGCCTAAGCCAAGATACACTCATCTTTCCACAACCAGCCTGGCACTATTCTTTGGAGCAGAATAAATGTCCCCAGACTATGCCCATACATAAGTGGTTTATCTGGTCCTTCCTCCTTGCTTCCTGTGCAGTGTGCCCCGCTGCCACACATGGCCCCAAGAACTGCTTCTGCCATGCTCTGCATTGTGTCCGAGCTTCCTCAGCTGCTTTATATCTTCTGCAGCTATTTATGCATAGGAGTAGCATGTGACTAAAACCACAACAGAGCTGAGGGTGGTTATATGCACGCTGCACTATCATCAATGAAAATGTGCATGTCTGGGGATGTGTATCCTCTAATTCAGTGCAGTGTGAGAGCAGCCTGGATTTCTGCAACATGCCCTGCTAGGAAAACATCGTGGCATCCGACTAGCTGGAAAGAATATGAAAATGTTGTTGCATGCACAAAACAACAGTAGTTGTTGCAACTATGTCAGGTGAGAATGTCAGGCTGCCAACAAACACAAGATTACAAACAGGCCTTTAAACTCTGATTTCTGTGGTTTCTTAGAGGTATAGGTGGAATACTTGGCTATAAAGTACATGCTTTGTACTTCACAGGCCATGTCCAGAGATTAAACACAGAAGCCTTGTGTGTATGTGGAAGCAAAGTTATGGCACCATGCAACTGTAAGGGAAAAAAATCAGGACTGACTGCATTTCCTCTCAGTAAGATATTTGTTTTGCAGGATGAATACCCGTAATTAGCATGCTAACATACTGACTCTGATTTGTCCCCTGGTGATTAACTCTGCAAAGTCATGAAGATTGGAACTTTGCTGAACGAGAAAAAAAAAAAAAATCCCTTAAGTTTCAGTGGAGACTTTTGATACTGCCAAGAGCTAGGAATGCCATTTCATCTTAAATCAAGGCTAACATAGGACAGCCAACAGAATCTGGAAATTAGGGCTATACTTTTCAGGGGTTTTATATTACTTGTTTTGAACAGAGCTGAGAGGAGCTTGGCATGAAGCCACTGTCCAAAACAATGCAAGGAAGCATATGTGGTTTGATAATTACTCAATGCCATTTGGGCTTTCAGTTTTTTCTGTCTTTCCGTCCAAAAGGGTTTGAGGGTTCCAGGATTCCATTTCCTCTACAGTAAGAAACTCTACTCTATAACATTCACAAAAATCCTTTACCACTGCAGTTTACACCTATGCCACCTCCCAAAATGCAAATGTTTCCTGTGTTACATTATTTAGTAAGTTGATTAAATCAGGACTTGACCTACATGATCTATTTTGCATCTATGCTTTTGAATAAGAATTTCCAGTAGCTAAACTCTGACTAACCCCACCGCCCAGTGTTCCTTCTTCCGCTTTTTAATTCCCTGGCAATGTTGGTGATTTTCTACGTACAACCCAAACATAAGTGACCCTGACTGCCCAGGGCTTCTGGCAGCTTGGAAGTGTGAACAGTGAGTGGGGGACTTACACCAATTAACATTATAGACCTGAGTCCCTTCCCATAATTTCATTGTCCAGGGTGACTACACACTAGGCTGACAAGTGGGTACCAAATGGAGAACAGAGAAAACACATGAGATAAGGAAGTGGAAAAGAAACAGGGGAAAGATTATGAGGAAGCAAGGCAGACATGGTTTTTAAAAATTAGTTAGGTGAGGGAATAAAAGATATTTTCTTATTAAACATTGAGTGCAATGATAATGTTTCCAATAATATTACCTATGACTTCAGAGCAAAAAGGCTCTCTTTGAACTCTGGGCAAGACCTATTTTATTGCACCAAGTGTTTCTGGGTGGACAGGTGGACAGACTCTTAACTTTAGATCATGTCACAGTTATACCCAATTCAACCTTTTCCATCAAGTGATTTTGTTTCTCTGACTCTAGAATTTCATCCAAGCTCCTTCTTACATTTTGTTGTAAGATATAAAAAGACAGTACTGGAACAGAGGGCTACTGCACAATCTCACTATTACAGAAGTAATCTTGTTGATAAGTCTTCATGGTTTATGAAAACTAGAAAACACAATAGCAACTCAAACTACAGCTCCATTTACCTGAATTTATCACCAGGAAATGGCTTTACAGCAGCATAAGTTAGACAAGACCCACAGTTTTAGGCTGCAGTACCATACATAGCTAAGCTGATGAAAGAGCTAGTTATATAGAAAGAAGGCTGGCTCCCCTGCTTTCTTTTCCCTGTGTGGTCCTGTCTCTTCTGGCAGCAGCAAGCTGATAGATTAGCTCAGCACACCTTGTAGAACCTCACCCATAGGCAGACCTGAGTCTCAAGACCTGTCATGGTCTCAGAACAACAGTTTAAGTTTCAGTATATGTTCAGTATACACGCTGAAACAAAGCCCAAATAAATGATGAATCAGAAATCCTATATTTACTTTCTTAGGAGCGCTTTGTAGAGTAGACACAGCCATAACCTTTGAGAGTTCACTCTGGATCCAAAAAGAGATTCAGAAGGAAAACTGAGATATTCATGGTCAAACAAAACTAAAACAAACCACGAAGATCACCGAGACCTGCTTGTTCTGATACTGCAACAGGGACTCCAGCACTATATTTACTGTCTTGTACACATACACATGCCCCGATAATTCTAAACCACAGAGAGAGTTCAGTGTGTCTGACATCGAGCACAATTACCTCTTTTCAAGGCAAAGTCATACAACGAGCAAAACTAACATGAAGCAAAAGAGTTTTGCAAATGAAAGGCATTAAAAACCTTAACATGCCAAGAAGTAGTTATTTTTTAGATGCCAGCAATGGTAACTTTCAGCTGTTCACTCCTGTGGTTTGGACTGCAGTGACTCACAAGCAACATAGGACAGGGTGCTACTGTTACACTGCGCAGAGGAGGAGAAAGGTTTTGAGATGGGAAGGCAAATGTTTTAAAAGCAAGCTTCCATATCCCATTTAGAACGTGTCTGTCTTGCATAGCATTGCAAGACTCTTCAGCTTGAGATCAAAAGCTAAGTGGCCTTAAACACGAATCCCTAACAGTTGATTTGCTGTGATATTCTGTACTTAATACCTGCTGAAGACACTATGGGTTTCACTCCAAAATATGCTTAACCAGCAGCACTTAATGACTTCATTGAGTCTTACACATGTACTTGAAAGCAAGCACTTTGTATCTTTGTTATTGCAAGGCCTTTTTCAGTATTCTCCAAACACACAGAGAAAGATCAGGGCGCTGGGAAATCTGTGCAGGGAGATCTCAGCTCTCCCCATCACTCCTGGCTTGACACCTCTGGAAGCGAACAAACTCTCCTTAGCAAGTTTACAAGAACAATTAATACCGGCTTGCAAGACTTCAGAAGCACTAGAGCTCCCCTGGGATACACCCTGGCAGGCAGTTACTCACTCTGCGCCTGCAGGAGTGCTGCCCCAGGTATGGTTTTTTATCTATTTTTTCTTTTCTTTTTTACTTCTAGTACAGCCTTAGGGATCCAGCGCAGAAGAGCCGAGCAGGGCCCACAGCGGCGTCGGAGGCACCAGCGGCCCGGCCCGGCCCGGCCCGGCCCGGCCTTGCCCAACTCCGGCGCGCCCACACCGCGTCCTCCGCCCCCGAGGCCGCTCTCGCGAGAGACCGTCGCGCGCGCTCCATATTGGGGCATCTCTGTCCTTGGCACCGGAGCTCTCGCGAGCGCGGCCGTGACGAGCATTGGGCCGTGCGGGGTGTGCGGGGCCGGTGCCCGGGATCGGTGCCCGGGATCGGTGCCCGGGCGGTGCGGGTTGTGCGGGGCCGGTGCCCGGGCTGTACGGGTACTCGGGACCGGGGCCGCTTGGGGCGGGGCAGAGGCGGCGGCAGCTGCGGTGTCGCCTGCGCGGTCCTACCTGCGGCGGGAGCGTGTCCCCGCCCCCCACGTCGGCGCCCCCGCCTCGCTCGCTGCCGGCTGCGCGACCCCCGCTGCGCCTCACGGGGCCATCCAGCCCCTCGCGGCTTAACCCGGGGGAGAGAGAGCAGGGCGGGAAGGCGGTGACAGGGCCGCGTTCGGCATCGCCCCCCGCGTCTTTTGGAGGGGGGTAGTGGCGGCGCGGAGCGCAGGCGGGCGGGGCGTGAGGGGCCGGCGGCGGCTGCGTGGGCGTCCCTGCTGCGGGGCCGTCCCCACCTGGGGAGCAGCGAGGCGGGGAGGGGAGGGAGCGGAGGAGAAAAAGGAAGGAGGGAAGGAAGTTGTCCCTGCTGCAGGAGGAGGTAGTGGCGGCGTCGGTGCTGCTGCTGCTGCAGCTGCGGGCGAAGCCTCCCCCTCCCGCCGAGCCGGGCCGGGCGGGGCTGGCTCCGCAGCCGAGATGTCTCAGGAGCGGCCCAAGTTCTACCGGCAGGAGCTGAACAAGACGGTGTGGGAGGTGCCCGAGCGTTACCAGAACCTCTCCCCGGTCGGCTCCGGGGCCTACGGCTCCGTCTGGTGAGTGCTGGGAGGGGACCGGGGTGTGCGGAGGAGGTCACGTTAGGTCGCTGCCCCCCCCTCTGCCCTGCAGAGACCCGCGGCGGGATCCGTGCGGGGCGGGCACCGCGGCGAGCGGAGCTTGCTTGTCCTTTGGGAGTTCCTCTCCCTCAGCTTTTTACCAGTCTCCTGTTGAACAGTTTTCCTCACGGTTTAAGAGCGGTACTGCCGGGAAGCCGCAGTCTTGTCTTTGGAATGCGTTGGGGATTGCACCACACTGCAGGTGGTACTGAAACATTTTTGTAGGGGAAGATAATAATGTGTCGTCCCAGTCCCCCCGCCCCGAATGATCTCATATGGACATATTTCGCTGTGCCTTCTTGCAGTTAGTAGGTGGGGGCTGGAGAGGCATGGAGCCTGGTAAGTCTCCCATAGCTGGTTTTGCAGAGCTGAGGGCCTGGCAGCTCTTGTCGCAGTTTCTTTCTGGACGTGAAGAATAGATTATATTTGAGGCAATTGTATTGTAAATGGAATTTGTTGATAGGCAGGGAGAGGTAGAGGGGAGGCTACGAGGACTGTTATTGTATCCCTGACTTGTAGTGGGTGTACAAGTACCGATGTTTTCTTGGCATTAGTAGGCGAACACAGGAAAACTCCTTTTATTGCTGTAGAAGGACAAAATTACTGCAGTGTGTTCTCCCTGGGAGAGTAAAGTCCTGGTATGAATCCTGCAGAAATACAGCGAGTTTGAAGAGTTTAGTTTTTAATTCTTACTTAATAGGAGCAAAACAGGCTACATGTGTGAAATACAGCACATCCTTAATTTGTAGTTGCTCTGCTGAAATATGTTGGATCATTAAACATAAATGGAGTTGCATGCATTGCTTAATCTTAAAGACAAAGTAGTATTTGGATCAGTTTGACAGCTAGATTTTAGCAGTCATTTAGTAGAGCTGTATAGCGCTCACAGATGACTGTCTCCCTTTCCTAAGAAACATCTTCCACACAGTCATTCTGTTTTTCATTCTATGTTCTTTGGTTCTGTCAGAGTGTGATCAGAATTTGCAAATATGGGTGCGTAATGATTACACATCTGCTCTGCTGTTGTGTTTGAGCTGGCATGCATATTTTTTATTAACACAGTGTTAATAAAAAATTTATATCATGAGTATCAATTTTATTATAAGGAGGGATGCATGCTAGTAAAGAATTTTGCATGTGCTATGGTTTTAATGAACTGCTCTCAGCTGTTCTTCTTCAGTTATGAAATTGTTGGTAAGTTGAGCTGAAATGACGTGCATTTCTTAAAATGCTGAGCCTCAAGTATGCAAATGCCTCCATTTCATAAAAGAAAAAATGGCTGGTCAATTTTGTGGCAAGATTAACCAGTATACTTGTTGATTTTTTTTTTTTTAATAGAATCATAGAATGGTTTTGATTGGAAGGGAGTAGACAGGTTTTGTTTGGTGAAAGAAGGGCCTTGTTGATGGAGCTGATAAATACCCCTGTAAGTATCACAGAGTTATGTAACTCCTGAAATGTAATGGTAGATTAATTTGCTCAGTGCCTTGTACATTGTATTTTAAGGCTGATTCTGTGTTGTCTAGCCCACTCCTCTTTTCCCCCTCTCCACAATCTCCACTGTGTGTAATAGTTCCAAAGCTTGTTTTCATAACCAGTAACTAAAGAGTTTGCATCGTGAATTTCCTGTTTTGCTGTGTCAAAACTTTCAAAGATTGTGCAACTGTGTTCAGACCAGATGAAACAGTGTTGTATTGGAAGCAATTTCAAACATGTGGCATATGAGCCTTTCTACAGTCCATGTTAATAGCTTCCTGTATGTTCTTCTAAAAATAGGTTTCAGAAAATATATAGTTCAAAAAGACTAGTGATATGGAAAGTATGTCAGAGTTAAAAAAATCAACAAACAAAAGTCTTCACATATTTATGTAAGTTTATTAAGCTACAAGTGGTGATTCATATTATTTAGGATATTCCTGCAATGACTTGTCCTGCTCTCTATCCCTTTAGAGATTTTTTTTTTTCTCCCCAGTAAAAAGTTACCTGGTTTCATTTGAGACTTTGAGTTTGGTGTATCTTTGTTGGGATAGTAAATAGTGGGGTTTTAACCACCCTTAAACCAAATGCTTAAATATACTTTGGTATATATTTGCTGCATGATCATATTTAACTGTAGTAAAATGCTCTGTTGTTTATTTAGTTGCCAAGATGAGGCATTTGAAAATGAGGGATTTCTATATAGTGGAGGGGAAAATTAATAAAAAAGAAAGAATTAAGCCAATAGATGAATCACTTAGACTATGGAGCTGTCGGGTGCTTTGGATGTCTGTTGTGAGTAGGAACACCCTAATACACGAACTTGACTATTGTGTAGTCAGTGGATGGAGAGAGAGGCATTTTCTGCGGGGAGCCTGAGACACGTGCCTGAAGTTAGAGCAAATATTGCAGTTTTTTTCAAAGGATGGTGTGCGGTATTGGAAGAATGATGTTCAAATGGCCAGCTCAGGTATTTTTCAAGATCTGTTTTAAGAAATGGAAATACGTGGAGATGCAAGTAGGAATTCAGTTCTGAAACTTGGAGAAAAATCTGTATGTATCCTCCCATTGATTCTTACTAAGTCATATAACAATTGCTGTGACATCTGTTGTGTGAAATGGTATTTCATTTATTCTTGCATCAGTTTTGTATATTCATACAACATAGTCTTTTGTGTGAAAAAGGTTTTGTAACCAGGCCTACACTGGAAAAAAAAGGGTTCCTGATGTATCAGTCTTGTAATGTTTCATTTAAGGAGGAGAGGGGCCTAGACAATACAACATCTTGCAGTGGGAAGTTGCTGAACAGAGATGGGATTGATGGGTGACTCACAGGTTAGTTGGAGGATTGCTTTGCTTCTTGTGTGTGCTGGTGAGAAGTCTGGGCATGTGGCATTAGTTCAGCCAGTTCTAAGCTAAGCAAAACAGTGTTTTGATAATTTTTGCCATCAATTTCTAAAATGCTGTGAAGGCACACTCAGTATACTCTTAGTTTACTTCGTAGTTGTATTTTTAGCAGCTGCTGTTTGTGTGTTATATTGATACCTGTGTAAAATAATGGATCTGGTTTAATTCTTTGCAAGCTGTCTGTATGGCCTTAATTAATTTGGAAAGCAATTGAACAGCCAAAACTTATTCTTCCTCAAAATCTTGCATAAGATTTTTTTAAATTTGGTTTTGTTGGTTTTGGGTTTTTTTAGTAGACTGTCAGGTGATACAATCCTTGCAAAACCTATGATTTCTTCCCATTTCAACCCACAGTTGTACTAACAGTGAGTCTGAATGTCTTGGATACTGAGATAATTACCAAACAAACATATGGATTTAAGAAATTTTAAAACATCAGGCTCCAGAGGGAATTAAATAACAACCCTAAATATCACCTCTGTAGAAGCATGCAGGTACCTCTAAAGCATGTATATGCTTGAAGGGACAGGTGCCTGCTTCTCCTGTAAGGTGTGGTAGTTATGTGAGGAGTGATATGAAAAGAACTACAAAACCGAGTGGGAGGAAGCAGCCATACAGACAGGATTAGCAGAAGATGTGCGAGGAAGGAAGAATCAAGTAGGAGAAGGGCAGGCACAGAAAAGCCATGGGCAGAGCTCTGAAAATGCTAGCAAGTAGTTTGAGCTTTATGGGAACTTTTTATATTAAGAAGTGAAATTAGTGTGAAGACATCTGTCCTATAGGGAGATTTTTATTGCAACTTTTTTAGAAGCAGAAGCTAGTGTAGCAGAGGAAAATGAGATTTACAACTTTGATAGTGTGTTGGGAGGGTAACTGACTGAAATGCAGGTACAGGTTGAACTCAGAAGTGACTGGTGTTAATAATAAACTGTCAGGTACTAAGAACTGTGTTTTTCTGTCTGTGACTGGGGGTATATAAATTAACTTCAAAGGTACCACTGAAGATACTCAGCTTAGGTATTTGCACTAGCAATGTGCAGCATACTATTTAGCAAAATAGCCTTTGCAAAATAATCTTTCTGATTATCTCGTATTTAAATAAATTGTGTTCATAAGTAATTTTGTGCATACTTTAGTTTCTCAGACTACTTCAAATGTTGCTTCTAAGATCTAAGTTGGATCAGTTTATAGGTTCTCTAAAATATTTGTTTTATTCTACCTTTTATGTTCTGGGTTTAATTCAGGTTAGCTCAGAATTGTAATTCTAGCTCGCTTAGGGTGAGGTGGATGCAATTCATTTGCCATAGCACAGTACTATGTAAGAGGTTAAAAAATGTATGATAAATTCTGAATTTGTGCTGATCCTGTTTTAAAAGAGATTTAAAACTGTACGTCATGCAATTTTTTTACCCAATTGGGCTTCGTTAGCTGAAATATGATCAGTGTTATGCAGCTCTTTTAAGTCTGTGATGGAAGCCAGATTCATGTTCTTCAAAATGCTCTTCAACTGACAGCTGTCCTGTAGCTCCATGAGAACCATTAGACAGATTATCTATATTGGCAGAAAATTACTCAGCATGCTTTTATCTGTAGGGAAATAGTCTTTAGGCCTCAAATGTGACCAAACTTAGTCTTCTGACTTTAAGAGTAAGTCTAGATTGTGAATGTGCAGTAATACAAAACTTTCTTTCCTGAGCTTGTGCACAGTGTCACTGTTGCAGTGCTGCTGATGGCAATTCCTCTTGGGCATTGTACAGCTACTATAGCAGCATAATAACTTGATACAGCCCCAAAAATTGTCATTAAAAAAAAAGATGAAATTGAATTTCATTTGGACCCTGAAACACCTTATGTTATGTCTGATGGCTCTGAAATCTTCTCAATATCTTGGAAACCATCAGTATGAAAGAGTTACTGGTATATGCTGCATTTTGTACCTGAAATGTTTGAAAACCGATAAAGATTCATGACTAATTCACAACAGCATGTGTTGAATTATGATAACTAATCTTATTTTTACTCTAAGTCCTAGAAAACACCTTATGTATCAGTAAAATATTGTCAATGTAATTTCAGGCCGAATTAGGGATCTTGGTATATTGCAAAATGGTGTATGTATTTCATGAAGTGTTGCAGCTTAAATATTTATTTTTCTAGTGGTGTGTGAGAACTTACTAATTTCAAATAAGGATTAAAAAATGAATGCTTAATGTCTTCTTTCGTCTACTCAAGCTGAGTGGGGTGTAAAGGATAACATGTGTGGAAGCAGTTGCTCTTGGGCATTCTTTGAGCCAGTATGATGTAGCTTCAGTAATTCAGCTGTGGCAGGTTGGTGCTCCTGTGACTTGCTGTCTGTACTCCTGTACGTTTTCCAGAGAGCTCTTTCCACTGTGTGTATGCCCTTTATAGAAAAGGAGATACTCTTCTTCCACTGTGCACAGTGGGTGTTTCCATTCTCTGGCAGGACCTGGGGAAAGGATCCCTCTCTGCAGAAATGAACTGGTACTGTGTTTTCTATTTCTCATGAGCCTCATTTACGAAGTTCCTTGGAAACTGGGCAACTTTGAGCTAAGAAGTCTTTTTGCAGGTTAATTCCAGTTGATTGCTTTAAGAATAAATGACAACTACATTTATTTCAAATAGCTGCTTTGGCAGGAGTGGGCATTGTGGGTTGCCTGGGCAATTGTGGGTTTGTTCTAGGGTTACTTTTTTGATTGGTTTTGAACTTTCTGTTAGTTAAGCTTTACATTTCACCTTACATTTATAAATGTGTAGCATTCCTTTTTGCTTGATGTTTATCAAGAACTAGTGCATACTCACTTTTAGATGGAAGCAGGAGTTCACCTGAATCATAATGCAGCAGGAAAATAAATATTGTACTTCTATGACTTTCTTCATTCTATACTCTCCTCATGTTTGTTGTCTTGAGTCAAGCGTTACCTTGATTTCACATCCTCCCTTTCTCCTTCTCCTTCCTTTTGGACAGACCAGAGCTTTATAAGTTATATAAGGACTTACTTAAAAAAAAGATAATTTTACAGTACAAAGCATAAAAAACCCCAAACCTATTTGTACAAAATTTCTGCTAAAGGGACAAGTTTTGGTATTGTACAGCTAATTATCATTTATTCACGTGCATTTTTGTATAACAGAACTTTAGGATTGGATGTGATTTACCAAAGAAATTTGATTTCTGCTTCAATCATAGTTAACAACAGTCATATATGATTTTACTAGGCATAAGTCTTGGATTTTTGTATGGACTTAAATCCATGAATGGTAGTATCTTGAGCTTAGCATTTTGTGATGAAGTGTGGCATATGAAAGTATGTTTAGGAATTGTGATAATATTTACAAGTACTCTCCCTCTTTCCAGAACTTTATTACATATTTATGTTTAAGAGCACTTTAGACAGCAAAGTCAGAAACATTTCTTTTTTTTCTACAAAATTTCCCTTTACTGTATGGACAAGACCCTTTACTGTATGGACATGTCTCAAACATTTTCTGTAGAAACCAACAGTTGTGTAAATATGTGGGGATTTTGGGTGGGAATGCAGGTTATGGACCAGGATACCTAGAAATTATTTTCATTGCAGAAACGGTGTTGACTGTGACTCAGTATCTAGATAGCTGCTGCCTAGAGTTTCTAAGTGTGGATTTGAAGGCATTTATAAAGAATTCATTTGGATAATTTGATTACTCTTTGTTGTAGCTCTGCCTTTGACACAAAAACTGGGTTGCGTGTGGCTGTGAAGAAGCTGTCCCGACCATTTCAGTCCATCATCCATGCCAAAAGGACCTACCGAGAGCTGCGGTTGCTTAAGCACATGAAACACGAAAATGTAAGTTGAAGGAGATGGTATGAAATATTTCTCTGAAGTTGGACTATCCAGTGAGCATCCATCATGATTGTATTTAAGATCTTGCTGCATATGATTTTTTCCTAATGCTAAATACAAAGCTTGCAGTAGTCCAAGGGATTATAGTTGTAAAAAAGCATGCAGAGTAAAAATAACAAACCAACCCCAGAAAGCCCCCACAATAGCCAATTTTGTGTTAAAAAATCTTAAATGTTCTATAGAATATAATCTTGAAATTACAGTTTAGCAAGCTCATGCTGTCATAAAGGTTTGGGACACAAGTGATGTCACTTACATTCTTGTGTTTGCTTGCTGTAGTAAATTGCAGTTTTTGTTATGTTAAGCATTTATTTAAAAAAAAAATCCCAAAGTTTGTTTTTAGTGGCTTCTGGAGGGTTTTTAATACTTGTTTTGGCTTGCCTGTATCAGAAGGGTGGGAAGTAGATGTTCACTAGATTCCTGTAGGCAAAATAGAGGGGAAAAAAGGGGTGGTGGTGAAGGGGTGGAAATTAGATGGCTTTTCATACAAGCGATCCACTTAAATTATCAACAAGGAAACAAAATAGAATGTGACAAAGTTTATGTTGAACTATTTTTTGATATAAGTTGCATTCGGTATAGAACAGAGTTGGCTGACCCATTTCTTGTGTGTGTGACATTAACACACCAACATATTTATACACTGCAAACTGTTCGGAACAAGCATTACATGCAATGGAGCAAAAAGTCTCATCACGTGCCCTTGGTGCTGCTGTCAAAAGGTCAAGAAGAAAGAAAGGCTCTCAGTTTCTTTTGTCCAGTGAACTCTGACTTGGCAGAAGGGAAGTACTTTTTGGATATGAGCTGAGCAAAGCTAGGACCTTTATCTAGCACAATAAAAACAAGCAAGCAAGCAAAGGTTCATCGTAAGGTTCTTTTTGGATGGTCTGTTCAGAACTTCTGCTGTGGCAGTGGTGGTTGTGTTTTGTGGCTTCTCATCACTACAGTCAGCGGCTGGTATCCCATAAATCTTCTTGACATTTTAAGTGTGGCTAACATGATTGGAAGTTCTGATGGATGGATGTATTACTGTCAATAATTGTTCCTCATTGCCTCTGTGTAATACCATTGTCTCAACAGTAGAGGTAACATTTGATCCTGCTTAATATCCATGGAACAATCAAATGATTTGGGTCGGAGGGTTCTTAAAGATCATCCAGTTCCACTCCCCTGCCAAGGGCCGGGACACCTTCCACTAGACCAGGTTACTCCAAGCCCTGTCCAACCTGACCTTGAACCCTTTCAGGGATGGGGCAGCCACAGCTGCTCTGGACAGCCAGTGCCTCACCCCTCTCGCAGGGAAGAATTTCTTCTTAATATCTAATGTGAATCTACTCTGTTTCAGTGTAAAGCTATTACCCCTTGTCTTATCACTACATGCCCTTGTAAAAAGTCCCAGCAGTCCCCTGGGTTTTTTTTCTGGACTTTTTCACATAGCTGAAATATTCTCCAAATAGGAAAGCTTTGATTATCTATTGCTTAAAAAAAATAAAGCTAATAAACGTAAGCAATGAAAATTAACTTGTGGCTACAACTACAACTGTGTCTAGCATTCATTAATATTTTTGGATTAGTATTGCAAAGAGCCTATGTAGCTTTAAGAGTAAGGAATAAATGGAAGTTAAGTTGTTTATATATGAATATATATATATTACCAGTTCATCATACCATTATCTGTTTGTGGGAAGGTTATCTAGGTTGTGATTTGAAAATTCTGCAGATGCAGAGATGCACAGAACTGGTTCAGGCAGGCATATTAGTGCTACTGTCCTGACTATTCAGATCTCAGTTTAGAAGAAAAAAACTTGGTTTTATGTGGCACAGAACACATCAGCAAAACTGGAAAGTATGGCAGTTTAAGGGGCTTGAGCATAAGGTAGTTTTCTATATCCTGTATGTAGTCTAGTTCATTATGATCTTGAGCAAGTAAATGAACCTGCAGAGCACTCAAGTGCATCTGCATTCTATTTTCAAGTTTCAGAAGGCCTTGTTAGTTTACATAAAGCACAACGCTGAGCAGATGGAAATAAAAACATCTACTGGAAGGAGTAGATTCTATGCCACAAAGGATCTTAGTAATTGTATCATATTATGCTATGAATAGATTTAACAACTTTACTATTTTCTTTCTAGGTGATTGGCTTGTTGGATGTGTTCACCCCTGCCAAGTCACTAGAAGAATTCAATGATGTGTAGGTAACTTCTCTGAAGACTGCAACAAAATACCTTTTGTATCTTCTTTTATGTCTCCCAGATTATTACAGAAATACTTGACACCTTAATTCATCTGCCATCATTCACAAATAATTCTGAATTCCAGCACAAAGATACTAGGACATTCTAAGCTATTGCCCTTGTCAGACTTGTTCACTTGGTGTGTTTTATTGACCAGTGCTGTTGGAATCAGTGTACTAATCTGCTACATTATTTAAAGTGTTGTGGACATATTTTGTTCATTAACATGCTTTGGGACAGTCAGCCCTGCTACTGGAGATGCATAGAGAATTTTTATCCTAATCCTGTTGAAGAGATTGCTTCATAGCCCACGTGTTTCCTTCTGATAATAGGTACTTGGTGACACACCTTATGGGAGCAGACCTGAACAACATTGTGAAATGCCAGAAGCTCACCGATGACCATGTGCAGTTTCTCATATACCAGATTCTTCGGGGACTGAAGGTATGTGCATCTGTCCTACCCAAATGCTCATCAACAGGAGGTGCAAGTTCTTGAGGAGTGTTATGTCCTCAGAGATTCTTGTGAGTACACAGTGGGGCTTCTGTAACTTTCCTAATGTATCATAGGATAACTTTATATTATCGTTCTTTCATTTTATAGCTCTTTGGAGCTCTACATCAGTAAGGTTACCTATCATTTTTGTGTATTCCTGTGGGCAGAGTGTGGAAAACTGTGAACTGATGCCCTCCAATCTGCTCTGACTATGAATTTGCCCTTTCTTCAGTTTTGTTTACTTGTGTGGTTCCACTCAGGTGCCAGCACTCCTGGGTGTTCCTAATGAGAGACAAACTGGAACACCTACCTACTTAAAACTTACAGACACAGCCAGGTCCTTCTGCAGACAAGCTGTAGCATTTGAATTGTGTGGGCTGGTGTAGGGCAATATTTTCTACCGAAGAAATGAAAAGGAGGCTACTTGGAATGTTATATAAAATTTATCATCTTTTTTTTACAGTACATCCATTCAGCTGACATAATACACAGGGTGAGTGTTTGTTCTAAGATTGTTTTGGTACAGGAAACAATGTTTTTAAAAAATGAAGCAGAGAATTTTACCATGTAGCACTGATTGAAGCCAGAAGAAATTTTCTGAGACTTAGTTTGGGTAAATAGTAGAAAGATTAAACATGGGAAGTGATTATCAAGATCTGTAACTTCTGTTTCTGCCTGTGTTCAGCTTGTATCTTTGTGAAGCAGCTTTTCTATTAATATACATATATTGCACTGGTTTTGCAATAATCCTTTATGCATTTTTGCTTATATGTGACACATCTGAGGATGTCAGATCTCTGACTCTCTGATAAAATACTTTACCCAGAGTTGGTATTTACACTGAGTTAGAATCTATATTTCTATCTGCATTTATATTTTTATCTACTTCAGACTTGTGAAACAACACTGTTGATGTTTAATTTTTTAGGATTTAAAACCTAGTAACCTAGCTGTTAATGAAGACTGTGAGCTAAAGGTAATGTAATCACAAGATCTGATTGGTTTGACTGAGATTTGAGTGAATGCTGTGTGGATGTCCCTTGCAATTAAAGGGTCAAAATAATTCCTTTTGAAAATACTTTGTAGCCCAAGGTACTAATGTGCTTCCCAGATGTAAAGAGATGTAAGGATGTGTTTTCTGTATCTGTTTCTGTGTTTCTAATGAATCATAATGAAAGTGAAGAGTTAATAGATTTAGTTTGGGTTTAGTTGCTTTGGAGACAAGATATCCAGACGTAATTCTTATTGTCGAGTCCTATACTGCTCTAGGCTAGTGTATTTTAACTGGTTGTGAAATTTGGTTTCATAATCTGTTTTTGCAGCTCCACTACCTTTCTTCTCCCCATTCCAGTGATTGCTTGATTGTTTGCTCCAGCTGGTTTGCATTGTTCCACTGCAGTAGTTGGTGTATGTCTTTTCTGTAGATCCTGGATTTTGGCTTGGCCCGACACACAGACGATGAGATGACGGGTTATGTGGCTACCCGGTGGTACAGGGCCCCTGAAATCATGCTGAACTGGATGCATTACAACCAGACAGGTAATGCCTCTAACTAACACAAGGCTTTTCAGTTTCTGAATGGTGGGGAACAGAGAGATTGTCCTTGTGCATGCTCCCTTCCATTTGATGGAATAAGTCGGCAGTCATGGTAATTATGCTTTAGTAAGGGAGCTTAAAAGAAGCAAGTCATAGAATTGGTATTTGAACCACAGTCTGTCAGATGTAAGTCAAGAATCATTGTGATAGCATTGACAAGACTGCTTTAAATTTGAACCTTTGAAACTGCAATCAGTAAAATATTGTCAGCATTTATCCATTGTTTTCCCTAGCACAGTAGTTTTTAAAGTAAGTGACTGGAATGGATCTGGATGAGGAGAAGGTGTGCTTTTAGGAAGCTGCTGGGAATACACTGAAAAATGTCTGCAGTTATGCTGTGAAGAAATGATTGAAAAGTATATAAATCTATCCTTTCCTCTCTTGTTAGCCACTTGTTCAGAGTTTTATCTTCCTCACAGTTTCCAGTATCTTCTCTCCAGCACACCGCACTTCCTATTTGCAGATCAGGCACAGAGAAGAAAAAACAAAGGCTGAGAATGGTTCTTGTACAGGACAGCATATGCACCATACAAAATAATGTGCTACCCCAATTTCATACATCAATATTTTTTTCTTTTTGTTTTTTTTTTCTTTCCTCTTGCATGTATATAGGCTTGTCTTATATCTCTGGTATAATAGTTGGTGGTTGTTTGGATAGAATTTATGTAAGGCGAAGTGCAAATTCATTTCTCAGAGCTGTCTTGGACAGGTTTCATCCTCTGATTATATAGATTCGTCCCCAGCTCTTTGGTGTTCAGTTCATGTTATTCTCTAGAAGGAAGAGTTGCCTGATCTAGTATTCTGTTGTTTGTACAAGTTTTAGATGACACAGTTATGGAACTGTATTAGTTAGCTTGCAGTGTATTTCAGATTGCTTCAATGCCATGAGACTATTTAAGGGTGGAGTTGTTTGCAGTAGTTGGACAGGGTGATTCTACTGAGATTGTATTTTCATGCATTATGTTGTTTTGTTTTCTATTTTATTTTGTTCAGTTGATATTTGGTCAGTGGGATGCATTATGGCTGAACTGTTGACTGGAAGAACATTGTTCCCTGGTACAGACCGTATCCTTTAGAAGTAATATATTTTTTTAAATGGAAGTTAGAGATATTCATTTTCACATGCTTGACAAGAAATAAGTTGTGTGTTTGGTTGTGTACTTTTTTGTTTGTTTTCAAATTAATGGCTTCTATTCCAGTACGATGAGGTGAGTTCTTGATTTTGCTGCACATCTGTTCCTATTTATTAGCATCCCTAGAATTACTTACACACTGTTTGTTTCTGGGAGTTACTTTCCTTTAAGTTCATTTAAATTTATTAGTTGAGTTTGTAGAAAATACCTGCATGGCTGTCTGCTGAGAATCCTGTCATGCTTCAGGTTTCTAGCAAATGTGAAGCATCCCTTCTGGCTTCTCTTTGTCCTGTGGGTATGCTGTGAAAGCAGTGGGTTTGCAGACTCTTTAGTGCCAAGGTTCTCATTAAAACTGCTTTGAAATGTTAAGGTTCTGCTTCCACACCTGACTGTAAACAGACTGTGAGCCTTCTTTCACAGCATGCTTGTACTGATATGAAAATCAAGCTTGAATAATGTCTTTTCAAAATTATTTTTTTTTGGCCTTATCAAAGTGGACTGGGTAGTACACTTTGGCAAATTTATGAGAACAGTTTGTGAGATTTGGTCACATTTTCCCTGGGAAGTTGGAACTGAGACTTGATGCAAATTGTTGCTCTTAACAGCTTTTCTCCATTCAGGCACACAGCATAGCAGGGTAATTTACTACTGGCAAGAATTTTCATTGCCTAGAGGACTTCATTTGCCAGAGAAAAGTACATTGCCCACCTTTGACCAAAGTTTATTATTTCAGCCACAGTTTGTTTATTTTAGTAGCTTTTATTAATTTATTAGTATTTATGTCTGTTAATTCAAATATGTTAGCACTTGATAAAAAGAACACTAGTGTTGGAAGTGCTGGCCTTCTGTTTACTGTGTTGCCTTCAGAAAGCATCTCGAGGAAAAGGCTCTCATTCCAGCTTTGACACAGTAACCTCCCTTTTCAGTGTGCTGTAACTTTATCCTCTTCCCTATTTTTCTGGTTGTCTTCATCTCATAATTTGTCTCCATATTTGTTGAATTGATTGTATTCCACTCTGTAGTCATCTCTGCTGTATATTTCTGTTGTCAGACAGAAACTGAACTAAAACAAAAGTGGCTTCAAAGCTAGAAAAAAAGTTGCTCTCTTTCTATCCACTGATTGAGCATGTGTAGGTTGCTTTGAACAGATTTGTTTCTTTCAAGAAAAACTGAGAGATCAAGGATTGTTGATTCAAACAAAGCAAAAGTCTTTCAGCTGTTGCCATTATTTGACTCTGCCACTCTAACAGTGGCACTTTAGATTTTAAAAATCTTGACACTTGCAGCTAAAATATTTGCTAATAGGATTTGCAGTGTGTAACAAATCCTTCATGATGAGTTCTTTATGACTTGAACAACAGTGATCTTCCAAGCCTGAGAATTTTTTTTCTCCAACTGTGTTCTTAGCTGTAAATTATAGCCAATAATATCTGCAATGCAAAATAGAGTTTACTTCTGGGATCTAAATTGTTTGCTTTGTTATACTTCACTAAGTTATATCTCCCAGCAGATGCTTGTGATTGTTTACTTTAAATGCACGATTTCTTCCACAAATGGCAGCAATGCTTTTTAATTAAATGCTTTTTCTGTTCTGAGATTTAAGAAAATATGGTGAGATTTAAGAAAAATAAGGCCCAATCCTTTCCCATTTTAGACAAAACTTTGTAGTACTGTAGTTTTTACAGCTTGTGTGTGTGGTTTCCCACTTCAGGTAAATGTATACGCTTTTTGATTGTGAAGTTAGAACTATAAGGGGAGCAGCGTTGGTTCAGAATCTTGTTTGTGCATGTAACACTCATCCAAGGATCTAGAAAGGACCCAAGCTGTCAGCTTTCATCCCAGTTTTGCTGACATCTAAAGACAGCAAGCAGAAGTTAGATAACAGTTGGCTCTAGTTTATTCCTGTCTTGGAGGGCTCTTTGAATATATGTGTGATTTTAGAAGAAAGTTTTTAAGAAATTTTCCAGGTTTAGACACTGTTGGATAGTTCTGGGCTCTTAATAACTTCTTTGTACCCACAGATTTGCTGAGGCCTGTGTTCCTCCTGCAGTGTCTCTATACAACTGCTGACTTAGTGACTTTGCAAATACTATTAACATATGTAATTCAAGGTATATTTAGCTTGCCTCTAGTAAGTATTGCTTGCCTCTTGCAGTATGTCCAAATCCACTGCAGTTCTAGAAAATTCTCTTTGCAGTTGGAGGCAACTTGATTCTGCGTTCCATGTGTTCAGGAAGCTGGAAATTGCTCCTATTTGACAACTGAAAATTTGAAATTCTTGCTTTTTGGTCTCAAGATGTTCATTTTTTCGACTCTAGAGCTTCACATTTCTAAAATTAAAGGGACAGTGACAGAATACGTAATGGCTTCTCAGGATGATCGTCCTTCTGTTTAGATGGTTCTTTTGTTTGAAGTGTTGGTCCCTTTCACCAAGAATCTGGCAGAAATGGTGTGATGTTATTTACAGTCTATCACATATTTCTTTATACGGCGCAGAGATGCATCTGTTACTTGTAAGAAGCTTCAGTATGGGTAAGCTGTACAGTCTATTTAATTGGGTAAGTAATAAAGTTGTATTCTGAGATTATGATCTTCAATGCTGTCTGTGATGATTATACCACTGATAAACTAATGCTGAACTTAATGTTCTGAAGGACCTAATCTGTAGAGATTCTGAACATGGCTGTCATTGATGTAAAGCAAGAATTGAGATACTCTTAGGAAAAAAAACCCTATGGTTAATATGGGCTTAGCTCTGCAGTATTGTTACAGTACTCTTAACTTAAAACTGAATGCAAGGTAATTGAATTATTTGTATTGTAATCTATGGGTAGAAATATTTGGATGGAAGATGGACTTCCAGTATTGGTGAGATCTCTGCCAGGAGGTGGAGAAGGGGAGCAAGATTGTGAGAAAGACTAGTCAGAGACAAAAAAATGAGGTAATGAAAATCAGAGTCCTTTAGGCTTTTAGCATGAGTCATAGATAGAGGCTTTTTTTTTTGGTATTATTGTATCTGTCTTATACCAAGATCAGTTTCTGCTAAACATGTATATTAAATTTTTGCAGCTCTTGTAATGTGAATGATTCACACGAGTAAGTAGGAAAGTTGACTCTTTTTGATAGTGTGACTCGCATAAAATCATATAAAGTGAAAATAAGAATATCTAGAACTGTTTGGACTAGTTTAGCCAATTTTGTTTTTCTGTATGTTTTAAGTTGACTGTATTCCCTTAAACTCTGAAGAGTGTTTTTATTACTGTTTCTATTCAGTAGTATGAGTCTCATGATAACTAACCAGTCTGAAATTACCTATTCTTCTATTATGTCTTATTCTTGCTTGTGGTGGCAGCTAAAACAACTTTGAACTTTGCTTTGTCTGGATAAGCTCTTACAATCCTATGATGTCTGCTGCTAATGGTGATGGCAGGTTGTTTTCTGAATTTTAGAATCACTGAGGCTCATCAGTCCTTGGGAGTATCTTGGAGATGGCACTTGGGGTTTGCATGCTGTGCTTTCCTTCTCTATGCACATGTGGTGGTATTTTTCTTCTGCTTTCTATTTACTACATCTTTTTCCTGTCTTTAATGGCTTACGGCTCATTTCTCTGGGATGTGGTAGGCCCTGTAGTTAAAGAATGCTGCAGTTCAGCAGACTATAGATGGCAGACCTGAAACTAGAAGCAGGGATGGATTTTGGCAGGCCTGTGGCAGTGCCAGTTACACATCCTGTGTTTTCTCTTGTTTATCTCAGAAGTCACTGAAGCATATTACACAAGTAACTTCCAGTAGTAAATGGGGCAGCAATATTGTGGGCATACCTGGTGCACACGATTTTAAATGCCTTTAAAGTAATTTAAATATTTAAACTAAGGTATGGCATGTGACTTCTGAGGCATGTTAGCAGTTGAAATTTACACAACTGTGTCTTGCACAAGAATGAATGAAAGATGTAAGGGCTGTTTTAAATAGCACTGGAGAAAAGCCAATTTAAGAGTCAGTTGTGGTTAGTATAGTGCCCTCTGCTATTTCTCACTACACCAGTGAGTGGGTATTCTGACTTCATTTTAAGCATTGACAATTAAGAGTTGGCAATTCAGCTAAGCTAAATCCAGCTAGATACATTGGGTTTACGCTTAGGTTGTGAGTGCTTTAAGTAGCTACAAGTTGGCCAAGAAACTTGACAAGTAAGAAGTTAAATCAGCTGTTCTGACAAACTATTTCCAAGGCTTTTAGACCGGAGTTTACATCAAAATGTGAAGGTTTTAGCAAAATATTGGTGATTTCCTTCATATACAGTTTGCCAGTATTACAGGAACTCAGAGTTGTTGTTTTTCAGTTTGTTTTTTTTAAACAGGTGACAGTTTTTGAAGTTCCTTGTAGTACTGAAATTAAAAGATACTCTAACAGAAAATGGTAGCTGTATCTTAAATCATCAGGAAGGCATTGATCCCAGGAAAAAAGGTTGTCTAGTAAGTAGACTACTTTTATTGCAAGGGAAATGTGTAACTAGTTTGGTATAATTAAAGCAAATGTAAACATTACAGACAGTCTGAAATCACTATGGAGGATAATTCAGGGAAGAAGAGAGATTTTGTGTTAATGGTTCCTAAAAAGATATTTTGTCTCCTTACTATCTTGAGTTTTAGACATAAAACAGTGTCTTTGATGGACCTATTTTTCTCCTCCACTCAGTTGTACATTTTGTCACTTAGGCTTTGTTAAAGAGGACAGCTCAGACTGGTATGTGACCTGGTGGAAGCTCTGTTCTGGAGTAAATGTTCTTTGCATCTGCAGTGTTACGTCCTGAGAGCTGTCCACATAGATACATTAAACCTGAGTCCATATTCTGTTTCTCTCTGCTGCTCCAGCAAGTCTGGAGGGCAGAAGGGGACGTGCAGGTGCTTTGGCCCTCCTGATCCCAGGGGCTGGCAGGGGCCAGTACCTTCTGGCAGCTGCAGCAGCCCAGCTGCTCTGGGCCTGGGAAAGTTGTACCCCATGCTCAGGTGAAGCAATGCCGGAGGTTATGAGCAGGGGCCAATCATCTTCTTACTTTCTAAGTTTTAGAAGTGGCTAAATTATCTTGGAAGGTGTTCACAAAAGGCCTTGGATTTCTTTTTAATATTAGTGCCTACCCTTTTCAGCCTTCTGCTTTACTTCAGCTGTCACTAACGCAACCTAATCCTGCTAACTGCGGCCACTTTGGTGTGGGGCCTGAAGGGGTGAAGGGAGCATGTGAACTGATCCTGCGCCAGTGGGGCAAAAGCTTAGAGTTCTGCTCCAAAATAGTTAAGGATGCAGTGACCGATTCAATGAATGTTTTGTATGTGTAGACAAGATGTTCAATCTGTCTGATAGAGAGATGAGTTATAAAGGGGTATTCAGTTGTAAACAAGAGGAATTAATATGGTTTGCTTAAAATAGATTTTCAGTCAAGGCCTTGGCAGGAATTAATTTTCAACATTAATAGGGTGATATGTTGCGCTTTTCATTTTGATTTCTCCCAGCATTTTCCTTTATGGTCCATCATTAGATATTGATCAGTTGAAGCTCATTTTGAGACTCGTTGGAACCCCAGGGCCTGAGCTTTTGAAGAAAATCTCCTCAGAGTCTGTGAGTTTACACTTTGATTGTGATATCTGCCCTTTCAGAAGTCCCAAGTTTGTCTGTTGTTCTCTTGTAGTCTCTCTGTAGTATGTGTTGGGATTTATTTTCTGTTATTTTAATTCTTTTGCAATTTTTTGCTCTTGGATGGCTTTGAGTTCTTATGCTATGTGTTTCTGTTCTTTATTCCTCTTACCTCTGCCCATGGTATGATTTTGTCCTTTCATATTCCCATTTTACTGCTTTGTGACTTTTCTTTCAGTTTGTGGATTGTATGATCAGATATTACTGGGGAAATATTTTTCACAGCTAAGAGCTTGAGGCTTATCTCTATTATTACTTCTCCAGATTATGTACCCAGGGATCTCTCTAAATAGGAGCAAGTGTGTTATCCTGTAAACACACACAGTCCCTTCTGTGCTGTGATTAAGTCCTGAAACACTGCTGCCACTATCTTTGTTTTTGTAGCATAAAATGCCTTTTAGATGCCTGTATCTAGCAGCTGTTTCCAGGGCACACAGCATAGTCTGCTGAGCATATAACTACTTGTGCTATGTAGGATGTTGCTATATGGGGCCCTTTTTATCAAGGTAATAGCAAAAAACAGCCATATTGCCATTTGCTATATTGTACTAATCTTGAATTGTGAACTTCTGCAAAGACAGTGTTAAAAATGGCCTTTAATTTTACCTGTTTATGAAGGTGAAGTGCATAAACGGTAGAGCAAGGGGTGCCGTAGCAGTTGGGAGTAGCAGGTTAATGCACAGTGAGCAGTGAGCTGGCACAGGGGTCACTGGCAGTGCTTCAGCAAGTCACTGCTGTTTGTGATGCACAGCAGAGGATCAGAGCAGTGGAGAGTGGGGATAAGATTTAATGCTGCAGCTTATGTTCCTGTTCTTGTAACAGTGACTGTAAATACAAAATGTGAGATTAGCCTTGGATTACATGTGAAGAAGGTAGATGTACAGTGCAAATTTGAATAAATTGGTCAACTTGCTGAATATCCCACCAGTTTAAAAAGCCCTGGGATGTTCTGCCTTTGGAGAGATTAGAACTGAATAATGCAGGTTGCTTTGGTTGCTCTGTGAACTGACCTTAAGACCAGTCTGGTGTTTGAAGTACAGGGGACTAGCAAGAGACATAAACTGAAAGGTTGACTAAATTAAGCATAAGATTAGTTTGCATATGTAAGTTGAAGTGGGTCTTTTATTATATTTATTGTGCAATAATAGTTAAAACTTGCTCTTACCGAGGTCTGAAACAAGAGTCTGTTAAAAAAACCCAGTAAAATACTGTTTCTACAATTTTTTTCCGTCATATGGGGAATGCAAAACTATTACGTGTTTGAGGGCCTTTAGTGTGTCACTATAACAAATTGTTTTTCTGCTGCATTACTTTACTTGCTCTCACTTTCCCTGTTCACTGACATCAGTCTTATGCAAAGCTAGTGTTTTGCTAATTTTGCACTTACTGCTTTCTTTCACCTCGCCCACATATCAAAGTGCATTCAAAGCTGTTCAGAAGGTGTCAGTTGTGAGCCAGTTTCACTTTGCACCACAAAAAACTAAAGTACTTTCCATGCAGGGAGGAGGTAAAAAAAAGCTGGTAACCAGCAGAAGGATACAGGTTTTGTTTCTGTTTTAATTTTTGTTCATTTTCCTGAAGCTGTATATAGCTTCAGTGGCCTAGGAAGAATTTTGAGGTGTAGCTTCAGCTGAAGGAAACATCTACTCTGATGGCTTAAAACTTTTGGGAAATGTGAATGCAACCATGTTGGAGTGTAATAGTGCTTTTATTGAACAGAAATACTTCCTGTACTGGCAGTTACCAACTGATCAGTGATCCTCTATTGTTTCAAGTGTTCACTAGGGTAATTGCTTAACTTCTCACAGGTAGTTGAAAAAATTAGTGGGCCCTGCCTTATATGGCTTTTGCCTTGTGGTTTGCAGAAGAGATGCTTTGTATGCAACTGTTTTGTGTTTAAAATGGTTTTTGCACTGTTTTTAACAAAGCCCTTGACTAGGCACTTAAGATATTAACCAGCTTCAGCAGATCATGCGTCTGACTGGAACACCCCCTGCATATCTCATTAACAGGATGCCCAGCCATGAGGTGAGATCTGAGCAGATGAAGGGGGTTTGCAGGGCAGGTCTTCACTTAGTGTTCACCTCTTCTATAAATTCTATGCTTGCATGTGGCATGGGGTGGGCAATTAACTACCTGCTCTTCAGCAAGATTTTTGTACTAAATAAAGTCTCGAGATTTGGACACTGCGTGCCCAACCACAGATTTCTGAGACTCGAGAGAGTGTGGATGTGAGTTGGTTTTGTATTGTGTGCCGTGTTGTGCAGCTTCTCAATGAACAGCACGCTGCACACAGCTTTACTAGGACTCCAGGGAGTCAGCTCTTGCTGTACCTCTTTGCTTTTCAGTCTTGCATGAACCACAAGTAATGTCAGTTCTTCCTCTACTGTCTTGAGTGCCTGCTAGTTGGGACAGGATAATGCTGATGCACTTAGTACTTGTCAGAGTGAGTAAAGAGAAGGCAAAGCAAGGAAACAGACTATAATAACCAGTGCTTTAGGATAGTTGAAAAGTACTTTGTCTTGGTGGCTGGATTGTATTATACTTCAACAGAGCATTTGTTTCCACAGGCAAGAAACTACATTCAGTCTTTGTCTTACATGCCGAAAATGAACTTTGAAAATGTGTTTATTGGTGCCAATCCCCTGGGTAAGACTTGTTTTATTAAATGCTGTGTTCTTCCTGAAATTGAATGTCCTGGGACACAAAGACATTCCCAAAGTTTTGTTCTGACTAGTACAGAACAGGGCTATGTACTGTTTTCAAGTTTACAAAGTATGTGTGGGCCAAGAGTGTAAAAGGAAGAAATCGTGAGTGATGGGTGGGTCCTGAGAAACTACAGATTCCTCATATACATTGGGCTTTTACAAGCTTACATTTCAGAGTGCACTGTCACACATCTCACTGTGTAATCCTTTCTGTTTTGGTGCTCTTGCAGCTGTGGACTTGCTAGAGAAAATGCTGGTGCTGGACACGGACAAACGCATCACTGCAGCAGAAGCACTGGCCCACGCCTACTTTGCTCAGTATCATGATCCAGACGATGAACCAGTGGCAGACCCCTATGACCAGTCTTTTGAAAGCAGAGAACTTGAGATTGAAGAATGGAAAAGTAAGTTTGGGGGAGGGGAGAGAGAGCCAGCTAGCTTCTCTTGTGGTCATAGAATCATAGAATATCCTGAGTTGGAAGGGACCCACAAGGATCATGGAGTCCTGGCACAGGGGTCCTGTGCAACCCAAACAATCCCACCATGTCCCTGAGAGTGTTGTCCAAATGCTCCTTGAACTCTGACAGCCTTGGGACCATGACCTCTGCCCTCCTGCATGGGGAGTCTCTTCCAAGTGCCCAACCACTCTCTGGGTGAAGAATCTCTTCCTAATACCCAGCCTAACCCTCTGCTGACACAGCTCCAGCCATCCCTTGGGTCCTGTCACTGGTCCCAGAGAGCAGAGCTCAGCACCTGCCACTCCACTGCCCCTCGGGAGGAAGCTGCAGACCCCAGTGTGTCTCCCCTCAGTCTTCTCCATCCTGTGAGCTGGGTCCATCCCATGAGCTGCGGTTCAACTAAACCCTGGTAATTAGAGGCACAAAAGAAAGTGATAAAAATATGGGCATCCTGTTGATCCTGAGGTCCTTATACTGGCTGAATCTACCGTATGCTATGCATATATTTAGGATAGTCCCTGGTAACTGGTTATTACTAGGAGCATTCAAACATGTAAGCAACGTAGTTGTTCATGTCTTTATGTTTTGTAACTTATTCACATCTCAATGCTCTTTCATTGTGTATGTTAGTCTCTGAGAGTAGTGTAACCATTCTTCTCTTTTTTGTCTTAATTAAAATATGCTTTTAGAACCTTTAAGGTTGTTGTAGGTTTTCTTGCATGAAGAGATGTCTTTAGTACTGCTGTCATAGTACTGCTGCTAAGTTTCTGTCACACTTTTCCCACCAGGCCTGACTTACGATGAAGTAATCAGCTTTGTGCCACCACCGCTTGACCAAGAGGAGATGGAGTCCTGAGAAACTGCTCTCTTCTGTCTGTCCCACTTCACTGTGAAGGGAAGGCCTTTTCGTAGGGACTCTCCAATTATCGTTCAAGTGCCTCATCACAACAATATTCTCCTTGGTGGAAGGGTTTTGTGTGTGTTGAACTGGGGAGGGAGGGGGGAGGGAAGAAAGCTGAGTCCATGTAAACATGCTGCATGCTCTCTTGTATTTTGTGTACAGCCTGGGGCAAGCCTCTGGAGACCTGTTCTGACTGCACTTAGTTCTTCCAGAGTAACAGTGCACCACCATTTTGCACTGCTGGGGCAAGATGGGGAAGTTGACATTTAAAGGTTTGGTTACAGTCATTGCCATTTATCAATTCTCCTACAACTAAGTAACCTCAAAATAATGAAAGTTGGTTTATAGGCTTAGAGAGTCCTCTGTTTTCTTCAGGACTGAAGGTGGGGTTAAGGAACATCCTTATTCAGTACCAGGTGTCTGATTTATATCCAGATCTTCCTGGTACAGCAGAATGTAGAGGCCTTCCAACGCCTGATCCTTGGAACATGAAAAGATGTTGTTTTGAAACTGTAAATATGTTTGTGCCTTAAATGAATGGGAAGAGAGAGGAAAGGAAATCTCTGACCCACTGTTTTTGAGGGTGAAGGCTCCCACATAGCCAGGCATGAGCTCAATGTAATCAGGAAATAACTTTCTGAGGCAACAGCCTCAACCCCTGGATTGGGTATTCCTGTGTTTTTCCCTTTTCTCCTCCTCTTGTTCTGAGGCTTCCTAGCATTAGCTCCTAAGAGACAGAGGTTGGAGAAGATTCTTGCTAGCCACACATTTGTGTATTCTGTTTCTTAGAAGGTGATGTGTTTTGCATGTTGTAGCTGAATGTGCATGTAGAGCTGCTTGATTTTTGTCCTTATTTTTTGGGGATGGCACTGGGGCAGTTAAATCATCAGTGAAATGTTTACTGAGTACCTCAGCTGGTGCCGTGAAATCACAGCACCCTTCCTCCTTTGCTGCAGCTCATTGGGAAATACCTGCCATTCAACAAGGAAAGGAGATAATATATGGCATATAGAAACGTGCCCCTTTTTCCTTGTTCTGACCTTCTGTTTGCAGAGAAGGAGAGCTTGGGCTGGAGAGTTTTTTGTGAGATCAAGTGTAAAAAAATGTTCTTTAAAGAAACATGGTATCTTGTGCCAGAACTTAACTTATTTCCTGAAAAGAATTTTTTAGAAGTATTGGAATCCAAAGCAAAGAAATAAGCATGCATAAACACACAATCACCCTTTCACTGTCTATATCTATAAATATAAATATTTATATATATATAAAACTAACATTAACCAGAAGGTTTTTTTTACCCTCTCAGATAAGAGCTTCTTGGCTGCTTTTTAGCAGTTTGATCTCTGCCCAAGGAAACGTGAGAAGAGAGTATGTTTGAATATAAACAGGGTTCAAATATTTTGTATTTTACAGGACTCTGCAGGAGTAAAATACCCAGTTAGGGACTGGCAGGAGGGAGGTTTCTCAGCACGTTCGTGTGCTAGAACTGTAGCTGGGGAGTTCAGGAGCCAAATCTTAGGGCTTCTGGTGGAGACATTTTTAGACATTAATTTGTTGCAGGCATCTTGTGTGGGCAACTCATCACATCACTATGTATGTGAAGAGAAAGGCTTTTGAAGTATTTTGTATTCTTGTTACCTATGGGGCAGAGAGGAACCATTTGTAGTGTTTTTACCCTGTTTGAAGAGGCAGCATAAAGGGATGGGACATGAATGACAAAGCCATTGATTCTTTCTAGGCTACTTCCCAGTGATCTCTTCAGGCCAAATATTTAATAAAGGTCTGAGCTGAGATGAAGAGAGTAGTTATATCTAGGATAAAACTCTCCACAGCCTAAAAAAATCAAGACAGAAAACCTTCCTTCTCTGCTGGACCAGCAGTCTGGGTATTCAGATGAAAATGTCGATATACTATGTAAACCTACAGCAAGATTATTTTTATCAGCTGTTTTATGTGTAGATGCTATAGTGTGAGTTCATGCGGAAATATTGCTAAAAATTTTTAAAAATATAGATGTTGTGCGTGTGTGTGTGTGTGTGTGTGTGTGTGTCTGTGCGCGTGTGTGAACGGCAGTGTTTCATTCGGAGTCTGTCCCTAAGGGAGCCCATGTGGAATGCACTCCTGCTGTCAGTGCAATGCTGGTCAGCTGCCTGCAGACTGAGCAGGATGCTGCACTTGAAAGAAAAGATCTGCTATTTTGTTTCTACCCATGAATTTTGCTGTAATTGGTTATGCCAGATAAGATGTCACAATACCACTGGTTAAAAATAAAATTTATTTTTCAGATTTACTGCACTGATGGTACTTGCAAACCTCTTACACTAAAGTGTTTGTTTTAGCATGGTGTGTGCTGTAAGAGATCCTGTGTGTGATGGCTGGGGCGGGAGTCGAGGCCGTGTCTTGGTGGCTGACTCTGCTGACATGGAGCTTCTTGTCTTTATTTGTCCCAAGTGAATTCTTTGCTTAGCTTAGAGTCTGACTGTGAGTATGGGATGCAGAAAAAAAGCCCCACCTTTTATTTTCTGTTTAGCGCAGGGAAGCAATAATTCAGCACAAATAGACAAGCATTCTGCTGCTTACCTGGCCCTGGGACCCTTCCCCAGTAGGACTGGTTTGTGCTTGTTTCCTATTTAAAAGTGATTTTTTTTTTTTCCCTCTTCAGTTGCCATCTAGTTGGTGGTGGAAAGATCTGTACCATAGCGGAGCTTTTCCAACTTCTATTGTGTATCAGAGCTACTTACTCAGAAGAACTCAGATTGAGCAAAGCTGTGTTCTTCACACTGGCACAACCCTCAGTCACTGAAGTTCCCAGGCCATGATGAACCAGGGGGGTTGTGTTGATCCCCGTCAGGCAGCTGATCCCCACAATGTGTGCGCAGAGCTGTGCAGCAGCTGATTTGAGGAAGTACAAAAAACAGTGAGGGGGTGTTCTCTCAGCTCCATGAGCCTTCTTGTTGGCTTTTACCATCTGTTGGCCTAGGTGCAAACAGAGGAGAGGGAGCAAAAAGCCTAAACAGGACCAGTCATTTGTTGTTTTCTGGGAAAAAAATTCAGAACGCCCAAGATGTACAATTCCAGAATGTGCTTGGTTACAATATATCCTGGTTAGCAAAAAAAACCCCAAAAACCCACTAAAAATAAGTGAGAATTTAATGGGGGGGGGGGAAATTACACCTATAAAATCAAATTACTCTCATGAAGCTTAACAGTCAGTGTGCAGCCCTTGCAAATTGTTGTCCAACTATGCTCTAGTCAATGGTAGGGCCATCACAGGTGAGAACAACATACTGGGAGTCTGGGTAGGTCCATGATGAAATGTCTATTACTAGAAGGGAAGCAATGGTAAAAATTGTAACTTATCATCACCTCTAGCTGCACTGTCAAGGTGCCTGGAGAAGAATGTATGGGTCATCCCATCACTTCTTTTGGTGGATGTGGCAGAGTTAGGTTTGCGATTAGATTTGACCTTCAAGATTATCTTTTCCAACCAAAAGGTTTCTATGAATCTAAAATTTGCTGTTTGATTTGGTCACTTGAATTAACTCATATTTTTACAGCCCAGGCATGCTGCAGCTATTTAGGACTCCTTAATTGCGTGCTGATTACCTTCATGTGCACAAGTAGTTGAGCAAGAGTTGCATTCATCAAATAACCAAGGAGTTACATGTTTGCTTATGGACCAGGAGTTTTTGCTGTGACACTTCTTGCTCACAGGTGTATTTATAGAACCCAGCCAAGCAGATGGTTCATTTCCTGACTGTGCTGTTGCTACAGCCAGGGCTGATTTACACAGATATGCATAAGCAGGGTTAAAATACTACCATAATGCCTTGTCCCTAGCTTGTATTTTACAAAGCAGCAGGCTGTGCCTGTGGCTGTAGCATGATTACTTGAAGAACATAAGGGTCAATGCTGATGGGTATTGCAGTGGTTGCCTGTAAGCAGGAACAGTGAATCTTTCCCAACCCCCAGTAGTGCTTTTTGCGTATTTTTCATTTGCCAGGTAGCTTGGCTCTAATTTTGCTGCACAGATATTCTTGGAGCAGGGACACCTTTGCAGATTACCTGTATGGAAGGAGCAGAGGCTCTAGGCAGGGTGGAGGGCTGGTGAGGTAGAACACTGTGTAAGCAGCTAGGCTGGCTTGGTAAGGCACAGCTTAGTCACTTCCTTTGGGAAGCATGTAGGATGCACCTACCTCCTGCGTGGGAGCCCTGCCTGAGCCTCCTAATGTTGGAGCAAAATGTTGAGGTGCCATCTGCTTACTAGGAATGGACCTTCTTGCAGGCTGGGTTTGCTGGTCTGGCCTGGTCATGGTAGGCATAGCAGTGAACCTGGGCTCTGTGCTGTCCGTGAAGACCCCAAGAAAGGGTTAGACCTGCTGTGGGAGATGAAAGCAGATGCAGCAAACAGTTCTCAGGATGTTCCCATCTCACAGATGCTCCTGAACCTCCTCCCAGTAGTCACTTGGATATAGGTGGAGAACCTCAGCGTACTTTCAGCACGTCCCTGCGCTGCTGGGAAGCCAGACCTTGGAGAACATTGCCATTGCCTCCTTGCTCTTTTATGGACGTAACACTGTGTGTTCTTTGTCATGAGGCTGGAACTGTCCTTCATCAGCTTTAAAGAAGAATGTCCCTGCTTGTCTGACGAGGTGCTGTGGCTTGTCCCTCAGATTCCCCAGCTTGACAAGTCCTTACTCATCCACTTGTTTGGAGGACGGATTTCATGAGACCCCCTCCAAGCTGCATGAGGATATTTCTTGGCTTGTGAAGGCAGGAGAGTAAGAGCTCCAGGTGACAGGGCTCCCGGGGGTGTGCCTGAGCAGGGCTGGGTGCTCCACTCCTATAGCAGAGCCCAGAGGCACCTGTACAAGACTGAGGCGTGTCGGAAAACCTGATGCCTCACCTCTGCCAATGTGGAGGCGGAGGGAGGAGGGCCAAAAGACATGTCCCTTCACGCTCGCAACAGCTGAAAACAGAGAAGGAAACTCGCTGGAGCCTTTTTTACCAGCGCAGGAGGCCTCACAGTCGCGCTCTCACCCCAGAGACCCTCCCGTACTCCAGTACTCTGGGGGGGTGGCACTCCCACACCCGTCGGGCGATGAACATCGCAAGGAGAAGAGGCTTTTACAGACAGGAGGTGAACAACACCCTCTGGGAGCTGCCCAGGAGATACACGTCCCTCCACCCGCTGGGGTCTGGAGCCTACGGCTCGGTGTGGTGAGTGGGGTCCTGCTTGCACTGCCAGGAGCAGTATATGGGGCGAGGTAGGGGTGTTCCCTGCCAGGGGGAAAACAAGGAGGTGCTTGTCAACACCTCTCCATTAAGAAAGGACATTTGCATGTGTGATGGAGGTGGTTTGTCTCCTGCTCCGGTGCAGGCAGCGGGCTGGAAACTTGGTCACTTGAAGAAAATGTTTCCTCCTGTGGTCACCCTGGGTGGGCAGAGAGGGGACTGCGTAGGCACAGCAGCAAGGAGTGCCGAGCAGCTTGGGGCGTCACCTCAGCATTGGGGTCAGGCAGCTTTTGAGCTGCTTTGGTCTTGAGCTTGCATGAAGATTATCTGGCAGCAACCGTACCAGGGAAGGGAATACTTAGGTGTCCGAAAGAAATTTGTAGATGGTAACAGAGGTGGATACTGGAACAAAGTATCCTTGCTGCTTAGTCCAAGATAGCCATGCTGGTCTGCCTGGACAATACCACCCCCACTCTGATACTGTTTCCAGCTTGAAATCATAAAGTAGATAGATGTTACTGTAAACCAGGATCAGTAACATACTGGGACTTCCTTCATGGCCGATAATAATCCCTAACCTATGAGAGAGCAGCATGAGCTGCGGTTAATTATTCACCTGGGTAAAGGAGCCTGTAGCGAGAGCAAGCAGAAGTCAGACCTTGCTTGGTTTACACTGACAAACTGAAGGAGACGGGCGATTCTTTGAAAGGTAGGTTAAATATGAAGCAGTCTGTGATAGTATCTGAACAGAGCCCTTGTTTCATAACATGCTGAGCTAAAAATAAAAAAGAAAGGTGTATCCCTTTTCATAGGTGTTGGGCAAAGTCTATCCTGCTGCTGTCACAGCACTAATCCTGAAACCCTGGTTTCCAGCTTCTGTCCTTGTCCCTTGTAGAGAGGTGCCCCTTTTGCTGTCCAGGTGCCTTTACACTTCTGAGATGCTTAAGTTAGGCCTGCAAAATCAGGCAAGACTAGACTATTTTTTTATATTTGTACAGTTTTCTCAGGTTTTTACCATTGAGGAAAGCAGGAAGGAAAACAAAGATAGGACAAAAAAAGGAAGAGAGAAATCCTTTCAAAATTTCCTTCCCCTCCCAAAAAACCCCAACACCAGTAAGACAGATCTTTACTGTTCCCTGTGAAAGTCTCGGCTGCTCTGGAGCTCTCAAGGAGGGAGGGAGGAAAGGGTGTTGAAACAGTCTGGAGGTCCATGGTGGTGGTAGTATCGAATGGACAGTGCTCAGCAGGGAGGGCTTGGTTCCGATTTTTGTACAAAACAGAGGTGGAAGCATGTGGAGTTAGGATTTGCTGTCCTCTGCTGGGAATTGCTGGGAGACTTTCCTATTGCAGTGTTATTCAGCAGCTGGCTTTTACACCTTCTTGAGCAGCTGAGAAAGTAACTCAGGAGAAACAGCAAAGTCTTGTTTGTTCCCTTATTAATTTGCCAAAATCTGTAGTGATTTGGCTTCCAGCTGAATGTAATTGGGAAAGAAGAGTCTTCTGACCCCTTCAACACTGGTCTTGTTGATCTCTGCCAGCTGAGGCAAGGACACAGCTCTGCCTGCCCCATGTCATCCCAAACTGTATCTGTTCATTAAATCTGTGCTGGGAAGAACATGGTGGGCTCTCTCAGCTGCGTCAACTGAATTAGCTCTAGCTGTGCTTATGGCAAGGGTGTGACTACTGCTGTCTGTGCTGTGCAGGCTGAAGCTCCATCACCCTGCTCTCCTGTGTTGGGACATGGGGTTAGATGCTCTGTATGTCAGCAGCTGGGAAGGCAGGTAAGAACTTGCACCTTCAGATTAGGAAATCTGCCTTGAATTCTGCAGAAGTTGATTGACTATTTAGTCCGAGTGCCTTCCTCTTATTTCCCCCGCTCCTCAGAAAACTTTACACAGTGCTATCCCCTCTGCTGACATCTGCTGAAGTCCTGAAACTGAGACAACTCTTCACTCAGAGGCCTCCTATGATATCCTATAGCATCTTCAGTGCTGAAGCTGCCTTGTGTAACTGTTCCTGCACTTCCTTTGCTTTTACCGACTGAATGGGGAAATGTGTTTGTGCAAGGCTGGAGGATGCAGCTAAAAGCCATGGGATTGAATATGATGATTTATAGCCCTTCTGTTTCCATGGGAGATGGGATAGGGATTTAAGAAGCTGTGGGAACTGCTCTGGAAATCTACAGCATGATTTTTTCATGTTTGCCTCTTGGGAGGGGTCAAGGAGGGGCTGCGGCACCACTGAGGCTCCATTCAGAATCCCAAATTACAGCTGAAGACTTCTGAGGACCTCCCTTCCCACTCGGAACCTGAGGCCTCCTTTGCAGTCTGAGCAAAAAGCCTTTAGAAGAAGAGAAACTGTCACAGGATTGCCAGTGACATAAACAGCAAACGTGACCGGAGGGAATAACACATCATGTCTGTGGTGATGGCTGTTGTACCATGTTTTACCTTTATAGAAGACTCTCATTTTCAGCCAGACCTGCTTTTACACAGAAGCATATGTGTAGCATCAAAGATCCTGAATACAGCAGAATTAATTCCAGCAGCCTGTATTTTTAATGTGTGACATCCACTGTCTCCAGGATACAGTAAAGGCACTGCCCTGCCTTAAAAGATAAGAGCCTCCAGGCAGATAGCAAAGCAAAAGTTGCTTTATTCCCTTACCTCCTTGCATTAGGGAAGAGGGCAGAGTTAGAACTAATTCTGAATTTCAGCCATTTGTGTTTCCCTCTTCTCACAGCTCTGTTACCTCCAGCTTCTTTCTACAGGTTATAGAGAATAAAGATGAGCCACCAATACTTGGCTAGGAATCCCACCTAGTCATCCAAAGAGCACAGGCTGCGGTCTGCTGCCCAAAGCCACGCAGGGTAGCATCTCCTGTGCAGAACTCCACTGGGTTTCTCAAAGGGCCTTTCTTTGCTGTTCTTCTGTGACCACAAGAATTAACTCTTCTCTAGGAGATGACTTTTGGGATTACAAAATTTGTTAGAACATGCTGCCAATGTCAGAATTGTTTTTTATTTGTCTGCTGCAGTTCAGCCATAGACAAGAAGACAGGGGAGAAAGTGGCTATCAAGAAGCTCTGCCGCCCATTCCAGTCAGAGATCTTTGCCAAGAGAGCATACAGAGAGCTGATGCTGTTGAAGCACATGCAACATGAGAACGTAAGTACTCATTTCTCTCTCTTCCTGCTGATACGAGGGATATTTTCTTGCCACCTGGGAGCAAGTTCTTTCAGGTGGCACCATGTTTATTTTTATATATATAGAGAGAGAGATGGATTATTTTAATATAGGGAGAGATACTGACATTTGGCATGTGCAGGCAGTTTTGGGGTTCAGGTGCTGCCTCTGCTGTGCCCAGTTGTCACCAGTCTGAAGCAGATGTGTAATGGGTGCTACCATGTATTAGTAAAAGAAAAACATTTGTGCAGCATCAGTGAGGAGTCCGTGGATTCTTCAGATGGAGTTCTGTGTTCACGCAGATGCATGTGCCAGTGGAGAGCTACTACCTGAGTCCCATGTGCACGTAAATGCTTTCCAGGTTTAAATGTGGACTTCTCTCCTCCATCAGGTCATTGGGCTGCTTGATGTCTTTACCTCCACTGCCTCCTACCAGGGGTTCCAGGACTTGTAAGTTTGGAGTTTTTTGCTCTATCTGGACTCAGCCATTGCCCAAGACACCCGTGTCTTAGCAGCAGGATAACAGATTGGGTTGAGGTGCAAGGGGCCCAGACTAAAAGCCAGACATCCCCAAATAACACAGAGAATCAAAAGCACATGTCAGTTCCCATGGCTAACACACCCAGAATACATAAATAGATCACATGCCATACTCACAGCTGGGAGACCACAGAATGTACAGACCAAGCTATGTAACGAGGATGTGTTACGTTCCATGGCTATCACATGTAGTGTGATCCATGCTGTGTGACTGCTGAGCTAAGAGGCTGCACTCAGAATGGGAGAAGTATTGTTTGTTCATCAGGCCCCAGGGCAATTAAACTGAGAATTTTAAAGATCTGGCTTCCTTTTCATCTTGATTCTGGCTTTTCTTTTTTTTTTCCCCTCAGTGTTTATGGTCAGGATGGACAAGTCATTTTCCCTTCCTCATTACTAGGAATGAGCAGCATGTGTCTGGATTTGGGGGTTTGGCTGATGGCTGGGTATTTAGCAGCCTGCAGGAAAAGCATTTGAAGGTTCTCAGAGCAGTTCCTGCAAGGAAGACCGTCAACTAATTAGCAGTCTCGGCAGGCAGATACTGAAGAAAGCTAGATGTTGTCTTTTGAGGCAGGGCAGGAGAACATTACAAAGATGAAATTGGGAGCCAACACTGTTTTTGCTGTGTAAGATGTTTCAGCTTCCGGGTGGTGAAAGGCTGTCCGGAACTGAACATCACTTGAGGTCTAAAGTAAACTAATTCAGGATTGTAGAGATCCTTGTTCTTACCGGATGTCAGATACCTGATTTAAGAGGAGGAAAAAGAGCAATTTTCTGAGCAGGTTGAAATCCCAGCTTCACTGCAGGCTGTGCTAGTTAGCCCAGGACACTGTCACAGCAACTCATTTTAGTTACAGTAAGTTAACGCAGCCATAAAAAACCCCAAGGCTAGCCTGGTCCCCTGCGTTTTTCTTCTAGACTCAGGGCTTTGTCTTACTACCTTTTAGCTACCTGGTGATGCCATACATGCGGACAGATTTACAAAAGATCATGGGACATGAATTCAGTGACGAAAAGATCCAGTACCTGGTCTACCAAATGCTGAAAGGGTTGAAGGTAAGTGGGTCTGGAGGAGTTTAGTGACTCCCTCTGTCTCCTCTGTATGGGAGGGTTGATCCTAACTAAACTCCCTTCCAACACTGTATAGGAAGATGTGGGGGTGTTATGGCATCACCTAAGAACAGATATTGGCTGTTGAACTGCTCTTGTTCCAGCACACTGCAGGTGACTGCTTGTTTACGTCAGCTGTGTATCAAAGCAATCAGCAGCCATAGACCTTGCGATTGTTTTTCCATGGCAGCAATTGCATTGCTCTTTGACCTGCCAAAACCCTTAGCAAAACTCTACACTGAGAGTAAGAGATTGGCAGCAACAGGAGCTTCTGCTGAAGGAGCTTCTTCATAACAGAGGCTCTCAGGGGAGAAGACAGAGGGACTGATTTCCAATTTAGTAGAATAAGAAAGAAATATGCTTCTGTAACTGGCTTTGAGAAAGCAGAAAGCAATTACAGAAAACCCCAGGATGTAGAGACAGTGTCTTAATGCTGCCCTCTAACATCCTTCACCTGGAATCAGAGCAGTGGTTTACAGGCATGAGTTCACCTTAATAACCAGTTCACTGCTATCTTGAGTTTAAATAAAGGGGGGAAGAACATGCAGAAGGTTTAATTGGTGTGATTCAAGCCATGCAGTCAGTTTTTGCAATTTTATGTTTTTATGCTGAGATTATTTTTTTGAATACCCAAAATAACTAAGTTTTGATGTTGTCTGCTGTAACCCTGATGTCTTTGATGGTTTGAAGCTATTGTTGTACTTGCTCTAAGGAACTATTGCTTCATCCTTCCTCTTCTGTTCTATGCATCTTCTTTAGACTGGCAATAGCATTGCAAATACTATCAGCAATTCAGGGGAGAGATTCCTTTTCAAACTGCTGCCCTGCAGTAGCAGGATGCAGAGTTGTGTTCGCAGCAAGTTCTGATTTGTAGCTCTCATTTCTCCGCTGGAGAACAGAAAGTCTTGTCTGCTGGTGATCACATTGTGGCTCCTCTTTTTATTGCAGTATATTCATTCAGCTGGCATCATACACAGGGTAAGTTCATGTTTGCTCTTACTCTGATTTTTGTCTGTTTGAGAAACACAGCATAGTCATAAAGTTATTAAATTCTTAGACATCATTTTACTAATAGCATTGTCTGCTCTGGAGTTTCTTTTCTGTCCTACACCCTATATATGTTTGAATTTGCTCATTTGTACAGCATTTTGAGGAAATGCTGTATTTTCTGGTGAGCTGAGAAGCATTTTATGATGCTTCTTGAATTAAAACTGTTTCAGAAAAAATAAAACAGCAATCTAAAGCTGTACAGTATAGCAGGCATGGTATCTTTGCTGAATTGGTACTTGACTTGGGATGTTACAAGACCCCATCAAAGGCAAGCAGAGATTCAGCTGAGCCTTGTGTTGATGTGTTGCGACTCGAAGCATCCGTTTTTTTCTGCTCTTGTCTGTTGTAGGACCTGAAACCAAGTAACCTGGCTGTGAACGAAGACTGTCAGCTAAAGGTAGGTGGAAAAGCACCACTTTGGAAGCATGTAGCATATCAGATCATGGAGGAACTGCTCTGCCAGCAAGAACTTGGTACTGTCACGTTTCCTCTTGCCTTCTCAATTCAAGGTGTTTTGTTATTTGGCAACTGCAGGCAGTGGGAAATACCTGCTGATGTAACTTGCTGAATCAAGGCGCAAAACTTCAAATAACATCCTGTCACTGTAATTCCTGCGGCATGGCAGTTTGTAATGACTTCCTAGATAAATTCAATACTGCTGAGCAACGCTTGCATTAGGTGAACGATCCCTGAAGGGTAACTGGATTCAACTACAGTTGCCTTTTGGTTCCCATTGACATTATGGTTGTGATTCCAGACAAAGTTATTTTTAGTATTGCTCTGAAAGGTTTGCTTGCAGTTTGCTGGTGTGGTGCTCTAGCATGTATTTTCTGTAATGTATGTTACAGGGAGTGGCTTCATTGCCTGTAATGGTTGGGTCAAGCTTGTTCATCTTTAGTATTGAGGGAGAGGCCATCCTCTGTCAGCTGCAAGGTGTTCTTATAGGAAAGGGTGAGTCGTGGTGGCCTGGGAGCATGCCTTCACCACTAGGTCATAGACCAACTCAAATAAAGCACAGACTTGAAACTTAAGCTTCAAGAAAGAAAGTGACCTTCCAGGTAGCACAGAGCCCTGATCCTTTCAGCAGAGTCTTCTCACCACAACTGGTTTTGCAACTGACTTGCAGTTTACAGTGGAATCAAGACAAACCTGTTAAGTCTTTGAACCATCCTGCGATTGGCTGTGGTGTAGTTGGAGCTTTGTTATTATCTGATTGGATCTGCTTAATTTTCTCTTAGAATTGGAGTCTTACTTGCCCATAGGATTTCTTTTTTCTTTCCTGCCCTTCCTTCTTCGTCTTCCTTTGCAACTGCAGATTTTGGATTTTGGCTTGGCCAGACATGCTGATGCTGAAATGACTGGCTATGTGGTTACACGATGGTACAGAGCCCCAGAAGTCATCCTGAACTGGATGCATTACAACCAGACAGGTGAGCAGCCTTGCCTCTGCAGTGTGACTATCTGATGACGAGCCTGGGGATCCTGCTGGGTCAAACCTCACGTAATCGTCCAGTTGTCTTTCTTCTTTATCATCAGTGTTCCTGGGAGCAGAGAAGATCCCAAAGGTGTTGCGCCACTCCCAAAGCTAGTGCTTGCGGGAAATGATGAAAGCAGAGATTTTAGCAGCATAGAAAGAACAGAGGAGAATGGGAGTGACATTTAAATCAGTCCCTGCTGCAAGCAACAACAAAAGCGACAGCCCCAGCAATCATTGCTGCCTTTTCATTGTCCTTTTTCTTTTCCTTTTTTTTTTTCCCCTCTCTCCCCTCCCCACCCCCCCTTTTTCACTCTGAACAGTGGATATCTGGTCTATTGGCTGTATCATGGCAGAAATGCTGACTGGGAAAACGCTGTTTAAAGGCAAAGACTGTATCCTTTCAAGCTGAACCTTTTCCTTGGGGGGAGTAGTAATTCTTGGTGTGCACTTTTTAATGAATGAGGCTACTGAGAAAAACAGGTGTCAGTCTGGTTTACTGGAAGGTAATCACAGGGACCAGTCTTTTTGGTGAGGAAAGCAGAAGGTAAGAGGGGACCTTAGAAATACACTTCTGTGCTGGCCATGGGTGCCCTACCTTGCGGTTAGAGCTCTACCAGTTCAACCTTGCATGGCCATAGCTCCATCCCCAAACCTTTGCATATTCCCCCAAGACCATGGACATGTGTCCTGGCATAGCTGTGCCAGAAAAATTATCTGTTGATGAAAATGGCATGCCAGGAAAAAAGCCTTGGAGCTCTTTTTGCCAGTCTAATGAACTTGTGTAACTCTGTTGGGTTTGTATCATTACAAACTGAGCTGAGTTGTGGGAGGGTGTCCAGGGCTCACTCCTCAATGGGCAATCTTTAACACAGCTTGCCAGACCTGGATCAACTGACTCAGATCCTGAAAGTAACGGGGCATCCAGGAGAAGACTTCTTGGAGAAGTTGGAGGATAAAGCGGTAAAAAAGTTCACTATGGATTTAGGTCCTGGTGGCAGAGATATGGTGGGGAAGAGGTTAACATGTCTGTGTTTGAGATGGGAGAGGTGCTGCCTCTGCAGCAGCAGTGAGGAATTGCAACAGCAGCCTTTTCCCCTTGGCAAGGAAGACATTTCTCTGCTAGTGGCACATCTGACGACTTGGTGTGGATTGCAGGAACTCCCATGTGAGGTGCCTGATGCCCTAGCAAACCAGCAAGCTTCTCTGTTCTCTAGCTTGGCTCTTAAAACAGAAGTATTTCTGTATCTCAATTGATAAAAATACTTCCTTGTAAACTGCTCACTGAAATGTGACATCTGGGACAATTTGCCGTTCTCTCCATTTGCCTTTGCTCATTAGAGCCATGAGATCTAAAGGCTGTATTTCACATCCCCTCCTACTTGTCCACGTGCAGTAATTGTGCTTTCCTTGCTTTTCAGGCTAAGAGTTATATCAAGTCCCTTCCTAAAATCCCCAAGAAAGATTTGTCTGTGCTTTTCCCTAAAGCAAATCCTCAGGGTAAGTCATCTCCAGCATTTCTCACGAGTTTTCACAGTTGGAAAAGAGGCAAGCTGACCACCACAGCTTCAACTCTATTTCTCCTTTTTCTTATAATTCTTATAATTTCTCCCTTGCAGGCTATGCCCCTGCCCCTCCCAGGGCAAATATGTATCAAGTAAAAACCAAAATGATTCCTTATTGCAATAGTGATGTTTTGCTGTTCTTGGCCATTCACTGCTTTTTTTTTTTTTTTAATTTTAAAATTACACAGTCTGTAACATACAATATTTATGGAAGAGATAAACTTCTGACTTTTGTCTTAACAAACCAGAAGAAAGCAGATGCTGGATATAACAGGATGTCCTGGTTCTGGGTTGCAAATTAAGGATTAAGACAGTTGCATATATCAGTTCCAATTAGTATGAAAGTTAGGATGAATTTTTGCTGACATTAGCTTCCTGAAGTTGTTCTTGTTGTAGCCAAGCGGGTGACAATATGATCAGTAGCTCTTAGATAAACAAACCAGCTCTTCTTTGTTCATTATTAATTCCCAGCCTAACATCTGAGGCACCATGGGCTTTGATAAAGTGCTATGAGACCCCCACAGCCCACTCCAGTATTTTTTTTTCATAGTACAGTGTAGATCCTCTTTGTTGAATACCTGGATCTAGTGATCCTTAACAGACAGACGATGTTAATTTATAATTTTCAGAGTCAAAACTGATCTCTTACAAAGAGCTCTCTTCCCAAGTAGCTTAGAGATGAAAGCAAGCAAAGCTGTTCTAAAAACTGAAAAAAAGAAAGCATTAAAATGTTAAAACCAAGTGGGAATGGGGCTGACAGACTAGATGCTATCTGAGTTTTCTGCCCTCCTGTTTACCACAGAAGTATAGATTTCTATATGGATTACTCATGTTAAGACTACTTTGAGATGCAGGACTCTGAGTGGAAGGAAATTATAAAAACTGAAAAATATCTTGAGGTTACTGGCTTGCTCTTCATCCTTCTGCAGCCCCACCTGTGCAGCCCCAATGCTTATTCAAGACTAATTTATTTCTACACAATTTAACTTCTGTTAGTAAGAGCTCCCTGAGGCTGCTGTTGGGCAGACTTTGCAACTCCACTGACAGGAGCTCCTCACTGCCTTGACCAGGTTGAGGAATCTCTTTCATTTTCAGGTCTGGAGATGCTGTACTGGAAATACCAGTCCCATCAGCTTGCAGGGTTCATGCACACGATTCCTATTCTCCACAGCACCTTACTTAGCTCTGTTCCCATCTTCTCCTACAGCTGTGGACCTGCTTGACAAGATGTTGCAGCTTGATGTGGAAAAGCGCCTTACAGCCACAGAGGCATTGGCTCACCCCTTTTTCGACCAGTTCCGAGATGTCGAGGAGGAGACAGAAGCACAACAGTCCTATGATGATTCTCTGGAACATGAAAAGCTTTCAATAGATGAGTGGAAAAGTAAGAAGTTTATTTTCTTTGAAGTTCCTGTCTAGCATGGGACTTTCCTACCCCTCTCTCTTTCCTGTGCACATGCTGAGTAAGGCTGTGATTGCCTGCTGATGCCTCAATGGCAGTGCACATCTCTTACCTTGCTCTTGCTGTTCTGCATTCAGCAAAGATCCCTCCAGCTCTTCAGGCAGACTTTTTTTGCCTCTCTCCTTTGTCTCTTCCATCTCGTACCTGTCACTGAATACCTCCTTTCTGCACATATAACATTCAAGCTTTCATTTGTGTCCTCTAAAGTCACACATTCATGGTTATTTTGTTATGTTTTTCAAGAGCTTATTTACAAGGAGATCTTGTCCTTCAGTCCCATTGCACGGAAGGATTCCAAGAAGCAAAGTGGGATGTCATTATAGTGACTGATGCAGCTGTGGCTGGGATTCACTTCTCCTCGACGACAGATGGGATTTATTCCACACTGCCTTGCTAGTGGCTATCGTTTGGCCTGTGGGACTTCTCTGTGTGTCAACACAAGGATGGCACTATGCTGTGGGTATTGAACTTTGTTCCACCAAAAGAGAAGCACTCCAGACAGTTTTCAACATAAAAGATAAATATATTCTTGTTGAAACTTTAAGTGGGAGAATTTTAGCTGGTGGGTTTTTTTGTTTGGTTGGTTTTTTTACCACTGTATTTGTCCACTTGAGAGAGAAGGGGGTTCATTCTTTCTCATTAGTCTTTTCAAGCACAGGGTTTAGTACATTAATTATGGATAAGGTAAAGAAAAAGGTAAAACTGACTGGGAAGTGAGTCCCAAGCAAAATGATCAGAAAGAATGACATTCAGCAGAACAAAACTTTATCCAATCTAACTCTGACTGTGTCCTCCTTCCCTGAGCAGTTACACAGCATGCAGCATAGCAAGGCTGCTGGCATAGTGTCAGCTCCAGGCCACCATGGGAATACAGTTGATCATGGGATCAGTCTGTGTTCAGAGCAGCTCCAAACTCATACTATACACATAACTCTGCTCAGGATCTTCCCCTCTGGAGAGCCACTGCCGCTTCCTCTTCCCTTTCCCCTTCCTCTCCCCCTCCACCTTTTTCATTCCCTGGGTTTTGATCAGTGCTGTCTCCTCACTGCTAGTTGCAAGCATAGCCTGGGAATTCAAAGCTGCTTCCCCTACTGATAGACTGGGTATCCCAAGGAGCTGTACAAATTAGTTTGAATATGAGTCTGCAGGAAGTTTTCCAGCCTATGCTGAAACTGGTGTATCTTGCAGGTCCATGGCTTATTGATACAGTCATTAGATAGTTCAGTGCTAGGCAGGTACATCTGCTGGTTGTGGATAACCCGTTTGGACTGCAACACCTTCTTCCCTATGATGATCAGTCAGGTTCAGCCAGTCATTCCAAAGTCCATCTCAAGGGATTTGTGCCTAGAGACAAGTGTCTTCTCTGTATCAGAGCTCAGAGCACATAGTCCCCAGGGCTAGAGAAAAGTATTTGTTGAGAGGGCATGTGAACTCAGTAATACATGCAGTGTTTCTCAAATCTCCCCCTCTTCTGTAGCTGCTGAGTTATTTTGGTTTGGTTCAGCAATGTTGCTTTCAGTACTCTCTAATTTTCTTCAGTAATGTTCAGTTTTGCTGTACACAGACCTCAAGGAAGGGAAAACTGCAACATTACCAGAATTTTCTGATCTCTCTTCACTGGGAACCAGACACAGTGTTGTTGTGTTTCTTGGCAGTCTCTCTATTGCAGCTCATGCCATGCAGCACTTGGGATAACCCTTCAGCGCCTGCTGCTTTTTGATAGGACAGTACTGATGTTATCCTGCTGTAGCTGCACAGATGGTCCATGCTGATGAGACGCAGTTTCTCTTGCCTCATATCTCTCTGGATCACGTATAAGCCCTTTGCCTCACTTGTCTCTTAAGTAGGGACTTCTTGCTAAGTGTGAGATGACCTGCGTTTTCCTTGAATGGCGAAAGGGAGAAGTTCTAGCTGCACGTGTCAAACAGCAGCTGGAATATTGTCCTTTTGAACCTGGCATCTGACTTGGCTGCCATGTGCCCTGCGTAATCTTGAACAGAAGTTGGGGAGAATGTCTCGGCAGCTGCCATTAACATCTTGGAAAGCTGCAGATGTTTAAAGCTACCTCTGCCATGGTAAAATGAGGCTTGGTGGTTTCAGAGGAGGGCCATTGTCCAGGTGAGTGTTTGTGAATGCACGGGGAGATGTTTCAGGGCTGTAGGTGAGGCAGGCTGACCTCCTGACTATATGCAACCCTGGACATAGAGAGGCAGGGAAGACTCTTAAAAGCTCATTCTTGTAGAGGAATTTGAGTAAATCTATGGAGATCTTCAGAGTACAGAGCTTTCTTTCAGAAAGTCATCTGTTAAGGCAAAGAACCCATTCAGACAGAACTCCTAAACCACTGTAAATGGGAATTCAGGGTGTAACTTAATCTTTTTGCCCTTCTCCAAAAGGGAATAGGTAGACCTGAAGAGCTGTCTGGCTCTTTGTAATGACGGCTGAGAGAGAAAACATCTTCATAATGAAGGAATGTACTGAGCAGTCTACTGGTAGTTGAAGAGGAACTGGCATAGTTTTAAAGAATAACCTAAGATGCCCTTTGGGAATTGTCTGTCTGACCAGAGGACAAACATGAAGAGGCACTGGGGACTTCTGATACAAATGGGTGCGAGAAGAACAATTTTGAACACAACCAAGGAGGGTACATAGATTACTGAGAGCAAGCATTATTCTCACTTGTTTCAGGGATAGCACGTACAGTCTCTTTGGTATCAGTCTTTCTGCTGAGTATACATCCAGAAAATAATTTGTGTTTCAGGGACTGGGGTTCTCTGTCAGTTTTCTCTTTTGAAAGCTTACACTGAATGCTCTGAAATTGCAAGAGCAATCTCAGCAGCTGGTGTGTGAGCTCCATGCTCTGGTTTCATCCATTCACCCACCAACCCCATACAGTGACAGCTCACTGTCCAAGAGCCAAATACTATTTCTTCTGGTATATATATCCCAACAAATGCAGGGAGCTGGTGCTCTGCAAGCTCAGGAACCCTGGAAGTGTATGTGTATTTGGTTTTTGTGGTATGTACCAGCCAGGAACTCAAAATAGAGAGCAGGAAATGTAGCAGGTCGGCAGCGGAAAGACCATGTCTGTCTGTGAAGACAAACTGTTCCAGTGCTTGTGTGGCATCTGAGGACATGTTTCAATGAAGAGAATGAGCTACTAGAAGGGCGTGGGGGGGAAATCACATTGACATTTCATGAAAGGAGCTTGAAAAACACCTGCTTGAGAGAGTCAGTGACTCAGGCCAAGATTGAAGTACTTCAGAATCAGCACAAGAAACGAGAGGGTGTGTGTGACCCTGACAGACACTGTTAATCAAAGAAGGAATTCTCTTATGTGGAGGTGCAGGTGGTGCCTGTTGATGACCAACAGGTAATATTCCTTTCATGATGGTTTTTTTTTGCCCTTACATAGTTTGCATACTTAAAAATACAAAATCAAGTGATAAAAATAACTCAGCCCTAAAGTGATCCAAAATTCCATAAATTAGGCCAGCCACAAATATGTTTGCTGTTTATATTAAGGATATATGATGAAAATTTACGTGGATATATGGATAGAATTTTTGTGCCTGTCTCACATAACATACCAATGTTTAACTTGAAATACTACTTACTTGCTATTCTTACATTCATGTAATTTTTTTAAATTTGGAAAGTGAAGCCTTTATAAACAATCCTTCTCTGCAAGTTTTTTTTGATAGCTAATTAGGTCTGTGAAGTTGGAACTTGACGGGACCTATTTATTAGGTACTTGCACATGTAAGTGGGAAAGAAAAAGCAGATGAAGCAATGATTATTTTCTTAAGAGACACCGCAAAATTACAAGGATTTTTTAAGAGAGACAATAGTTGCTGTGTTTTGGATACTACTTAGAAACCTTTCGGTGCACAGTTTTGAAAATTTCTCCAGCCTCTCAGAAAACTGTACTTATTTTATCCTTTAGGAAAAAGAAAAATAATATGTTTTCATATATAATATTTTCACATTCTAGGTAGCAAACTAAACAAATAATTTTCATGTTTTCATTTATGGGATAATGAGAAAGAAGAAGAACATAGACAAATATAAACACATCTGAGAACTCTAGTGAGATACTGTACAAAGGATGTTAATACCTTTTCATATTCCCATGTCTCACTGTTGCCTGAGCAACCAGGGAAAGCATTCCTAATCCTCTGCATTTTCCTGTATCATGGGTCAGCAGAGTGTTGGCTGGAAACGTGATTATGGCTATTTTTCTTTTTGCAACTAAGAGAAACAAGACATGAAGGATTGAATGAAGACCACAATAGCCAGTACTAATTTGTTTTTCCCCCAAACAGATGTACACTTGCTGCACCTTATCATAGAATCATTCAGGTCGGAAAAGACCAGTAAGGTCATTAAGTCCAGCTGTACACTGTGAAAATGCTGGAGTTTCCAGGTGAATGTGTTTTACAGAATGTTTCACCTGATTTCTCTCTACAAGGCCATTTTCTGAGCAGGAGTTTATACAGCTTTTAGTATGATATTCAGCTGGTGCTGGTTCACAGCTGATTCAGTCAGCTTTTTGGCTGACTGATAACTCCTTTTTTGCTGGATTGCACTCCATTAAATAATACTGAAGGGTTAGTATATTATATCTTCAATGCTCATTGAATTTCTGTTAAATGAAAGTCAGTTAACTTTTTTTAGCTAAGCTTGGCTGGAAAAATAAAAATTCTCCTACCATAAACCATGTCTTGAGAACACTTCAACTGAAAAAAAAATGTCTTAAAACTGTAGGATGTTGAGGGAAAAAAAAATAACACCACTGAGGAGATAGTGCTGGGTGCTTGTGTCACCTTTCTGATGTTAGTGAGGCTGAGAGGGTTATATATACTCCACACAAAACAAGGGTCTTAGGAAGTGCAGTTGAGCACTTGCAAATCCAGCTGAAAAAAATGGCAGCTGAGGATTGTCACTTTTGACATATCAGGCTTTTAACTTTTAATTCATAGGGGTCCTTTTTAGCAATAGTGCAGAACAACCAGCCAAAGAGGGATACAAACACTACTCAGTTTTGAGGGTTAATGAATCAACAAAGAAAAAAATATCAGTTCTCAATTCTAAATGATAGTTCTCTTCCCTTTTTGTTTAAATAAAGATGCAGAAAATAATAGTATGAATGAAGGTGCCCAAGTCTGTTTTTGGTGTCTTAGCTCCTGCTTTCATTTGAAGCAACATCACTGGTTTTGTGCTAGTACCCTTTAAAAACTGGGAGAGCAAAGAAATTGAATTAACTTGCCTCTGGGAGTTGAGAGAAGTTCAGAATGTTTTTTTCCAAATAACACATTAGTTCCACAGCTTTGATATAAAACTAAACGATGGATAACTTGTTTTGATGTTGTAACACATGGCCCCCAGTCATCGGAGATGTCTGGACATCTCTGTGCATGAGTCATCCCACTGAACTTAATAGGGAACCTAATGTGATTATAATAAGCTAACTCTAGTGCAAATCTAAGAGTATAATGTTTCAAAACGGGGATCAAAATGAAAGTTTGCAAAAGCTCGTCATATTTAAAAAACACACTGAAAGGGCTAAAAAAAAAAAATCAAGTAAAACTCGCTGTTAAAATTCTCACATAAAGAAGGAAAATAATAGAATCTTAGAATGGCCTGGGTTGGAAAGGACCTTTAAGAACAACTTGTTCCAACCCCCACTAGACCAGGTTATTCAGAGCTCCATCCAACCCGGTCTTGAACACTTCCAAGGATGGGGGAGCCACAGCTTCTCTGGGCAACCTGTGCCAGAGCCTCACCACCCTCACAGGGAAGATTTTTTTTTTCTAATACCTAATCTAAACCTACTCTCTTTTAGTTTGAAGCAGTTCCCCCTTGTCCTCTAAAAAGTCTCCATCTTTCTCATTGGCCACAATGAGGTCACCCGAAGCTTCTCTTTTCCAGGCTGAATATACCCATTCTCTCAGCCTTTGAAGCTGCTCATCAGTTATTGAAATAATTTTATTTATTGTTTAACTAGGAAGCAAATGTATTTATAGATTGTTTAGATTGTTTTTTAGTCCTTCGTGGCTAGGACCGTACTGTTGCATAGCTGTTCTTTTGGGGTTAAGTGAGATCCTATGTGAATCAGCGAGAGTATTGGGACTTTATTTCTAAATCTTTGATATGTTATTTTTCATGCAGGACAAGAATAGATTATTATTTATTTTCAAGTTCTGATACATGAATAGTAGAAAAAGCATACCTTTTATATACACAGTATATACTTAGAAGGTTGTAAGATTGTTCAGCAGTAAGGAACATGTTTTCCCATGCTTTTAAAGCTTCAGCAAGCTCTGGTCCAACCTGAGACTGCAAAACAGACTTGTCATAGACTGTCTGCTCTCAGATTCCACAGTTAACATCCGTTAAGAGACAAAAGATCTATAGGTGGACTGTACATGAGGGAAAACAGCATTCATTTTTTCCTTCTAAAACAGTTAATTCTGTAAATTCAGATGGTAATATTATGCAATACTCTGCACAGAGTGGGAGGTGCAGCATACATATGCCCAAGTATGTGGTACACTATAAAAAGTGTAGGAGCCTCTGCAGTTCCTATCTCACCGCTTAGCTGCAAATGTAACTTCTTCCTTGTTCATTCCTCTCTGTCCCTCTCTCTGTCCTTTTACCGGCTCACACTTCTGCACGTTAGGAGGCCATCTGGACCTTAAGTGTTGGTCCAGGAAATAAATACAGGCTCTTGCTATTTACATTGTTTGTTTGATGCTGCTTGTTTAGGCGAAGAGTGGCAGAAACAAAGCCACAGATTCTTTGGCACCTGGCAATACTCCAGGACGTTTTGTGGGATCCCATGCCTCCTGCAAAAAACTGGGTGCAAGATGAAGACGCCCCAATGAGCCTGGGACAAAAATCCCGTCTCCCGTGGCCTGGGGGCTACCGGCTGCAAGACACTGCCTAGCATGATACCCTCGCTCTCAGACAAAACCACCCCCCGCGAGGCTGGATGTGGGGAGGGGAGCGGAAGCGAGGAGCGGGGGCAGTGCTCTCCAGCTGCCTGGAGCCAGAGGCGGGTGCCGGGAGGCCGCGGTTCCCCGGTGCTCTCTGCCCCGTCAGGCGCGGAGGGGGAGAGGGGCGGGAGCAGACCTTTCCTAAGCCATGAGGCCACCGGGTACGGACACCCCCTCCCCCACCACCTTCCCGTCACCGCAAGCCCCCGGGGGCCTCCCGTTCCGTGCGGCCCGAGTGTGGGAAGGGACCGGGGAGGGGCGGGCAGTGCCTGCCCGTGAGGGAAGCGGAGCGCGGAGCCCCCTCCCCTGCCTGGCCGCTGCCTTTCCCCACCGCTCGGCCGGCCCGCGCTGCCGCCGCCACCGCCGCCTCCATCTTGAGCGTGTGTCCCCTGCTCCCCCCCCCCCCGCCTCCACAGCACCGAGAGCGTCGGGGGCGCTGGAGCCCCGGGGGGGGGGGGGGGACGGGGGGGAGGTGAGGGTGGTGGGGGGCGAAGCGGCACCGGGGCCGGAGCGGCAGCGGCGGGAGCAGCGGCGGGAGCAGCGGCGGCAACGGCATGAGAAGGCGGCGCTGAGGAGACGGCGGCAGCCGGAGCGCACGGAGCCGACATCTTGTGCCCTCCCCTCCCGCCGCCAGCTGGGTGAGCCCGTCCGCCCCAGGGGGGAGGGGAGGGGGAGGCGGAGAGGATTAAAAAAGAAAAAAAAAAGGAAAGAAAAAAAAAAAGAAAAAAAAAAGAAAAACAACAAAAAAATTCCCCCCAAAGGAGGCGGCGGCAACGGTGGAGACGCCGCGTCCGCGGCGCGCTGAGCTGGCCAGGTAAAGCGCTGCGTGGGAGACCGCGACACCCTTCCTTCAGGGGGTCTCTCCTCCCTCACACCCCCGAGCCAGGGTCGCGGGAAGGTGACCGGGCGGGCGGGAAAGAGCTGGGGGAGCACGGTGCGCTGCATCCTGCGGCCCTTCTTGCATGCCCGCTCTGCCCCCACGCGGAGGGAGCGGCCCGCGGGCCCTCGCGGAGGAGGCGGCGGCGGCGGCGAGCGCCTGGGGACGGGGAACGGACAGCACTGTGTCAGCCGACCCCCCCCCTTATCGCCATCTTGGCCCCCCTTCTTCGCGGCGTCGCGGGGGCACCGCCCACCTTCTCCTACGCTATTGGCCCAGGCGGGGCCAAGCGCACCCCCTTTTAGTCCCGCAAAGGCTTGCGTTGCTATTGGTTTTGGAGCTGGGATGTACGGCGGCGACAGCCAATCGCCTCCCAATTGCCGCGCGCTCTCTCGCTCTCCTCCGCCCTGGCCCCTCTCCTTGGAGAGTGTTCCCGCTCCTCGGGGAGGGGAGGTCTCGCTTGGGCATGGCCCAGTGCTGGGTACTGGCGAGGGTCGTCGCAGCCGCCCGCCGCGCCTTTTTCTCTCCTGGGGTCGGCTTCATTTTTGTCCGAGTCCCTGCTGTGCCGTGACCCAGATCGCTGGCTGCGACTGGAGTTCCCTGCAGGAATCCCGTGTCCCTCGCTGCACAGGATAGCTCCTGAGAGGAGCTCCCGCCGGCACCTGACAGCTCATGGCACGTCATAGTTCCCTCAGTTGCTGCTGAGGCCAGACACAGCTCATGGCACACACCATCTGTTGGTGAGCCCAGACGTTACCTTAAACTTTATCCGTAGCCTGTCTCGCAACCCTCTCCTCTGGAAGGAGGTCTTCTCTTGCAGTCTGGTGCATCTCCTGTCAGCTTGATTTGGTTACAGAAGTACCAGGGGATCGATAAAGATGTTTCTGTGTGCCAAGGCAGGCAGTTCTCCATTACATCTGTTGAGCACTGACACACTTTGTTGTAGGCATCAGTGTGGGTGTCAGGAGTTATAAACCCTTGACAGGTGCGTGAAGGGAATATGAGCCCGTGGTAAGTGCAGACACAGCAGGAACGTGGAGGGGTGTTGTCAAGGGCAGCAGGAATTTAAACAGCATTTTGGTTGGCAAAAGGTGGAAAGGGGGCTGCAACGGTTCCAGGTTGTTTCTTTCCTCTGGCATCTGTTGCTTTTGTTTGGCAGATGTGTTTCTTAAATAGCTCTATGGGTTTCTGTTCCCCATTGCACAGGAGTAGGTTTTAAATCCCAGCAAACAGCCACAAGTGGCAGAGCTGGGTGGCTGGTGGTGCAGGAGAGCAATGCTGAGGAACGTCTCCAGACCTCGTATTTGACATGTCCCAAAGAAAGGCAGTCTTTGGTGACAACAAATCCCAAACTGTTTAGGACTGTACAAGCTATAGCCACTGCCAGTAGTCATGGTGTGCCAGAATTGAACGAGAGCCACTTTGCTCACATCTGCTGCTGCTCACTAAGGTCCAGGTGGCCTTCTTGCTGCAAGTCACTGAAGTTCTTCATTGTTGAGGGACCCAGTTCTTCACTGGGATCACCAAGCCATGCCTGGAAAGGGCCAGGAAACTCCCCCACTGCCTTGAGTTCCAGCCTTGTGTCCTCTGCACGTTAGCAAAGAAACCTGGTGCTGTAAAGTAAATCCTTGGTTGTTCAGCGTGAGAAGGCTAGAAGGAAGGACTGCAGCATGAAGGAGAGTTGGGAAGGAGACTGAGGCCTTCTGCAATGTGAGATGGTGTCTCTGACTCTTGGAAATGGCCAACACAGTGTTGCATGGGTGTAAATCACAGCAACGTTTCGCCTTTCCTTTAGAGGACTCATTTGTGTCAGATATTCCAGGCTGCATGTATAATAGGGGCCTGTATTGTGGTGGTGTTCGATACATGTTGATCTTTCAGTGGAGCTTTTGACCCCTTTGTAGTAAATTTAAGTGAACTGGCGATGGGCTTGGTTGCCTTTTGCAGCCCCCCCCAGGCATCTCTTGCCTACAGGTGTAAAAGCTGCTGCTCAGGAGAATTGAACCATTCCTGAATGAACTCCTGGGGTGGAGTTAAGTTCATTCCCAGCAGCTTTATTGTATTGTAGCCACCTTGTTTGCTCAGTTGTATTCTCTAGGAACTTCACACCCTGCTCCTGGCGCAATATCCAGCGGAAGTGGGTGATGGGAGGGTTTTGGAAAGCTTTGAGCATACTATGGCAATAGTCAGAGCACGACTGTTTGAACTTTCTGCATTCACATCAGCAACCTTTGTCCATGGTAGGACGTAATCAGCATGAGCTGAAATAGGATTTAATCTCACCAGTGTCAAGTGTCTTTAGCATTTCAGTGTGCATGGGTGCTGTTCGCAGAGGGATTCTTTTTTATGCGTAGCAGGGAGGTGTTCTCAAGTGTGCCAGGGAGATCAAAACATGCCTAGGCTGTCGCTTAGAAATTTCTGTTGTTGTAGACAAGGTCGTAGTGTTCAGCTCAGTGGGTCTGAGTTCATTTCATTGCTGCTTTCAAAGTTTTTTTGGAAGTGGGTAGCTGTGTCTCTCCTGATATCCAGATGCAGGTATTATCCCAGGTAGTCATCTCTTGCTGGCAGCAATTTCCATGCCATTTTAGATGCTTCTTCATAGTGCTAAGTAATTGTGTATTTTACAAATGGGTTGTTTTATGGCAGTTGGTGGAAAGCCCACTTTGAGTAATTTTTCTAGAAATACATTGATTTTTTTGCTAAAGGAGCCCTGTACCCTTGTTTTTCCCATCAACAGATAAAATAGCCCTTCCTTCAGGAACTTGTTTCACTGAAATTTGCTTGTCCCTCAGCAGGTGGCTAATATCTCGTTTTTCCTGAATAAAATATTAATTATGGGTGCAGTCAGCTCATAATAATTACTTCATCCTCTAATATATTTTTGCCCATATATCTTTTTGCCTCCAATGTCTTCTTTGCTTGTACTGGCCTGAATTGGAAGAGAGCTGTTTGCCAGCAGGATTTTCTGTTTGTTTGTTTGTTTTTTTTTTTCATTTGATGATCAAGTTGCCTTTATGCCCTTATTTTAAAATTGTTTTTTCCCACTCATTGAAGCCATTGGAGCTCAGCTAGGACAAGTGCAGTTGCGTGTCTGCGGTCTGTGGATCAAGTGACTGATTAAAGGTTTAAGGCAAACATCCCAAAATTTGTGGTACCTATATTTGCAGGTAGAAATTGTCATCTCATATTTTCCACCTGAAATAAAATTGTGTTTAGAGGTTCCATCATTATGGGTATGCTTACTGAAACTGGCACCTGCAGCTTATTTCTGTGGATTCAAGGAAGAGTTTGAAAACCCATCCCAGAGCCTGTTTGTTTCTTAATACACATGTTGTGTCATGGCTTAATCTCATGGTTCACAGAAACAGTACCGAAAAATGTGTTGCTCCTGGAATTTGTTGCTTCTTTCTGGAATAAGCTTGGACTTCTTGTCGGTCCTACTCCTGTGAGGTGCTGCTTGCTCTGACTCGTGTGCCCTTCATAGAGCACAAATAATGCATTGGCTAACCACAAATTGTGGGTTTATAGTGTGTTTTCTTGTCTATGGGTCCCACAGAAAGGGACTGAATGTGTGGGATTGCTTTAAATAAGGGTGAGGTGCAGGTTCAGGCCTCTGCATAGCAACAGATAAGCTCTGGGCTGGCCTATCTTCTCAAGGAGAATTTACATTTGCTTTCCTTTGTCTACTTTTCAACTTCTTTCAGACTCCACTCATTTCTTCCCATAACTCATGTTTCCACTGTTGACCCTCATTTCTTGCTTGTGTTACTCACTTGGCTTTCTTTCTGCTTTCCCTCTTTGCTAGCTCCCTTCTTCGCCCTCAGATCACTGAGCTCTGCCATGTTTGCATCCTCCCCCAGATCATCTCGCCAGCTGCAGGCTTCTCCTCTGCTCCCCTTTGACAGGCACCTCCTTAACGTCAGGAACCGACTCTCAACTAATTATCTGGGTTGCTGATTAGCAGTTTGTGAGGACAGAGATGGCCTGGGGTTTTTGTTAAGGCTCTGAGCAAATACCATTGCATGGTTCCTGGTGTGGTCTGGAAGCTGCCTTGCTACTTTCCTCCTTGTACCCCTGTGGATTCTCCATGCAGAACTGGCTTAAGTGCATGAATGGGAATTATGACTCCAGAGGGGCTAACGCTGAGCCAGAGCTCCTAAGTCCATTTGGATCCATGCTGCTTGTTCCCATGCTCGTTCCCCTTCACTTCCTCCTTGATCCCACCGAAGAGCAGAAGGGACACACATCTGGTATCTGATATATTGCTTGGTTCATCCTCTGGTTTTGTTTGTGACCCATTTGCATGCTGGGAAGGACACAGTCTGTTCAGCATACACTGTCTGGAGAGCGGTGTAAGGAACAGCTACATCTGAGAGAGAAAGAAAAGCAAAGCTGGAGGATGATTTTTCATTATAGAACTTTTTGCGTCTACAGTGTTGGAACAGAAGAATTGATGGTGGCAACCCTTAGGTGTGAAACTTGGAGGAGCTCCCTCCTGGACTGAAGGAGAAGTGCTAGTTTTCTCATCTGGAGCTCAGTGACAAAAAAAAAAAATAATTGGGAACTGCTTTCATAAGACCTGAACAGTGCATTCCTTTTGAACTAGAAAACATCCAGCACATTTTGTGTGCTATTTGGGATATAAAAGTCACAGGCAAAAGAACAGAGAAGAACTCATTGGCTTCTGTGACCTTAGTATGTGAATGGTGCAAGCAGATATGATAAGTAGTATTTGAATTTCAGAGGATCTGAATGTTTTGCTGATCTGAATGCACAGCAGACTGTATACCGTGCTGTAAAATTATTTTGAGCTCTTCTCACTGGTGATATGGTGGTACATACATCTCCTGAGTTGCAAATAGAGAAAGTTGGAGGGTGCTGTGCATTGCTCTGATACACAGTGCAAGAAATGGTTGATATATCAATTACCTGCTTGTATCTAAGCAGGTGTAAAGACTCAGCAAGCCTGAAACTGCTGAAGTCTCTAGTAGAAATTTGCGCTATTGCAATGTTGAGTGAGTTTTTCAGCCTGCACTGTTTCTTGCTTGTATCCTTGTCTTACACTGTCCTCTGTCCTGTTTTGTTACAGGGTCTCTGGACCATAGTGATGAGGAAGCCTCGAAGGAGGTCCCGACAGAACTTGGAGGGGAGGCGTTCTCCCTCGCCCTACAGCCTCAAGTGCTCCCCGACTCGGGAGACTCTGACATATGCTCAGGCCCAGCGGATCGTGGAGGTGGACATCGATGGGCGGCTTCATCGCATCAGCATCTACGATCCCTTAAAACTCATCACAGAGGATGAGTTGACTGCCCAGGACATTACTGAGTGCAACAGCAACAAGGAAAACAGTGAGCAACCCCTTTTGCCTTCCAAATCTAAGAAAACACCTTCTAAAGGCAGGAAGAAGGAGTCCTTCTCCAAACATGCACCAGGGACGTCTTTACACTTACCCCAGCCCAGCTTCCGTGTGCTGGACTCTTTCAGCCAGCCAGATGCCCCTCCTCTTCCTGCTGCCTACTACCGGTATTTGGAAAAGCCTCCTGAAGACCTCGATGTAGAAGTGGAGTATGACATGGATGAGGAGGATCTGGCATGGCTGGAAATGGTCAACGAGAAGAGAAGGGCTGATGGTTATGGAACAGTTTCTGCTGACACTTTTGAGCTGCTGGTGGATCGATTGGAAAAGGAGTCGTACCTTGAGAGCCGGAACAATGGGGCTCAGCAGTCCCTCATCGATGAGGACGCCTTCTGCTGTGTCTGCATGGACGATGAGTGTCACAACAGTAATGTCATTCTGTTCTGTGATATCTGCAATCTGGCCGTGCACCAGGAATGTTACGGTGTGCCCTATATCCCTGAGGGGCAGTGGCTTTGTCGCTGCTGTTTACAGTCCCCTTCTCGCCCTGTGGATTGTGTCCTTTGCCCGAACAAAGGGGGAGCCTTCAAGCAGACTAGTGATGGCCGCTGGGCTCACGTGGTTTGTGCCATCTGGATCCCAGAGGTCTGCTTTGCAAACACTGTTTTCCTGGAGCCCATTGAAGGGATCAATAACATCCCTCCAGCTCGGTGGAAGCTCACATGCTGTATCTGCAAGCAGAAGGGCATGGGAGCTGCTATTCAATGCCACAAGGTGAACTGTTACACTGCTTTCCATGTCACCTGTGCCCAGAGGGCTGGTCTCTTCATGAAGATTGAACCCATGAGGGAGACCAGCATCAACGGCACGACATTCACTGTGCGCAAGACTGCCTTTTGTGAGAGTCATTCCCCGCCTGGGATGGTAAAAAAGGGGTCTCCAGCTGCTAGTGGTGATGGGCAGGAGGACACTGTGAAGGAGAAGGGAGAGGAGGAAGCCAATTCTGCCCCTCCCAAAGGGTCTCTGAAAAAGAACCAAGTGAAATTGAAGCAAAAGATCAAAAAGGAGCCTGGTGATGTGACCAAATGGCGTTCATCTGTGCCCATGGTGACCATCACACAAATTCCCTCTTACAGGTGAGTGTTGCAGGTTTAAGGAAGGAGTTGAACAGCTGGAGCTGAACAGGATCTGTTTTAAGGACTCAGTCCCTGTCATTGTTGAACTTGGAAACACTGAGTCTTCAGTCAGGGCCTAGCAATAAATATTGCTGTGTCCAGAGTGCTCTGCAGCATAATTCCTGACTGGCTTTCTTCTACGTGAGTGTCACTGGCATACTGTGCTTTTCTTGCTTTGCCAAGCAGCCATCCTAGACTGTTGTGTAACACAGATTTCATGGTGGTCCCTAACAGCAAACACCTATCTGGCATGAAGGTGTTTTTAAAATACTTCAGGCATTACAGGTTGGTAGGCAGGTAGGGGTCATCCCACTACTGACCTTTTTTAAGTCTCATTTCATAGTTTCTTAATTGCTCCTTTTATTACAGAGCATGTCAAACCTGTCAGTGTTGCAAGTAGCTTTGAATTTGACTGTTTATTTTTTTGTCCCAGCTCTTCCTTGTGCAGAACTAGGTAGTGCTGAATTTTTGTTTGGTGCCTTAAGAAGTGTGTTGATGTGTTGCTGGTATTTTAACAGATAGGCGTTGGAAAGTGCTGATAAGGCACCATGTATAATCTAAAAATGATAAGCAAGGGTTAAAATAGGTGATATATTATTATTGGACTCCTTTCAAGAGTCCAGCTTAATAACATCAGGCTTAAATGGCCCCTGGAAAGTTCTTAACACGGAAAGTAGTTTTGAAATTAAGGCTTGGAGCTGAATTGGTGATTGCTTACTTTGACAGTGCTGGGGCAAGTGCTTGGTGAGACCCTCCAGCCAGGTTTCTACTAACACAGGGATATATTGTGAAAAGTAGGCACATATGTATTCATGCTGAGGAGATCCTAGATCATACCAGTTTATGTTTATTTCAGAGTGTGCTTGACACAGCACTGCAAAGCTTCATCGGGAAACCTAAGGGTCCGCAGAGTTACAATTGCTTTGCACTTGGCTCTATGACATCTCTTTGCTTCCTGCAGGCTGAACAAAATTTGCAGTGGGCTCTCCCTCCAGAGGAAGAACCAGTTCATGCAGAGGCTCCACAACTACTGGCTGCTGAAGCGGCAGGCGAGGAATGGGGTGCCCCTGATCCGGCGCCTACACTCACATCTCCAATCCCAGCGGAACACAGAGCAGGTACTGGTCCCCAGCTGAACACCCATGGGAGGATGGAGAGCTCGCATTCCAGGGGGAGATGTGCTTGGCACATGGCTGAGGAGGGCATTAAGGGTGAAAGGATCAGAGGCCTGATTTAAGTGTCTTCTGGTCTCCTCTTGGTACGCTCATGCCTGAAGAACTGAGTTAGTATTAGTGGGATATCCATCATGCTACTAAAATTTGTGTTGATGAATCTGCAGGTGGGAGTTTTTCCCCTGAGTTAGGAGACCCAGGATTGCACAAGGGTGTGATGGACCCTTGATGGACTGATATCTTAGATGATTTATAAAATCACATTTCTTGCGAGTGATTAAAGAAAATGGGTGTTAGCTCGAGTTTTGGCCAAATTCCAGTTTGGGTCATTCTTCCTTCAGCTTCAATTTCTGCCTGTCCCGTGCACATTCATATGGAAGTTTAGACATAATCATCATCTCTGGACTCCTTTGCTTCCTCCTCTGAGCTGGTGTCTAGAGTCACTTGATCTCGATGCTATTAAGCAGCACTGCATTTGGCATGAGAAGTAGTTGGTGAACCAATGAAGCAGTTGGACTCTATCCTCTAACATAACCTGTCAGTAGGTATTGTATACAATGTGCACATATATTTTTACTATAGTTGGAGGAATTTATAGACTTTTCATTTGCAAGACGACTGCCCTGGGTGATAAATAAAAAAATTATTTCCCACTTATCAGCGTGGAGCTTGGAAAAGTGCAGCATTTCCTTGGTGTATTACGTTGGCAATTTACTATACGTAAGTTCTTAAAAACAAATGTCCTATTAATATAAACCATGAAGATCTTGTGAAGCAATTGTCTTCTTGGCAATTGTGTGAAAGTGTATGCACTTTATGTATATCATCCAAGCCATTAAGAAAGCCACAGATTTAGGGGAGGAAGGGTGATTTTGTTGAGAAGCCACTGAACTTGGATAGGTTGTCTGTCTTGGAAGGTGTGAGCTCATCTCCCAGTGTTGGCTGCTCCTTTGTATTTTGGCAAATGTCTTTCCGTGGCTCTACTTCTTATTGGTTACAAGGAGGATAATAATAGCTCCTTCCTCCCCTGCTTTTGGTCACCTTGCCTTTATATTGTAAATGCTTTGGGCTGCTGCTTCAATGCATAGCAGCCAACAGAAAAATTTCCAGCCTCTGTAATAAACTTGGATATAAAAACTGGGAGGGTGTAAATGAGCATGCACTGAAGTGTGTTCCCAGAGTGTAGCTACAGTATAACTTAGGCTAACTTCACAGATAATATAAAATCTAGAAAGACTGATGTTGTGTTTGTTACAGCTAAATGCTGTAGAAAGGAGGGGACATAGTCTAAACAAGAGGTAAGTGAATAGGAGGAAGAGGAGAGCAATTCAGTGGGGATGCCCAGAAAAAGAAGGAAACACAGGAAGCCAGTTGTGTTTATCTCACCCCACTGCTGTATCTTACAGAAGGAGCAGGATGAGAAGACCAGTGCAGTGAAGGCAGAGCTGAAGTACTGGCAAAAACTGCGGCATGACTTGGAGCGGGCTCGACTGCTCATTGAACTGATCCGTAAGAGGGAAAAACTCAAACGGGAGCAGGTGAGTAGTTTCGGCTGTTGAGTTGCTGCACTTAACTTCAGTCCCATGCAAGCACTCTGTGCTGCAGGAGGCAGAGGAGGAACACAACAGTTTTTCCTGAGCCTTTTCCTCTTTTCATAGAGTCTGACTGTTGGGTGCGCAGAACTCTCTCTCCCTGTGTCAGTCACAGAACCAGGGCTGGGCTGCAAAGTACTGGGAAAATGTATTTGCATAACTAATAGTGGATTTGATTTCTGACCTACAGCACCCCTTCTATTTCTGGGCAAGTGTTTTGCAGAATAGAAGTTAGATCTCCTTTCATAATAATTTCAGGAGTTTGGTAACACCTACTCCAGAGAAGGGTCTAAATCGCAATTCAGCTCTTAATCTCTAAAGCTAAAAATTCCTGTCATTTGTCCTCTATGTACCTTTTTTGGATGAAAAAGTTTTATGATGGAGACAATTTACTAAATTTTCCAGTTTACTCTTTGAGCTGTGTGCAGATCTCCAAAGTTGCACCAGTCAAGGTTGCTTCCCATGCTTGCCAGCTTTTCCTGTTGAGGGTCTTTGCTTGCCTTTGGTTGCTGCACCCACGACAATGCTCTCTGGCAGGAGTATCTTCAAGGACAGCTTCATGAAAGGCTTGCCTTGCATGCAGTGAGCCCTTACACATGTCCTCAGGCCTTGCCTGGGTGCTTTCAGGCTGTCTGCAGGGAGCCAGGCAGAGGGAAAGCAGCATCCTCTGTGATCACAGCTCCTCTGCGAGCAATTTTTTTGTGGCCAGAAGTTACCCATAGCTTTTCTGGAGTCCTTTTGATGCCAGCACTGGTTCATTTGCTGCATTGTCCTTGATTTACATCAGTAGGTCAGCCCTGCTTGCTGTATGGATGTATTTTAGGTAGGAGGATGAAAAAAAAAATCATTCTTGGGCTTTGTTCACCTTTGATATCTTGACGTATCCCTGTCACAGCTGGCTAGATCTATAAAAACTTGTGGAAACTATGTTGTGCTTTATAAAACAATAAAATATCACAGAAAAGTGTGTCTAGTTGGAACTCTATCCCAGCCCACCTTTTAGGTGAGTGGAGAAGGATACTCCAGAATCATGCATCTTTGTTTGACTTCTTTCCTGTTCTGGGGGAAAAGTGTGGTCTTTATATCTTGTCTTCATTCATTCTCTCACTGATGCTGTCTTGTTGCTTAGCACATCAGTTTGCTTTGTGTAAACAGACTTGCTTACCTTTGCTGTTGGAGTGGTTGATTTAATGATGTATGAGCGATTATAAGATCAAAGAAATTAAAATGTTAAAAGACAAATAAATACTTTTATCCTGTTCCAGTCTTCTTTGAATAGATTTTCAGTACTACAACTTGTTTGCTTGAAATCAAACAGTATTGAAGACTTCATAAGGGATATAAGAAACTGTATTAGGAATTTGCAGATATCAGACCACTGTTGTTGTTTGGCTTCTACCTTGAAGTCTGAGAGCTTATATCTTAAACTTTGTTTATGCTCTATAGTCTAATTATGGACGTTGTTGTTCATGTAAACGCCTGCATACTTTCAACTTTTGTATAATGTTGATAATTGGCATAATAATAATATCATGAGGCAGGGAGTTCTACAGGATAATTTACCAAGTGTGAAAAGCCTCTGCCTGTTTTCATTTTTAGTTGTAGTATCTTTTAATTTTCTGGGGGTTCCTCCTGTTTTGACTTGATGAGATTGAATAAATAGGAGTTCCTCATATATAAAAGGATTGGACTGTGCAGTTAGACTCTGTAAAGTGCTGTCTGCTGATGTACATCCTGCACATGGAGAGCACAATGTGTTTACCAGAAGTTCTACAGCAATGAGTCTACCAGGCTAGTGGTATGCCGACCTGAGGTTTCCACCACTGAGTAGAGCCGGGGTGATGATTCAGAAGAAACTGGAGGGAGACACCACTCACATATCCTGTCCTCCATAACTGTGCTCATCACTGTTTTCTCATTCCCAGGTCAAGGTTCAGCAGGCTGCTATGGAGCTACAGCTGACCCCTTTCAATGTCCTTCTGCGCACAACACTGGATCTACTGCAGGAGAAGGATGCTGCCCAGATCTTCACAGAGCCTGTTAACCTGAATGAGGCAAGTCTCTTTCCTAGAGGTGTCTAGTGGGTTGTAGATAAGCTATTGCTGGGCAGAGGCTCATGTGCTGTCATAACCCTAGAAGCATAAACTACCTTGTCCCAAGCTCCTGGTGGACTAAAGAATATCTGAAAAAGGACTCATGATGTGAGTATCCTTCCGGGCCAAAAAAGGGCATTTTTTTCTAGAAGCTTTAGCACATCTTGTACAAGTAATGTTTTGCAGAGCCAGGGTGTGTCTGCCTTGACTGGGTGACACAGAAATGAATTTCTGGTGCTGCCCCTTGCCAGTGGAAAGGGCATTAAGAGTGCTTATGATGGATGCACTCTAGTTGGCTAGTAAATGGTTTTTGTAATTGTACAGGTTTTATATGTTTAGGTTCCAGATTACCTGGAATTCATTTCCAACCCAATGGATTTTTCCACCATGAGGCGGAAGCTGGAGTCCCACCTGTACCGAACATTGGATGAGTTTGAGGAAGACTTTAACCTTATAGTTACCAACTGCATGAGGTATAATGCTAAAGACACGATTTTCCACCGAGCAGCTGTCCGGCTCAGAGACTTCGGAGGAGCGATATTGCGTCACGCACGGCGGCAGGCTGAAAGCATTGGCTTTGACATTGGTGTGGGGATTCACCTGCCTGAGTCACCCAAAACTGAGGACTTTTACTGCTTTTCTTGGGAGGATGGTGAGTACTTATTAACATTTTTTTCTCAGGCAGATCATAATTTTTGTTCTGAGCATGTCTTTCAGCCTGCATGTAAATCACACCCATCATTCTACATACAAGACTTTTCCTATCCATCTGTTTACCTAGGCATATATCTAACTCCTTTAGAGCCTGAGAGCAGGATTTCAGGTGAGCTGGGCACTCTGAGCTAGGTGCAGCTTAGCTCCAGCTCTCTTAGGGCATGTCTGTCTCAGAAGAGCCTTGTAAACTGCTCATGCTCTTTGATTTGTGCTGTGCCTGTAGTACAAACTTGCTATTTTACAAAGCAGTGCAAAGGTGGATCTAGGATTTTTTGCTCTAGGGAAAGCTCATGCATTTCTTTGTATTGTAAATTGGCAAAGTGTAGAGCCACTGGATTAGATGGAGCACTGAGGTCTGGGAGGGGGTGATGGAGCAGTCAAAGTAGTGGAACCCAATCAATCCTCCTACCTGAGACTTCCCATTCCCAACATGGTTGCATCCATTCCTACAGCCCTCTTGAGATGCAGCTCCAAAGCACTGGTTGAATAACTTGGCTAAACTTAGTACAGAATACTTAGGCCAATATGAAGCACTCAGAGCTTGCAGTCTGCCATCTGCTTCCTAAATGTTGAAACTCTCTTGGGTACAGATGGAGAGTCATTATAAAATTTGTGTTGGTGTATGATAGTATGGCTTTCAGCTGTCTGTCCTGCTCCTTTAGAGGCCAGCCCTTCAACAGAGCCAGAGGAGTGGCAAACGTTATGTTTTGACCAGTTCTGTTTGTGGTCTGATTTTGTCATTTTATCTGACAATGAAGTAGGTTTCTGACAAGGACCTAGACTGTGAACTGTTCTGTGTGGGGTGCAAACACATCCTTTCACTGCAGCCCCTGGGACAGTAAGGGGAACTAAAGGGCAGTGCAAGTTAAATCAGCTGCTTTTTGCCCAAAGGAAGGAAGTCAGAGTTCCAAGGTTAATGATTGCTAAATCCCCAGACTAAAGCGAATAGCATCAAAGGGAGTGAGGCGTGGCAGTGGTCCCAGATGCTTCTTCAAGGAGCCTTACTCCTTCCCTTCACTGTTACAATCTCTTTTGATGCAGTGGATAACATCCTCCTCCCGGAGAACCGAGCTCACCTGTCCTTGGAGGCCCAGCTGAAGGAGCTGCTGGAAAAACTAGACATAGTGAGCACCATGCGGTCCAGTGGTGCACGGACACGACGCATCCGGCTCCTGAGACGGGAGATCAACTCCATTCGGCAGAAACTGGCCCAGCAGCAGAACAAGACCATGGCCAAGGGGGAGACTGTGCTGCGGGACCAGAGGCTGGAGAAAACATCAAGGGATGAGGATGAGGAAAGGGAGAAAGGTGAGAGGTTGCAGCAGGATTTTAATTCCAGCTCCCAAGTGCATGTCAGCAGTCAAGACCTGCTGTTTCTCCTGTCTGTGGCCCTGGGAAAGATGAGAATTGCTGTCGGTAGTTTTGGGAGTAAGTCTTTGTAAAATGTTCAGGCAGGTTCTTTACTCCTTTAGCAGATGATGCCAAGCCCCCGCACCCTCCAACCCTGGAGCCCACAGGACCTGTACCCTCCCTCTCGGAGCTAGACTCTCTGCAGGACCCTCCAACACTCAAACCCATCAGTGAAAGTAAGTCCTTGAATCAGCTGCAGAAGAGGGTGGTGTTGGACAGGGAGCTCTTTGACAAGAAGGCTCTGCAGCGGGAGAGCCAAGCCTTCCAGCGCCTGCTCACCAACAACAGCCTGAATGGACTGGCCTTGTCGCCTGCAGACACCCCTGCCAGCCCCTCCTTCAGCAGCGTGGGCCGACGAACATCTGTCCTTTTTAAAAAAGCTAAGAACGGGGTGAAGCTGCAGAGAGGTCTGGACTGCTCCCTGGAAAACAGGGAGGACCGCAGGCAGAGCGGGCAGCTTTCACCCTCCTGCCCTGATGGGGAGCGACAAGCTCGGAAGCGGCCACAGAGCAGAACCTGCAATGAGAGCAATCGAGAAAAGTCACCCAGGCAGGCAGGACAGAGAGGTAAGGAAAGACTGGACGTGGCACTCAGTGCCGTAGTCTAGTTGACATGGTGATGTTAGGTTATGGGTTGGACTTGATGATCTCAGAGGTCTTTTCCAACCTGATTGGAAATCCCAGTTCTTTGGGATTTCTTTTCCCCCTGAACCCTTGGAAACTGTGAGATGGGACCGAGGACATAGAAATCCTAGGGCTGAGTAAAAACTTTTGCATCCAAACTACACACCTGGAACTGACTTTATGCTTAGAAGAAAACATAGGCTTCATGACCAGATGTGCCTGGTGAAAGCTGCATCTCTTCCACATGTTTCTAAAACAGGGCAGACAAGACATGTCCATAATGAGTTACACTTCTCTTCTCTACTGACCGTACATGTTGTTTTTGGTATCTTAGTTCAGCTCTAGTCACCTCCATTTTAGACATTTAAAGGTACCAAGATGAAACCCAGGGAAGTCACAAATGATTCTTCTCTTTGCTAGTCTACATGGCTGCTGTAAGAGAGAGTTTTCCATTTTGTGTAGGGCAAGCCAATGTGCCCAGCTGCTTGCAAAGCTGTTGAGAGGCCTGTCTGGAGACTCTGGGCTGAGATTGGCGTTCCTGCCCTTATAGAAGGGTTTGTGTTGGCTTGATCACTCTTAGGAGTGAGAGTTTCCTGCTGCAGAAATGATGCATTTGGTTGGAAGTGTACACCGTCTGTAGTAACACAGCACCCATGTAAGATGAGATGTTAAACATTGCTTTTAAATCAGCTGTACTCTCAGTTCTGGAGTTTAAATAAAATTGGTGGGAATACCAAGAAGATTCCTTTTCAAATTAGATCTGCAAATAAGAATAAGCACCTGAGGTGAAATTTGGAAAGACACAAGAGGAAAAAGACATCTGAGTGACAGCACTGTAATTTCTTTTGATTCTGTGTGAACAGCTGTTGTGGGACAGTTCCCACCTGTAAGGTTTGACTTGGCCTACACTTCAAATATTATCTCATAACTATAAGGCTATCATAAGGTTGCTAGCATACTGAGAGTGGGAGGAAAGCAGTTGAATGTGGAGATAGACTTACCAGGACAGGTTAAAGGGATCACAAATGACTTCTCCAGAGTTGAGGGACTCGCCATCATCATCTGTTGGTAATTAAAGGAGAAAGTTGTCATCTGCATTGGATACAGGTCAGAATGAGAGGCCGAAAATAAAAAAAGGGCAAGTAAAGGCAGGGTGCTGGAAAATCACGTCACACAGTGACATTTCTCCTCAGCTGAAGTAGCACTACTGGCTTTTTTTCAAGTTGCAGCACTGCTTTTTTGATATGGCCCCATCTCCTCCCATGATTTCAGACACAACGGATTTCTCCTAACGGGAGGGAGTGTCTGGTGTGATGAATCTGTCTTACTGCAGAAGCAGGTCATTGTGAATAGGATTTTCATAACAAGGTGTTTCCCAGAAATGTGTACCTTGTGGCAATTCTGTATTTACACCTAGAAAAAACAATAGTGATCTTGCCATGAGTTTGCCTTTTGTATGGCTGTTGGACTTTTGGTGAGCCCATGGGAACTTGGGGGTGGTGGATGCCTGGATGGGGGAAAACCATTGTCATCTGGCTTCTTGTGCGTGCTCTGGGCTCGGGAATGCTCTCAGGAGTCAGTCCCTGTCATTCCCATTTGTCTCCTTGGCAGGAGTGACTAATGGCTTTGCAAAGCATGCAGAAGGTGGCTCTGACTTCGAGTGCAGCTCTGCCCTGGGCAGTGGACTGGTGTTTGAATCCTGCAGGTAAGTGCCCCATGCAAAACTGTGCCCTGGAGCACCTTCTGCGTCTGGATTTATCTCTCTGGTTTTGTTCTTTGATTTCTTCATTTTAAACCTAGCCCGAACTATTACTTCTGTGCCTACTGTAAAAGACAAAAAGCTGCTGTATTTCTGTCCTGTTCTTTTAAGTTATTGGTCCCAAAAGCAGGGCTTGATTTTTCAAGCAAGTGGGTATCTGTTATACTTGTCTCTCTCAATGCATACACATCTTCTCTGCTGATGAATGCCTTGCAGTCCTTGAGAGCCAAAACTGGAAAAAACTTGAATTCAGATTTTCAGTTCAGCACTGCACGTAAAGCTGAACTTCTGCCACCTACTGAATTGCTGCTTTCTTCCTCTCAGAAGTTTAAAAGTAGAACTAAGTGCTTCAAACATGACTTAGAACAGACTTAGAGCAAACACCTGACATCTTTTGGTCAATTTCAGTAGGTACGTATGAGTGCCATGTCAATTTTCTGGTCTTATTTACCTGTCCAGCCCTCCTAGCACTGATTTAAGTTATTTCACAGCCCTTTCACTGCACAGTAAAACCTCTGTTATGCCAGAATCACGTTTGTGTGTGCTCTGAGTGGCAGGCTGAGCACATTTGATGGGTAAGATCATCCAGGACAGACAGAAGCAAGATGTTTTTAGTTGATATTTGTGGTTATGTTTGCAGTGCCTTGAACATGACCCATCATTAGAGAAATACGTTTGGACATTTTGTGCTTCCTCACAATGCATGTACTCAGTTAGTTGTGTAAGATTTCAAGCTTGCAGTGTTAGTTGGGCACTTAAAATTATATGCCTGCGCACACCCGTTCTCAGGGCTAAACAACAGCTCAAAACTGTTAGCTGTGTAAAAAATTGTTCTGCGGCAGGGTTGAATCACAGGAGCATTTTTCAAATGAAAACTCTGCTCTGCTGGGCAGAGGGATCCTAAATGTTAGCTACCCAAAGAGGCGTATAATTTTGCACTTGTAGCTAAGGTTTGATTAGTGTTACCATTGTAAATCTGTTTGCAAAGTCTATCATGCCCATGACAAAGGGCAAGGCCCTGGGTTTGGAGGAGCAATTTTGATGCAAGGGCTTTTCTCTGTCGCAGAGTGATCCTACCTCCACAGTCAGGTGCTGGGCAACCAAAGGGCAGCATGTGGCACCCCAGTAAATTATCTCTCTTTGCACATGCTGAGCCCCTTGTAGGCATAGAACCTTCAGCTCTTCTTTGAGATGAAACACACACCCAGCACTTCATCTCTTCCCCTGTTTTCTGGGCTGTGTGTCCAGATCTTCATCTCAGTCATTGCTGCTTCTGCAAGCAATTCACATAGTAAAAATTACATTAGAGCTATGTGAAACCCCAAAACAAGGAATTAAAACCAAGCTGATGTCTCATGGATAACTTGTACAGTTATTCTATTTAGGAACAGTTCTGTTGACTGCTTTTTCTCCAGTCTTTCTTTTTGAGCACCAAAGTCACTCAGAATAGGTTGCTTATTAGGAGACTGTAAAAGAAAAAGATAATTACAATATATGAAAAAATATGATTGCTTGAGGTGGAGATAGTCTGTTTTCTGAAATGTTTGTAGTATTGTAGAATGAGGTGAAAGGGCATTCGGGATATGGGCTGAAGGAGTCCAGTTGCATATTGGAGTTGTTTTGGAGGGCTGCTGTGTCATAAGTCTATACACAACTGGTATAGCTCATGAAAACTCCAAAAGCATCACTACATCAGCTCTCAAGTGTGACATCTTTGCTGGGTTTCTTTCTCATGTTTACAGCTTGGTTTCTATTAGGCCCTTTCTTAGTTCATGGGAAAGCTGGGATGATGTCCACTGTGCTTTCACCAGAAGAGATCACATTTTGCTCAAGTATTCAGTTTTCTTTTCATGTCAGTGAGGCACCAGTGCAGTAATTTTTCAGTAGTTTAGACAGAGCTGGGGAATCTTTCCTTGTCCTTGTTTTCAAGGATAATCTGTTTTCTTCTAATGCCCTTCTTTTCCATGTCTTTCTAACAGTGGTTTGATGCCTCCTAAGCGCAGTCGAGGAAAGCCGGCTCTTTCTCGGATGCCCTTCGTGGAAGGTGTGAATGGAGATCCTGATTTCAGTGGCTCAGGTGAGAATTGCTGCACAGCACACACTGCTCTGGTCCCACCGCACTGTAGGGCTGACATCCATCTAAACCAAAGGGAACACATCCCAAAGCACACCAGGAACCAGTCCTGGACAAACTGTCCAGGTTTTATGATCAGGCTGCTGACCTGCCTGGGCATTATTACCTGCTTTGTTACAAATTTAGGTTATTGCATAAAAGATTTTTCCTGCTTTCACCTTTGCTGATTGCTTATGCCCGGTCTTCTCCTTGGAAGGATACTTTCTGTTGGGCTGGTGTGTGTAATGTGCCTGGCACTTTCTCCTGTTTTGGGACTAGTTCTCTTTAATGATGCTGCAATACGAAGAGTTAATTGTAAGAGGGGTCTCTCTGGAGATGACTTCATAGCTGTTCCCTCTTGTATTGCTTGCAAGGTCCTCATAACAAAGTTGTCTTTGTCAAACTGTGCTATATGTCTATAAAATTGTCACACTCCTCACTTGTCACTACCCAAGGCACTACACCATTCTTTCATTGCTCACACAACCAGATTCTTGGCTTTCTTATGGTATGTCAACAATAGAGTTATTGCAGGTCTGTGCTGAAATCAGAATTCAGCTTTGATGGCCTGGAATGCCCATGCCCTTCTGTGCAGCTCCTGAGTGCAGGCTCTTGTCATGGCTCTTTGAGAACCATTATTATCCTGGAATTTGTGTGTTCAGCAATCTTCTTTGGAGATAAACTTGCAGAGTGGGGCTGGTAACATGAGAATTAGGCTCAGTGGGGCAATTCTGTGTCTTAGAATATAATTTCATTAATGGAAGAATATGTCTGGAATGCAATAGTGGAGAAGCACATCAAATCCGTCTTGACAGGGTGCTCAGTTGGGTTGTACTCAGCATTTTCTAAATTCAATTTTCAATGCCAGTTGTTTGATCATTTTCCCGACAGCAAGCACTACTTGCTATAAAATTTGCATTAATGAAGATTACTCCGTTTCCAGGACCACGAGCTGGTAGATTTCATGTGTATGACCAAATCCATCTCTTGTATAGCATTTGATTTCAGTGACTCGATTGGATTAATATTTCCATATTGAAGAGTTCATGTGAAGCTACATGCATGCATAGACTTGGACCCATGATTTAAGAGGCTGTGGCTTTATCTTAATGCTGAACATGACCGTATTGACAGAGCATAAAGAAGGCTGGAGCTCAGTGCACGCTAAATTTTATCATAAACTTCCTGCAGATGAGATGCGTGTCATATCACATCTCGTTTGGCCACCCAATGCATATGGGTACAAACAGTAAGTGGCTTTCCATTTTGTTTTGTCAGAGGTTTTAAGTACAACAGTATTTCAACTATTTTAGCTGATTGCTCCTGAGACAATGCGGGCCATCATGCCTGGGTTAGATGACAGTGTGGTTTCTTGTGTTACCATAACCGTTTTGCCAGTAATAGCCCTTCTAAGCCGTGTGTCCTCCTGTCCCTTAGGCAGAACTCTCTTGATGTCCTTTGAGAGTCAGGCTGAGCTGGAGCCCTTGGAGCTTGTGTGGGCCAAGTGCCGTGGCTATCCTTCCTACCCTGCCTTGGTAAGTACCCTGCTGCTCTCTCACAACCTGTACTTGCAGTGCAGGTAGCCCAGAACACAGTGCTAGTGTGCAGTGTAACCAGACAGAAAAGGAAAACTTCCCAAAATAATGCAATATGTGGTTTTTTTTCTTTCCCCTTTGCGCAGTTAATTTTCCCTGTGCTCATTGTTTCAGAGCATTGCAGAGAATTTATAAAACATTGGCCTCTCATTGTCGGGGATAGGAAGTCCCCTCCTCTTCCCTTCCCTCCCCTCCCCTCACCTGAAAGTAATTAGTACTTTTGGGATGAGAAGATGTAAATTTTATAAATGCAGGCACCATGGTCCACCTGGTGTCTTAAGTACCTGCACATTTTCCTGTGTAGTGAGTACAACTCCACATGTAGGTGCCCTATCATATGGATCCTCTTTCAATAACCATATGTTTGATTTAAATATGAGAATATATTCATGTGCATTTGCACCTAGTCCCTTGAACAATAGTTCCTTAATATTTATCTCTTTGGATGTTTTTCTATAAACATGAAATCCATAAACCTGTCTTCATTGAGCACCATACTTGTTTTCAAAGCAAAACATGGCATGCAGGTGTTGCTAGGAAGTGCCACTACCACTACAGGCATTTCAGTGCTTGTTAAGTTGTCAACAGAGATTGCTGAAATGAGGATATGAGTAAGAACATGAGATAGGCTAACCATGTTTTGTTGTTTCTGCTGCTTTTAAATATATTTCTTGAGATATGGCTTTTCCTGCCATCTCTGCTTCATGTAATTTCCATGTGGCTGCAGCCATGCCCTTAAGTACCTTTCTGGTTCAGATGGCAAGGACAGACAGCTCTTGTGACTGCTGACAAATTGTAAGGGCTAAAAGAAAGTGGCCATCACAGAAATTAGAGGGGTCTCTACATCCAAGCAGCATTGCTGTGAGACTGGGCGTAAGCTGACACAGTGTGCAGGCCTGGCCGTGACTGAGCACAGTTCTGATGCCATCAAAAACGGCGGATTCTGCTGGAATTGTGACGCTCATCTATACTCTTACTCCAAGTGGGAGCTCAGAGGAGGGAACAGCTGTGCATCTGCTAGCCATCTTGGCCAACCAAAGCATTTTTAATTGTCTGTGTGGCTACAGCCAGAGTTAAACTGTGGTTTAGAATGCATTTAACCACTGAGACTGCCTCCAAAAAAGGCTTTTTTTTTTTTTTAATAACAGCCTGTTGTGGTGGTAAAGTGTCCTTCATACTACAGATGGCCAATGTCAAAGCCAATCTACTTTTTCAAGACCTTAGGAGGCAAAGAAGAATAGATGGAGTATTGCATCCACCTTTTGCTGTTTTGTTCTCCTCCTGTGATCACATAGCACAATTTGGACACTGGGGAGAATTGATGCATCTGTTGTTACTTCTCTTCAAAATTACTATAGTCTGTGTTACCCTAGCTTGGTGAAGCCAGCACTGCTTGTCAACTCTCTCAGAATATTGGGCCTGATTTTAATCTAATAGCAGTGTAAATCTGAGCAATGCCACTCAAGTCAACTGGGTTGTTCCAGAATGGAGCTGTTGTGAAATCATGTTATGCCTGTGGAGTACAGCAGTCTTGTTACATTTATTGTATGATTTTGAAGTGAGGGAGGGAGATCTTTGCTGAACACAACAATACTGAGTTTGTACTGAATTACCAATTAGTGTAGATGCATCTACAGCCACACGGAACCACATATTTAGATCCTTTCACTTTTTTAAGATTGGATGCCTGACTTTCGAACTGACTGACTTCCCTTCTACAGGGGAAGGCTCGAGGACGAAGTTTTTTTAGAAAGAGCTACTGAAACATAACAAGCAATTTTGCTTACCATCCAAGGTAGACTTATTTGTCTAGCTTGGATAGACTGAAAGAACAGAAAAAAAAATGCCTTCTCTTCAGTACTTGAAAGGATTTTGTTCTTAAATATCCTTTCCCTGTTTCACTAGATAATCGACCCCAAGATGCCGCGTGAGGGTTTGCTTCACAATGGAGTCCCCATCCCTGTCCCGCCCATGGATGTGTTGAAGTTGGGGGAGCAGAGGCAGACAGAGGCAGGAGAAAAGCTCTTCCTTGTCCTTTTCTTTGACAACAAAAGAACCTGGTGAGTGTGTGCAGACAGGTCTGTGGTGAGTGCCGTTGCAGAGAAGGAAGATTTAACGTAATCTTTGAAATATGGGAGCACACAGGGATTATGATGATGATATTACGTGCAAATTGGAGAATTTGAACATGCAGCAGTCAAGAAGAGTCTAAATAAGGAAGACAGCCTGCTTTTCCCGGCCCAGTCACACAACATCTCACAGTTCCACAGTGAACAGTCCAGCATCCTACACTCAAGGGTCACATCACCAAGAAAATACTGAGGCACACTGAGAGTTAATTTGCAGCGAATTACAGAGAGCACTTGACTTTAAAACACTAGCAGACTAAGCAGCCTGTTCCAATGCTGCACAAAAGATTTGCCAGAAATTTCCAGGGTAACATTTTTAAAATGCTGAGTTTATTTCATATTTAGACTTGGCTGATTTTTCAGAGGTGCTAAGTACCTGCAGTTTTCAAATCAAGACCTTTGTTTAGGATGGAAAATGTAGGTGTAAGCATGTAGGTTCAAAGCATGTGAAATATCTCAAGGCCTTTGTTGTTCTGCTTCAGACAGACTGAATCTGCTGATTTTAGCATTAATTGCCAACCATGCTCACATGGTAACAATAAACCACCCAGATGTAATAAGTCATAAACAAGTGAAGTGCCTTAAAAATACTAAAAGGACTCTGAAATCTGTGCATGAAACAATGGGAAACTTGTAAAATTGGAGAATTATACTGGAAGAGGAAGAGGTGACAGCCACATGCTGAGCCCACTGAATTTACCACATGGGAACATGAACCACGCAAATACGCTGTCACACACAGGAGTGTGCAGCTGGGATCACAGATTCAGAGAGCTTATACTGCAGATAGAGCAGATGCTGGACTGTTGGGATGCTGTGGGAACAGAAGATAGATGGGCTTACCTTTCCTTCTCCTGCTTTTATAAAATAATGTATCAGGAATTTAAAAAGAAGCCTTGTTTCAAGAGCCCTTCTCCTTAGTCTCCTGAGGAAGGTTTTTGCTGGCATTCCTGGAAGAGTAGTGAAGCATGAGATCAGGGAAGGGCCAGAGGCTGGAGGAAGGAGGTGAACATTGCCCAAAGGTGGTGTCAGGGCTGGAGGGAAGATACACTATTGGGAATAGAGCAGAGCCAAACACATAGTGGGGTAAAGCAGCAAGGGAGAGGGTTTCCCCTTACATTTTGGGGCTGCAGCAGTGTTTTATGCAATCTAAAGAGATGGAGACAAGGTGCAATGCAGGCAAAGGGAAAGTATATGCCATCTGCTTGGGAAGTTGAGAAGTATTTCTGTGTTCTCTGGGGAAAAGAGGTGTCAAGAGACAAACTCCTGAGGCTTTTTATTAGAACACTGCATTGTTTCACTGTTCCTGATTACCAGAACTAGTTGATACGGAGCATGTTCCTCAAAGAGGTACTAATGATTTTTAGCAGAAAATCAATGGCAGTGCCATGCTGTAGTCATCATTTTGAAAAACCTAAATCCAAGCTTGTAATTGAAACTGCCTTTCCAACAAAAATAAGCATTTCCTTGGTTTTGCCCTGCTCTTGTTGAATACAAGCTCTGCTGTATGTTTACACTCTTAAGTGGCCCCTTAGAGCCTTGTTTGTAGTTTGTGGGAAGATAAGGCACCTCAGGAAAGTCCTAAATTTCTACTGACTTCAATGATGTTGCAGAAGGGTCACAAACACTGAAATTGTCCCTCATCTTTGTGGTGAAGATAAGCTGAGCTGCCCTTCGTCGCCCATGTTGGCTGGCTGGGAAATGCTTTGAACTGCGCTAGCAGTGGCTGAGGTTGAGTTCCTAGGGGCTGAACTTCATTAAGAGAGATAGGTGGCATGTTTCTCAGTGTACTGGTTAATCTGGATGAAATAAAAACCTGCTACAGACAAGGCATTTGCAATTTAAGTCATCCATTGGGGTTAGCCTGGGCTTTGGACATGTCAACTGGAAGTTGCCTGGTTTTGGGTGATACTCAGATAGTTGTACCCACCTAACCTCTAATGCTTACAGCTTCTTGGAACAAGACAGAACTTGCTTGGGGATAAAAACTTACTTTCCACCATGGAAGCCCCTGTATTATTTTCTGCTCTGTGGTACAGGGATTTCCAAGTTTCCCCTGTAGCTCCAAGGAGCATTGAAAGCCTTGAGTAAGGACTCCAAGGAGAGAGAAGACTGTGCTTGGAAGGCATTTTGGCTACAGGTGGTTCTTCTATGTCAAATGCAGGCATTTAAACATTTGTAGCATCATTGTGGGTGTTAATGATAAACAAATATATTACATAAGTGTAACTGCTCCTGGAGAGGCGATAACAGCCAGTGACTAATGGCTGCTGAGATATGTGGGGAAAGCTTGAGGAGCTGGAGTACTTGGCCATGTCCTGGAAACTCATGGGAGAATGTCCTTGGCCTGTAGCAGCCATGCAGTAGGAATGAGCCAGGTACAGTGAAGCAGTCGCACCCCTGCTGATTGCTCAGATATTGCAAGGGTGAGAGGCCTCCAGGTGTTTGCTCTTCTTTCCCCATTTTCCCTCTCGATACCCTTGGTGACAGGTCTTTGCACTCTCTACTGCAGGCAGTGGCTTCCACGTGACAAAGTCTATCCCCTTGGTGTTGATGACACAGTGGACAAGTTAAAGATGATGGAAGGACGAAAAACCAGCATCCGCAAGTCTGTGCAGGTGGCATATGACCGAGCCATGATCCACATGAGCCGAGTGCATGGAGACCATCCCTTCATTACATCCAGTTACCTGTAAAGGATTGGGGTGACTGGACCTCGTTTTCCCCCCAGACCTCGTGCTCACTGCATTGGCAGAGTGGACCATCTCATGCACTGACTGGCAGGGGAACACCGTTCCCGGCAGCTTTCAGCAGTCCTCAAAGTACCCTGAAATGTGCCAAAAAAAACTTGTCCAGCTTCTTTCTGAATGTGTCTGCTGAAGAGCTGGCAAGAGATGGAAATGTGTAGTCTGCAGGGCTGGGAGTAAGGTAGTTAGCAAAAGCTGACGGGTGATAGGAGCCAAGGTGAGTTGATGCAGTGAGCAGAGTGCAGCACTTGGATGTTTGGACCTCATGCACCCTCCCTTGCCCCTGCCTCCCCTGTGCTGCCAGGGTTTGTAAGTCGTCAGCTAGCCTGGAGTAGTTCCTGGGAACCTGCCACCACTGTAACAGAACCAGGATCCTTTACGGAAATCCCAACTTGACTTTCTTGTGCCAAATTTACCCAAACCATCATTGGCCTTTTCATTTTTCTTTAAATGATATTGTCCTATCATATAAAAAACCCCACAAAATCATAGCTGGGAGTTCACATTATGATTTTCCTGCCTATGTACATAGTGTTTTCATGTTTAGATTTCTCTCATTGCCTTTAGAAAAGCTTGAGATATATTGATGACCTTTCCCCCCCTTGCTGCACACAGTTACATGCACAGATGCACAGAGCTTTAAAGATGAAAAGCAGATTACCTGATCTGTGTGTATATGTATGTCCTAGAAATTTATTTTGTATCTGTGAATCTGCTGTTACATTTTATATCATGACTGTGCAGTACAGAATCTAAGCAAGGATAACTTCCTTTTTTTTAAGAAGTAAAAGTAATTTTGAAGGTGTCTAAGTAGAGTTGAAGCAGCTCTGCAGGTACTGAGGTTGATCAGGGTTGGAGGGAGATACATCTTTTGTGTTGGTTTATGCACATTTGGTGTAAGGCTCCTCTTCCTTTCTTCTCTCTTTTCTGTCTCTTTAATGTTTTCTTCTGATGCAGTTCGGGTTGAAACCAAGTGCTAACGAAAGCACACAACCATTTTGCCATTTCCCCTTCTCCCATGCAGACATATCCTTTCCTTGGTGTGTGGGTCTCCAGCGTTGTCATTCATCCAAAGCCAAGTAAACCCAGCTCTGCAGACAATCCCTGTTGTTTTGTGTTTGCATTGCAAAACACAGGGACAAACTGATGTCTGGAAACTTGATGGCAAAATCTTTTCTGTTAGCCAAGGACTTTATGATTTCTCTGATCTGTTCTGTTGCTTATCTCTTTTTGCTTTCCCATTTTCAAGAACCAAAGGTGCAAAGTAAGATTGTAGATTGAATATCACTTTGCTTTTTAACTCAATATTTTTAAATTATTTTTAACCTTTTCATACTAAAGAGAATGATAATGAATAGTGGGGAGTAATCACTGCCATTTCTATTTGGTCTACTTTTTTAAAATGCCACTTCTTATACACTGGGGCATGGAACCACATTTGAAGGAATTTTAAGATTCCTGCAACATATAGAGGTAGGACATAGGTTTGTAAAAATACTTATAGTGATAATAACACCTATGGAGTGTGGCTAGGGAAGGATGTTGTGTATATAGTTGTAAAATGTTCTAAATTATTCAGACCTATTGTCACTATTCTTGAAGTCCTCAGTTGTGTTGCTGGGTCTTTTATATGCACACAGTGTAATTTATTTAAAGGAACATACACTTTTCTAGGTGGTAGCTCAGCTGTGGACTTGTGACCTGTGTATATGCTTTAAGGTCTTGGGAGGTGGTTTTTTTTGTGTTTGTTTGGTTTGGTTTGATTTTTTGTTTTGTTTTGTTTTTTGTTTGTTTTTTTTTTTTAAATTACATTTTAGAATTTGAATTGGCTAATGTCCTGCTGTTGCTACGGAACCTAAATGTTACTGTCAGTCTGCTGTAAAGCACAGATTGCTCTATTTATTGTAGAAAGTGAGTTTATTTGATTTCTAGAATTGTTTATATCAGATGGTATAAGAAGGGTAATAAGAAAATCTATGCTTGTAAAGAAAAGAAAAACCTAATTTTACCTTCTATAATCTGACTGTCTGAGACTATATTTTCTCTCTGAGAAATAAATGTTCTAATGTATGAAAAAAACCAAAACGCTACCCTCAAGAAGTGTTCTTCCTTGCTAGTGTTGTCCTGAAATCTAGAACTTACTGTGATGGCTTTTAATCATCTCAGTTGTCCCAGATGCAGGCGGAAGGCCTGCGAAGAGCAGTGGGGAAGTGAAACACGAAGGGGTTTCTTGTCCTTGACCATCTCCTGGGGATGAGGCGACAGGGCTAGATGCTGCAGGGTGCGATCCCACCTTGAGCCCTGCACGGCAGCGTGCTGATGGGGAAGCTGGCTGAGAGCCCCGAAGAGATGGGAATTGGCAATCTGGGGCTTGAATCACATCTCTTGGTGATGCTGGACCAGGGACGGTGGGACTTGCCAGCAGATGGGATGTGGAGGCAGCAGGACAGACCCTGCAGCTGGGTTGATACCTGTCACGTGCCTGGGGAGAGTTTCTCATCTCAGCATGGCTCTTGCATTGTCTCTCTTCCCTGAGATGCACTTTTCCTTCCCTGCACAGGCTCATGTTCCTCCAGGCAGTGGTGCACTGCAAACACTTGCCTGACCCACACAGCTCAGTTGATGGTTGGAGTTGTGTTGATGTTTTTGCTGTTGGGTTGGGTGTTGGTGGGGTTTTTTTTGGTTCGTTTGGTTTTTTTCTTTTGTTTTTTAATTCATGTTCAACTAAGGACCACCGGGTCTGTTTCTCAGAGAAAACAACAAAAGGTACACACAGACAAATGCCTGAGAGAAACAACTCCAGGTTAGGAAAGTGATTTCTTGAGATACTGTTTGGAGTTTTATTGGCAACAAGGTTGTGCCTGTCACATGCTGGGCCCCTGCCTCGCTGCCCCCTGCTTTTTCTCCACTGGGAACAGAAATGGAAAGTAGAGGGACCAAGAGCCTCCGCACCAAGACAGCCCTCATGGCGCAGCAGGAGTGCTGGGAGAAACCCAAGGTGGCCCAGATTGGGCCTCCTGCCTAATGCCCTCCTACCCTCACGCCCTCCTGACTCCAGCCTTTCACACGTGGCAGATGGTTTCTGCCCATGGGAAGAAAATGGTGCATTAAAACATTCCCAGCCTGCCTGATTTAAAAGCAGATGCAGAAAGGCCAGCCAGATCCTTTTGCCATTCCTGGGAGGCTGTGTCCACAGAGTTGGACAGCGTCAGGGACAGCCAATGCTGGATCCAGGATTATTCCTCCCTGTAGAGTCCTGCCAGCCAGCACTGGCAGGTCTCCACCCTGCAGTGCTCAGAGAGGCACTTGCCAGCAGCTGATGAGCCTGGATACCCTGTTTCTTGGACACAGCTCTGCCCTGCTTCCTGCTGGGAGCTCCCATCTCCTCTAACCACCCAAATTCTGTCTATAGGGGATGCCTTGAGATCTGTATTTCTATGGCACCTCTTCCTGGCAGACCCAACACTGCAAGCACATACTGGGACAGACATTACCTGCAGGTCTGAAACACCCCCCCACCTCCAGAGTGGTCCAAAAGCCCTGTGACACCACAGTCAGGCATCCTTCTCGGGCATGGAGAGGATGGGGAGAACAAGGGGTGCACATTATAAATATAAAATCTGCTACAAAGAGAAGACATATATTGTACATCTTTGACCCATATACACAAGAACACAATATACACAGAACACCCCGGAGGAGTGGGGGCTTTTGGGAGATATTGCTCCCCTACCAGCCCCGCCCTGCACCTCCCCCACACACTGGAGGGGGCTGTACTCACAGAACATCAGTCACCAAAAGTTCCATCAAGCTGGCACGCATAATTCGAACTGTATGTGGATGGAGTGCTCATCGCCCCTGTCATGCCTGCCCTGCTGCCCTGGGGGAGAGGTAGGTGAAGAGGATGGAGAGAAGGAGAGAGGGCAGGCATGAGGGACTCTCTTGTGAACCCACAAAGTGCTTGGGGTCTCTGGACCCTCGGAGCGAAGGTAGGCCCTGAGAGAAACTTCTTGCCCTGCCACCCTCGTGGGGAAGGATTTTCCGGCCAGGCAGGTCTCTGATAAGGCATTTTCGTCTGGGAGATGGCGCAAACAGCGTCAGAAGAGAGAAAGGAGCAGATGGGGTAGCGCACGTGGTGCAGGTTAACGTGAGGCAGACAAGCCCAGGACAGGGAGTGGAGAGGACAGAAAGGCTGCATCTTCAGCTCCGGTTTATCTGTAAACCTTCCCTCCATGGTCTCCTCCAGCCCCTTAAGGCCTCCCTTCCTGGCTTGAGCCTCCAGCACGGTGTAAAATACTGACAGTCATCAAAATGGCACATCCAGGCGCATGGAGTGGCAGACAGGCACACGTTAAGAGTTAAGAGTTGATGTGAGCTCTGTACAGCAAGGATCAGCTCCCAGCTGGAGTGTCCAAGGACTTGGGATGACAAAAATGCCACAGTGATCAGATCGGGCCAGGACGATGGAGCGGGCATGGGAGAGAGGAGTGAGTCAAGTCTGGGCACCTATCGGCGGTAATGATTGGGGGCATCTGCAAACATGTACTTGAGTCTGTAGGCTTCAGCGAGCAGGAGTCCAATTTCTTCATTACCCCAGTGTATTGTGGGCAGGTTTTGTAACAACATCAGAAGGCCCTGAAAGAAGGGAAGATGCTTAGTTTGGAGAGGTTGAAGGCAGAGTGCAGATCCAGAGCAGGCTTGGGGGCGGAACGACCAGAGGGAGCAGCTCTGGTCACCACACTCATAGGTCTGAAAGGCTCAGAGACAGCATTAAGACGTGCTTGTGTCTAGATTTGAATCAGTGAAGCACCTCAGATGCCTCCAAGCCCCTTCAGGTAAAGGGTGCTATTATAGGCTTACAGCTGGACACAGGAAGGCAATCACTTCATGTGATCAGAGCTCAGGTGCGGGGAAGAGCTGGTATGTGATGTTTGAACTGTCCAACAGCTCAGTTCTCTGTCCTTACCACTGAGGCTCAAAAGTTACTTTTAAGGAAAGCTCCTGAGACCAGATGATCTTGGAGTCAGCTCTGAGATGACAGCTGACTGTCCACATTGGGCTCCCAATTAGAGCATTTCCCTCTCCTTTACCCCCATGAAATTATCCTCAACCTCAGTGTCTTACTTGGAAGTCTTCCTCATCTAGGATCTCCTTCCGCCACTTGATCAAGAAGGCAGCGCAGACATACAGGTGGAAATGTGAGAATCCTTCTGGTTCCGACTGTGGAGAGCAAAACTCTGGGTCAGCTCCTCCAGCATCATCTGGAGAATGACTTCCCTGGATAATGTCCTACTGGGTCACCCATCACCCAACTCACTATAAATGTCCTGGGGCCACACTGCTTTGTTTCCCTCATCTCCCCAGCTGGTGCCAGAAGACCTCTGTCCTCTCATGTACAGGGAATTGGCCCCACAGTGACATGCCCAGCAGGAAAGTCAGTGGAAACCTGTGTACCTGGTAGGTATCCCAGAGGCGGATGGTACAGCGAAGAGGCAGCTCCCTCATAAGAAGGTTGTTCATCCAGCGAAAGGCAAACTGCAGGTATTCGACCTCGTACTTCCTAAAGTGATTATGTACCTGCTCTGAAACAGCACATTTCACTTACACACCTGGGGACCACAGTGCCCCAGTTCCTGCACACTGCTCCGAACACACTGGTTTTCACCCACTTCCAGGCTGAGACCTTTTTCTCCCAAACTCCTCCACTCCTCACCCTGTGCTACCCAGCCAGCAAATCCTGTCACCAGGAAGTTTCTGGTTGACCCCACCCTACCATGCTTCCATACATGTTGTAAGCAAGTGTCTACCCCTGCCCTACTTACAAAGAGAGTACTACTTAAAAAGAAGGCCTCCTGCTGTTATGACAAAAGAGCCAACATGATCAGGTTCCCCTGTCACCTACCATCGATCCGGCTGACTAGCTCCTCTAGAGCTTTGACTTTCTTCTGGATCCCTGGCTGTGCAAAGGTGTAGTTGTCCTGTGGGGAGAGGCCACAAGTCAGAAGCAGCAGCTTTAACAACAGCTAGAAACGATCAGAACCAGATCACCACCAGTTCGACAGGGAGATGAGACTGTCATGATCCAAGGAGACATGGCTCTTGAGCACCAGGATCACCTGCCTACTGTGAAGTCCCTAGTCAGGACAGTGCCATCAGCATCCATCTCCCCAGGATTTTACTAATGGATTTAGCTCAGTGAAGTAGCAAAATCTCCCTAATGCCAGAACGTGCAGAACACTCACCCAGACAGGGAGAGAAGACAACCACACTGCTACCCCAGCAAGGGAAGAGAAATCTCCATGGTCCCAGAGGCTCACCTGTATCCCATCCAGCAGCTTGCTCATGCACCAAAAGCTATCAGCTTCGATGCTCCGCAAAACATCCTGCGACAGGTTTGTCACATCAAAGTTTTCCACATCCTCCTCTGCAAAACAGAGAGCGAAGAGCATCAGGAAGATGGGGGACACCAGGCAGCGCGTGGGACAAACAGAGGGGCTTTATCAAGCCAAAGCATTGCAAGAGGACTACAACACTCTGTGCATGTGAGAGGTGTGCTTGGCACTGATCGCAGTACCCATGCACTGACCTACTTCTCCAACTCAGGTGAAAGGCTAAGAATCCCAAAAGACTTGTCAGCCATGAGCTGAACCCAGCCCAGCTCCCCAGGGAACTGTGGGAGGGATCCCACAGCACTGCCGTTTTTGTCATTCCTTCTGGAGTGAGGGCTAGGGAGCAGGCAGCCACCAAGACAGTTTGTGACCAAAAGGCTGGTTTTTAAATCGCAGGCTCTGGGGACATAAGGGTGATGCATGATGTTGCTTGGCCAAATTCTATTCAACGGGTCTCACGCAGAGGATTTTCTCCAACACAAGTTTCAGAGATAGCTGGAGAAAGGAAGGTCACATCCACAGAGCAAGCTTCAATCAGGGGTGAAAACAGCCTTGGAAGATGGTGAGAAGCATGACCCCAGCAAAGTGATGGACAGGGCCAACGCAGCATGAACTCTGATGCCACATGCAGAGAGAGTTAAGCCATGACAATCAACATGGAACAGGAATGCAAGAAGTCACACCAGGTACCCACAGGCAGCTCTGATGCTTCAGACCAGTTCCCTTCTTACATAGGTAACTCACTGTGCACAGCTCTACTGCTAACCCAATAAATCAATCCTGAGCCTCCATGAGGACTATGTGCCATCGATGCTGCTCAAGCAATAAGGCACAGGAGAGGCCACTCAAAGAGAACCCGTTCAGACCTGAAATGCTCTTGACCTCCCACAAAAGGGAATTCACTCCAGCTGGTAGCATTTTGTGCCTTCTCCTTCAGGCTGCAAGGAGCAACAGCATTTCCTAGGGATCGGTCCTGAGCACACTGACTGTCACAGTGGAAAGTAAGGTGGCTTACCTCTTCACAATATCCTCAGAAGAGGCAGATCAGTACTAGTTTACAAAGCCTTAGCTTGATAGTGGAAGGCTTTCACCAACTTCAACATGTTTTGGATCAAACCTTAAAAATATTTGTTCAATGGGATTTCTGTCCCATTGTATAGGACAGTCATACAATGGGACAGAATGTATGACTCTATGAATGTATGACTGTATTAGTCATACAGTCCTATACATTCCTGTTTCCTTCTATTTACAGTGAAAACTAAGAGCCTTTGAACATAGGGATTACGACATCCCAGCATTAACATCAACTCCAAAACACAGCTAGAGATGGAGAAAGAACAAAAACGCTATGGGTGGAGAGGACTTGATCTCCATCTAAAAGCCACAGGCTGACAAGAAATCCAAAAGCAGCAGGAAGAAGTCAGTTCGCTTTCTGAATCTCTCAGCTTGAGAAACACACCTGTACTAGCAGCAAGGGACAGGAATCCTTACTTAAATAGCTTATTTTACATTCTCAGCAGGGTCTCTTTATACTTCACTCATTCCTCCTAGAGCAAGAACTGTCTCCAAGTCCAAGCTTTGAGAGCAAGACCCTCCTGCAACTCTGTATACCAGGGCTTTGCCTAAACTCCCTCAGTGCCTAAAAGACCCCATTCTCCTCCAAACTGTAATGTTGTTAAGCACATTCAAATGCAAACCCACTTTTAGCACTTTAACTTCTGTGGGGCTCAGCAAGATTATCAAACTGAAGCCAATTCAACCAGGAAGTAGAGATACAGTAAGAGGTCAAGATGCATCTCCAACCTGGCACAGGCACTCTGAAGGAAGAACACATCACCCCCTCCTCCTGCAAGACAAGTCCTCCTCATGCCAGCATTTCACACCATTTCAAACACCATCGTCAAGAGTGCTTCAAGCAGCAAATGTAACTTACCAACATGCTCAGAGAGGAACACAACAAAGAATGGAGTGACCAGGTCATTGATTCCCTGTACATAGCCGCTGGCTGGGTGTCGAATGGCCCAGATAAACAGGATTCTTTCAAAAATCTAGGGAAGAACGAGGGAAAGCATGTACCTGCATTAGCCATGCACAAAGCAAAGGCAGAAAAGCATAACTGCTAAGCTCAGGTAGTGGAGACCATGCACTGACAGGCTTTTCTATAGCAATACAGGTAATGTAAAAAGCATAAAAGTCCCAGGAGAGACTTCTGTATGATCCACAGATCCCCCACATATTCCAGCCCGCTCTCAGTGAACAGGACAGTCCAGTCGAGACTCCTCATCAAAGCCGCTGCCTGAGGAAAAGCAGACTCAACTTTTCAAGAACCACATTGCTTAATATCCACAAGACAGGGCTGCCTCTTATCAGAGCAGCATGCTTTGCTGAACATCAGGTGGAAAGCTAAGTATTAGCACAGTACTCCCAGCAAAACATCACAGATTGGGATAGTTCCCAAAGAGTAGTCTCCCCCACAACAACCAACGTGCTATTCCCAAATTGCCCCATCCTCACGGACACCATGCTCTGACACACCGCATGTGCACACTGGGCTTGTTTCCAAAGAGGACAGGGGCTCTCTTGGCCATCTCTCAAACCTGTCCCCGGCTGGGTTGCTCACATACCACTTTGCACAAAAAACGTTTCAAAGTAAAACAGAACTATCTCCTCTTCGGGTTCAAATGCCTCCAATTTGTCTCAAAACAAAAGCTTCAGGTCTTTTACCAACTCTTGGCTACATCTTGCCACAGAAGAGATGATGTCATAACCCTCGAGCTCCAAGTCTTTCAGAAATATGGGACAAGACCAGACGGTTTCAGCAGGTACTTGCATCAGGAGCTGTGACCCAGGGAAGTTTCCCCACAAAGCTAACTCACTAGTAGAAATGCTTGTCTAACTCCACACACACGCCCCACGGCAAATGTGGAGCAGGAGCTTCACTTCCCCTTACCTCCTGGACGAGTGGCTGCTGGAAGAGGGGAATGAGTGGATTGGTCCTTGGAATGTCAATGTGGATCTGGAAAAGAGGGTGGGTTACACACACCAACTGTGCTTTCTGGGGCCACAATAACTCATCACAGGTTAAAGCGCCTCAGCATCCCACCAAGCGAGAGTTGCACTTGCTGAGAAGCACAGTGAGGGCTAGAGATGACAGCTGTACCGAGAAAATCATCTACAGTTTTATCTCCAGTCTCCTATGCTCAGGTGCAGGCAGGTGGCCAGAGCTGGGAAAGAGTTTGGGTCTGAAATTTATTATTAGATCATTTTCGGGAAAGCTTAAACTAACAAGGACAGAAACATGGTGCTTTTTACCCAAGGAGAGGACTCCTATGAGCTACAGCTAGAGAAAGTTCTAGCATCACCCTAACCACATGGACAAGCAGCGGCAACAGAGAGGAAAGGGACATAACCAAGGCAGAAAGATGGACAGCTGGCAGAGGATTCATACCTGTCGGTAGGTGTCTTGATGGTGCTCCTCATTCCGGGAATCGTAATACTGCTGAATGAAGCCAAAGTACTCCTCCCGCTTGCGCTGCAAAGTCAGCTTTCGACGCTCCGAGTTTGCAGGAAGATAGCCCTGCACCGGGAAAACCCATATCAGGGCAGACCCTGTTCCTGACCACAAACCATCCCTTGAAATCCTACCAGTCAGCTGTGCACCCAGAAATATCAGGTACACAAAATCAGGAGCTGGGGAAAGAGCTTTCATGGCATTTGGCTTTCTGAGCCTGACGTCTTCATGGATCTTGGAGGAACCCAACTTCATTGGATTCACTTTCCCTCGTGAGAGTGAACCGCATATTTCCCCACACCAGTCTGGGCTTTGAGCTCAAAGAAGATGTAGCAATAACACTCCCCAATCAAAAACACCCTAGAGCTCGCCTGTGGACCGGGCACAGATAAAACACGAGCAAAGCTGGTTATGGGACACATGAAGGTCTAGGAGCAGGTCTCTGGCTCAGCACAATCCCCCCAGACTCCTGTGTCAGAGCTCCAAGTACTTACTGAGAGGAGACGCCATGTCACAGGCCGGACCTCTCTAGGTACACCAGGCCAGCTGCATTTTCTCAGCTCATCTGCAAACGGACAGTGGTGGCAATGGATTAGATCCTAGGCACGTCCAGGCACCACTGTACCTAGAAGGAGAGGAAAGCCCAGTCTGCTCCTGCAGGCTCTGGAGACATTGAGCCACCAGGAAGGTTCCCACACTAGCAATGACTGGGCATGTGGTTCTGCTGCAAGGGGAGTAGAGATGATTTCAGCTTAGCTCGGGCACAGAACTGGTAGCTGCAGGGGCCCCAGTGGGCCAGAACCTCAGTTCTTGTGCAGAGTCCAACAACCCCCAGTGATCCCAACCATCATATACAAGATGGAGAATGATAAGGAACACAGAGGAAGTGGCTGGGGCACATTATCATCTGCCAACAGAGTGATTTGTGCAACCATCCCACTTGGTGCAACTGCAGGTAGTCATTTTTTCCACTCTGAAGCAGAGCCAATTACAACTTGATAGAGGCAGCAGACCCCCTCTGCCTTCCCCTTCCCACCCAGAGGCACCCTCATTTTGCCACACTTACCCAGGTCTGTGTTGTGACTGGAAAGGAGCTGTCGAAACTTCTCCAGCCGCGTTTTCTCCCTCACAGTCATGGGGGGAGCACCAGAAGCATTTTGGTCAGAGATTCGGGCAACAAGTGGAATGACAGGTCGAAGGGGAAGGGACTGCTGCTTCTGAAGGGGGGTCCGCACACAGGCCTCCTCTGCAAGGACCAGATGCTGCACTGAGGTGATTGGAAGGAGATTGCACCTCTCCAACCCTTCCTCACTCTTCTAGCCACTCTCAGAGACCTGCCACTGCAGATTTCGCCCCTCTCTTCCCCAGCACCAGTAAACAGCGTCATTGGCCCACTCCAATGGATCGGCTGGTTCACAGGCATCTGCTGCAGCTCTTCCATCGCTTCCCCCCATTTCTCCTTCCCTTTCTTCCTCCTGCATCCAGACACCCGGTTGCAAGCGGATCAGACTTCCCTCTGCACATGGGAAACCATGGCAGGACACAGGTGACAAGGCAGAAGCAGCTGTGGGAATTCCAGAACTGACCATCAGATCTGCTCTGCTCTCCACTGATCTAAATAGCAACAAAGCTAATTGCTAGTGCAGAGAGAGGAGGCAATGGGCTGCCAGCGCCACCTTCTGGGTTACTTTCACTGCACAGGCAGACAAGGCAGAGTGAGCAGGGGCTGATGCTGCCCAATTCCCTGCCCAAGCTGTATCGACCTGGTGTCAACAGGACCTCATCCAGATCTTTACTAAGAGCAGCACACTCTAGGCCACAAAGGAAGCAGACAGTGAGCAAGCCCAAGCAAGAACTTAACAGATCTCCAAACTCCCTTAGCACCCAGAACATGGGATACTCTTGGACAGACATGCCTGTAGCAGGATACTGAGAAGCAGAGGACACTGAAACATTAAGACTAGGCCACTAAAAATGCTTGGAGTACAGGATACTACAAGGAAGAAAAAGCCTCTGTTATGCTTACAGGCTGTGTCACAGCCTCTTGCCCATACCCTGTGAGTAGCAATAAGCACTTGAGTTTAGTGGTCAAGTAGGAGAGCACTAGAGCAGGAGGCTGCCCCTGAAGACAGCTCTTACCAGAAGTCCTGGAGAGCTGGGCCTCACTGCTGGACTTGATGACCTTGCAGTTGGTGGGCATGTCACCGAGAGTAGACTGGGCCCGCTCAGGTTTAACCCGCAGCTTGCTGTGGTTCTCTAAAACCTGGGCTGCTGTGGCCTTGGCCACTTTAGAGTTCAGAGTTTGCAAAGAGGAAGAGGAGGAAGAGAAGTCATCTTCGTCATCACCGATGTCCCAGGCGTCGCTGGTACTGCGGGCAAACTCATGAAAGCTGGAGGCCTTCTTGTTTTTCATAGGCAATGCGCTGGCCTTGGAGCGGTCCTTGACAAAGCTGCGAGCCAGAGAGGAATAGTATCAGAGCCATGCCGTTACATGAGTCCATTCTGTCTCCTTTCCCCACATCCTGGCTCCAATCAGCCAATCCCTTTATCCAATTTCCCTGTTCCTCCTCCCAGACCTAAGGAATATATTAAGTCTGTCTGGGCTGCCCACTGGAGGCAGAACTTGAGCTGCTCTGACAGCAGTCACGGAGGCCACAGTGGCAGCAGACATCTGGAGAGAAGCCAGGCTTCCCGGCTCAAAAGGGCAAATACAATTCCTCCAGCTTTGCCTTCCTCCACCCTACAGAAAACAGGTACAAAAAAAAGTCTTGCAACCTGGAGAGAGGCATGTCAGAGGTTAGACAGAGCAGGTCTGCTCCCGTGGACAGTCCCAATACAGCTGTGATCATTCCCAGTAGCCAGATCAGCCTGGTTCTTTCCTCAGGCGCAGGAGGAGCCTTTGCATTTACTTTTAAGCTACAAGAGTCAAAGTCCACCACCTGAAGCAGGGAACTTTCACCACTACACAGCACGAGATGGGGATAAGGAGCCAGTTCAGATCAGTTCTGACTTTTCATGCCAATAACGGTGCTGCGGTTCTCCAGTCTTGTAGCTGCTGGGCAGCTTTACCTCCCTTTCCCTTAATTCTTCCAGCTCCAAAGAGCAGAAGAATCAGACACCGCTGCTAAAAAAAAAAAAGGTCTGTCTCCTTTGATGGGGCTGTTACTGTACGGATTTCTGGCCATAAAGGGCACAGCAAATAAGCTTTCCGTGCAAGCTTTCATAGCACTCGAGACAGCACAGCACCCCACTGCTGTCCCTCTTTGCTGCAATATCACAATGCCAGGGATGCTAGAGACCTCCACCTACTGCAGAACTATAGCCAAAAACCTGCAAAGTCTTGTGGCCTGCATCTTCAGGAGATAAACACTTACTTTTTGGTGAGCTGGGAATCCAGGGGAGGATGCTGTGCTCCATAGACAGGTTGAATGCTGCAGGAAGGGGAAAGAAAAAAAAAACAAACCCAAGACACTACAAAAAGAGGTCCCACGAATAATCTCATCTTAGGCTGGGGTCACAATTCTTGTCTGCTCTCAGGAGCTGAATATAAGACCAAAAGTAACTTCAAAAACCTTCTAACTTAAAAGCCTTAGATCCAAAGTCCCACATTCAGATACAGATCTGTTCTTTGCAGCAGCAAAGAGAAGCCTTGTTTAAACTCTGAGGCCCTTTCCAGTCTGAACTGGGATTTTAGATCTGCTCTTTTCTGCGCCATCGATTCACTCCAAGTGACCACGTGTCTCAGTCTCCCTGCTGATGTTCACTCTCTTTTCCATTGAGGGGACTTCCAGTTTTGGGAATTTACCTTTCCAAGGCCTGTGGGACAGGGAAGGACAGTGACACTGGGGATCCTCCACAAATACACTTGAGGGTTTGAACCCCATGCTGGCTCTCAGGATCATAGCCTACGCTAGGGCATTGGAATGTCTGGTACAGTATGTGGTTTGACTCGGGTCCAAATCCCAGCTTAATCAACTACTTCCTATGTGGCCTGAAATGAGTCACCACAACTCAGTTCCTTGGCTCCCCATTCTGTGGAGTGGGGCTAATGGAACAGGAGCCTGAGGGCTCCACACACTGCATGGGGAACATCACCTCAGAGAGGAGCTACTAGACAAGTGCTAATCGCTGGTTTTGCAGACTCTGGATGTGAGACAGGGATTCTGAGTTATTACCTCCATTTGGGCAACTATTCACAGCCACCTCACCCTGGAAAACCATCTCTGAAAAACAAGTCCCGCGACCCACGGCAAAGACAAAGGCCCATTCTGAGCTGGCACACAAGAAACAAGTTCCTCGTGGGTCAATAGAGCTGGTCTGGTTTCTAGGAGCTGCAGATGGTGCCTGGCAGTAAAACGAGCAGAGCCCCGCCGTGTAGGAGAGGGATGGCAGCCTGGTACAGCTGGAAAGCACGCTGGGAACCAGATGATGAGGAGGAGGCAGAAGCAACAGGTCCAGCTGGCACGGAAGAGATGCAGAGATCCAGGGCAGAGACTGGAAACAACCACAGCATAGAGAGATCCTGGCAGAGTAGCCCAGCAAGGAGTGGGCTCACCACTGCAGCACCTGTCCCTCATGGCTGGAAGTGCTGAAAAGGCTGTGTTTACCCACTAACAGGGTGGTAGGATAGAGTGTGATGACTAATGAGCATCCAGAAGTCAGCACAGCTATTAAGCAGAGGCACCTCCATGGATGGCCACAGCAAGCAGATAATCAGGAGTAAGAAAAACAACCCCTCCAGATCAGCATTGTTTCCCAATGACTTGTGGCAGCTCCTTGCAGAAAAGGAGCCAGCAGAGCCTTTCCCATAACCAGTACCAAACTCGCACTGTCTCGCGATAGCCAGGACATCGCTGCTCTTCGCTGCGCTGAGACCCACAGGCTGCCAATGGGCAACTGCTTTGATTTGCCTGCAAAGGCCTGAACTTCACGAGACCAATGAATGATGCACGTTAGAGAGAGAGGAGGGGATGTGACAGCCAGTGCTGGGTGAGGAAACTCTTTCCTGGGGTTCTGAAGCAATCGGCCAATGGTTGATATAATGGCAGAGGGTCCCACCTCCAAAACAGTTTTTTAAAGACTCAGAGCCCAGACACTCCCAAACAAAGAATCTTGTGCTGATCTAAGCTGACACTGTGCTCCCAGACTGACTGAACTCCCCCATTCAGTCTCAGTTTAAGTTCTTTGGGACAGGCTCTTTGTTACCTGAATGTTCAGCATCTGGTACAATGGATGACTAACGGTGTACGGTACAATGGCTGTGCTACCTGTGTTATACTGCTCACGAGATCATCACAGGGTGTGGGTTATTGACACTGCAACAGAAAGCATATCCATGAAACTTCAGTGCCCCTTTGGACACAGAACATATTTACTTCTAGCAGACTGTTTCTCCCCTTTTAGAACAGCATTTAAATAGCCCCAACCAGACACTGGCTGCCCATTTCTCCAAAGAGCAGGAAATAAACACCACATCACAGATGACAACACATTAGACCACCCTGCCAAAGCATCTTCAGGAAATCACTGGGGAGAGAATTTCCAATGCAAAAACTATAGGATAGCATTGGAAAGACAAAACAATATTTACCAGTTCTACCACCCTAAATTCAGAGGGATCAAAAGCACCAAATGAAAGCTAATACAACTGAGTGACCAAATGCACAAAGTGTCATGGAAAAGGAAGCTAACACAGCGTCCAAATCTCTACAGAGCCTTCTTTTGCCAGATTGTCAGGGTAAAGAAAGGAGAGAGCCAAGAATCTGTACGAGAAGGTCTCTCAAAGCTCAGACAAAAAAGAAGAAAGGAAGCTTCCTGTCTAGCGACCGTGGATGCAGCACATCCCACCTCCACCTTTTGTGGTCACGTTGCCCAAGACCTATCGGTAACTGTCCCTGGAAATAACCGGCACACAGGGTATTTGGGGATGGTAACACGGCTCCTGCACAGCCGGATATTTGCCAAGTAGGCAGTTAGGAGCAGGAGAGAACACTGCCAAAAACTCTACGATGGAGTGTATTGTCTAGGTAGGACCGGCTGCCTCCCAGACCGGTTCACCTGGTTTGAGCTTTCCAAGTCAAAGCTCAAAAGTCACCAAAGCAGAAGAGAGATGGTGCCCAAGACCATCAGCTGAGCGCACATCCAAGACCTTCAAATAAGAGACAGCAGCAATCAGGAGACAAAATAACCCAGGGAAAGCACAGCATTTTCCTCCCCCATGAGGAGCAGAGGAGGAACGCTGAGTGCTCCTTGCTTTCTCTTCACTTGCCACAGACCCGGATTGTCCAGCCAACCTGAAGGAGTCAGCACACTGACAGAGAGATGAGTGAAAGCACATTAGAAATATTTAAGTGGTCTAGCAGGATTTAAAGCCAACTAAGCGTTTTAGATTGTGTGTGTACCCTAGGAGGGGAAGGGCAGGATTCACATAAGGAAAACGAGAGCAAATGTGAAGAGCCCTCAGATGTGAAAAGCACCTGTGAGAGCCTTCACAGAGAGGCAGACCCCCTCTCCCCATGGCAGCCTTGCTCCCAAGACATTATAGGGAGCATCTACTTCCTCACCACCAGCCTCTTCTTCCTAAATACCACTCGAATCAGACATTTCACTTGTTTCTCCCATCCCTGGGTGAGCGTGCATGCCTCGACAGGAACCAGGACATCACAGCCAGAGGAACTGAGGGGAGGTGCAAACAGAGAGCCCCTCTAAGTTCTCCATCTTGAGTAAAGGTGTAGAAGAATTAACATCCTACGTAAGGAAGGATAATGGGGGGGTTACTGGCATTGGCAGGGGCACCCCTCTAGGACAGAGTTGCTGCCACTCAAAGTGATACCTCTAAGGACTTCAGGAAAGGATGAGCTTTCTTCGGAAAAAGGAAGCTGTGGAAAGGAAGATGGTCCAGTCCTGGCTCTGAGGCCACCCCAAAGGGGCCTTCAAGGCCCTGATCCCTCCATTCTGTTTCTCATGGGGCAGAGGAAGCACACAGGCGTCCCCACAGCCCCCACACAGCCTGCCTTGTCCTACAGATGAGTGAGCAGTTCTGATCCTACCCTTGTCTCTTAAACAGTAAGCCTTCCTCCGTCAAACTTTCTCTGCCCCATAGCCTGGGGTGCCCCTAGCATCTACCCCGTTAGAGGGGGGGAACCCTAGGTCCCCAGCCAGCTCCTCTGCCCTGCAGCCAGGATAGGAACGCCTGGTATCCCTCCAGCTTTGCAGGGAAGTACCGCAGGACCCTCAATCCCAGAGCCAGCGTGGGTGACAGCCCCTTCCCAAGGCAGAGGGACGGCTCCAGCTCCCCTTCCCGACATCCCCCAGCTGGGAGGGTGGGTGTTGCGGCCCGTGCACCCCTTCCCCGGGCTCACCTGCCCGGCAGCTTGGCGCTCCGTTTCCAGAACTGACGGCCGCTCTCGGCCGCCATGGCGGAGGGAGGGGCGGGCCCGGCCGGCCGGCGCCAGCGAGCGCGGGAGCGAGCGACCCCCGGCCGGCCGGCCCCCGGCGCGGCGGGGCGCGAAGCGGAGCGGGGCGCGGAGCGAGCGGCGGCCCCCGCAGGCCGCCTCAGAGCCGCCCGTCCGCAGCTCTCGGCGCGGCCATCTTGACTCCGGGCGGGCAAAGCACCGCCATTGGCCACTTCGGGCAAGGCATTGCAGATCGGCCAATCGCCAGCGGGCAAGGGAGTGACTGATGTGAGGGGGCGGGGCCTACTGCGCCGGAGGGGCGGGAGAGACCATCGCACGGCGGAGGAGGGGGGGGGCGGAAGGGGCCTAAGAGGGAGACCACCGCGGAATGACGCTTTGCTGATTATCGCTGGACGTCGCTGTCCCTGCGCGCCATTCGAATCACACGGGGAGGGGGGCATTTTAGCTTCAGTGAAGTGGCTGCTTCAGTCTGAAACAGAAGCTGTTTCTATTCAGACTTTTTTAATTAAAAAAAAAATTAAAAATTACTCCCAGAGAGTGAGCCATTTTCTTTTTTATTTATACTGCATATAGCCCATAATTAGTGCTCCAGATGGGAGTAAAGCCAGTCATATTATGACTATTATTCTCCACCCCTCTTACTCCCATCTGGAGAGCTAAATAATAATTAATAATGTGTAATTATGCAATTTGTCATTTAATTATGCAACTTACTGACCAAAAGTTTTAACACTGCCACCCCCTAAACAATACCAAACACCTATAGGAGAAAAGACTGCAAAAAATCCCACAAAAATAAGCGAAAAAAGCACATACAGAGCACAGAAAGAGTTAAAAAGCAAACTGCATTGAAAAAATTCAAAAAAGCCAAATTCAGGCTCCATCTGTGCCCAGATTTACCAAAACCACAACACCTGTAAAAGAGCATCTAATTCTGTCCCGGAGTCAATGCTCACCAGTACTCACCTGGCTCACCTCCCCTCTGGTCCCTATAGCCTCCTGGGCCAAGGGCTCTGCCTCATAAAAAAAAGAAAAACCAAAACAAAACAAAAAAAATCAATCCCTAAACCATCAAGTAAACATGGACCCAAAAGTCACATCTTCATGCTGACATCAGGTGATGACCCACCTTCTCGCTGTGCTCCTCTGGCCTTTTATGTTCAAATCTGCTTTACATCCTATCCCTCTGACACCGTAAAGAAATGATTTACCAAAGTCACCCGGACACACAGGGAGAACTGAAAGAGTCTCACATTTTTTTAGGCAAACCATCCAGGGTAACTGGCTGCAACCTGAGACTGCAGCCATAATCGCATGGAGTATCTGGGTGAACGAGAGAAAAACTAAATGGCACATCTGAAAACTCAGCAGATGCTTTCAGAGGTATTTAGAGGGCCTTTCCTGGACACTGCTCTCCAACCCCAGGAAAGAAAGCTTTTGTGTGTCAGATACAGTTGATAGGCCTACCTGAGCAAAAGAACAACAGCTGTCTCCCCCAGGAAAGAAAGCTTAAGACCTCAGGATCTCCAGTGCAGGTGGTGGGCCACCTTGGACACTCTAAAGACAGAAAGAGCTTTATCTGCCTCAAGCCCTTTAGCCATCCTGAATTTAACTCAGAGAGGCAAACTGGGTGCTGCTTCTCCCAGAGCCTTTATACCTCCTGGTATTTGGATCCTCCCTTTTCCCCGTTCCTCAGGGGAAGGGAGGTAGGCGTGGCTAGGGGTATATTAGCCCCAGCCTTTGGGCAAGGAGCTCATTCACCAGCCAGGCTTCAAAGGATTAAGAGTTCTTCCTTTCTTTCAATTAATGGAGCCTCTCAAATTATTTCAGCATTATTAAACCACCAGCTTTGGCATCTAAAGAAGCAGACCTGTATGTGGCCGTGAAGAGGATTGCACTTGAATGCATGGTTTTTGAAGTTATTCCTTTTGTGTCTTGTGTTCAGGGATGATAAGATGCTTTTGTAATTTGCTCTTTTTTTTTTTTTTTCCCCCCACTTTTTTTCTTTTTCGTAGGAGTGTTGCATCTTTTGGGATTTCCTGATCGTGTCAGCTGCAACTTGTCAGCTTTTCACAAGTGTTGTGCGGTCTTGAGGTGAAGCTACTGTGTTGAAGATGACTTCAGAAATCCAAGTTTTTGAGCAGTCAGTCAAGGGTTACAGCTCGGGGATGGAATGAGGGCTAGGGTACCTGCCTCAGGGACCCTGTCTGTGCTGCCAGGAGAGAGAAAACCTTTGGGAAGCTGGACTGGAAACAGCAACTCTGTGAATTGCTCAGCTTTTCCTGAGGCAAGGGCAGGTTTTAGGGAAGAAAGGCCCGTACGCGCGAAAGGCGCCGCGGGTCTCGCCAAGGGGGGGGGGGCGCGCGGCTGCAGTGCCGCTCCCGGCCGTGTCCGCCAGGCGGTGACTGTGAGGCAGGGCCCGGCGCTCGGCGGCGCTCTTGCAAGCGACGCCCCTGGCAAAGCGGCGCTGCTTGGGCACTGCCCGGCCTTCCCCCGGAGTGCCCGGGCTGGCCCAGCACCTGGCCAAACCTCTTAGGGAAGAGGCAAGGAACAACTGCGCTTCTTCTACCCTTTCTTTAGCCAGGGACTGGAACACAGACAAAATCAAGGGGCTCTTGGACCTGCCGGCCTGTAATTTTAATTTACTGCCCAGGCTGTAATTTTAATTTCCATTGGGTGCTGGCAAAGCCCCCCTGGGGGTGAGCCCCAGTGCCTGGCAGGAGCGGAGCGGGCTTCCGGGGCACTCCTTGCTGCAGGCCTTGTGTTTAAGGGAAGGGCAGGGGAGCCTTTCTGTGGCCCAGAGGAGCTGCAGTGTTCTTTCTTCCTCTCTGGAGGACTAAGAACTAAAAAAATAAAAAGCAAACGAGAAAGAAAAGAAAATGAAAAATAAAGAGAATAAAAAATTAAAGGAATAAAGAAGGAAATAGAAAAATACAAAAGAAAATTAAAGAAAAAAAAATAAAAGCGAGCAAACTTAAAAGGCAATAATAAAATGACAAGTGAAATGAAAGGGAAAAACAAGCCTTCTTGGGCACCCCAGGGTTTCCTCTCCGCCCCGTAACTTGGGGGTCACCCCTAAACTGTGAGAAGGGGACCCCAAAAGGTGGGTGGGGGAAGCCTAGGGAGCCGAAAAGGCAGTGGAGGGGGAGCGGCGAAATGTGAGGGAGGGGCCCCGGCAAAGCGGGCGAGGCGCGCGCAGTAAGAAAGCGAAGGCGAGTGGTGGGTGGGGGGGGCAGCCAAGGTGGAGACAGAGGCGCATGCGCAGTCGTTATCGAGACGCCGGCGATGACGTACTAACCAAGGGCGGCCGGGCGAGGGGAAACGGCGACGCATGCGCAGTGGCTCCTGTGCCGCTGCAGCGCTCCCCGCTCTACTTAAGGGCCGGCTCCGGCGGCACGGCGGGAGCCGTGGTCTCCAGTCTCTGCCGGGGTGTGTGCGGGGGGTAATAACGTGAAGATTTTTGGGGCGAAAGCGCAGAAGTTAGCGAGGGTCGTTCTCCTGGTAAACCGGGGAACCGGAAGTAGAGAGCGACCGGACTGTTTTGGAAGGCGCACCCCTAAAGATGGCGCCCTCCAGGACCGGAAGTGCTACCAAGCCGCCCACAAAAAAAGATGGCAGCGCCCAGGCCGGAAGTCCTCAAAGTCCGTACATAAAGATAGCGACCCCGGCCCGGAAGTCAGCCAAGCCCACAGTAAAGATGGCGCCCCCAGAACCGGAACGACCACACTAAAGATGGCGGCCCCTGCCCGGAAGTCCGCCCTGACGCCACACTCAGGATGGCGCCACCAGGACCGGAACTTAGCCCAGGCCACACTAAAGATGGCGGCGAGAGGCCCCCTCGCCTCGAGAGGCGTTTATCCTGTTGCCTGACCTCCGCCGCGACCCGGACTCCCGCCCCGCGCCCGCAGCGCCGTCTCGCCGCGCCGCTTCCCGCTGCGGGGACAGGGCGGGGTGCTCGGCGGCGCCGGGTGCGGGCGGCAGGTTCGTGGGCGGCGGCAGGCACTGGCGCGGGCAGCCCCCGTCTCAGGACCCCACGCGCCCGCGCCGCGCCGCCCGCTCGTCCCGCTCCGCTCCGCTCCGCTCCCGCTCCCGCTCCCGCTCCCGCTCCAGCCCCCGCTCCCGCCGTGCCCTGGAGATGCTATCGGGGCTGCGCCGCCGCCTTCCCCCCCCCGGAAGCGACCCACGGCGGCAGATCCGACGGAGATCGGCCCCGGGGTAAGCTGGGTGCGTCGGAGGGGGGGGCGCGGCCGCTCTTCTGCCCCTCCCGCGGCCATCGGGGACTGCAGGCCGGGGAAGCGACAGGCAAGTTGCTCGCCTCTGCGGAGAAGCTTGCACCTGCGTGCCGCCGCAGGGGAGGGTTCGGATGTGCCCTGGCATTGCACACTGCCCCCGCTGCCTCGGGGACCCCGTCTGTGCTGCCGGGAGAGAGAAATCCTTTGGGAAGCTGGGCTGGAAACAGCAACTCTGTGAATTGCTCAGCTTTTTCTAGGCAAGGGCAGGTTTTAGGGAAGAAAGGCCCGTACGCGCGAAAGGCGCCGCGGGTCTCGCCAAGGGGGGGGGGGGGCGCGCGGCTGCAGCGCCGCGCTCGGCTGCAGTGCCGCTCCCGGCCGTGTCCGCCAGGCGGCGACTGTGAGGCAGGGCCCGGCGCTCGGCGGCGCTCTTGCAAGCGACGCCCCTGGCAAAGCGGCGCTGCTTGGGCACTGCCGGCCTTCCCCCGGAGTGCCCGGGCTGGCCCAGCACCTGGCCAAACCTCTTAGGGAAGAGGCAAGGAACAACTGCGCTTCTTCTACCCTTTCTTTAGCCAGGGACTGGAACACAGACAAAATCAAGGGGCTCTTGGACCTGTGCAGGCTCCGAGCAGTTTTCAGCCTTCCTTAGCAGGGCATTCTCACCCTCTGAAAAGCTGAAAGGCTTTAACATCTGGAGACACGCCTGCAGCTGTGCAGATTAATGTAGTTTCTTTTAGGAAACGAAGGGGAGGTTTTCCTGTTGTGAGCCTAAATACCGAGTCTACTCTGCTTTTTCAATCAGGTGACGAAGCTTATGGAAGAAAAGACCAAAGGCCTCGAGGTGAGTACATTCTACCGAGTTCTGCTTTTCTGGCATCGGTTTGGGAAAATCACGTGAAATTCTAAAAAGCTTCTCTCCCTGTTTTCTAGTTGTTTTTTTCAGCCTTGCTCTAAGTTTCATGTAGAAAAGGGCATAGAATTATTAGAACAGACAAACTAGACTTTCTCGGGAGAGATGGAAGAAAAGTCTGCTGATTCCAGTTCTGCTTTTCTTGTCTGCCCTTCGACTGTCATTTTCTCTCCCCTGCTGTTCAAATAGGCAGCAGTTAATTGCTCTGCTGAAGAGTTTGCTGTCCTAAGTGTCTGTCAAATTGATGCCTTCAACTCAAGATAGCACCTGCTCCTTAGTTACAAAAAGTTCCTCACAGGAAATTTTCAGGCATGCCCATAAATCTCCTCGCTGTTTGTTTGGGAGAACAGGGTTTTCTCGTCTGTAACAGAATAGTCGTGGCATTTGCTACGGAATGCTGGTGGCAATCTAGTCAGAAGAGGACCCTGTGCTTCACTAATTTTCCCTTTTTGTTGTTGGGGGTGACTTCTTCCCAGGCATGTTATTCTTGACCCCCCGGGGAAACGGAGGTGTCAGCGTCAGGAGCCATCCTAACTGAGGCCCTGGGAGGTCAGTGCTTTTTGTGTGACTGGACGGTGAAGCTGTCTGTGGGAATGACCTGGCTATGGCTCAGTGTAGTCCTAATTAAAGTGTCTTTTACTCCGTGTTCCCAGGCTCCCTCTTTCCCTTCGGTCGCCGTGGGTGTGCCGGACGCCTCTGGCAGGACTAACCCTGTGGCTTTTCTGTCCAACGTGCTGTGCTGTGTGTGCCTGCAGGTAAGAAAAGCTGGGAGTGCAGTCCCTCTGCTTTGATTGCTGTGTCTCTTTGGGAGTGATTTTGGAGGGGAATCCCAGAGCGATTTGGTTTGAAGGGGACCTTCAAAGGCCAGCCTGTCTTGCGTGGGCAGGGACACCTTCCCCTCTCATCCCCGGTTGGATGCTCCAAGTCCCATCCAGCCTGGCCTGGAACGCTTGCAGGGATCCAGGGGCAGCCTCGGGTTCCCTGTGCGGTGTGCTCTGATATCTCTCCACTGGCATCGTGAAAAATTTTGTCAGCACGTTTTGTGTGACGATGGTAAGCGGGACCTGGGTGAAAATTGGGGGTCTCTGAGGTGCAGAGGGAAATAATTCTCCTTTGAAGTCCAATGTAATTCAGTTTTGCACGAGTCTTGTCTGCCTTATGTTTGAATTGCTTTCTATTCTAGGCAGTTCTTTTAAATTAAACTTTTGTGTCTCCCCCCCCCCCAGTATCTTGTACAAGACAAAGCTACCTTTCCTCGTGGGAACGGACTGGCCGGGCTTTGGCAATCTGGCCCCTCGAAAGACTAAAGTGACCTCTTCCAACAGGGGAAGACTTTCTGGCAAGCGGTGCCAGAAAGAACTGGAGTTTCTGGAGAATAAAAGCTGGAAGCGTGCCCCTGAAAATCCCCAGCCCTGGGTGGTCAGTGGTCTGACTTGCACGGACCGGTGGCCTTGGCCAGGAGCGGTCCTGCGGGAAGCGCCTTTGCCCAGGCTGTAATTTTAATTTCCCTTGGATGCTTGGCAAAGCCCCTCTGGGTGAGCCCCAGTGCCTGGCAGGAGCAGAGCGGGCTTCCAGGGAGGTATTCACCTGGTCAGCGTCAGGAGCCATCCTACCTGAGGCCTCGGTGAGTGCTTTTTGGACGACTGGACGGTGAAGCTGTCTGTGGGAATGACCTGGCTATGGCTCAGTGTAGTCCTAATTAAGGTGTCTTTTACTCCGTGTTCCCAGGCTGCCTCTTTCCCTTCGGTCGCCGTGGGTGTGCCGGACGCCTCTGGCAGGACTAACCCTGTGGCTTTTCTGTCCAACGTGCTGTGCTGTGTGTGCCTGCAGGTAAGAAAAGCTGGGAGTGCAGTCCCTCTGCTTTGATTGCTGTGTCTCTTTGGGAGTGATTTTGGAGGGGAATCCCAGAGCGATTTGGTTTGAAGGGGACCTTCAAAGGCCAGCCTGTCTTGCGTGGGCAGGGACACCTTCCCCTCTCATCCCCGGTTGGATGCTCCAAGTCCCATCCAGCCTGGCCTGGAACGCTTGCAGGGATCCAGGGGCAGCCTCGGGTTCCCTGTGCGGTGTGCTCTGATATCTCTCCACTGGCATCGTGAAAAATTTTGTCAGCACGTTTTGTGTGACGATGGTAAGCGGGACCTGGGTGAAAATTGGGGGTCTCTGAGGTGCAGAGGGAAATAATTCTCCTTTGAAGTCCAATGTAATTCAGTTTTGCACGAGTCTTGTCTGCCTTATGTTTGAATTGCTTTCTATTCTAGGCAGTTCTTTTAAATTAAACTTTTGTGTCTCCCCCCCCCCCAGTATCTTGTACAAGACAAAGCTACCTTTCCTCGTGGGAACGGACTGGCCGGGCTTTGGCAATCTGGCCCCTCGAAAGACTAAAGTGACCTCTTCCAACAGGGGAAGACTTTCTGGCAAGCGGTGCCAGAAAGAACTGGAGTTTCTGGAGAATAAAAGCTGGAAGCGTGCCCCTGAAAATCCCCAGCCCTGGGTGGTCAGTGGTCTGACTTGCACGGACCGGTGGCCTTGGCCAGGAGCGGTCCTGCGGGAAGCGCCTTTGCCCAGGCTGTAATTTTAATTTCCCTTGGATGCTTGGCAAAGCCCCTCTGGGTGAGCCCCAGTGCCTGGCAGGAGCAGAGTGGGCTTCCAGGGAGGTATTCACCTGGTCAGCGTCAGGAGCCATCCTACCTGAGGCCTCGGTGAGTGCTTTTTGGACGACTGGACGGTGAAGCTGTCTGTGGGAATGACCTGGCTATGGCTCAGTGTAGTCCTAATTAAGGTGTCTTTTACTCCGTGTTCCCAGGCTCCCTCTTTCCCTTCGGTCGCCGTGGGTGTGCCGGACGCCTCTGGCAGGACTAACCCTGTGGCTTTTCTGTCCAACGTGCTGTGCTGTGTGTGCCTGCAGGTAAGAAAAGCTGGGAGTGCAGTCCCTCTGCTTTGATTGCTGTGTCTCTTTGGGAGTGATTTTGGAGGGGAATCCCAGAGCGATTTGGTTTGAAGGGGACCTTCAAAGGCCAGCCTGTCTTGCGTGGGCAGGGACACCTTCCCCTCTCATCCCCGGTTGGATGCTCCAAGTCCCATCCAGCCTGGCCTGGAACGCTTGCAGGGATCCAGGGGCAGCCTCGGGTTCCCTGTGCGGTGTGCTCTGATATCTCTCCACTGGCATCGTGAAAAATTTTGTCAGCACGTTTTGTGTGACGATGGTAAGCGGGACCTGGGTGAAAATTGGGGGTCTCTGAGGTGCAGAGGGAAATAATTCTCCTTTGAAGTCCAATGTAATTCAGTTTTGCACGAGTCTTGTCTGCCTTATGTTTGAATTGCTTTCTATTCTAGGCAGTTCTTTTAAATTAAATTTTTGTGTCTCCCCCCCCCCCAGTATCTTGTACAAGACAAAGCTACCTTTCCTCGTGGGAACGGACTGGCCGGGCTTTGGCAATCTGGCCCCTCGAAAGACTAAAGTGACCTCTTCCAACAGGGGAAGACTTTCTGGCAAGCGGTGCCAGAAAGAACTGGAGTTTCTGGAGAATAAAAGCTGGAAGCGTGCCCCTGAAAATCCCCAGCCCTGGGTGGTCAGTGGTCTGACTTGCACGGACCGGTGGCCTTGGCCAGGAGCGGTCCTGCGGGAAGCGCCTTTGCCCAGGCTGTAATTTTAATTTCCCTTGGATGCTTGGCAAAGCCCCTCTGGGTGAGCCCCAGTGCCTGGCAGGAGCAGAGTGGGCTTCCAGGGAGGTATTCACCTGGTCAGCGTCAGGAGCCATCCTACCTGAGGCCTCGGTGAGTGCTTTTTGGACGACTGGACGGTGAAGCTGTCTGTGGGAATGACCTGGCTATGGCTCAGTGTAGTCCTAATTAAGGTGTCTTTTACTCCGTGTTCCCAGGCTGCCTCTTTCCCTTCGGTCGCCGTGGGTGTGCCGGACGCCTCTGGCAGGACTAACCCTGTGGCTTTTCTGTCCAACGTGCTGTGCTGTGTGTGCCTGCAGGTAAGAAAAGCTGGGAGTGCAGTCCCTCTGCTTTGATTGCTGTGTCTCTTTGGGAGTGATTTTGGAGGGGAATCCCAGAGCGATTTGGTTTGAAGGGGACCTTCAAAGGCCAGCCTGTCTTCCGTGGGCAGGGACACCTTCCACTGTCCCCGGTTGCTGCGAGTCCCGTCCAGCCTGACCTGGAACACTTGCAGGGATGGGGCAGGCTCAGCTTCCTTGTGCAGTGTGCTCTAATATCTCTCCACTGGCATCGTGAAAAATGTTGTCAGCGTGTTTTGTTGGACGACGGTAAGCGGGACCTGGGTGAAAAGGACATTCTCTTAGGTGCTGGGAGAAGGAGGACTCGTGCGGGCACCTCCAGAGACAGCGGGAACGTGAGCGTGCTGCGGAGAAGGAAAATTTTAGGGGTTGGGTGCCGAGAAATTTGTCCTTCCCTCGCCCTGTGCTCTGCACTTAGCAATGGGTCGAGTGCAGAAGTTTCCTGGGGACCCTGGGAAATGATGCCGGGTCTGCTAAGAAAAGTGGGGCCAAAGGAGCAGGACCTGGGTCTGCGAGCGTGGGAGAAACAAGGGACGGGTCATCCTCTGCCTCCAGGAGGGAGGGCAGCAGGAAAGGCCACGGACTAAAGCACTGAAGTGCCGTTCCCCAGGGAGCCCCTGCCCAGACCTGAACTTGCTTCTGCACTTGCTGTCCCTTTCCCAGCCGGAGCCGAAGCGTCGGGTGCGGCTGCCGGGGGGATGGAGCTGCCAAGGACAAACTGGGAGGGTGTTTGCGAGGGAAGGGGGTAGAAGGAGCTCTTGATGTGCTTTTTTTACTTCTTCATCCCGCAGAATTGCCACGAGAGGAAATACTTCAGAGGGGCTTCCCTCCAGATAAGCCCTGAATATGCCAGGAGGTTTCAGCCGGGAGGAAAGGAGCTGTGGAAGAAAAGCAGCCTAAAAATAGCCAGTGGGGATCATCAGGTTTTCCAGCCAAGAAGAACAAGGAGAGAGATGAGGGAATGGGGTTCCAATTCCTAATGATTTGGTGGGTGCAGGAATGATTTCTGTGTGTTTTCCAGTCCCTTTGGATTCCTGGGATGATTTTAAAATGATGGCTTTAGCAATCAACTAAATCGCAGATGTTGTTTATGAGAGGAAATGATGCCAAATAAATGCAGAGTTTTGGGTCAGTTTTTGGGGTCAGTTTGGGGTCATTGTTTGGGGTGATTTGAGTCAGTTTTGGGTCAGCTTTTGGGATGATTGGGGTCAGTTTTGGGTCAGCTTTTGGGGTGATTTGGGTCGGTTTTGGGTCAATTTTTGGGGAGCACTGGGTGTTACTGGGGGTTGTTGGGGAGCACTGGGTGTTACTGGGGGTTGTTGAGGAGCACTGGGTGTTACTGGGGTGTACTGGGGAGCACTGGGTGTTACTGAGGGTTGTTGGGGAGCACTGGGTGTTACTGGGGAGCACTGGGAGAGAAAATGAAAAATAAAGAGAATAAAAAAATAAACGAAATAAAGAAGGAAATATAAAAAAGAAAGGAAAAATTAAAAAAAAAAAAGGCAAAAAAACCAAAAAGGAAATAAAATGAAAATGAAATAAAAGAGAGAAAAAAAAAAAAGAAACCCCTTCTTGGGCACCCCGTTTCCTCTCCTCCCCCCATCTGAACCGTAAATTGCGGGGTCGTCACCCCTAAAATGGGAGAAGGGGACCCCAAAATGTGGGTGAGGGAACCCCAGGGAGCCGGAAAAGTGGAGGGGGAGCCGCAGTAAGAAAGCGAAGCCGGGCGGCGGGGTGGGGGGGCAAGCCAAGGTGGCGACGCCGGCGCATGCGCAGTCGTTGGCAAGACGCCGGCGATCACGTGGTAAGTAAGGGCAGGCAGGAGAGGGACCGGCGACGCATGCGCAGTGGCTCTCGTGCCGGTGCAGCGCTCCCTGCTCGAGTCAAGGGCCGGTTCCGGCGGCAGAGCGGGACTCGCGGTCTCCCGTCTCTCCCGGGGTGTGTGGGGGGGGAATAACGTGAAGATTTCTTGGGGTGAAAGCGCAGAAATTAGCGAGGAGGGACGCTAATTTGGGTAAAGTCGGTCACCGGAAGTAGAGAGCGACCGGAAGTCCTCCAAGGCCCCGGCCCGGAAGTCCGCCAAGCCCACAGTAAAGATGGCGCCGCCAGGACCGGAACGACCACACTAAAGATGGCGGCCCCTGCCCGGAAGTCTGCCAAGCCCACAGTAAAGATGGCGCCGCCAGGACCGGAGTGACCACACTAAAGATGGCGGCGAGAGGCCCCCTCGCCTCAGAGAGGCGTTTATCCTGTTGCCTGACCTCCGCCGCGACCCGGACCCCCGCCCCGCGCCCGCAGCGCCGTCTCGCCGCGCCGCTTCCCGCTGCGGGGACAGGGCGGGGCGCTCGGCGGCGCCGGGCGCGGGCGGCAGGTTCGTGGGCGGCGGCAGGCACTGGCGCGGGCAGCCCCCGTCTCAGGACCCCACGCGCCGACGCCGCGCCGCGCCGCGCCGCCCGCTCGTCCCGCTCCGCTCCGCTCCCGCTCCCGCTCCCGCTCCCGCTCCCACTCCCGCCCCCGCCCCCGCCCCCGCTCCCGCTCCCGCTCCCGCTCCCGCCGTGCCCTGGAGATGCTATCGGGGCTGCGCCGCCGCCTTCCCCCCCCCGGAAGCGACCCACGGCGGCAGATCCGACGGAGATCGGCCCCGGGGTAAGCTGGGCGCGTCGGAGGGGGGGGCGCGGCCGCTCTTCTGCCTCCCCCACGGCCATCGGGGACTGCAGGCCGGGGAAGCGACAGGCAAGTTGCTCGCCTCTGCGGAGAAACTTGCACCTGCGTGCCGCCGCAGGGGACGGTTCGGATGTGCCCTGGCATTGCACACGCACCACACCCCCCCGCGGGGAGGGTCTCCGCTGCCTCGGGGACCCTGTCTGTGCTGCCGAGAGAGAGAAATCCTTTGGGAAGCTGGGCTGGAAACAGCAACTCTGTGAATTGCTCAGCTTTTTCTAGGCAAGGGCAGGTTTTAGGGAAGAAAGGCCCGTACGCGCGAAAGGCGCCGCGGGTCTCGCCAAGGGGGGGGGGGGGCGCGCGGCTGCAGCGCCGCGCTCGGCTGCAGTGCCGCTCCCGGCCGTGTCCGCCAGGCGGCGACTGTGAGGCAGGGCCCGGCGCTCGGCGGCGCTCTTGCAAGCGACGCCCCTGGCAAAGCGGCGCTGCTTGGGCACTGCCGGCCTTCCCCCGGAGTGCCCGGGCTGGCCCAGCACCTGGCCAAACCTCTTAGGGAAGAGGCAAGGAACAACTGCGCTTCTTCTACCCTTTCTTTAGCCAGGGACTGGAACACAGACAAAATCAAGGGGCTCTTGGACCTGTGCAGGCTCCGAGCAGTTTTCAGCCTTCCTTAGCAGGGCATTCTCACCCTCTGAAAAGCTGAAAGGCTTTAACATCTGGAGACACGCCTGCAGCTGTGCAGATTAATGTAGTTTCTTTTAGGAAACGAAGGGGAGGTTTTCCTGTTGTGAGCCTAAATACCGAGTCTACTCTGCTTTTTCAATCAGGTGACGAAGCTTATGGAAGAAAAGACCAAAGGCCTCGAGGTGAGTACATTCTACCGAGTTCTGCTTTTCTGGCATCGGTTTGGGAAAATCACGTGAAATTCTAAAAAGCTTCTCTCCCTGTTTTCTAGTTGTTTTTTTCAGCCTTGCTCTAAGTTTCATGTAGAAAAGGGCATAGAATTATTAGAACAGACAAACTAGACTTTCTCGGGAGAGATGGAAGAAAAGTCTGCTGATTCCAGTTCTGCTTTTCTTGTCTGCCCTTCGACTGTCATTTTCTCTCCCCTGCTGTTCAAATAGGCAGCAGTTAATTGCTCTGCTGAAGAGTTTGCTGTCCTAAGTGTCTGTCAAATTGATGCCTTCAACTCAAGATAGCACCTGCTCCTTAGTTACAAAAAGTTCCTCACAGGAAATTTTCAGGCATGCCCATAAATCTCCTCGCTGTTTGTTTGGGAGAACAGGGTTTTCTCGTCTGTAACAGAATAGTCGTGGCATTTGCTACGGAATGCTGGTGGCAATCTAGTCAGAAGAGGACCCTGTGCTTCACTAATTTTCCCTTTTTGTTGTTGGGGGTGACTTCTTCCCAGGCATGTTATTCTTGACCCCCCGGGGAAACGGAGGTGTCAGCGTCAGGAGCCATCCTAACTGAGGCCCTGGGAGGTCAGTGCTTTTTGTGTGACTGGACGGTGAAGCTGTCTGTGGGAATGACCTGGCTATGGCTCAGTGTAGTCCTAATTAAAGTGTCTTTTACTCCGTGTTCCCAGGCTCCCTCTTTCCCTTCGGTCGCCGTGGGTGTGCCGGACGCCTCTGGCAGGACTAACCCTGTGGCTTTTCTGTCCAACGTGCTGTGCTGTGTGTGCCTGCAGGTAAGAAAAGCTGGGAGTGCAGTCCCTCTGCTTTGATTGCTGTGTCTCTTTGGGAGTGATTTTGGAGGGGAATCCCAGAGCGATTTGGTTTGAAGGGGACCTTCAAAGGCCAGCCTGTCTTGCGTGGGCAGGGACACCTTCCCCTCTCATCCCCGGTTGGATGCTCCAAGTCCCATCCAGCCTGGCCTGGAACGCTTGCAGGGATCCAGGGGCAGCCTCGGGTTCCCTGTGCGGTGTGCTCTGATATCTCTCCACTGGCATCGTGAAAAATTTTGTCAGCACGTTTTGTGTGACGATGGTAAGCGGGACCTGGGTGAAAATTGGGGGTCTCTGAGGTGCAGAGGGAAATAATTCTCCTTTGAAGTCCAATGTAATTCAGTTTTGCACGAGTCTTGTCTGCCTTATGTTTGAATTGCTTTCTATTCTAGGCAGTTCTTTTAAATTAAACTTTTGTGTCTCCCCCCCCCCCCAGTATCTTGTACAAGACAAAGCTACCTTTCCTCGTGGGAACGGACTGGCCGGGCTTTGGCAATCTGGCCCCTCGAAAGACTAAAGTGACCTCTTCCAACAGGGGAAGACTTTCTGGCAAGCGGTGCCAGAAAGAACTGGAGTTTCTGGAGAATAAAAGCTGGAAGCGTGCCCCTGAAAATCCCCAGCCCTGGGTGGTCAGTGGTCTGACTTGCACGGACCGGTGGCCTTGGCCAGGAGCGGTCCTGCGGGAAGCGCCTTTGCCCAGGCTGTAATTTTAATTTCCCTTGGATGCTTGGCAAAGCCCCTCTGGGTGAGCCCCAGTGCCTGGCAGGAGCAGAGCGGGCTTCCAGGGAGGTATTCACCTGGTCAGCGTCAGGAGCCATCCTACCTGAGGCCTCGGTGAGTGCTTTTTGGACGACTGGACGGTGAAGCTGTCTGTGGGAATGACCTGGCTATGGCTCAGTGTAGTCCTAATTAAGGTGTCTTTTACTCCGTGTTCCCAGGCTGCCTCTTTCCCTTCGGTCGCCGTGGGTGTGCCGGACGCCTCTGGCAGGACTAACCCTGTGGCTTTTCTGTCCAACGTGCTGTGCTGTGTGTGCCTGCAGGTAAGAAAAGCTGGGAGTGCAGTCCCTCTGCTTTGATTGCTGTGTCTCTTTGGGAGTGATTTTGGAGGGGAATCCCAGAGCGATTTGGTTTGAAGGGGACCTTCAAAGGCCAGCCTGTCTTCCGTGGGCAGGGACACCTTCCACTGTCCCCAGTTGCTGCGAGTCCCGTCCAGCCTGGCCTGGAACACTTGCAGGGATGGGGCAGGCTCAGCTTCCTTGTGCAGTGTGCTCTAATATCTCTCCACTGGCATCGTGAAAAATGTTGTCAGCGTGTTTTGTTGGACGACGGTAAGCGGGACCTGGGTGAAAAGGACATTCTCTTAGGTGCTGGGAGAAGGAGGACTCGTGCGGGCACCTCCAGAGACAGCGGGAACGTGAGCGTGCTGCGGAGAAGGAAAATTTTAGGGGTTGGGTGCCGAGAAATTTGTCCTTCCCTCGCCCTGTGCTCTGCACTTAGCAATGGGTCGAGTGCAGAAGTTTCCTGGGGACCCTGGGAAATGATGCCGGGTCTGCTAAGAAAAGTGGGGCCAAAGGAGCAGGACCTGGGTCTGCGAGCGTGGGAGAAACAAGGGACGGGTCATCCTCTGCCTCCAGGAGGGAGGGCAGCAGGAAAGGCCACGGACTAAAGCACTGAAGTGCCGTTCCCCAGGGAGCCCCTGCCCAGACCTGAACTTGCTTCTGCACTTGCTGTCCCTTTCCCAGCCGGAGCCGAAGCGTCGGGTGCGGCTGCCGGGGGGATGGAGCTGCCAAGGACAAACTGGGAGGGTGTTTGTGAGGGAAGGGGGTAGAAGGAGCTCTTGATGTGCTTTTTTTACTTCTTCATCCCGCAGGATTGCCACGAGAGGAAATACTTCAGAGGGGCTTCCCTCCAGATAAGCCCTGAATATGCCAGGAGGTTTCAGCCGGGAGGAAAGGAGCTGTGGAAGAAAAGCAGCCTAAAAATAGCCAGTGGGGATCATCAGGTTTTCCAGCCAAGAAGAACAAGGAGAGAGATGAGGGAATGGGGTTCCAATTCCTAATGATTTGGTGGGTGCAGGAATGATTTCTGTGTGTTTTCCAGTCCCTTTGGATTCCTGGGATGATTTTAAAATGATGGCTTTAGCAATCAACTAAATCGCAGATGTTGTTTATGAGAGGAAATGATGCCAAATAAATGCAGAGTTTTTGGTCAGTTTTGGGGATGATTTGGGTCAGTTTTTGGGGTCAGTTTGGGGTCATTGTTTGGGGTGATTTGGGTCAGCTTTTGGGATGATTGGGGTCAGTTTTGGGTCAGCTTTTGGGATGATTTGGGTCAGGTTTTGGGGTCAGTTTTGGGTCAGCTTTTGGGGTGATTTGGGTTGGTTTTGGGTCAATTTTTGGGGAGCACTGGGTGTTACTGGGGGTTGTTGGGGAGCACTGGGTGTTACTGGGGGTTGTTGAGGAGCACTGGGTGTTACTGGGGTGTACTGGGGAGCACTGGGTGTTACTGAGGGTTGTTGGGGAGCACTGGGTGTTACTGGGGAGCACTGGGAGAGAAAATGAAAAATAAAGAGAATAAAAAAATAAATGAAATAAAGAAGGAAATATAAAAAAGAAAGGAAAAATTAAAAAAAAAAGGCAAAAAAACTAAAAAGGAAATAAAATGAAAATGAAATAAAAGAGAAAAAAAAAAAAAGAAACCCCTTCTTTTAAAATGATGGCTTTGGCAATCAACTAAATCGCAGATGTTGTTTTTGAGAGGAAATGATGCCAAATAAATGCAGAGAGAGAGCATGGAATCATCCTGGGATCCTGGAGTGGTTTGGGTTGGAAAGGATCTCAGGGATCATCTGCTTCCACCCCCTGCCACAGGCAGGGACACCTTCTAATAGACATCCAGCCTGGCCTTGGCCACTTCCAGGGATGGGGCAGCCACAACTTCTCTGTGCCAGGACACCTCCCCACCCTCCCAGGGAAGAATGTCTCCCTTATGTGCAATCTTTCCCTTTCTTCTCTGCAGGAAGTGGGCTGGGACAAGGGAATTGGCTCCCACGAGGCCGAGGATCAGAGCAGGCTCTGCACAGGGGACGACTTCCACTTCCTAACGGGGAAGGGCACCTTCGTGCCCACCCCTGGCAAACTGGGACAGAGTAACATCTGCCTGCAGCTGGCTGGAGTTCCCGTTGGCTCTGGGCTTTCTGTCCACGGGCCGGGGATCATGGCCAGAGTCCTTCAAACCTGGGGCACAGTGGCCTTCACACCATCCCTGCAGCCCGTCCAGGCCAGGATGCTGCCCATCGGCCCCTGATCGCAGGTGGATGTAGAAGTGATGGTGTTTAAGGATTGTATTTCCCTGACTTTAGCCATGGGGTCATTAAAAAGAGAAAAATAACAAGTCTATGGAAATCCCCTGCACTTGGGAGCTTGCAGCGCTCTGGATTAAACTTGGTTCTCTAACGTTAAAACTGTGGGCGAGGGGCGGTGGCCGAGCAGGGCCAGCGGCGGGGCCGGACGGGGCCGGCCCGGGGGTCCGTTCCCCGCGGGGTCGCAGCCGCGGGACCCGCCCCCGCCCCGCGCGGCCCCTCCCGGCGCGCCCCGCCCGTCCTTGGGGGCTGCGGCCGCTCCCGGCGCTGCCGAGGCTGCCGGGGAGGGACCGGCCTGTGCTGGGGGCACGGGGGTTCGTTCCTTGTGTTCGAGGGCGGCAGCGGGAGCGGCGCTGCGGGGCGGGACGTGCGGGAGGTGCCGGGTGAGGGCGGGGAAGCCGCGGCGGGGCCCGGGGGCTGCAGCTCTCTGGCTTCCCGACTGGCTTTGCAGACATTTGCCACCTTCACGGGAGGCACAAATCCCCGCGGAGCTGAGCAAGGGGTGCGGGGAGTGCAGCGAGCTGGGGCGGGGCTGTGACCAGGGCAGGGTGTGCGCAGTGCCCCAAAACCAGCCCGGAACAGCCCCAGAGCCCAGAGCGAAGCGCCGCGGGATCGCGCCGGCCCCACCCCTAGACTCGCCCAGGCCCGCCCCCCGGCTCGCGCCGGCCCCGCCGCCCGGCCCCGCCCTGCCCGCCCCCAAGAACCCCGCCGTCCCCGCTGCCCGCCTCGCTCCCCTTGTCCCGGGAGAGCTCCCGGCCGGGTCGTGACCGCGGAGCTCCCACCCGCCCTTCCCCGGCCCCAGCAGGGGCTGCGGCGGGAGGCGCGCTGAGGGAATGGGGAGCGGGGCCGCGCGGAGGGGCGGGGTCGGGCTGAGCGGGCGGGGGGGGCCGCAGGGCCAGGCGGGCTGGGATTGGGCGGAGGCGCTCGAGTGCTGATTGGGCAGCGCTGCTGGCCCGCGGTATAGAAGGGTCGGCGGGGCAGGTGGGGGCGGTTGCGTGTGAGGGCTGAGGGTGTGGCCCAGCTGCTGCCCGGGCTGCGGAGGTGAGAGCGCCTTGTCCGCTGGGTTTATGGACCGGGGGAGCTGGGGGGCGTTTAGGTGCGCGTTGTGCTGGGCAGCGGGGGCCGGGTAAGCCCGTTACCTGCCGGGTAACCCCGGGGAGAGCCGTGGCATGGCTGTGGGGCCTGTGCTCTCTGGGTGTCTCAGGTTTTGCTTTGAAATTCCAAACCCTTTCCCCGTGCAGGGTTATGAGGCAAAGACTGCTTTAACTTGGTTTTTTTGTGCTGCGTTAATGCTTTTTGCTTGTTCTGTGTCCATTTGCAGCCTCGCTCGTGGTTTCCCCTGGTGTGGAGGCGAGTTGTGCTTCCTGCTGGGAGAGAGAACAGCCTTGGGAAGCTGCTCCATGACCCACAGCTGTGCTGAGCCCGGCAGTCTGTCCAGGTAAGAGCAGGGCTTATACTCCCAGTGAGGAGCTGGGGTTTGCTGTTGGAAGATAGAATGTGCCCATGCCTTTAAATGCAAGGACAGGCAGAAGCTGGGAGGGACCCTGAGCAGGTTTGGTGGAGGTTTTGGCCTCCAAACCTCCAGGTTTGGAGGCCGCCATCTTAAGTGTGGCCTTGGCTAAGTTCCGGTCCTGGTGGCACCATCTTGAGTGTGGCCTTGGGGCGGACTTCTGGGCCACGGCCGCCATCTTGGGTGTGGTCTCGGCACAGTTTTAAAAGACCTTGACTGTGGGGGAAGTGTCCAGGAAAAATGATTCCTTTTTTGCAGGGAGGCAGTTTGCAAGGACAGGTGAGTTGCTGTGCTCTCTAGCAAAAATACTCCCCTTGGGATGTCCAGGGTGAGGAAATGTTTGCCACGTGTGGGCTGGAGAAAAGGTGTGTGGGTGCCTGAGTGTGACACCCATGGGTGTGCAGGAAGGGGGTTCTGGTGCCATTGGAGCTGCCAGGGAGCCAAAAAGGGCACAGTTGTCTGAAAAAGGCAAAATGTTTTAGCCTCTGTTGACACCTGTACCAAAGGAGATGCAAATTTTCCCTTTCTCATCTGCAGACTTCACAATGCTCCCCAGGAAAGGAAGCTTTAGATTCCTCCCCAGCTTTATGCTAAAGGTTTCCTTCCTCCTGTCTCAGCACCCTTTCTGCTATTGGGAGAGCACAAGGTGGATGGAGAGGATCCCCAGGCATCTGCAGGCACAAGGGACTCATACAACTGCGATTTTCCTATGCCCCTTGTGAAAGGGACTTCCAGGATACTCTTGGGAATGTGCCAACTCTCCTGCTGAAGCTTTTCTATGGAATATTTGAACACAAAGAGTAAAACTAAAATCAGGTCTGTTCTGGAGTATGTTACACTTGTGCAAAGCTCCTTTCCTCTGTTTATTTTCTGTTCTGGAAAGAACAATGTGGGGTTCCTGGGCACTTCCTATTGAGTCATTCCATGAAAATAATTTTATCCTGAAAGCGGAAAGGAGCTGTCTGTGGAAGGTCAGATGTGCATGATAAAAGCTTTATGCTTTTCAGACAGTAAAGTCTTAAAATATATAGCAGAGCTATATATGGCAATGAAGAGGATTACACTCAAATGCAAGGTTTTTAAATTTAATAATTTTGTGTGCTGTGTCGGTAAGGTACTTTTGTAATTTATCTTGTTTTCTTTTCCTTAGGAGCCTTGTGTCTTTTGAGATCTCCTGATCATTTCAACTGCAGCTTGGTATTTTTCCACAAGTGTTATCCCATCCCGAGGTGAAGCTGCTCTGTGTTGAGGATGGCTACAGACACCTAGGTTTGCAAGTAGTCAGTGGGGGGTTACAGCCCAGAGATGGAGCAAGGGCTTGGGTGTCAGCTTAGGAATTGCCAGGGGTGTTTTGAAGGTAGTATGGGTAGAAAGCAGTGTCCAGGAGCCCCCTAAATGCCTGTGAAGGCATCCACTGAGTTTTCAGATGTGCCACTTAAGTTTTCCTCTCGTTCACCCAGATATTCTGCGCGATTACAGCTGCAGTCTTTGGCTGCAGGCAGTGACCCTGGGTGGTTTGCCTGAAGAGAAGGGAGACTCTTTCAGCTCTCCCCATCTGTCTGGGTGACTTTGGTTAGGGTTTCTTTACCGTCTCAGGGGAACAGGATGTAAAGCAGAGTTGAACAAAACAGAGGCCAGAGGAGCAGAGCAAGAAGGTGGGTCATCACCTGACATCAGCACAAAGATGTGGCTTTTGGCTCCACGTTTACTCGCTGTGTTAAGGATTTTGTTGTTTGGGTTTGTTTTTTCTTTGTTTTCAGATGCAGAGCCCTGGCCCCAGGAGGCTCTAGGCACCGGAGGGGAGGTGATCTGGGTGAGTCCCGGTGAGCAAGGTGAGCATTGACTCCAGGACAGAAGTAAATGGTCTTTTACAGGTGTTGTGGTGAATCTGTGCACATGCTTTGTTTGTTGTGTTTTCCAGGGGTTCTGCCACCTTCTAACAGACAGTCCAGTGCTTCAGGGCCCCTGCTGGTAAGAGGTCACTGTGGAGGAGAGGTAGGTAGGAGCTACCCCAGGAAAGCCATCCTTTCAGGCAGTATCTCAGTGTGTACATTTGCCTTTGGCTTTTTTACTTTGCAGAGAATGTGTGCAGCCTCAGAGGGGTGCAGCCACCTGTCAGTTAGGTTTGATGGTCTTCAGCTGTCCTTGTGAGTAATCTCCTAATACTACGAGGGTCATCAATTAAGGCTGGACCTTTTCCAGTTACAGGTGCCATCCAGCCTGTGTTTGGCAATGGAGGAGCATTGAGGTTGAGTCAGGGAGGTAGTGAGGAGATGCTGGGGTCTCCCTTACTTTCAAACACACCACGTGACTTTTTTTCTCACTCCCCTAGGTACGGCACACGGTGACGGCAGCAGCCTCCGACTGGGGTCGGAGCCAGTGGCCCGAGAACCTCTCAGCTCAGGGGATGGTGAGTAGCCAATTGCGGGGTTATCTCCCACGTGCTGCTGAACTCTTGTCTCAATTCCAGTTTTCTTTCTCGTAGCTGAGTCAGGGATCACAGGACCCTCTGAGCCAGCCAGGTGTCCTTCCTTTACATGGAAGATGGATTCACATCCCCAGCTGTGGGAAAGATAAGTGGAGGACTATCACCTGGAGAGGGGATGAGAACTGGGTCCAGTTTTATGGTTAGGAGGGAGGGATTTTCAAATGAGCACAGGGGAAAGGGTCTGCCCTAAGAGGCCCTTGGCACACATAGGAGGAGCAGTTTACTTTTCATCACTGGAGTAGAATGTGCAGGGCAGAGGTGTTCAGGTCTGTGTCGTGTCCTTTGTTCAGTCTGTGTTTTGTGTCTTAAAATTCACAATCACGGTGTCCTTTCTCAGAGTTCTCTCTCCTCGTTGCACCAGAGCACTTGTCGGGAAATGTGTCCTTGGAGTTTGTGTTGGGCCTGGAACTGCTCTGCCCTGCAGTGCAGACTTGGGGGTAGGTGGAGTAGAAAGGAGACTTTCCAGTTAACCTGTGGATAGGCTTAGCCACTGAGGGCAGGGCCTTAAAGTTAGGTCAGTGTTTGTTTGTGCAGGCTGTGTTTGGACCCCAGATGGCTTGTCTAAGGAGAAATTAGAATTGCACAGCAGTTAAGGTCCCTCCATCTATATGACTGACTTTGGTAACTCATTTCTATGCAGCGTCAGAGGGGCTGGATGTAAAGCAGAGATAAACAGAAGAGGCTGGAGAAGCAGAGTCAGAAGGTGGGCTCTCATGTGAGGTCAGAGCCAAGACATGACTTTTGGCCCTAGGTTTACTTGATCATTTGGATGGTTTGGTGATTTAGTTTTGGTTTTTTGGTTTTTTTTTTCAAGATGCAGAGCCACCGGCCCAGCAGATGATAGGCACTAGAGGGAAGGTGAGCCTGGTGAGGAAGGTGAGCAGGGACTGCAGGACAAAATTAGATGCTTTTTTGCAGGCGGTGTACTTGTGGTGAATCTGTGTACATACTTGTTTTTTTGTTTTCCAGGCAGTGCACCGACTTCTGACGTACAGTCCAACGTGATGGGGACCCTGCCTGTAAGAGGTCACGGGCAAGGGGTGTCAGACAGAAACTGCCATGGGGGCAGCAAACTCTTGGGCAGTATCTCAGTGCTCACATTTGCCCCTGGGGTTTTTTCTGCAGGAGATGTAGACAGCCTGACAGGGCCGAAGCCAACTCACAATGAGGAGATGGACACGGTTTGGTCCCCTGGAGCTGTCCTTGTAGGTAATCTCTGAGTATTAAAAGGATCAGCAATGAAGCACTGAGCTTTTCTGATTGCAGGTGCCATCCGAGTAACCTTTGGGAGCAGATGAGCATTGGAGGTGAGTCGGGGGGGGAGGCAGGAGGAGCAGGGATCCACTGCAGCTTTAGAAATGCCCTCTAATTGTTTCTCTCTCTCGCTCAGGTATCCCAGAAGATGACAGCACATTGTCCAAGTCTGGTCAGAGCCAGTGACATGAGGACCTGCCTCGGTGCCAGTGAGTAGAGGAATCGTCGGGGCTGGGGCCACGTGCCACACTACTCAGATATGGTGTCTGGTTTTCTTTCTTAGAGTTGACTCCGAGTACTCTCCGGATGACAGGAACCTCTGAGCCAGCCCAGGTGCCCCTCCTCTGCATCAAAGATGGATTCACATCCCCGGCTCTCGGAAAGATAAGTGCAGGGCAAAGACCCAGAGAGGGGTTGGGAGTCGGGGCAAGTATGTGCATTGCCCGGAGGGATTTTTGCAATTAGTATGGTGCAATGGGTGTCCTGTAGCAGGTTATTTAGAGACCTCAAAGGAAGGGCTTACTTTGTATCATTGGATTCCCATCTGCAGGGCAGAGCAGTTCCGGTCTGTGTCACGTCCTTTGTCTCCTCCATGTTTGTGTCCTTCGTCTCTTAATTGTGTCACATGGTGTGTGTCATCACAGGTATGGGGTGTCTCACTTGGGGTAAGCCTGGAACTGCTCTGCCCTGCTACGTGGATCAGTGGGTAGATAGAATATTGCTCAGGGTCCCACATCAACATGTCAGTTGCCTTAGTCAGTCGAACCAATGGCTGTACTGATCTGCTGGATGGAGCAGGTATCCATAACTCGTTTGCAATCATTATAGCTGAGTGTTGTGGAGCTGATGGTACTTGGATAGCAGGGCCTTGAAGCTGGGTTGTCATTTGTATTCTTGTATGCTGCGGTCAGAGTTCTCACTCGCTCAGTGGAAATGAGTTCTTTGAAGTGGTTAAGGTCTCAGTGACCATGGGGGTGACCTGATTAACCCTTTGTTTGTTTTTTTTTTTCTTTTCAGATAAGTGGACACAGTGTACCCCAGACCGAGACGAGTTGAAGCAGCCTGGGAAGAAGGTTGTCTTGGGTGTTGGATGAAGGATGTCAGTTTGAGCCATAGGAGTCCTTTATCTTGTGCCTTTTTTTTCTTTATTTTCCAGATGGGACCCAATCGGTCTCAAGGCGTAGCGGCTCAGCAGGGAGACGAGCGAGGTGAGAATTTTACTCCCCAGCCGAATTTGGAGTTAGTTTTAGGATGTCATCTATGTGGTCAATCTATGCATATATGTTGTAACTGTTTAATTTTTTTTTTAGGCGATGCACAACCCTTTGCCCGTCTGCTGAAGGTGCCAGAGGTCCATCCTATAAGAGGTCAAGCTAAAGGAACCCGAGATAGCCAGTATGAGGCAGTACATCAGCACAAGCCTCCATGTCTGGGTTGTCTTGCAGCGGCCGTCTGTCCACTTCACAGTGTGTAGCAACGCTTCGGCGTGCAGTCTGATGGGGTTTAGAGGTTTTTGGCTTTCCTTGTGAGCCATCCCTAATGTTTGAGAGCTCAGTGTTTGAGCATTTAACCATTTCATTTGCAGGGGCGATCTTGGGAGCAGCTGAAGAGAGAGGAGCTTTCTAGGTGAGTTGGGGAGGCAGCAGGAGAGGAGTGGGGATCCACTGCAGCTTTGGAGATGCCTTCGAATTTTGTGTCTCACTCACTCAGGTATCCTGGAAGGTGGCAGCATATTGTCCAAGTCTGGTCAGAGCCAGCGACACGAGGACCTGCCTCGGTGCCGGTGAGTAGAGGGATCATCGGGGCTGGGGCCATGTGCCACACTACTCAGATATGGTGTCTGGTTTTGTTTCTTGCAGTTGACTCCGAGTACTCTCTGGATGACAGGAACCTCTGAGCCAGCCCAGGTGCCCCTCCTCTGCATCAAAGATGGATTCACATCCCCGGTTCTCGAAAGATAAGTACAGGGCAAAGACCCAGAGAGGGGTTGGGAGTCGGTGCAAGTATGTGCATCGCCTGGAGGGATTTTTGCAATTAGTATGGTGCAATGGGTGTCCTGTAGCAGGTTATTTAGAGACCTCAAAGGAAGGGCTTACTTTGTATCATTGGATTCCCATCTGCAGGGCAGAGCAGTTCCGGTCTGTGTCACGTCCTTTGTCTCCTCCATGTTTGTGTCCTTCGTCTCTTAATTGTGTCACATGGTGTGTGTCATCACAGGTATGGGGTGTCTCACTTGGGGTCAGCCTGGAACTACTCTGCCCTGCTACGTGGATCAGTGGGTAGATAGAATATTACTCAGTCTCACATCAACATGTCAGTTCCCTCAGACAGTCGAACCGATGGCTGTACAGTCCTGCCGGATGGAGCAGGTGTCCACAACTCATGTGCAATCATTATAGCTGAGTGTTGTGGAGCTGATGGTACTTGGATAGCAGGGCCTTGAAGCTGGGTTGTCATTTGTATTCTTGTATGCTGCGGTCAGAGTTCTCACTCGCTCAGTGGAAATGAGTTCTTTGAAGTGGTTAAGGTCTCAGTGACCATGGGGGTGACCTGATTAACCCTTTGTTTGTTTTTTTTTTTTTCTTTTCAGATAAGTGGACACAGTGTACCCCAGACCGAGACGAGTTGAAGCAGCCTGGGAAGAAGGTTGTCTTGGGTGTTGGATGAAGGATGTCAGTTTGAGCCATAGGAGTCCTTTATCTTGTGCCTTTTTTTTCTTTATTTTCCAGATGGGGCCCAATCGGTCTCAAGGCGTAGCGGCTCAGCAGGGAGACGAGCGAGGTGAGAATTTTACTCCCCAGCCGAATTTGGAGTTAGTTTTAGGATGTCATCTATGTGGTCAATCTATGCATATATGTTGTAACTGTTTAATTTTTTTTCTAGGCGATGCACAACCCTTTACCCGTCTGCTGAAGGTGCCGGAGGTCCATCCTATAAGAGGTCAAGCTAAAGGAGCCCGAGATAGCCAGTATGAGGCAGTACATCAGCACAAGCCTCCATGTCTGGGTTGTCTTGCAGCGACCGTCTGTCCACTTCACAGTGTGTAGCAACGCTTCAGCGTGCAGTCTGATGGGGTTTAGAGGTTTTTGACTTTCCTTGTGAGCCATCCCTAATGTTTGAGAGCTCAGTGTTTGAGCATTTACTCATTTCATTTGCAGGGGCGATCTTGGGAGCAGCTGAAGAGAGAGGAGCTTTCTAGGTGAGTTGGGGAGGCAGCAGGAGGAGCAGGGATTCACTGCAGCTTTAGAGATGCCTTCGAATTTTGTGTCTCACTCACTCAGGTATCCCGGAAGGTGACAGCCACAGTGTTGGACTCCGGTCAGGGCCTCAGTGATGGTGAGTAGGGGGATCACTGGAGTTCCAGCCCTGTGCCACACTACTCAGATATTGTGTATGGTTTTCTTTTTCACAGTTGACTTGGAGTACTCTCATGACAACAGGAACCTCTGAGCCAGCCCAGGTGCCCCTCCTGTGCATTGAAGATGGATTCACAGCCCCGGCTCTCAGAAAGATAAGTGCAGGGCAAAGACCCAGAGAGGGGTTGGGAGTCGGGGCAAGTATGTGCATTGCCCGGAGGGATTTTTGCAATTAGTATGGTGCAATGGGTGTCCTGTAGCAGGTTGTTTAGAGACCTCAAAGGAAGGGCTTACTTTGTATCATTGGATTCCCATCTGCAGGGCAGAGCAGTTCCGGTCTGTGTCACGTCCTTTGTCTACTCCATGTTTGTGTCCTTTTTCTCTTAATTGTGTCACATGGTGTGTGTCATCACAGGTATGGGGTGTCTCACTTGGGGTCAGCCTGGAACTGCTCTGCCCTGCTATGTGGATCAGTGGGTAGATAGAATATTGCTCAGTCTCACATCAACATGTCAGTTGCCTTAGACAGTTGAGCCTACGGCTGTACAGTCTGTGAGCAGGATTGTCTTGCGATGCCCTGCTTGGGTGTATAGAGTCACAGCTAGGTAGAGTAGCAAACAGTGTCTATGGTATGGGCATTTGTCAGGGGTCTTTGGGCTTATAAAATGTATAGGCTCAGTTTGGGGGTAAATCCAAGGTCACAGAAGGCACACTTCAGAGTCCCTTCCCTTTTGTCTTACAGCCACCCAAAGGAGACTCAGGTTCCTGGGGTGAAAGACGACATCGGTTTTCCCGGAACTTCCGGCGACTGTGGAGAGATCGTCCGAGCGATCATCGATGGAAACTTCTGAGAGCCACGGGGAGTCCCTGCCCAATGACTTCTGGACTGCATCGTGTAGCATCGTATATGTTTATTTAGTGTTGCAGGTTGCTTCTTAGGCGTAGTTATTGTATTTTACAACTAGAATAGGAAAAGTCCAGCCGCCGTTTATGTTGTCATTTGTATTGCCTTGTACCACTCTGTATCATACACTTGTATAGTTGTAGTCGTATCGGTCCTTATCTGAACGTCACGGCGTCGCGTTCCGTGTGTCAGGAATTGTATATCGTTGCGCCTTTGTTTGTAGCAGTTTTTATGTCGTGTCACTTGTATTGCCATGTAATGTTCTGTCTGGTATACTTCTATATTTGTAATTGTATTGCTCTGTATGTGAATGTCATAGTGTTGTATTGCTGTGCATCAGTTAGGAATTGTATAGCTTTGTACCTTACTTTGTTTTGCTTTTGATATTCTGTCATTGATACTGTCTTGTAATGCTGTGAGGGGTGTGCTCGGGCATGAGCGGCATGCGTGTTTTGTCAGGCTTGGCAATTTGTTTCTTTTTGGAGTTTTTTTTTGAGGCTCCACGGGAACCACGTTCCCAAGGGAGCGTTTTGAGCGTGTGCCGATATTCAGGGTTGGCTTGCGGCTTTGGGGTATGGTGGAGGTGTGGCAATGCAGGGGATGGGTGTGTGTGATGTAGTATTCTAACCTTGTGTTTGTTTCTCTTTCAGGATTTTTTCCACCATTTTAGCTTTAGAATAAAAAAACCCCAACCGGGGTGGTTTTTTTTTTTCCCCCCCGCTGGGGTTTTTTTTCCTAGGTCCCAGCCAGTCTGTGAGGCGATGTTCATCGCCAATGTTTGGGCACAGGCCGACCCGAGACCTGGGTTTTGTCAGGCAGGATGATTTTTTGATTTTTGAGGCTTCCCGGGAACCCCGTTCCCAAGGCAGCATTTTGAGTGTACGCCGATATTCAGGGCTGGCTTGCGGCTTAAGGGAGTGGTGGAGGGGTTGGATGTGTGTAATGTAGTATTCTAACCTTGTGTTTGTGTTGTTTCTCTTTCAGGTTGTTGTTAGATAATTTTAGCTTTAGAATAAAAAAACCCCAGCCGGGGGATTTTTTTTTTTTCCCCCCCTCTGGGGTTTTTTTCCCAGGTCCCAGCTGGTCTGCGAGGCGACGTTCATCACCAAGGTTTGGGCACAGGCCGACCCGGGACCTGGTTTCAGGCAGGCCAACTTTTTCATTTTTGAGGCTTCCCAGGAACCAGCGTGTTCCCAAGGCAGCATTTTGAGTGTGCACCGATATTCAGGGTTGGCTTGCGGCTCAAGGGAGGGGTGAGGGTGTGGTGATGGAGGGGTTGGGTGCGTGTAATGTAGTACTCTAACCTTGTGTTTGTTTCTCTTTCAGGATTTTTTCCACCATTTTAACTTTAGAATAAAAAAGCCCAAGCTGGGGAATTTTTTTTTTTTCCTCCCAGCTGGGGTTTTTTTTCCTAGGTCCCGGTCGGTCTGCGAGGCAATGTTCATCGCCAATGTTTGGGCACAGGCCGACTTGGGACCTGGGTTTTGTCAGGCAGGATGATATTTTCATTTTTGAGGCTTCCCGGGAACCCCGTTCCCGAGGCAGCATTTTGAGTGTACGCCGATATTCAGGGCTGACTTGCAGCTTAAGGGAGGGGTGGAGGTGTGGGGATGGAGGGACTGGGTCCCTGTAATGTAGTATTCTAACCCGCTGTTTGTGCTGTTTCTCTTTCAGGATTTTTTACACCATTTTAGCTTTAGAATAAAAAAAAACCCAACTGGGGGATTTTTTTTTTTTTTTTTTTTGCCCCCCGGCTGGGGTATTTTTTCCTAGGTCCCTGCCGGTCTGCGAGGCGATGTTCATCGCCAAAGTTTGGGTGCAGGCCATCCCGGGACCCGGGTTTTGCCAGGCAGGATGATTTTTTGATTTTTTGAGCCTTCCCAGGAACCACATTCCTGAGGGAGTGCTGTAACTTGGATACTAACCTGTGTTGTAAACTGTATTGTAACTTGTATGCTGTCCTGTGTTGTAACTTGGATACTAACCTGTGTTGTAAACTGTATTGTAACTTGTATGCTGTCCTGTGTTGTAACTTGGATACTAACCTGTGTTGTAACTTCTGTACTAGCCTTGTGTATTTCACAAGGTCACAACAAGTCATTCAATAAAGTTGCAATAAAGGTTTGGGGACTTTTCCCCTCTTTGGGGGTTTTCCCCCTCTTTGGCTCCTGTCTTTATTTTCTGTCATGTAGTGTTTTCTGTTTTTCTCTTCCCTTCTTTCCCTTGCTCATCTTCATCTCTCTTCTCTCTCTTCTCTTGCCTTCATTTCTCTTAGTCACTTCTCTTAATCTCTTCTCTTAGTCACTTGTCTTGCTTTTAATTCTCTTGCTCTCTTCTCCTCCTTTTAATACTCTTGCTCTCTTCTCCTCCTTTTAATACTCTTGCTCTCTTCTCCTCCTTTTAATACTCTTGCTCTCTTCTCCTCCTTTTAATTCTCTTGCTCTCCTGCTTTTATTTCTCTTGCTTCTCTTATTCTGCTTTTGATTCTCTTGGTCACTTCTCCTGCTTTTCATTCTCTTAGTCACTTCTCCTGCTTTTCATTCTCTTAGTCACTTCTCCTGCTTTTCATTCTCTTAGTCTCGTCCCCTGCTTTTACTTCTCTCACTCTCGTCCCCTGCTTATAAGTCTTAGTCTCTTCTCCAACTTTTAATTCTCTTGCTCCCTTCTCCTACTTTTAATTCTCTTGCTCTATTCTCAGGCTCCTCTCCTGATTTTATTTCTCTTAGGCTCTTCTCCTGATTTTAATTTTTTTAGGCTCCTCTCCTGTTTTTAATTTCTTTAGGCTCTTCTCCTGATTTCAATTCTCTTAGGCTCTTCTCCTGATTATATTTCTTATGCTCTTCTCCTGATTTTAAATTTTTAGGCTCCTCTCCTGTTTTTAATTTTTTTAAGCTCCTCTCCTGGTTTTATTACTCTTAGGCTCTTCTCCAGCTTTTAATTTTTTAGGATCCTCTCCTGATTTTCATTACTCTTAGGCTCTTCTCCTGTTTTTAGTTTTTTTAGGCTCTTGTCCTGTTTTTAATTTTTTTAGACTTCTCTCCTGATTTTAATTTTTTTAGGCTCCTCTCCTGACTTAATTTTTTTAGGCTCCTCTCCTGATTTTATTTCTCTTAGGCTCCTTTCCTGATTTTATTTCTCTTAGGGTCTTCTCCTGTTTTTAATTTTTTTAGGCTCTTCTCCTGTTTTTCTTTTTTTTTTATGCTCTTCTCCTGATTTTAATTCTCCTAGGCTCTTCTCCTGCTTTTAATTTTTTAGGCTCCTCTCCTGATTTTAATTTTTTTAGGCTCCTCTCCTGATTTTAATTCTCTTAGACTCGTCTCCTGATTTTAATTTTTTTAGGCTCCTCTCCTTATTTTAATTCTCTTAGACTCTTCTCCTGTTTTGAATTTTTTTTAGGCTCCTCTCCTGATTTTATTTTTCTTAGGCTCCTCTCCTGCTTTTAATTCTCTTAGGCTCTTCTCCTGATTTTATTTTTTTTAGGCTCTTCTCCTGATTTTAATTTTTTATCCTCCTCTCCTGATTTCAATTTTTTTAGACTCCTCTCCTAGTATTATCTCTCTTAGGCTCTTCTCCTGTTTTTAATTCTCTTAGGCTCTTCTCCTGATTTTAATTTCTCTTAGACTCTTCTCCTGATTTTAATTTTTTTAGGCTCTTCTGATTTTAATTGTTCCTCGGTTCTTCTCCTGATTTTCATTTTTCTTAACCTCTTCTCCTGATTTTAATTTTTTTAGGCTCTTGTCCTGTTTCTAATTCTCTTAGGCTCTTCTCCTGATTTTAATTCCTTTAGGCTCTTCTCCTGATTTTATTTCTTAGGGTCTTCTCATTTTAATTTTTTATCCTCCTCTCCAGATTATAATTTTTTTAGCCTCCTCTCCTGATTTCAATTCTTTTAGTCTCTTCTCCTGTTTTTAATTCTCTTAGGCTCTTCTCCTGATTTTATTTCTCGTAGACTCTTCTCCTGATTTTAATTTTTTATCCTCCTCTCCCGATTTTAATTTCTTTAGGCTCCTCTCCTTTTTTAAATTTTTTTAAACTCCTGTCCTGGTTTTATTTCTCATAGGCTCTTCTCCTGTTTTTAATTCTCTTAGACTCTTTACCTGTTTTTATTTTTTTTAGGCTCCTCTCCTGATTTTAATTTCTCTTAAGTTCTTCTCCTCATTTTAATTTTTTTAGACTCCTCTCCTGGTTTTATTTCTCTTAGGCTCTTTTCCTGTTTTTCATTCTCTTAGACTCTCCTGATTTTAATTTTTTTAGGCTCTTCTCCTGTTTTTTTTTATGCTCTTCTCCTAAATTTTTATTTTTTTAGGCACTTCTCCTGTTTTAAATTTTTTTTAGGCTCTTCTCCTGATTTTAATTCTCCTAGGCTCTTCTCCTGCTTTTAATTCTCCTAGGCTCTTCTCGTGCTTTTAACTCTCTTAGGCTCTTCTCCTGATTTTAATGTTTTTAGGCTCTTCTCCTTATTTTTATTCTCTTAGACTCTTCTCCTGATTTTAATTTTTTTAAGCTCCTCTCGTTATTTTAATTCCCATAGGCTCTTCTCCTGTTTTTAATTTTTTTAGGCTCTTCTCCTGATTTTAATTTTTTTAGGCTCTTCTCCTGATTTTAATTTGTTAAGACTCTTCTCCTGATTTTAATTTTTTTATGCTCCTCTCCTGATTTTAATTTTCTTAGGCTCTTCTCCTGATTTTATTTCTCTTAGACTCTTTACCTGTTTTTATTTTTTTTAGGCTCCTCTCCTGATTTTAATTTCTCTTAGGTTCTTCTCCTCATTTTAATTTTTTAGACTCCTCTCCTGGTTTTATTTCTCTTAGGCTCTTTTCCTGTTTTTCATTCTCTTAGACTCTTCTGATTTTAATTTTTTTAGGCTCTTCTCCTGATTTTAATTTTTTTAGGCTCTTCTCCTGATTTTAATTCTCTTAGGCTCTTCTCCTGATTTTATTTCTTAGGTTCTTCTCCTGATTTTATTTCTTAGGTTCTTCTCCTGATTTTATTTCTTAGGTTCTTCTCCTGATATTAATTTTTCTTAGGGTCTTCTCGTAATTTTAATTCTCTTAGGCTCTTCTCCTGATTTTAATTTTTTTAGGCTCCTCTCCTTATTTTAATTCCGATAGGCTCTTCTCCTGTTTTGAATTTTTTTAGGCTCTTCTCCTGATTTTAATTTGTTAAGACTCTTCTCCTGATTTTATTTTTTTTAGGCTCCTCTCCTAATTTTAAATTTTTTAGGCTCCTCTCCTGATTTCCATTGTCTTAGGCTCTTCTCCCGTTTTTAATTCTCTTAGGCCCTTCTCCTGATTTTATTTCTCTTAGACTCTTCTCCTGTTTTTAATTTTTTTAGGCTTCTCTCCTGATTTTAATTTCTCTTAGGTTCTTTTCCTCATTTTAATTTTTTTAGGCCCCTCTCCTGGTTTTAATTTTCTTAGGCTCTTTTCATGATTTTAATTTTTTAGGCTCTTCTCCTGTTTTTACTTTTTTTAGGCTCCACTCCTGTTTTGAATTTTTTTTAGGCTCTTCTCCTAGTTTTAATTTTCTTAGGCTCTTCTTTCCTGATTTTATTTCTTAGGGTTTTCTCATTTTAATTTTTTATGCTCCTCTCCTAATTTTAATTTTTTTAGGCTCCTCTCCAGATTTTAATTTTTTTAAACTCCTCTCCTGGTTTTAATTCTCTTAGGCTCTTCTCCTGAGTTTAATTCTCTTAGACTGTTCTCCTGATTTTATTTCTCTTAGGCTCTTTTTCTGTTTTTAAGTTTTTTAGGGTCTTCTCCTGATTTTAATTTCTTTTAGGTTCTTCTCCTGATTTTTCATTCTCTTAGGCTCTTCTCCTATTTTTCATTCTCTTAGGCTCTTCTGATTTTATTTTTTTTAGGCTCTTCTCCTGATTTTAATTCTCTTAGGCTCTTCTCCTGAGTTTATTTCTTAGGGTCTTCTCCTGATTTTAATTCTCTTAGACTCTTCTCTTGATTTTAATTTTTTTAGCCTCCTCTCCTGATTTCAATTTTTTAGACTCCTCTCCTTACTTTAATTTCTCTTAGACTCTTCTCCTGATTTTTATTTTTTAGACTACTCTCCTTATTTTTAATTTCCTTAGGCTCTTCTCCTGATTTGAATTTTTTTAGGCTCTTCTCCTGATTTTAATTTGTTAAGACTCTTCACCTGATTTTAATTTTTTTAGTTTCCTCTCCTGATTTTAATTTTTTTAGGCTCCTCTCCTGATTTCAATTTTCTTAAGGCTCTTCTCCTGTTTTTAATTGTTTTAGGCTTCGCTCCTGATTTTAATTTCTCTTAGGTTCTTTTCCTGTTTTTCATTCTCTTAGACTCCTCTCCTGGTTTTATTTCTCTTAGGCTCTTCTCCTGATTTTAATTCTCTTAGGCTCTTCTGATTTTATTACTCTTAGGCTCGTCTCCTTGTTTTAATTTCTCTTAGGCTCTTTTCATGATTTTAATTTTTTTAGGCTCTACTCCTGTTTTTAATTTTTTTATGCTCTTCTCCTGTTATTAATTTTTTTTTAGGCTCTTCTCCTGATATTAGTTTTTTATGCTCCTCTCCTGATTTTAATTTCCCTTAGGCTCCTCTCCTGATTTTAATTTTTTTAAACTCCTCTCCTGGTTTTATTTCTCTTAGGCTCTTCTCCTGTTTTTAATTCTCTTAGGCTCTTCTCCTGATTTTATTTCTCCTAGGCTCTTCTCCTGTTTTTAATTTTTTTAGGCTCCTCTACTGATTTTAATTCTCTTAGGCTCTTCTCCTGATTTTAATTTTTTAGGCTCCTCTCCTGATTTTAATTTTTTTAAACTCCTCTCCTGATTTTTATTTTTTTAGGCTCTTTTCCTGTTTGTTATTTTTGTTGGCTCATCTCCAAATTTTAATTCTTTTAGGCTCTTCTCCTGATTTTATTTCTTAGGGTCTTCTCCTGATTTTATTTTTTATCCTCCTCTCCTGTTTTTAACTTTTTTACGTTCTTCTGGATTTATTTCTCTTAGGCTCTTCTCCTGTTTTTCATTCTCTTAGACTCTTCTGATTTTATTTCTCTTAGGCTCTTCTCCTGTTTTTAATTTTTTTAGGCTCTTCTCCTGATTTTAATTCTCTTAGGCTCTTCTCCTGATTTTATTTCTTAGGCTCTTCTCCTGATATTAATTTTTCTTAGGGTCTTCTCCTGATTTTAATTCTCTTAGGCTCTTCTCCCGATTTTAATTTTTTTTAGGCTCCTCTCCTTATTTTAATTCTTTTAGACTCTTCTCCTGATTTTAATTTTCTTAGGCTCCTCTCCTTATTTTTATTCCCATAGGCTCTTCTCCTGTTTTGATTTTTTTTAGGCTCTTCTCCTGATTTTAAGTTGTTAAGACTCTTCTCCTGATTTTATTTTTTTTAGGCTCCTCTCCTGATTTTAAATTTTTTAGGCTCCTCTCCTGATTTCCATTGTCTTAGGCTCTTCTCCCGTTTTTAATTCTCTTAGGCCCTTCTCCTGATTTTATTTCTCTTAGGCTCTTCTCCTGTTTTTAATTTTTTTAGACTTCTCTCCTGATTTTCTTTTCTCTTAGGTTCTTTTCCTCATTTTAATTTTTTTAGGCCCCTCTCCTGGTTTTAATTTTCTTAGGCTCTTTTCAAGATTTTAATTTTTTTAGGCTCTTCTCCTGGTTTTAATTTTTTTAGGCTCCACTCCTGTTTTGTATTTTTTTTAGGCTCTTCTCCTGGTTTTAATTTTCTTAGGCTCTTCTTTCCTGATTTTATTTCTTAGGGTTTTCTCATTTTAATTTTTTAGGCTCCTCTCCTGATTTTAATTTTTTTAGGCTCCTCTCCAGATTTTAATTTTTTTAAACTCCTCTCCTGGTTTTAATTCTCTTAGGCTCTTCTCCTGATTTTAATTCTCTTAGACCGTTCTCCTGATTTTATTTCTCTTAGGTTCTTTTTCTGTTTTTAAGTTTTTTAGGGTCTTCTCCTGATTTTAATTTCTTTTAGGTTCTTCTCCTGATTTTATTTCTCTTAGACTCTTCTCCTATTTTTCATTCTCTTAGGCTCTTCTGATTTTAATTTTTTTAGGCTCTTCTCCTGATTTGAATTCTCTTAGGCTCTTCTCCTGAGTTTATTTCTTAGGGTCTTCTCCTGATTTTAATTCTCTTAGACTCTTCTCTTGATTTTAATTTTTTTAGGCTCCTCTCCTGATTTCAATTTTTTAGACTCCTCTCCTTACTTTAATTTCTCTTAGACTCTTCTCCTGATTTTTATTTTTTAGACTACTCTCCTTATTTTAATTCCCTTAGGCTCTTCTCCTGATTTGAATTTTTTTAGGCTCTTCTCCTGATTTTAATTTGTTAAGACTCTTCACCTGATTTTAATTTTTTTAGTTTCCTCTCCTGATTTTAATTTTTTTAGGCTCCTCTCCTGATTTCAATTTTCTTAGGCTCTTCTCCTGTTTTTAATTGTTTTAGGCTTCGCTCCTGATTTTAATTTCTCTTAGGTTCTTTTCCTGTTTTTCATTCTCTTAGACTCCTCTCCTGGTTTTATTACTCTTAGGCTCTTCTCCTGATTTTAATTCTCTTAGGCTCTTCTGATTTTATTACTCTTAGGCTCGTCTCCTTGTTTTAATTTCTCTTAGGCTCTTTTCATGATTTTAATTTTTTTAGACTCTTCTCCTGATATTAGTTTTTTTGGGCTCTTCTCCTGATTTTAATTGTTCCTCGTTCTTCTCCTGATTTTAATTTTTTTGGGCTCTTCTCCTGATTTTAATTGTTCCTCGTTCTTCTCCTGATTTTCATTTTTCTTAGGGTCTTCTCCTGATTTTATTTCTTAGGCTCTTCTCCTGATTTGAATTTTTTTGGGCTCCTCTCCTGATTTTAATTCTCTTAGACTCTTCTCCTGTTTTTAATTCTCTTAGGCTCTTCTCCTGATTTTAATTTTTTTAGGCTCCTCTCCTGATTTTATTACTCTTAGGCTCTTCTCCTGATTTTATTTCTTAGGCTCTTCTCCTGATTTTAATTTTTTATCCTCCTCTCCTGATTTTAATTTTTTTGGGCTCCTTTCCTAGTTTTATTTCTCTTAGGCTCTTCTCCTGTTTTTAATTCCCTTATGCTCTTCTCCTTATTTTAATTTCTCTTAGGCTCTTCTCCTGATTTTAATTTCTCTTAGGCTCTTCTCCTGATTTTAATTTCTCTTAGGCTCTTCTCCTGATTTTAATTTTTTTAGGCTCTTCTGATTTTAATTGTTCCTCAGTTCTTCTCCTGATTTTCATTTTTCGTAGTCTCTTCTCCTGATTTTAGTTTTTTTAGGCTCTTCTCCTGATATTAATTTTTCTTAGGGTTTTCTCCTGATTTTAATTCTTTTAGGCTCTTCTCCTGATTTTAATTCTCATAGGGTCTTCTGCTGATTTTAATTTTTTTAGGCTCCTCTCCTTTTTTAAATTTTTTTAAATTCTTCTCCTGGTTTTATTTCTCATAGGCTCTTCTCCTGCTTTTAATTCTCTTAGACTCTTCTCCTGATTTTATTTCTCTTAGGCTCTTTACCTGCTTTTATTTTTTTAGGCTCCTCTCCTGATTTTAATTTCTCTTAGGTTCTTCTCCTCATTTTAATTTTTTTAGGCTCTTCTCCTGGTTTTATTTCTCTTAGACTCTTTTCTGTTTTTCATTCTCTTAGACTCTTCTGATTTTAATTTTTTAGGCTCTTCTCCTGATTTTAATTCTCTTAGGCTCTTCTCCTGATTTTATTTCTCATAGGCTCTTCTCCTGTTTTTAATTTTTTTAGGCTCCTCTCCTTATTTTAATTCTCTTAGACTCTTCTCCTGGTTTTAATTTTTTAGGCTCCTCTCCTCATTTTAATTTTTTTAGGTTCCTCTCCTTATTTTAAATCTCTTAGACTCTTCTCCTGATTTTATTTTTTTTTAGACTCCTCTCCTTATTTTAATTCCCATAGGCTCTTCTCCTCTTTTGAATTTTTTTAGGCTCTTCTCCTGATTTTAATTTTTTTAGGCTTTTCTCCAGTTTTTAATTCTCTTAGACCCTTCTCCTGATTTTATTTCTCATAGGCTCTTCTCCTGTTTTTAATTTTTTTTGGCTCCTCTCCTGGTTTTATTACTCTTATGCTCTTCTCCTGTTTTTAATTTTTTTAGACTCCTCTCCTGGTTTTAATTTTCTTAGGCTCTTTTCATGATTTTAATTTTTTTTACTCTTCTCCTGTTTTTAATTTTTTTAGGCTCTTCTCCTGATTTTATTTCTTAGGGTCTTCTCCTGATTTTAATTTTTTTAGGCTCCTCTCCTGATTTCAATTCTCTTAGGCTCTTCTCCAGTTTTTAATTCTCTTAGACCCTTCTCCTGGTTTTAATTCTCTTAGACTCTTCTCCTGATTTTATTTCTCTGAGGCTCTTTTCCTGTTTTTAATTGTTTTAGGGTCTTCTTCTGATTTTAATTTCTTTTAGGTTCTTCTCCTGATTTTAACTTTTTTAGGTTCTTGTCCTGGTTTTATTTCTCTTAGGCTCTTCTCCTATTTTTCATTCTCTTAGGCTCTTCTGATTTTAATATTTTTAGGCTCTTCTCCTGATTTTAATTCTCTTAGGCTCTTCTCCTGATTTTATTTCTTAGGGTCTTCTCCTGATTTTATTTTTTAGACTCCTCTCCTGCTTTTAACTTTTTTACGTTCTTCTCCTAGTTTTATTTCTCTTAGGCTCTTCTCCTGTTTTTCATTCTCTTAGGCTCTTCTGATTTTATTTCTCTTAGGCTCTTCTCCTGTTTTTAATTTTTTTAGGCGCTTCTCCTGATTTTAATTCTATTACGCTCCCCTCCTGATTTTAATTTTTTTAGACTTCTCTCCTTATTTTAATTTCTCTTAGACTCTTCTCCTGATTTTATTGTTTTTTAGGCTCCTGTCCGTATTTTAATTCTCTTAGGCTCTTCTCCTGATTTGAATTTTTTTAGGGTCTTCTCCTGATTTTAATTTTTTTAGGTTCCTCTCCTGATTTTAATTTTTTTAGGCTCCTCTCCTGATTTCAATTCTCTTAGGCTCTTCTCCTTTTTTTAATTCTCTTAGGCTGTTCTCCTCCTTTTATTTCTCATAGGCTCTTCTCCTGTTTTTAATTTTTTTAGGCTCCTCTCCTCATTTTATTTCTCTTAGGCTCTTCTCCTGATTTTAATTTTTTTAGGCTCCTCTCCTGATTTTAATTCTCTTAGACTCCTCTCCTGATTTTAATTCTCTTAGTCTCTTCTCCTGATTTTAATTCTTAGTCTCTTGTCCTGATTTTATTTCTTAGGCTCTTCTCCTGATTTTAATTTTTTAGGCTCTTCTCCTGATTTTAATTTTTTTAGACTCCTCTCCTGATTTTTATTTTTTCAGTCTCCTCTCCTGTATTTATTTCTCTTAGGGTCTTCTCCTGTTTTTAGTTTTTTTAGGCTCTTCTCCTGATTTTTATTTTTTTAGGCTCTTTTCCTGTTTGTAATTTTTGTTGGCTCTTCTCCTGCTTTTATTTCTCTTAGGCTCTTCTCCTGATTTTATTTCTTAGGGTCTTCTCCTGATTTTATTTTTTAGACTCCTCTCCTGCTTTTAAATCTTTTACGTTCTTCTCCTGGTTTTATTTCTCTTAGGCTCTTCTCCTGTTTTTCATTCTCTTAGGCTCTTCTGATTTTATTTCTCTTAGGCTCTTCTCCTGATTTTAATTCTTTTAGTCTCTTCTCCTGATATTAATTTTTCTTAGGGTCTTTTCCTGATTTTAATTCTCTTAGGCTCTTCTCCTGATTTTTTTTTTTTTGGCTCCTCTCCAGATTTTAATTTATTTAGGCTCCTCTCCTTATTTTAATTCTCTTAGGCTCTTCTCCTGTTTTGAATTTTTTTAGGCTCTTCTCCTGATTTTATTTTTTTTTAGGCTCTTCTCGTCTTTTTGATTGTCTTAGGCTCCTCTCCTGTTTTTAATTCTCTTAGGCTCTTCTCCTGTTTTTAATTTTTTTTGGACTCTTCTCCTGATTTTTATTTTTTTAGGCTCTTCTCCTGATTTCATTTCTTAAGGTCTTCTCCTGATTTTAATTTTTTATCCTCCTCTCCTGCTTTTAATTTTTTTAGGCTCCTCTCCTGATTTTAATTCTCTTAGGCTCTTCTTTTGATTTTATTTCTCTTAGACTCTTCTCCTGTTTTTAATTTTTTCAGACTCCTCTCCAGATTTTAATTTCTCTTAGGTTCTTTTCCTGTTTTTAATTTTTTTTAAGCTCCTCTCCTGGTTTTATTTCTCTTCGGCTCTTCTCCTGTTTTTAATTCTCTTAGGCTGTTCTCCTGATTTTAATTTCTTCTAGACTCTTCTCCTGTTTTTAATTTTTTTAGGCTTCTCTCCTGATTTTAATTCTCTTAGACTCTTCTCCTGATTTTATTTCTTAGGCTCTTCTCCTTTTTTTAATTTTTTAGACTCCTCTCCTGATTTTATTTTTTTTAGGCTCCTCTCCTGATTTTGATTTTTTTAGGCTTCTCTCCTGATTTTAATTATTTTAGACTCCTCTCCTGATTTTATTTCTCTTAGGGTTTTCTCCTGTTTTTAATTTTTTTAGGCTCTTCTCCTGATTTTAATTACTCTTAGGTTCTTCTCCTGTTTTTAGTTTTCTTAGGCTCTTCTCCTGATTTTATTTCTTAGGCTCTTTTGCTGATTTTAATGTTTTAGGCTCCTCTCCTGATTTTAATTTTTTCAGACTCTTCTCCTGATTTTAATTTTTTTAGGCTCTTTTCCTGCATTTAATTATTTTAGGCTCTTCTCCTGATTTTATTTCCCTTAGGGTCTTCTCCTGATTTTAATTTTTTTAGGCTGTTTTCCTGACTTTATTTCTCTTAGGCTCTTCTCTTGATTTTAATTTTTTTAGGCTCTTGTCCTGATTTTAATTTTCTTAGGCTCTTCTTCTGATTTTATTTCTCTTAGACTCTACTCCTGATTTTAATTTTTTTAGGCTCTTCTCCTGATTTTAATTTTTTTATGCTCTTTTCCTGATTTCATTTCTCTTAGACTCTTCTCCTGATTTTAATTTTTTTTAGACTCTTTTCCTGATTTTAATTCTTTTAAGCCCTTCTCCTGATTTTAATTTTCTTAGGCTCTTGTCCTGATTTTAAATTTTTTAGACTCTTGTCCTGATTTTAATTTTTTTAGGTTCTTCTCCTGATTTTAATTTTCTTAGGCTCTTCTCCTGCTTTTATTTCTCTTAGGCTCTTCTCCTGATTTTAATTTTTTTAGGCTCTTCTACTGATTTTAATTTTTTTAGGCTCTTTTCCTGATTTTAATTTTTTTACGCTCTTTTCCTGCTTTTAATTTTTTTAGGCTCTTCTCCTGATTTTATTTCCCTTAGGGTCTTCTCCTGATTTTAATTTTTTTAGGCTCTTTTCCTGATTTTAATTTTTTTAGGCTCTTCTCCTGACTTATTTCTCTTAGGCTCTTTTCCTGATTTTAATTTTTTTAGGCTCTTCTCCTGTTTTTAATTTTTATCAGGCTCTTCTCCTGATTTTAATTTTTTTAGGCTCTTCTCCTGATTTTAATTTTTTTAGGCTCTTCTCCTGATTTTATTTTTTTTAGGTTCTTTTCCTGCTTTTAATTTTTTTAGGCTCTTTTCCTGATTTTATTTCCCTTAGGGTCTTCTCCGGATTTTAATTTTTTTAGGCTGTTTTCCTGATTTTATTTCTCTTAGACTCTTCTCCTGATTTTAAATTTTTTAGGCTCTTGTCCTGATTTTAATTTTTTTAGGCTCTTCTTCTGATTTTATTTCTTAGACTCTTGTCCTGATTTTAATTTTCTTAGGCTCTTGTCCTGATTTTAAATTTTTTAGGCTCTTCTCCTGTTTTTAATTTTTTTAGACTCTTCTCCTGTTTTTAATTTTTTTAGGCTCTTGTCCTGATTTTAATTTTTTTAGGCCGTTTTCCTGACTTTATTTCTCTTAGGCACTTCTCCTGATTTTAATTTTTTTAGACTCTTATCCTGATTTTAATTTTCTTAGGCTCTTCTCCTGCTTTTATTTCTCTTAGGCTCTTGTCCTGGTTTTAATTCTTTTAGGCTCTTCTCCTGATTTTAATTTTCTTAGGTTCTTTTCCTGATTTTATTTCTCTTAGGCTCTTCTCCTGATTTTAATTTTTTTAGGCTCTTCTCCTGATTTTATTTCCCTTAGGGTCTTCTCCTGATTTTAATTTTTTTAGGCTCTTCTCCTGATTTTATTTCCCTTAGGGTCTTCTCCTGATTTTAATTTTTTTAGGCTGTTTTCCTGACTTTATTTCTCTTAGGCTCTTCTCTTGATTTTAATTTTTTTAGGCTCTTGTCCTGATTTTAATTTTCTTAGGCTCTTTTCCTGATTTTATTTCTCTTAGACTCTACTCCTGATTTTAATTTTTTTTAGACTCTTTTCCTGATTTTAATACTCTTAAGCCCTTCTCCTGATTTTAATTTTCTTAGGCTCTTCTCCTGATTTTAATTTTTTTAGGCTCTTCTCCTGATTTTAATTTTTTTAGACTCTTCTCCTGATTTTAATTTTTTTAGGCTCTTTTCCTGATTTTAATACTCTTAAGCCCTTCTCCTGATTTTAATTTTTTTAGGATCTTCTCCTGTTTTTAATTTTCTTAGGCTCTTCTCCTGTTTTTCATTTTTTTAGACTCTTTTCCTGTTTTTAATTCTTTTAGGCTCTTGTCCTGATTTTAATTTTTTTTAGGCTCCTTTCCTGATTTTAATACTCTTAAGCCATTCTCCTGATTTTAATTTTCTTAGGCTCTTCTCCTCCTTTTATTTCCCTTAGGCTCTTCTCCTGATTTTAATCTTCTTAAGCTCTTCTCCTGATTTTAATTTTTTTAGACTCTTCTCTTGATTTTAATTTTTTTAGGCTCTTGTCCTGATTTTAATTTTCTTAGGCTCTTTTCCTGATTTTATTTCTCTTAGACTCTACTCCTGATTTTAATCTTTTTTAGACTCTTTTTCTGATTTTAATACTCTTAAGCCCTTCTCCTGATTTTAATTTTCTTAGGCTCTTCTCCTGATTTTAATTTTTTTAGGCTCTTCTCCTGATTTTAATTTTTTTAGACTCTTCTCCTGATTTTAATTTTTTTAGGCTCTTTTCCTGATTTTAATACTCTTAAGCCCTTCTCCTGATTTTAATTTTTTTAGGCTCTTCTCCTGTTTTTAATTTTCTTAGGCTCTTCTCCTGTTTTTCATTTTTTTAGACTCTTTTCCTGTTTTTAATTCTTTTAGGCTCTTGTCCTGATTTTAATTTTTTTTAGGCTCCTTTCCTGATTTTAATACTCTTAAGCCATTCTCCTGATTTTAATTTTCTTAGGCTCTTCTCCTCCTTTTATTTCCCTTAGGCTCTTCTCCTGATTTTAATCTTCTTAAGCTCTTCTCCTGATTTTAATTTTTTTAGACTCTTCTCTTGATTTTAATTTTTTTAGGCTCTTGTCCTGATTTTAATTTTCTTAGGCTCTTTTCCTGATTTTATTTCTCTTAGACTCTACTCCTGATTTTAATCTTTTTTAGACTCTTTTTCTGATTTTAATACTCTTAAGCCCTTCTCCTGATTTTAATTTTCTTAGGCTCTTCTCCTGATTTTAATTTTTTTAGGCTCTTCTCCTGTTTTTAATTCTTTTAGACTCTTCTCCTGATTTTAATTTTTTTAGGCTCTTTTCCTGATTTTAATACTCTTAAGCCCTTCTCCTGATTTTAATTTTTTTAGGCTCTTCTCCTGATTTTAATTTTTTTTAGGCTCCTTTCCTGATTTTAATACTCTTAAGCCCTTCTCCTGATTTTAATTTTCTTAGGCTCTTCTCCTGCTTTTATTTCTCTTAGGCTCTTCTCCTAATTTTAATTTACTTAAGCTCTTCTCCTGATTTTAATTTTTTTAGGCTCTTCTCCTGATTTTAATTTTTTTAGGCTCTTTTCCTGCTTTTAATTTTTTTAGGCTCTTCTCCTGATTTTAATTTTTTTAGGCTCTTCTCCTGATTTTAATTTTCTTAGGCTCTTCTCCTGCTTTTAATTTTTTTCGGCTTATTTCCTGCTTTTAATTTTTTTAGGCTCTTCTCCTGACTTTATTTCTCTTAGGCTCTTCACTTGATTTTAATTTTTTTAGGCTCTTGTCCTGCTTTTAATTTTCTTAGGCTCTTTTCCTGATTTTATTTCTCTTAAACTCTTCTCCTGCTTTTAATTTTCTTAGGCTCTTTTCCTGATTTTATTTCTCTTAGGCTCTTCTCCTGATTTTAATTTTCTTAGGCTCTTCTCCTGATTTTAATTTTTTTAGACTCTTCTCTTGATTTTAATTTTTTTAGGCTCTTTTCCTGCTTTTAATTTTTTTAGGCTCTTCTCCTGCTTTTAATTTTTTTAGACTCTTTTCCTGCTTTTAATTTTTTTAGGCTCTTCTCCTGATTTCATTTCTCTTAGACTCTTCTCCTGATTTTAATTTTTTTAGACTCTTTTCCTGATTTTAATACTTTTAAGCCCTTCTCCTGATTTTAATTTTCTTCGGCTCTTGTCCTGATTTTAAATTTTTTAGACTCTTGTCCTGATTTTAATTTTTTTTGGCTCTTCTCCTGATTTTAATTTTCTTAGGTACTTTTCCTGATTTTATTTCTCTTAGGCTCTTCTCCTGATTTTAATTTTTTTAGGCTCTTTTCCTGCATTTAATTTTTTTAGGCTCTTCTCCTGATTTTAATTTTTTTAGTCTCTTTTCCTGACTTTATTTCTCCTAGGCTCTTCTCTTGATTTTAATTTTTTTTAGACTCTTGTCCTGATTTTAATTTTCTTAGGCTCTTTTCCTGACTTTATTTCCCTTAGGGTCTTCTCCTGATTTTAATTTTCTTAGGCTCTTGTCCTGATTTTAATTCTGTTGGGCTCTTTTCCTGATTTTAATTTTCTTAGGCTCTTGTCCTGATTTTAATTTTTTTAGGCTCTTCTCCTGATTTTAATTTTTTTAGACTCTTCTCCTGATTTTAATTTTTTTAGGCTCTTTTCCTGATTTTAATTTTTTTAGGCTCTTTTCCTGATTTTATTTCCCTTAGGGTCTTCTCCTGATTTTAATTTTTTAGGCTGTTTTCCTGATTTTATTTCTCTTAGACTCTTCTCCTGATTTTAATTTTTTTAGACTCTTGTCCTGATTTTAATTTTCTTAGGCTCTTTTCCTGATTTTATTTCTCTTAGACTCTTCTCCTGATTTTAATTTTCTTAGGCTCTTGTCCTGATTTTAAATTTTTTAGACTCTTCTCCTGTTTTTAATTTTTTTGGGCTCTTCTCCTGTTTTTAATTTTTTTAGGCTCTTCTCCTGTTTTTAATTCTTTTAGGCTCTTGTCCTGATTTTAATTTTTTTAGGCTGTTTTCCTAACTTTATTTCTCTTAGGCCTTTCTCTTGATTTTAATTTTCTTAGGCTCTTGTCCTGATTTTAAATATTTTAGACTCTTGTCCTGATTTTAAATTTTTTTCGGCTCTTCTCCTGATTTTAATTTTTTTAGGCTCTTCTCCTGCTTTTAATTTTTTTAGGCTCTTCTCCTGTTTTTAATTCTTTTAGGCTCTTCTCCTGATTTTAATTTTTTTGGGCTCTTCTCCTGATTTTAATACTCTTAAGCCCTTCTCCTGATTTTAATTTTCTTAGGCTCTTCTCCTGCTTTTATTTCTCTTCGGCTCTTCTCCTGATTTTAATTTTTTTAGGCTCTTTTCCTGCATTTAATTTTTTTAGGCTCTTCTCCTGATTTTAATTTTTTTAGTCTCTTTTCCTGACTTTATTTCTCCTAGGCTCTTCTCTTGATTTTAATTTTTTTTAGACTCTTGTCCTGATTTTAATTTTCTTAGGCTCTTTTCCTGACTTTATTTCCCTTAGGGTCTTCTCCTGATTTTAATTTTCTTAGGCTCTTGTCCTGATTTTAATTCTGTTGGGCTCTTTTCCTGATTTTAATTTTCTTAGGCTCTTGTCCTGATTTTAATTTTTTTAGGCTCTTCTCCTGATTTTAATTTTTTTAGACTCTTCTCCTGATTTTAATTTTTTTAGGCTCTTTTCCTGATTTTAATTTTTTTAGGCTCTTTTCCTGATTTTATTTCCCTTAGGGTCTTCTCCTGATTTTAATTTTTTAGGCTGTTTTCCTGATTTTATTTCTCTTAGACTCTTCTCCTGTTTTTAATTTTTTTGGGCTCTTCTCCTGTTTTTAATTTTTTTAGGCTCTTCTCCTGTTTTTAATTCTTTTAGGCTCTTGTCCTGATTTTAATTTTTTTAGGCTGTTTTCCTAACTTTATTTCTCTTAGGCCCTTCTCTTGATTTTAATTTTTTTTAGACTCTTGTCCTGATTTTAATTTTCTTAGGCTCTTCTCCTGCTTTTATTTCTCTTAGACTCTTCTCCTGATTTTAATTTTCTTAGGCTCTTCTCCTGATTTTAATTTTTTTAGGCTCTTTTCCTGCATTTAATTTTTTTAGGCTCTTCTCCTGATTTTATTTCCCTTAGGCTCTTCTCCTGCTTTTAATTTTTTTCGACTCTTTTCCTGCTTTTAATTTTTTTAGGCTCTTCTCCTGACTTTATTTCTCTTAGACTCTTCTCCTGCTTTTAATTTTTTTCGGCTCTTCTCCTACTTTTATTTCTCTTAGGCTCTTCTCCTGATTTTAATTTTTTTAGGCTCTTCTCCTGATTTCATTTCTCTTAGACTCTTCTCCTGATTTTAATTTTTTTTAGACTCTTTTCCTGATTTTAATACTCTTAAGCCCTTCTCCTGATTTTAATTTTCTTAGGCTCTTGTCCTGATTTTAAATTTTTTAGACTCTTGTCCTGATTTTAAATTTTTTTCGGCTCTTCTCCTGATTTTAATTTTTTTAGGCTCTTCTCCTGATTTTAATTTTTTTAGGCTCTTCTCCTGTTTTTAATTCTTTTAGGCTCTTCTCCTGATTTTAATACTCTTAAGCCCTTCTCCTGATTTTAATTTTCTTAGGCTCTTCTCCTGCTTTTATTTCTCTTCGGCTCTTCTCCTGATTTTAATTTTTTTAGGCTCTTTTCCTGATTTTAATTTTTTTACGCTCTTTTCCTGCTTTCAATTTTTTTAGGCTCCTCTCCTGATTTTAATTTTCTTAGGTACTTTTCCTGATTTTTTTTCTCTTAGGCTCTTCTCCTGATTTTAATTTTTTTAGTCTCTTCTCCTGATTTTAATTTTTTTAGGCTCTTTTCCTGCATTTAATTTTTTTAGACTCTTCTCCTGATTTTATTTCCCTTAGGGTCTTCTCCTGATTTTAATTTTTTTAGTCTCTTCTCCTGACTTTATTTCTCCTAGGCTCTTCTCTTGATTTTAATTTTTTTAGGCTGTTTTCCTGATTTTATTTCTCTTAGGCCCTTCTCTTGATTTTAATTTTTTTAGACTCTTGTCCTGATTTTAATTTTCTTAGGCTCTTCTCCTGCTTTTATTTCTCTTAGACTCTTCTCCTGATTTTAATTTTTTTAGACTCTTGTCCTGATTTTAATTTGCTTAGACTCTTTTCCTGATTTTATTTCTCTTAGACTCTACTCCTGATTTTAATTTTTTTAAGACTCTTTTCCTGATTTTAATACTTTTAAGCCCTTCTCCTGATTTTAATTTTCTTAGGCTCTTGTCCTGATTTTAAATTTTTTAGACTCTTGTCCTGATTTTAATTTTTTTATGCTCTTCTCCTGATTTTAATTTTATTAGGCTCTTCT